>NC_051325.1:14205854-15455854 GCF_015220235.1 Choloepus didactylus | reverse complement strand
TGGCTCTGCTGCGCCCAGCCTAGATCGGCCAATCCCCAGCCACTCTGCAAACACGTAAGCAAGAAATCATGGCTTATTATTGGAAGCCACTGACTTTTGTGGTGGCTCAGTATGCAGCACATTATGCTATAGCTGACTGATAAAGGGCCACTGAAAGGAGAATAGGCAGAGGAAGACTCTTATTGTGCTATGAATGTTTGCAAAGTTGTTCAGCTTGGGGCAGCTACACAGCAAGCACTGTGTAAACTGTGAGAGGAAATGAATTCAATGGGGGTGATTGTATTTCATATATTTTAAAAGGAATAGAGTAAACTACACTATGTGTTCTGTCTGGCCTACCTGTGGACATCTTCCTCTAAACTGACAGTAACTTTTATGAATCGTTTTCCAGTGACTTCTTTGAAATCCCCCTTTCCCTAATCAGTATGTTGACATCTACCCATGACTCAATCCTGGGATAACCCATGAGCACCTGTATACACATCATTTAGATTCTACAATTAGCATCTTGCTGTATTTGGTTTATTACATGTCTATCCATTTATCCATCCTTCTCTCCATCAATCCATCTGATTTTTTTTTAATCTTCATTTTATTGAGATATATTCACATACCACGCAGTCAAACAAAACAAATCGTACATTCGATTGTTTACAGTACCATTACATAGTTGTACATTCATCACCCAAATCAATCCCTGACACCTTCATTAGCACACACACAAAAATAACAAGAATAATAATTAGAGTGAAAAAGAGCAATTGAAGTAAAAAAGAACACTGGGTACCTTTGTCTGTTTGTTTCCTTCCCCTATTTTTCTACTCATCCATCCATAAACTAGACAAAGTGGAGTGTGGTCCTTATGACTTTCCCAATCCCATTGTCACCCCTCATAAGCTACATTTTTATACAACTGTCTTCGAGATTCATGGGTTCTGGGTTGTAGTTTGATAGTTTCAGGTATCCACCACCAGCTACCCTGATTCTTTAGAACCTAAAAAGGGTTGTCTAAAGTGTGCATAAGAGTGCCCACCAGAGTGACCTCTCGGCTCCTTTTGGATTCTCTCTGCCACTGAAGCTTATTTCATTTCCTTTCACAACCCCTTTTTGGTCAAGAAGATGTTCTCCGTCCCACGATGCCAGGTCTACATTCCTCCCCGGGAGTCATATTCCACGTTGCCAGGGAGATTCACTCCCCTGGGTGTCTGATCCCACGTAGAGGGCAGGGCAGTGATTTCACCTTTCAAGTTGGCTTAGCTAGAGAGACAGGGCCACATCTGAGCAACAAAGAGGCATTCGGGAGGAGGCTCTTAGGCACAACCATAGGGAGGTCTAGCCTCTCCTTTGCAGCAACCGTCTTCCCAAGGGCAAAACCTGTGGTAGAGGGCTCAACCCATCAAACCACCAGTCCCCTATGTCTGTGGTCATGTTAGCAACCATGGAGGTGGGGTAGGCGAATACCCCTGCATTCTCCACAGGCTCCTCAAGGGGGCACTACATCTTTTTTTTTTCCTTGTTTTTCTTTTTCTTTTTTTTTTTTTTTAACTTTCCTTTCTTTTTTAAATCAACTGTATGAAAAAAAAGTTAAAAAGAAAACAAACATACAATAAAAGAACATTTCAAAGAGACCATAACAAGGGAGTAAGAAAAAGACAACTAACCTAAGATAACTGCTTAACTTCCAACATGTTCCTACTTTACCCCAAGAAAGTTACCTAACATAGCAACATTTCTGTGAACTTGCTCCTACTATAATCCATCAGAAATTAACAGACCATAGTCATTCCTGGGCATCCCCAGAATGTTAAATAGCTTATCTGTTCTTCTTGGATTATTGTTCCCCCTTCCTTAATTGCTCTCTATTGCTAGTTCCCCTACATTCTACATTATAAGCCATTTGTTTTACATTTTTCAAAGTTCACATTAGTGGTAGCATATAACATTTCTCTTTTTGTGCCTGGCTTATTTCGCTCAGCATTATTTCTTCAAGGTTCATCCATGTTGTCATATGTTTCACGAGATCGTTCCTTCTTACTGCCGCGTGGTATTCCATCGTGTGTATATACCACATTTTATTTATCCACTCATCTGTTGAAGGACATTTGGGTGGTTTCCATCTCTTGGCAATTGTGAATAATGCTGCTATGAACATTGGCGTGCAGATATCTGTTCGTGTCACTGCTTTCCGATCTTCCGGGTATATACCGAGAAGTGCAATCGCTGGATCGAATGGTAACTCTATATCTACTTTTCTAAGGAACTGCCAGACTGACTTCCAGAGTGGCTGAACCATTATACAGTCCCACCAACAGTGAATAAGAGTTCCAATTTCTCCACATTCCCTCCAGCATTTGTAGTTTCCTGTTTGTTTAATGGCAGCCATTCTAACCGGTGTTAGATGGTATCTCATTGTGGTCTTAATTTGCATCTCTCTAATAGCTAGTGAAGCTGAACATTTTTTCATGTGTTTCTTGGCCATTTGTATTTCCTCTTCAGAGAACTGTCTTTTCATATCTTTTGCCCATTTTATAATTGGGCCGACTGTACTATTGTCATTGAGTTGTAGGATTTCTTTATATATGCAAGATATCAGTCTTTTGTCAGATACATGGTTTCCAAAAATTTTTTCCCATTGAGTTGGCTGCCTCTTTACCTTTTTGAGAAATTCCTTTGAGGTGCAGAAACTTCTAAGCTTGAGGAGTTCCCATTTATCTATTTTCTCTTTTGTTGCTTGTGCTTTGGGTGTAAAGTCTAGGAAGTGGCCGCCTAATACAAGGTCTTGAAGATGTTTTCCTACATTATCTTCTAGGAGTTTTATGGTACTTTCTTTTATATTGAGATCTTTGGTCCATTTTGAGTTAATTTTTGTGTAGGGGGTGAGGTAGGGGTCCTCTTTCATTCTTTTGGATATGGATATCCAACTCTCCCAGCCCCATTTGTTGAAAAGACCATTATGACTCAGTTCAGTGACTTTGGGGGCCTTATCAAAGATCAGTCGGCCATAGATCTGAGGGTCTATCTCCGAATTCTCAATTCGATTCCATTGATCTATATGTCTATCTTTGTGCCAGTACCATGCTGTTTTGGCAAGTGTGGCTTTATAATAAGCTTCAAAGTCAGGGAGTGTAAGTCCTCCCACTTCGTTTTTCTTTTTTAGAGTGTCTTTAGCAATTCGAGGCATCTTCCCTTTCCAAATAAATTTGATAACTACCTTTTCCAAGTCTGCAAAGTAGGTTGTTGGAATTTTGACTGGGATTGCATTGAATCTGTAGATGAGTTTGGGTAGAATTGACATCTTAATGACATTTAGTCTTCCTATCCATGAACATGGAATATTTTTCCATCTTTTAAGGTCCCCTTCTATTTCTTTTAGTAGAGTTACGTAGTTTTCTTTGTATAGGTCTTTTACATCTTTGGTTAAGTTTATTCCTAGGTACTTGATTTTTTTAGTTGCTATTGAAAATGGTATCTTTTTCTTGAGTGTCTCTTCAGTTTGTTCATTTCTAGCATATAGAAACATTACTGACTTATGTGCATTAACCTTGTATCCTGCTACTTTGCTAACTTTGTTTATTAGCTCTAGTAGCTGTATCGTCGATTTCTCAGGGTTTTCTAGATATAAGATCATATCATCTGCAAACAATGACAGTTTTACTTCTTCTTTTCCAATTTGGATGCCTTTTATTTCTTTGTCTTGCCAGATTGCCCTGGCTAGCACTTCCAGCACAATGTTGAATAACAGTGGTGATAGCAGGCATCCTTGTCTTGTTCCTGATCTTAGACGGAAGGCTTTCAGTCTCTCTCCATTGAGTACTATGCTGGCTGTGGGTTTTTCATATATGCTCTTTATCATGTTGAGGAAGTTTCCTTCAATTCCTACCTTTTGAAGTGTTTTTATCAAAAACGGATGTTGGATTTTGTCAAATGCTTTTTCAGCATCTATTGAGATGATCAATTGATTTTTCCCTTTTGACTTGTTAATGTGTTGTAATACATTGATTGATTTTCTTATGTTGAACCATCCTTGCATGCCTGGAATGAACCCCACTTGGTCATGGTGTATGATTTTTTTAATGTGTCTTTGGATTTGATTTGCAAGTATTTTGTTGAGGATTTTTGCATCTATATTCATTAGGGAGATTGGCCGGTAGTTTTCCTTTTTTGTAGCATCTTTGCCTGGTTTTGGTATTAGATTGATGTTAGCTTCATAAAATGAGTTAGGTAGTGTTCCATTTTCTTCAATGTTTTGAAAGAGTTTGAGTAAGATTGGTGTCAGTTCTTTCTGGAAAGTTTGGTAGAATTCCCCTGTGAAGCCATCTGGCCCTGGGCATTTATTTGTGGGAAGATTTTTGATGACTGATTGGATCTCTTTGCTTGTGATGGGTTGGTTGAGGTCTTCTATTTCTTCTCTGGTCAGTCTAGGTTGTTCATATGTTTCCAGGAAATTGTCCATTTCCTCTACATTATCCAGTTTGTTGCCATACAGTTGTTCATAGTATCCTCTTATAATTTTTTTTTAATTTCTTCAGGATCTGCAGTTATGTCACCTTTTTCATTCATTATTTTGTTTATATGGGTCTTCTCTCTTTTTGATTTTGTCAGTCTAGCTAGGGGCTTGTCAATCTTGTTGATCTTCTCAAAGAACCAACTTTTGGTGATATTTATCCTCTCTATTGTTTTTTTGTTCTCTATGTCATTTATTTCTGCTTTAATCCTTGTTATTTCTTTTCTTCTACTTGGTTTAGGATTGGTTTGCTGTTCATTTTCTAGCTTCTTGAGTTGATCCATTAGTTCTTTGATTTTGGCTCTTTCTTCCTTTTTAATATATGCGTTTAGTGCTATAAATTTCCCCCTTAGCACTGCTTTTGCTGCATCCCATAGGTTTTGGTATGTTGTGTTCTCGCTTTCATTCTTCTCTATATATTTAGCAATTTCTCTTGCTATTTCTTCTTTAACCCACTGATTGTTTAGGAGTGTGTTGTTTAACCTCCAGGTATTTGTGAATTTTCTAAGTCTCTGATGGTTATTGACTTCTAATTGTATTCCATTGTGGTCAGAGAATGTGCTTTGAATAATTTCAATCTTTTTAAATTTATTGAGGCTTGTTTTATGTCCCAGCATATGATCTATTCTGGAGAAAGTTCCATGAGCACTAGAAAAGTATGTGTATCCTGGTGATTTGGGATGTAATGTCCTGTATATGTCTGTTAAATCTAATTCATTTATCAGATTGTTTAGGTTTTCAATTTCCTTATTGGTCTTCTGTCTGGTTGATCTATCTATAGGAGAGAGTGATGTGTTGAAGTCTCCCACAATTATTGTGGAAACATCAATTGCTTCCTTTAGTTTTGCCAGTGTTTCTCTCATGTATTTTGTGGCACCTTGGTTGGGTGCATAGACATTTACGATTGTTATTTCTTCTTGCTGAATTGCCCCTTTTATTAGTACATAGTGGCCTTCTTTGTCTCTCAAAACATCCCTGCATTTGAAGTCTATTTTATCTGAGATTAATATTGCTACACCTGCTTTCTTTTGGCTGTAGCTTGCATGAAATATTTTTTTCCATCCTTTCACTTTCAGTTTCTTTGTGTCCCTGTGTCTAAGATGAGTCTCTTGTATGCAACATATTGATGGTTCATTTTTTTTGATCCATTCTGCGAATCTGTATCTTTTAATTGGGGAGTTTAATCCATTTACATTCAACGTTATAACCGTGAAGGCATTTCTTGAATCAGCCATCTTATCCTTTGGTTTATGTTTGTCATATTTTTCCCCTCTGTCTACTAATATCCTTTATTGTACCCATACCGAATCTCTTTAGTACTGAACCTTTCTCCAAGTCTCTCTGTCCTTTCTTTGTTTCTCTGTCTGTAGGGCTCCCTTGAGTATCTCCAGTAGGGCAGGTCTCTTGTTAGCAAATTCTCTCAGCATTTGTTTGTCTGTGAAAAATTTAAGCTCTCCCTCAAATTTGAAGGAGAGCTTTGCTGGATAAAGTATTCTTGGCTGGAAATTTTTCTCACTCAGAATTTTAAATATATCGTGCCACTGCCTTCTCGCCTCCATGGTGGCTGCTGAGTACTCACTACTTAGTCTTATGCTGTTTCCTTTGTATGTGGTGAATTGCTTTTCTCTTGCTGCTTTCAGAACTTGCTCCTTCTCTTCTGTGTTTGACAGTGTGATCAGTATATGTCTCGGAGTGGGTTTATTTGGATTTATTCTATTTGGGGTTCGCTGAGCATTTATGATTTGTGTATTTATGTTGTTTAGAAGATTTGGGAAGTTTTCCCCAACAATTTCTTTGAATACTCTTCCTAGACCTTTACCCTTTTCTTCCCCTTCTGGGACACCAATGAGTCTTATATTTGGACGTTTCATATGATCTATCATATCCCTGAGGTCCATTTCGATTTTTTCAATTTTTTTCCCCATTCTTTCTTTTATGCTTTCATTTTCCATTCTGTCATCTTCCAGGTCACTGATTCGTTGTTCAACTTCCTCTAGTCTTGTACTATGAGTGTCCAGAATCTTTTTAATTTGGTCAACAGTTTCTTTAATTTCCATAAGATCATCCATTTTTTTATTTAGTCTTGCAATGTCTTCTTTATGCTCTTCTAGGGTCTTCTTGATTTCCTTTGTCTCCCGTACTATGGTCTCATTGTTCATCTTTAGTTCTTTGAGTAGCTGCTCTAGGTGCTGTGTCTCTTCTGGTCTTTTGATTTGGGTGCTTGGGCTTGGGTTATCCATATCGTCTGGTTTTTTCATATGCTTTATAATTTTCTGTTGTTTTTGGCCTCGTGGCATTTGCTGAACTTGATAGGGTTCTTTTAGGATTTGTAGACCAATTGAAGTCCTTATCTCCAATTTATCAGATCTACAGCTTCGTGGAGTACACTTTCTCTAACTAACCAGCAGGTGGCGTCCACGAGCCACCTGTTCTCCACAAGCCAGTTCTCCCCTGCTTAGCCTTTTTGGTGAGTGGGGTAGTGAGTCTTGTGGGGTCCAATTGGTGTACCAAGCTTGCATGTGTAGTTGGTGTTGCCTGCCGTGTATATGGGGCGTGTTTCTGGGCAGTCAGGGAGGGGGGGGGGGTGGCTCTAACAATCAAATCTCCCTGGTGATCCTAGAGTTTTAAAGCTGCTGCAATAGTCTAATCCTTCAGTTCAGTCCTGCCACAGTTTGTCTCTGCCACTGACCCACAAGTCCTTGGTATTGGCATATGGCTCCTGAGACTTGCAATTGGGCCCCTCTTCCAGGCCGTGCACCCCGGGTCCTCTGTTGAGGGATGACTGTGCTATGTCACAGGTGAGTGCCGTCCCCCCAGGGCAGTTCTGGGCTGCTGGGCTGTGTAGGGAGGCTCCCAGTCTGCTCAAATGATGGCTGAGTGGGGCTTTGTTAATTCACACTGCTCCACCTTCCCAACTCTGGGACAATCAGCTGAGGTTGCAGGGAAGGCTAATGTCCATGCCCAGTTTTGTGGTGTGTGCCTGTTATTTGAAGCACTTCCGTCACACTGGGTTGTCTGGGGCAGCTCTGGTCTATGGGGCTGGCAATGCGCAGGAGTGTTTCCTGTCCACCAGGATGGTGGCTGTGAGCGGACACCCCCCTTTTCTTGCGAAGTTGTGGTGTTTAGTGAATTTTCTCAGCCACTGGATTATTGCGTTTTGTCTCAGAGCTCTCCTAGTTCTGCTCTTGACTTGACCTGCCCAAATTGCAAGTCTTTGAAGCTTTCTGTATTGGGCTTCTTAGAGTAATTGTTTTAGAAAAAGAAAAAGGGATTTAAAAAAAAAAAAAAAAAAAAAAAAAGGGCCCTCCTCAGAGATCTAATGGGTTATTGAAATGCTAAGAGACAAAGCAACCAGGGCCATTAAGGAAAGGTCCACAGGGCAGAGAGATCAGCTTTTCTTCGGGATTTGTATATGCGCCTCAGGGCCCTTCCCCTTTCTATGTTCACCAGAACTCCAAAAATCCTCCGCTTTTATTTTGGAGTTTTTCGTGTTGTTTTTTTTTTCTCTATGCCTGTCTCCTCTCTGCTGGGCTGGGTGCTCTCAGATTCTCTGGTGTCTGGTCTCAGTCTATAGATTTCGCTGATCTCAGCAGTTCCACGTTTTCATGAGTGTTGTATGAAGTATGCCCAAAGTCAGATTGCTCTGTGGTGTCCAGTCCACGCAGTTCCTGGCTTTCTACCTACTTTCCTGGAGGAGTAACTGTAAATTTATCTCAGAGTTTATTTCTTGGAGAACCCAACTGTGGTGGATTGAAGTCATTATGCACCCCAGAAAAGACCATGTTCTTTTAATCTGTTTCTGTGGATGCAGACCTATTGTAGCTGGGATCTTCACTGGAGGATGGGCCAATGGTGTCTGGAAAACCTCTGTTAGCTGGGAAGGCACATGGCTGGCGTCTGCTCCAAAGTTCTGGTTTCAAAATGGCTTTCTCCCAGGATGTTCCTCTCTAGGCTGCAGTTCCTCAAAAACGTCACTCTTAGTTGAACTTGGGATATTTGTCCTCTCTTAGCTTCTCAGGAGCAAGAGTCTGCTTTCAACAGCCGTCTTCAAACTGTCTCTCATCTGCAGCTCCTGTGCTTTCTTCAAAGTGTCCCTCTTGGCTGTAGCCCATCTGATTTTGATGCATTTCAAAATTAGTTGCAGGCATTAGTACATCTCACCCCTAAACACTTCAGCATGTTATTAACTAGAGTTCAATATTTGTTTAGGGCTCTTTTTTTTAAACATAAATTTATATGCAGTGAAGCACACAAATCTTAAGTGTACCTTTGGTGAATTTTGACAAATGATATACCTGTCACCCCCTCAAAGTTTCCTTAAGCTCCTTCCCAGGCAACCCCACCCCCATACTCCACAGAAAACACCATTCAAATTTTTTTCCACAGTAGATTAGTTCTTCTATTTTAGAATTTCATATAATTGGAATTATATGCTATGTCATCTTTTGTGGCCAACTTCTTCCATTCAGCATAATGTTTTTGAGATCTGTCCATGTCTTGTGAATGCTTAGACAAGATATTTGCAGACTTTTTTGGGCTTCTGTGTTGTATTTACAGATATAGTAACCACCTTTAAATAATGAAGCAGTCTTTTGAAGCAGCATCTCTCTTACTTACCTATCAGAAATCTTATCCTTGCATTTTCATCTCTCCTGTCCTTACCCCTTGTTTAGGGTTGATAATTTGATCAAAAATTTTCAAGATTTGTCTTCCAGGCACAGTGTTTGGATTTTCTAAGTTCGGTGAGATGGAGGGGCTGACCAAGTTCTTAGGATTAATTACTCCTGACTCCTTCCCAAGAGGTTGTGAACAGTTGAACAGTTTACACTTAGCAGGCCTCACAACAGGGTGTCCAAACTATGGGTTATGGGAGTAATTGAGAGATGTGGCAATTTGTTCTTATTTTTCTCTGCTCTGGTTGTCTGGGCGATCAGAGGCCGTTAAGAATGGAAGAATGGATGGGAAAAATGAAAGAAAACAAGATAAAGAGGGCATTTTCCTCCAAAATCCTAAGTACCTGTGCTCAGGCTGTTCAACCGCTTTATCGTTTAAACTTAGCTTGAGTTAACTAGGCTGTTTGTAAAGATCAAAGCTATGCTCCGTGTGGTGTGTGGCTTCGCACTCTCAGTATACCTAAGCTGGAACTACGTTTCCCAGAATTCCTCGCCTTGCAGACTTCCGGGGTTAGCACGCACCATGTGACCTTGCGGGCTGTGAAAGGCAGAAGTGGACCAGGGCTGTAGTCTTTCACTTGAAAAGCTGGCGCGGGACGCCCGGTGCTGTTTCAGCTCGTGGGAATTGACTACGATCCGCTAGCTCACCTTGTCGGCCTTGGCCCTCGTGTGCAGCTCCGGGCAGCCTCTGGGCCTGCAGCAGCTGCAACTCCCGTGGATCTCCCCATCAGTTTCTTCTGCTTCTGGGCCAGGCCCAGGCCCAGCACCAGATACGGAAGCAACAGCTGCACGTGACCGACCAGCTCCCACAGACGCAATCAAATCCCTGTAACAAATCCTATTTTCTATTTCATTGCCAATGCTCCTGGATTCTCCGATTGAATCCCGAATGGCGAAACTCGGGATTGGTATTTCCCACCACAGACGATGTGCGCCATTCACTGTCGGTTCCTCCTTTTCCTCCCCGACTCGCCGATCTGGTTCTGGGTTCTACACTCCTCTGTATCCGCGAGGTTCGGGAAAGCCGGATGAACCCAGCCTCAAAGCACGACTCGTGCTAAGCCTAAACTTCACCCCCTGGGAAAGGGGATGATACTCGATTCTAGTCAGTGAGAAGGGGGAAGGCTCAGTGAGATCACTGAGGGCTTCTGGGAAATATGCCCTCTGGATAAAAAGTATGGGAGAAAATGGCTTTCTTTATGTATTTATTTTGGGTACCACTGTTTGTTGCCCCAAAGTATTGCTGCCATCTTTCAGCTCTGAGGGGAGCTGGCCTTAGGAGAACATGCTGATGACCCAGAGTAGGAAGATGGAAAAAGGGTCTTGGATCCTCAGAAACTCACGGAACCACTGAAGCACCCAGCCCTGAAATGATCAACCGGTCCCTGATTGCCAGGACTTTCCCTGATTCAGCACTGAAACTTCCGTAGTCTGGGAAAGACCTCAGTCATGGGAAAGCAGGATGGTTGACCATACTTCAGGACCTGTTTTATGAGAGATAATAATTCCCTTTACTGTTTAAGCTGTTTGAAATTGTGGCCTTTCTGGTAATTGTAGCTGAATACATCCTGAATATTAGGAAGCAATAAAAGAATGTGCTTTCATTTCTGACAGCGGTTATAAAAGAGGGGTACTAAAAAAAAAATGATTTGCGAAATGTTAACATCATTGGAAAACTACTCTGCCTATCTTAGAAAATTTATCTGTATGTGTGTCAATTCTATTTTGTTTGTTCAAAATCAGTTTCATAAATTTATGGGCAAGCATACCTTATACATTTTACCTAATAAAAAAAGTTACCACTTGAGCACGTATGTTATATATTCCAAGGTATATATAATTGTACTACTTTAGAAAGCCTTTGGGTCTTTCTTTAGCTTTATCTTAAAATAGGCATGCCCTCACATGGGCCAGATGCCCCAGTGATGCTTTTTGTGGAGGCTGATCTCTGTTCTACATGTTTAATAGTCTCAAGTAAGTTAAGACTATATTTGTACATGAGTTTGGTGTGGTTCAGTGATTCTTCCAGAAAGAAAGGATTCTGGGCTTGACACTGTCCTCCTGTGGGTGTGGTGGACAGATGCATCATTGGTTCTTTAACCTTTCTTGTATCTGTGCCCTTTGCATTGTAGCCTGGTGGTGTCTTCCCACTATGGCTCTGGGATTGGTGCAAGAGAAGCTTGGAAAGCACTCGCATGCTTGGGATTGCTCGCTCATGCTTCTGCCTCCACCCTGACAAGGTGTGTGCCCAGGCTAGCTGCAGGAGAATGAGAGTCACGTGGCGCAGGCACTGTTGTCACGGCTGAGAGCCAGACAGCTGCCTGGCAGGTGAGTGGGCCCAGAGGAGGCCAGAAGGACTGCCCAGCCGAACCCAGCCTGAATCACTGACCCTGTGACTCGTGAACTAAATGCCCATCATTTCAAGCCACTGAGTGTGGGTGTGGTTTATTATGCAATATTATTTGGACCATTGATAACTAAGATATCTTTTACCCATCAATGACAATTTGAGATGGGCTGTAAGAAGGAGTTATAGGCAGTCATGCCTTACAGTTTTACTCAGAAGTTACCCAGCAATCACCCACTTGAGCACACATATACCCTATTCAAATTTAAATGTAATAGCACTATTTTAAGTATATATGTATTTGTGTCTTTAGGCTTTTAGCTTTGTCCAAAATTGGCAGTGCCCTCATGGGAACCAGACACTACTCATGGGAGCAGTGGTCAGATCCATTTGTAACATAGTCTCTAGTGAGTTATTGGGAGTTTTGGCAATGGACTTTTATATGTGTATAATTCAGTGATTAAAGACTACACCACAGCATCCACCAGATGCCCATGTACCTTCCTTACTGTTGTTAGGACCATGCTGAGGTATTTCCTAAGGATGCCTCTGGGAAATCATATTGACTAGTTAAATTTAAATTGTGATTAAATAAAATTAAAAATTCAATTCCTCAGTCACAACAGCCATATGTCAAGTTCTCAGTAGCCTCATGTGGCCAGGAGTTACTGCTTTGGACAGTGCAGATACAGACCAGTTTGCATTATCTTGGAAAGTTCTGTTGGACAGTGCTGCTGCCAGTGCTCGTATTTAATTTCCTTTGTCACAGACCCTTTTCTCTCCACTTTCTAGTTCCCAATGCCCCTCACTCTGTACCTTCTGGGAAGAATGAGTTATTGTTTTCTAGGTTATTCTCTAAAACTCAAGCTGTTTGACACCTACAATGTTAAATGTTCTTTCAGTTTATGGGGGAGAATCTTTAAAGTAGAGTCTTTATTTTAGTATACTGACAGAGAGAGTACCCATTCTGCCAGGGCAGCTGAGAGAACCCCAAGTGTATGCCCAGCTTGACTTGTAAAATCCCCAACGAAACCTGAGGAGGGGACAAAGAGAAGAGGAGGAAGCACAAAAAGGGAACACTGGGCAAAATCAGGAAATGCCCACACCCACTGGGCAAGGATCCCCTGTACTCATCCCCCCTGCCTGACTTGAGCTAGGATTTGCTAGAGCAAGGCCTTTCTCTACTCTCTGGTTTCCTCTAGGAAGCATTTTCTGCCAAAGTAATCTCCAAAATTATTCTTGGCTTTTCTCCACCCTTTTATGTGCTTGGGATGCAGTGATTATTTTTTTATTAGAAAAGTTGTGGGTTTACAGAAAAATCATGCATAATATACTGAGTTTCCATATACCACCCTATTATTAACACCTTGCATTGGTGTGGAACATTTGTTACAATTGATGACAGCCTGTCTTTATAATCATACTATTAACTATAGTCCATGGTTTAACTTAGGGTTCACTGTGTTGTGCTGGTCTATGGATTTTTTAAAAATTTTTATTCTATTAACATATACACAACCTAAAATTTCTCCTTTTAATTACATTCACATATATAATTCAGTGCTGTTAATTATATTCACAATGTTGTATAACTGGCACAGCTACCATCAACACCATCCATTACCAAAAATTTGCAATAAGCTCAAATAGAAACTCTGTATCAATTAAGATAACTCCCATTACCTCCCTGACCCTAATCCGTGGTAACTTATATTCTAGATTCTGACTCTATGAGCTCATTTATTCTAATTACTTCATGTCAGTGCAATCATTCAATATTTGTCCCTCTGTGTCTGGTTTATTTCACACAACATGATGTCTTCAAGGTTCATTCATGTTGTCGCATGAATCACAACTTCATTCTTTTTCACAGCTGAATAATATTCCCTTGTCAGTATATAACCATATTTTATTTATCTATTCATCCACTGATGGACACTTGGGTTGCTTTCACCTTTTAGCAATTGTGAATAATGTCGCCATGAACATAGGTGTGCAAATACCTGTTCGAGTCCCTGCTTTCAAAACTTCCGGGTGTATACCTAGAAGTGGGATTGCCAGGACACACGGTAATTCTATACCTAAGTTTCCAAGGAACCGCCAAACTGTCTTCCACAGCAGCTGCACCATTTTACATTCCCACCAGCAATGAATGAGTGTTCCTATTTCTGTATATCCTCTCCAGCACTTGTAATCTTCTGTTTTTTAAATAGTAGCCATCCTAGTGGGTGTGAAATGATACCTCATTTTGATTTGCATTTCCATAATGGCTAATCATGTTGAGCATCTTTTTATGTGCTTTTGGCAATTTGTGTATCCTCTTTGAAGAAGTATCTGTTCAAGTCTTTTGCCCATTTTTTAAGTGGGTTGGAGTAATTTTTTTGAGTGGTAAATCTGGGAAGTATTAACTCAGCCCCTCCATGTCTAGAACTTTGCCTGGACAGGCCCCTCCCTACTGACTTTCCCATGCAGGGGCCTCCCCAGGAAGGCTTAGTTGGCAGACCCATCAGGTCCTCACGTTAAGCCTTGACCTTCAGTTATGTGTATGTCAGTGACAAAGGCAAAATTTGATTTCCAGCTTTCCTTCCTTGTATTATTTCTCAATTTGTTCAAAATTCAGGTGGGGAGGAGGGAGCTGTTCATTGGCTGTTCCCACAGAGATCCTGAGAGTTCTTGGAGAAGTGTTTTCTGAGGCTGCTGCAAGCTTGAGGTGGGCTGCATTTATGCACCTGTCCCCCAGTTTATCCTGTGTCTGACCCTCGAAATCTGAAGCATCTCCAAGCTAGATGTGTGTATGGAGTCTCCTGCATGATGGGGAGGGCTTGATAGAGGCTGACTCAGTTTAAACTGAGATTTGAAGGAAGGACAGAGTGGAGGGAAAGAGGAGAGGATCAAAACCCTAGAGGCAGAAGCCCAAGGAGGGGGTTGCACAGATTAGCTGGTCTGGAGTGAAGGGTTAATGAGAGAAAAGCCTGGACAAATAAGTAGGGATCATTAAAACTTTGTATTTTGACCTAAGGCTTATGAACTTGCCTTGAGAGGGAAGAATGCACTCTGAAAGTGTTTAATCAACAGAATGACATGCTCAGAGTGTTTTCTCTTTATTTTGATATTATCTGCATACCATAAAATTCACCATTTTAAAATGTATATATCAATGTTTTTTAGTATCTTCACAAGGTTGTGCAGCCATATTCACTATCTAATTTCAGAACATTTTCTTCACCCCAGAAAGAAACTCCATAAAGGTTAGCAGTCATTCCCCATTCCTTCCTCCTCCCAGTCCCTGGCAACCATGAATCTACTTTTTTGCCTCTATAGATTTGCTTGTTCTGGGAATTTCTTATAAATGGAATCATAAATACATGGCCTTTTGTGTCCAGTTCTTCCACTGAGCATACTGTTTTCAAGGCTCATCAATGCTGTAGCATATATCAAAACTTCATTCCTTTTTAATGGCTGGGTAATACTCCATTGCCTGGATATACCACCTTTTACTTACCCATCAGCTGATGGACATTTGGTTTTGTGATGGTTAGGTTCATGTGTCTTCTTGGCCAGGTGATAGTACCCAGCTGTCCGGTCAAGCAAGCACTGGCCTAACAATTGCTGTGAGGACGTTTGTGGCTGGTTAATAAACCAACAGGCTGGTTTATTAAATCATCAGTCAGTTGACTGCAGCTGTGACTGATGACTTACCAAAGGGCGTGTCTTCCACAATGAGAGAATGCAATTGGCTGGATTTAATCCAATTAATTAGCTGAAGACTTATAAGCGAGAGATAGAGGACCTTCACTTCTTCGGCTGCCCAGCGAAGCAGTTCCTGAAGAGTTCGTTGAAGTTGCCAGTTCGTTTCCTGAGGAGTTCATCGAATATGTTCGTCGAAGATCCCAGTTCATTTCCTGAGGAGTTCATCAAAGTTGCTGGTTCATTTCCTGAGGAGTTCATCGGACATCTTCCTTGGAGTTGACAGTTTGCTGACTGCCCTACAGAATTTGCACTTGTGCATACCCACAGTTGTGTGAGTCACTTTTATAAATTTTATAGTTATAGATATCTCTCATTGATTCTGTTTCTCTAGAGAACCCTAACTAATACAGCTTTGTTTCCACTTTTTTGGTTATTTTGAAAATGCTGCCATGAATACTCATGTACATGTTTTTGTGCAGACATATGTATTCAGTTCTTCGGGATATGGAAAGTGGAATTGCTGGAATCATTTAGTAACTCTCTTTAACTTTTTGAGGAACTGCCAAACTTCAGCTTCACCATTTTACATTCCCATCAGCAATGTATAAGGGTTCCAATTTCTTCACATCCTCAGCAACACTTATTTTCCATTTTTTTATTATAGTCATCCTAGTGGGTGTACAGTGGTTTGATTTTCATTTCCCTAATGACTAATAATGTTGAGCATCTTTTCATGTGCTTTTTGACCATTTGTATATTTTCTTTGTAAATATGTCTGTTTACCAACATTTTTTAATTCGGTTGTTTGACCATATTTTTATTGAGATGTTTATCTTTTTTTTAAATTGTGTTGTAGGAATTCTTTATATATTCTGGATATAAAAATCCTTATCAGATTTGATTTGCAACTATTTTCTTCCATTCTGCAGGTTCTCATTTTCTTGATAATGTCCTTTGATGCACAAATGTTTTAAATTTTAATGAAGTACAGTATATTTTTTCTTTTGTTGTTTGTGCTTTTGGTTTTATATCTAAGAATCCACTGCCAAATACAAGGTCTTGAAGATTTATTCCAATGTTTTCTTCTAAGAGTTTTATGAGTTTAGCTCTTATATTTAGGTCCTTGAGTTAATTTTTGTGTATGGTGTGGAGTAGGGATCCAACTACTTTCTTTTCCATGTGGCTATCCAGTTTTCCCAGCACCTTTTGTATAAAAGATTGTCCCTTCCCCATTTATTGGACTTGGCAACTTTGTCAAAAAACAATAGGCCATAGATATGCGAGTTTAGGGGGTATACATTTTCTAGAGGCTAGTTGTATGTCAGGAGAAGGGTAGCAGTCCCCAAGAATAAGGGGAGCATTATTTGTTCAGAATTAAAATAATAAAACCAACTAAAATTGGTCCACTTTTTATTATCACTATGCGCTGGCAATTCTAAGCAGTATTCCCTTGAGTCCTCACACATTTTGGATTTCTTATGTATGGGCTGTGGAACTGTTTCCCCCCTGACACTAAGCCTGGAAAGAGGCCCCGTTGGAGAGTGGTGTAATTCAGAAGGGCCAACCCCACCCTCAGGGAAAAGTAGATCAGTGTGGTGGGGGACTTGAGTCTCCTCTGTTGGTTGTTCACAGCAGACTTGCTGGGAATTGCCTGCCTCTTTATTTCCAATTCTCTGTGCAGTCGTTCCTACCTGGTGGCCTTATGGTAATGACTTGGTCTTAGGGGACTATTGGATTTTGTTTAATTTGCCCCTTGTTGATAATACCAGCTGCTGGGAATTGAATGATGTCCCCACAAAAGGCATGTTCAGGCCCCACACTTTGGTCCTGTGGGTGTGAGTCCATTTGTAAACAGGACCTTTGAAGATATCATTAGTTAAGATGTCATTTAGAGAAATGTAAACTGAATGAGGGTGGCCCTTCATCCAATAAGGCTGAAGTCCTTCTATGCAAGGAAATGGAACACAGAAGAGAAGCCACAGGAGAAGCCAGAAGCTGGAAGTCAACAGAACCCAGAAGAGAAAGCAGAAGACACTGCTGAATGCATTGCCATGTGACAGAAAAGCCAAGGCCTCCCAAATATTGCCAGCCAGAAGGAAGATAACTACTCCGGGAGGAAGCAAGCCTTCTAGCCTCTGAAGCCGCAAGCCAATAAATTTCTGTTGTTAAGCCAACCCATGGTAGGGTATTTGATTTAGGAGCTGGGAAATTAAAATTTTTTTTTTTTTTTTTTTTTTCATGGGACCACTGCCTTTATTGAGGGCCCTGTCCTGGGCCACCCCAGGCGTGCAACCCCCCGAGGCAAGCCCAAGTGTGCTTGGGAGGGGGCAGCCGGGTCCTGGGGCCCACTCTGGGAACCCCCGGGGTGCAGTCCACAGGGCCTCACAGAAGGCAAAGGCCGGAGAGGAGCAGGGCGAGGGTGGCCAGCAGGTGGCCCATCCATCATTGCAAATGTGTCAAAGCCTGTTTTATTCTTCTTTATCCCTCTCATAGAGAACAAAGTTACCAGCAACTCCATTTACTGTAGCATCACATATATACAAGAGGCAGAATGGTGTGGGAAAGGACAGTGGTGTCAACATGATGGAGCTCCCAGGGGCCAAAGCCGGGACAGTCTGAGAAATAAAATAATGATGATAATAGGCTATGACCGACAGAATAAAATAAATATCCACAAGTCCACCCTAATATAAATAAATGACTGAACTAACAGATGGGGGAGAAGTGACAGTTCTTCTTTACAGCAGAATTCCAATTGTTAAATCTAAAGTGAATGATGGGATTTAAAAGACCATTTGCAAATATTGCAATGATTATTGCAAGTTTTGTACCATGGGTGGATGCAAAAATTAGTGGGCAAAAGAGTATGATGTGAAATGGGATATCTGCAAAATCTCAGCGTGTCTCCACACAAGAACCCTATTAATTACAAAGGCAAAAATTGTAACTTTGCAGACCTTTGTGACCTTGTAACCAAGAGATCAAGGTCAGCGTCACCAGTAATGAGACATATCAGTGTTGTGTACCCTGATGTGATGTACTGAGAAGGGTACGAGAGCACCCATGTGGTACCCTTTCCAAAGATACATAACCTCAGTCTAATAATGAGAAACATCAGACAGACACAAACCGAGGGACATTTTACACAATAATTGCCTATTATTCTTCAAAAGTGTCAAGGTCACAATCGACAAAGACTGAAGAACTATTCCAGATGGGAGGGGAATAAGGAGATACAACGATTAAATGCAATGTGGGATCCTGGACCAGAAAACTGACATTGGTGAGGCAATTGGCAATATTTGAATAAGGTCTACAGATCAGTTAACAATACTGTGCCAATGTTAATTTCTTGGTTTAGATCATTGTACAGTGGTTATGTGAGATGGTAACATTTAGGGAAGCTGGGTGAGAGGTATATAAGAACTCTCTGCTATTTTTGCAACATTTTTGCAAGTCTGAAATTATTAAAAAAAAATTTTTTTTTAAAGTGGGTTTAGAGTCACTCTTCCTCTGTTCAAACCTGGCTACACTCCTTACTGGCCGTGTGACTTTGGAGAAGTCACCTAACTTCTGTCTGCCTCAGTTTCCTCATCTGTAAAATGGGGATAAAAATAGTACCTACTTTTTAGGGTTGTAATGAGGATTAAATGTGTTAATATATGTACAGGGCAATATTATGTTGATTATGTTGTATAAGACCACCAGCATCTTCTGTTGATTTTAGGGTGCGTTTCTCTCTCTCTCTCTCTCTCTCTCTCTCTCTCTCTCTCTATTTCTCTCTCCTCCTCCTCTCCACTCCCCTCCTCCTCCTCCTCATTGTGCTTCCAGAAAGTTTCTGATGCAGGTCTTGGTCCTGAGTCCTTCTCCAACCAGCTCTTTTGCTCTCAAAGCATCTCCCCCTCTGCCAGCAGCCAAAGCCAGATCTAGCTCCAGGATTGGTGCCCTGAGGATTGTCCCCTTTAAAGGAGTAGGGGTAGCTGCCCACCCAGTTCGGGTTGCTCACCAGGGGATATCTGTATTGGAAAAACACACTTTAGGTCACCAAAGAAACTTCTGAGCCCCTCTGCCCTCTCCTCAGCCTGGGACCCAGCCCTGACTGGTTTGGGGGCGGTGGACCTGCCTCACAATTACCCTCATCCTCCTCGCCACGGGTCACATTTTCACATTTCTTTGGCCAATGAGACTGCAGCACCAGCCCTGGCCCCTCTCTGGGCCTGACCTTTGATGTCACAATCTGGCCTGTGGGTATTAATATGGCCACAGCTGCTCACCAACCAGACGGCAAGGTCAAGAGGACCAGCACGGGAAGATGTGGAGGAGAATCGATCACCAACCCAAGATCAAGGCCAGGGACGGGCCGCAGGCCAGCCAGTTCAGGGACCCGAGCTTGGCCCAGGAACCTGCCGCGCCAATCCCTCTGGAGCTGTCAGAATTCCAGAGCTCTCCAGTGTTTGAGGACATTAGCCGTCACATCAAAGAAATGGGGGCCCAGCTGGTTAAGAAAGTCAATGCCATCTTTCAGCTGGACATCACCAAAGATGGGAAGATGATCCTGCAGTGGACCGTCGACCTGAAAAACGGCTCTGGGGACATGTACCCAGGGTCTGCAAAGCTCCCAGCGGACACCGTCTTCACAATCCCCGAGCCTGTCTTTATGGAGTTGGTTTTGGGCAAAATGAACCCGCAGAAGGCGTTCCTTGCCGGCAAGTTCAAAGTGAGTGGCAAAGTTCTGCTAGGACAGAAGCTGGAGAGGGTTTTCAAAGACTGGGCTAAATTCTAAGCATGCCAGTACAACAAGAAAATGATCAGAACTTCTCTTCAATTATGTTGAGTGGAAATCATGCTTAAACTGAAGATTAAAGCAAAAATTATCCAATATTTTTACTCAAATTCTTCCTATTCAAGTTTGATTAATTTTCCTGCTGATGTGTAAATTTGCAGTGAGGGTTCTAGAGCAGTAAAGAGTGTTGGAGTGCACCACCTAAAATCTTTGTCTTTTTCTTTTCTTAGCTTCCTTTAGGCTGTAATTTGCCAGGGTGAAATCGGCACATGGAAAAACAGGTGCTAGTGATGGTTTGGTTTTAACCCTCCGGTGATTGAGTTCCTGAGAATTTGTACTGTTTTTTTGTTCTGTTTTGTTTTGTTTATAGGTTGGTGCTTTGGAGAAAGAAATAGTAACCGTCATTGTGGGGGGCTGTCTGCATTTCCCTTTGTAACTTATACCTACATGGTGGCTATAACACAGGGTTGTTGGGGTCTTGGGTGGGTCCCCAGCTCTGGGCATAACATGGGTGTGGAGAGGATGATGTTCTTGGTGTATCATAACTTCTGATGGGTTTAATTAAAACTCTAGGGTAATCAAAGAGCTTGAAAGATACTCTGGGCCATGCATCAGAATCTCCTGGAAGGCTGATTAAAGTCCAGATTGGAGAGCCCCACCCTCACTTTGTACTCTGTCGATCTGGGATGGGGAGAATGCATCCCTGACAAGTTCCCAGGTGACGCTGATGGCACCATCATTTGAAGACCCCTGCTCTAGCTCATGCTACAGCTTTCACTACTGACCCAACACATTCTGGTCTAGACCAATGACATGCTAGCACCTTTTGAAGGATTTCCTGGAGACAGATTACATAGCCCTCCTCTAGGAGCCATTTTTGAAGCTTCAGTACTGTCAGAAGCTTGTGCATTGAGTATTTTACAAAATCAGAGGTCATCCTGGGAGATTTTCGCTTCTGGGAGCCCTCGCCACAATTATTTGGGAGGACTGGGGTGAAGCCAGCTGCAGCCTGATGTGACCTCCCGAGGGTGAGTGTGGGTGTGTTATTGATTCACGTATGATCTGTGTATACCTTGATCTTGTAACCACAGTCTGGACACTGTGAAACCCATGTGAAAGTTTCGTCAAAACCGCCATGCTTGAACACACGCCTACCAAATGATCCAGTCATTCCATCCTTAGGTACTTACCCAACAGAAAAGAAAGTGTGTGTCCAAACAAAGGGGTGGATGGGAATATTTACGGCAGCCACATTTGTAATAATCCCAAACTGGAAATAAACCAAAAGTCCATCAGCAGGTGAATGGATGAACAAATTGTGACTTGCCCACACAGTGGAATGCTACTCAGCAATGAAAAGGAAAGAGCTATAGAAAAATGCAACATGGATGAACCTCAAAATAATTATGCCTAATGAAAGAAGCCAGAGAAAACCAAGTACGTACTAGATGATTCCATTTATATAAATACTAGAAAATGCAAACTGTAGTGACAGAAAAAAGATTAGTGGTTGCCTGGAGACAGGGGCATGGGGGTTGGAAAGGACGGGAAGAAGGTAGCAGAAAGGATCATGAGGAAACTCAAGGGTGATGTTTTCACAGGTGTACATGGATGTCAAAACATGAAGTTATTCACTGTATACCTATATATGTGCATATGTGTGTATAAATGCAGTTTATGATGTGTTAATATAAGTTCAGTAAAGCTGCTTTTTGAAAACACCTGCCACCCTCCATTCAAAATGTGGGGCTTTGTGCAGTTGCATTGCTGAAGGGGACTCCATAACTCTACCCTTCTCAGGCCAAATGAAGCCAAATCCTTTGACTCTCATGCTCTGTCTAGATTTCCAACTCTTTACTCATTGTGATGGCTTTCCAGAGGCCTTTTTTTTTTTTTTTTAATCATCATTTTATTGAGATATATTCACATACCACGCAGTCATACAAAGCAAATCGTACTTTCGATTGTTTACAGTACCATTACATAGTTGTACATTCATCACCTAAATCAATCCCTGACACCTTCATTAGCACACATACAAAAATAACAAGAATAATAATTAGAGTGAAAAAGAGCAATTGAAGTAAAAAAGAACACTGGGTACCTTTGTCTGTTTGTTTCCTTCCCCTATTTTTCTACACATCCATCCATAAACTAGACAAAGTGGAGTGTGGTCCTTATGGCTTTCCCAATCCCATTGTCACCCCTCATAAGCTACATTTTTATACAACTGTCTTCGAGATTCATGGGTTCTGGGTTGTAGTTTGATAGTTTCAGGTATCCACCACCAGCTACCCCAATTCTTTAGAACCTAAAAAGGGTTGTCTAAAGTGTGCGTAAGAGTGCCCACCAGAGTGACCTCTCGGCTAGTTTTGGAATCTCTCTGCCACTGAAGCTTATTTCATTTCCTTTCACATCCCCCTTTTGGTCAAGAAGATGTTCTCCGTCCCACGATGCCGGGTCTACATTCCTCCCCGGGAGTCATATTCCACGTTGCCAGGGAGATTCACTCCCCTGGGTGTCTGATCCCACGTAGGGGGGAGGGCAGTGATTTCACCTTTCAAGTTGGCTTAGCCAGAGAGAGAGGGCCACATCTGAGCAACAAAGAGGCATTCAGGAGGAGACTCTTAGGCACAAATATAGGGAGGCCTAGCCTCTCCTTTGCAGCAACTGTCTTCCCAAGGGTAAAACTTATGGTAGAGGGCTCAACCCATCAAACCACCAGTCCCCTATGTCTGTGGTCATGTTAGCAACCATGGAGGTGGGGTAGGCGAATACCCCTGCATTCTCCACAGGCTCCTCAAGGGGGCACTACATCTTTTTTTTTTTCCCTTGTTTTTCTTTTTTTTTTTTTTTTTTTTAACTTTCCCTTCTTTTTTAAATCAACTGTATGAAAAAAAAAGTTAAAAAGAAAACAAACATACAATAAAAGAACATTTCAAAGAGACCATAACAAGGGAGTAAGAAAAAGACAACTAACCTAAGATAACTGCTTAACTTCCAACATGTTCCTACTTTACCCCAAGAAAGTTACATAATATAGCAACATTTCTGTGAACTTGTTCCTACTATATCCATCAGAAATTAACAGATCGTAGTCATTTCTGGGCATCCCCAGAACGTTAAATAGCTTATCTGTTCTTCTTGGATTATTGTTCCTCCTTCCTTAATTGCTCTCTACTGCTAGTTCCCCTACATTCTACATTATAAACCATTTGTTTTACATTTTTCAAAGTTCACATTAGTGGTAGCATATAATATTTCTCTTTTCGTGCCTGGCTTATTTCGCTCAGCATTATGTCTTCAAGGTTCATCCATGTTGTCATATGTTTCACAAGATCGTTCCTTCTTACTGCCGCGTAGTATTCCATCGTGTGTATATACCACATTTTATTTATCCACTCATCTGTTGAAGGACATTTGGGTTGTTTCCATCTCTTGGCAATTGTGAATAATGCTGCTATGAACATTGGCGTGCAGATATCTGTTCATGTCACTGCTTTCCGATCTTCCGGGTATATACCGAGAAGTGCAATAGCTGGATCGAATGGTAGCTCTATATCTAGTTTTCTAAGGAACTGCCAGACTGACTTCCAGAGTGGCTGAACCATTATACAGTCCCACCAACAATGAATAAGAGTTCCAATTTCTCCACATCCCCTCCAGCATTTGTAGTTTCCTGTTTGTTTAATGGCAGCCATTCTAACCGGTGTTAGATGGTATCTCATTGTGGTCTTAATTTGCATCTCTCTAATAGCTAGTGAAGCTGAACATTTTTCGTGTGTTTCTTGGCCATTTGTATTTCCTCTTCAGAGAACTGTCTTTTCATATCTTTTGCCCATTTTATAATTGGGCCGACTGTACTATTGTCATTGAGTTGTAGGATTTCTTTATATATGCAAGATATCAGTCTTTTGTCAGATACATGGTTTCCAAAAATTTTTTCCCATTGAGTTGGCTGCCTCTTTACCTTTTTGAGAAATTCCTTTGAGGTGCAGAAACTTCTAAGCTTGAGGAGTTCCCATTTATGTATTTTATCTTTTGTTGCTTGTGCTTTGGGTGTAAAGTCTAGGAAGTGGTCCAGAGGCCTTTTTAAGTTCTCTGGATTAGAAAAGGCAGAGCAAGGGCTTGCTGCTAAGAAACTGTCGTTGTCCTTGTAGGAAAGGAGGAGACCATTTGTTCACGTGTGCTCTACGCTGTGGTGAGGGGTGGCTCAGGGGCCTGAGTGGGAAACTCTGGTCTGAACTTGGTGCACCCCATGCTGCTTCCCTCGCTGGGTCAGTAAATGGAGGATCCAGTGTCCTTCCTGCCAGTACCCACCCAGGCTAGCCGTGGGTGTCCCAGAGGATGCAGGTGGGCATGCAGACACGATGTGTGGCTTATGTAGACGGGGCTAGCTGCCTCGTTGAAGCCATGCTTGGGTGTCGGCTCCAGAGCCAGGCAGGAGTTTTGGTGCCGTTGTGTCCATATTCGTTTTTGAGGGAAATTGCTTGCCCAGGTCCTGCTACCTGAGTGGTCCTGCTCATACCCCACATCTGTCACAGCCTCAGCTGACTGGCCCTGCGGCAGGGTTGCCTGGAAATGGGGTAGGATGTGGAGAGGGCAGGAGGAAGGGGTTACAAAGGGTCACACCCAGGCTGGCATCTGACTGAAGGGAGATGCACCCCATAAGCTGGCGTCTTAGTTTGCCAGGCTGCTATGACAAATACCACACAGTGGTGGTTGTAAACGACAGGAATTTATTGTTTTACAGTTCTGGAGGCCAGACGTCCAACTTCAAGGTTATCGGCAGGCCATGCCTTCTCCCCGAGTTTACAGCATTCTGGTGCTGGCGTGGTCTCTGCCTCTGTCACCTGGGGACGTCTGTCTCCTTCTCTGACTTCTTCTGGCTTCTACTTCTGTGTCCAGTTTCCTCTGCTTATCACCATCATTCGATTTGGCCTCACCTTAACTAATAACTTCAAACCATATTTATAAATGGGTTCACACCATGTGGACCTGAGTTAGGAGATGATTCTGCCTTCCCGGAGGACACGATTCAAGCCCGAACAGCTGGCCAGTGACTTTGACCTGTCATAACTTGGGTCTAAAAAATGACCTGAACCAATTAGATTCCTTTCATGAATGTGGAACTGGGAAGCTGAGCGAGCAGGGAGAACAGAATCTGCAAGGCTAGGATGTCAAGGTGGCCAGAGTGCTGGGGCTGGGGCGGCCGTCATGGTAGGAGCTGGAGAGATGGATGAGTAGAAACTTGGACTAAGGAGGGAAAGCTGGTTAACAGATGAGGGGAGAAAATTTCAGGCCATAACAATCCCAACCAGCGCCCCCTTGTCCAAAGAAATGAAAACACTCAGTTCTGGGTGCTACCTGGAGCCACTGAAAGGGCTCAGATTGGACTCCAGGGTTCCCAGGTCATGTCTGTGCAACCACAGGCAATTATTTAACCTCCCTGTGCCTCAGTTTCCTCATCCAGAAATGGGGTTGATGGCCCTCCCCACATGCACTTGTTGGGGAAGAGGGTTTTCCATGGATGTACGTTCCTGCTGTTTCTAAAGGAGAGGAAAGGGGGCTCTGCTCAGGGAAGTCCACAGCTGGGGCTTTCTAAAGACCCACACTCTGCCCCAGGGACCTTCCTGCTTTTCCTTTTCTAACCTGTCTATGCCCAAGAAGGTCACGTCTGACTCGATTGCATTTTGTTTGGTCTGCACAGCATTGGCCAACATGGTGTTTTCAAAGTTTGAATCAAGGAATTTTATATCAAAATTGGATTTCTGGATTCTCTTGGAAAAAAAGGAATATTTGGCCACACCCAGCCAGACAAAAGCTGGAGGGGTGAGTGGAGGGGGTGGACCCTCCGGGTGGACCCGGGCCCCACCCTCCATCTCCTCCTGACCTTGTCTGTCTTCTGTCATCGAGCCTGCACTGTGTCGTCTCAAGCCGGGCCTGCTTGCCGGGCTCCTGGAGGGATTTGCATTCACACTGCAGCTGCCACAATAAATGATCCTGCTCTTCCTCCTAGCTCAAGTGCCCCGTATTGGTTTTCTCTTGCTGTGCAACAAATTACCACCTACTTAACAGCTTAAGATGATGCCCGTTAGTTATCTCACCCTCCTGTAGCTCGGAGTCTGGGCAGGCCCAGCTGGGTTCTCTGCTTAGAACCTCAACTCACGAGGCTGCAGTCGAGGCATCGGCCAGTCTGGCTCTCATCTGGGGGTTTGAGGGCCAAGTCTGCTCCAAGCTGGTTTGGGTTGTGGCAGAACCGAGTGCCCAGCAGTTGTGGCCTCCGGTCTCCACTCCTTGAGGTCCCCTGCATTTTCCATCCACGTGGCCCCTTTGTGGTGGAAGCCAGCAGTGGTGTGTCAAGCTGGTTCTTTGACTCTCTCTGACTTCTGCCTCCTTCTCCTCCCTTTAAGGGCTCTCATGATTATATGGGGCTCCCCAGACAACTCAGGATAAGCAGCCTATCTTAATGCCAACTGATTAGTGACTCTGTTATGTCTGCAAAGCCATCCTATGACAGTCCTGTGGATTGGGGTGTAGAATCTTCTTGGGGGCCACAAATCTGCCTACCCCACACCCCATGCTACCCCCAAATCTACTGTCTAATTCTCCCCATCCCCATCCTTCAAGATCCTTCTCAAATACGCCACCTCCATGAAACAGCCCTTGGTTCCTGGATCTGGCTTCCTCTCCCACAGTTCTTAGCCCATCTTTTTTTGCCAGCCCTGAGCTCTGGTGATGTGCGGGTGTTGTCCTAATTCTGGGTCGAGCAAATGTCCTGTTTGCCCAGGATGGTCCCGGTTTACACCTGCTGTCTTGCTGTTCGATTAATACAGGCCCCTTCTTCAAAAGAGTCTCAAGCTGGGTGCAGGGTTCATGGCTCACTGTGTACCTCCCTGTGATGCTGTGCCCCTGGAGGGCAGGGGCCTTGCCTGATCTTGCCTTGTCTCAGCCCCTCAATGCCTGATACCCGCTATAGACTCTGTAAATGTTTGTTGAATGAATAAACAAACTTAAAATTTTTTTTTTGAACATGTATGTGGAAAATAAATCCAAATAGTACAAAATGTGTATGGGGGAAAAAAGTTCTTCATGCTTCTCCTGACTCTTTTCCTCCATTTTTCTCCCCAAAGGCAACTGTTACCTATACCTATAATGGGAAATAGAGAAAGCTCTTCATCAGAATAAATCTTCTGTTTCCTTTCCTGCTTCAGGCAAATGAGCAACATCCCTCAATGCCTGTTAAACTCAAGATTCCTGCCAGAGGTCCTAGGGCCCAACAGAGAGCCTCAATCTCTCCCACCACAACTTCTACCCAGGTAGAAATAATGAATTCCATAGCTCTAGCCTTTTTCCTCCCTCTCAGAGAACAGGTAGCCCTTAGGATCACAGAGGGAAAGCTCTTTCCAGCTTCCCCTATCAGGATCCCACCACAACCCCAGGCTCTCCTTGTTGGGTCTTGGGCAGATGGATCCCAGAAGGACAGGAGGTTCAGGAGAGCTACGTTGCACTCCCGCCCCTTGGTGACATCCCAGCCCCAGCCCCATGTCCCATGTTCCACAAGGAGGGAAACCAACCAACCAACCAAACAAAAACCCCTCTCGAGGAAGGTGGGTTTATTTTGTTCCCTTTCACTGGTAAGGCAGCCCTTTGGGAGATTTTTCCTAAAGGACACAGGTACACGTGAGGAAGGTTTCAGCTGGGTAAGTCAAGTCCAGCCTTTACCCTGCAGGAGGACATTCTTTGAAGGAAAGACCTGTTTGCAACCTTTTGAGACAAGTTAGAAATGCAAGGTGGAGAAGTACATCTGTGGTTCGCGACCATTCCTGTAAAATAAAAGGAGTGGGGGTGGAGTGTCTACACTGGTGCTTGTATGTATTTATCTGTACGTATCCGGAAGGAAATGCGGGACACAAGTGAGGCTCTGCTCTGATTGCTTTCTCCCTTGCTATACTTGTTTCTTGTATTATGAACTGTTCTGAAAATTACCTCTGGTTCTAGGTGCTGGGGTCAGCAGCAAGCAAGCTGAGCAGGGCCCTCTAGGGCTGACATTCCTGGGGAGGGTGTGTGTGTGTGTGGAGGGGGGGACTGGGTGGTCAGAGAGGCCAAGTTTGATGCTCCAGCAGACCCTGAGCAGGAGTCAAGGGCCAGCCGTTTACCTGGAAACAATCCAGCAGGCTGGGGAGTGGGGGAGCGAGGCAGGGAAGGGAAAATGCCAACACGGGGCTTCTTATGAGCAGGTTCCTCTGTGGGCAAGCAAGGCTCACCCGCACAAGGAAGCTCTGGGAGACGGCCCGGGCCATGCCTCGGAACTGTTCCACCAGAGCAGTTGTGCAATTCTGAAACCAACTCCCACAGTCTTTTGGTGAGGGCTGCTCCTGGGACAGGGTGGCTGTCTCCCTGGCCCTCTGGATCATCCTGGAGCCCTGCATGTAAGCAGACTGGGCTCCAGGTGCCAGGGAAAGCCCTTGGGCTTTCTGGAAGTCATAGGAGTATCCAGTGACGGTAAGGCCCAAAGAAGGACATGGCAAGGCCAGACTGCAGAACTCTGGTCACCGCTAGGGGGGCCCTAACTTCTAAGGAGCAGCAGAGCATGGTCAGACACCAGGCCCAGACTGCCCCGCTTGCCCCTGCTGTTTTCTAGCTGAGTATAACATAAATAAATAAAGATCCTGAATCATAAGCTCAACTAACTTTCCTCCGTGGAACACATCTGTGTAGCCAGCACCCAGTTCAAGAAATAGACATGATCAGTATCCCAGGAAGACCCTCTCATGTCCCCTCCCAGTTCCTCTCTTGCCACCGGTAACCACTGTTCTGACTTCCAACACTGTAGATTTCAGCTTTGCCTGCTTTCCTACTTTTTATTGACACAGTCATGCAGTAGGTGCTCTGTTGCATCTGGCTTCTTTCACTCGACGTGGTGTTTCTGAGATTCACCCACATGGCTATAGTTAGAGCGCCTTCATTTTATTCCTGAGCGGTGCTCTGTTGTATTTGGATTCTTTCCAGTTTGGGGCTATTTCAAACAGTGCTGCTTGGAACCTTCTTGAACATCTGTGTCGCCAGAAGCCCCTTTCTGTCACTTAGTATTTGCCAGTGTCTGATTCTAGTTTGCAGCGACACAGCTACGGTGCAGAGTCTTGCACACAATAGGTGCTTTATAAATGTTTGCCGCGTGAATCAAAAGGCAGGGCAAATCCAGAGGCAGAGAAGGAGCCCATGGTGGGTTTGGCATCTGATTGACTTGGCCTCTGATCTGCTCCATGATCCTGGACTTTTGGGGCTGAACCTGCTGGGTCATAGAGAGCAGCCTTCTGACCCCTGAGGGCTAAGAAGAGGTTCACAAAGAGACACTGCTGCGTGTGGTGTGAGTTCCCGTGCATCAGTGGCTGCTGAGGACCCCTCTTTGACTTTGGGAAAAAAGAAATTCCTCGAGACCTGTGAGTTGGCAAATCACAAGAAACATCTGTGACCTCCCCCAAAATATCTGCTTTGTACCATTTTGTGGAAACAATATTTATATAGCCCAGCAGCATAATTAAATCGATGTTTAGTTAACTCTTGGAAACAGCTGGAGGCTTCCCAAAGCCCAGGACGAGATTTATAGGTTGAGCATAAAGTGGGCTGGGAAAGTTCTCCCAGTCGCTTGGTCAGGGTGGGACGCTGGAGTGGCCGCAGGGAGGCCATGGAGATTGGGAGGAGAGCAGAGGAATTCAGGAAAATGACATGCCGGAGGGCTCAGAGGCGGCTGGGATGGAGGTTATTGCCGTGTTTCCATCTGGCAGCCTCTGGAACACCATTTCCTGCAAAGGAAGGGTTTTCCCTTAAAGAACGAATCAGAGAGTGTCTCTGCTCAAAGTGCCTTTTTGTCGTTTTTTAGCCTGAGGAAGTCAAGTGGGGGTAATGGAAGATTTTTCTGGAGATGTTCATGCTTGCTTCCAGGGGAACTACATAAATTAATCAGGATTTTAGCCAGCAGGGAGTGGAGCTGTGTGTGTTCTCTCTCTCCTCATCAATAAAGAGAAGAGCAGAACAGAAACCATTTTTTAAGACAAAGGGGTCCCGTAGCTTTTCAGCTGGGCAAGTTCCTTATTTGAGCTCCCAGAGACCTGCAAAGAAGGATCAAAGCCCATTATGGGAAAGGCCTAGTTTGGGCCCTTTTCTGGTATTTCGGGGACTCCATTCAAACACTTGAATCTTTTCCAGGGTGCCTCCAAAGAATGAGCTAAGCTGACTGGTTGGCGATTGGGGGAAGGACTCAGAAGGGCCTCTAGGGGGATTTCAGGGGAAGTCTAGGGTTCAGAAGGCAGCCCCCCTCTGACAACCCTCTTCCTTTGGAATCCTGCTCTTCACGTGAGGAAAGGGACAACCCACTGATGTTGCCAACCCCTAAGCACATATTCATTTGTTCATTCATTCATTCACTCATTTGGCCATAATTATCGAGGACCTACTGCACGGTTGGCTCTGGGCTGAGAATAAAGGATGCAACACTGAGCAAAATGGATGCTGCCCCATCTTTATGGGGCTTCCAGTGTGGTGCTTGGCTGTACACTAAAGTGAAAGTTCAAAGGAAAAGCTGAGGGTCCCTGCAGGGTGAGTGGGGGGCAGGCAAGCCTTCCTGAGCGATGAAGTCAGAGGAATGAGTGGGAGGTAATTTGGGGTGGGCAGAGAGGAGACCATTCCCGGCAGAGGAAGCAGCGTGTGCAAATGCCCAGGGGCTGGGAAGAGCAGGATGAGTCCCGGAAACCGAAGACAAGGCAGTGGGCTGCAGCACAGTGGTCAGTGGTGGACGGTGGCAGGAGAAGCTCCTGGAGAGGCAGGGGCCAGCCAGGGCATGGCCTTGTAGGCTGTGGGCAGGAGTTTGGTCAACACATTCTGGGGCTGCAAAATCTCTGCTGAGGTCTAGACACCTTTCTGGTTTTGTCCTCCTCTGGGGATGGGGTGGGGTGGGCAATGGTACTCTCCAAAGAGAAGAGAAGGCCCTAAGAACTTTAAAGCTGGCATTGCCAGAAGGAGTAAGGTTTTTCCCTAATTTGAGAGCTGTGTCCCCAGACCCCTAAGCTCTGACAAGCTTCCTCATGATAAAGTGGCTCTTTGATATCATTGAAGGGTCAGTGACCAAGACCCAGACCCAGGAGTCTGCACCGGGAAACTGAGGGCTTCGCTTCACTGAGAGCCTGTCCAGCCCCGAGGCTAATGGACACAAGGGCAGAACCAGCCAAGGGACTAAAGAAGGCCATCCACTCGTATTTTCTGATGGTGTCACCTTTTCTTCCACATCCAAAGGAATCCCCAGGCCATGAACATGTGAATACAAACCAGGCAGGAGGGTGTGGTGGGCAGGCTGGCAGTGGGGGCCCATGGGGAACATGCTGGTGGAGTCCTGCTTCTACTGCCAGCCAGAGCTGCAGCTCAATCCTTTGCTCTTTGGAGGGCCTCTCTCTCCTCAATCCCACAATGAGATGATCTCCAGTTCCCTTGGCTATCAGTCATTCTGAAATAAATGGTTGGTATTTGGAAGTTAGCAGGGAAAGGGGAGCTCAGCTCAGTGATAAAGGTGGCATTTTGGAAAGATTGTCATTGGCTCTGGATCTTGTCTGTGGCTCTGGATATGTCTATGGGGATATTGTCTATAGGCACTGAGTTAAATGCTTAACACGTATCACCTCATTTCCTTGTCACTCCCCACTGTGGTGGAGGTCCTATAATTATTCTCATTTATGCTGGGAAGGTTAAGACCTAAAGAGGTTTGGGTACCAAAAAGATGATGGTGCATTCCCTCATTTCATACATGTGTAATTAAAAATAAATTATGCTGAACCATAAATCCAGTGCAATACAGGCCAACCAAATTATGGTTTTCTTCTCCATGATGACTAGTTTGATGCCTATTTTTAAATGCTATTATGTATAGTTGTGGTTAGTTGTAAGGTGAATTTGAATTATGTGATTCTGAAATAGGTTAATATAAAATATTAAATGCTGTGGTTTATAATCCAAATGTGAACTAGGATACCAAGGAAGTAAAGATTAGTTGGGAACTACAAAATGTCAAAGCCGTCAAAATAGATTGGGTCAGAAGCTGTGTTTAAGGTATTGCCCATGGTGGGTGGTATCTCTCAGCTGATAAAGAGATAACTCACCATCCTAGGTGAGTCTTCTGGAAAAGTTGGTCTTGAATTTTGTGACACGAAGTCTTCAGGAAAGCATTTTTCCAATATATACAACTGCCATGTAGCAAATTAATTTGGAAAATAACCAAAAAGCAGGTATCTTTGAGTTGCCTGAGGCCATCGGCGGTCCTTGCTCTGCCTGCTGGGTCATCCAGGGAAAGAACAGTTAAGTAACTTTCAGACGAGCATGAGGTCCTGGTGGTGTTGAGACTTGAAATCGGGTCTGTCTTCACAAGTCTTGTTGTGAGAGGTTTCATGTCCCTGGCCTTCTCCCATAGAATTGTTTTTTAAAAAATCAAAGGACTAGAATGTTTCTTGAAATTCATCTCATCCAGGGCTTGCCTTTGAGAGTTAACTAAACTGAGATCCAGAGAAGAACTGAACAGCACAAGGCCATGGTTGCTAGGCTACCAAGGGCTTTGTCAGTGTCACAGGGACAGTCTAGAGGGTGGAACTGAGCTCTGTATCAGGCTGTGTCCCAGCCTTGCTGTGTGGCCAGCAAGTGGTCACTTGCCCTCTCTGAGCTCAAGCCTCGCCACTCTCTGGTGAACAGATGAGCTGCATTAGATGCGCTCTTACATTCCTTCCAGCTTTAAACTTTTCAAACTCTGATTCCAACCTCTCGTCATTGGTTGAGTTACTTCCTGTGCCTCCTGTGTAGGAAATTGGGGTGGTGGTAGGGAGCAAGGCCCTATTAGGGATGGGGTGGGCTAAATGAACCAGGAATGCAGAGGCAATAATTTTTCTAAGGACAGTTTGTTTAGTAAAGAACAAAAACATTTCCTTCCTTTCCTTTCTTCCTTTCTTCCTTTTCCTTCTTTCTTTTTCTCTTCCTTTCTTTTCTCTTCTTTTCTTTCTGGCTTTCTCTCGCCCTCCCTTCCTTCTATCCTTTTTATCAAGAAATAGCCTGTGTCAGGGCTTGAGACAACTGACTAGTATAGATGAATTTTAATTTTTTTATCCTAAAGAATCATCCAAAGATGCTCACGCATTTTCATACCCACACAGCACACAAAACACAACAGGCACACATGCATGTGTCCACACACCACACACCCTCTGAGACTTACACGTCAGAATTAGCCGACATCAGTGAGCTGACTCAAGGTAGCCAGCCCTGAGCAAGAGCCAGGCAGCAGCTTGGGTGGGAGTCTCTTTGGAGAATTTCATTTTGGGGCGTTATGCGTACAGGACCTTGGAGAACCTTCTGAAATGTCACCAACCACCAGCTTGGCTGACGTATTTATTGGTCTCCTCTTTAAGTTATCTTCATTTTGAGCAACTCTCTCATATATGACTAGCCAGAAGGCTTTCTCACGTTGCCTTAAGTTTCATTCTGAAGTTGGGTTCTAACGTCTTTCCTGAGTGGCAGTGCACCAACTAGTCACAGCCACAAGACCACCATGCCACGGATGAGGTGGGTAAGTTGGCTCTGCCAGTTCAGCCTCTCACCCCATCTCCTCCTCCTCAAGAGCAGCGGACTAGTCCAGGTTTGTTCTTCCCACAGCAATGGTTTTTCGGGACTGTTTCAAGCTTGTGCTGGGGTCACTGTGCTAATGGCCATTGGCCAGACGGAGTCAAGGGCCAAGCTGGGGAGAGAGTGAATACCCCAGGACAGTAATTTGCCTCAGGCAGCCTTCTCTCAGTTGTGCCTTCGCTGTTACCGTAAATACAGTAAGTATCCGCTATTGTAATCTGCTGGTTGTGGTGGTTCTAATATGTGTCTCAAATTCTTTGATGCTCCTCCCGTCAACGTGAAGTCTAGATCTGCTCGCTCCTGGGTGGGCCCTTCTGACCCCCTGGATGAACACGAGGTGGTGGAGGTGATGCTGAGTGACTTTCTGGGCTTCTGCTGGTTTCTCTTTGGCTCCACGCTGGACTCCCGTAAGATGTCTTACCTCCTCGAGGTTGCCATCTGGGGGAGCAGAGAGAGAGCTACTCCAGGGGCTCGTGGAGGCTCCCCGGGAGGCCCGCTGCACCAGAACTGCCAGCTGAGCCCAGGGAACCCCAGGTTCGTGAGCAAAATAAACGATTGTCCCAGTCTTAAGCTGCTGTTTCAGGGTGCTTGGCATGCAAGGTTAGATAACTGGGAAGTCAGGTTAAGATGCCGAACAAGGAGGAGTCTTAGGGGTTAGTTGCAGCTGCACCTCCCACCCCCCAATCTGTGATCTTGAGTTGGTCCCATGATCCCCCCTGAGCCTCAGTTTCTTCCTCTCTAACAGTGGGAGTCACGTTTGTTGTCCGATAAATATGGACGCTGTCAAATCAAATGTCTAGCCCAGGACCTGGGACACAGCAGGTGCTCAGTATTGATTGAGTAAATAACCACTTCTTTTTTTTTTTAATTCAATTTTATTGAGATATATTCACATACCATGAAGTCATACAAAGCGTACATTCAATTGTTCACAGTACCATTATATAGTTGTGCATTCATAACCAAAATTAATTTTTGAGCATTTTCATTACACACACACAAAAATAATAAGAATAAAAATTAAAGTGAAAAAGAACAATTAAAAAAGAATACTGGGTGCCTTTTTTTTTTTTGCCCCATTTTTCTATTCCTCCATCAGAGTGTGGTCCATATGGCTTTCCCAATCACATTGTCACCCCTCATAAGCTACATTTTTGTACAATTGTCTTCAAGATTCAAGGGTTCTGGGTTGTAGTTTGATAGTTTCAGGTATTTACTGCTAGCTACCCTAATTCATTAGAACCTAAAAAGGGTTGTCTATATTGTGTGTAAGAGTGCCCACCAGAGTGACCTCTCGGCTCCTTTTGGAATCTCTCTGCCACTGAAGCTTATTTCATTTCCTTTCACATCCCCCTTTTGGTCAAGAAGATGTTCTCCATCCCGCGATGCTGGGTCTAGATTCCTCCCCTAGAGTCATATTCCATGTTGCCAGGGAGATTCACTCCCCTGGGTGTCTGATCCCACATGGGGGTGGGTGGGTAGTGATTTCACCTGCCAAGTTGGCTTAGCTAGACAGAGAGGGCCACATCTGAGCAACAGAGAGGCATTCAGGAGGAGACTCTTAGGCACAATTATAGGCAGGCCTAGCCTCTCCTTTGAAGCAACAGTCTTCCCAAGGGCAAATCGCATGGTAGAGGGCTCAACCCATCAAACCACCAGTCCCCTATGTCCGTACCCACTTCTTCTTAAATTGGGCTCAGGGAGTGTAAGTAGAACAGGGGAATAGACTGGCTAGAGATTGGGGAGAGCTTGGGGGTCCCAAGATGGGCAAAACGGAATGGCTGAAACAATGCCATGGTTTAACCTAGGCTGTAAATGATGGCAATCAGAGATTGTTGGATGTATGTGTACACACATATGTGTGCTTGTGCATATGTGTGTGCTTTCAAATCACCTTTAAAAAGGAAGCAGACAGAATAGAATGCACAATATGTGATGATTCTGTGAGCCACTGATTGTAGATTTTGGATAGATTGTGTGATGTGTGGATATATCTCAATAAAACTGCATTAAAAAAGAAAAAAAAAAAAGGGAAGCTGACGCCTTTCCAGGCCTTGATTGATGCATGTGAAACTCATTTCCTGGGGCTCTCAGGGGAGCTCTTTTGTGTTTGCTGAGCTTTATTTCATTAAGTTGTAGTGACATACGATATGCAATTTGTTCCAGGTATCGTTTTAGGTGGGCTGATGAAAGCGGAGCCTAATAGCTTGGAATAGGCCTTATTCAGAGTCTGTATACAGCCTGTTTGGTTTTCTCCCCAGTGTCATCAGCCCAAAGGGATCCTCCTTTTAAAACCGTTTTATTGACAAATAACATACATACTGGCGAATCCTAAGTGTACAGTTCAAATTTTCATGAACCAAACACACCAATATAAGCAATACCCAAATGAAGAAAAGAGATATTTCCAGCATCCCTGAAGTCCCCCTAAGCTCCTTCCAGGCTCTGCCCGCCTCCAACTCACCCGAGGGAAACCATGAGCCCACCTTAGACAGTATTGTTCAGTTTCTCCAGGTTTTGCTCTTTATATAAAAAGAATTGTACACTCCATATACTTTTGCATCTGGATTCTTTTGCTCTACCATCTATTGCTGAAATGCATCCATTTCTTCACATGTTTTGGTTCATGCATACTATCTTCTATATCATGTTTCATTATATGAATATCACACAATTTATTTGCCCATTCTACTGCTGATGGGTAGCTTCCAGATTTGCTTTTGATCTACCTCCTCCCTAGCATGCGGCTTATATAACCTTGTCCAGAACACCTGAAATATGAAGGAGAAGGAAGGTCCTTTTGTAAGTTCAAATCCATTCCTCTGGGGGCTCTCCAAGACTCCCGTGTCTTCCTGTGCCGGTTTGAATGTATTATGTCCCCCAAACGCCATTATCTTTGATGTAATCTTGTGTGGGCAGATGTTATCAGTTTTGATTAGATTTCTTTGAGTGTTTCTTTGGAATGCACCCCACCCAGCTGTGGGTGATGACTCTGATTGGATAATTTCCATGGAGGTGTTGCTTTGCCCATTCGGGGTGGGTCTAAGTTGATCAGTGGAGCCATATAAATGAGCTGACATAAGCAGAAGGAACTCAGTGCAGCTGAGTGACGTTTTGAAGAGGCACAAACTTACTAGAGAGGAATGTCCTGGGAGAAAGCCATTTTGAAACCAGAACTTTGGAGCAGATGCCAGCCACGTGCCTTCCCAGCTAACAGAGGTTTTCCGGACACCATTGACCATCCTCCAGTGAAGGTACCCGATTACTGATGTGTTACCTTGGACACTTTATGGCCTTAAGACTGTAACTGTGTAGCCAAATAAACCCCCTTTTTATAAAAGCCAATCCACCTCTGGTGTTTTGCATTCTGCAGCATTGGCAAACTAGAATGCTTCCCCAGCCTCTCGTACAAGTGGATGGATTTCAAGGGGTGGCAGACAAGAACTTGGTCACTCCCCTCCCCACAACCTTCCCTTTTAACTGCTGGATGCCTGAAATCTCACCCTTGGAGGCTCTTTGCTTTGCTCGCTGTTAATTCAAGTACCCCGATAGCCTTTTGAGCCTTCTATGCCATTTGACTTCTCCTGAGAATTGATCTAGACCCAGCAATACTTGATATCTGAGGCAAGAGGTTTTCATTTCAGAAGGGAGGGAGAGGGAAAGTGCCAAAAAGTGTGAGTGGGGACTTTGACCATAAACTCAGCATGGCTCAGGATTCTGCCTGTTTCTGGCCCACTTTGGGGCACTGAGTTTGGAGGAAGTAATTAGATCCAGGATGGGTTAAAGTCTAGGGCACAAAACTGTCGTTAACTTAACCTCATCCTAAAGCGCACCTCCATGTCTCACTAAGGAATAAAGAACATTGCAATCTTATCATTTGGAATTTTATTTTTAACTTATCGACAGAGCTCTTTCAACTTAATTAGATGAAGATTTTATCATGTATTGCTCTAAGGCAAATGCAAAAAAGAAAATATAACCAAAATAAATGGGTTAATGTATTTTAAGCTTCTTAACATTCAGAGTCTCATTTTCCAGAAGAACTTTTGACTTCAAGTTTTGATGCTTGTGGATTGCTTCATACCTCACACCCCACCCCAATATATTGTACTCAGTGTCATCAAGAGACTTGGTGATGAAGCAATTCTTAATGTAATCCATATAAGAACTACAAGGAATTGGTTCTGGGCATGCTGGTTGGTTTTGCAGTTGTGGAAAGTTAGCCTGCTTTCAACTCCTGCTTTGAGAAGGCTGTTGAACATGTTTCTTCTTTCTCCTACTACACCTAAACCAGGTGGGCCCCTATGGCTCCAGGATTGTCCTCCATGCTGCCGATATCCATCCTGCAAGCTCTGATGCTGCTGATTTGAGCATGCACAGCAAGGACAACTGTTTCCTAGAGAACCATCGATACGTAGGCGTATACCAAATCCAGAGGTGCTAAATCTTGAAACAATGAAGACAAAGTGCATGTTTGAATCCGTGCCGTACGATGTCCCCACAGCTGTCTGCAGCTCAGCCCTGCCACCCCCTCGGGACTGATACCTTTCACAGTGCACTACCTTGTCACAGATCGTAAACTGTTTTCAAACACCTGGTTTTTCTTCATCTTTCTGAAAATATGGCATGTAAACTGATTTTGCTCCGCTTTCCCACCTCCATCCCAAAGTAATCCAAGTAACACAACTTAGTGGTTTTCTGGAGAAAAATGAAAGAGTAACATCAGCTTTCAGACCCAGGAGAGCTCTGGATGTGCTCATTATTGATTCACAACACAATTCAGCATCAAGTCAGCCCTGGGAGGGTCGAGGGCTCTGCTGCCTTCCAGCTCCACTTCTCATCTGCACCACATTTATCCTCGTCATCGGGTACGCCAGGGGTCGGGCATATGAGAACTGAGTCTGTGAAAGGAGATGGAGCAAAGTCTTCATTTTCTGCTTGATTTTCCTTGGTTTGCCCTGGGAAAAGCTTTAGCACTGGCAGACGGGGTGATTTGTTTTTCATTGCTGCCCCATTAAAACACTGCCCCAAGACCCCTATAAAGAAAGTTTGTTTTGTTTGTTTTTTGGAGAGAGGTTCATTCAGAAAAAGGCTCAGGCATCCCCCCAAGGGAACGTTACTCTTGATCTTGAATGGCTTGGTAGCGTGGAGATTCAGTGTTCATCTCCCTGACTTCAGAGCTTGCCCGAGAAGATTGGCTTAGAGGAAAGTGATGGCTTATTTTTGTTTTTAGGGTTTCATAGCATATGATTCAGCAGCAGCATGACTACAGACAATGAGAGGGATCTGTCTATCCTATATCTAGGCTTTGAATAAATTTATTTTCTTAGCAAGCTTCATGGGGATTTGTAAGGAGAGATCCACTTTCAGTCAGAAGATCCTCTGTACTTCAGAGAATAAACCGATGCTTCAGGTCTGAATGAAAGGGAAACTTTGCCAACATGCGGGGAAGGCTTCTCTTGAAACTCTGGAGAGAAGCAAAGTGGGATAGAGGAAAGGGGAGGGAGGTGGCATGACGCCCCTCCGTGGGAGTTTGAAGAATTGATCTCAGTGATTCCCTCCTCTCTAGTATTATATACTCGCACCCTTGCCATGGCCTCCTGGTAGAATGGAGTGCTTTCCCCTGTCCCTTGATTTGGGCTTGGCTATAGGCCTTGTTTTGGCCATAGAGATGTTAGCAGAGCAGAGGCTTAAAATGCTCTTGGGCAGGTCTTGTTCTGTTGTACTACTGACTCTCAACATGATAACATCCTGCCTTGAGTATCTGAAGGACCAGGGACAGTGAGGATCAAATGGAGCAGACTTGGACCCAACCCACAGCTTGAGCCAAGCTCATCCAAGTCTAGACTAGATCAGCCAAGCCCCGCTGATCCCGGATATGTGATTGGGAAATGAAAATCTTACTGTTGTATGTCACTGGGTTTTGGGATTGTTTGTTACTTAGCACATTGTGGCAGTAGCTGACTAATACAGAAACCTTTCTTTACTCTCCCAAATATTTAGTACAGTTAATAAAATCATGCAATGCTTGAGATAAGTGAATTTTTAAAAATGGAAATCAGTGAGGGGGTTGCACTTGTGTTTGGATGACAAGGTAGTATTGGAGTAGTTTGTTAACACAGCCAGAAGTACCTGGAACATGCTTTATATAAATGAAATCATATAGTATGTCTACATGTAAATAGTGTTGCATGTAGTTATAGATTGTTCATTCTTATTGCTTTATAGTACGTGATTATTTGAATAAAGTGTAATTTATGTATCCATTATACTGTTGATGGACATTGGTTGTTTCCAGCTTGGGGCTATTAATAAGAACCAAACATTCTAGTACATGTCTTTTGGTAAACTTAAGTGTGTATTTCTCTTGGGTATATATCTAGAATTTGTATTGCTGTGTCATAGAGCATATATTGGTAGTTACTATAAAAAATTTTTGCTAATATTCTTTTCTGAGCAAGTACTAAAAGCAATTTCTCAGGTTTGTTTCTGGACTGATCCCCTGAAGTTTGATCCAGTTTAGTGAGGGATGTCAGATCGATGTGCCATTGTTATCTCTAGAAATGTTTCTTGGTGAAGACTATTTGATTTATTTGCTCTGTAACCCCAGGGCCTGGTAGGCTTGCAAAGACTATAAACTTTAAAAACATCAGTTTGCAGAATCGGTGTCACGTGACCATGCTATAGCCCTTTCTGATATTCCTCCTTCTCATGTCCCTCTAACACGTCTGTGAAAACATGCTGAAAGTCAAAATTTGGCCTCAGCCTTGGGAACTATCATTGCCACAATCCAAGGGAGTTTCCAGTAAGTAAGAAGATTTCTGGGCCATATACCATGGGCTCTGCCCTCTGAAGCAGATTAGTCCAGAAAGACCCCAAAGAAGGTAAGGCAAGGCTAAGTTGCCCTTTTATATGCCCCTTAGTTTACACTTTAAATGGGAGTTAAATTCAACATGTGCAGAAGCTGCAGTGCACAGTTGAAGTGGTGGCAGTTTGAGCAGCTGTGACCAGGACAACCACATCCCTACTGCTGCTTGGCCAACAGCGATTGGGAAGATGCCACTGACAGTGGCCTTGGTTTCAAGAACAGTGAAATGTGAAAAAAAATTGCTTGTCAGGACTGATATAATAGTGTACTGTGAATCTCACTCCCAGCCATAATCCCTATGTGGGAGGGCAAATGACCTGCATGATTGGATTGTAAAAGTTGAGTTGTACATTTATCTGATTAGATAAAGATTAATAAATCTGATTTTTGTCTCCATTAATGCTTGGAATTAGTATAAGACCTTCCCAGTGTCTCTGTGTCTGAAATTGTCAAATTGTCAGGTTGGGCATTTTCCCAAAAGTGACCAGGAGGAAGCATTCCTGTTCCTTTTGACCATAGTGTTGGAGAGCCTTTGGGGTGTCTCTGGAGGAGACTCATCCTTGGCTATGAGGTCTTGGATCGTTGGGCTCGACTTCACCCTCAGGGCTAACAATGTGGGGTGAAGCAGCTGAGAGACTGAGGTGTGGACACAGAAGAGAGTGAGAAATGGAGGAGGGAGAGAAAGAAGGAGAAGAGAAGCATGAGAAGGCAGTGGACTAGGAAGGGGAAGGCAGAAGTGACAGGGGAGGAAGCTACATCTCATAACGACTGTCAAGGCCTCAGCGGGCTGCTCCCACAGATTCTGGCCATGAAGGGTTCTTGAGCTTCAGTTTTCTCTTCTAGAAAGCAAGTATCATTGTCATCATCGTCATCATCATCTACGTCTTAGTGTTGTCACAAGGTTTCATTGGGAAATAGATGTAAGGCCCTTAGCTCAGCCCCATGGAGGGGGGCGCTGTTAGTGCTTTATTAATGCAGTGAATGCTAGAACTATACAAAGGTAGTGATCTAGATAGTATCTAATGAAGCTTCCTCTGAAAAAATTCTGGGAGATATTCTATCTAGTTCTATTATACTTAGCACATATACATGATCATTTTTCAAAATACTCTACCATCAGGTAAATGTAACTGAATCACACACAGTGGTATATGAGATACTTGGGGGTCCTGCAGAGCCCAGGGTGCTGCTGGGAGCCCCATTAGCCAATGTTAGTGCCTGTTGATCAGGAGCCTATGCTCTGTCAGAATTTGAATCCCGGCTCCACCACTTACCGGTTATGTAGTCTTGGGCCAGTTCCTTAACTTCCCTGAGCCTCAGTTTCCCATTTCTGAAGGGAAATAATAATGGTATCCATTACACAGAGACATTGTTAAAGCCAAGTATGGCTAGGTAGGTAAAAACTTAGGAGAGAGCTTGCACATAGTTAGCACTCAATACCCATCAGCTATTTTATTTACACTGGGATGTGGGATTTGGGTAGGGCAGGGTTAAATTTACAGGGAATGGCCAATGGAGTCTATGATGGTGGTGCTGGATCACAACCCATCCCAGGCTGTACACTCCTGGGTCCTTTCTGTTGCAGGAGGACTCTTCTTCCCACTTCTTCACAACCTGGAGGTCACCCAGGATATGCTGGTAGGACTAGGACTTCTGGGACCCCAGAAGAGAGCAGCACATTTCAGAATTCCTCTGACTGGGGGAATGCTGAAAACCACTTATTCCAGGTAAGATCAAGGGGGCTGGGATGCTGACTCTCAATTAATCCTGCTGCTCCACAGAGTCAGCCCTCGTTGCTGATAACCATGTGTCAGATGTGACAGGGGACACTGGGCTCATCTTGTGGGAATTTGCAATGAGTTGGCAGGCAGTGGGAGGCAAGTCCCTGTGCCAGGATTTGGTTGACAGAAGGCAGTGGCTTCTGAAGATCTGCATCAGGCAAAAGATGAATATGTTCTGGTTTCCCAAGGGCTGCGTCAGCCTTGTGGAATATTGCATAATGACCTTGACTTACTTAGCTCTCCTATCAGTGGACCGTTTATGGTTCGTTTGAAATGTGCTGCTCTCTCCTGGGGCCCCTGCAGTCCTATTCCCACCATCACATCCTGAGTGATCTCCAGGTTGTGAAGAAGTGGGAAGGTGACTCTTTCTGCAAAAGGAAGGACCCGGGAGTGTACAACCCAGGATGAATTGTGATCCAGGACCACCTTTGTAGACTCCATTGGCCATTCAAAATCTCAAGGTGGGCTGGCCTCCTCCACACAGCAGACGCATGGCTGCCAGTGTGTGCCTTAGGCTATGCCAGTTTGGCGTTACCACCTCCATTCTCAGGCATTGGCCTTGGAGCTAGTGCTGGAGAGAAATGGAGGCTGAGCAGAGTCCATCCTGGAAAGGGTGGTGACTGCAGTGATTGGAGCTGCCCCATTCCCAGAGGCTACAGTAATGACAGCTCCAACAGCAGCATCCGCTGTCATGGGTGACAATGTTGGTACTATGTTGTTCCCACCCTGCCCTCCCCCAACCCATTCTGCACTCTTCTCTGTCCTGCGAGGCTGACCTCAGTTTCTCATTTGTAAAAGGGAAATAGGGACAGTACAGGGATTTACAAAGAGCTCCTGTGAAAGTTAAAAACGGTGAGGCAGGTAAAAAAGAGAACAGGGCTTTGTATGTAGTTTGCACTCAGTAGTTATTGGCTACACTCTGGAGATAGAGCAGGGTCAAATTCATAGGAAACCCTGCCTACGAGAATGCTGAAAACCACGTTATGTCAGGTAAAACCAAGGGGGTGGACATTTTTGCCTTTGGGCTTCCAATTGGGTTTGGCCATTGAGTGGCACCAGAAGGAAAGGAGGAAAGAAAGGTCAAGGTATTTTTTTCTCTACCTCCTGCCTGTCTGGGGTCAAGTTTCTGGAAGCAGCTGTGTATTTCCATGACCCTAGCTCCTGCCTGAGGCTCCAGCTCTCGCTGGGCTCTAGCCCAGCCCTAGGGATGGTCATAACTTCCCTGTTGCTAGTCTCAGTGCTTCAACGTCAGCTTTTTGGTTCCTTAAATGCTCCCCACTTTAATAAATTCCTTTCTTAAACAACCCAGAGTTGGTTTCTGTTCTACACTTTTGTTGAACCTTTGGAGCTTTCTCTGCCAGGACTTGGGTCTTCCAAAATTGCTGCTTCCTCATCTGATGGCATTAAGGTTGGAAAGATGTCCTTTGGGAACATATCTCACATATACACACACCCAACATGTATGTGTATGTAAATATCACTGTAAGTGAAAATGTCAACCAGAGATGAAATAATTTTAAAAATTTTAATCTGGTTCAAAGCCTTTAAAGTAGGTAGAATTTTCAGGTTTCCTAAGTTTCTTGCTCATTCAGATTCCATGGGTTTTACATTAAAGGTTGAATATTTGAATTTTCTTTTAAAATTTTCTGCATCTTTCATTTCCAAACTGTGCTGTCTGGAAAATTTTAGATTCACATTTTCAGGAAATTTGGAATATTCCAGGTAATATAGTAGACACTCAGAAAGTGTATCTCACTAGGTTCTGAGATTCTGTAAGTTCTTATGCTAGACTGTAAGCTCCTTGAGGGCAGGGACTATCTTATTTATTCTTGTATCCCCAGTGCTTGGTACAGGACCTGACACAGAGTAGTTGTTCAATAAATAATTGTTGAATTAAAAAAAAATATGTCCTTTGGGCATCACAATAAAGGATGTCTTCATGAAAGACATCTTGAGTCCATCTTTATAGCTAGTAGACTGTGTGATGACTAGGCAAAGAATTCCTGTGGCTGGCTGTGGAAGGTAGCAAAAACTGCAAAACTGGCCACAATTTTTCATCCATTTGATGAAAAAGTTGAAAAAAATTTCATCCATTTGATGAAAAAATTGGAAAATTTTTCATCCAATTGAAAAATCTTATTCATCTTCCCACAATGTGACTTTACAGCTTCTTCCAACAAGAAGGGAGTTTATTTCTATACCCCTTGAATCTGGGTTTTGATGTGCTCTTACCAAATGAATGTAGTAGAAGACATGATGGTCCAGCTCTGGTCCTGAGCTTCAAGAGGCCTTGCATGCTTCTGCTTGTTTTCCTCAGACCTCTGCCTCCACTTGTGGAAAAGTTAGAGCTAACCTGCCGGGAGATGACACACTCTTTGCACCAGAGCTGGGTCAGCCCAGTTGTCCGAGTTGAGGCCATGTATGTGAGAGAGCCCAGACAAGATTGGCAAAGCCGGTTGGTAGCTGACTGCACACATGATGCCATCCAGTTGAGACCAGAAGAATCATCTTGCTGAGCCCAGCCTAAACTTCTGGTCCAGAGAATTATGAGCTAAATACATTGTTATTGTTTTAGAGAAATTTGTTTCAGAGCTGTAGCTAATTGATACACTGCCCTTCAGGTGCCCAGTCTTGATCCTTCCTTTTTTTTTTTTGTAAGTCCAGCAATTCCTTCCAATGGCATGGTGGGTGGACAGCCATTTCGGTCTCCCCAGGCTATTCACAAGCCCCCATGCCTAACTTTGTTCCTTGTAGGAAGGAACAAAGAAACAGTCCTTTGTTATCGAACTTGGTAAGGAAAAGGAAAAGCAGCAAAGACACTCTGCCCCCAGTGTCTGTCTCTGAGCTGAGAGCCAAAATTAGTGGTTTGGGTAGTAACACTTCTCTCTCGGCACCAGCTCCCTCTGTCCTGACTCCCTCTGTCTCTTTTTCTAAAGAAGCAGCTGCCTCTCCTGCTTTGGTTATGTCTCTATTGCAAAGCTAATACAGTTTCACAGAATGCAGGCTCCAGAAGCAAAGAATTCCAGTGCCTTGACTGTTCAGCTGGCTTCTGAGCCATTCAGGAAGCAGTGGAAACCTGCTTCTGTGTTGCTCTAAATGCGAAATTAGCAAACACAATATGGTAAATTTGCCCCAAATGGAAGGATTAGTGTAAGGATGTGAGATGGATGGGAGCAAAAACCATAATCAGGAACAATGGCAGGCGATGAATGGAGGGAAATGATAACTCCTCGGGCGGTACCAAGGGCCCCGTCTTGCTTTCCTTCCCCCTTCCCCCCACCTTCATATTCTTCTCCTTCAGGCTCCCAAGATGATCTTGTTTGTGAAACACTTTCCACTGGCTTCCTCATACCATGTTCCCAGCAGTAGGGCTGGGCAAGCTGGCGGAGGCTCCCCTGAGCTCTGGGTTGCCTGGGACCTGGGTTTCTCAACAAAAGGGCAGTGCAAACCCAGGCTGACTCCTGGCTAGCTTTCCACCTCCTCTCGTAGCTTCTGCCAGAGTAGTTCCCAGAGGACTTGAGCTGCTCTCGGGATCCATATCCTGTACCTGTAGGGTGTTCTTAGTGTGAATTTGAGGGCAGGAGAATGTTTTGGATCCATATGGTCTGTCAGGTGAACTAGCAAGCTTGTTTTTTTTAAATTCAATTTTATTGAGATATATTCACATACCATACAATCATCCCCGGTGCACAATCAGTTGTTCACAGCACCATTATATAGTTGTGCATTCATCACCACATTCAATTTTTGAGCATTTTCATTACCAAGCACAAAAAAGAATAAGAATAAAAGTTAAAGTGGAAAAGAACACTCAAAACATCCCATCCCCCCTCCCTCCCTATTATTCATTTACTTTTTGTCCTCATTTTTCTATTCTTCTGTCCATACACTGTATAAAGGGAGTGTGAACCACAAAAGTTTTCATAATCACACAGTCACACAGTGTAAGCTATATAGTTATACAATCATCTTCCAGAATCAAGACTACTGGGTTGCAGTTCAACAGTTTCAAGTATTTCCTTCTAGCTATTCCAATACACTAACAACTAAAAAGGGTTATCTATATAATGCATAAGAGTAACCTCCAGAATGACCTCTAGACTCTGAGATTTCTCAGCCACCGAAACTTTATTTTGTTTCATTTTGCTTTCCCCTTTTGGTCCAAGAAGGTTTTCTCAGTCCCTCAATGCCAGGGACAAGCTCATCACCATGAGTCATGTCCCATGTTGCCAGGGAGTTCCACACCCCTGGGAGTCATGTCCCACGTAGCGGGGAGGGCAGTGAGTTTACCTGCAGAGTTGGCTCAGACAGAGAGGCCATATCTGAGCAACAATTTTAAGGCACCATTTTAAGTAGGCTTAGCCTCTCTCTTGTAGTAACAAACTTAATAAGGGCAAGCCCCAAGGTTGAGGGCTTGGCCTTCTAATTTGATAGCGCCCTGTGCTTGTGAGAATATCATTAATTCCCCAGGTGGGGAAATTTAATATTTCCACATTTTCCCACAGTCCTTCAAGAGGGCTTTTCAAGTACAACTTCATTCTCTTCCAGAATTGTTCTGGGATGTATTGGGTCTTTACACTAGCCTGCACAAACTAACCTGACCTCACTCCCCAATAAATGCTCCATATAATTATGTTGTTTGAATAAACTGACCATATAAGTCAGATTAAATAATGTGTTACAAAAAATATAGATCTTGCACCTAATAAACATGTCTTCCTTTGGTCCCACACAGAAGCTGAAGCTTCAAAAACACCATCAATATTGCCCTTTACCCTTTAGTCTAATTTACCTTAGTCCTAACCAAGTCCATTTCATTCATATCTCTAATTGAAGTCTGAACTCTTTTTTCAGACTCTTCAGCATTTGATTTATGGGGTAATGCTGACATTCATGGCTGCCAGACTCTGGCTCTGAGTCTCAGGTGTCACACAAAGTTCCAGGGGCCGACCAGGTTATACACAAAGAGCTCAGCATCTCAGAGTTTAGCAATAACCATCATAGCTCAGGGATAGATGTAACTGCTGTAAGAGCTTACAGTCTAGAAACCTTTATAGTAAGCCTTCCCCTGATAACCTATGCTCTCAGACTCAATTCTCAGAGTTTATTCATTATAGTTAGTCCATATTAGTGAGGCATTATAATGTTTGTCTTTTTGTTTCTTGTGCAATTCACTCAAAATGCTGTCCTCAAGATCCATTCACCTAGGTGCCTGTCTCACAACATCACTCCTTCTTTGCCAGATATAGAATTCTTGGTTGGTAGTTCCTCTCCTTCAGTATCTTAAATATATCATACCATTGCCTTCTAGCCTCCATGGTTTCTGCTGAGAAATCTTCACATAGTCTTATTGAGCTTCCCTTGTATGTGATGGCTCAGTTTTCTCTTGCTGCTTTCATAATTCTCTCTTTGTCTTTGACATTTGATGATCTAATTATTAAGTGTCTTAGCACAGATCAATTTGGATTTGTTCTGTTTGGGGCATGCTGTGCTTCTTGGATCTGTAATTTTATGTCTTTCATAAGAGACAGGAAATTTTCAGTGATTATTTCCTCCACTATTGTTTCTGCCCCTTTTCCCTTCTTCTCTTCTCCTTCGGGGACATCTATGACATGTACATTCATGCCCTTCATGTTGTCATTCAATTCCCTAAGACACTGCTGATATCTTCCCATTCTTTTTTCCTCTCTGCTCTTTTGTGTGTAGGATTTCAGATGTCCTGGTCTCCAGTTCATGAATCTTTTCTTCTTTCTCTTTAAATCTGCTGTTGTATGTCTCCAATGTGTTTTTTATCCTTGCATTTTGCCTTTTATTCCCATACGTTCTGCCAGTTGTTTTTTCACACTTTCAATTTCTTCCTTATGTTCACTCAATATCTTCTTTATATCCTTCATCTCTTTTGCCATATCTTCCCTCGACTTGTTGATTTGATTTTTGGATTGATTTAGGAGATTTGTTTGATGAATAATTGGTTGTTTCAATTCCTGTATCTCAGCTGAAGTGTAAGTTTGTTCCTTTGACTGCGCAATATCTTCATTTTTCCTAAGGTGACTTGAAATCTTTTGTTGTCTAGGCGTCTGGTTTCCTTGATTCCTCAATCATATTTTCCAGACCAGACAGGCCCAGGTCTCAGGAGGAAGTGTAATCAGTTTCAAGTTTCCCTGAGCAGCAGGTTGTCAGACTTTCCCATGAGACCTCTAGACTCTGTGCTTTTCCCATTTTTCCCAGCAGGTTGCGCTTGTCAGCCTGCAGCTCCCCACCAGTGTAAAAAGGTGTGTTTCCTTTACCTCACAGTCGAGGGTGTCAGAAGCCAAGTTTAAGTTGTTTATGGTTTGTTTATTTGTTTACCCCCAGGCCCTGGAGTCTGAGTTCCCTGAGGGAGGGCTGTCACTTGAGCTGGGCCCCACCCCCCTTTTCTTAGGGAAGATATACCCCTTAAAGAGTTATCTTCTATACTTGAATTCCTCTCTCCCTTCCCTCTCTCCTCTTCTTTCCTTCCTTCCTTCCTTCCTTCATTCCTTCGTTCCTTCATTCCTTCCATCCATCACCTATCTACTTACTATCTATCTATCTATCTATCTATCTATCTATCTAGTCAACGTTTGAGAGTAGTTGTATACATCATGCTCCCTGAACACTTAATACTTCTATGTACTTTTTCTAAGAACAAGGATATTCACTTGTGTAAACACTGTAAGTGCAGATATCAAAGTCAGGAAATTTAATGTTGACATAAAGTGTACAGTCTTTATTCCAATGTTTTCATATCGTGTCCTTTTGGGCCTTTTCTCCATTATTAGATCCAGTCTAGGACCACGTATTGCATTTGGTTGTTACTGTTTCTTTAATGTCTCTCTCTCTTTTTAAGTTGTGGAAACACATATACAACATGAACTTTCCCATCTCACCCACTCCCAAGCACACTATTCAGTGGGATTAATCACATTCACATTGTTGTGCTACCCTCACCACCATCCATTCCCTGAACTTTCCCATCACCCCAAACAGAAATCCTATACCCATTACGCATTAACTCTCCTTTCCCCTTGCCCTGTAACCTGTAGTCTACTTTCTATCTCTGTGAATTGGTATATTCTCACTATCTCTTATTAGTGGAAGAATATACTATTTTTCCCTTTGTGTCTAACTTATTTCACTCAGCATAATATCTTCAGGATTCAACCAGTTAGTAGCATGTATCAGAACTTTATTCCTTTCTAAGGTTGAATAATATTCCATTGTGTGTATACACTGCATTTTCTTTATCCATTCATCTGCTGATGGGCCTTTGAGTTGTTTCCACTTTTGTCTATTGTGAATAATGCTGCTATGAATAGTTGTGTACAAATATCTGTTCAAGTCCCTGCTTTCAATTCTTTTGAGCATATACCTAGAAATGGGATTGCTGGGTCATAAGGTAGTTCTGTGTTTAACTTTTTGAGAAACTGCCAAACTATTTTCCACAGCAGCAGCACCATTTTACATTTCTACAACAATGTACTAAGGTTCCTATTTCATCTTTGCCTAAAGTTGATTTTTAAAGGTTAGCTATTATTTTTTATACTGTAGGCTACACCTAACTGGTAACACCAAATTAATAGGAAACTGATTAGTTGAATTTTCTTTAAATTTAAAGCTATCAGCCAACTGTCCCTCATAATTGTTGCACATGTTTTTTTTTCCCTGGATTGAATTTGACTTTTAGCTTTGGAGGGGGGTGTTTTGCCATTCAGAAACACTTAAATTGGAGTAATTGGATTTATATATTTTTTTTTTTTTATCATAGTTTCTTCCTTTATAAAACTTTAGCTAAAATTTCTCCACCTAAGTCATGTGCTCTACTAATTCTATTGTGATTTTATCTCTTACATTTAACCGTTTAAGGTGACTGGAATTTATTTTGGGGTCTGCAATAAGGTAGGGGCCTAACTTTATTTTTAGGAAATGACATTTAAATGCTTGGATGAGTCCATAGTTCCAAACCTACTGGCATGCATCAGGAAGAAGTGATTCCCAATCACTCTTGGCACCTTGAGTTTGAGTCAAATTAAACTCTGTGCTGCATTGAGCCAGGACATCCTCTGGAGGTTGGGGCCAGGTTGATATCCAGACCGAGACATCAGAGAACAGCTCAAAGCAGGATGACTATAAATTTATCATCATGCAGACACTTTGAGGGAGGAAGGGGGAATCATTAATAATTACTCAAGGCCTACAGGCCCAAACTGGGATTTCTTTCCAGACGAACAGGAAGGTGTTGTCACCCTAACTACAAGGACCGTCTGTCTCTGCTCCAAGGACTGGGGAAAGAGGTCTTCTCCATGCAGTGAGGGTTGCATCTCGGTGGCTCTGGGTGCACAAAGAGTTGACTGGCCAGCCCCTTTGGCAAATAAATATGTCTCTTTCCAAGGAGGAATCAGAAGCAGGAGTGAATTGAAGAGAATCAAGGTGTCCATTAGGATGTACATTATTCCTCGGAGAAAGGAGGCAGAGAAAGGAGGCCTCAAAACACTATGTTACCTTTTGAAGGGTCTGGGGCTGGGAGACGGATGGGAATTGATGGGCACTGTAAAGAGCTAATTTGCACACACCATGGTTCCCTTCTAGATAGGAATGGTCTCATTTTTTCGGGAAAAGTATAATTGTTTTTTTAAAAAAGAAGTGATAGCCATGAAGATGCTCCACTTCTCATTTCTCCTCTTTTCCGTGCCAGAGCACAGCAGCTACAAACGTGGAGGTTGGATTGGCTACTGGGGAAATTCAAACCATCTCACGCTTTGCTTGTGGCCTGCAGCCTTGAGGAACAACATGCCTATGTGGGTTTTTCTGTAGAAACATTGAGGCTGGTGGCTCTGTGTGTGTGTCATTGTGCCCTGAGGCTGCACTTTAGGGGAGGAGAAGGGGTGGGTGATGACTTATTGTCATGATTGGGGTGTAGATGAAACAGGAGCAGGCCCAGGGAGCTGGTCCCTGCTCTGAAAGTCAACTGCTTCATCAGGAGGCAGTTAAAAAACACCTTTTAGATAAAGATACATGACTTTGCTGCCCCAGGGTTTATACTCTTCAGGGCCTACTTGTTGTACCAAAGGGAATAACTGGAAAGTGAGCACCCTACAAAGTGAGCTCCATGGAGAATAGGGTGCACATTAGTTTCCTATGGCTGCTGTGACAAATTACCCTAACTTTAGTGGCTTAACACAGCACAAATGTACTCTCTTAAGGTTCTGGAGGTCAGAGGTCTGCAGTCACTTTCACTGGTTCCTGGTGGAGGCTTTGAGGGGGAGAGTCTTGTTTCCTTGTCTTGGCAGCTTCCAGTGGCTGCCTGTATTACTTGACTCTGCGGCTCCTTTATCTGTCTTCCAAGTGCATCCTCCAGTCTCTGCTTCTGTCATCACATCACCTTCTCTGACCCTGACTGCTCCTGCCTCCCTCTTTTAAGGCATGTTGTGATTACACCAGGTCATCAGGAATGATCGCCCCGTCTCAAGGTCCCTGTTTTAATTGCATCTGCACAGACCCTCATCCCATATAAGGTAACACTCACAGGTTCCAGGCATTGGGGTGTGGACATACTGGGGAGCCATTATTGAGCCCACCACAGGGTCACTTGATCAGACTTTTGGAAAATGAATTCTACATTCAGTCAAGGTCAATGGGTTCAAAGAGACTATTTCTCCCAGGACAATCATGACGTCTTTACTTTTTTTTTTTTTCATTGAGATTGTTCACATACCATACAATTATCCGAAGATCCAAAGTGTACAATCAATTGCCCATGTTACCATCATACAGCTGTGCATCCGTCACAACAAGTAATTTTTTTTTCAATTTTTAGAACATTTTCATTACTCCAGAAAAGAAATAAAGACACAGGCAAAAAAGGAAACTCAAATCCTCGCATACCACTAACAACCCCCCCTCCATTATTGGTATAGTACATTTTTTACTGTTGATGAAATATGTTAAAATACTACTAACTGTAGAATGTAGTTTGCAATATGTATATATTTTTTTCCTGTATACCCCTCTATTATCAACTTCTAGTTATAGTGTCATACATTTGTTTTAGTTCATAAAAGAGATTTCTAATATTTGTACAGTTAATCACGGACATTGTCCACCACAAGATTCACTGTTTTGTACGTTCCTATCTTTAAACCTCCAATTTTCCTTCTGGTGACATACGTGACTCTGAGCTTACCCTTTCCACCACCTTCACACACCATTCAGCACTGTTAGTTATTCTCACAATGTGCTATCATCACCTCTTTCCATTTCTAAACGTTGAAGTTCACCCTAGTTCAACATTCTGCTCACAATAAGCAACTGCTCCCCATTCTTTAACCTCATTCTATATCCTAATAACTTACATTTCATGTCTATGAGTTTACATATTATAATTAGTTCATATCAGTGAGACTCTGAAAATATTTGTCCTTATGTGTCTTATTTCACTCAATATAGTGCCCTCAAGGTTTCTTCATCAATCCGTTTTTTTTTAAAGACAGTTTTGTTCACACACCATACAGTCCATCCTAAGTAAACAATCGATAGTTCCCTGTATAGTCACTTATTTATGTATTCGCCATCATCACCACTATCTGTATAAGGACATCTCCATTTCTTTCTCAAAGGAGGAGAAAGAGTCAAAGAAGGTAGAGAGACCAGAGAGAGAGAAAACAAAACAAAACAAAATAAAACATGACAGTTAGGAAGCAACAAAAGGAAAGATAGCATTAAACTAAAGTAGAATAAAGAGTCAGACAACATCACCAATGCCAAGAGTCCCATACCCTTCCCCTATGTCCACCCCCCATATGCGTTTAGCTTTGGTATATTGCCTATGTTACATTAAAGGAAGCATAATACAATGTTTCTGTTAACTATAGTCTCTAGTTTGCATTGATTGTATTTTTCCCCCAATCCCACCCCATTTTTAACACCTTGCAATGTTGACATTCATTTGTTCTACCTCATGTAAAAACATATTTGTACCTTTTATCACAATTATTGAGCACCCTAGGTTTCACTGAGTTATACAATCCCAGTCTTTATTTTTCCTCTTTCCTCTGTTATCCCACATCTCCTAATCTTCCTCTTTCAACCATACTCACAGTCATCTTTGTTCAGTGTGCTTACATTGCTGTGCTACTATCTCCCAAAACTGTTCTCCAAACCTCTCACTCCTGTCTTTTCCTTTCTGTCTGTAGTGCTCCCTTTAATGTTTCCTGTAGAGCAGGTATCTTGTTCACAAACTCTGTCATTGTCTGTTTGTCAGAGAATATTTTAAACTCTCCCTCATATTTGAAGGACAGCTTTGCCAGATATAGGATTCTTGGTTGCTGGTTTTCCTCTTTCAGTATCTTAAATATATCACCCCACTTCCTTCTTGCCTCCATGGTTTCTATTAAGAGATCCACACATAGTCTTATCAAGCTTCCTTTGTATTTGTGATGGATCGCTTTTCTCTTGATGCTTTCAGGATTCTCTCTTTATCTTTGATGTTTGATAATCTGATTATTAAGTGTCTTGGCATAGGCCTATTCAGATGTATTCTGTTTGGGGCATGCTGTGCTTCTTGGATCCATAATTTTATGTCTTTCATAAGAGATGGGAAATTTTCATTGATTATTTCCTCTATTATTGCTTCTGCCCCTTTTCCCTTCTCTTCTTCTTCTGGGACACCCATGACACGCACATTTCTGTGTTTCATGCTGTCATTTAATTCCCAGAGATGTTGCTAATATTTTCCCATTCTTTTCTCTATCTGTTCTTTTGTGTGTAGGCTTTCAGGTGTCTTGTTCTCCAGTTCCTGAGTGTTTTCTTCTGCCTCTTGAGATCTGCTGTTATATGTCTCCAATGTGGCTTTCATCTCTTGTGTTGTGCCTTTCATTTCCATAGATTCTGCCACTTGTTTCTTTTTTTAACTTTCTATGTCTACCTTATATACGCTTAGTATTTTTGTTATACACTTTATCTCTGTTGCCATATCTTCCCTAAATTTTCTGAATTGATCCAGCACTAGTTGTTTAAATTCCTGTATCTCAGTTGAAGTGTAAGTTTGTTCCTTTGACTTGGCCATAACTTTGCTCCTCCTAGTGTAGGTTGTAGTTTTCTGTTGTCTAGGCATCTGGCCTCCTTGTTACCCCAATCAGATTTTTCTAGACCAGAACAGGCTCAGGTCTTGGAAGGAGGCAATAGTTTCAGGTCTTCCTGAGGGTGTGTCTTAGAAGATTGGTACACCCTGTGAGGCCTCAAGTCACTGTGCTTTTCTGCTCAGCAGGTGGCACCTGTCAGCCTGTAGCTCCAGACTGGTGTAAGGAGGTATGGTCCATGGCTGTTTTCCCCCAGGCACTGGGGTCTGATTCTGAATGGAAGGTGGGTAGTAGAGCTTGGCACCTCCTCTTTCCTCTTAGGGAAGATATACCTCCTGGGGAGAGGTCATTAGCATTTGAATAGTCTCTGACTCTGCTATGTCTACCCTTGTCTGGGTCTGAGCACTCGGAATTGAAAATAGCTGAGGTTTTCTCCATTGATCTGAAAAAGGGATGGAAAGACCCCCTTCAGGGTCAGTCTGCGGCCCCCTCAGTTTCATCCATTAGCCAGAGACAGCACCCAGTCCTCTGGGCTTCCCCTCCCTCCCAGAGAGGTCCTTCAGCTCTCCAAGGTCAGTTGTCACCAAAAGCCTCTGTCAGCTTGTTGTAAATTCATAGGTTGTATTGGGCAGTCCATGTTTGTTAATTAAAACCCCAGTTGGAGCTCAGCTGAGCTATATTTGCTCAGAGAGTGCAGAGGTCTAGCACAGCCAGGCTTTGCAGTTTGGGAGAAAGCTGCTCTCTAGCTTGGATCCGCAGTTTTTACTTACAGATTTTATGCTGTGATCTCAGGCATTCCTTCCAATTCAGGTTGGTGTATGATGAGTGGACCGTCACGTCTGTCCCCCCACAGTTATTCCAGATTATTTACTCTTTGTTCCTGGTTGTTTATTAGTTGTTCCAGGGGGGCTGACTAGCTTCCACTCCTCTCTATACTGCCATCTTCTTCTGTCTCTGACATCTTTGCTTTTGATAATGTGTTTCCCAGTTTAGGAAGGGAAAATTGGAGGCAGCAAGGCCCCAAACACTACTCTTTGTAACCTCCAAAAAGGCCAAACACTTTCAAAAGCCGATGGACGTATTGATGGAGGAAGAGGCCATGTACACATGCAGAGGGCATCATGGAATAACAAGTCCAGATGAATGTTCACAAAAAAATACACTCCCAAATATCAGATGAGCTCTAGGTCATGTGGAGAGCAGTGAAAAGCAGGGCACAGTGTCACAGAAAGCAAAAACAGCCCAGCAGAGGGCTCAGAGGAGCCTGGAGAGATACTTCTTCCTGTGGAGTACAGCCCCTGGGGCTTCCAGAGGTCCTGGTTGATTGGTTTTCTCTACCAGCTTAGATTACCAGAGTTTTTTTTTTCTTGCATCCTGCCACTTTGTCCACTGTCTGCAAACGTGTAGGAGGTTGTGTAGATCACTGAGTCAGAGGCAATTTCACAACTGCCTTTGCTTAATCTCCAAATAGCAGACTGGAGCAGGACTATTCCCTCCGTGTAATGGGAGAATAACATTCTCCCCATGGAATGGAAATGGACGTGGATCCTTTCCAGTAAATACCTAAGTTGGTGATGTGATGCCAATATCTAATGTGGGAGAATGAAAGAGGGAAGTTTCCAAAGCTCTGTTAAAGTGAGGGCTGCCCTGGCTTAGTTTTTATTTTCAACCAAGTGTGTGTGCTGATCATTCATTTATAGGTGAGTCTCAGCTGATGAGTACCACTCCTCATAATAAGTATATGGGTCAGGGAGAGTGGGACTGGGTTAATGCTAAAGAAATGAGAGTTTCTGTTGTAAATTAATTTTGGAAACTATGGTGGGTGCTTTTGTGAGGTGTCTGAAACTACTTTATGAAAGAGTAACCTGACCACAGCCCTTGGCTGGCAGCCTCCTTCAGAGCCTGACTGAAGGTCATTCTTTTTTATTTATTTATTTATTTATTTATTTATTTATTTATTTATTTATTTATTTTAAATAACTAAATTTCCATGAAATATTATGGGACTCAGTAAAGACACTTTGCATAATATTTGATCATTGTTATGAATAGTGTTGCAGAGAAGGCCAATCAATATTTAATGCATTTTCTCTAGAATCATCATATATACTGGTATCTACATAAAGATTTCATTAATTTTGGATTAGAATGTAGTTAGAATGAGTCAACTTTAAATGTAAGTATTAATGAGGATTTTAAATCTTAATATTAGTAAAATTATTCCTTTGAATTCCAATTATTATAATCATCATCATATTTATGTTCCTCTGATGATTCATTATTTTATAACTTGTTTTGAGGTTTTTCATAGAATATTTTTACTGAATTCTGAGCAATTAGTTTCAACAAGATACCAGTGAAAGGGTAATTCATTTCAGCTTGCAAATGTATAAATAAAGTATTAGAGCTAGACCAAGAAGAAAGGAAAAGGGTGACATCATGCGCCCATCAGAGGGCAGAACATTAAATAAAACGAAGTCACCCTTATCAGTTCCACTGCCTTCATAATTAATTCTTGTTCTGCTTGATCATGGGCCACAGTCTGCTTTTTTTTTTTTTTTCAAATTCAATTTTATTGAGATATATTCACATACCATACAGTCATCCACAGTGTACAATCAATTGTTCATAGTACCATTATATAGTTGTGCATTCATCAGCACAATAAATTTTTGAACATTTTCACTACCACACACACAAAAGAATAAGAATAAAAGTTAAAGTAAAAAAGAGCACCAAAAACATTCCATACTCCCTATCCCTCCCTATTATTCATTTACTTGTTGTCCTCATTTACTTTTTTTTTTTTAGCTGTTTCTTCCTTTGTTTTTTTTTTTCACATACCACGCAGTCATACAAAACAAATCGTACTTTCGATTGTTTACAGTACCATTACATAGTTGTACATTCATCACCTAAATCAATCCCAGACACCTTCATTAGCACACACACAAAAATAACAAGAATAATAATTAGAGTGAAAAAGAGCAATTGAAGTAAAAAAGAACACTGGGTACCTTTGTCTGTTTGTTTCCTTCCCCTATTTTTCTACTCATCCATCCATAAACTAGACAAAGTGGAGTGTGGTCCTTATGGCTTTCCCAATCCCATTGTCACCCCTCATAAGCTACAGTTTTATACAGCTGTCTTCGAGATTCATGGGTTCTGGGTTGTAGTTTAATAGTTTCAGGTATCCACCACCAGCTACCCCAATTCTTTAGAACCTAAAAAGGGTTGTCTAAAGTGTGCGTAAGAGTGCCCACCAGAGTGACCTCTTGGCTCCTTTTGGAATCTCTCTGCTACTGAAGCTTATTTCATTTCCTTTCACATCCCCCTTTTGGTCAAGAAGATGTTCTCCGTCCCACGATGCCAGGTCTACATTCCTCCCCGGGAGTCATATTCCACGTTGCCAGGGAGATTCACTCCCCTGGGTGTCTGATCCCACGTAGGGGGGAGGGCAGTGATTTTACCTTTCAAGTTGGCTTAGCCAGAGAGAGAGGGCCACATCTGAGCAACAAAGAGGCACCCGGGAGGAGGCTCTTAGGCACAACCATAGGGAGGCCTAGCCTCTCCTTTGCAGCAACCATCTTCCCAAGGGTAAAACCTATGGTAGAGGGCTCAACCCATCAAACCACCAGTCCCTTATGTCTGTGGTCATGTTAGCAACCATGGAGGTGGGGTAGATGAATACCCCTGCATTCTCCACAGGCTCCTCAAGGGGGCACTACATCTTTTTTTTTCCTTGTTTTTCTTTTCTTTTTTTTTAACTTTCCCTTCTTTTTTAAATCAACTGTATGAAAAAAAAAGTTAAAAAGAAAACAAACATACAATAAAAGAACATTTCAAAGAGACCATAACAAGGGAGTAAGAAAAAGACAACTAACCTAAGATAACTGCTTAACTTCCAACATGTTCCTACTTTACCCCAGGAAAGTTACCTAATATAGCAACATTTCTGTGAGCTTCCTCCTACTATATCCATCAGAAATTAACAGACCATAGTCATTCCTGGGCATCCCCAGCACGTTAAATAGCTTATCTGTTCTTCTTGGATTATTGTTCCCCCTTCCTTAATTGCTCTCTATTGCTAGTTCCCCTACATTCTACATTATAAACCATTTGTTTTACATTTTTCAAAGTTCACATTAGTGGTAGCATATAATATTTCTCTTTTTGTGCCTGGCTTATTTCGCTCAGCATTATGTCTTCAAGGTTCATCCATGTTGTCATATGTTTCACGAGATTGTTCCTTCTTACTGCCGCGTAGTATTCCATCGTGTGTATATACCACATTTTATTTATCCACTCATCTGTTGAAGGACATTTGGGTTGTTTCCATCTTTTGGCAATTGTGAATAATGCTGCTATGAACATTGGCGTGCAGATATCTGTTCGTGTCACTGCTTTCCGATCTTCCGGGTATATACCGAGAAGTGCAATCGCTGGATCGAATGGTAACTCTATATCTAGATTTCTAAGGAACTGCCAGACTGACTTCCAGAGTGGCTGAACCATTATACAGTCCCACCAACAGTGAATAAGAGTTCCAATTTCTCCACATCCCCTCCAGCATTTGTAGTTTCCTGTTTGTTTAATGGCAGCCATTCTAACTGGTGTTAGATGGTATCTCATTGTGGTCTTAATTTGCATCTCTCTAATAGCTAGTGAAGCTGAACATTTTTTCATGTGTTTCTTGGCCATTTGTATTTCCTCTTCAGAGAACTGTCTTTTCATATCTTTTGCCCATTTTATAATTGGGCCGACTGTACTATTGTCATTGAGTTGTAGGATTTCTTTATATATGCAAGATATCAGTCTTTTGTCAGATACATGGTTTCCAAAAATGTTTTCCCATTGAGTTGGCTGCCTCTTTACCTTTTTGAGAAATTCCTTTGAGGTGCAGAAACTTCTAAGCTTGAGGAGTTCCCGTTTATCTATTTTCTCTTTTGTTGCTTGTGCTTTGGGTGTAAAGTCTAGGAAGTGTCCGCCTAATACAAGGTCTTGAAGATGTTTTCCTACATTATCTTCTAGGAGTTTTATGGTACTGTCTTTTATATTGAGATCTTTGGTCCATTTTGAGTTAATTTTTGTGTAGGGGGTGAGGTAGGGGTCCTCTTTCATTCTTTTGGATATGGATATCCAACTCTCCCAGCCCCATTTGTTGAAAAGACCATTATGACTCAGTTCAGTGACTTTGGGGGCCTTATCAAAGATCAGTCAGCCATAGATCTGAGGGTCTGTCTCCGAATTCTCAATTCGATTCCATTGATCTATATGTCTATCTTTGTGCCAGTACCATGCTGTTTTGGCAACTGTGGCTTTATAATAAGCTTCAAAGTCTGGGAGTGTAAGTCCTCCCACTTCGTTTTTCTTTTTTAGAGTGTCTTTAGCAATTCGAGGCATCTTCCCTTTCCAAATAAATTTGATAACTAGCTTTTCCAAGTCTGCAAAGTAGGTTGTTGGAATTTTGATTGGGATTGCATTGAATCTGTAGATGAGTTTGGGTAGAATTGACATCTTAATGACATTTAGTCTTCCTATCCATGAACATGGAATATTTTTCCATCTTTTAAGGTCCCCTTCTATTTCTTTTAGTAGAGTTACGTAGTTTTCTTTGTATAGGTCTTTTACATCTTTGGTTAAGTTTATTCCTAGGTACTTGATTTTTTTAGTTGCTATTGAAAATGGTATCTTTTTCTTGAGTGTCTCTTCATATTGTTCATTTCTAGCATATAGAAACATTACTGACTTATGTGCATTAATCTTGTATCCCGCTACTTTGCTAAATTTGTTTATTAGCTCTAGTAGCTGTATCGTCGATTTCTCAGGGTTTTCTAGATATAAGATCATATCATCTGCAAACAATGACAGTTTTACTTCTTCTTTTCCAATTTGGATGCCTTTTATTTCTTTGTCTTGCTGGATTGCCCTGGCTAGCACTTCCAGCACAATGTTGAATAACAGTGGTGACAGCGGGCATCCTTGTCTTGTTCCTGATCTTAGAGGGAAGGCTTTCAGTCTCTCACCATTGAGTCCTATGCTGGCTGTGGGTTTTTCATATATGCTCTTTATCATGTTGAGGAAGTTTCCTTCAATTCCTACCTTTTGAAGTGTTTTTATCAAAAACGGATGTTGGATTTTGTCAAATGCTTTTTCAGCATCTATTGAGATGATCAATTGATTTTTCCCTTTTGACTTGTTAATGTGTTGTAATACATTGATTGATTTTCTTATGTTGAACCATCCTTGCATGCCTGGAATGAACCCCACTTGGTCATGGTGTACGATTTTTTTAATGTGTCTTTGGATTCGATTTGCAAGTATTTTGTTGAGGATTTTTGCATCTATATTCATTAGGGAGATTGGCCGGTAGTTTTCCTTTTTTGTAGCATCTTTGCCTGGTTTTGGTATTAGATTGATGTTAGCTTCATAAAATGAGTTAGGTAGTGTTCCATTTTCTTCAATGTTTTGAAAGAGTTTGAGTAAGATTGGTGTCAGTTCTTTCTGGAAAGTTTGGTAGAATTCCCCTGTGAAGCCATCTGGCCCTGGGCATTTATTTGTGGGAGGATTTTTGATGACTGATGGGATCTCTTTGCTTGTGATGGGTTGGTTGAGGTCTTCTATTTCTTCTCTGGTCAGTCTAGGTTGTTCATATGTTTCCAGGAAATTGTCCATTTCCTCTACATTATCCAGTTTGTTGCCATACAGTTGTTCATAGTATCCTCTTATATTTTTTTTAATTTCTTCAGGATCTGCAGTTATGTCACCTTTTTCATTCATTATTTTGTTTATATGGGTCTTCTCTCTTTTTGATTTTGTCAGTCTAGCTAGGGGCTTGTCAATCTTGTTGATCTTCTCAAAGAACCAACTTTGGTGATATTTATCCTCTCTATTGTTTTTTTGTTCTCTATGTCATTTATTTCTGCTTTAATCCTTGTTATTTCTTTTCTTCTACTTGGTTTAGGATTGGTTTGTTGTTCATTTTCTAGCTTCTTCAGTTGATCCATTAGTTCTTTGATTTTGGCTCTTTCTTCCTTTTTAATATATGCATTTAGTGCTATAAATTTCCCCCTTAGCACTGCTTTTGCTGCATCCCATAGGTTTTGGTATGTTGTGTTTTCATTTTCATTCGTCTCTATATATTTAGCAATTTCTCTTGCTATTTCTTCTTTAACCCACTGATTGTTTAGCAGTGTGTTGTTTAACCTCCAGGTATTTGTGAATTTTCTAAGTCTCTGATGGTTATTGACTTCTAATTGTATTCCATTGTGGTCAGAGAATGTGCTTTGAATAATTTCAATCTTTTTAAATTTATTGAGGCTTGTTTTATGTCCCAGCATATGATCTATTCTGGAGAAAGTTCCATGAGCACTAGAAAAGTATGTGTATCCTGGTGATTTGGGATGTAATGTCCTGTATATGTCTGTTAAATCTAATTCATTTATCAGATTGTTTAGGTTTTCAATTTCCTTATTGGTCTTCTGTGTGGTTGATCTATCTATATGAGAGAGTGATGTGTTGAAGTCTCCCACAATTATTGTGGAAACATCAATTGCTTCCTTTAGTTTTGCCAGTGTTTCTCTCATGTATTTTGTGGCACCTTGATTGGGTGCATAGACATTTACGATTGTTATTTCTTCTTGCTGAATTGCCCCTTTTATTAGTATGTAGTGGCCTTCTTTGTCTCTCAAAACATCCCTGCATTTAAAGTCTATTTTATCTGAGATTAATATTGCTCCACCTGCTTTCTTTTGGCTGTAGCTTGCATGAAATATTTTTTTCCATCCTTTCCCTTTCAGTTTCTTTGTGTCCCTGTGTCTAAGATGAGTCTCTTGTATGCAACATATTGATGGTTCATTTTTTTTGATCCATTCTGCGAATCTATATCTTTTAATTGGGGAGTTTAATCCATTTACATTCAACGTTATAACCGTGAACGCATTTCTTGAATCAGCCATCTTATCCTTTGGTTTATGTTTGTCATATTTTCCCCCTCTCTCTATTAATATCCTTTATTGTACCCATACCGAATCTCTTTAGTACTGAACCTTTCTCCAAGTCTGTCTGTCCTTTCTTTGATTCTCTGTCTGTAGGGCTCTTTTAGTATCTCTAGTAGGGCAGGTCTCTTGTTAGCAAATTCTCTCAGCATTTGTTTGTCTGTGAAAAATTTAAGCTCTCCCTCAAATTTGAAGGAGAGCTTTGCTGGATAAAGTATTCTTGGCTGGAAATTTTTCTCACTCAGAATTTTAAATATATCGTGCCACTGCCGTCTTGCCTCCATGGTGGCTGCTGAGTAGTCACTACTTAGTCTTATGCTGTTTCCTTTGTATGTGGTGAATTGCTTTTCTCTTGCTGCTTTCAGAACTTGCTCCTTCTCTTCTGTGTTTGACAGTGTGATCAGTATATGTCTCGGAGTGGGTTTATTTGGATTTATTCTATTTGGAGTTCGCTGAGCATTTATGATTTGTGTATTTATGTTGTTTAGAAGATTTGGGAAGTTTTCCCCAACAATTTCTTTGAATACTCTTCCTAGACCTTTACCCTTTTCTTCCCCTTCTGGGACACCAATGAGTCTTATATTTGGACGTTTCATATTATCTATCATATCCCTGAGGTCCATTTAGATTTTTTCAATTTTTTTCCCCATTCTTTCTTTTATGCTTTCATTTTCCATTCTGTCATCTTCCAGGTCACTGACTCGTTGTTCAACTTCCTCTAGTCTTGTACTATGAGTGTCCAGAATCTTTTTAATTTGGTCAACAGTTTCTTTAATTTCCATAAGATCATCCATTTTTTTTTATTTAGTCTTGCAATGTCTTCTTTATGCTCTTCTAGGGTCTTCTTTATTTCCTTTGTCTCCCGTACTAGGGTCTCATTGTTCATCTTTAGTTCTTTGAGTAGCTGCTCTAGGTGCTGTGTCTCTTCTGGTCTTTTGATTTGGGTGCTTGGGCTTGGGTTATCCATATTGTCTGGTTTTTTCATATGCTTTAGAATTTTCTGTTGTTTTTGGCCTCTTGGCATTTGCTGAACTTGATAGGGTTCTTTTAGGATGTGTAGAGCAATTGAAGTCCTTATCTCTGATTTATCAGATCTACAGCTTCGTGGAGTACACTTTCTCTAACTAACCAGCAGGTGGCGTCCACGAGCCACCTGTTCTCCACAAGGCAGTTCTCCCCTGTTTAGCCTTTTTGGTGAGTGGGGGAGTGAGTCTTGTGGGGTCCAATTGGTGTACCAAGCTTGCGTGTGTAGTTGGTGTTGCCTGCCCTGTATATGGGGCGTGTTTCTGGGCAGTCAGGGATGGGGGTGGCTCTAATAATCAAATCTCCCTGGTGATCCTAGAGTTTTAAAGCTGCTGCAATAGTCTAATCCTTCAGTTCAGTCCTGCCACAGTTTGTCTCTGCCACTGACCCACAAGTCCTTGGTATTGGCGTATGGCTCCTGAGACTTGCAAGTGGGCCCCTCTTCCAGGCCGTGCACCCTGGGTCCTCTGTTGAGGGATGACTGTGCTATGTCACAGGTGAGTGCCGTCCCCCCAGGGCAGTTCTGGGCTGCTGGGCTGTGTAGGGAGGCTCCCAGTCTGCTGAAATGATGGCTGAATGGGGCTTTGTTAATTCACACTGCTCTACCTTCCCAACTCTGGGACAATCAGCTGAGGTTGCAGGGAAGGCTAATGTCCACGCCCAGTTTTGTGGTGTGTGCCTGTTATTTGAAGCACTTCCATCACACTGGGTTGTCTGGGGCAGTTCTGGGCTATGGGGCTGACGATGGGCAGGAGTGTTTCCTGTCCACCAGGATGATGGCTGTGAGCGGACACCCCCCTTTTCTTGGGAAGTTGTGGTGTTCAGCAAATTTTCTCAGCCCCTGGATTATTGCGTTTTGTCTCAGAGCTCTCCTAGTTCTGCTCTTGACTTGACCTGCCCAAATTGCAAGTCTTTGAAGCTTTCTGTATTGGGCTTCTTAGAATAATTGTTTTAGAAAAAGAAAAAGGGATTAAAAAAAAAAAAAAAAAAAAGGGCCCTCCTCAGAGATCTAATGGGTTATTGAAATGCTAAGAGACAAAGCAACCAGGGCCATTAAGGAAAGGTCCACAGGGCAGAGAGATCAGCTTTTCTTCGGGATTTGCATATGCGCCTCAGGGCCTGAGCTGGGGCTTGAGCTCTGCCCTTCCCCTTTCTATGTTCACCAGAACTCCAAAAATCCTCCGCTTTTATTTTGGAGTTTTTTGTGTTGTTTTTTTTCTCTATGCCTGTCTCCTCTCTGCTGGGCTGGCTGCTCTCAAAATCTCTGGTGTCTGGTCTCAGTCTATCTATGGTTGGAGTTTGGATCAGTAGAATGAGTTTCCGATAAGGGCTGCCACTGCAGTTCTCCCTTCTCCTTCCCGGAGCTGACAGCCCCTCCTCCCACGGGACTGAGCCTGGCAGGGAGGGGCACGGGTCCCCTGGCCGCAAAAGCTTACAGATTTCGCTGATCTCAGCAGTTCCACGTTTTCATGAGTGTTGTATGAAGTATGCCCAAAGTCAGATTGCTCTTTGGTGTCCAGTCCACGCAGTTCCTGGCTTTCTACCTACTTTCCTGGGGGAGTAACTAAAACATACAGCTCACCAGTCTGCCATCTTGCCCCGCCTCCTGAAGGTCATTCTTTCTCCCAAGGATATCCCACATCCAGTGACCGGTCCATGAGGCTTAGGAAGGCCTGGCCCCCCACCCCTCAGGAGTCACCTCTGAGGGGCCACCCGAGCACCAGAGCACCCCGCGGGGTTGATTGGGGGCCTCTGTCAAGGTTACGTGGCAGCTCAAGTTTTCCTTCTGCCAAACCCTGCTTCCTTCCTCCCTTCCTTCCACCAGCATTGATCCCAAGGGCACTTCCTAAAGAAACCTCCTATAAGTTCATCTTCATCCCAGAGTCTATTCTACAGGAAACCCAACCCGTGACAGTGACATTTTCCATGGTATCCTATCTTAATAACAACCCTCAGCTGAGTAGCTCTTTTTGTGTCTGGACAAATTGAGTTTGTTGTGGACTTAAGTTTTCTGTTCAACAGCCCTTCTTCAGTGGCAGTTCCAAGAACTCTGATGTATAGATGGCTGCTGTTTTTCTTAAGCTTTCAGGGAGCGTGCCAGCCCACAAAATCTAGGGCAAGAGTTTTTGTGTTCCTTTAAATTGAGGTATAATTTATATGTAATGTATACATAGATTTTAAGTGCACAGTTCAGTGAGTTTTGACAATTGTATTTGCCTGTGTAACCAACACTCTCATGTTGATAGAAAAAAATCTCCCTCACCCCAGAAAACTCTCTTGTACCCTTTTCTAGACAACACCCTTCCCTTCCCCCTAACCCCCAGGGCATCCCCTATTCTGGTTTCTATCACCACATTAACCCATTTGGCCCATTCTAGAATTTCTCATGAAATGGGATCATATGGTATGTACTTTTCTGTGTCTGGCTTCTTTCACTTAGCATAATGTTTTTGAGAGTCATCCAAGTTGTTGCAAATATGAATAATTCCTTCTTTTTTTATTGCTGAGGAGTATTCCATTGTTGGGATGTAACACGGTTTGTTTATCCATTTTCCTGTTGATGAACCTTGGGTTGTTTCTAGTTTTTGCCACTTACAACCATTCATGTACAAGCGTGTTCATTTCTTTTGGGTAACGAGTGGAATTGCTGGGGCAAAGGTAAATGTATATTTAACTTTGTAAGAAACTGGTGGACAGTTTTCAAAAGTGGTTGTATAATTTTACGCTTCCCAGGGTAAGAGTTTGGCTATTTGACTGTTGCTTGATCCATAGACTTAGCAAGTGTTAGGACAGATGATGATCTCGGAGGTTCCCACACTGCTCTACCGAGTACCTCTAACGTAAGAAGAAGGTACAATCTGTAGCTTGAAGCAGCCAACCAATCACAAATCTGTGTTGCGGTTTATCCTAAAGGTCCATGGGAATTTTGCATTCTACTCCATGGTATATATGTAATGAAAAAAAGAAATGTGAAAATATTGATCATGGAGTAAAACTGAAGCTCCTTGAAGACACTAAAACTGTATCCCATGGCTTTCAGCTTTCCTCCCCCTCCTTGCACCTCCACCCTAGGAGCTCTGAGATGTACCCCTGGGGGATTTAAGCCCCTTCTTGAGAAGCATGGATCTAATCTAATCTTTTGTTTTAAAGATTAAGTGGCTTCTCTAAGGTCACAGGGCTACCTAGTGAAATAGTCAATAACTAGAACCTGATTCTCCTAACCAGCAGCTAGGAGAAAAGAAATTAGCCCCAGCAGGGGCTGCCTGGGAACTTGCCATTGTTCCTCAAGTAGCAGCAGTGAGAGATCTGGCTGAATGCCCTCTCCTGTGCCAAGGGGAGTTTTGCAATGTTTTAGACTCCCACCTTGCTCCCCACTGATAAAGCATTTGCTACCAGCTCCTCTGAAGGGAGAAGGGGGCTTTATTTTTCAGGCAAATACAATCCACTTTTCTTTCACTTTTAGCCACCTCAGGATGCCAGCACACACAAAGCTCATTACTGTTACTGTAGCAGAAGGGAATGCCAGCGAGTGGCAAAAACGATTAGAGACACAAGCGTCAAACTGCAGGAAACTGCCCAGAAATAGCAGCCTCCTCCAGCTCCCTGACGGTGAGGTGACTGTACAAGGAGGAATGATGTCAGCGGTGCAGGGAGGAGACCCTGGCTCAGTTTTTCTGTCTGTCTGTTGACAGAGCAGGTATCTGCTTTTCCCATTTTACATGTGAGATTGTCAGCGGGTGAGGCACCCATATCTTGGACTGATTCGCACCACAGGAGCTGGACCCACAGGCTGTGCTGTGGAAGGGCTGTGAGCTGGGTCCTAGGTGTTCACCAGACCCCTGCCCCAGACAGACCCAGCAGACAGAGGTAGGGGTGGAGTGGGGGTGGCGTGCTGTGAGGATTTTGCATCTCATGATGTGGAAGGAGGCAGAAAATACAAACTCTCTTCTTGACTCTGCCATGAACCAGCTGTGTGACTTCAGATAAGTCACTCCATCTCACTGCAACTGTTACCTCATCTGTAAAAGAAAGGGTTGTGTATGTATTTGTTCATTCCGTCCCTGTGAGGGGCCACCTGAGCATCAGAGCACCCCACAGGCTTGGCTGGGGACTCTGTCAGGATTACGTGGCAGCTCAACTTTTCCTTCTGCCAAACCCTGCTTCCTTCCTTCTCTTCCCTTGTACCAGAATTGATCCAAGAGCACTTCCTAAAGAAACCTCCTACAAGCTCATCTTCATTCCAGAGTCTGTTCACCAGGAAACCCAGTCTGTGGTAGTGACATTTTCCATGACATCCGTCTTAATAACAACCCTCAGCTGAGTAGGCTCGTTTTTTTTTTTTTTTTTAATCATCATTTTATTGAGATATATTCACATACCACGCAGTCATACAAAACAAATTGTACTTTCGATTGTTTATAGTACCATTACATAGTTGTACATTCATCACCTAAATCAATCCCTGACACCTTCATTAGCACACACACAAAAATAACAGGAATAATAATTAGAGTGAAAAAGAGCAATTGAAGTAAAAAAGAACACTGGGTACCTTTGTCTGTTTGTTTCCTTCCCCTACTTTTCTACACATCCATCCATAAACTAGACAAAGTGGAGTTTGGTCCTTATGGCATTCCCAATCCCACTGTCACCCCTCATAAGCTACATTTTTATACAACTGTCTTCGAGATTCATGGGTTCTGGGTTGTAGTTTAATAGTTTCAGGTATCCATCACCTGCTACCCCAATTCTTTAGAACCTAAAAAAGGTTGTCTAAAGTGTGCGTAAGAGTGCCCACCAGAGTGATCTCTCGGCTCGTTTTGGAATCTCTCTGCCACTGAAGCTTATTTCATTTCCTTTCACATCCCTCTTTTGGTCAAGAAGATGTTCTCCATCCCACGATGCCGGGTCTACATTCCTCCCCGGGAGTCATATTCCACGTTGCCAGGGAGATTCACTTCCCTGGGTGTCTGATCCCACGTAGGGGGGAGGGCAGTGATTTCACCTTTCAAGTTGGCTTAGCCAGAGAGAGAGGGCCACATCTGAGCAACAAAGAGGCATTCAGGAAGAGACTCTTAGGCACAAATACAGGGAGGCCTAGCCTCTCCTTTGCAGCAACCGTCTTCCCAAGGGTAAAACTTATGGTAGAGGGCTCAACCCATCAAACCACCAGTCCCCTATGTCTGTGGTCATGTTAGCAACCATGGAGGTGGGGTAGGCGAATACCCCTGCATTCTCCACAGGCTCCTCAAGGGGGCACTACATCTTTTTTTTTTTTTTTTCCTTGTTTGTCTTTTTTCTTTCTTTTTTTTTTTTTTAACTTTCCCTTCTTTTTTAAATCAACTGTATGAAAAAAAAAGTTAAAAAGAAAACAAACATACAATAAAAGAACATTTCAAAGAGACCATAACAAGGGAGTAAGAAAAAGACAACTAACCTAAGATAACTGCTTAACTTCCAACATGTTCCTACTTTACCCCAAGAAAGTTACATAATATAGCAACATTTCAGTGAACTTGTTCCTACTACATCCATCAGAAATTAACAGACCATAGTCATTTCTGGGCATCCCCAGCACGTTAAATAGCTTATCTGTTCTTCTTGGATTATTGTTCCCCCTTCCTTAATTGCTCTCTACTGCTAGTTCCCCTACATTCTACATTATAAACCATTTGTTTTACATTTTTCAAAGTTCACATTAGTGGTAGCATATAATATTTCTCTTTTTGTGCCTGGCTTATTTCGCTCAGCATTATGTCTTCAAGGTTCATCCATGTTGTCATATGTTTCACCAGATCGTTCCTTCTTACTGCCGCGTAGTATTCCATCGTGTGTATATATCACATTTTATTTATCCACTCATCTGTTGAAGGACATTTGGGTTGTTTCCATCTCTTGGCAATTGTGAATAATGCTGCTATGAACATTGGCGTGCAGATATCTGTTCGTGTCACTGCTTTCCGATCTTCCGGGTATATACCGAGAAGTGCAATCGCTGGATCGAATGGTAGCTCTATATCTAGTTTTCTAAGGAACTGCCAGACTGACTTCCAGAGTGGCTGAACCATTATACAGTCCCACCAACAGTGAATAAGAGTTCCAATTTCTCCACATCCCCTCCAGCATTTGTAGTTTCCTGTTTGTTTAATGGCAGCCACTCTAACCGGTGTTAGATGGTATCTCATTGTGGTCTTAATTTGCATCTCTCTAATAGCTAGTGAAGCTGAACATTTTTTCATGTGTTTCTTGGCCATTTGTATTTCCTCTTCAGAGAACTGTCTTTTCATATCTTTTGCCCATTTTATAATTGGGCTGTCTGTACTATTGTCATTGAGTTGTAGGATTTCTTTGTATATGCAAGATATCAGTCTTTTGTCAGATACATGGTTTCCAAAAATTTTTTCCCATTGAGTTGGCTGCCTCTTTACCTTTTTGAGAAATTCCTTTGAGGTGCAGAAACTTCTAAGCTTGAGGAGTTCCCATTTATCTATTTTCTCTTTTGTTGCTTGTGCTTTGGGTGTAAAGTCTAGGAAGTGGCCTCCTAATACAAGGTCTTGAAGATGTTTTCCTACATTATCTTCTAGGAGTTTAATGGTACTGTCTTTTATATTGAGATCTTTGGTCCATTTTGAGTTAATTTTTGTGTAGGGTGTGAGGTAGGGGTCCTCTTTCATTCTTTTGGATATGGATATCCAACTCTCCCAGCCCCATTTGTTGAAAAGACCATTATGGCTCAGTTCGGTGACTTTGGGGGCCTTATCAAAGATCAGTTGGCCATAGATCTGAGGGTCTATCTCTGTATTCTCAATTCGATTCCATTGATCTATATGTCTATCTTTGTGCCAGTACCATGCTGTTTTGGCAACTGTGGCTTTATAATAAGCTTCAAAGTCAGGGAGTGTAAGTCCTCCCACTTCGTTTTTCTTTTTTAGAGTGTCTTTAGCAATTCGAGGCATCTTCCCTTTCCAAATAAATTTGATAACTAGCTTTTCCAAGTCTGCAAAGTAGGTTGTTGGAATTTTGATTGGGTTTGCATTGAATCTGTAGATGAGTTTGGGTAGAATTGACATCTTAATGACATTTAGCCTTCCTATCCATGAACATGGAATGTTTTTCCATCTTTTAAGGTCCCCTTCTATTTCTTTTAGTAGAGTTATGTAGTTTTCTTTGTATAGGTCTTTTACATCTTTGGTTAAGTTTATTCCTAGGTACTTGATTTTTTTAGTTGCTATTGAAAATGGTATCTTTTTCTTGAGTGTCTCTTCAGTTTGTTCATTTCTAGCATATAGAAACATTACTGACTTATGTGCATTAATCTTGTATCCCGCTACTTTGCTAAATTTGTTTATTAGCTCTAGTAGGTGTATCGTTTATTTCTCAGGGTTTTCTAGATATAAGATCATATCATCTGCAAACAATGACAGTTTTACTTCTTCTTTTCCAATTTGGATGCCTTTTATTTCTTTGTCTTGCCGGATTGCCCTGGCTAGCACTTCCAGCACAATGTTGAATAACAGTGGTGACAGCGGGCATCCTTGTCTTGTTCCTGATCTTAGAGGGAAGGCTTTCAGTCTCTCACCATTGAGTACTATGCTGGCTGTGGGTTTTTCATACATACTCTTTATTATGTTGAGGAAGTTTCCTTCAATTCCTACCTTTTGAAGTGTTTTTATCAAAAAGGGATGTTGGATTTTGTCAAATGCTTTTTCAGCATCTATTGAGATGATCAATTGATTTTTCCCTTTCGAGTTTTTAATGTGTTGTAATACATTGATTGTTTTTCTTATGTTGAACCATCCTTGCATGCCTGGAATGAACCCCACTTGGTCATGGTGTATGATTTTTTTAATGTGTCTTTGGATTCGATTTGCAAGTATTTTGTTGAGGATTTTTGCATCTATATTCATTAGGGAGATTGGCTGGTAGTTTTCCTTTTTTGTAGCATCTTTGCCTGGTTTTGGTATTAGATTGATGTTAGCTTCATAAAATGAGTTAGGTAGTGTTCCATTTTTTTCAATGTTTTGAAAGAGTTTGAGTAAGATTGGTGTCAGTTCTTTCTGGAAAGTTTGGTAGAATTCCCCTGTGAAGCCATCTGGCCCTGGGCATTTATTTGTGGGAAGATTTTTGATGACTGATTGGATCTCTTTGCTTGTGATGGGTTGGTTGAGGTCTTCTATTTCTTCTCTGGTCAGTCTAGGTTGTTCATATGTTTCCAGGAAATTTTCCATTTCTTCTACATTATCCAGTTTGTTGCCATACAGTTGTTCATAGTATCCTCTTATAATTTTTTTAATTTCTTCAGGATCTGCAGTTATGTCACCTTTTTCATTCATTATTTTGTTTATATGGGTCTTCTCTCTTTTTGATTTTGTCAGTCTAGCTAGGGGCTTGTCAATCTTGTTGATCTTCTCAAAGAACCAACTTTTGGTGATATTTATCCTCTCTATTGTTTTTTTGTTCTCTATGTCATTTATTTCTGCTTTAATCCTTGTTATTTCTTTTCTTCTACTTGGTTTAGGATTGGTTTGCTGTTCATTTTCTAGCTTCTTCAGTTGATCCATTAGTTCTTTGATTTTGGCTCTTTCTTCCTTTTTAATATATGCATTTAGTGCTATAAATTTCCCCCTTAGCTCTGCTTTTGCTGCATCCCATAGGTTTTGGTATGTTGTGTTCTCATTTTCATTCGTCTCTATATATTTAGCAATTTCTCTTGCTATTTCTTCTTTAACCCACTGATTGTTTAGGAGTGTGTTGTTTAACCTCCAGGTATTTGTGAATTTTCTAAGTCTCTGATGGTTATTGACTTCTAATTGTATTCCATTGTGGTCAGAGAATGTGCTTTGAATAATTTCAATCTTTTTAAATTTATTGAGGCTTGTTTTATGTCCCAGCATATGATCTATTCTGGAGAAAGTTCCGTGAGCACTAGAAAAGTATGTGTATCCTGGTGATTTGGGATGTAATGTCCTGTATATGTCTGTTAAATCTAATTCATTTATCAGATTGTTTAGGTTTTCAATTTCCTTATTGGTCTTCTGTCTGGTTGATCTATCTATAGGAGAGAGTGATGTGTTGAAGTCTCCCACAATTATTGTGGGAACATCAATTGCTTCCTTTAGTTTTGCCAGTGTTTCTCTCATGTATTTTGTGGCACCTTGATTGGGTGCATAGACATTTACGATTGTTATTTCTTCTTGCTGAATTGCCCCTTTTATTAGTATGTAGTGGCCTTCTTTGTCTCTCAAAACATCCCTGCATTTGAAGTCTATTTTATCTGAGATTAATATTGCTCCACCTGCTTTCTTTTGGCTGTAGCTTGCATGAAATATTTTTTTCCATCCTTCTACTTTCAGTTTCTTTGTGTCCCTGTGTCTAAGATGAGTCTCTTGTATGCAACATATTGATGGTTCATTTTTTTTGATCCATTCTGCGAATCTATATCTTTTAATTGGGGAGTTTAATCCATTTACATTCAACGTTAAAACCGTGAAGGCATTTCTTGAATCGGCCATCTTATCCTTTGGATTATGTTTGCCATATTTTTCCCTCTCTCTATTAATATCCTTTATTGTACCCATACCGAATCTCTTTAGTACTGAACCTTTCTCCAAGTCTCTCTGTCCTGTCTTTGTTTCTCTGTCTGTAGGGCTCCCTTTAGTATCTCCAGTAGGGCAGGTCTCTTGTTAGCAAATTCTCTCAGCATTTCTTTGTCTGTGAAAAATTTAAGCTCTCCCTCAAATTTGAAGGAGAGCTTTGCTGGATAAAGTATTCTTGGCTGGAAATTCCTCTCACTCAGAATTTTAAATATATCATGCCACTGCCTTCTCGCCTCCATGGTGGCTGCTGAGTAGTCACTACTTAGTCTTATGCTGTTTCCTTTGTATGTGGTGAATTGCTTTTCTCTTGCTGCTTTCAGAACTTGCTCCTTCTCTTCTATGTTTGACAGTGTGATCAGTATATGTCTCGGAGTGGGTTTTTTTGGATTTATTCTATTTGGAGTTCGCTGAGCATTTATGATTTGTGTATTTATGTTGTTTAGAAGATTTGGGAAGTTTTCCCCAACAATTTCTTTGAATACTCTTCCTAGACCTTTACCCTTTTCTTCCCCTTCTGGGACACCAATGAGTCTTATATTTGGACGTTTCATATTATCTATCATATCCCTGAGGTCCATTTCGAGTTTTTCAATTTTTTTCCCCATTCTTTCTTTTATGCTTGCATTTTCCATTCTGTCATCTTCCACGTCACTGATTCGTTGTTCAACTTCCTCTAGTCTTGTACTATGAGTGTCCAGAATCTTTTTAATTTGGTCAACAGTTTCTTTAATTTCCATAAGATCATCCATTTTTTTTATTTAGTCTTGCAATGTCTTCTTTATGCTCTTCTAGGGTCTTCTTGATTTCCTTCATATCCCGTACTATGGTCTCATTGTTCATCTTTAGTTCTTTGAGTAGCTGCTCTAGGTGCTGTGTCTCTTCTGGTCTTTTGATTTGGGTGCTTGGGCTTGGGTTATCCATATCGTCTGGTTTTTTCATATGCTTTATAATTTTCTGTTGTTTTTGGCCTCGTGGCATTTGCTGAACTTGATGGGGTTCTTTTAGGGTTTGTAGACCTATTGAACTCCTTATCTCTAATTTATCAGATCTACAGCTTCGTGGAGTACACTTTCTCTAACTAACCAGCAGGTGGCGTCCACGAGCCACCTGTTCTCCACAAGGCAGTTCTCCCCTGTTTAGCCTTTTTGGTGAGTGGGGGAGTGAGTCTTGTGGGGCCCAATTGGTGTACCAAGCTTGCGTGTGTAGTTGGTGTTGCCTGCCCTGTATGTGGGGTGTGTTTCTGGGCAGTCGGGGAGGGGGGGTGGCCCTAACAATCAAATCTCCCTGATGATCCTAGAGTTTTAAAGCTGCTGCAATAGTCTAATCCTTCAGTTCAGTCCTGCCACAGTTTGTCTCTGCCACTGACCCACAAGTCTTTGGTATTGGCGTATGGCTCCTGAGACTTGCAAGTGGGCCCCTCTTCCAGGCTGTGCACCCCGGGTCCTCTGTTGAGGGATGACTGTGCTATGTCACAGGTGAGTGCCGTCCCCCCAGGGCAGTTCTGGGCTGCTGGGCTGTGTAGGGAGGCTCCCAGTCTGCTCAAATGATGGCTGAATGGGGCTTTGTTAATTCACACTGCTCCTCCTTCCCAGCTCTGGGACATTCAGCTGAGGTTGCAGGGAAGGCTAATGTCCACGCCCAGTTTTGTGGTGTGTGCCTGTTATTTGAAGCACTTCCGTCACACTGGGTTGTCTGGGGCAGCTCTGGGCTATGGGGCTGGCGATGGGCAGGAGTGTTTCCTGTCCACCAGGATGGTTGCTGTGAGCGGACACCCCCCTTTTCTTGGGAAGTTGTGTGGTTTAGTGAATTTTCTCAGCCACTGGATTATTGCCTTTTGTCTCAGAGCTCTCTTAGTTCTGCTCTTGACTTGACGTGCCCAAATTGCAATTCTTTGAAGCTTTCTGTATTGAGCTTCTTAGAGTAATTGTTTTAGAAAAAGCAAAAAGGATTTAAAAAAAAAAAAAAACGGCCCTCCTCAGAGATCTAATGGGTTATTGAAATGCTAAGAGACAAAGCAACCAGGGCCATTAAGGAAAGGTGCACAGGGCAGAGAGATCAGCTTTGCTTCGGGATTTGCATATGCGCCTCAAGGCCTGAACTCCGCCCTTCCCCTTTCTGTGTTCACCAGAACTCCAAAAATCCTCTGCTTTTATTTTGGAGTTTTTCGTGTTGTTTTTTTTTCTATGCCTGTCTCCTCTCTGCTGGGCTGGCTGCTCTCAGAGTCTCTGGTGTCTGGTCTCAGTCTATCTATGGTTGGAGTTTGAATCAGTAGAATGAGTTTTCGATAAGAGCAGCCACTGCAGTTCTCCCTTCTCCTTCCCGGAGCTGACAGCCCCTCCTCCCACGGGACTGAGCCTGGCAGGGAGGGGCGCGGGTCCCCTGGCCGCAAAAACTTACAGATTTCGCTGATCTCAGCAGTTCCACGTTTTCATGAGTGTTGTATGAAGTATGCCCAAAGACAGATTGCTCTGTGGTGTCCAGTCCACGCAGTTCCTGGCTTTTTACCTGCTTTCCTGGAGGAGTAACTAAAACTTACAGCTCACCAGTCTGCCATCTTGCCCCGCCTCAGTAGGCTCGTTTTGTGTCTGGACAAATTGAGTTTGTCCTGGACTCAAAAGTTTTCTGTTCAACAGCCCTTCTTCAATGGCAGTTCCAAGGAGTCTGATGTTTAGATGACTGCTGTTTATTTGTGGTGATGGGAAAGTTTGGGGAACATTTGGTAGTGAAGGTAGCTCAACAACTGAGTGTGATTAATCCCACTGAATGGTATGCTCGGAGTGGATCTGCTCAGTGTTTTAAAATGTTTAAATGGGAAGATTTCTTCTTAAAATCTAGATTTCTACCTTCTCTTGAAAAGTTGGGAAATCTGGGGACACCAGACCTGTTTCTTTGCTTGGGGAGAGTAGAAGGCAGCCAGCCCCATTCTTGTCCTGCTCTCTTTCCTACACTAGCAGGTTTAGAATGATTTTGAATTCCCTTGCTCCTTCTTCAGTCCATTGTACATGCCAGAGTGTCAACCCAGCCGCCATAACACCCACCACATTCTGAGCCACCTCCTCCACCATTGCGTGGGGTAGTTTACCTCCCTCCTCCAGTCCTTCCCACTTCCTTAACTTTGTACTAGGCCGGCCGGGGCCTGCACCAGCTCAGCTATCTCCTCAATCTTTTTCATATTATTTATTATTTTAATTTTCTATTAAATTATTGAAATAAAAAAAAAAGATCCCACAGGGTGCGAGGGCCGGATGGCCAGGGGAGGCGGCCATGGCGTCTTACTTCGAGGAGCCCGACTGTGAGCCGTCGGACCCCGAGCGGGAGGCCCGAACCAATATGCTGCTGGAGCTTGCAAGGTCACTTTTCAACAGGATGGACTTTGCAGACATGGGGTTATGAGTAGATTGGGACCACCACCTGCCGCCACCTGCTGCCAAGATGGTGGTAGAGAACCTCTCCAGGACAGTCATCAGGGGCTCTCAGGCTGAGCTCAAGTGGCCTGGTGTCTTTCGGAATTTGAGGAGGAGACTGTCATTGAGATGCCTTGCCGTTACCTTTTCTATTCCAACTGCGTTCTGCCCTGGCTCAGCAAGACAAATTCCTGTCTGCTGTGCCACCATGTGCCACCCACTGATGATGACACTTACGAGGAGCACAGACGAGATAAGGCTCGCAAGCAGCTGCAGAAGCATCGACTTGAGGCCCTCCATGGGGCCATGTGAGCTGGCTGCAGCTGAGCACCTTCCTTCTTGCACCTCGAATCCTTATTAAAGGTTTCTTTACCTTAAAAAAAAAAAAGAGGCCCATGCCACTTACTCATTATGAGCCCAGCCACTCCTGCAGACATCTGCTGCTTCCAATTCATGTATTCGCTTGACTCCCTCCAGCAGAGTTTACTCCGGCTATTGTGGTTTTCCCTATGACTACATTTTATTTGTTTTCTTGTTTGTTTCCAGGATTTTGAATCAGTTTTTTCATACATGTCTTTTGTTTTCTCATTTCTTATTTTTGAATAACTTTTTTTAATTTTGAGATAATTTTAGATTAATCTCCAGTTGTAAGAAATCATACTTTGACCAGTTTCCCTCAATGATAATGTCTTGCAAAACTACAGTGCAATATTGCAGCAAAGATATTGATGATACAGTCCATCAATCATGTTTAGGTTTCCAGTTTTACTTGTACTCCTTTGTGTGTGTGTGTGTGTGTGTGTGTGTGTAGTTCTATTCAATTTTATCACTTGTGTAGGTTTGCATATCCACCTCTATAGTGAAGATGTAGATAGGTAGATAGGATATTTCCATCACCACAGCATCCTTTGTTTTGTGCTTTTTGTAGCCACGTCCACGCCCCTCCCACAGCTCCCATCCTCAATACTTGGCAACCACTGATCTTTTCTCCAATTCTATTATTTTGTCGTTTCAAGAATGCTATATAAATGGAATCATACAGAATGTAACCTTTGTGGATTGGATTTTTTTCTTCTAATCAAGATAATTCTCTGGAAATTCATTCAAGTTGATGTAAGTATCAATAGTTCATTCCTTTTTATTGCTGAGTAATATTCCGTAGTTTGGACAAACTAAAATTTGTTTAACCCATTTCCATTGGTTAAGCCTCTGGGTTGTTTCCAGTTTGGGGCTATTATAAATGAAGGTGGTATGAACATTTGTGTACAGGCTTTTGTATGAACATAAATTTCCATTGTCTGGGATAGACACCCAAGAGTGCATTTGCCAGGTTGTATAGTAATTGCTTATATACTTTGAAAAGAAACTGCCAAACCATCTTCCAGATATGTGGTTTGCAAATATTTTCTTCCAGCCTGTAGCTTATCTTTTTATCCTCTTCACGTGGTTTTTCACAGATTATAAGTTTTAATTCTGATGAGGTCCAGTTTATCAACTTTTCCTTTTATGGATTGTACTGCTGGTGTTGTCTAAGAATTCATTGCAAACCCTTGATCCCAAAGATTTCCTCTTATCTCTTTTATTCTAAAAGTTTTATAGTCTTACATTTTACATTTAAGTCCATGATCCATTTTGAGTTAATTTTTGTGTAAGATGTGAGGTTTTGGTCAAAACTCTTATCTATTTATAAAAATATTTCAAAATTTTTATCAGTATAATTTCTTCATTTTCTTGTTTGTGAATCCTATTGCTAAATCCTTTTCAGACTGTTTTATAAAATTAATGTTATATCATGTGAACTCGTATTCTGTTGGTTGATCTTTTGTTGTCTTTCTTAGCATTATTTTTCATCAAGTGTTTTGAAATTTTCATTTGCAGCATCTTTTTGAATAGTTCCCCTACCCATTTCTTTCTCTCCCTCTATGATTATCCTTTTTGCATAGTGGTTTTGGGTTGAATCTACCCAGATTTGATTCATAGCCAAGTCTGACATTAGCAGGTCAAAGCTTCTGCCTTACAGAGATTTGGGGGTTATCACATATCAAGATGTTAAAGGAGTGGGAGGCTTGATTCAGCTCTTGGAATCAAAGTGGATCCAAGTCCTCCTGCCTTCCTTGACTCTCAGACTCATGATCCCAGGCTACTTTTTTTTTTTTTTTTTGCCAGCCTGCAGGGAAGCCCCACTCTTGCTCCCAGATTTAAGCAGTGACCTCAGCTTGCCCACTTGTATTAAAATGGGACACTTTTATTCCCATTGCTCTAGCTGGAAAGTCTCAACTTGTCCTGTTCCTGGGAAAGCTCATACTGAAAACTTTTCTGTGTCCATTCCAGACTCTCGATATTTTGTTCCACAGCCCCTGCTCCTTTGTTTTCCAGCATATCATGGGTAGCAACTCAACCTGGCATGTATGCATATTTTGGTTCTGTGCTTGACAGCTCTTGGGGTGAGGGATGATCGGGTAGAAGGTGCTATGCCTGGAGACCAGGTTAGGCTGGTAGAGTTATCAGACACCAAGGGTCCTCTGTCCACACGCCCTAGGCCCCTGCCAGAGGTTGCCTACAGGCAGTTCTTGTACACACCCTGGCTTCTTCTGTCTCTTCTTCTTAGGGCATTTTCTGGCTGCAGGAGTGGGCCTTGTCTGTAAATAGGGCAGCACAGAAATACTGGGGATGAAGGTCCCTGAAGCAACCCTCTACCAAAGAGGGGTGCTTCTCCACTCCTCACTGGCAAGATTTTGGGGTGTGTTGTATGGTCTCTCAAAGAATTCCCAGCAGGATTTTGCTCCTGATCCCGACAACCACAGCCTGCCCTGTGCACATACTTTATCTACCATCTTCCCTTCCCTGGCTTACTTCCCTCACTCCCTGAATGCTTTCTGATATCTGCACCCAAATCCTTATCTCAGGTTCTGCTTTTGGGAGGACCCAATAAAAAAAGAAACCAAAGCCCCTCAATTTCCCCACCTCCTTTTGGAATCCAGTGCTTCTGTTACAGCTAAGAAGACACACCTTTGTGTGTCCTATCTGGACAAATAGTTTTCTTAGTATGAATTATCACTCAGGCCTGGCTAATGACCCCTTCTTTCATGGAGACTTCTTAGTAATAGCAGGCCCTGGAATATTCCTGAAATCTCCTGTCTCATTTGTAATCTAGAGGTCTGGCCTAGCTAATGGGAAAACCCGTTTTTGCTTGGAAGGAAGAAAGAAGGAACAAAGATAAACTAAGCCACAGGGCAAATGTCACAAAGTAAAAAATCTCCCAGAGCCTCTCTTTTTTTCTATTTCTCCTTTTAAAAAAAATGTTGTTTTTAAAAAATCAGGATATGATTTAGAGAGTCACATTATTCTATAAGATTTGTTAAAAGATAAACATTGGTCCCCAAACTCCATGTTCATTTACCTCTCCCCAGAAGCAGTCATTTTCAACCCTACGAATTGATTTTTAGGAATATGACTTTCTGTGCATTTTTAAAGTGTTTCATTGTGGTAAAACATACGTAGTATAAAATTTACTATTTTAACCATTTTAAGTGTCCAATTCAGTGGCATTAATTACATACACGATGTTGTGCAACCATCACCATTATTTCCAAAATTTTCATCACCCTAAACAGAAACTCGATACATTCCCCCACCTCCCCACCCCTCCCCTGCCCAGCCCCTAGGTAACCTCTATTAGAGGTTCTTTTTTAATTTATGAATTTTCCTATTTTAGATATTTCATATAAGTGGAATCATGAGCATTTATCCTTTTGCATCTGGCTTATATTACTGAGCATAATGTTTTCAAGGTTCATCTATATTGTAGCATGTATCAGAACTTAATTCCTTTTTATGGCTGAATAATTTTCCATTCTATGTAAATACCACATTTTGTTTATCCATTCATCTGTCAATTGCCTACAAATATCTGTTGAGTCCCTGTTTTTCATTCTTTTGTGCAAATACATAGGCATGGAATTGCTGAGTCATATAGAAATTCTATGTTTAATTTTTTAAGGAACTGCTAAACTGTTTTCCAGTGCAGCTGTACCATTTTACATTTCCACCAGAAATGCAAGAGGGTTCTAATTTCTCTACATCCTCACCAACACTTCTTATTTTCAGTTGATATAATAAACATCCTGGTGGCTGTGAAGTAGTGTTTCATTGTAGTTTTGATTTTCATTTCCCTAATGACTAATAATGACATTGAGCATCTTTTTCATGTGCTTATTGGTCATTTCTCTATCTTCTTCAGAGAACTGTTTGTTCAAGTCCTTTGGCCATTTTAAAATTGGAGTTTTGGTTTTGGGTTTTGAGTTGCTGGAGTTCTTTTAATATCCTGGGTATTAAACCCTTATCAGATATATGATTTCCAAATACTTATCTCCCATTTTGTGGGTGGTTTTTTTTACCTTCTTGGTAATGGCCTTTGATGAACAAAAGTTTCAAATTTTTATGAAGTATAATTTATTTTTTTCTTTTTTAGCTTGTGCTTTTGCTGTCATATCTAAGTATCCATTGCCAAGTCCAAGGTCATGAAGATTTTCTCATATATTTTATTCTAAGAGTTTTATGATTTTAGCATTTATATTATATTGATCCATTGTGAGTTTATTTTTCTATGTGGTATGAAGTAGGGTCCAAAACTCATTCTTTTTGCATGTGGATATCCAAGTTCCCAGCACCATTAAAAATATATATTTGGCTTGATTTTTATTAAAATATGCCTACTTGTAAAAATTCAATTTCATACCATTATCCACAGTGTAAAATCAATTGTTCACAGTACCATCACATAGTTGTGCTTTATCACCACAATCAATTTTTGAACATTTTCATTACTCCAAAATAAAAAAATAAAATAAAAGTAAAAAAGAACACCTAAAACATCCCATCCCTCCCATCCCACCCTATTTTTCATTTAGTTTTTGTCCCCATTTTTCTATTCATCCATCCATACACTGGATAAATAGAGTGTGAGCCACAAAGTTTTCACAATCACATGGTTACACCATGTAAGATACATTATAAATCATCTTCAAAAATCAAAGCTACTAGGTTGCAGTTTGACCATTTCAGATATTTCCTTTTAGCTATTCCAATACACTAAAAACTACAAAGGGATAGCTATATATTGTGTAAAAATAACCTCCAGAATGACCCCTCAACTCCATTTGAAATCTCTCAGCCACTGAAACTTAATTTTGTTTCATTTCTCTTCCCCCTTTTGGTCAATAAGGCTTTCTCAATCCCATGATGCCAGGTCCAGGTTCAACCCCGGGAGTCATGTCCTGCATTGCCAGGGAGATTTACACTCCTGGGAGTCATGTCCCACATAGGCGGGAGGGCAATGAGTTTACCTGCCAAGTAGGTTTAGAGAGAGAGAGAGGGTCACATCTGAGCAACAAAAGAGGTTCTTCGGGGGAGACTCTGAGGCACAATTATAAGTTGGCTTAGCCTCTCCTTTGCAGTAACAAGCTTCATAAGGGAAAGCCCCAAGATCAAAGACTTGGCCTACTAAATTGGTAGTCCTCATTGCTTGTGAGAATATCAGTGATTCCCCAGTTGGGGAAGTTTAATATTTACACATTTTCCCCCAGTTCCTCAGGGGACCCCTGCAAATACATTTTTCCTCCCTGCCCAAATCACTTTGGAATGTATCAGGGTTTCACACCCACCTGTACCAACCCACCAGATCTCACTTCCTGTTCTAAGTTCCATGTAATTATGGTGTTTGAATAAACTGACTGTACAGGTTACATTATTTAGTGTACTACAGAAAATATAGGACCTGCACCAAATAAGCATCTCTTCCCTTGGTCTCACAAAGAAGTTGAAGTTTTAAAAACAATAAATATTGTCCTTTACCCTTTGGTCTGATTTGCCTTAGTCCTAACCAGGTCTTCTTCATCCATATCTCTAACTGAGGTCTGAACTCTTTTTCAGCTTTTTTAATAGTTGCTGTATGAGGTAATACTGACATTCGTAGCTGCCAGTTTCAGGTGTCACACAGATACCCAATGTTCCAGAGACCGACAAGGTTATACACAAAGAGCTCAGCATCTCAGAATTTAGAGATATCCACTACAACCCAGAATAGATGTGACTGCTGTGAGAGCTTACAATCTAGGAACCATTACAGTAAGAATTCTCCTAATAACCTGTGCTCTAAGATTCAATTCCCAGAGTTTACACTTCATAGTTAGTCCATATTAGCAAGGTATTATAATGTTTGTCTTTTCATTTCTTGCTGTCTTCAAGATCCATTCACCTAGTTGCGTGTCTCACAGCTTCACTCCTTCTTGCAGCTGCTCAATATTCTGTTCTATGCATACACCACAGTTCACCATTGTGTTCATAAGTTGATGTACTCTTAGGCTACCTCCACCCATTGCAAATCGTGAATAGTGCTGCCATAAACACCAGTGTGCAAATGTCCATTTGTATCTCTGCTCTCAGATCTTCAAGTCTATACCCCATAATGAGGTTGCAGGACCTTATGGCATCCACATACTTGGCTTCTTGTGGAACCATCACACTGTCCTCCAGATAGGCTACTCCATTCTACTTCCCCACCAACAGTGAATAGGTATATGCCTCTCACCATGTTTTCTCCAGCAATTGTATCCCTCTGTTTATATTTTTCCCAATCTTATAGAGATATATTCACATACCATACAATCATCCAACAGTGTACAATCAGTTGTTTGCAGTATCATCATATAGTTGTGCATTCATCGCCACAATCAGCACCTGAACATAATTCATTACTTCAAAAATTTTTAAAAGAATAATAAAAAAGATTAAAAAATTAAAATACCATACAATATAAGAATAAGGTCAGACAACACCACCACTACCAAGAATCCTATACCCCTCCTTTACATCCCCCTCTCATAGACATTTAGCTTTGGTATTTTGCCTTTGTTACATTTAATGGAAGCATATTACAATGTTACTGTTGACCATAGACTCCAGTTTGCCTTGATTATATTTTTCCCCAATACCATCCCTTTATCAACACCCTGCAAGGTTGGCATTCATTTGTTCTTCCATGTGTAAAAACATTTTTATATTTGTTCATTTAGTCACAATCATTGACCACTCTAGTTTTCACTAAGTTATACAGTCCCAGTCTTTATCTTCTATCTTCCCTTCTGGTGTCATACATGCCCCTAGCCTTCCTCTTTCAACTTTACTCACAGACATTTTTGTTTAGTGTACTTATAATATTGTGCTACAATCAAACAGTATTGTGCTATCCATTTCTGTATCTATACAATCAATCTCTTTTTCATTCTATACTCCTTCGGCATCAAATGCCAATCTCTACCCTCTTTCTATCTCCGGCTAACCTGTGTTCTCAGCTTTGACTCTCTAAGTTTGCTCATTAATGTTAGTTCATATTAGTGAGACCATATAGTATTTGTCCTTTTATTTCCTGCTAATTTCGCTCAATATAATGTCCTCAAGATTCATCCACATTGCTGTATGTTCCATGACTTTGTTCTGTCTTATAGCTGCGTAATATTCCATCATATGTATATACCACAGTTTGTTAATCCACTCATCCATCGATGGACATTTGGGCTCTTTCCATCTCTTGGCAATCTGAATAATGCCGCAATAAACATTGGTTTACAAGCATCTGTTTGTGTTTTAGCTTTCAGTTCCTCTGAGTGCATATCTAATAATGGATTTGCTGGATCATATGGCAATTTATACTTAGCTTCCTGAGGAACCACCACGCTGCCTTCCAGAGTGGTTGCGCCATCCTACATTCCCACCAACAGTGAATAAGTGTGCCTCTTTCTCCACATCTTCTCCAGCACTTGTCATTTTGTTTTGTTTTTTTTATAATGGCCATTCTAGAAGGTGTGAGATGATATCTTATTGTGGTTTTGATTTGCATTTCCCTAATAGCCAGTGAAGTTGGGCACCTTTCATATGTTTTTGAGCCAGCACCATTTTTAAATAGACTTTTATTTCCCCCAATGAATTTTCTTGGCACCCTTGTCAAAAATCAATTTACCATAAATGCATAGTTTTTTTTCTGGACTCTCAGTTCTTTTCCATTGATGTATATGTCTATTCTTATGCTAGTACTAAACTGTCTTGATTTATATTGCTTTGTAGTATGTTTTGAAATGAGGAAGTGTGTCTTCCAAGTTTTTTCTTTTTTTCTATTGTTTGGGCCATTCCCAACCCCTTACATTTCCATATGACTAACTTCTTGTTGATTTGTGCAAAAAGGCAAATGGGATCTTGATATGAGTTTCAGTAATTCTGTAGATCAATTTGAAGACTATTGACATCTAACAATATTAAGTCTACCATTCCATAAATGTAGAATATCTCTCCCTTTATTTAGGTCTCCTTTAATTTCTTTCAATTATGTTTCAAAGTTCTAAGTGTATAAGTCTTGCACTTCTTTCGTTAAATTTATTGCATTCTTTTTGATGCTATTTTAAATGGAATTGTTTTCTTAATTTTACTTTTGGATTGTTCTTTGCAAGGGTATAGAACTACAATTGATCTTTATATGTTGATCTTGTATCCTGAAACCTTGCTGAGTTCATTTATTAGTTCTGATAGTAATTTAATAGATTCCTTACAATTTTCTATACACAAGATTATGTCATAAGTGAATAGGGATACTTTTACTTCTTCCTCTCCAGACTAGATGGCTTATATTTCTGTTTCTTGCCTGATTTTTCTGGCTAGAACATCCAGTAAAATGTTGAACTGATGAGAGTAGACATCCTGATTTTGTTCCTGATCTTAGGGGAAAGACTTCTGCCTTCTGATTGGAATGTTTAAATCATTCCTTTAACATAATTAGTAATAAGGTAGAATTTATTGGATGTAATTTTGCTATTTATTTTCTATATGTATTTTTGTTCCTCTATTCCTTCATTACTGCCTTTTTTTTTTTTGGTTTAATGGATATTTTTTAGTGTATATTTTAATTCCCTTGTCATTTCATTTGCTGTATTTTTTTCACATTATTTTCTTACTGGTTGCCCTAGTGATTATAATTAACATCTTAATTTATAACAACCTAGTTTTGGATTAATACTAATATAATTTCAATAGTGTACAAAAACTTTTCCCCTATATTGCTCCACTCCATTTCTCCCTCTTTGTGCTGCTATTGTTATACAAATAGCAACTTTATATATTATAATCCCACCAATATCAGATTTATAGTTAAAAGATAGCTTCATAAACCAATTATCTTTTAAATCAGCTAGGAGAGAAAAAGAGCTACAAACAAATATACATTTATACTGTGCTTTGTATTTACCTATGAAGTTACCTTTGCTTTTCATGTGGATTTGAGGTACTGTATGGTGTCCTTTCTTTTAGCCTGAAGGACTTTCTTTAAAAGGCAGGTATGTTTCTTAAAGGGCCATATATTAGTAATGAATTATCTCAGTTTTTATGTGGAAATGTTTTACTTCCTTCTCCATTTTTGAAGGGCATTTTTGCTAGACATAGATTTTTTTTTGACAATGCTTTTTTTTCAATACCTTGACTATGTCACCCCACTGACTTCTAGACTCCATGGTTTCTGATGAGAAACAAAGTGTTAATCTTATTTAGGATTCCATGGTGAGTTGCTTCTCCCTCGTTGCTCTCAAGGTTCTCTCTTTGTTTTTGTCTTTTGAGAATTGGATTATGATGTGTTTCAGTGTGCATCTGTCTGAGTTTATCCTACTTGGAGTTCGTTGAGGTACCTGGATGTTTACATTAATGCTTTTCATCTAATTTGGGAAGTTTTTGGCCATGATTTCTTCAAATATTTTTTCTGCCCCTTTTTCTCTTCCTCTCCTCACCGAATGAGCTCTGAGTTTGGTCAAATGAAAACAAGCCTTGCAAGTTGGGTTTTGCATGGGATGACTGGTGCTCCAGTGAGTTCCAAAGGCACACTGTTTCCTCCATTGGAGGCAAGGCTGCTGGTTTTCACAGCTACTGTGATTGCAAGGCTATTGCTTTTCAAGGCTACTGTAGAGCTGCAGAGTGGGAAATGGGAGTAGGGCAAGTTAAAATGCCACAGAACTCTCTGTTCTTACTGATATTCTGCCATTTTTCTTTAATAAATACTCCTTAGATTGTTGCAAGCCTTTGACTAATTTCCAGAATACTTAAAACATTGATTTTGACAATTTTGCCAGTATTGTCATTGTTTTCATGGAATAGTATATGTATATATTTTTTTGGTCCTTACTCCACCATTCCAGAAGAGCCTATCCCTTGAATATGAATGTATGTATGTATGTGTGTATGTGTGTATGTGGTGTGTGTGTTTGTGTATAATCTTTTTCTGCACAGCAGAAAGATGACAGAAGAAGTTGTCGTCTCTTTGGATCTCCCTTTATTCATTATTCTGGGGATCTTTCTCTGTTTTGATTTACTTCTTTGTTTTGGTGGAACACCTCCTTCAGTAACTTTCTAAGCAGAAGTGACAGAATTCAAACTTGTCTGCTTTCTAGGCTAGAAATAATTTTCCTCTTCAGAATTTTGAAGTCATTGTTCTATTGTCTTCTAACTTCCAGTGTTGTTGTTGAGAGACCTGGAAAGACAATTTGAATCCTGGTCCTTAATATGTGACCTGTTTTATTCTCTCTAGAAACTCATAGCATCTTGATTCTTGTTTTCTGAAATTTCACGATGATGAACCTGTGAGTGGGCTTATTTTCATCTACTGTGCTGGGCAGTACAGTGGGTTCTTTTAGTTTGGAAACTCATACTCTACAGTTCTGGGAAAATCTCTTGGATTATATCTTTATTTCCTCCTCTTTATTTTTTCTGTATTCTCTCTCTGGAACTCCTAACATTCAGATATTGCAAAGTCTTGTACCAGTCCTTTAATTTTCTTATCTTTTCTCTACATTTTTCACATCTTTATCTTTTTGCTCTACACTCTGGAAGATTTTATCTAATTATTTGCTCTACACTCTGGGAGCTTTTTTCTAATCCTTTATTGAGTTTACAATTTCTACATTATGCTTTTAATTCCTAAGAACTTTTTATTGTTGTTATAGCATTTCTTGTTGTAGCATCCTCTTCTTATTTCATGATTGCAGTATCTTTTGTCTCATCTCTAAAGACATTATTGCCAGTTTCTGTGAAGTTTTCTTTTCTCTAAATAGTGTCTGCTCCATGTTGCTTTTTAATCTTTGTTTTTTTCTTTTTCTTGTCCTTACACTTCTAAGGTTCATGGAAATCATTTTTGTCTGTTCATATGTAAGAATGGCTCAATAAAAAATGAATGGAGTTCTGAAAACATGAATGGGGCCTATTGAGTATGAACTGTAGAATAGTTTGAACTTCCTGGGCTATTGTCTGGGGAGTATCAATGACAATATCTTTTGGTGCTTCTTGAGCTGATCAGACTTCAGAAGAAAGCTTTCAGGCTTCTAGGGTAAAGGCTTGGTGTAGGGCAAAAATCTTTCTGGGAGCCAGTGTGTAGGATAGGGAAGCTGGTGGTGTTTCTCAGCATCCAGTGTGCCTACATATCAGGCATGAGCTCTGCCCTCAGGAATGTGTAGATTGAGAATTCTGCTTTCTTATCAGCCGCTTGGATTCAGAAGAAGCTGGGGGGTGGGGAGATGGAGTAGGGACAGTAATTCTAGGTCCCTGAGTACAGGCCATTCCAACCAACTCTGGACTTAACACATCACGCTGACTAATCCGTTGGGATCTATGCCTCTCTGTGCAAGTTTCAGCCTTTTTGACTGTGGTCTAGGCATTATGGTTGCTATGTCATTGTATTAGTTGCTTCCTAATGCTCTGTTGCCTCAATTACTTTTGGTAGAGTATCATGTGACTTTGGACATGTTACTTAAACCCTTCCAGTCTCAGTTTCTCATTAGTGAAATGGCCATCCTAATATCCTAACACATACCTTGCAGTGAAATCATGAGGATTACGTGATGTAATTGATATAAAATGCAGCATATGTCTGGAACCTATAAACTCTCAATAAGTACTATCTATCATTGCTAATGATAGTAACTAAAAAGAAGCCTGTGCTGGGGTTAGGGAACCTGGGTGTGAATCCCAACCCAACCTCTTCTTGGCTTTCTGACCTTGGCCAGTCATCTAACTTCTAATCCTTGATTTCTTCATCTATAAAATGATAATTATATTATCTTCCCTGGCTGTCCCACTGGAATGTTGGAAAGATGAAGTGAGATAATGTGTAGGAAAGCTATTTGTGCAGTGGAAGGAGTGGACCCTAGCCTTCTATCTTCTACATCAGTCTGGGCTGTGTGTTTATGGGGATGAGCTGGGACTACATCATAGCAATTGGGCCAGAAATGACTTTTGATTCTGAATCCTACCAGGGAAACCACTGAAAATCCAGCTTTGCCTGTCCCCAAAAGTTTAGCCCCAGATGACCCTTAGGATATGTTTGGTGGTCCCCGGCCCCTTGGTGGCTGGTGAGCTTGTCTGCTGTAGCTTTGTGCCTTGGCAGGCTCGTTCCCCCTGTGGAAGGCTTGGCTTCTAGACCCTGTGGGGCCTCAGGGTCCTTCATGTCTCCACCTCGGACACTGCTTTGGTCATTTTGCTGCCCATGGGGTGGAAAAGGGCCCTCTCTTTATCTGAGTAATAGATACTGTTACATTTCCGCACAATTTCACAGATCTGTTGTATTAGCTGTTCTCAACTTTGGCTGCAATCAGATATTACCTGGGGAACTTTTAAAAACACTGGGTGGAACCCAGACATGAGTCATTTTAAAATCTGTCCCAGTTATTAAAGTTTGAAAATCACTGCTCTAAACTGTTTTTTTTTTTTTTTTCCCTCCACGCTGGAATTTTAAGGCATAAAGGATAATATGCTCAATATGGACTTGGACCTTCTGGCTGGTTCTGGGGTCTCACATGTTGCTACATCAGGAGGTGGCTGCGGTTTAACTATCTGGTTAACTAGGGGACCAGCATGATAGAGGAGCAAGACAGCTCTCCCCCACCCCCCGCCCCAAAGGCATTGCATGGTTTTGACCTTATGCCTTGACTTTGGAATCTTCTCTCCATAAAAGCATGGCTCTGCTGCACAAAGTAATTTCACATTTTAATTGATCCCCACCATTTGATTCTATGAGCTGAGGACTCATGTAAACCCCCCTTTGCAGCTAGGAAAACCAAGACTCAGATGATGTTAGACATCACTAATTGCTGAGTCGTGCTATGGCCAAATCTAGGTCATTCTACTGTAGTTTACTACAGTACTTGTATCTTCAACTTTATGGGCATATAATGGATACTTACTGTGATTGTTAAAAAAGCATTTTACCAAAAATGGCTAACATTTGTAAAGTACCTTATGGTTTACAAAGAGCGTTCATAGCCATTCTCTTTCTAATTCAAATGCTTAAAAAAATAAAATGCTTGCTGAAGAGTTATGAGTAAATGAATGGACACATAAGGGTTTGAAACAGAAGTTGGGTGTTTGCACTAGCATAATCCAAACTCCCTTAATGTTCAGGAGAGCAATTTCGTGGTCATTGCCAAAGGGTGACCTGCATTTCCAATCCAGTTGAGACCATGCCTTTGGTTCCTTACTCTTATACCCATTCTTTCCAGTCATCCATCCTGTAACATCTCATGGAGGGGTGACCTACATCCTAATCAGCTCCTCAGAAAAACACTTGGTTTTAGTCTTGCTTCTACTAGAAGCAATGTGACCTCGGGTGAGTCACTTCTCTGGGTTTCAGTATCTACATTTGAAAAAGGAAAGAGTTAGATTTGACTGCTGGGCAAATACAAAGCAATTATATACTGCTTCTCTCCTCACCATACACTTGCCAGTTATTGCTAGTTGATCATGAAACTTCTCCCCCATTGTGTTTGAATATAGTTTTAGAATCCTTTGGAACCGTGATGCTAGGCAGCCATGACACGTTAACTGGAGTTAGCACCGAAGATGAAACCAACCAGCCTTCCTGGTACTTGATGATTTTTGAGTTCCCTTCCAGCTCTCTTCTCTGGTTCTCTGGTTTTAAAAGGCTGGGACTGCATGTATAGCATCCTGTAAGCTGATACCATAAATATGATCACAAAGGCAAAATTAGCAGCATAACTTGGGGTGCCAAGGGCATTGTTGGGGCTCAGAAATTTCTTTAAAGCAGGAATTTCCAGATTTGACTGCATATTAGAATGACCTCTGTAGCTTTTTAAAAAATAAAATTGAGGCAGAGCTTTCTCATACTTAAAATAAAGTGTGTATATCTTAGGCGTACAGCTTGATAGATTTTTGCATATAAATAATCTGTGTATCCACTATCCTAATTAAGATTTTATTTCTCCCCTGGAAGAGAAAACTGTCATTCAAGAACTAACCCCACGGCAAACTACAGCTCTAACTCATGGTTCTGGGCTTGATTTTAAAGAGCAAACAAAGGTGTGGTAAACAGAAATAAAGAACTATCTACCCAGCACACAGCATCTCTCCTCATCTGTGCCAGTGTAGCAATTAGAAAGGCACTACAACAGGAAATGAAGGTGAGAACTGATTTCCAGCTCCTTGTTATCAGGAAATCAGTACCTCCTACTCACAGACCCTGCAGTGCCCATTTCCACTGTAATCTGCACAAATTTAGCCAAGAAAATAAAATTGCCAGTGTTCCAAGAGGATTAGCTCTGCTGCTAATTATTATAATCGCTCAGGTTAAATGGTGAGTTTGCACAATCCACTGCACATGTCAAGACAGCCTGAGAGCAGCTGAATGCACCCACCTTCAGCTTTGGGGCATCGTATGAAGTTACCTATGCATGTGCCTTCAGAGTGGGAAACCCCAACCATTAGCATTCATGGTTGAACTGGAAATTGCCAAAGGGGTGTGTGAGGTGTTCAATGGTTCTCAAAGTGTGGTTCCTGACCTGCAGCGTCAGCATTACCTGGGAACTTGCTATAAATGAAAATATTTGGGATCTACCCCAATAGGGTTAGTTTTCTTTTCCCTTCCTCCCTCCCTCCCTTCCTCCCTTCCTTCCTTCCTATAGCATAAGTATATCTCATGCAATATTTGGGACCAAAAACTAAAGGCTAAAAAAAAAATTTATTTGAAATTCAATTTTTTAATGCATTTTTAAAATTGTGAACTTTAACATATGTACATAACAGTGATAGCTTTCAAAGTACGATTTAACAAGTAGAGAGCAAATTTCAAAGAATGTTATGGGTTACAGTTCCACAATTTCAGTTATTTCCATTATTGTAAAATGTAACATATACACAAAAAGGTGTTAACTTTCAAAATACAGCTCAAGAAGCAGTTGTATAGGTAATTTCAAAAAATGTTATGGGTTACAGTCCACAGTTTCAGTTCTTTTCTTATTGTGAAATATAGGATATATATTGAAAGGTGCTAACTTTCAAAGCACAGTTCAATGAAAAGCTATAGAGCAAATATCAAAGAATATTATAGGCTACTGTTCCACCCCTGAAATTCAAATTTAACTGGGAATCCCATATGTTTTATTTGCTAAATCTGGTAACCCTACTGAAGCAGAGACTTTGGGGGCAGGACCCAGCAGTGTGTGAAATGTGATTCTGATGCACATTAAAGCTTGCAAACCATTGCTTTAATTGTAGCCGCCTATTTTATCCATTCAATCTGGGAAAGGATAATTCCAATCTAGTCCTATTTTAGCGGTCAGATTTTACTAGAAATAAACATAGGAAGACTAAGCCCATTTTTCTCTCAAATCAGAACTAGATAACTCATGACCTAGTTCTCTTTATAATTAAGAGTCCTGATTTTAGTGTCTCAAGAGTTGACCTGTTCTCTGGATACAGGTGGATGCGTCAATGAATATATTTCTGAGTGTCTGGCAACTGAACCCTTTGTTCAGTTTCTCTGCTGTGTGAAGCTCTGATAGGATAGTTGATGAGGCTGCCTGGGTCTGTGACCCACAATGAGATTAGGGTACGGTCTTCTTTGCTTTCATCACTGCCACACCACAGTAGCTTATGGGCTTTCTCATTTCCAAGAGTCCACCAAAGTCTTGTTCCACCTGGATAAAGTGATAGTTAATTAAATAAATCTTTGACGTATTCATTTTATAATTGCGTGACAGTCATAATTTTACCTTTTGAAAAACCATTCTTTAACACTTGTCTGAGCTGGGAGTTGAGATTCCTACCTGCTGCAGGTGTGTTTGTGGAAGGTAGATGAAGCATAATGGTAGATTGGAAGAGGAAATGACTAGCTTTGTCTGGGATGTGGAGTGGTAAGCCAGAGAAGGCTTCACAAATGAAGTGACGTCAAATTAGGGTCTTGATGAAAGTTTTGTGGGCAAGAGAGGAAGAGTCTTCCAGACAAAATAAATAGCACGTCCAAAGGAATGGACCTCGGCAACTGTGGTGAGTCTAGGGGACAGCTGTCTATGTGGTTGTCTGGTGCTCTAAAGTTTCTTGGCTTTGAATTGGGGGTGGGAAGTGGAGGAATGGGCTGGAGCCAGATCACAGAGGGTCTTATTTATCTGAACTTAATTCTATAAGCAAGGGAGAGTCATGGAAGGGTTCTAAATAAGGTCAGCTTTGTCTTTTAGAAAATCATTTTGACCAGTGTGGAGGGAAGCTGGGGCAGGGGGCCTGGTGGTGTAGTGGGGGTGGTGGGGAGTGTGGGGGAGGAAACTGGAGGCAGAAAGTCTAGTCGGGGCTGTGGTTGGAGCACTAGAGGAGCTCATGGGAGCAGAGAGGGCAGGGTGATGGGACGAAAGGAAGCAGGATTCATTGGTGGTGAAAGAGGAGTTGCAATGGTTGTACCTTTTTAAATAACAACAGCAATGCTGTGAGGTGCCTGTTGTTTTTCTTTTAACTCTTAAATTTTGAAGTAGTTTCAGACTTAAAGGAAAGTTGTAAGAATATATTTTTCCTGACCAAGAATAAGTTGCAAACGTGATGCCCTTGACCCCTAAACTCTTTGGGGCATACTTCCCCCAAACAAAAACCTTCTCTTACATTACCACAGCACAATTCTAAAAACCAGGAAACTGAACAGTTATAGCATACTATTCTGTATTCTATAAGCATTATTTGGATTTCACCAATTGTTCCAATTCTGCCCTTTATGGCAAAAAAGAAAAAAAAAAAATCCTGGATCCTGAACTGCATTCAGCTGTTGTGTCCCTGTATTATGACCGCCATTGTTTCCTGGCATCACTTACTAGATAAAGTACTTGCACTTGAATCCTTGTCTCAAAGTCTGCTTCTGGGGGAATCTAAACCAAGACTCCTCATGAAGTTTTGTATTCCATCACCATCCTGGTCCCTCCTGCCAGTCCCCTTTGAGTGTCTGTCAAAAATCATGCCCCACTGTGAAAATAATTGTAAATCCTAATATCCAGAATACATGAAGAACTTTAAGCACACAACAACAAAAAGGCAAACAACCCAATTAAAAAATGGACAAAGGACATGAATAGGCATTTTTCCAGATAAGATATACAAATGGCCAATAAGCATATGCAAAGATGCTCAACATCATTAGCCATTAGGGAATGCAAATCAAACCCACGAGCTACCACTTCACACCCCCTGGGATGGCTATTATTTAAAAAAATGGATAATAAGTGTTGGAGAAGATATGGACAAATTAGAGCTCTAGTGCATTGTTGTTGGGAATGTAAAGTGATACAGCCATTGTGGAAAGTGATACGATGTTTCCTTAAAAAGTTAAATATAGAATTACCATATGACCCGGCAATCCCATTTCTAGGTACATACACAAAGAAAGTGAAAACAGGGTCTCAGACAGATACTGGTATACCAATGTTTATAGCAGCATTATTCACAATAAACAAAAGGTGGAAACAACCAGTGTCCATCAACAAATGAATGGATGAACAAAATGTGGTGCATATACACAGTGGAATATTATTCAGCCATAAGAAAGATGAAGTTCTCAAGCATGCTGCAACATGGGTGACCCTTGAAAACATGCTCAGTGAAGTAAGAAAGGCACATAAGAACACTTATAAATGAGATGTCTAGAAATAACAAACTAGCACAGACAGAAAGTAGGTTAGAGAGTACCAGGGGATAGGGAGAGGGGGAAAAGGGGAGTCTATGTTTGGTGGATAAAATTATTAAAATTATTTAAAAAAAAACCCATGGCCCCCATGGGTAACGAGCATGGTCCTTGAAGTGGGGCTTGAGCAGTCTAGGACAGAGCCTGGGGAGATCTCAGGAGGGGACTTGAAGGACAACCAGAGCCATTTATACACTTGCCAAGCTCCAAAGGCCTGGTCTCAGGGTGGATCTGATCATGTAGTCCAACAGAGACATGGCTGGGGACATGAGCATGTCAGGAACCAGGAATCTGAGATGACGGTGGCCGAGTAGCCATTCACATCTCCCTTCAGGAGCAGGGGTATCAAGTTGGCTTAAAGCTATGATGTTTGGTGGACAACATCATAAGGTCTCCCCAGAAGCAGACCTTAAGATGATGACTTTTTGTGCAAGTGTTTTATTAAGGAAGGACTCTTGAGAGAAATTGATGAGAGTAAAGGATACAGGGCAGGGAAGCAGAAGGAGAAGCAGCAGCAGCCAGGCAAGGGTGTGATTTCAGGTGAACTCCAGCCTCAGTCTGATCCTGGAGCTGATTCTGGAGTGTAAATTGCACCAAGAGTTTGTTCCACCTCAAGACAGGGGTGTGGGACGTTCATATCCTGCAGTGGTCAGTCATTGGCTTGAGCTGCAGAGAAGAAGAAGGTCAACTGAACACCAAGGCACATCCGCTTTCTTTCCCTGGCCCGGGCTTCCTGGAGTGCAAGGGCAGTGCTTTGAAGGAGGGTGCAGGAGTGGGCAATAAAAGTGAGGCTCACATCTGGTGGACATTCTTATGCACTATATAGATAACACCTCTTAGGTTTTAATGTGTTGGAATAGCTAGAAGTAAATACCTGAGACTGTCAAACTCCAACCCAGTGGCCTGGATTCTTGAGGATGATTATATAACAGTGTAGCTTACAAGGGGTGACAGTGTGATTGTGAAGGCCTTGTGGATTGCACTTCCTTTGTCTAGTATATGGATGGATGAGTAGAAAAATGGGGGCAAAAACTGAATGAAGGATAGGGAGGGATTGGGGGGATGATTTGGGTGTTCTTTTTTACTTTTACTTTTTATACTTATTCTGACTCTTTCTGGTGTAAGGAAAATGTTCAAAAATGGATTGGGGTGATGAATGCATGACTATGTGGTGATACTGTGAACGGTTGATTGTGCACTGTGGATGATTGTATGGTATGTGGATATATTTCAATAAAACTGAATTTAATTTAAAAAAAGGAAGAGGAAGCTATGGACAAAAAAAAAAAAGTTAAGTTCACAGAAGCAGGGGCGTGGGAATCCCAAAATTGTGAGAAGGAACAAGGGGACACCTTCACCTTCTTGTTACTAAAAAGCCTGCCTCCCACAGCCCTTGCTTGTTCACTCTAGCCCCTGTGTGGCCCTGGGCAGCAAACATATGACTAATAAACTGTCCAGCTCATCTGTCCAGTGCTCAGTGTCATGTGTTTGGCCATCCCCAGAACCCTAAAGTGGGACTTTCTCTCATCCAGGGGATGAAGAGGAGGTGATTAAAACACCAACCCTTGGCTGCAGAGTTGGCCATTGCCATGACCTTAGTCTTCAGCCATTGTCTTTAGGGATGGGACACATCCTCAGAGCTAAAAGCATCTCTGAGCCCATGGTCTCATTTTGCAAGTGGAGGAAACTGAGGCCCTAGAAGTCAGCCTTTTTGTGGTAGATTTTGGGCTTACCGTCCAGGCCCCCAGACTCAGCAGGGAGCTAAGCTATAGCTTTCATTAGAGACCGCTTCCTTGTATAAAGAATCTGTGGCTTACTTTCCCCCATCAGATTTGCGAATTCTCTTTTGGCTGCCAGGAACACAACCTTTTGGGGGTGGTGGGGGTTAATGGTATTTACAGCCGTCTGAAACACAAACAGACCCTTGGGACTCAGGCTCTGCAATTTAGCTGCTCCACAAGAAAACAGGAGCTTATGAAACTTTTTTGACAGGTTGAATATTTATAAGCAGGCTTATCTTAATTAAGATTGCTGAGTGGCCAAGCTGGAAATGTGTTTTCCCCTTTTACACAATGTTTTTGAGCTGGGAAGTAACTGGAGGTCAGGTTTGTGGGGCTGCGGGCAAGAGAAAATTTGGCAATTGGATGAGCTGGCTGGGAAAGGTGGGAGAGGGTATTCCCGAAGGATGCCTCTTGAGAAATCACTTAATCTTAACCTGCTGGTTCACACTTAGCCTGGGACTTGGCACTAGCTATCCTCTTGAAAGAAGCAACTCATGTAATATGCAACTGGCTCATACCTGGCTGTAGTTTATGGCACCTCTGTCTGTTGGGGATTGAGTGTGTCGTTTTGGTCAAGATCCATCTTTTCTCCTTCAATCCAGCTGATCACGGTGGGAATGCTCTAGGTAGGGTGACCAGCTCATTGTGGTTTGCCTGGGCCATTCCCAGTTCTAAAACTCAAAGCCCTCCTTCCTGGAGGCCCCCTCAGTCCTGATTGGTCACCCTATCTTTGGGCCAAGAAGGCAGAGCTCCTTTCATTGGAACAAAGGCTGATTATACTTCCAGCAGGCATTTGGCTTCCAGAATGTGACCACCTCCACTTCTCCAGAGTCATATTCTTCATAGAATTGCTGGTAGGTCAAACTCGTCCCCTTCCACCATTGCCATCCCTACCCTCCTTCCCTTATCGCGTTTTCTGTCTTCCCTTCCTCAATAGTTCTATACACAGAAGAGGCAATGAGAGAGGACTGAGGGGAAGGGGCAGGGGGTGAGTGAAAATGATGAGTCAGTGCTTAAATGCTTAATTATTGGGTACCGAATCTCTACTTGGGATGATGAAAAAGTTTTGGTAATGGAAGGTGGTGATGGTAGCACAACCTTGTGAACCCAATTAATACCACTGAATTTTATGCTTGAAAATGGATAAAATGGGAAATTTTATGACTATGTATATATATATATATATATATATATATATATATATATATATATATCTCAATCACAATAAAATTTAAAAGATATATACACAAAAACTCTTCCCCGGAAGAATTTGATATGCAGCCAATTTTCAGAACCACAGCCTTTCGCCTTTCACATCCAGTACCTCGTTTTAATCTTACGACTTGCTTCTGTACCCAAGGAGTTAGGAATTAACAAATGGTTATGATTATTTAATCCTTATATAGATATTTCTTTTTACTTTTTAAGTGTATTAGAATAGCTTGAAGGAAATACCTGAAATTGTTGAACTACAATCTGGTTGCCTTGGTTGATCATTGATAATGATTGTATAGCCTTTACCTTGTGCCCTTGTGATTGTAAATCCTTATGATTGATCCTCATTTGTACCTGTTTTATCTGGCTTTTTGAATTTGGAGTCTTGTGATCACTTAAAGACAACCCCTAATGTTTATTTTATTTTTATCATATTTTTTATTGTGGAATATAACATATATACATAGAAGTAATAACTTTCCAAGTGCAATTTAACAAGTAGAGAGCAAATTTCAAAGAATGTTATGGTTGACAGTACTATAGTTTCAGTTATTTCCTTATTGTGAAATATAACATATACACAAAAGGCAATAACTTTCAAATTATAATTTAACAGGTAGCTATATAGCAAATTTGAAAGAATGCTATGGGTTACAGTTCCACCATTTCATTCTTTCCTTCTAGCAATGTTAATCCCCTAGCAACTAAGAAAAAAAAAATTCTATAGAGATTCGCTATTCATAATCCTTTGTTAAATTCCATCTTTTCTGCTGCTCTCCCTTCCTCTAGTTTAATCACTTTCCTGATCTTCAGGGATGTCTAGGCAGTGACCACCCTAACTTGCTCATGTTGAAAAGGGGGGTTGACATTATGGGAGAAGGGGACGCATCTGGTTGATGTTCTTGAAAAGGCTGTTGTCTCTGGGTTTTGGTTCTTAGCTGGCATAGGAGCACTCTGGGGGATTTAAGTTTCTTAAGAATAAACTTAGTAAGTGAAACTTTTATAGAGCCTCAGATAGGTTTATTAACGAAAGGCTTTGGGTCTGCCCAGAACTAACCCACCCCAATTCCAAAGTTATCTTGGTAACTGAAGCTGGATCTAACCAAAATGGGCCCACCTGACATGCACAGCAGCTTAGACTTTAACCTGTAAGTGATGTATATCTTATTAAAATACTAAAATAAAATACTAAAAGTCATGTCCATCATCATATTAAGGCCACTATTTTCTTACATACATTCTATGGCTAAGCATGTAATCATTCTGTGCATGCTCAATAATTAGATCTTCTCTAATTACATCACTGTGCTCATTATCCTAAAACCCGACCATCTTTTGGTACTATAAAACTTTCAGAATTATTGCAGTTCAGGGAGACAGATTTTTGGGCCAATAGGCTGTCTGATTTCCTGCTTCACACCTAGCAAAAATCTCTTTCTCTCTTTGAAACCCTGGTGTCTCAAGAATTGGTCATTTGTGTGCATCAGGCAATGAATTCACTGCTTTTGATCAGCATCACTGTGATGGGCAAGGCAGATGTTATCCCTATTTTAAGATTAGGATATTTGTATTTGGTTCTTAGATTAAATCCCAAATAGGGTATGGCACCTGAATTTGGAGATAAGATATTAAAATATCCCGCTTACAGATTTGCTTTAAAATACACTGGGGGAAAATTGAGTATATGTGTGTGTTCTGGGGTGGGTGGCAGGTAGAAAAGGTAGAAAAAGCAGCAGAGTATTAACTGTTGAAGCTGGGCAATGGTGCATGGGGATTCCCACTGTTCCTGCTGACTTTATGTATGTTTGAGAGTTGCCATGATAAAAAAAAAAAAACAACTTCCAAATAATCTCCTTTGAAGATGGTTAGGAAAAAAAATTAACAGCTTGGGTTGGGGTTATCTCCTTTGAGGTTAGGTGGAAACTCTGAGCTCCCCAGACTGTTCATTTCTGTTCCCCCAGGACCTCACCCAGGTCCTAGCCAATCCCAGGCTCTCTGCCCACCTCCCAGTAAATACACTTGAACAAATATTTAATGACTACTGCTTTGAAGGGGCATTGAATGGTCCCCTAGCCCGGGGCACCCCAGGGTCTGTCTGGTTTACCCTGTCTGGCCACAGTAAGCTCTCAACAAATATTCTTCAAGTAGGGCTCAGGCTACCTAATTGTCTGGTCAGCATGGAACACCAGCTGGCAAATACTATTGTGCCAAAGAATGGCCTGAAGGACTTTCAGAAATGTGATCCCTGGGCCTTAGCCCAGAGCCGCTGAATCAGACTCCTGGAAGTTGCATGTCCTCTCTGGGCCACAGTTTAACTTTGAGTGTTGTGGCTCTTCAGGTTTCTATCAGCCCGGAGGAGATGCAGGGAGAGAATCAGTTTTGCAAGGCTTGGTAGCTCTGTGGGTGGAAGGGGGTGCACGGTTGCTGTGTGGCATCTGGAGGTAAGGTTGGAGCAAGCGATGCAGGGCAGGTGGCAGCCAAGTCCTGGTTTTATCAGATGGAACTTAACATCCTCCTATCCTTGATGAGTCAGAGGTGTTTCAGGCTCACCTCTCCGTGGGTTTGAAAGGCTTTTTCTAGTCATGACTTGATTTTCTAGTAAGCTTGATTTTCCCCGAACCTGGCACCGTTCACAGCCATATCATTACTAAAACTGTCACAGAGATGAGTTTTAAAATTTAAAGCCAGTCAAAGGATGATTCCAATAAAAGCAAATTAGGGAGGGCTCTTACGTCTTAGAGACCCACTTGTCTGCGCATCTAGGACCTAATAATTTTTAGTGCATATGAGTAAAACTGATTTGCTAATTCCCTTTGTCTTTTCTTGCTGCTTCTTTCTGAGCCCAAATCAATTATGGCTCCTTGGAGAGGGAAGTTAATGGGACTGAAACGGTTCCTGGCAACTGGTCCCAAAGTAGACAAATTAGCCTAAGCCAGAGGACTTATAAAACACTTCATGGCAGGGCAAGACCTAATTATAAATTTTGACATTAAACATATAATTCTAAATAACTAGAAGCATCAGTACTGTCATCCTTTAGGTAATACAGCCAACTGCTGAGAGGCGTATGAGGGCATTTTTGTGGGCATTTTTACAGTCCCGATACCGTTTTGAAACCTCTCTGTAAAATCACATCTCAGCTCGATTGAGTGTCTAAAATGGATCTTTGTGACTGCAGCCATCAGCATGAAATTTTATCTATTTCTTCTTAACTTCTCTCTGGGCCTGTATTTATTGAAAGGGTGACTTTGAGGACAAAGTTGCAGTGGCAACATAAATAACCAGCACATCTGTAAGTCGCTTTTGTGAGGGGTTAAGGGGGTCCAGATAGGCTTTTCCATCTTAGAGACCCCAGTGGAGCTAGAGAAGGTGCCAGCACCAGAAATTCTTGATAACCATAGTGAGAAGATGAAGGTGTCCCCTTTGGCGTGAAGCTTTTGGTGAAAGGGTGAAAATGGCTTATCTGGGAGAGGAGGGGGATTGGATAAAGGTATCAGAATGAGCATGCTTGCAAACCATGTCCCCTTCTGTACTAGATCTCTAGAAATTAGAAGACATAAAACACATCTATTACAGCTCTGGAAAACTTAATGTATTTATTACCTTTTGTGGACCTGAAATTATGAGGCATGCCCGAAAGCCAGAAGGGAGATGAAATCATGTTGAAAGTGGAATTCACCCATCAGAACATGTGCAGGAAAGGAGGTCTTTAAAAGTTGGGGGCAGTTCATGGGTGCTGCAAGAGAGCTCTGGGAGAGTTCCAAGCTTGAAGTTGTGGATGTGGGGGTCCCCTTGGATCACCTGTCCAGGTGATTTGATGGGTTACTCCTGGAGCAGCCAGGTAGGTTGACACTTACTTATGTCAAGCAGAAAGAGGAAGAGGCACATGCCTCCAGGTAGGAGCAATAAGTGCTTGAGAGAGAGTAACATCAGGAAGCAGCTAATATTAGGGGTTGACAAGCTACTGACATGCCCAAGATAGCATCTTGAAACAAAGTATCTACCAAACACCTACAACATTTGCAAACAAGACAAAGATACCACAATCACCAGTATTCAACACGATACTAGAAGCCAATGCGATAAGAGAGGTAAAAATGATACAGTTCCTTAGAAAATCTAAGAAAATCAACTGATAAATTATTAGAGTTATTTAGATTTTTATAAAGTGGTCTGATGTAAGAGCAACATAAAAATGAAAAGATTTATTAATCACTAGCAATTATAAATTTTAAGAATGTAATATAATATAAGACTCTGGAGCCACAAAACTATAACATAACTAGGAATAAATGTAACAAGAAATATGCAAGTCCTCCTGAAGAAAATTGTGAATCCTTATTAAACTTCACTAGTAGAGATCTGAGTAAGTGAAGAGCCATACTATATTTCTATAATGTAAATTTGTCAATTCTCACTAAATTAATCCACAAACTACCAACAGGATTTTTAAAAAAATAGCTGTTCCAGTTTGCTAATGCTGCCTTTTTGCAAAACACCAGAAAAGGATTGGCTTTTATAAAAGAGGGTTTATTTGGTTACAAAGTTACAGCCTTAAGGCCATTAAGTGTCTAAGGTAACACATCAACCGTCGGGTACCTTCACTGGAGGATGGCCAATGGTGTCCGGAAAACCTCTGTTAGCTTGGAAGGCACATGACTGGTGTCTGCTTCAAGTCTGGTTTCAAAATGGCTTTCTCCCAGGACGTTCCTCTCTAGGCCTCACTTCCTCTTCAAAATGTCATTTTCAGTTGCTCTTGGGGCGTTTGTCTCTCTTAGCTTTTCTGGAGCAAGAGTCTGCTTTCAATGGCCATCTTCAAACTGTCCCTCATCTGCAGCTCCTCTCTCAGTTCCTGCACATTCTTCAAAGTGTCTCTCTTGGCTGTAGCAAGCTCGCTCCTTCTGTCTGAGCTTATATAGGGCTCCAGTGAACTACTCAAGGCCCATGCTGAATGGGCAGGGCCACACCATGGAAACTATCCAATCAGAGTCATCACCCACAGTTAGGTGGAAACACTCAAAGAATTACAATCTAATCAACACTAATACGTCTGCCCACACAAGATTACATCAAAGATAATGGCATTTTGGGGGACATAATACATCGAAACTGGCACAATAGCATGTGATGAGCAAAATGAGTAAGAATGGCCAATTTTCTCATAATACAGTTATCCCTTCCACATTGCAACTTTCCCCGTCATGGTTTTGATATATCAGGGGTCAGCATAACAACATATATGGGAATTTTGGGGGAGTTTTGCAGAAGCTGTAGACAACATGTGAAGGCCAGCATACAATACAGAAAAAGTTTAGAAACTCAGAAATGCATAAAATATATTATATTGTTGTATATCAATATATTTTATCTTTTAATACCATAAATAATCATAATTTCTTTTTTAATTTTCATATTTTACAATTTCTTCTTCATATAGTATGTTTACTTAACATTGTCCTACATATAGCCTATGACCAAATACTTAAATTAATTTTATGATAAGGTACTATACAAAGGTACAAAGGTAACTTCTTCTCTGGTACAAAGGGAGGGACAAGAAGTTTTACATGGATTTTCCAGATTGTGGGGGTGTTGCATCCCTAACCCCTGCAATGTGTCTCTTGATAAAAAGTGAGGGTAAAACATTAGGTATCAGGATTAGTATTTCGAGTCCCCCAGGGAAGCACTAATTTTGACAGATGACAGAGTGGAGGGCCCATAATTAGTCCTTAGCTAAAGAAGCGAGTCCTGAACTGTTAAGACACAAGAGATTAACTTGATATTGTGAGACAAGGGTCTCTTTGTCTAATTAATTGTTCAGATACCAATTAGTTGTATTACCTTGGGCAAGTCACTCAACTTTCTCAGGCCTCCCTTTCCTTATGGGTAAAGTGGGTGTGGGATTGGTTCATTTGTAAGTATCTATGAACCTATTACAATTCAAAATCCGTGTTTCCCCCTTGTCTTGGGCAGCCTCACCCATTTCACAAGCAAATGCATGTGACTTCCCATTCCTTCAAGATGGTGGCTGCTCTTTGGCATCTGTCTGCTCCTATGGTCTTTCTGGAAGAGTTCTTCCTGTTGACTCACTGCTCCAACTTCAGGCTGCTATAAAGTGGAGACTAGTGATCACCAGAATGGGAAAGGACATTGTGATGAATTTGTGGGGTCAGCAAGTTGATGTATGTGATAGTGGGTAGAAGTTAATGGAGCTGCTTCCTCCTTCCTCCTATACCTTCTGACTTCCCCTCCAGGCCCCCACCCCACCAGACTCTCACTACTTAATTATATTTGACGATAAAGATAAATGGTAATCATGCAGCTCGTGAATGAGTGAAAAGAGAAATTGTGTGAGTCATCCAGGGCCTTCTTCCAAAGCTTGTTGGAAAATAAGCTGTGTATTTTATGACTTTTGTGGCTTTGCAGGGACTCTCATTTCCCCCCTGTTGATGACCATTACATTGCTTTATATAGAACAGTAAAACAACATGGCACATTAACCTTTGTGGATGACACAATCAGATGAGACCTTCGTCAGCAGCAGGCTCTGATGCAAACACGAGGAAATGAGACCCGGCTTTAGTACAGATTTCTTTGTATAGCTTGTCCCCAGTGGCTCACGTCACACTTTTGAAGAGTCATAGACTCCGCCAGCTTTGTCCCCACTTCCTGGAGGTGGGGGGAGGGGACCATCGCAAATGATCGGTTTAGAGTAGGACGGGGCATCTGACCAATTCTCGCATCCCTTCTGCTGCCACCCTGGTCGAGCTGCCACCATCTGTCCCCTGGATTATTGCAATAGCCCTGTAGCTGGGCGCTCTGTTTTTGCTCCTGCCCTGCACAATGTATTTTCAACTCAGCAGCCAGAGGGACCCTGAAAACGGAAGTTAGATCATGTCACTCCTCCTCAAATCTCACCCAGGCTCCCCAATGCACTCTGAGAAGAAGACAAAGTCTTTCCCAGCCAAGCAAGCTGCCCCTTCCCCCTTACTTCTCAACCCCCCTCCCTGGCTCACTCTGCCTGGAAGGCTCTTTGCACGGGCTGCTTCCTTTGCCAGGAATACTTTCCCCCAGATTGCTGCAGCACTCCCTGCCTCACCTCCTTTAGGCTTTTATTCAAAGGCTATCTTTCCAGTGAGTCTTTCCTGACCACCGTATTTAAAGAAGCAAACGTACCCCCTATCCTCCCTTACTTCTTCCCTGGGACTTATCCACAGCTAGCAGGCATTTTTTTTTTTTTTTTTAATTTAAAGCAAACAATCCACTAGTGACTGGCTACTTTCATGCTACATCTTAATTATATTAATAAAAATAAAAATAAAATATGAAATAATTAAATTATATAAAGAGCATTTATTTTTTTATTTCATTACTTTTATTATTTTGTACTGTTTATCTCCCTAAATGAAAATAAGCTCCATGAGGATGGGGCTTTTTTTTGGCAGCTTTGTTCCCTGACCTTGGGATTTTATTCTTTAGATCAGTACTTCTCTAACTTTAATATGCCCAAGATATACCTGGGGATCTTTTAAAAATGTAGACTCTGTGCTGAAGTGAAGAAATAGGAACCCTTGTATGTTGTTGGTGGAAATGCAAAATGGGGCAGCGCTGTGGGAAACAGTCATAGAATTACCATATGACCTGGTAGCCCCACCTCTAGGTACACGCCTCAAAGAATGGAAAGCAGGTCCCCCGAGGTTCACAGACGCAGGAGATAAAATGTGGATCAGTGTTTGGAGGCAGGTCGTCAGCTGTTTTCTTTCCAAAGCCAATTTAAAAAACCCCAGGGCTGGGCTGAGGGTATCAAAATCATGTGTGGGATTTTTAAAATACAGATTCTTCAGATATGATGACTTAGTAGGTCAGAAGAGGGAAATCAGACTCTTGTTTTTACGAAGTCCTCCAGGTGATTCAAATGTGTACCCGGAGTGGGTAACCACTGATGTAGAGAAACGAAGAATTTCTTACATGTGCAAATGTGATTCTGATTTTGCCAAATTGTTGTCTAGTGAGTACAAAATGAAAATTGTCTCAATTGAAAATCAAAAATTCTCTTTTTCCTTGTTTGCATTATTTGGTTGGCCTCCAAAAAATTTAATGATTCCACAGGAAAAAAAAAAAAGAGGAAAATGTGTATAATCATCTCAGAATGGCCTCATTCATTGCTTTAAAATTCTGTTTAGTATTATGAAAATAACAGCAGCACATGGTAAAAAATTCAAACTGTAAGAAGGTCTGCAACGAAAAGTGAGCTTTTCTTCCATGCTGTATTTCCAATCTCGTTCTTTGGAGGAAATTACTGTCAACTGTTAATGGTGCTGCATATTTCCAGAAAACCTCTACACACGTGTGCACACAAATATGCATATATTCTTTGTAAAAAACTTGGCCCCAACTTAACTGCAAGGGAGTCTGGGTAATACAGTCTTCTTGAGTCAAGGGAGAAGAAATGGGATTTGTGAGCATCCAGCAGTGTTTCTGCCACACAGTACTTCAGTTTCCTTTCTGAGGGCGGGGATAATAAATATACCTACTCTACCAACCTCACGAGATTTTTGCGAAGATCAGGGTATAAGAAGTTATCTTATCTCTGAAGACGTGGAAAGGACTGAACCAATTTTAGGTGCAAGATCCCTGAGACACTGGACACTTTTCATCCTCAGTCTGAGGTCCCCATGAACGGTGGACAATGATAAGCCATCGACCCTCCCCAGGAGAGACCTGCTGGGCTGTCCAGAATCTCTCCATTGGCTACCACTGCCCTAACATCAACAATTGCTTCTTCTCCAGCGGAGAGAACGATGTGCTACAAACAATAGCACGTCCACATGCTGGTCTTCAAGCTTGAAGACAGAAATCTCAGGAACAAGCCGATCCCTCACCAGGCAATGTCCAAGGGGGCTATTAAGCAGGGGCACACCTGTTCTTTCTCTCTTGAGTTTTGTACTATACTGGCGCCTGTGTAGGCTCTGTTTCCATAGCAACATGTAAACACTATATAAATGAGGGTAAGAAAAAGATTAAGTTAAAGGAACTGAAAACGAATTATTTGTCAACTCTTTTGGACCCTGGTAGTCCACAAGTCTTTCTTGTCCACTTCCTCAGTAATATACTTAAATGTGCCCATCTATAAAACGGGTAAAAAAAAAAAAAAGCTCCTGAGCTGCCTACTTAAGCAGTTTAGGAGAGGGTCAGAGAAGACAATGCTCCATAGAGAGCTTTGCAAACAGTGATGTGTAATGTGCCATCCGAAGAGGCTCTCTTTGTATTATTGCTTGAGAAACAATGGACAACAGCCTTGTAGTTGTGCAACTCTAAAAAATCACAACTGTTTTTTCTAATAATAAATGTGTGACATAAAACTTGTAAAATATGGGAAAGTACAATTATAGCTACCGTTTGCTGAATCATTTCTATGTCCAACTGATTTACCTTCCTGGGACGGGCAGTAGATCCTGCTGAGCAGGCCTGCTAGAATCGAGGAGATTTGGGCAACTTGCTTTATCTGCCTATTTCCAAAGCAAATAGCAAAGCAGTTCTGAGATATGTATCAGGGGCCTTAAAATGCCCATTTCCTTTGATCTTATAAAACTCCTTCTAGGAATCTTTCTAACCCAAATTTATGGCCAAAGATTCAAAGATGGTCACTGCCGAGTTATTTATGAAAGTGAGTCGCTGCAATGCAAATGCCTGATATTGGGGGAATGGTTAAGTAAATCATGGAGCATTCATGCAGTAGAATATTATGACACCCTAAGAATAAAGTTTATGCTGTACTTTCAACACACAGGAAGTTATTTATTACCTAAAGGTTCACAGGATAGCAAAGGCTATATACAGTTCGCTCTCAACTATATTCAAAATGCATAGAAAAATGAAAGGAGAGAAATAAGCCAAAAGAAACTGTGTTGCTTTTGGGTGGTAGAATTAAGAGAAGCTTCTTTTCTGTATGTGTCCCCCTCCTCAAGCTTTTCCATACTTTTAACAGTTTCTACATGGAGCAAGACTCGAAAAAAATAAAGCAAAATATTACAGATAAAATTCAAAACTTCCAAATCATCCCCACCCCCAACTGATCTTCCTTATCTCAGCTCCATTTCTCTCACTTGTTTACAGTTTCATTTGCTTTTTTTTGGTAAAGGCTTATGTTGCCATTGGTGCTCTAAGCACTAAGTGAAATTCAATTCAAAATATATAAAAACTGAAGCTACCCACTCACCAAACCTTAATACACCAAGTTAATCTTCAAAGAAACCAGCTGGTAAGTGATTTTCATATGAAATTCCCCCCTTCAGTTACAGGTCAGGAAGCAAGCACAATTGAATGTTTTTCATAATACCAAGCATATCTTTTGCAAACAAGATTAAGATGAAAAGGGACTATTATCGTGGTTCCAGGTACAATTTCAGCCTATTGGAGATGAATTGCCATGACGAGTCAGGTCAGCGTAGAGTGTATAAGTTTTCTGAGATTTGTAGACAATCCCTGCTAAGGTTCAAGGGAGTTTTGTGTGAGTGGAGACTGAATGTCCCTTTGAGGAATTTGCACGGAAGATAAACATCGCAAACAACCTACAGCCAGGATTTCCAAACCTCATCATAGGAGGGGTCCATCTGGGAATGAAGCATTTCTAGGATCATCTTGTCTCTTACTGGTTTCCCCCAAAGCCCTCAGAAAGATCATTGTGTGTAGAGTAACTTCTGAGCAGAAGCCAATAGAGTCTGATGTGTGTTAAATATCATGAAATTATCCATTTATGCCTAGAAACAAAGGCAAGAATATTTGTTCTCAGTGTCAATACTTCATGAGGCCTTGCAGAAGAACCCTTGACAATTGAGGCCACACAATCTTCACCCTACTTCTTTCCTGGTAAAGAAGGTGAGATGAGTCCAGTGTAGATGTCTTTTATTAGAAATTGCCTCACAGCTCAGAGTAAAACTTGGGTTTTATTTGGGGGATATACTAGTAGATGCTATGGATCCTAGGAATCTAAGAGACATCCATACTCAAAAGGGGTCTCTTTGTTGCTCTCTGATCTTTTCTGACTAACGTCTGATATGAGGGCTAGTGCTTACTCTTAAGGTGTCCCCATATCAAGTTGGGCTGGTGATCAGTCTATTAAGTAGCATTGAACTCTTCTGGGAAAAGGAGTGTTTTTAAATAGGACATTATAAATGGGACAATCTAGTTTTGAGAGTCAATCACATTTTACTTGCACTGATGAGACTTTCATTTCCTTGCATCTCCCATGATGTGGTTCCTGGTTCCTAGCTTTTGCATCTCTCCACCTCTGCCACCTTGTGGGATTCCCAGCTCCCCTTGCCTTTCTGGGGTCATTCTCATATTCCTTTTGCTGTCCATTTGACCTGATCTGTTAAAGGCACTGCCCTTCTTGTTCTGAGCCCAGTGCTCTGTGCATGTGAGCTCTTATGACAAATTCTGCCAGGTCTATCATGGAGTCCCTGCTCTGGGGGACACCTCTACTCCCATGCCCTCCAAGTCCCGGAAACCAATTCTGCTCTTTCAAGATCGCTGCTGGGCATTAGAGCCCTGCCCTTGAATGTGACACTAGGCCTCTCTGATGCCAACCATTTCTAAGTCTCCTCCTCCTTCCATTCCCTTCTGTTGGGAGGTCCACAGAATGGTTGTCACATATGCTATTTCATTCTGGGTTCCCAGCTTTCAACTGCTTTTCTGAAATTCAGCCAGCATGCTATTCACCTACCCTGAGGACAGCAGCTGGGAAGATACTTCCTCCTTGAAAAGTAGTATTTTAGGTGACTCAGTTCTACTCCTAAGATCCAAGAGATGAGGGTAACTAACTCAGGTTGCTGACTACCCAGCTATTGCAAGTTGAAGAGTGGATCTTCCGGGGAGGCTCTTCCAATGACATTAGCTTTTATTTGCCCTGCAGGAGAAAGACTGAAACAACAAGATGCAGAAGAGAAAATAGATCTTGCTGCATGGAAGGCAGGTTATTCAGGAAAGGAAGATGAAATTATAGGGATGATCTTGCAATCCCTGATGATTGGGGCTGTGCTGTTGAGTATCTTCACCAACAACATGAGATTACATAGTCGGCTGTGAAAAATGTGTACCTTCCTCAATGAAAAAATAAAAATCAGACTATCCAGTGACCTCCATGTGGAGGATGGTATGGGATTAGGTGGGGTGGGGAGGGCAGCTGGATCATGCAGCCCAGATCTTGTCCTCCCCAAATCAGTCTTCCTGGAGATTTCTTACCAGTGTTCTGGCCTGAGGAGGGGCACAGCCATTTCCTTTAATAGTATAATTGATAAAAGACTATACTCAGCAGACTTTCCTAAAGGCTCCCGGATTACAGAATGGAAATACACACTGAAAGGAACCACAAGTTAGGTCATATGGTTGTCAGATGCAGTTTATTTATCTTTGGCATGTAATGCTCTGCACAGGATACACTCTTCTTGGGCATTGGGTTGCTGTTACATCAGATGCTGGGTGGAGGTTGGGCATTCCACAGATGAATTCCAGCAAAGTCCACAATCCCCTGAAACTGTAATTGAATATTTGGGTGACTGTGTGTTCTTCTGGGAATAGAATCCCTAGTTTTCATGGGATTCTCAAAGATTCCTTTGTATCCTCAAATGGCAGATACCATCTTAGCACCTTTTCTTAGTTTGCCAGAGCTGCTATGACAAATGCCACAACTGGTTGGCTGAAGGAGTTTATTGGCTCATGTTTTGGAGTCTTGAAGTCCAAAATCAAGATGTTGGCAAGACCATGCTTTCTCCTGGTGTTGGTAGATTCTGGTGATGGCAGTCCTCCATTACAGGGGATCTCTGTCTACCTCTGACTTCTATGTCTTTGGTCTTCTCTGACTACATCCCAAATTTCCTCTCTTTATAAGGCCTCCAATAATATGGATTAAGACCCACTCTGATTTGATTTGGCTATACCTTAACAAACAATATCTTCAAAGGGTCCTATTTCCAAATGGGTTCACAACTACAGAGATGCTGATTATGATTAAGAACATGTCTTTTGTTGGGGTATATGATTCAATCTATCACATGCCTATAACTGAGGCCCCCATACCTGGACATCTCAATTCTTAAAGCCAAGAGATTGAAGGAAAGCGACAGTGGATGGATTTATTCTTCAGTTTCCTTCCTTGGGTAATTGACCTCAAGAATGACCATCTCTTTCAAAGGGGATTGAGCCACACTGATAACCAGCTCAAAACACAATTCCATTTCTTGCCTGGCTCCAGGCAAGATTTCATTCAAACCCCAAATCCTTATTTTAGTCTGTAAAAGCAGGAGACAATTTTGTTTAAAGCCCTCATATTTTTTCTTCCTGGACTCTGACTGAATTGGGTTTGGAATGTTTAACAGGTTTTGTTTTTATAGATACCCAGTGGGGAGAACTTTAACTTTAATCTGTTTTGTGTTCTCAGAAGGTTAGAACAATTAATATTGTAGAAAACAATACCATGTATAGTCACAGGGATAGCTGTGAATATAAAATGATGCATTAGCTTAATTTCCCCAATGGATGGCTTATCGTCTCTACTAGCATATGTGGCTCATGGGTAATTGGAAAAATCACACAGATACTCTCCAAAGAATCCACATTGGGCTGGTAGGAGATCAGTGGCAAAAAACCTTGGTTCTGGCTTGATTGATCAAATGTTGATAGACCAATGCATATTTGCAAACTAAAACAACAGTTTTGCGGTCCCATGGAAGGATGGGACCTTCTGGGCATGTAGAAGCCAGGGTTCTGGGGCTGTGGTTAGTATCAACTGGTGTATAAACTTAAGCAGGTCACCTGGTCTTTCCTGTCTGCACTATCATCTGTAGAATGGGGTTCTGAGAGGTCCAGTGCAGCTTTGACATCTCTGGATCTTATGACTATACACGTTTTAGTAACTCTGTAAAAGCTTTGGAGGAACATGGCCTTAAGTACAGGCAAAAGGAGCAAGGGACAGTCATCCTGTGAGTTTCAGGCAATGGTTGATTTTAAAAATATCAGGGCAATGTTGATTCTAATTCACTGTCTTAGGTGTCCTAGTGGACAATCCCACATGTATCAGATGATTATATAATTTCCCACTGTTTTCTGGTTCCACCAAGTCTGTCGGCAAGCAACTTGAGCCAATGTTCAGAAACCAGAAAGAACTATAAGCACATTTATTAATTAGGGTCATGTTTTCACTCTCCCCTTCACTCATAGCAGTGATCTGAAATGACAGTGATACAATGGAAAACCATGGAATGAATTTTAGGCTGATATTTCCCAGGAAGGATTCATATTCACATGACCTCTGCCCTCAGAGACAAGGCCAAGTTCCTAAGCTAGGGAAATAGTATCTTTCTAAATAGGTCTACAATGGGGCCTGAGTAAGGGATATACTAAGTGATCTTCACTTGCAGACATTGGTCAGTATTTTAAGCAATTTGCACATGGTACTGCAAATTAAATGCACATTCCTTCCAGTTCTCTTGGGGTAATTTATTCTCTGCAAAACCTGAAGCATCCTTAGTCCAGTGGTGATTGGGCAGAAACTGAGCATCAACACTGCAGTGTCCACCAGAAAACTTGGGTTTGAACTCCAGGAGCGTTTTTGATGGATGGAAGAAACTTACACTGACATCATCAAAATTGAGATCAAACAGAAGGTGCCGTTTGCAAGCATTTCCCTATGGGGCTAAGGAGTGCTGAGTGCAGAGCAATTAGGAGACATCCAGGTGAAAATAACACTCAACCAACTCATCCCTTATATATTAAGGAATCAACCAGTGACCTTAGAAACTCATGTCCAACAAGGAGATATTTCAAAATGTTTCTGAGTAAAATAATTTCCAGTCAATATTATCATCAAACATAGGTATTGTGCTAAACATGATACAAGACCTATTAGATACAGGTACCTTATCTGAAATGAGCTTAAAGGGGAGGGGAGTACACAGATTGCCAGGGCATGCCGAGATATGGGAAGGGATATTTGGAGAGAAGGGACAACAGGGGTCACGATACAGCAGTGGAAATTGCCAGATAGGCACAAGGAACTGTAAGCCCAGCTTGGTTAGACAGAGTCATGGGAAACCAGGTTGAAAGGGAGGTTGAAGTTTGTGATGCTTTTCCTATCAGGACTGAGACATTAGCCTTTTTAAAGTTAACTTGTATCTGTTGATTCATTTAGAGCTTCTGGGCTCTGGAGGCCCCTAGTGGTCAGGAGGTTCAAACCTGGCTGATTGTGTGTTGCAGCTTTTGAAATATTTATTGAACACCTAGGAAAACTTGCTTTTAAGCATCTTGAAGTGTAGAACTAATTTTAAGTACTTTAAGAAAGGTGCAAGGAAAGAGAAAATAGATACTGAAGAGGTATTTGATGAATGTCAATGTCTGTTTCCGATAAAACTTCTTGAACTAGGAAGAGGAGGGTGGATCCTTAACTTGATAAAGATTATAGGGGACACTTACTGTTTTGGGTCACTCCATGTCAATTACCTAATTGGATTAAGCCAATCAGCATATCCTGTCCACTTGGCCATGGTTCAGTAGTGGGCAAGTGGCAACCCATTGAGCCAATGTGACACCAGGATATATTTTCTGGGGGCTCTTGGGAAAGGAGCTAACTGGAGGGATGTTCTCTTCTGTTAGATATCAGCAAGAAAACAGGTAGCCCTGAGGGCCTCCGGCAGCTGTTTTGGGATCATGAGGGAAAGCTGACTTAGAATTTAATGCTGAGAGGAGAGATGATGGGCTGGATCAAGACTTGCCTGAAGACTGGTACCTGTGGGGCTTTTTATTTTACAAGCCAGATTGAGTTTAATTTTCAATTACTGAAAATAGCTGAAAGATTGGTAACTGATTAAAACATAGATCTTATACTAACATAAAACATCACATTTAATGGAGAAACATTAGAGACATTCTCATTAAAGTCAAGAACAAGAAAAGGTCACCATGATCCCTTCTGTAATTCAATCTTGTTGCACAAGTTCTAGGCAATGCAATATGACAAAAAATGAGGAACAAACTTTTAGAAAGGAAGACTTAGAGATGATACTTTTATAATTTACTGATCATATTATTTTCTGATAGGAAAACTTAAAATAGTCAACTGAAAACTATTATAAGAAATTTCAGAAATATTATGACTGGTGTGTGGCTCTTTAGAAGGTGTTAGTTCTGAAAGGAAGGGAATGGAGAGAGTGCCTGTGAACAGGAAAGCTACTAGTTGCTTCCATGTGGAATTTGTCTACCCTATGGTTCCACATATCTTCAGTAAAGCAACAAAAAACATGGCACAGTTGGTGTAGGGGAGAGGCAGCATGGGACTGAGTTTTGTATGATGTTAACCCAGATGGGGGGAGTGTATTAGTCATCTATTGCTGTGTAATAAATTTCCCCAAAACTTAGTAGCTTTTATCTCTCACTATATTTAGTTTCTGAGGATTAGAAGTTTTGGAGTGGCTTAGCAGGACAGTGTGTGTTCAGGGTCTCATGTTGCCCAGGGCTTGACTGTGAAGGCTTAATTGGGGCAGGAAAATTGACTTCCTTGCTCATGTGGGCAGGAGGCTTCAGTGCCTCGCCATGTGAGCCTCTCCATTGCGTTGCTCATGACATGACTTCCACCAGAGCAAGGGATCAGAGAGAAATGACATACCATCACTTCTGTTGTATGCTTTTGGACCCAGACTAACCCGTGTACAATGTGGGAGGGCACTACAAAAAAGTTTGAATACCAACAGGCTGGAACCACTGAGGCCATAGTGGAGTCTGGCCAACAAAGGGCAATTGTGGCAAGAGAAGAGCATGCAGGAGAGGGTAGGGTAGGGAGATAGCCATTTGTTACAGGAGCAGAAATTCTGAAGGATCGCAGGAAGTATGCTGGAGTCACTAAGTTGTGAAGTTTGGGTTTGGAGCCAAGTTTACCTATATCTTTGAGGGTCAGACTTGAATTACTATTTGGGATATGCTTGGATTGGAAATGAAACCTGTTGCTGTCTATCAGGGAAATACCTGGGGATCAGAAAGAACCTGTTTGAGAATGGTGTCTTATAACACATACAGCCTAAGCAAGGGATTTTCAGTGAAGGTTCTTTGTAATGAGAAGCAGGCCTGGGAGGGAGGTGACTAGGTGGCTATAGCCATAGTATTAGAAAAACCACAGATATTAATTCACAAGTGGGAGGACTCAAGTCATCCTAGTAGGAGGAGCATGTGTTGCTCATGTAGATGTAACTACATGAGCTCTGGAAGCAAGTTCTGAGAACAGGAGGCAAAGAACGTTGGTCCTTTGATAATTTAGGAGAACATGCTAGCTGAACCCGAGTTCAAGTACAGTGGTTTCCTTCCTGCTTCTCCACCCACACCAATAGACCCCTTCCACTGGATTAGAGCTCTATTGTGTGAATTTCTTCATTCCCTCATTATCTCTCTGGAGAACTAGACCCTCTGTAGAGTGTTTTATTAACATGTAGTAATGGCACCATAGGGGCAGGGAGCAAGGAAGTAGAGGTTACAGCTCTGTTGCTGGACAAACAACAATTACATATATAACTGGATGGTATTATGGATGTTGAAGTCTTTTACCTAAGAGAATTTTCTATATGTTAATAGTTTTGAATAATGCTCTTTCTAAAATAGATTGCATATTTATAGCCGTTTTAGATATCTAATATACTGTAACAAATTACCCCAAAACTTAATGACTTAAAAGAGCAATTTATTAACTGTCATAATTTTTTTCTGTGGGTTGACTGGGTGGTATCACTGGAGCACTGGGAGGGCTGCTGTTATCTGAGCTCTTTCTTGGGTTTGAATGCCCAAGATGGCTCACTCACGTTACCTTCCCCTTCAACTAATTTGCTGGTGGGGGCTTCTGAGGGAGGTTATATAAGATTGAAAAACAAAGAAGCTACATATTTCAAATCTATTAATTAAAAAATATTGTTTCCACTTTCCTACTTAAATTTTCATGCTTGTCTTCAATTTCTTAATTTATTTGAAAACATGAATGTATTTGTTATATAAGTCTGTCTGATATTTAGAGTATTTGTGGTCTTTGAAGGTGTGCTCTTGTTGTCTGTTATTTTTAATGCTAATTCTTGCTATGGGATCTTATTTCCATGTGTGCCTAGTTATCTTCAACTGTGTGCTGGCCATTTTTTGAAAATATTATTTGTATGATACTTTCTGACCTAGGATGGTATCTTCCTCCAGAGAGGATTGGTTCTCCCAAGTGTCCATGTACTGAGGGGATGAACCAGTTCATGGCCACCATAAGCCATGGGCAGGACCTTGCTGGTTTGTGGGAATAACCTCTTTGGGGTTCTAGGTTGCACCAGGAGGAGGTTCATCAGATTCCCCACTCAAGATTTGATTTTGTTCCCTTTGACTTTGGGGTCATAAATGCTGCAACTTATTTTGGTTGCAGTTTCTTCCAGATTAGCAAATGCATTGAGGATGTATATTTTCAAGGCAAATGTAGATTTGAGAGTTGGACTTATCCTTCTGAGTTCTTGTCTTCTCTTAGATTTTGGCTCATTGATTCATGATTATCTTTTAGAAAATTGGTGCTTTTAAGAAGATGATTTTTTTATGGGAGATTTGTTTTAAGGCATCTAGCCTGCTGTTACAGGAAGGAGAAGTCTTAAGGTGGTGTTCATGTTTTTCTACCCACTTGAACAGTGATGCACTATATGTGATGCACCCACATTTGCATTTTATCATTACAAATTTTTAAAATTATTGGTCATAGTTCATATAAACCATCCTTACCATCTGGAGGGCATGAAGAATAAAGATAAGGCATCAGAAAGATAAAGTTAAGATGCCTCCTGGGTCACCCAAGAAAAAGCTGGAGGAAGAAATTTGACTGGCACAGACCAGGAAACCCCAGATATGCCGGTTTGGATGTATTATGTCCCCCAAAGCATCGTGTTCTTTAATGCAGTCTTGTGGGGGCAGATGTATTAGTGTTGATTAGGTTGGAATCTTTGGATTAGGTTGTTTCCATGGAGATGTGACCCACCCAACTGTGGGTAATACCTTTGATTAGATTATTTCCATGGAGGTGTGGCCCTGCCCATTCAGCATGGGTCTTGATTGGAGTCCTATATAAGAGCTCAGATAGAAGGAGCTCACTGCTGCATCTTAGAGAGACATTTTGGAGACAGCCGTTGAAAGCAGAGCTTTGCTGATGCTTTGGAGATACTAGCCCAGAGTTTGCCCCGAGAAGCTAAGCCCAGAACGCTGCCATGTAAGCCTTTGGAAAGGACTTGGGAGAAGAACCAAGAATGCACAGGAGCTGAGAGAGGAGCTGGATCAGCAGACACCAGCCACGTGCCTTCCCAGCTAACAGAGGTTTTCCAGACGCCATTGGCCATCCTTCAGTGACGCCTTATCTTGGACACTCTTATGGCCTTAAGACTAACTTGTAACCAAATAAGCCCCTTTATAAAAGCCAATCCATTTCTAGTGTTTTGCATAATGGCAGCATTAGCAAACCAGAATACCAAATATGTAAAATAATGTCGTTGATGCCTGTGTCACCGTCCCCACAACTGGGGCCATGCCAGCCTCTCCCAGTCATGAGAGGGACAGTCATGACTGTAATGCATTGCTAGTTCTTGTACCACTGATTTATTTGCTAAGAAGAACCTGGCTCCTGGAGGATGTTGCATCGTGGAATCCCCTAAAGAACCCACTACCCTGCTATGGTGTGCACTAGCTTCTTTGACCCCAAATCTATGAGATAAGAATTTAATGCAACCACTTACATTAAAAAAATAAATGGTGTCTTTCTTTCAGTCTCTGGATTTTGGCAAACAGAAGGGCTGTTTCTAGTGCACTGTGATGGACGTGCTTATCTTCAGCAGCAGTTAAGCATCCAACAGTAAAAATCGCAGGCAGCACATAGACAAGCTTCTCCTGACAGGCCAGATGCCAGAAGTGTAGGTGGGAAGGTTCAGGACTGCCTTTTACAGCAAAACAAAAGAGAGATAAACGAAGAAAGTATCCACATTTTGCCTGATGTTTTCCCCTTCCTTTGTGGAAATATGTAATTATTTTCTATCTATTTATACACACATGCAGGTAATTATTCTTTTATTTTTTTGAAAGAAAAAGGTCAGAGATTGTTATTGCCTGTGTCACATCAAACTGAAACAGCTTCAGCTCCATCCCTCTGCATTGCCATGGTGATTGGCTCTCTGAGCTAAAAACAAAGCAGATGAGGCTTGAATTGGATGAAACCATCTGGGCCAGGTCAAGGTATGCTTTTCCAGAATGGGAGGAAGAAGCAGAGCTGCCTTGGGCTGTTGGCTGTTACTTGAAGAGAAATCTGTGGTCTGAAGACTTTCCTCTGTTCCTGGTTTTTCACAGAGACCAAAGGCTAAGGTAACGTCACCTGTTCTACTGAGGAGGCTGTTGGGAAAGTCTTCGTTCCTTGGAAAATGTTGACTTGAGCCTTCTCTGCAATCACCGACATGTTTATGCAGCACCTCTTGTTGAGTAAGATCCTGTGCTTGGGCTGGGATTATGATGCATAAGATCTAGGAGGCCACCCTTCAAGGGCCTTACAGTTTGGTTAGAGAAACAAAAGGAATGCCTAAAAGAATAAATAAGACAAAATCAAAATCGAGCAACAAAACCAGAAAGCCAACTGTTCTAGTTTGCTAATGCTGCCAGAATGCAAAACACCAGAAATGGACTGGCTTTTATAAAAGGGGGTTTATTTGATTACACAGTTACAGTCTTAAGGCCATAAAGTGTCCAAGGTAATGCATCAACAATCAGGTACCTTCACTGGAGGATGGCCAAAGTTGTCCGGAAAACCTCTGTTAGCTGGGAAGGCACATGGCTGGCGTCTGCTCCAAGTTCTGGTTTCAAAATGGCTTTCTCCCAGGACATTCCTCTCTAGGCCACAGGTCCTCTTCAAAATGTCACTCTCAGTTGCTCTTGGGGCGTTTGTCCTCTCTTAGTTTCTCTGGAGCAAGAGTCTGCTTTCAACGGCTGTCTTCAAATGGTCTCTCAGCTGCAGCTCCTGTGCTTTCTCCAAAGTAGTTGGCTGTAGTTCCTCTTCAAAATGTCCCTCTCAGCTGCACTGAGTTCCTTCGTTTGTCAGCTCATTTATATGGCTCCCCTGATTAAGGCCCACCCTCAATGGGTGGGGCCACGCCTCCATGGAAATTATCTCATCAGAGTTATCACCTACAGTTGGGTGGGGCACATTTCCATGCAAACAACCTAATCCAAACATTCCAACTTAATCCCCACTAATATGTCTGCCCCACAAGATTGCATCAAAGAATATGGCTTTTTCTGGGGGACATAATACATTCAAACCAGCACACCAACCAACAAAACAAACCACCCCCAGGCAACCATTAACTCACTACCTCTTCCCCTCTCACCTCTACACTTTATTTTTTACATGGAGATGTCGGGAGGCCTGTAGATTTTTTGAGCTGGAGATTATTAGTACCCAATTAATATGTCCAGCAGGTCTCTGTTTTCTGGGTGCAGGGACACCGTCTGCAAGTCACAGCCATCTAGTGAATGCTTTGCAAAGAGCGCTCTGAACACTTCATTTCAGCTGTGAAGGGACAAAAATGCCTACATTTAACTTCCGCCTCCTAATCTTCAGTTGACAGAAACCAGGAAACTGCTCAATTTCATATATTTACTTCAAAATACCCCATCTTAGCCAAGGGTCTGGCTGTTCCATTTTGCAAATGGAACACTCCACTGTCATGTCTCATTTCTTTTCTATCTCCCTGTGTTGGCTAATGCATCATGGTCAAGAAGTGGGCTTTCAATAAATTGCATTCTGATTGACTGACCTGGATTTCTGCTGGGGAGTGGAACACTAAAGCCAAATGAATTTGGCTAATACTTGCTTTGCTGGGTTCTTTTAGTCTCTTTCAGAAGAAGCCTCAGATATGTTATATAAAAGAGATAAAAAATATTATTTAAGAATAATGGTACAACCTAGAATCATAGTGAAGAGGGTTTTAAAGGTAGAGGAAATCTCAGGTAATTTGTCCTAAGCTTTTAGCTATTCATTGCATTGTCTTGGTGTGTGTGTGTGTGCGGTGGAGAGCAGGGCAAAGGGGGGGCACCATCTGTTGAGACCAAGTTTCTAAGTTCATGAAATTATAGACCTCTGAGCTATTAGAGCTTTTTTTCTCTTTAAAGAAAATTATCTTTTATTGTAATAACCTATATACAACTTAAAATTTCCCATTTTAATCCCTTTCAAGGGTACAATTTAGGGCTTGTCTTTTGACTGTTCAACCTGATATTTGTTTTTAGCTTCAATCTCACACCCATTTTAATCTAACTAAGGAGCCTGGTATCCAAAGTGAGGTGTGGCCCCAAGGACTTTATAATAGTACGTGGTGGTGATGGGGATAATGTTGTTTTACTAAGGGGTTGGGTGGGTAAAATGCCAGGGGTTTATAATCTCCCTGGTCTAGACAGCCACTTTTTCGGGCCAAGCTGAGAACAGTGGCACCCAGATGATTTCCTGGAATCTGGGCATTTCCTCTTGTAATCCAGCAACCCTGTCTTCTTCAAGCCCAGCATTACCATGGTACTTTTCCCAATCTGAACACTTTAATGACCCTCTATTATTTTTTTAAAATAAATTTTTAATTTCATAACAGCTTTATATTTACAGAAAAATTGAGAATATAGTCCAGATAGTTCCCAGTTTCCTCTATTATTGACATCTTCCATTAGGAGGATGCATCTGTTACAATTAATGAACCAATCTTGGAACATTGTTGTTAACTGAAGTCTGTCCTTTTCTGAGATTTCCTTAGCTCTGTTCCAGTGTCTGTTTTCTGCTCCAGGGTGCCATACAGGGCACCACATAACGTTTAATCCTCAGGTCTTCTTTGCTTCCTCTTGGCTGTGACAGGTTCTTAGACTGTTCTTGTTTTTGATGATCTTGATAGCTTTGCAGAATATTGACCAGGTATTTCAGAGGATGTCACTCTGTTGGGATTCGCCTGATGTTTTTTCCCTAACAGTTAGACTATGGTTATGGGTTTTGGGGAGGAAGGTACCTTGCCATTCTCATCACATCTTTCCAAAGGTTATGTACTATCACCATTGAGGATGATCTCGATCACCTGGCTGAGGTACTGTTTGTCAGGTTTCTCCACTGAAAAGTTACACTTTTTGCCCCCTCTTTCCCTCTTTGAAAGCAAGTCACTATGCACAGCCCTCACTCAAGGAGTGGGAGTTATGCTCCACCTCCTTGAGGGTAGAGGATCTATATAAATTATTTGGAATTCTTTAATATGGAGAGTGTCTCTTCTCATTAAATTTTTATTGAATCATTTGTTTATATCAGTATGGATTCATAGTTTTTTAAAAAATATTTTTGGTTATAATTCAATACTACTTTCTTTTGTGCTCACACTGTAGCAGCTTTGACCACTGGGAGCTCTTTCACTTGGCTCTCATGTCCCCTTGACATATCTCCACTGTTGTGGGATTTTTAAGTACTTCCTTACTTTTTGGCACTACAAGATGCTCCAGGCTCATTTTGTGGATGTCTTGCCCCCATCCTAGAGTCAGTCATTATTCCAGGGAGCTTGATTCCTTTTCCATTTCCAAATTTTACTTAGGTTGAACTCTTTTCCCTCAACCTCTTCACGGAGGTTGTTTCATGCATTTTTTTTTTTTAAATAATTTTATTGAGATATATTCACATACCACGCAGTCATACAAAACAAATCGTACTTTCGATTGTTTACAGTACCATTACATAGTTGTAGATTCATCACCTAAATCAATCCCTGACACCTTCATTAGCACACACACAAAAATAACAAGAATAATAATTAGAGTGAAAAAGAGCAATTGAAGTAAAAAAGAACACTGGGTACCTTTGTCTGTTTGTTTCCTTCCCCTATTTTTCTACTCATCCATCCATAAACTAGACAAAGTGGAGTGTGGTCCTTATGGCTTTCCCAATCCCATTGTCACCCTTCATAAGCTACATTTTTATACATCTGTCTTCGAGATTCATGGGTTCTGGGTTGTAGTTTGATAGTTTCAGGTATCCACCACCAGCTACCCCAATTCTTTAGAACCTAAAAAGGGTTGTCTAAAGTGTGCGTAAGAGTGCCCTCCAGAGTGACCTCTCGGCTCCTTTTGGAATCTCTCTGCCACTGAAGCTTATTTCATTTCCTTTCACATCCCCCTTTTGGTCAAGAAGATGTTCTCCGTCCCACGATGCCGGGTCTACATTCCTCCCCAGGAGTCATATTCCACGTTGCCAGGGAGATTCACTCCCCTGGGTGTCTGATCCCACGTAGGGGGGAGAGCAGTGATTTCACCTTTCAAGTTGGCTTAGCCAGAGAGAGAGGGCCACATCTGAGCAACAAAGAGGCATTCAGGAGGAGACTCTTAGGCACAAATATAGGGAGGCCTAGCCTCTCCTTTGCAGCAACCGTCTTCCCAAGGGTAAAACTTATGGTAGAGGGCTCAACCCATCAAACCACCAGTCCCCTATGTCTGTGGTCATGTTAGCAACCATGGAGGTGGGGTAGGCGAATACCCCTGCATTCTCCACAGGCTCCTCAAGGGGGCACTACATCATTTTTTTTTCCTTGTTTTTCTTTCTTTCTTTTTTTTTTTTTTTAACTTTCCCTTCTTTTTTAAATCAACTGTATGAAAAAAAAAGTTAAAAAGAAAACAAACATACAATAAAAGAACATTTCAAAGAGACCATAACAAGGGAGTAAGAAAAAGACAACTAACCTAAGATAACTGCTTAACTTCCAACATGTTCCTACTTTACCCCAAGAAAGTTACATAATATAGCAACCTTTCTGTGAACTTGTTCCTACTATATCCATCAGAAATTAACAGACCATAGTTATTTCTGGGCATCCCCAGTACGTTAAAAAGCTTATCTGTTCTTCTTGGATTATTGTTCCCCCTTCCTTAATTACTCTCTACTGCTAGTTCCCCTACATTCTACATTATAAACCATTTGTTTTACATTTTTGAAAGTTCACATTAGTGGTAACATATAATATTTCTCTTTTTGTGCCTGGCTTATTTCACTCAGCATTATGTCTTCAAGGTTCATCCATGTTGTCATATGTTTCACGAGATCGTTCCTTCTTACTGACACGTAGTATTCCATCGTGTGTATATACCACATTTTATTTATCCACTCATCTGTTGAAGGACATTTGGGTTGTTTCCATCTCTTGGCAATTGTGAATAATGCTGCTATGAACATTGGCGTGCAGATATCTGTTCGTGTCACTGCTTTCCGATCTTCCGGGTATATACCGAGAAGTGCAATCGCCGGATCGAATGGTAGCTCTATATCTAGTTTTCTAAGGAACTGCCAGACTGACTTCCAGAGTGGCTGAACCATTATACAGTCCCACCAACAGTGAATAAGAGTTCCAATTTCTCCACATCCCCTCCAGCATTTGTAGTTTCCTGTTTGTTTAATGGCAGCCATTCTAACCGGTGTTAGATGGTATCGCATTGTGGTTTTAATTTGTATCTCTCTAATAGCTAGTGAAACATGCATTTTTAATATGGTTAAATTGTTCCGTCATATTCTGCGTGCTATCCTCAGATCCCCCACCTCCAAATGATCTTCCAAAATTTGCATATGTCAAGATTCACGCTTTGTGCTGTAAAAGTTCTATGGGCTTTGGTAAATGCATGGTGTCGTGTATCGACCATTACAGTCCCATGGTGGCTGAATGATGGGCCCCTAAAAGTGTCCACGCCCTAATCCCCAGAACCTGTGAGTATATACCTTACATAGTAAAGGAGACTTTGCTGATGTGGTTAAGTTAAGGATCTTGAGATAGGGAGATGATCCTGGGTTTTCTGTGTGAGCCCAATGTAACCACAAGGGTCCTTATAAGGAGGGTCAGATTAGTAGTTGGAAACATGATAATGGAGGTGAGAGGTTGGAGTGATGTGAGGAAGGGGCCATGAGCCAAGGAAAGCAGGAAGTTGGAAAAGGCAAGGAAATGGGTTCTACCCTGAAGCCCCAGAAGGAATCCAGCCCTGCTGACACCTTGATTTTACACATCTGACCTCTGGAACCATAAGAGAGTCCATTTGTGCTGTTCTAAACCTCCAAACCTATGGCATCTGTTGCCACAGCCATAGGAAACTAATGTAGATTTTGATACCCAGAAGTGGGGTGCTGCTGTAACAAATACCTGAAAATGTAGATGTGGCCTTGGAATTCGGTAACAGGTAAAAGCTGGAAGAATTTTGAGGATCATGATACAAAAAACTTAGATTGTTTTGAACACACTGTTGGTAGCAGTGTGGATGTTAAAAACTCTACTGTGAGGAAGATGGCAGCATAGAGAGGAGTGGAAGCTAGTTAGTCCCCCTGGAACAACTAATAAACTACCAGGAACAACTAGCAAATAATCTGGAATAACTGCAGGGTGGCAAACGTGACTGTCCATTCATCATACACCAACCTGAATTGGGAGGAATGCCCGAGATCACAGCATAAAATCGGTAAGTAAAAACTGCAGACCTGAGCCATGAGTTCTCTCCCCTAGTGGCCCAAACTGCAAAGCCTCACTGTGCTAGAGAGCAGCACTCTCAAAGCAAGCAAATATAGCTCAGCTGAGCTCCAACTGGGGTTTTAATTAACAAACATGGACTGCTCAATACAAGCTACAAATCCCCAATAAGCAGACAGAGGCTTTCGGTGATGACTGACCTTGGAGAGCCTGAAGACCTCTCTGGGAGGGAGGGGAAGCCCAGAGGACTGGGTGCTGTCTCTGTCTGATGGGTGAAACTGAGGGTGGCTGTGAACTGGCCCTGAAGTGGGGAATTTTGTCCCTTTTTTTGGCTCAGTGGAGAAAGCCTCAGCCATTTTCAGTTCCCAGTGCTCTGACCCAGACAAGGGTGGAGGTAGCATAGGCAGAGAGACTATTCAAATGCTAATGACCTTTCCCTGGGGGGGGGTGTATCTTCCCTAAGAAGAAAGAGGTGGGTACCAGCTCTACTACCTGCCTTCCATTCAGGACCAGACCCTAGAGCCTGGGAGAAAACAGCCATGGGCCACACCTCCTTACACCAGCCTGGAGCTAAAGGCTGACAGGCGCCACCTGCTGGGCAGAAAAACACAGTGACTTGAGGCCTCACAGGGTGTACCAGTCTTCTAAGACACACACTCAGGGAGACATGATACTATTGCCTCCTTCTGAGACCCAAGCCCATCTGGTCTGGGACAACCTGATTGGGGTAACCAAGGAAACCAGATGCCCAGACAACAGAAAACTACAACCTACACTAAGAAAAAGGAAGTTATGGCCCAGTCAAGGGAACAAACTTACACTTCAACTGAGATACAGGAATTTAAACAACTAATCCTAAGTCAATTCAAAAAGTTTGGGGAAGATATGGCAAAACAGATGATGCGTATAACGAAAACACTGGGTGTACATAAGATAGAAATTGAAAGTTTGAAAAAACAACTGGCAGGATCTATGGAAATGAAAGGCACAACACAAGAGATGAAAGACAATGGAGACATACAACAACAGATCTCAAGAGGCAGAAGAAAACACTCAGGAACTGGACAACAAGGCACCTGAAAGCATACACACAAAAGAACGGATAGAGAAAAGAATGGAAAAATATGAGCAACATCTCTGAGAATTAAATGACAATATGAAACACAGAAATGTATGTGTCATGGGTGTGTCAGAAGGAGAAGAGAAGGGAAAGGGGGAAGAAGCAATAATGGAGGAAATAATCAATGAAAATTTCCCATCTCTTATGAAAGACATAAAATTACATATCCAAGAAGTGCAGCATACCCCAAACAGAATAGATCTGAATAGGCCTACACCAAGACACTTAATAATCAGATTATCAAACATCAAAGATAAAGAGAGAATCCTGAAAGCAGCAAGGGAAAAGCAATCCATCATATTACAAAGGAAGCTTGATAAGACTGAGCAGATTTCTCAATAGAAACCATAGAGGCAAGAAGGAAGTGGGGTGATATATTTAAGATACTGAAAGAGAAAAACCACCAACCAAGAATCCTATATCCAGCAAAGCATCCTTCAGATATGAGGGAGAGTTTAAAATATTCTCTGAAAAACAGACAATGACAGAGTTTGTGACAAGATACCTGCTCTACAGGAAACACTAAAGGGAGCACTACAGACAGAAAGGAAAAGATAGGAGTGAGAGGTTTGGAACACAATTTTGGGAGACAGTAGCACAGCAATGTAAGTACGCTGAACAAAGATGACTGTGAGTAAGGTTGAAAGAGGAAGTTTAGGAGCATGTGGGACACCAGAAGGAAAGAGGAAAGATAAAGACTGGGATTGTATAACTCAGTGAAACCTAGGGTGCTCAATGATTGTGATAAAAGGTACATACATGTTTTTACATAAGGGAGAACAAATGAATGTCAACATTGCAAGGTGTTAAAAATAGGGTGGGATTAGGAGGAAAATACAATTAATGCAAATTAGAGACTATAATTAACAGAAATATTGTACTGTGCTTCCTTTAATGTAACAAAGGCAATATACCAAAGCTAAACATATGGCAGGGGTGGGGAGACATAGGGGAAGGGTACAGGGCTCTTGGTGATGTTGCCTGACTCTTTATTCTACTTTAGTTTAATGCTATCTTTCCTTTTGTTGCCTCCTAGCTGTCATGTTTTGTTTGTTCTCTCTTTTTTTCTTTTTCTTTTGTCTCTCTAACTTCTTTGACTCTTCTTCCTTCTTGCAGAAGAAATGGAGATGTCCTTATATAGATAGTGGCAATGGTGGTGAGTACATAAATACATTTCTATACAGGGAACCATCACTTGTTTACTTAGGATGGAATATATGGTGTGTGAACAAAACCGTCTTAAAAAATGGGTTGATGAAGAAACCTTGAGGACACTATATTGAGTGAAATAAGACAGACACATAAGGACAAATATTTCAGGGTCTCAGTGATATGAACTAATTATAATATGTAAACTCATAGACATGAAATATAAGTTAACAGGATATAGAACAAGGCTAAAGAATGGGGAGTGGTTGCTTATTATGAGCAGAATGTTTGACTTAGGGTGGACTTAAATGTTTGGAAATGGACAGGGGTGATGTAGCACATTATGAGAATGACTAACAGTGCTGAATGGTGTGTGAATGTGGTGGAAAGAGTAAGTTCAGAGTCACGTATGTCACCAGAAGGAAAGTTGGAGGTTAAAAGATGGGAATGTATAAAACAGTGAATCTTGTAGTGGACAATGACCGTGATTAACTGTACAAATATTAGCAATCTCTCTCATGAACTAGAACAAGTGTATGACACTGTAACTAGAAGTTAACAATAGAGGGGCATATAGGAAAAAAAATATATACCTATTGCAAACTAGATACTACAGTTAGTAGTATTCTAACATTCTTTCATCAACAGTAACAAATATAGTGTACCAAAACTATGAATCAATAATGGAAGGTGTTGGCTAGGAGTATGGGAGGATTTGAGTTTCCTTTTCTCTGTCTTTATTTCTTTTCTGGAGTAATGAAAATGTTCTAAAAATTGAAAAAAAAATTAATTGTGGTGATGGATGCACAGCTGTATAATGGTACCGTGGGCAACTGATTGTGCACTTTGGATCTTTGGATAATTCTATGGTATGTGGACAATCTCAATAAAAAAGAATATATCAAACAAACAAACAAACAAAACTCTGTCATGAGGTCTCAGGAGGAAGCGAGGCACCTGGTAGAGAAAGCCTGAATCATTTTGGAGAATACATATATCATTATAAACAGAATGCTGGACAAAATATGAGCATTAAAGGCACTTACAGTGAGGATTCAGAAGGAAATGAGCGACGTGTTATTGGAAACTGGGTGAAAGGATGTCCTTGTCATAGCATGGCGGAAGTCTTAGCTGAACTGTTGTGTGGAAAGTAGAACTGGTAAGGGATGGCCTCAGATACAAGTGAAGTTTTAAAGGTACATCCTGCTTGCTTCTGCTGCTTATAGTAAAATATGAAAGGAAAGGGAAAAACTGTTAAACGAAAAGGAACCAGGACTAGATGATTTAATAAGTTCTCAGATTATCCAGATTGAAAAAAAAAAAAAGTGAAAATGAGGGGATCCAGTGATGAAAAGGTTTGGAGAGAAAGCCACCGGTGTGCTGGTTAACTTTTTGCTAGGGACTCACAAGGAAGAAAAGGTCACAGAATTCAGTCACACAGTGGGTTTTTTTTTAAGATATTAGGTGTATAACTCATACTTCCCTTCAGCCATCTCAGTCAAAGCCAAAATTAGAGGTGAGATGATGCAGGAAAAACTGGTGGAGGAGCCTCTTATCTATTGGAGTAACCCCCATGACAGGATAGCTGACCCACAGGAATTTTGATGCTATACCAGCAGAAATACCACTGGTTACTATGTTTGTGGTGATCTGTTACACAGCAATAGAAAACTAATATCCCTGACCCTGTCTTTGTTGTTTATAGTAGCCTGTGTTTTGTTGTTGTTGCTGCTTGTTTGTTTGCTTTCTCTTTAAGAGAAGCAATTGTGTTCTGCTAAAATCCACCATTCCCAGCCTCCTTCCAGGTAAGTGTGATCATGTAGGTAAGTTCCAGTTAATGAGAAGTAAGCAGAAGCTGTGAAGTAGGACTTCTACAATGGCTTCTGAAAGTGGAGGACAAATGGCCAGGGCATGCCTCTTTGGTCCTTCCCTCCTTCCTTTTTCTTGTGCCTGGAATGTAGGTGGGATGACTGGAACTTCAGCAGCCATTTTGGACCATGAATATAGAAGCCATGTATGAAGATAGAAGTCATGTGATAAGGATGGTGAAACAGCGAGAGCCAAGGAACCTGGGTACTTACTGATTTTATACCGTAACGATTATACCTGCTGTAGACTGCCAACCTTTGGGGTCAAGGTTTACTTTAGTCTTCTATTGCTGGATAACAAATTCCCACAAAGTTAGTGTTTTAAAATAGCCCAAATTTATCACTTCACAGTTGCTGTGGATCAGTATAGTTTATCTGTCAGGGTCCCCTCACATTTCTGCAAACATTTGGGCAGGTCAATAAAAATATTTCTATCAACAACCACAGTCACTGCAGTTTATCAAGAGCCAAAGTGGTTTGCTGGACACTTTGACAAGTGGTTTGCATTTTCCATGTATTAACTAATTGAATTTTCATAATAAAGATATGTAGCAGGTACTATCATTGCTATCATATTATAGGTGAAGAAACTGAGCATCAAGAAACCAGTAACTTGACTGGTTCCATAAAACTAGCAAGTAGCAGAGCAGCTACTTGAATCCAGGCAGCCTGGAGTTAATGTCTATACTTATGCTAATTCTAATGAGCATAAAAATAACCCAAGAACTTTATTAACATGCAGAGTCCTATTCAGAAGGTCTGGAGTTGGTCTTGAGATCCTGCATTTCTAACCAGTTCCAGGTGATGTTGATGTTCTGATCCAACCCCACTTTGAGACGCAGGGATATAAGTCCCAGCCACACTTGTTGGGTATGTCAAACTGAAACATGAGTGTTGGACTGGAAGGCATAAGTCTCTTTGTTTATACAGAACTCTTCAAATTATTCAGATGCGAAGGTGTTGGGGTGAAAGTTGGAGGCTAAGCTTTAAATATTTAAGAGGTCATGAGAAGAATTTTCGGAATCTTGGTTTTTCAGGAAGTGCCAATTCTGGATTGGTCATCTTCCACCTTCCCCAGAGAGTCCAGCCCTGGTGGATACAGGACTCTCTCTCTAGCCCTGGCCCAGCCCCTTGAATATCCCCAGATAAAGGATATTTCCACAGCCTTTGACTGTGGGCTATATAACAACATGGTCAAGGTAAAGAATCCTACCTTCAAATGGCAGGTATGGAAGTTTATTATGGTTCTGGCTCAGGGGCTCAGTACTGGGAGATCCAAAACCTCAGTTGGGGTGGAGTAAGTTGGGGGTGGCTCTCCAGAAAGCAGAGCCTAGGGGGCTGGGCCTCTCTCAGCAGCTACTCAGCTGTGACTCCTGAACCTGTCAGCAGCTCCAGGAAGATCAGGGGAGGTGAGAAAGAGAGAAAGGAGAAAGGAGAAAGGAGAGCTTAACTTAGCATGGATGCATTGAGTCTGAGAGGGTAGGCTGTGTAGAGAGAGCCAGAAGGGGCAGGGACTTCCCAAGAAGATTGCAACCCTCAGTAGATTATCTTTGGCCTGCTTCAGTGACAGATGGGAGGTAGAATTTAGGCGTTTCTTCCTGGCCTTGGTGGTTACGATAGTTAGGTTCATATGTCAACTTGGCCAGGTGATGGTATCCAGTTGTTTTGTCAAGCAAGGACTGGCCTGATTATTACTGTGAGAATATTTTGTGGATTTAAATCATTACTTAGTTGATTGCAGCTATGACTGATTATATCTACAATCAACAAAGGAGATTGCCTTCAGCAGTGAGAAGTCGCATCCAATCAGTTGAAGTCCTTAAAAGGAGAATGGATGATTTCAGCAGTCAGAAGGAAGTATTTCCATCTACTTCAGCCAGCCAACTTCTCCTGGGGAATTCATCAGAACCTTCTTCGGAGCTCCCGACTTGCAGCCTCCCCTGCGGAATTCGGACTTGCCCATCCCCACAGTCGCGTGAGCCTATTCCTATAATAAATCTCATAATATTTACACATATATCCTGTCTGTGTTTCCCTGGGGAACACTGACTAATTCAGTTATTCTTATCTGAGATGTTAACTCACCATGGGCGGCAGCCACAGCAGTGGGTAACTTGCCTTGAGTTGGTAGTGCCCTAATCCAACTCCTTCCCCCTCAGGCCAATGCAGAAAAGCACCCCCATGTTCCTGACTTCTAGAAGGGCTTTGCTAAGTCACCTAGCCAGCATTTCTCCACATGGCACTCGATATGGCAAGGCAAAAGAGTATTTACCAGGGGCCTAATGGTTTTTATGTGCATCATCTCCTCTGTGCCCTATAGAAACCCTTGTTTTACGGTTGAGGAAACTGGTACAGGGAGCTCAAGCAAGCTATTGAAGACCACTGAGCTATTAAATGGTGAGGTCAGATTCAAACCTCGACCTTCTGTGTCTCCCAAGTCCATTTGCTTTACCACTATACCGTACTTTCCCTAATAGATGGGAACCAACTTTCTTGTCCTACCCAGGTGAGAAAACTGTGGCTTTAGTGAATTTTGAGGAGTTATCCACTGCCAGAGAGGCAGTGGTGGAAGGCATAGGGCGGCCAGGGGCTAGACCTCAGCCAGATCTCAGCATTATCTAACTCTGGTAGTGCTCATATCTACTTGTGTATCTCTTGTCTTCTTAGTCAAATTGAAAGATTTTTGGAGGCAGAACCCTGGCTTTATGTTTTCTCTACAGCAATAGCTCCAATGTTAAGCAAATTATTGTGCAGGACCAGGCTTAGCCCAATTGTTAGCTAAGTTGGGTGGTGCATGGGAATTTAATGCAGTCTTTAGTGAATAGATCTCTACTTTCCTGGGCTCTTGGAGGAGGAACCTGCTGTAGACATTCCCACCACCCAAACCCAACTCAGTATCTTCTGACTCACCTCTCACTACTCCTCTTACTCTTCACTCTTAATGACTCTTGGCCTCAGCACTTTTCTATCCATCACTTTCTGTGATATTAGAAATGTCCTTTATCAGTGCTGTCCAATATAGCAGCCGCTGGCCACATGTGGCTATTGAGTACTGGAAATGTGGCTAGTGCAACACAGGAAGTGACATTTAAATATTATTGAATTTTAACGAATTTAAATAGTAATTGCCCAATCCAATATGGCTGGTGATTACCATATTGGATTTGGCAGAACTAGACTTTACCACATTGCTGCCTCTGGCCAGCTCTCTCCCTTGAGCCTCCAAATTAATTTTCAGTTGGTCACTGAAGTTCCTTGCCTGACCTCAGTGACCAAACATGTTCTATATAAAACTCCTTAGTAACCCCATCCCAAGCCTGAGCTTTGCTTGGGTTCCTGACCTCACCCACCTGATCACCTATTATCTAGTTGCTTAGCTGGAGCCACAGTAGTGCCCCTGCCTGCTTTCTCTCTCTCCTCCTGAAGATTCTCCTTTCTGTTATCATCCTTCCTGCCATTGGCTCCATCATGACCCTCATCACCTCCTGCCTGGACCTTTGCAATGATCTTCCCATGTCTCCTGTCTTTCTGTTCCTCCTGGTTTGTGGTGCTGCATTATTGGTCCCATTTCTTCACTCTTCTTGCCATGTCCTCATGGGGGATGGCCCCTTGAATTGGAGCTTGGTGATATGACTTGCTTTGGCTAAAATGTGCTTCCACAGTTGAGCTTGCTTTCTTGCATTTCTGCCATCACTGTGAGAAGAAAATGCCCTGGATAGCTGCTGGCCCAAGGAGGGTGAGAGACCCGGGAAGCAGACCTGAACCCAACCCATGGTCTGGAGCCAAGCCCAGCCAATCTCAACCAAGGATAGTTGTACTTAGGCAAAATGCAGGTGCAAGACTGAGAAATAAATGCTTGTTGTATACTACTGAGTTTGGGGATGTTTGTTACTCAGCAAAAGCTAACTAATACAGTTCTAATCTGCTGTCTCCACTGCCAAAGTCATCTTTGTGAAGCATAGATGATATCCTGTTACTGGCATATGATGTCTGATTAATCTTGCAGGATAAAATCTCAGACCTTTATCATGATACATAGGTCTTGCCTTGCCCAACCTCAGTTTCTCATTTTCCATCTCATGCTACCATGACCTTGACTCCAGAACACTTGAAGTTCTGAAGCATACTTTGGACTTTGATTTCTTTGAATGTTTGCCTTCTCTTTTCCCTCTGCCTGGAGTCTCATTCTCTACTTGCTTTTTACATATTCTTCAAAACCAGCTCAAAAGCCACCACTCTGTGAAAACTTGTTCTGTTCTCAGCACTCCCTGGGCATTCCCATGGCATTCCACACATAATGCTGTTAGAGGACTCATTTCGGGGCATTAGAGCAGATGGTGTCTGTGACTTACATTAGGCTGGCAGCTTCAGGGAGGCGACTGTATTTTATTCACACTGTGCCCCTTATGTCTATGCCTAGCTCATTTCCTGGCACATGGTAGATGCTAAAAACAGGTATAATGAATATATTTGAAGGGACATCATTTGGCAGTGTGCACTTCTAGGCAAGGCAATGAGTTTGTAGAAAGATTAATTCAGAATTTGCATCACAGCAGCCTTCCTGTGGTCCTTGCAGTAACTCTGCCAGAAAAGGGGTTAGGCTGGCAGAATCTGTCTGGAAGACACTTTCTGCTCTACTCCAGGACAGCTGAGGAGGCAGATCAGGGCTCGAGCTGGAGCATGGGGTGGGGAGTCCAGGGAGCCAGCTTGCAGCCTGACCCCTACTTGTCCTCTCAATATCTCAGCTTTGGGTTCTTTGTATAATGAGGCACCTGGATTTGAGCGTCTCCCCAGCTCCTCCTGACTCTCAGGTCCAGTACTTTCATTCTGTAGGAGTTTGGAAGCAAGGGAGCTCCTCAGAATTCCCAAGGGCCCCAGAAGTGGGGAGCTGTGAAAGAAGGGGTGGCTGGGTTGGGGGAACCAGCCCCTCACTATGGCCCAATCTCCTCTGTGCACGTGCTCTTGATTTCTATTTCCTGCATAAAAATGACACCAGGAAATAGAGGCTTTAAACAATAATTTATTATGTCTCATGCATTTGTAGGTTGACGGGGTTTAGCTGGGCAGGGTTGGTTAAGGGTCTTTGGTGCAGTCCCAGTCAGGTGGTGGCTGGGGCTGCAGTTATCAGGGGGCCTGACTGGGCTGGTTATCCAAGATGCCCCTGTCACATGGCTGGTAGACAGATGCAGGCTGTCGGCTGGGGACTCAGTTGAGCTGTCCCTAGAGCACCTGCCCTTGGCCTCTCCATGGGGCTTGGGCCTCTCACAGCCTGGCAGCTGGATTCCGAGGGCAAATCCCAAGAGTGAGAGTTCCAAGTGACCTAGGCAGGAGCTGCAAGACTTCTTATGGCCTAGTCTCAGAATTCCCAGGACATCATCTTTGTCACACTTTTTTTTGGAGAAGCAAGTCACCAAGGCCATCCAGATTTAGGGGGAGGGGGCATAGACCCTTCCTCTCAGTAGAAGGAACGTTGAAGAATTTGCAGCCATCTTTTAATCCACCTCAGCTTGGGCATGTGATGGGGGAAGCAGAAAGTCTTTCAAGACTAGAAAAGTCAAGCTGAGTCGATCTAAACATTTTGGGATGCTTTGGAGGCTATCCTGTAGGGGGAGAGGGGGAGACTCCAAACCTCATCTCATCTTTAATAAGAACATTTCTCTCGGGTTCAGCTTAAGATTTTTTTTTTATGAGTTTCAGACTTTTAGGGGTAATATCACAGCTGGGGTGAGGAGTGGACCCCACAGCCTTAGCAAACAAACATGCTGAGTGACTCCCTGGGCCCTTCTCAGCCAGCCCAGGTGCCTACAGCAGGAGCCAGATGGAGGCTTAGCCTTACCTGATGGAAGGAGGGACTTCCTTAGACTATGCCTTGGGGCACAGGAGCAAGGACAGAGCTCAGAGGTGCCCTACAGAGAAGCTCACTTTGGACCTTTGTTACATTTCTCCCGGTCTATATGTCCCTTAGCATCATGTGGACTCAATTTTCCACCTGAAAACTGGGACCACAGGCATAATGGCTAGAACTTGTCCCAGCTCTATCCTCGAGGTGTATCATGAACTTCAGAAAGAGCTGCTAACAGAAAAAGCCCAAGAGCACGTTCTCCCCTGGCTGTTGGTTGTCATTCTCCCTGTTAGACTGAAATCTCGTTGAGGGCATGAACTGGATTTTCCAATCTCTGTACCCCCATGGTGACTTACTGGCAGACAGGAGGCCCCCCATAAAGTTGGGAACTGGGGTGAACACATTGAAGGGCTCCAAACTGTCTTCCTGACAGTTTTCTTGGGAATCCCTCCAAGAGTCTCTGAATGGCTCCAAATTCAGTGCTTTGAAGAGGATATTTTGCTCTTAAGAGGGAGAGGGCTGTCTTTTTCCCCTTTCATGGATTGGAGGCCAGACAGCATGGAGAGGAGGTGACTCACTGCCGAGGTCAGGGTGGGCAGGACTCGTGGAGGCCTTTGCTGGCTGTGCTGCATGGGTGACCGCTTCAGGCTTGGCCTTGTCATCCTCCCTGCCTGCTTTTAGTTGTGGGGTCGTTAGGTCCTGGAGCACACGGCTCCAACCCTCTCTTCTTGCAAGCACAGAAAGCTCGGACAAGCACAGTCCAAGTCTGATGTCTGGCATACATTTGTCATGACTCCATTCCCTTTTTAGGCAGGTCATTGTGCATGTGCATTTGGATGTGTCTGACAGGAGGCCTGGGAGGTAGATAACCGAGGACAGTTGGCTGCTCAACCAAATGCTCTTGGCTCCTCTGGGTGTTAATGTCAGTGGAAAAAATGCAAACACAGTAACTGGTCCCTGTGAATGCAGCAGCACCCCCCCCCCCCACCCCCACCTTCCCACTCCCTGGAGTTCGGACTCGGTTCATCTCTGAAGAACGACCCAGTTGAACATTATTCCTGGTGTGTGTCTGCTCCCTGGTGGGGGCTCAGGGGCATCAGAGTGGCTCTTTCTGGACTGACAAATCCAGAAAAGACTGAGGTCCTGAGCCTTCAGTAGTGGAATCTTAGTTTGAATATCTCCCAGCAGTGGAGCCTGAGACCAGAGCTGGGGTGTTAACTTCCCTGCTATCCTTGCTGCTCTTGCGCTGGGCATAAGTGTGTCCTGCAATATTCTGGAAGCCCTGGGAGAAGAAGGTGGAGCCGCAGGTGGCCTGAGCTTGAGGTGGGAAGCTGAGAGAGGGGAGGCTGAGCGCGCAAGGAACTGCCCCCCGGAGCTGGTCGGAGTGGGCTCAACAGACGTGGGGTGGGGCATCTTCTGCCTTCAAGCAGGGGCAAGCTCTGACGATGGTTGAATCATAAGGAGTCATAGGTGCTGCTAATTCAGGAATGTGCAGGGTGGAATCGTTATTAGACCCGCCAGTACTGTCTGCTCCTCACTCTGATTTCACCAGCTGAAGGTATTTCAGAGACCAAGAACATTCTGTATAAAGCCACCACAGCCCATTCTCTGGGATATGAAATACTTCAGGCCTTACCTACGCTTTCCTTCTCTCCCTCTAGTTGTCCCTCCTTACCTCGTACTCTCATTTCTTCACTCTTTCTTTCTCTCTCTCTCCCCCTCATCCTCTCTCTCCCTCTCGTTCTTTCTGCCCCTCATTCTCTATCTCTCCCCCTTGTTCTCTCTCTCTCTCCCCTCATTGTCTCTCACCATCATTCCCTCTCTTCCCCCTCATTCTCTCTCTCTCTCTCCCTTTCATTCTCTTTCCCCTCATTCTCTTCCTCTCTCCCCCAATCTCCCTCTCTCTCTCTTTTCCTCCCTCTCTCCCTTTTCCTCCATTTATTTCCAAGATTAATATTTGTTTTATTTCCAAATATTGGGGGATTTCAAATTTTCTTTTTGTTACTGATTTTTAATTTAATTACATTGATTGCTTAGATAACATATTTTGTATGGATTTGATTTTTTAAAAAATTTTTTGGATTTGTTTTATGGCCCAGAATATGGTCTTTTTTTTGGTGAATGTTTTATGTTACCTTGAAAACAATGTGCATTCTGCTGCTGTTGGGTGGAATATTCTACAAAGGTCATTAGGCAGTGGGCTCAGATGTTGTGCGTGTCTTCCACATGCGTGTAACTGCTTTCCTGTCTATTTATTCTATTGGTTACACAGAGAGGAATGTCGAAGTTTCCTTCCGAATTTTTTATGTCTATTCTCCTTTCCATTTTATAATGTTCTAATGTTTTGAGGTTCTATCATGAGGCATCTACATATTTAGGATTGTTATATCTTCTTGATGAATGGACCTCTTTATCATCATGGAATGGCTTTCTTTATCCCTGGTAAGAGTCCTTGGTCTGAGGTCTACCGTGAAGTTAATATACCATTATAGCTTTCTTTTAGTTGGTGTTTATATGGTGCGTCTTTTCCCATCCTTTTATTATTAACCTACCCACTTACATTTAAAGTGGATTTCTTGTTAACAGCATGCCAATCTGGCAATCTCTATATTTCAGAAGAGGTGTTTAGATCATTAAATTTAATGTGTTTATTTGTATGGTTAATTTAAATTTATCATATTGCTAGTAATTTTCCATTTTTCCCATTAGTTATTTTTCTTTTATTCTGCCTTATTTTGGATTTAATATTTTTTTATGATTCCATTTTATCTCTACCATTAGCTTACTTTTAATATCCTTTTAAAATAGTAGTTTTCTAGTGTTTACAATATACATAATTATTTTGTCACAATCTACATTAAATAATATTATAGCACTTCGAAGATGAGTGTAAGACCCCTAAAATAGTATATTTTCATGTTTCCTTCTTTTCCTTTGTTATTGTCATGCATTTTACTAACACACATTTTATAACCCCCCAAATACATTGTTACTGTTTTGTTTTACATAGGCAATAATCTATTAAAGTGATTTAAACTGAAAGTGTCCTTTTATATACTCTAATTTTTGCCATTTGCCCTTTTTGTTTCTTTAAGTAGATCCAAATTTCCATTTTGTAACATACACTATTTACTGGACGAACTTTTAACTTTTTATTTTGTAGTGCATGCCTGCTAATAATGTATTCTTTCAAATTTTGTGTGTCAGGCTCTTTACATTGCCTTCATTCTGGTTTTCCAGTTATTTTCTTTTAGTACTTTGAAGGCTCCACTCCAATGTCTTCCTGCTTGCGTAGTATTTTTTTTTTAGAGAAGTTGTAGTTTTACAGAAAAAATTATGCAGAAAATAGAATTCCCCTAACCCCCTTCACATATGCAGTTTTTCTCATTATTAACACCTTGCATTAGTGTTGTACTTTGTCATAATTGATAAAATAATGTTAAAATTGTGCTATTAACTGTATAGTCCATAGTTACATCAGGGTTCACTATTTGTGCTATACAGACCAATGATTTTTTAAAATTTATTCTAGTAGCATATATACAAACTACAATTTTCCCTTGTAACCACATTCAATTATATATTATAATAATTATAATTATATATTGAATTATATATTCAGTGGTGTGATTTCTTCTTTGAACCATTGGTTGTTTAGGATTATATTGTTTAATTACCACATATTTTGAATTTTCCATTTCTCCCTCTGTTTTTGATCTCTAGCTTCATTCAATTATGGTCTGTTCCAGTTTGCTAAAGCTGCTAGAAACGCAATATACCCCAAATGGATTGGTGTTCACAATGGGGGCTTATTAGTTCATAAATTTACAGTTCCATGGCCATGAAAATGTCCCAATTAAGGCATCAACAAGATGATACCTTTCTGAGAAAAGGCCAATGGTGTCCTGAGCACCTCTATCAGCTGGGAAGGCCTGTGGCTGGTGTCTGCTGGTCCTTTGCTCCTGGGTTGCGTTGCTTTCAGTTTCTGATTCCAGTGACTTTCTCTTTAAGCATCTGTGGGTTCTCACTTAGCTTCTCCAGGGCAAACCCTGGGCTTCATCTGTTAGCTTAGCATCTTCAAACGTCTGAGTCTGTGTCAGCTCTGAGCTCTCTCTGTCTCCCTGAGCTCTCCTAAGGACTCCAGTAGACTAATAAAGACCCACTTTGAATGGGCAGGGCCACATCTCCATGGAAATAATCTAACCAAAAGGCCCCACCTGCAATTGGGTGGGTCACATCTCCATGGAAACAACCTAATCAAAAGATCCCACTCACAATAGGTCTGCCCCCCACCAGAGTGGATTAAAAGAACAAGTCTTTTATGGGGTACATAACAGATTCAAACCAGCACATGGTCAAAGATGCATTATATGATTTCAATATTTTTTAATTTATTGAGACTTTTGTAATGTAACATTTGGTCTATCCCGGAGAATGATCCATGTGTACTCCAGAAGAATGTGTATTCTGCTGCTGTTAGATTAAGTGTTTTATATATGTCTGTTAGCTTATACTATGTCTGTTTAATATCATGTAAGATATTAAACTTACATGTTTAATATCATGTAAGTATCCTATTTCCTTATTGGTCTTCTTCTAGATCAATAGAATTAATGATGCATAATTATTATAATTATTGCACATTGTCTTTAAGAAATAAATGTAATTATCTACCAAAAAATACAATACAATCATACTGGCACTTATAATTACCCATATGGTTACCTTTACCAGAGGTCTTTATTTCTGTATGCCTCTTTGATCCACTGTCTATTGTCCTTTCCTTTCAGTCTGAAAAACTTCCTTTAGCATTGCTTGTCTAGCAGGTCTACTGGTGACAGTCTTTTAGCTTTTATTTATCTAGGAATGTCTTAATGTCGTCCTTTTTTCTTTTTGGAAAAGGAAGAGATGGATATCAGATTCTTGGTTGGCAGCTATTTTCTTTCAGCACTTTAAATATTTCATCCCACTTCCTTCTTTCCTCCACAGTTTTGAGAATTTGGCACTTAATCTGATGGGGGTCCCTGTGTACATAACACATTGCTTTTCTCTTGCAGCTTTCAGAACTCTCTCCTTGTTCTTGGCATTTGGCAGTTTGATTACGATGTGTCTGGCATGGTTCTCTTTAAGTTTATCCTTTTTGGGATTTTTTGTGAATCTTCAATATGTATATTCATGTCTTTCATTAAAATTGGGGAATTTTCTGCCATTATTTCTTAGAATATTCCTTCTGCCTCTTTCTCTTTCTTCTCCTTCTGGTGTACTTGATGGTGTACCACAGGTGTCTTAGGCTCTGTTCACTTTTTTTTTCATTCAATCTTTCTTTTTGCTCCTGAGTCACACTCATTTCAAATGTCTTTTCCTCAAATTCACTGATTCTTCCTTCTGCCGGCTCCAGTCTACTGTTGAAGCCCACTGGGGAATTTTTCATTTCAGTTATTATGATCTTCCACTCAAGTATTTCTATTTGGTTCCTTTTTAAAAATTTTTGTGTCTTTATTTAGATTCTCAAATTGTTCATTCATCATTTTCCTGATATCCTTTAGCTCTTTCTCCATGTTTTCCTTTATCTCCTTGATCATACTGAAGAACATTTTGTAAAAGTCTTTGTTCGCTGTGTCCAAAGTCTGGTCTTATTCATTGATGGTTTCTGAATTTTTATTTTGCTCCTTTGTATGGACCATTCTTTCCTATTTCTTTGGCTAATAATCTTGTGTTGCATACTGTGCATTTTAATATATTAATGTGTTTAACTCTGGGATTTAGTCCCTGAGCTGTCCATTCCTTAAATTTGTATCTGGGTAGTTACGTGACAGAGATTTCTTTGAACACCGGGAGCTAATAAAAGTAACGCAATAGAAAACACCTTGCACAGTCTTTGTTAATTGGCTCTGCATTGGCTGGTGCTCCCTTCCAGAGTTCAGCTTTCCTATCAAGAAGATCAGCCCAAGGAAAAAGTGAAGTGCTGGGTCTCTCTATTTTCTGAGTCTGCTTCTTATCCTGGACTTGTGCTCACTTATGGACTTAGGAATTCTCCTGTTTACAGGAATCTGCATGTCCCTTCTACTCCCTTTGAAATATATCCTTCCCCTCCAGGGTGCTCCATTGTATTTTCTAAAGCTGGTAATCCTTTCCCTAGTCTGCTTTGACCTAAGTGTTTCAAACAGTGCTTTAGCTGTCTGCAGTCTTCTTCTGCCTCCAGGACAAGTTCTAAGAGAGTGAGCCAGAGACAAATCTTGATTTAGTCTTTCAGGCTGCCACGAGGTAGATGGGCACTGATATATTGGCACCCCAGTACGTGCATAGGGGTTACCCTTCTCCCTCTGGAACAAGGCCAGGGACACAATAGGCATGCAGGCTGGCTCCACACAGGACTGGGTGGGGTGGGGTTAGGGAAGGGGCAAGCGAGTTGCCATGAGCTTCTCCTACGATTTTTGCAGCTGTGGTTTTTTTGTTTGTTTGTTTGTTTTTGTCTTACGTTCTTTTATTCATTATAGTATATACATGCAGATCCATTTTATGTACAATAATTGGGTTCTATCAAATAATCATACCAAGGCATTCTATTGGTAATCTCCCCCCAATAGATTTAGGTAAAATTAGTTATCTGTGCACTTCACATCAAAGGCTACTAAGCACTTGAGACTTTGTTACTGATTTCAGTTTTGAGGCCATACACACAATTCAAAATACACATTAACTAGATTAAGGCAATAAAAGTGTACTGAAAGAAACTGCAGGATTCAGAACAATTAAATTGTGTATTTCACTTGCACTATAGCCATAACTTCAGTAGCAAATACTGTGCATTATCTCACAGCTCTTTTATTGTGGTGCGAGGCGAGTCTGGACATCTAAGGTGACTGCACAGTGGGTGGGGAAACAGCCGATGTGACCAGCTCCAGGCTTGCCAGGGTTCATTGCCTTTCTGTGTCTCCTTTCTTGACTTCTTGTTTCAGTTTGTAATCAGCCAGGGCGGCCTTGATCTCATCTTCATCCAGCACTGTAATTTCATTGCATCACCACAAGCTGGAGCCCCCACTAATCCAGTCCCAACATTTTTAGATGTCTTGTCAAGGGACCACACATTTCTAGGATTTTCATAATCAACAACCTTCTTGTGGTAGAGCCGGGAGGGGGTGGACATTTCCTGGGTGGGCAGGCACGGGCTCCGCAATAGCAAGACAGATGCAGCCCACCTGAGACGGCTTGCTCCGGCCGCCGCCATCGATTGCGGGGCTATAGCTGTGTTTTTTGACTCAGCGTTCACCCACACACTGCAATCCTTTAACCGCTTTCTGGAATTTTGAGGAAGGTGGCTCTGCCAGTATTTGCTAGTTGTTCAAAGATTCTATGGGAGAATGGCACCCTTGAACATCTTCCACTACCATCTTGGTCAACCGGAATTCCTCTTGCATAGTTTTAGATGAAAAGTTGGCTGTAATTCTTATTTTCAACCCTCTTTATGTAATATGTATTTTTTCTCTAGCTGCCTTCAAGTTTTTCTCCTTATCATTGGATTTCAGCATTTGACTGTGATCAGTGTGTGTGTTATATTAATCCTGACTGGGTTTCACCAAACCTCTTGGATCTGTAGTTTGTGGTCACTCATTAATTTTAGAAAATTCTCTGCCATTATTGCTTCAAATATTTCTTCTGCCTCATTCTTCCTCTTGTCCTCTTGGAACTTCAATTGCATGTGTCTTAGTTTGCCAGGGCTTCTGTAACAAAATACCACAGACGAGTTGGCTTAAACAACAGGAATTTATCATCTCACAGTTTTGGAGACTCAACTCTAAAGTCCAAAATCAGGGTATTTGGCAGGCCATGCTTTCTTGGAAGTCTGTAGCTTTCTGGTGGTGGCTTTCTGGCAAACAATGTCTGCCTTCATCATACTGTGATTTGTCTTGTTCTGTCTCCTCCTCTGGCTTCTGCTATGTATCCAAGTTCCCTTTGTTTATAAGGACTCCTGTCATTTTGAATTAAGGCACATCCTAATCTGGTTTGGCCTCATCTTAGTAGTACCTTCAAATATCCTATTTACAAATGATTTCACACCTTCAGGACCAGGGGTTATGGCTTGAACATATTTTTATGAGGGACATGATCGAATCCACAACATGTATGTTAGACTGTCTGATATTGTTTCACAGCTTTTGGGTGCTCTCTTCTGTGCTTTTGTTTTTGTTTTCTCTTTTTTCTCTTTGTTTTTCAGTATGGATAATTTCTATTGACCTGTCTTAAAGTTGATTAATTCCTTTGCTCAGTTGTGTGGAGTTTGCTGATAAGATCATAAATGAAATTCATCTTTGACATTGATTTTTCCCTAGCATTTCCATCTGACTGTTCTTCAGCACTCTGCTGAAATTCTCATGGATGTCATTCACTTTTTTTGGTTTTTAAATTCAGTTTTATTGAGATATATTCACATACCATACAATCATCCGTGGTGTACAATCAGCTGTTCATAGTACCATCATATAGTTGTGCATTCATCACCCCAATCTATTTTTTGAACGTTTTCCTTGTACCAGAAGAAGCAAGAATAAGAATAAAAAATAAAAGTAAAAAAGAACACATAAATCATCCCCCCTCCCACCCTATTTTCACTCAGTTTTTGTCCCCATTTTTCTGTTCATCCATCCATCCATACAGTGGTTAAAGGGAGTGTGATCCACAAGGCATTCACAATAACACTGTCACCCCTTGTAAGCTACATTGCCCTATAATCTTCTTCAAGAGTCAAGGCTACTGGGTTGCAGTTTGATAGTTTTAGGTGTTTACTATCATTCATTTTTACCATTCAATTTTTAAAATATATTAATCACATTTATTTTAAAGTACATATCTTGTTGTTCCAGCTTCTGAGTCATCTCTTTGTCCAGTTGTGTTGGTTGTTTCATCTTTCTAGAATGGATTCTTTTTTTTTTTCTTTCTTTTGTGTGTCTCAAAATTTCTTATTGCATGCCAGACATTGGATGTAGAAAAACAGTAGAGAGTCAGGTAAATAATATTCACATACAGAAATGGTCATGCCTCTTCTTTCAGGCTATTAGCTTGGGGGATTGAGTTAGTATAGCCAGGACTTGAGCTGGATTTGGATTTTCCCATCGCTATCATTTTCTTCCTTCAGTACACCACAGGCTTTGAATTCCTCCACCACTGGGCTGTTGTTACCTTGTGCTCAGTGTGGGGCTTGAAGTGCTGGAGGGGTTGTCTCAGTGTTCCTTTTCCACCCTCAGCTTCCAGGAGTCCTTATATGGTGAGTTTCTCCAACATCTTGAGCCTCCCCAAGCAAAGGACTGCTGTTGATCCTTACTTGGTGCTAGGCTCATTATAGACTCAGTTTTCCTGGTCTATCCTCAGGCTAAGGCAAGGCCTGTGCACCTGGGTCTCAGGGATGAGGTTTTTAGCAGCATTCCTGATCCCTGCCTTTTCCCCTCCCATGGAAACCAAATTCTGGTCTGAATCTGTGTCAGGTCTGGTTAGGAGAGAGTTCTCTGCCTCTCCCCCAGCAGGAGCAGATCTCTGCTTTTTGTTGGTGCAGAATTTTGGGCTCACAAGCATTTCCTGCCCCTACTCCAGCAGTGTAAGGCTGTTGCTTCATCTGAAGGAAGGGCTGAGAATTGGGTAGGGTTTCATGTCTATCCTGCAGTGGCAGCAGCTCACTATCTGCACACAGGTGCCACTTCCAGGGACTCTTTCCAGTCTCCCCCCTTGCCCCAGTATTTCTTAAAGCACTTGGTGAAGGGCCATGGAAATGAACTTGTAACTGTGAACTCCCCTTGTGTCTGGGGCTCCCAGTAATTCTGAACTGGCCCATAGTTGACCTTTTAGAATTCATTAAAATTTTAGCTTTCTTCTTCCCCTCTTTTATGGTAGCCACTTCTTCTTCCTGTGCTCTGACAAAGGCAAAACAGTCTGTGAGTCCCCTGTCTCCTTGGAGGGATGTGTCACCCTTTGGAATTTGGTTCAGTTGGTTGCTTTATGACCCGAACTCTCTGAGCTCAAAAAATCATGGTTTTGTAGATTTTCTGGCTTTTTTACATTGTTCGCATGGGGAGAATATTCTCATGGTTCTCTATATCCTAAATGGATCTGGAACAACTATTATTTGGATGCCTGTTATGTGCTGGAATCTGGGCCAGCCCCTGTTCTCTTGGCTTTGCACCCTGACTTGTCTTTTTGGACCAGTCTCCCTCAGATGGATAACTCTTTGGTCACCTTTTTGATCTGGGGCTTTTCAGAGAAATCATGTCCTAGATTTCTCTCTCTACTTTAAGCACTACAGTCTCTGGGAAAGAGGGTCTCCTCCCAGCTCTGCACCGAGCATTCTGAGATACCGCCCCCTGGCCTTGGCTCAGCAACACTTGCCCAGGAGGGGGCAGAGGACACATGTGATGGGGTGGAAGGAGATCCAGGTATCTCATCAGAAATGGACCAGGTCAAATACACCTGTATAGCTTAGGCTGATTCATACTCCCCAGCTGTGTGAGTTTAAGCAAGTCTCCTCAATCTGGGGTCCCAGTTTTCTCGTCTGTGAAATCACGGGGTTGGACTAAATTCTCTTAGAATGGGTGGTCCTTGATGTGTCAGTGATTCCTGGGTTCTGGAATCTATATGGATATACGCATTTTCTTAGGAGTTAATAAAAGGGCAACTGCTATCATGTGGGTTTATGAGAAATGTTCTGTGTTAAATGTGGTGCTCAGATTTGGAAAGGAGGAAGCCACTGCTGAACTTCTTTGGTTTTCAAATAGGATTACTAGCCCTGTCCTCCACCATTTTATCCAGGGCATCTCAGATTTCACATATCTAATTTCTTGGGCTTCCCCTCAAGTATCTGTTTGAAGACAGGGATTTGTGAAGGAAAAAATTGAAATCCACTTGAAAATTAGATCAGTCATGGCCTAAGAGCCAGGGATGGGAGGATGGGCTGCAAGGAGGCGGGGGCTTTTGGGGTGATGGAGGTATTCTGTGTCTTGATTGTGGTAGTTACATGGGTGTGTGTATTTGTCAAAACTAATTGAACTGTATATTAAAAAGGGTGAAATGTACTGTATGTAAATATACTGCAATAAAATTTATTTAAAAATGAAAAGCCGCTGCTTTGGATCATTGTTTCACAAATTTTTAAATATCCTTTCTCCTTTTGATTAAACTAAAAATCTCACACTGTTATTTAGTCATTTAGAATTTCAGAATAAATCAATTTTAGTGGAAAGAGCAAATCAAAACAATGGTAATTTTAGAATATGCTATGTTAATTTGGAGACAAGAATAAAAAACAGGTACCCAGATTTCAACTACTCAGAATTTGTAAGTGTTTGAATTTTATCATTATCATTCAGTTTGCATGTGTGTGTAAGAATAACTATTGTTGTTGATGCATTTGAAATTCCCTTTGGCTACTACCTTTTCATCCCTGTGTCATTTCTGACCTTTCTTTTCTCTCTTTCTCTTCTATCCTCTTCTTCTTAGAGGCAATAGTATGAAAGTTTGGCGTACATTCTTTCAGTACATTTAACACCTTTTCTATGAACAATACATAGTATTACTCTGAACTTTCATTTCTAAATTTATGCAAATGATTTCAGAGACACAGCTCCTTCTGCAATTTCCTTTTTTTTGTTTTTGTTTTTAAATTCAATTTTATTGAGGTATATTCACATACCGTACAATCATCCAAGGTGTACAATCATTTGTTCACAGTACCATTATATAATTGTGCATTCATCACTACAGTTAATTTTTGAACATTTTCATTACTGCAAAAAAACAATAAGAATTAACGTAAAAAAGAACACCCAAAACATCCCATCCCCCCGTAACTCCTTATTATTCATTTACTTTTTGTCCCCATTTTTCTACTCATCTGTCCACACACTGCATAAAGGAAGTCTGAGCCACAAGGGTTTAACCATCACACAGCCACACAATGTAAGCTACATAGTTATGTAATCGTCTTCAAGAATCAAGGCTGCTGGGTTGCAATTCAACAGGTTCAGGTATTTCCTTCTAGCTATTCCAATACATTGAAACCTAAAAAGGAATATCTATATAGCGCATAAGAATGCTGTTCTAGTTTGCTAATGCTGCAGAATGCAAAACACCAGAGATGGATAGGCTTTTATAAAACGGGGGTTTATTTCACTACACAGTTACAGTCTTAAGGCCACAAAGCATCCAAGGTAACACCTCAGGAATCGGGTGCCTTCACCGGAGGATGGCCAATGGTGTCCGGAAAACCTCTGTTAGCTGGGAAGGCAGCTGGCATCTGCTCCAAAGCTCCAGCCTCAAAATGGCTTTCTCCCAGGATGTTCCTCTCTAGCAAGCTTGCTCCTCTTCAAAATGTTACTCTCAGCTGCACTGAGTCCCTTCTCTTTGAGACAGCTCATTTATATGGCTCCACTGATCAAGGCCCACCCTGAAAGGGTGGGGCCACGCCTCCATGGAAATATCCCATCAGTTATCATCTACAGTTGGGTGGGGTGCATCTCCATGCAAACAACCTAATCAAATGTTCCAACTTAATCCCCACTATTATGTCTGCCCCACAAAATTGCATCAAAGAACATGGCTTTTTCTGGGGGACATAATACATTCAAACCGGCACAAATGCCCTCCAGAATATCCTCTCAACTCCATTTGAAATCTCTCAGCCACTGAAACTTTATTTTGTTTCATTTCTGTTCCCCCTTTTGGTCAAGAAGGCTTTCTCAATCCCTCAATTCTGGGTCCAGGCTCATTCCTGGGAGACATGTTGCATGTTGCCAGGGAGATTTACACCCCTGGCAATCATGTCCCAGGTAGGAGGGAGAGCAGTGAGTTTACCTGCAGAGTTGGCTTAGAGACAGAGGCCACATCTGAGCAACAAAAGAGGTTCTCTGGGGGGGGGGTGACTCTTAGGCACAATTACAAGTATGCTTAGCCTCTCCTTTGCAGTAATGAACTTTGTAAGGGCAAGCCCCATGATCAAGGGTTCAGCCTTCTAAATTGGTAATTCCCAATGCTTGTGAGAATATCAGTAATTTTTCCCAGGTAGGGAAGTTTAATATTTCCACATTTTCCCCTAGTCCCTCAAGAAGTCTTTGTAAATGAATTTTTGTTCTCTTCCCAAATTACTCTGGGATGTACTGGGGCTTCACATTAACCTGTACAGTCTAACAAGAGCTCACTCCCTATTCAAAGTTCCATGTAATTACGGTGTTTGAATAAACTGATCATACAAGTTCAATTATATAGTGTGCTACAGAAAATATAGAGTTTGTACCAAGTAAACATCTCTTCCTTTGGTCTCACACAGAAATGAAGTTTTAAAACACCATCACTATTGTCCTTTACCCTTTAGTATGATTAATCTTAGCCCTAACCAAGTCCATTTCATTCATATTTCTAATTGGGGTTTGATCTCTTTTTCAGCCTCTTTGGCATTTCCTCTATGGGGTAATGCTGACATTCATAGCTGCCAAACTCTGGCTCTGAGTCTCAGGTGTCAGTTCACACAGATACCTGAGGTTCTTGGGACTGACCAGATTATACACAAAGAGCTCAACATCTCAGAATTTAGAAATAGCCATTACAACTCAGGAATAGATGTAACTGCTATAGGAGCTTATAATCTAAGAAACTTTACTATAAGCCTTGCCCTGATAATCTGTGCTCTCAGATTCAATTCTCAGAGTTTGCACATTATATTTAGTCCATATTAGTGAGGCATTACATGGTTTGTCTTTTTGTTTCTGGTTTATTTCACTCAACATACTGTCCTAAAGGTCCATTCACCTAAGTGCATACCTCACAACTTCATTCCTTCTTGTAGCAGCTCAATATTCCATGTATGTATACACCACACTTCACAATTCCATTTCATCAGTCGATGAACCCTTAGGCCACCTCTATCCATTGAAAATTGTGACTACTGCAACCCATAAACCCCACTGTGCAAATGTCCATTCATGGCCCTGTTCTCAGTTCTTCCAAGTATATACCCAGTAACAGGGTTGTAGGACCATATGGCAATCCCATACTTAGCTTCCTGTGGAACCACCACACTGCTCTCCAGATGGTCTTCACCATTCTCCCTCCTTACCAACAGTGATTAGGTACATCCCCCTCTACACATTTTCTCCAGCACTTGTATCCCTCTATTTATTTTTTAGACAGTTTTATTTTCACATCATACATTCCCTCCTAAGTAAACAATCAAGGGTTCCCAATATAATCACATAGTTATGCATTCACCACCACAATCTATATGAATACATTTCCATTTCTTCAACAAAGAGGAAGAAAAGAAAAAAAGAAAAAAATGATGACAAAAAAAGAAAAAAGAAATTAAAAATAAAATAAAATACAATAAAATGATCAGACAACAATACCAGTGCCAAGAATCCTATATTCCTCCCTTATATTCCCCTCTTATAGACATTTAGCTTTGGTATATTGCCTTTGTTACAATTAATGGAAACATATCACAATGTTACTGTTAACTATAGACTCTAGTTTGCATTGATTGTATTTTTCCCCCAATACCATCCCATTTTCAACACCTTGCAAAGATGACATTCATTTGTTTTCCTGCATGTAAAAGCACACTTATATTTGTACATTTAATCACAATCATTGACCACTCTAGGTTTCACTAAGTTATACAGTTCCAGTCTTGATCTTCTCTTTCCTTCTGGTGTTACACATACCCCTAGCCTTCCTCTTTTAACTGTACTCACAGTCATCTTTGTTTGGTATACTTAAAATATTGTGCTACCATCATACAGTATTGTGCTACCCACTTCTGGATCTATACAATCAATCCTCTTGAACATTCTGTACTCCTTCAGCATCAAATGCCCAATCTTTACCCTCTTTCTCTCTCCTGATATCTTCATTTCTACACTTTTCTTCAAACCTCTCTCTCCTGTCTTTTCCTATTTTAGTACTCCCTTTAGTATTTCTTGTAGAGGAGGTCTCCTGTTCACGAACTCTCTCAGTGTGTGCTTATATGTAAATATTTAAAACTATCTCTCATTTTTAAAGAACAGTTTTGCCAACTTGGTTGGCAGTTTTTCTCTGTCATTATCTTGAATTTATCATACCACTGCCTTCTTGCTTCCATGGTTTCTGCTGAGAGATCCGTATTTAGTCTTATTGAGCTTCCCTTGTATGTGATGGATTGCTTTTCTCTTGCTGCTTTCAGAATTCTCTCTTTGTTTTGACATTTGACTATCTGATTAGTAAGTGTCTTGGAGTAGGTTTATTTGGATCAATTCTGTTTGGGGTATGTTGTGCTTCTTGGACCTGTAATGTTATGTCTTTCATAAGAGTTGGGAAATTATCATTGATTATTTCTTCTATTATTCTTTTTCCCCTTTTCCCTTCTCTTCTCCACTGGGACACTTATATATATATTCATGCACTTCATGTTGTCATTCAGTTTCCTGGGGCCTTGCTCATACTTTCCCATTCTTTTCCCTATCTGTTCTTTTGTGTGTAGGATTTCAGATGTCCTATCCTCTAGTTCACTGATCCTTTATTCTGCCTCTCCAAGTCTGCTGTTGTATGTCTCTGTTGGGTTCTTCATCTATTCTATTGTGCCTCCCATTCCCATAAGTTCTGCCATTTGTTTTTTCAACCTTACGAATTCTTCCTTATGGTCACCCAGTGTCTTCTTTATATTCTTCATCTCTTTTATCACATTTTCATTCAACTTGTTGATTTGATTTAGATTTGTTTGAACATCTTTAATTAGTTGTTTCAACTCCTCAATCTCAGTTGAGATGCTAGTTTGTTCCTTTGACTGGGTGATATCTTCGTGTTTCCTGGTGTGGCTCATGATTTTTTGCTGTCTATGTATCTGATTAGTTTATTTTGGAGGTTGTTTCTCTCTTTTGTCTAGGGTTTTCTTGTGGGTTGTCTTTGATCACTGTCTTTTCTTTGTTTCTCTTGCTGGCCAGCTATCAGATTGCCTCTGCCACCCAGTCTTCCCCACAAAATCAGGCACCCACCGTGGCCTGCCACAGAGATGGGAGGTAGGCACTGGGCACCCCAGCAAGTTCACTGTGTGTGGTAAAGCAAATATGCTGGCTTACAGTGGTGCTCTGTTTTCTGCCAGATAGCAAGACCTGGGTTTGTTTTGGAGCCCTGCTTTAACAGTTGGGTCTTCCATATTTCTAAGCCAAAACAGGGATGGGTTTATGAACAGGGCATGTAGATCAGCTCCTGTGGTCCTAAGAAAGGGTCTGGAGCATTTTTTAAAGGTGTTTCAATTCTCTTGCACCTTCCAGACTGTCCAGCAGATAGTGCTGTTTGGTAACTTGATTGTTCTCAGAAGCTGCTTTGCCTCTGATCACAGGCTGCATCTACACAGGTGAGGTTAAACTGTGGGATTCCTATGCCCTAACTTTGCCAGCCAAAATCTGGCTAAATGTGGGGTTCCACCTGTGGCAAAGTACCCCCTCAGCTGACCCAGTACTCCAGCTGTCCCTGAGACAAAGAAACAGCTGCTGGTTGCTGCTTCCCTCAAGAGTGGGGGAAGGGCCTTTAGACCCAGGGCTGGAAACAGAGTCTCTGTCCACATTTTCTCAGTCTCTTTGTCCTTCACTAACCTGGGCCTCTAAATGTCCTCCCCTCTCCCCAGGGTCTTCAAATATTGAGGGTATGTCTCACTGCCATGAGAGGTTTTGTAGTCTGTTTCTGGGGTGGGAGGGGTCCCATCTGCTGATTTTGTGACTTTCCCACACTGAGACTTAAAACTCTTCCTCCAGAGTTTTAAGCAATTCAGAATTGTCCTTTTTTTGTTGTTGAATCTCTGGAAACAAATTTTCAGTAGCTGTTTACATTATCATGTTGATGATGTCACTCCCTCTGCAATTTCCTTTTTTCAATCAACATTAGGAGATCAACTCATTGATATGTCTAGAATTGGGTAATTTTTCTTACTGTTGTTTAGATTTCCATCAACTAATTCAGCACAACTTAGTTTCCTTTTTTTATTTTTCTTTTGTATTTCTTTTCTCTTTTTCCTTTCTTTTTTTTTTTTTTTTTTTTTTTTTTGCCACTAGGAAAAATGCGGCTGGCCATGAATTTCCCTGTACATGCATTAGATTTCTCTGGGTTACACCTACAACTGATATTTCTGGATCATTCCAACTACACCAGTGTGTCCCTCTTGCAAACCAAAATTCTGCCATTCCTCTTTTCCTTCTACTACTCAGCTCTCCTGGTGAGTTGCTGCTCTAGAACTGGGGCCTCTAGAACAGGGGCTGGCAGACATTTTCATAAAGGGCCAAAGAGCAAATATTTCTGGCTCTGCTGGCCAAAATGCAAGATTGAGGATATTATGTTAGTACTTCTATAACCATTTTAAAATATTAAAACCATTCTTAGATCACAGGCTGTGAAAGAACAGCAGCTGCCAGATTTGGTTCATGTGCCATAGTTTGCTGACCCCTGCTCTCAACAATCTTTTCAGTTCCAGAGCAAATTTATTCATTAACAGATACATTAATACATGTACTGATACACACATAGCCTTTTTTTTTTTTTTTTTTTTTTTTTTTGGCAGTGTAAGAAGTTAGGTTGTTGGCTCATGGGAAGCCTGGAAGAGATGGTGCCATAGTCCTAGTCAAGCATTTCCTATAAGACCACTGTTGCCTTTGGTTGCCAGGAGCCCAAGAGTAGCTCCATCATCCACACCCAAAGGGGCTCCTTGCTTCTCTGTCTTCTCAGCTGGCACTGTGGTGAGTGGTTACAGGGCTGTGATGGTTAAGTTCATATGTCACCTTGGCCAGGTGATGGTACCCAGCTGTCTAGTCAAGCAAGCACTGGCCTAACCGTTGCTGCAAGGACATTTGTGGCCAGTTAATAAACCAACAGGCTGGTTTATTAAATCATCAGTCAGTTGACTGCAGCTGTGACTGATGACTTACCAAAGGGCGTGTCTTCCACAATGAGAGAATGCAATTGGCTGGATTTAATCCAATTAATCAGTTGAAGACTTATAAGCAAGACAGATAGAGGACCTTCACTTCTTCTTCGGCTGCCCAGTGAAGCATTTCCTGAGGAGTTCATCGAAGTTGCCACTTCATTTCCTGAGGAGTTCATCGAACACATTTGTTGAAGATCCCAGTTCATTTCCTGAGGAGTTTGTCAAAGTTGCCGGTTCGTTTCCTGAGGAGTTCATCAGACATCTTCCTTGGAGTTGACAGTTTGTTGACGGCTCTACAGAATTTGGACTCGTGCATACCCACAGTTGTGTGAGTCACTTTTACAATTTGATAATCAGAGACACCTCTCATTGATTCTGTTTTCCTAGAGAACCCTAACTAATACAACTTGGTACTGGGAGTGGTTCTTGAGAAACAGAATCTTAAAATGGGCTTTTACAATTTGTTTTCTACTCTGATTAGATTCAGAGGCACTAATGACTCTATTTCCAATAATCAAGAGGGCACAAGCTGGCAAAGGAAATACGCAAAATAGCACCATTTGATTCTCGTAATCATACTCTAGTACAAAGCAAGGCTCTGGGTGACAGTGTTTTCGACACCTTCACAGAGTTTTGCAGTATTAAGTGGTATAATGATGTTGGCTGGCTGCTCTTAGATACTTTGGATAAAGTTGTAAGAGAAAGGGATGAGCTAAAGGCTTCAGATTCAAAACTTAAACGCCGTATGACAGATGTAAAGGTTTCCATGTGCGCCTGAAAGAAAATCTTATTTCCTGTGCCCGCAGACTGGAAGTTTCTGAAAACCAGACACAGTCTCTCATTGTATGAGTAGCAAATTTACAACATAAACTAAAATCTCAACCTCTCAGGGTGTCTGCTGTTAAAGTAAAGGCATTGATTGGAAAATAATAGGATCCTGAAACTTGGGATGGAGACATATGGATTGATAATAATGACAGTGAGAACATTGGAACCCTGGATTCTGCTGGGTCATTGTTAGATTTACCTGTAGAGGGCTGTCCCGGGGAAACAGCTTCCCTACCTCCAGTCTGCCCTAAGGAGCCTGCCACCCAACCCCCACCTAAGGAGATTAACCCTTCAGTGCCTGCTAATCCTGTAATCACCTGCCCTGAGGAAGCAGCCCTCACTCCTTTGTCTGGAGAGATTAATCCTGTTTTAAGAGATGAAAATGCAACAGAATGTCCTGAGGTGAATGGCTCAAGTCCCAACAAGCCCCAAAGGGTGAGATACAAAGTGTGACCCATGAAGAGGTACGCTATACTCCAAAGGAACTGTATGAGTTTTCCAACTTATACAGACAGAAACCAGGGGAATATGTGTGGGAATGGATAATAAGAGTGTGGGATAATGGTGGAAGGAATATAAGGTTGGATCAGGCTGAAATTACTGATATGGGCCCACTAAGCAGAGATTCTGCATTTAATGTTGTAGCTCGAGGGGTTAGAAAGGGTGTTAACTGTTTGGGTGGCTGGCTGAAACATGGATCAAAAGGTGGCCAACATTACCAGAGGTTGAAATGCCAGAACTGCCCTAGTACAATGTGGAGGAGGGGATTCAAAGGCTCAGAGAGACTGGAAAGTTAGAGTGGATTTATCATGGAAGACCTGCTCACACAGCCCTGGAGTGTCCAGAGGACACACCTTTTACCAGGACTGTAAGGAATAAATTTGTGAGACTAGCTCCATCATCCCTGAAGAGATCTGTAGCTGCCCTTCTCTGTAGGTCAGATATTACTGTAGGATCTGCTGTCACTGAGCTGGAATCCTTAAACACAATGGGGATAATCAGGTCCCGAGTCGGTAGAAGCCAAGTGGCTGCAGTTAATTGCCACAGACAAGGTGGGCATGGCTACCATAATGGAAAACAGGCTCAAAGCAGCAATCAAAATAATATGACTCGCAGAGACTTATGGCGTTGGCTAGTGGATCATGGAGTACCAAGTAGTAAAATAGATGGGCAATCAACTAAATTCTTGTTTGAACTATATAGGCAGAAGAATTCTAGGTCACATGAACAAAAGTCTCCCTTGAATTACAAAAACAGAGAGTCACGGCCCCTTAATCAATTCCCAGACTTGAGACAGTTTACAGATCCAGAGCCCCTTGAATGAAGGGAAGGCCGGGTACCCTTGGGGAAGGACCCTGTTACACTGCCAAAAATTTATACTGTTAATCTTCCTCCCAGCCTTCCCCAGGGGGACCTATGGCCTTTTACCAGGGTGACTGTGCATTGGGGAAAAGGAAATGATCAGATATTTCATGGATTATTAGACACTGGTTCAGAAGTGACATTAATTCCTGAAGACCCAAAATGTCACTCTGGTCCACCAGTCAGAGTTGGGGCTTATGGAGGTCAGGTGATTGATGGAGTTTTAGCTCAGGTCTGTCTCACAGTGGGTCCAATCAATCAGTTGAAGACTTTTAAGTGAGACAGATAGAGGACTTCACTTCTTCTTCAGCTGCCCAGCGAAGTGTTTCCTGAGGAGTTCATTGAACATCTTCAGGGGAGTTGCTAGTTTGCTGCCTGCCCTATGGAATTTGGACTTGTGCATACCCACAGTTGCATGAGAGACTTTTATAAATTTTATATTCGTAGATATCTTTCATTGATTCTGTTTCCCTAGAGAACCCTAACTAATACAAGGGCAGTGATGTGTCTGGTCTCCCAGTGGGGGTCTGCAGTTGCAGGGGCCCAAAGCCCCAGTCTTCCACACCACTCTTAGACACTCTTCTACAAGAAATGGGAAGTGTGTGCTGGGCAGTCTCTCTCCAGTAGCCTTAAGTACAAAACGCTGTCCTCAGTGCATTTGGAGGAGCAGTGGAGGGCAAGAGCCACAAAAATGGTCAGAGTTTTAAAAAACATGGACATCTGAGAGTGCCGAAGACTTTGTCTTCTTCCTAAAGATGGGGTCGGGATGGGATACAGGAAAGGCAGAGATGGGGGAAATAACCCACTTTGTTCCCCAAGACAACTAGAGCAAGAAGACAATCAAGAAAGTTCAAATTAAAGAAGTTTTTCATAAAACCTAGTCCAAGACAAAATTCATCATGGCCTTTACTTATTTTTCCAACAATACTCATTCGGATTCACTCTAACCATCAACATCTACTCTGTTCTGGACCACTTCTGGTCAAGGCACCTCTATGAGCTCTTTCCTCAGTGACTGTAACTTCTTCTTTGGGAGATATCTGCCCTGGGGGACTGTGTAAAGTTCCCAGTGTTATGAAGCTAACCATTTTGGGGAGAGGGCAGTGGTAGAGAGGAACAAAGAGGAAATGTGTGGTACGAGTGCACACGCGCGCGCGCGCGTGTGTGTGTGTGTGAAAGCAAGAGAGACTCTCCCTTTTCAAAAATTTCCAGACTCACCTAGAAAATACTCTACATCTCAGTACACATTGAAATTCTGCCAACCCCATCCAATATGGATTAGCCCAATGCTCTTATTCTCTCCTGCCATCCTCTCTACCTGCTGCTGTTCACCTCTCCAGATTATGAGAACCCCACCTGGTATTTCCCTCCAGCAAATATACTTCCACTCCTGCCCCAGCCCCATAGAGTTGATGGAAATCAGAGAAGTGACAAAAAAGAAGAGGTGCGTCAAGCCCCTGTGTCCCAGCAGTGGTGGACCCACATGAGTTTCTTCCGGGCCCTGCACCTGCGCAATGGGGCTGATGCCTTGGCTGGGTGAGGCAACCCCATAAGTAGATCAACTGGAATCATGAGCGATGGTGGATCAGGTGGGCACCCTAGTCTTTTCTTGAGCTTTTACACACACCATTACCTTTGCAGCAATGATGGCTCAGGGTCTGGGTGGGTAGCTGGCAGAACTGCTGTGCTGATATCATGCACAGGTTTGCTGACTGCTGCTGGTGTTGTGATCTGTTGACTCAAGCAGGCCGCCTTTTACCTAGGACAAGTGACTCAGCAAAGATCCCCTAGAACTCAGATTTTCTGCAACCCATGCAAGAAGGCTAAATTAAATTGTTTGTACCTTTCTAAATGGTTCTGTGGATGATGGTGGTTATCCCTTACAGAGGTGGAGAGACACAGAGGAATCCCCAAGTTTTAAAGACTTAAATTCCAGTTACAGCTGAGAGAAGAATGTGTCATTAAGTGTGGCTGGGCACCTGTATTCATTTCCACCTCTAGAATAACATGGTGTTCACTAGAGAAACTTTTAATCCCCCTTTGGCTTTTGTATGCTGCTCTGTGAGCAGAAACATATTTCTCACTTCCACTCCTCCCCTGGCTAACTCTAGTCAAGGGTTTGACATCACTCTCTTGGTGTCCCTCCAGTGCACCCCCCAACATAGAACTATCACATTGGGTTGAAATCGCTCCTGCACTTATCTGAGCCCCCATTAAACTGGAAGTTTCTTCTTCAGTGCTGTCCTCACAACCAATGTGGTGCCTGGATCAGGCTGAATGGAGATTAAATGCTCCCTGAAATAGCTAAAAGAACACAGAATCAAGGAGAAGACATTCAGAGCATCAAGATCAGAAAAGAGTTGTTGTCAAACCTAGTGGCAGAGTGAACGTGTAGTGAGAAGCAGCAGGAGGTTAGGTGCTGAAGATCTGAGGCCCAGGCCTGGGCATGAAGTTCCTGGTGGCTGGAGTTCCATATGTGGCCTGTGAACCATACCAGGGCATTCTAGACTCACTCCCTGGCTGCTGGCCACAGAGTGGGGACGGACAGGCAGGGAGGGAATTACAGGTGCTGAGCCTGGCCGAAGGCTCAGTGCTGGGCATGCTGGGTCCTAAGCTGTTCTAGAGTCTCACCCTGAGGAGTCTGTGGCCTTCAGGGTAATGGTCCAGAGGGAGTAGCAAACTCAGGAGTGGCTCTGACATGGATGTTCCAATGACTCAATAAAATGAGGAAGAGCTGGAGATGGTGGAGACCAGGTGAGTTCACCTGCTCTACCCACGTCTTGGCAATGTGGATGTGGGAGTCATACCCTTGTAGTGGGTGAAGGTACAGAGAGGTGGCTTTCAGGGTCCAAGGGGAACTCGGGAGAAAGAAAGAAAAGCTTTATTAGGTGGAGCTCCCTCAGAAGCAGATCCTGAAACAAAGATTCAAGGGCAAGTGGCTTATTTGGGATATGAAGAAAACACTGGCAGGAGATTGGAGAGGAGAGACAATGATGGAAAGGTAGCCGATCAGGTGTGTCTTGAAGCAAGTTACTGTGATGGGCAACTAACAGGTGCTGGCAGTGGGGAATTGGGCTGGTGGTGAGCAGTGAATTGAGAAATCCCAAGGGGCTATGGGTGGGGTACCAACTGCACCTGCTGCAAGGCTTCAATGTAGAGACTCATCCATGGAACATCAGACACTAGGGACAGTTATGAGCAGCTGCTTGCAGTGTGCCAGAGGTTACCCTCACCCCTGCTGACCCGGGTGTGGCAGACTCTGCAGGCAGTAGAGCCTGGGATTCCCACTGGACTGAGTCACCACAGCAGGGAGACCCCATCTGATTAATCTGCATTCCTTTTTTCCTGGGCGGGGGGCAGAAGACCCTTAATAGCTGATGGCTGAATAGAATTAAAATCTAGCTCAGGAGGGTCAGAGAAGAGAGGACCAACTGCCCACCTGGGAACCCTGAGGTCACTGTCAGGGGCCATGAATTTCCAGGTGGGGATGCCTGCTTGCTTCACCTGAGCCCCCATCAACTACAACCTCATCATTCATATCAGCCAACATCTACACAGGGTTTCCTACCTGCCCAGGCTCTGTGCTCCAATTCTACATACACTGTCTTATTTAATCCCCATTGCTTTCTGATGTAGGACTACCAGCTTCCCCCTTGTACAGATGAGGGAAAGTGGAAAAAGTCTGATGTTTCTCTTGAGCTTCCGTTTTTGGCATCAGTTGGACATGGGACAATTCCTCTTCCTGATTACTCTGAAAGAGTGGCTTGTCTCAAACACAAGTTGGTCATCCTGGGATCCACCGTAGGATCCTTTTATTATGGAAAGTCACAGGTGGATGGGACTGAAGATCTCATTTAGCTGGGCTCCCATTTTTCAGTGAGAAAATGGTCATCCCTCAGGACACACAGCTCAGTCTGGAACACATCTCTATGGATTCAAAGTTCAGAACTGCAGTCACTCCTCCATATTGCCTCTCTGGCTGTTTTCTAAAATTATATGTCTTATTTAACCTATTTTCTGGGTTGATTTTTTCTCAGAGGGATACTTTTTTTTTTTTTTTTTTTTTTTTTGGTGGTGGTGGATAAGTGGATGTCTTAGAGAATTTAAGCAGAGGTTGTCATGCAATGTTTAGTCTAGGAGAGAGAGGCTCATTTTTGGCAAGCATTTTGTGGCTGTTAGGAAGAGCTTCTTGACTGGACTATGGGTTGCCCAGCACAAGCAGAGCTGGGGTCTGGCTTGCAAGAAGTCCCAGGCAGTGGCCTCTGGAGGTTTGATCTGCCCAAGTCCCGGTGTTCAAAAGTTCTACATACTCATTCCAATATTTAGGGCATTGTCTAGGAAAATGATTTTGACTACCACTGAAAAGACATCTTTCTTCCCCAGATTTTTGGATGTATTTCATTTTCCATTACTGAAAAATGAGAGTAATATTTTCCCGGCTGGATCTGTGAGTAAAGGGGCAGGGTCACCATCACTCTTTCTTGGCCTTGCCTTCCTTCTCCCTCCCAAACACTCATCTCTTCTGCGCCCAGGGCCGTACTTGGTTACAAACCCTCTCCTTTCAAGGCCCTGGAATTTGTATCTCTGACCTGTTGGATTCATCCTTCCTCAGGCTCAGGTTTCTAAGAGACAGAAAACCCAGGTGTTCCATTTCTATACCTTCTACTTGTCCATATCCAACATGGAACTATTTTGTGGTGGTTTCTCCCAACTGTTCCCCAGTGTCATTTGTCTCTGGATTTAACCTGTAAATATGCCAAACCTTTCCACTGACTGCTTAACCGAGTCCAACAATTCCAGGTCAGGCCCTGTTCTCTCTGCCAACTGAGAATGAGCTGATCTCCGACAGAGAGGGGCCCACTGGAGGCCATCCCTCACCATAGCCCACTCCTTCAGCAAGGCCACAGCGGCCCACAGAATGACCTCTGGAGGAACAGGTAGATGGTAGGAGGTGGAGGTGAAGGTAGATGTGCTGTGGATTCCCATACCTGTGCACCATCAGATAGTCCTGGAAAGCTTATGAAAATTATAAATCCTGGGTCTTGTATCAGTTAGCTTTTGCTGCGTAACAGACTGTCTTAAAATGTAATGGCTTCAACAACTGCCTTTATTTAGCTCATGGTTCTTTGGGTGGGCTAGGTGGTTCTTCTGCTCTGGGCCTGTTCATCTCAACTTAGTGGAGGGGTCTGCTGACAGATTGGCTCGGCCTTCGTCATCTAGGATGGCCTCTCACACATGTCCAGTGGTCAGCAGGCTATAGACTGGGGTGACAGATACAACTGGGCTGTGTGTCTCTCTTCTTCTAGCAGGGCAGCTTGGACTCACTCATGTAGAACCACAGTTTCCAAGAGGGCAAGCCCCACAGTGCAAGCACTTTTTGAGCTTCTGCTTGTGTCACATTTGCTGATGTACCATTGGTCAAAGCAAGTAACATGGCCAAGCCCAGAGTCAGGGTGGGAGGGAATTACCCACGGGCATGAATGCAGGGAAGCATGGACAAATAAGGGTCATTGCTACAACTATCTGCCACCGTTCAGAGATAATAAATCAGACTCTGGGGATGGCCCAGGAATCTGTAGGTTTGAAAAGTTCCCTGGGTTAATTCTCACACAGCTGCTCAAACAACAGTCAATTGGGGAATGTTCTGGTTTGCTAATGCTGAATTTATGCAAAATACCAGAAATGGATTGGCTTTTTTAAAGGGGTTTATTTGGTTACAAAGTTTACAATCTTAAGGCCATAAAGTGTCCAAGGTAAGGGATACCTTCACTGAAGGATGGCCAATGGTGTCCGAAAATCCTCTGTTAGCTCAGAAGTCTTGTGGCTGACGTCCGCTTGCTTCCAGGTTGTGTTTCAAAATGGCATTCCCCAAAATGTTGCTCTTGGGGCGTTTTGTCCTTTCTTAGCTGCAGCTCCTCCAAAATGTCACTCTTAGTTGCTCTTGGGGTGTTTATCTTCTCTTAACTTCTCCAGCTCAGAAGTCTGCTTTCAAAGGCCATGTCCAAAATGTCTCTGCAGCTCCTCTTTCAGCTCCTGTGCATTCTTCAAAGTGTCCCTCTTGACTGTGGCAAGCTCACTTCTTTTGTCTAAGCTTTTATAGGGCTCCAATGAACTAATCAAGGCCCAAGCTGAATGGGCAGGGCCATACCTCCATGAAAATTATCCAGTGAAAGATCTCGCCCACAGTTGAGTGATCACATCTCCATGGAAACATCCAATCAAAAGTCTCCAACCCAATGAACACCAATATGTTTCTTGCCCACACAAGACTGAATCAAAGATAATGTCATTTTGAGGGTCATAATACATCCAAACCAGCACATGGAACATTGAAAAAAGTGCTTGGCCAGGATTCTCACTTCTCTTTTGGATGTTGTAACATTGTTGTGAGTTGTGAACTCAAAAGCCTTCAGGGGCCAGGCCCATAAAATAAATGTGTGAAGTGCAGGTGTGGGGACAGGGAAGGGATAGTCCATGTCCCTTTTGATGGACTGAATCTTGTCCCCCACAAAGACATGTTTAAGTCTGAATCCTGGTCCTGTGGATGTGAACCTGTTTGTAAATAAGATCTTTGAAGATGCTGTTAGTTAAGGTGAGGTCAAACTGAATCCGGAGTCCTGTAAGCAGAAGTTTGGACACAGCAGAAGGAGACAGAAAGCAGATGACAATGTGACAGGCAGAGAGTGACTATGAATTGCCAGCAAGACATCACCAGAATGCCCCAGAATTCAGAGAAAACATGACCTTTCCAACATCTTGATTTTAGACTTGTGGTCTCCAAAACCATGAGAAAATAAATTCCTTGTTTAAGCCAATTAGTCTGTGATATTTGTTATATCTGCACTGACAAACTAAGACATCTCCTAAAGGGATTCAAACTCAGTTTTCTTTGCATACTGACCAGGCCCAAGCTCTTGCATCTGAGCTGCTTGTGGCCTTAGGTTGGTGCCCCTCATTGCAGACTCAGTTCTATTATTACTGTTTCCCACACTGTAAGAAAGATATGGTGGTCCCAGGATGAGGGGCTCCATATGATTCTAGAAAAACAGCTACTTTCAACCCAGAGGCCCAACCATCAGCAGTGACCCAGGTCAGCAGGACCTGGGGATCCTTCCTTCATTCCTTCTTTGCCTCACATTCACCATCTGCTGTACTCTCTCCCTTACTATCCTCTCCACTTGCCCTTCTTTACTTTTCCTCCTTAGCTCTCTCACTGCCTGATGTGGCAGATATTTTCTCTGTTTATTGCTTCACTGCATCTCTATCTCCCACGAGAACATAAGCTCCATGGATTTGTGTCTGCGTTCACCACTTCTGGATCTTCAGGCTGGGCACATGGTGAGCACCTAATGGGTATTCCTTAAGTGAACGAAGTCCCCTCACTGTCCTTTTTCTTAGCTGGCCAGAGTCTGTCTTCGGGAAAGGCTGCCAGCCTGGCCCCTGACATCTCTCTCGGTGCTCTCTGCTTGCTCTGCTGACAGAGCCATATTGATAGAATAGAATTTCCTCCTACTACATGCCCATTTTCCCCGAAATCCATTTTCACGATAAGAATTGTCTCCCAAGGATTCTTCAGAGATGGATGAAGTCTCCCAGGTCCTTGTGAGCCAGGCGTTAGCTGGAGGTGGGAGCAGGAGAGGGGGAATGCAGGGCCTCTGGTCTAAGAAGGGATTGGAGACTGGCTTCAGGTGCTCCTTCCTCCCAGCATCTAGAACACAGTCTAGTCAAGCTAGGAGGACTCAGGGGTGTGTGGCCCAGCGTGTCACAGGGCCCCTCACTGGGGCTGGCCCCGAGGCGTTTGAGTTTGCTATCTGGGATTTCATGGGTGGGGAAATAGAGCCGCAGAGATGTTAGGAAGCTGCCAATGGCCCCAGAGCTGATGGGAGACCGTCTTCTATCTCTCGGTTTATTGAGCTCCTCTCATACCATCCTGTCCACCGTTATCTCGAGGGGATGTGCAAAACCAAGTTTTTTGTTTCTTTACAAACCAGATTTTAATCTGAGTACCCCCGAAGTAAATAATATATACATGGGCTCAAAGATGCCTTTAGGAAGGTAGAATAAAGGGGGAGAGCATTTAAAAATTTTATGAAGACAAAAACTCCCAGGAGGCTGGGTTTAAAATTGTTCAAGAAACAACCAGAATCCCCCAAATGACACTTTGATAAGTCAGTTTAGAATATAGGGGAACTTTGTAAACTTGTGTCCACGTAAAAACCTGCACATGAATGTTTATAGCAGCTTTATTCATAACGTTCAAAGCTTGGAAGCAACCAAGATGGCCTTCCAAAGGTGAACGGATAAGTGAACCGTGTGGTACAGCCATAGAGTGGAATATTCTTCAGCCATAAAAAGAAATGAGCTACCAAGCCCTGAAAAGACATGAAAAGACATGGGAGAACCTTAAATGATATTGCCGAGTGAAAGAAGCTGGTCTGAAAAAGGCTACTTACTGTACAATTCCAACTATATGACATTCTGGTAAAGGCAAAACTACAGAGACAGTGATAAGATCAGTGGTTGCCAGGGGCTCCAGGGAAGGGAGGAAGGGATGAATAGGTGGAAATAGGGAAATTTTAGGGCAGTGAAATTGTTCTCTATGATATGATAATGGAGGATACGTGACATTATGCATTTGTCAAAACCCACAGAATTTTACAACCCTAATGTAAACTATGGACTTTAGTTAATAATAATGTATGACTATTGGTTTATCACTTGTGCCAAATGTCCCACACTATTGCAAGATGTGAATAGGGGAAACTGTGCTGGACGTATATGGGACCTCGCCAAACTTTTCACTCAATTTTTCTGTAAACATAAAACCCTAAAAAAATAAAATCTATTAAAAGAAAAATAATACGGGGGACCAGGAGACCCAGTGTGATAGGACACAGTCTTCTCAGAAAGAAGAGATGAAATCTGGGGGAGATGTCCGAGCTTGAATGTGGAGTTCGGGGTGATGTTTCTGCAACACATACTTGGCTCTCGGTTATTGCTCCGGCAAAACCCTCCAACTGCTTGTTTTCCATTTCACTGGAAGCAGGCGTGAGCAGCCCAGTCTGTTTCAGATCATGGTTTACAGGCTGGAGACGCGGACTGATTCCAAGAGCCAAATGTTTGAGGCAGATGCACCGTGTTCTTGTTCAGAAACCTGGGACTACTTGGATGGGAACATTGCACATAAAACATGAAAATCCAGCAGTTCCAAGTATCAGAGAAGTTGCAGATCCTGGGCACAGATCTGGGATGCCCAAAACATTCCCAGATGGCCACTGCAAATTGTGGCTTCCCAAAACCAGGAGGTGGCCTGTAGAGGTCTCCCATGATCTGGTTCCTGATGGGGCTGGCAGCTTCCCCATCCAGGGCTGGACCCCTCAGAGGGCTTGGCTCCAAATGACGCTCATTCAGATGACATGCTCTGCGAGTTTCTCCGTCTGTCTCCCAGGGGCCTGGCAGAAAGAGATGGCAGAACATCTCAGAATTTGACCTGATCTTTGGATTGGGCCCCATGTTGTACAAGGTCCCTGTTTGCTCAGCTGGCCTCCCTGAGGGTCCTTGGCTTTAATGTTGAAAGGCCTGTGCCTGATGCCAAAGGGACGCTGAGCTAGAGGTGCCTCTCAGAGATGCTGGCCAGTATGGGGGCGGCTGCTAAGAGATGAAGTTGGGGAGGAGAGACTGGTAGGAGTAGGCAAAGGAGAAACAGAATTTGGAAATGTTCCCCCTACCAATGGAACGTTAGTGGGTTGTCTAAAGACCAAGAAAGGAACCCTTTGGATTGCCAGGAGGATTCATTGGCAACTTCAAAACCAGCTGTTTGAGCCAATAGTAATTCCCAGGGAGGTAGAGGCACCTTCCAGTTTAATGGGTATGCTGGTTTGGATGTATTATGTCCCCCAAAAGGTTATGTTCTGTAATGAAATCTTGTGGGGGCAGATGTATTAGTGTTGATTAGGTTGGAATCTTTGGATTAGGTTGTTTCCATGGAGATGTGACCCACCCAACTGTGGGTAATACCTCTGATTAGGTTATTTCTGTGGAGATGTGGCCCCGCCCATTCAGCACAGGTCTTAATTAAATCACTGGAGCCCTATAAAGGAGCTCACAGACAGAAGGACCTCAGAGCAGCTGCAGCTTAGAGAGACATTTTGGAGAATGCCGTTTTGAAACACAACCTGGGAACAAGCAGACGCCAGCCACGTGCCTTCCCAGCTAACAGAGGTTTTCCGGATGCCATTGGTGTTCTTCAGTGAAGATAACCTACCGTTGGTGCCTTAGTTTGGACACTTGTATGGCCATAAGACTGTAACTTTGTAACCAAATAAAGCCCCTTTATAAAAGCCTATCCATTTCCAGTATTTTGCATAAAGGCAGCATTAGCAAACTGGAACAATGGGCTATTATCCATTTTAACCTCCAAATTTATATGTCCAGCCCAGAACCACAGGCCAGAACTCCAGATTTGTATATTCACATGCCTACTTGGCATCTCCACTTGGTTGTCTCAGGCATCTCTAACCTCACATGTCTAAAACCAAGCTCTTGACCCTTTCCCCACCCACACCTCCTCTCCCCCATCCTTTGTCATCTCAGTTGGTGGGAAGTCACCTTCCAGGATCTCAGGCATGACACCTTCCAGTTGCCCTTGACTCCCCTCTTTCATTCACATTGTCCTTGCAATCCATCAGCAAATACTGGTCGGTGAGCATAAAACATTATACTAGAGTCTGCCCATGTCTTACAGCCTCCTCTTTTGCCTGTGTTATTACAGTGGTCTCCTGTCTGGTTAATCTATCCTTTTATACCCAGCCAGGGTGATTCTCTTAAAAACACAGGCCAGCTCGTGTCCTTCTGCTCAAAACCATGCCACAGTTTCTCATTTTACTCAGAGTAAAATCCCAAGACCTTCCAGGAAGGCCCTGAATGCCCTGGCTGGCCAGCTCCTTTCAGAACTCATCTCTCAACCCCCTTCCCAACTTCCTGCCTCAGGACCTTTGTGTTTGCTCTGCAGTTCTCACTGAGCTAAGCCACTAAGAGCTGTCAGATGACAGCCTCCATCTCTGCCATGTTAGGTAGATATTGGTGCCTTGTCCAGGCTCACAGTGGCTTGGCAGACACAGCTAATGCTCTGTCCATATTCCCTCTCTCATGCATGTTGGTGGCTTCCTACTAGAAGCACCTGCCACTCTCTGCCTTGCAAGCACAAGACTGGATAGGACAAGCCAGGTGGGATTTGGAAATTACCCCAGCTTCTTTGCCCTTTGGATGTGACAACGCTGAAGCATGTTTTCTCACTGACTCCCAGTGTTCCCCAGCGGGATTGAACCCCAGTTTCCCATAAGGTTGACTGACTTGATAACACATATGTTATTTGCTTCCTTCTCTGTACTGTCTCACTTCTTACCCCATATGAGCTTTGTGGGGAAAAGTTAACCTCAGGTCCCAGAGGACCTTGGAATTCTAGAGCCCAAGTTGCTCTGGTAACTATGGCTGTGAAACAACTCACCTTAGAACTTAACGGTATAAAACAAGGACCACAGTTATGCTGCTCGTGAATCTGCAATTTGGGTAGGTCTTGGCAGGGACAGCTCATCTTGGCTCCCCATGTCAGCTGGGCCCCTCAAAGACTGGGGACTGGGATCATCACTTACTCCTATGTCTGGTGGTAGATGCTGGGAAGACTTGAATGGTTGGGGCTGGAACAGCTGAAGCTCCTTGGACATCTGTCTCTATCCTATGTGGTCTGTCTGTATGGTCTCTTCAGCATGATGACTTCAGGTAGCCGGACTTCTCACATGATAGCTCAGAGGTCCAGGGGTGCATGTCCAAAGCAAGAGAGGGCCCGGTGGAGGCTGTCTTACTTTTTACAACTTAGCCTGGGAAATCATACAACATCACTTCTGCTACATGCTGTTGGAGGTGGCTGCAAAAGTCCACCATATTTGGCAACCTTTGCCAAATATAATCTGCCACACAGGTCTTTGCTTTTGGATCTGTTGGTGTGATGTTCCATTTGGTCAAGAGCTTATAGTCTGCCATGAAAATGCCCACACAGGCAAAGAGAGGCACTGGCTGAAGATGGCATAACAGGGCTCTGGGCTGGGCCAGACCAGAGACCCACCTTCTTCCAGAGGAAATTGAGCCTCCCCTGACCCCAAGTGTTCACCTGAGTTCATATACATGACTTGCTGCTGTTGTTTAAAGAAGAGGAAGAATTTTGGTCATAGAAGAAAAGGAAACATTAGGTGGATGGAGGTGGAGAAGTTGGTTCCCTGACCAGCCTCTGGGACTGGTTGGAGTCCCCAGTGGGGAGCCAGAGTCAAAAGACAAAAGACCCTGTTTCACGAGGCTCTTCTGTGAGGTGGTGATCACAAGCAACAGTGTTTCAGTGCCCTGGAGATTAGTGCAGCACAGAATTGGGGAGCATGGAATCCAGTTCTGCTCTAGCACCTTGAGAATTGGGGTTTGGGGAGGTGGGATGTACATGGAGGGTACTGGTAATGGAGGCGATGGCTAGGGATCCTGACAAGGGGCTGGAGCAGAAGAACATGGGAGAGATGTGCTCTTTTACATTTGCAAAATGTAGACCTCATTCTGGGCACTTCCCAAAATAATGGGAGGAGGCTCTGGGAGGACCTGTGTCCCTGCACGACCAGATGTAGACTTGGAGCTGGTCGGAATCTGGTGTTGATGGGAGTGGGACCTTGTGTGTTCACAGTCAAGGATACTTTGGGGGGAGGATAATAGAATGTTAAAGATACCACCATGTCATAGCCATATTTGTTAATTTAGGATGGTGAGTGTGTGTATGGCTAAAAAGGGAAAGATCAAAGTTGAGAGGTAAGAGTGATGCTTTTATGTTGTCCACCACACATTACAATCTGAGAAAGGGGCCCTATTTTTCATGGCTTCTCTGCTGCATTGAGCTGCCTGCCATTTCTGGCTGATGGGTCAATTTTGTAGGAGGATGGGATATAGGAATTTTTACCTATATTACTTACAGGGGTTCAGAGTTTCCTTAAGAAAGATGTGACAGTCCTAGTGACATCCTAGAGCCCTCGTAGCCACCCTGGCCTCTCTGGAAGAGTGCTTACCATTTTGTGGCATGGATTTTTAACAACAGTCACAGGGGACTTTGTAATTGCTTCAGGGAAAAATATCAGACTTCTAAATACTATAGTGTCCAATATACTTTTATCATTTATGAAAACCTTTTTTTCTTATTTAGAAAAATACTTATTTTTTTATTTTTGAAAATCTAAGACAATTTCAGATAAGCGAATAAAATAAAATTGCTAAAAATCTTAACACTGAGATATAAGCAACATTAATATCTATATGAAAGATATAAAATATCAAATTATAAGTGCTTGCATTGCTCCCCCTCCTTTTTGGAGGAGGGGGGACCTTTATTATACTGGACGGGAGGAAAGAAATTGTGATGAGCTGAGAAAGACCAAACTGATTGATATAAGAAAGGGCATAGAGATACCCTAAAGAGAACAAGATAAGGGATGGGAGGGATTTGGAAGAGAAGAGGAGAGAGCCAGAGAGAAAGAGAGAGAGCAAGGAGAAAGGTTAGGGGAGGAGAGGGGTAGGGAGGGGAGACAAGGAGAAGAGAAGAGAGGAAAGGAGGAGAAAGTTAGTGAAGAGAGGAGAGAATGGTGAGTAAGAACTCTGGTAGTTATGCGGAATAAGAGAGACCAAAAAGAGAAAGGGAGGAAGGACATCCAAATAGCTGTAGTGTGGAGCAGAATTTTGAGGGATGGAAAGGATGGCGAGAAGTATGTTTTTACTGAAATATTTTTTAGGAGATGCGCTGCATAACACCTACACACACACACACACACACACACACACACACACACACATTTTCACTACTACAAAACTCTGGTAAAGACATAGTTACTCTTCAGTTCTGGCCTGATGATGAAAGCAATTTTAAAGCCTGAAGATGACCCAGTTTTATTTAGGACATTTATATCCCCCTATATAATACCATATCATTAAAAAATTAAATGGAAGATCTTCTACATATTATTTTATGACCTGTCCTTTTCACTTAACAGAATATGTAGAACATAAACTTTAATGGCAACATAAAATTCCAGTGTGGAAGTGTACAATACTTTATTTGTCATCCCTCACTGGTCATTTAGATTATTTCTGATTTATTTTTTTGCTATTCTAAGTAATATTGAAGTGAATAACCTTATAAGTAAATCTTCATGCACATTGTGTTCATTTCCAAGCTACTAAAACAAATACCATGAAATGGGTTGGCGTAAACAACAGGAATTTATTGGCTCACAGTTTTGAGACCAGGAGAAGTCCAAAATAAAGGTGTCATCGCGGTGATGCTTTCTCCCCAAAGACTGTGGCATTCTGGGGCTGGCTGCCAGAGATCCTTGGTCCTCGGCTTTTCTGTCTTCTCCTTTCTCTTCCAAGTTCTTTTGACTCATGGCTTTTTCCCTTGACTTTCTCTCTCTCTGTCTGAATTTCATTCTGCTTATAAAGAAATCCAATAATCTGGATTAAAGTCAAACCTAATTCAGCAGGGCTCCACCTTAATGTAAGTAACATTTTCAAGAGATCTTATTTAAAATGGGTCCACACCCGCCAGAATGCAAACCAAGACAAAGAATGTGTCCAAAGTGAGGTGCACAGTTCAATCCAACACATACATATAAGATGGTTTACATATATGATGATTTCTTTAGGATGAATATCTTGAAGTAGATTTACTGGGGCAAAGGGAATGTAAAACATTATGTTTATAGTTTTTGATACCCTTTGCAGAGGTGCCTTACAAAAAGGTTGAGTAATTATTCCTCTACTGGGAGTATAGCTCCAACCTATTGATTCTAAACTATCTCCTCTTGTTTTGTAACTACGTCTTGAAGGTACGGCCACTAGAATGTAAGGTCCAGGAAGGCATCAACCCTCTCTGATTCTTTCTTTGTTGTACTCCCAGACATAGCATTGAACTTGACACATAGCAGGATATCAATAAGTGTGTTTTAATAAATGGATAGTTAGATGGTTGGTTGGTTGGATGGATGGATGGATAGATGGATGGATGGATGGATTTTAACTCCTCAAGGGCAGGTTTTCTACTTATTTAAAGCCCTCTAATGACTGGCACACTAGAGTAGGTGCCTAATGCTAAATACCTGGAGGGAGTTGGTATCTGTCCAAACATATCTCCACCCGAACACCAGTAGTTCATTCCAATTTAAGAAAGTGGTTTGCCCACTTGAAAATAACTTGCCCCCAGAATTGGTTATACTCTCTGGAGCTCTGGGTCCCAGTATTTACCACATCATCCATCCTAGTGATCTCTGTTGAAGGTAAATTTTTACCTCCTTCAGATAAAGGATCAAGCAACCTTTGGACATTCCTTTAAAATTCTGTGTTGTGAAGACTGAAGGAGAGGAAAGTGCCTGGTACAGAGTAGGTCCTTGAAAATGGTGGCTGTTACTATGCATCAACCATCACTCCTCAGTGTCACCCCTGGTCTCCTCCACTGAAGAAAAAAAGTAAATAACTAACCTTTATTTGCCATATCCTACATCATGAGTTTAATCCTCTCTGTGCTGCTTTGAGTTTGCTGTATTGTTTCCATTTTACAAGAAACTGAGGTTTGGAGAGGTTATGGAGGGACATTGTCATTAGCGATCTGTTTCTCTAGGAGAAGACTTGTGCAGCATTGGTTTAAATCACTGGGCAAATCCCACCGTAAGCACAGCTGACCTTTTGACCAGTCAACAAAGACGAAGCCCAGAATGGATGCTGTTGATTGTCTTGGTGCTCTAGCATCCCTGATGGAGGTGGAATCCATTTTCATCACAGCCTTTCTGACATCGAGGCAGACGGAGGCCAATATTGTGTGAGAAACCCAACTGAGGTCAGCCAGACAAGTTGTGACAGCTCAGGCCAGTATCTGTCTATAAAAATGAAGCCAACTCTTAAAAAATTTTCTCTCCAACATAGGCAGGTCTCTGTGAGGACATGATAGCGGTCAAAGTTTGTTGCATCAAACTGAAGGTAGCGTGAACAGTCTTCATGTTGAAAATGAAAACAAACTGTTGAGTCCAGGTCTTTTGGCTGATTCAAGGTATAGAGCTCGCACTTTCTTTGGTCTGGATTTATAGACTTCTCAGTCAAGTTCTGAGCTAAGAGAATGTAGTGTGTTCCTCTGGCCAGGCACAAACATTTATTCTGTCCTTTCAAACCCCCTCACTTTGATCTTCTTTCCATGCTTTCCCAGCAATGCCTGTGGCAATAGAAAAACGAATTAGCTCAAGTTGATTGGTTTTTCCTTTCAGTGTGAGAGATTTTGCTCTTGGGCTCTTCACTGTGATCTAGACTCAAAGCCTAAACAGCAGTTGTATCCTTGTGACTGGTGTTTGGGGTGGGAAAGGAGCCTTTTGTTTTCCAACTTCAGCATAAGAGCATTTATGGCCTGGGGTGGGAGGGGAAGGTTGTGTCATTGACTTATCTAGAGGACTGTCAGTTGCATGTTCAGGGCAGAGCGGGGGTGAAGGGTGGGCGAGCATGTATGTATGGGGGCACATACCTACACACGCATACCAAGAGCAGCTACTTTTCACAGCTCTTCAAATTTGGTTTTTGTGATGCTTGAAAGATGGCATCCTCATTGCAGATACCATATTTGCAGTCTTCCCAGGGGCTTGGCAAGAAGCTCGACTGTAGACCAGCTGTGTGACTTAGTGAGTCATAAAACCACAGGAAACTTTATTTACCTTAAGCATGGGGTAAGGCCCAACGATATTGTCATCCAAGGATGTTATGTCTATGAATGTAAATATGCCCAACGCTTAGTAGGCACTAATAAATTCCCAATTCCACCCTTATTCCTTCAGCCTTAATTTTTCTTTCCAGTGCTCTGGAATATCTAACGTGGATACCTTTTAAGTAGCTAATTATAAAGACAGCCATTGCAACTGGTGCTGGTTTGAATTGCTGCGTTTTCTAAGGCATCCAAGGTCATCTTATTAAGTGAGAGGCGAATCTCAGACTGTGTTCATTCTTTTCCACATGGAAAATGGAAAAATGTGGCTAAGCGTCCAAATGTTTGGTCTATAAAACACTCAAAACATCCAGATGTTTGGTGTTGAGAAGGCAAAGTGCCACCAAAGCATGTGGGTGTCATAAAGTCACAACTGGCCTGGCCATGGGGATCTTTGATTATAATTAAGTGACCTAGGAGAAATAACACAGGCTTTGTTCTTTAATTTCTTCTCTTCCTTAGGAAAATTTGAATTTTATCCTTATTTGAGAAGGTTAAAAAGAAGGTCACTTTGAAATTAATTGATTTGCAGTACCTGGATGGGATTCTTAGACTTTTATAAATTTATGACTTTTTAAATGATGTAAATTTGGATATTGGCTCCTTATTTAGAGCACACTTAGTCCCAAGGAAATTCTGGAATTATCTTAAAGAGAAAAGAAAATTAATTATTTGCTTTCAAAGTTACAAAGATTGTTTTTAGTTGGAACCTGTTGTGCTCTTTCAGCTACATATTCACCAAAAGATTTTTATTTTTCATCTTCCTTAGAATATAGGCTTATTTCAATTCTGTTCACAAGTGGAATTCATGATGTTAAATATTTCTCTAAAAGACAATTGAAACGGAATAAAATCTCACCATCACCGTTGCCTCCATCTATGGAGGTAGAAAGGATGTTGAGAATGAGATCCACCTGTGGTAGGCTGCTTGCATTCATGGCCTTAATTCTTCACTCCCCCTATTGTAGCAGGACATTTTGCCCCAGTCCTTGATGCTTCTCTCAGCCTGTGGCTTGCTTTGGCCAATTGGATGTTAGCAAATGCAATGCATGATAGAAGCAGGGGCTTGGAAATGCTTATGTATTGGGGTTTGCTCTCTTAATGCTCTTGCAATAACCAAGAGAACATGCCTGAAGTAGCTTTCTAGAATATGCGATACATGGGAGGGAGCCCCTTCTTACCTCATCCGAGCTGAGGCCATTAAGACCAGCTGACAGGCAGCCACTCCTAGACATGAGAGCTTAGCTGAGACTAGCCAGTCAACCCACAGCTGGCCAGATGCATGTACAGGTCTGACCAAGATTAATAGAAAGGCCAGATGACCCAGAGGGTTAGGAGCAATGATAAATAGTTGTTGTTTCAGACTTCTGGATTTCAAGGTGTTTTGTTACACAGCATTATTGTGGCAATTGATAACTGATACATTGCTATACACAGAACCCTGGGTTCTGAGATGAAATAGATCTGCTTCATACTAGACATGAATAAAAAGGAACTTGCTAGTTAATCTCATTGAGCATCATCTTCCTTGCCTGAGATATGGAGAAATAATTCCTATCTAGCATAATAGTTGAGCAAGTTGATATGGATTGCCATTGGATAATTAATAAATATCCACCTTAATAAATGGGGGATACTATTGCCCTGCCTTCATCTTTATCAATAACAAGTGGAGAGAGTGAGGCAGCTGATGTCTGGTTGGGCCAGTTTGGTATTTATGGAGATATCTTTTGTTTCAAGTCCTTGGATCTCACAGACAAAATCATGAACCACCCAGATAGAAATTCTTGGGATGCCCTGCTTGGAAAACAGAAGGAATTTTACTGCCAGGAAATAACCTTTGAATCTGAAGCATCATTTTGACCTCAGTTTTCATTTTTTGATTTTTAAGAGAGGACAAGGTAAGGGAACCAAAGAAACCCAGAGAAACTTCTACACCAAGCTAGTCACTCTAATCTTGAAATTTTGGATAACCATGCAGGCCCAGCTTATTGTCTCTTAAGCAAGGACTTTTGCATTGGAGAGGGAAACTTGTTTAGTTTAGGAAGATAAATTCCACAACCTCAATGGGTCCGTGGTAATGGATACGGGGAATTGAACATCTGGGGCTCAGTACTCTGTGGATTGAGTTGTGGAACTGTCCTTTGGGGTCAGGTCTATTTTTGCATTTCTGACTAATAGATAAGAGAGATGACTAATGGGAAATAAGGCCATGTTTCTGCCCTGCAAGGAGACCTCTTTATTCCCAAAATACTGCCAAACAGGAGTCTCGACATCTCAACTTTCTGCAAAATTCACCCTGTGTTAGAGCTTGGCTCAAAGCAGCCACTTACTAGATGACTGCAGAATGAATAAATTAATGGCTGACTGAGTGAATTCACCCTTGTCACAAGATGGTTGTCTTCTAACTAAACTAATGAGACCATTAATTAAGATTAGAGTCTCAGATGGTGCACGCAGAACAGGTCTTTAGAAACCACTTTGTTCAATTTGCTCATTGATGAGGAAATAGCCTTGGGGAGGGGAAAGAGCTTGTCCCGGGTCACCTGGGTGTGCCCAGGGCAGGAACCCAGCTCTCCCATCTGCCATGCCAGCATTCTCTCCACTCTGGCCTGCTGCTTCCTCACCCCAAATTCCCTTCTTATGAGCCAAGTTATAATGTGTAGCCCAGGTGGTGTGCTTGGCTGTTTTCACATTCCTAGTGTTTTAACTTCAATGTGTCACTATTTCCTTTGGAAAGCTCCTTAAGTTATCAAGAGTTTTCCCCCAAGTCCTGGAGTTCATGATTATATAAATATATAATGATATTACGTATATATGACTTTCTGTGGCAGTCAGTTAAGCTACATCCATCCCACTGGGCCCTCATTGTTTCCATGGTAACTAAGGCACTGCAAAGTGGGGAGTGCAGAGGAACTTGATAGAGGATTTAGATACTGCACCATATATGAGCATTAAAAAAAGTGCCTTTTGGACTGGGGCATAAAGTTTTTAATTGATGCCTGCTTAGGAAAATCTCTATTGTCTGACTCACAGCTTTGCTATTCACAGCAGTCAAAACTCTATAGTATCCCCGGGCCTCATATCCTCTCTGCTGATAGTGCAGAGGTGTCCAGAAGCTGTTTGCTACCTGCTACTGACAGAGGAGTCAGACTGAAATATTTGGGTTTCCAATTTCCTATTTGCCTGGAGACTTCAAAGACCGCAAAGAGGTTCCAGCTTTCCACCACTGGCACTTGCCTTGTAAACCGGCCGTGCAAACCAGTGCCTGCCCACCTGCCTGGACCTGAATGAGCTCGGCTCCGGGCCCAACCATAACTTCTTCCCTCCATTTTGGTTGTCCTATTTTTATTTTTTCTCTCCTTTGGTCTCTCTTCTTTTTCTCTTTTGCTCTTCCTTTCTCAGGTTCCCACGTGATGCTTATGTGTTGGTCGAGGGAACACACTTTGAAAGCCATTGACCTAAATCATCCATGGACCCGTGATCGAATGGTCATTTTTCTCTAGTGTTTCTCTCTCCCTCCCTCCACATGCTCGCCATCATTTTTCTTCCTCTCATCCCCCTTCTTTCTCTCTCTCCCTCCCTTCATTCCCCTGCTCTTCCTGCTTTTTCCTCCTCCCTCTCTTGGTAACCCCCACCCCCCAACCCCATGCTGCCCACACCGTTGCCCATGTGTACACGTCCTTGTGATGGAGGCTCTCCAAGCCCACGTGCAGACCAGCTCTGAAAAGTTAAACCTCACTCAAGGGCAGAGTTAATGAGGGAAAACAAGGTTTTACCTTCTCTGCAAAGTGGAAGAATTTATGGGAAGTGAGTCTGAGTGTTCGGGCTGGAAAAGCGCAGCTTTCTGAAGCCTGGTTATGCCATCGTGAGCTCTGACGTCTTCAGGAGCATACGGGGCCCAGCCTGTGTCCTGGGCTGCACTCAAGCTGGACACTGCACTGAGGATGGCCATGGCCTGAGAGTCACCCTGCAGGCACCTTGCCAAGTAAGCACTTTCTATAGTCCAGTGCGTGGGGAGTGTCAGCCTGGGCCTCCAGCCCTCTCCTTGGAGCCCGAAGGAAGAGAAGAAGGACAAGGAGGAGGAGGAGGAGAGGTGGGAAGTCATCAAAGCTGAAGTGCAAGCTGGGAGCATCGAGAGGTGACAATGGGGGCCACCTCCTTGGATTCCAAAGTATATCCACGGGGAATATACTTCTGCATGAAGCTAGTGCTGAAAAGTCTCGTCTCCATTTTCCATGTATTTTTTTTAATATAACAAAGTATATGGCATCCTTGAAAGAGAGCTCTGCACAATCCCCAACAACACTGACGGGTCAGTGAAATCTCATGTGAGATTTCAGCCTCAGCTGTGGGGGACAGCTCATGAGAGCTTCAGGGTGTAAGTGAAGCCCAGAGGTGCATGTGGGGGCATGAGAGTAGGGGCTGCTCTCACCCCAGGGGGTCCAGAGCTAGCGGATAACTGCCCAGCTGCCCTTGTTTAGGACAGACCATTTCTGGGAGGCCCTGTGTATGACTCCCAGTGGAGTGAACTTCCCATTGCCTCAGTAATCTGCCTTTCTGTTGCCCTTTCCTTGCCACCCCTACCACGTCTCGCTTACTCGCTCTGCTCCCTCACTTCTTTGGGATCACCCTCCTAAAGAATTTACCTGTACGCAAGTCCTTGCCTCAGAAGTCCTTGCTTTGGAGGAAACCCACACTAAGAGAGGTGGTATGGTTTGCTTGCTCTCTTCTGGGTGGCTGGTGGCCATGACACTCCATCCTGCTGTGCCATCATCAGAGCTGCAGACCTACCCTGAACCTTGTCAGCCTTTGGGCCAGACACAACAGTCACTGAGCTAGGGAGGAGGGCACCCAAGTAGGACAATAGTTTGGACCTAGACCCCAAGGAAGCTGAGAATGGGGGATAGGATAGAACAAAGAGACCCTAGAACTAGCCAGAGCAGCTCCTTTTGACCCTTTTGAGGTATAGGATTCCCAAATAAAAAATTTAAAAACATAATTCTGCTAATAAGTTAAAAAACCACTGGGTTGGGGTCCAAAACCTGCCTTACGGAAGGTGAAAGATTTCCCCCAAAGCTGGTATTAAAACAAACTCCTATGAGCCACCCCTCTCCTCCTCCATGCTCTGCTCTGTGTTTGTGACACTATTCACCAGAGGAAGGGTCTGCACTGCCCTTGAGGTCCAAGATAGGAAGCTGAGGTGCTTAGCTTTGGGATTTTCTCCCATCCTGTCTGACGGAGTTGGGGGGAAGGCTTGGGTCTCCAGTGCCGGCCGTCTGCTGAGTCAGCCATCCTGCAAATCTGAGGCCAAGAGAAAGTTGCATGATGCTCTCTCCATTGCATTCTTGTTCATCTAAAATCAGGTTAGAGCAAAAGTCAGGAACAACAAGGAAGGGGAATAGAAGTCACCAAATGTACCTTGGTGCCCAAATTGAAGTTAGGGAAAACATTGACTCCATAAAGCAGGGAGGGGTTGGGACTTTGCCATGGTGGGTGTATTTTGCTTATTTTAAAATGTATATAATGAGTCTAAAAACATACACCTTGATTTTCATGTAGGTGAAGAGAATGGAGTTGAAAACCATTGGCCAGAGATGTCTCTGTGTGTCAGGTTTAAACTCCCTGCCATTTCTAGATGCAAACTTCCTTCAGGATGGTGGTTCTCAGGGATTATCTGGAGGGCAGTGGGTTGGCTGCCTGGACCTCATCCCTGGAGAGTCTAATTCAGAGCCCTGGGGTGGATCCTCACATCCAGGTTTTTTACATGCCCTTTCGATTATTTTGGTGTGCAACCAGGCTTAGGAATTGTTGCTGCATCAGAGCTCATTTGTCTTGTTAAAGGTCATTCAATGGCAGGAACCACCACGGCCAATTCCGGCAGCTTGGAGGCTGTGGACAGCCAGCTGTGGCGCATCCTTCATCCCCTAAGGGCCAGGGAGACATAGAAACCGTCATGTTCATAATGCAAAGAAGACACCCAAGTCCTCTGACAGGAGCCTTCTGCGATGGGGACAGAAGAGCTGGCTAAAGCCCAGATTAGCCTGAAATAGCTGCCAAATAACCTCACCTGAAGCTCTTTCATGTCAACTTGAAATGTCCAAGTTCTAAGGTTTCTCCGGGGAGTAATCAAGGTGACTCTCTCCCTTTTCTTCTATAAAGCCCTGTGTCATCCCTGTTCCCTGTTCAAGGATGTGTCTGCACTAAGTCCTGTTTCATCCTGGAGAGAAGAGAAATGCAGACTGAGGAAGGTTTTGCTCAAAGTGGAGGTCAGGTTCCAGGGCATGAAGAAATGGGAAGGGAGAGGGAAGGGAAAGGAAGGGATGGGCTATGACAAGAGGAAAGAGGGGTATGGAGTGAATGAAAGGGGGAGAGAAGTGGAAAAAGAGATAAAGGGAAAGAGGCACAGAAATGGAAAAGGGCACACAGCTGGCACTTGTGGCTTATTCAAGATTCCACTGGCAGCCACTAGCAGAGCAGGAGCTATTCTCCTCTGTCCAGGTGGGATACAGGATCTGCCATTTTCTCCAACACATGGGGAGGATGCCAGCTCCAACAGAGCCACGGACGAGCTGAACCAGAGTAAAAATGCTTTGATTGTTGCCTGCCCGCTGTAAGACCTAGATTCTAGGGGCTGAAATGAAAGGCAAAAAGTGAGGCACCCTGTTTTTAGAAAACCAAGGCTCATACAGTCAACAGAGTCATTGCTTTTATGAACTCAGGGGATGGAACTGTAATGGACAAAGAGGATCTATAGCTAACCTCTCATACTCTGGATTTAATTATTTGCATATCTTTTGGGAATCTGCCTCTCTTTGCATTTGATTCATTTCAGGCTAAAAGTCATTTTGCTTGGGAGTAGTCTTGGTGCTCTTGTGACTTATCTGTGATTACCAACTCTGTGTTCCCCCTGCCCTGTAGTAGAGTCCTTCTGGTTGACCTGGTTCACCATGGACTCTGGATCATTGCTATTCATTCATTCATTCATTCATACCACACATATATATTAAACCTTTACATGTCTCCTTCAGGCCAGACACTATGGTATTACTGAGGATGCAATGGTAAATGTATCCATGCCCTTTTAGAGCATATGTTCTAGTACATCAGTTCTCAACCCTGGCTGCCCATTACAGCCACTTAAAAAGTACCCCTGCCCAGGCCCAATCTCTGATGTATTGCATCAGAATCTCTGAGTTGTGGGGACAGATGTATGACACCACAGGTGATTCTGATGCTCATCTAGTCTTGAGAATCACAGGGAAAGGGTGCCTGACAAACATTGGTATCATTTGGGCCCCCAGACTTCCACCCTGGCCCCTCAATAGGGCTTGAAAAGCATCTGATTTCCCATCTCTGCCCTGGATAGCATTTCCTCAGTGGCTACTACACCTACTGGACAGCTCTTTCTTCTATTGACCCAGATCTCATTGCTCAGGCCAAACATGGTGTTTTAGTTTGCTAGGCTGCTCAAAGCAATTTATACCATGAAATGAGCTGGCTTTTAACAAAGGGAATTAATTAGCTTTCAAGCTTATAGTTTTGAGGTCATGAAAATGTCCAAATCAAGGCATCATCAAGATGATGATTTCTTCCTGACGTCCGGCTGCTGGTGATCCTGGACTCCTCTGTCACCAGGCAAGGCACATGGCGGTGTCTACTGGTCTCTCACTTCTCTTCTGGGTTTCATTGCTTTCTGCTTCTTGCTTCCATAGCTTTCCCTCCCTCTCTCTCTATTCATCCCATTTATAAAGACTCCAGTAAAAAGAGTGAGACCCTGGGCCATGCTTTAACTGAAGTAGCCTGATGAAAACCTCCTTACAACGGGTTTACACTCCTGGGAATGGAGCAGCTTTAAGAACATGGTTTTCTGGGGGTACATACAGTTCCAAACCACCACACATGGTTTCAGCTTCTGTAGGTGACTTGGGTCCTGAGCTCCAGTGACATCACTTCCTCTCTTAATCCCTCCAGCCCTGTGGGTAGAGAGGCTTCTAGCTGTCACTAATCTTTACAGGTCTTCCCAGCTGTTCCATGACCTGTGTAACTAATACCCTGCAATGAATTCCTTCTGCTTGAAATGCCTGCTTGAAGAAATGAATTCCTTCTGCTTGAAATGTTTTCCTGAATAGACCCCAACTACCACGATGTTAAATGTAACAAGTTCCTCCAGACGTTGATATGAACCCTGACATTTGAGCCAATGATGTGAATCACTCAGAGGCCCAGCTGTGCTTCTTTTGGGTCTAGTTGCAGTTTTGCCTCTAACTTGTGATCTCTTTGAACAGGGCCATGTCTTCTCACCATTTCAGACAACTCGAGGAGGAACAAATGATTCATGTTGGCAAGGCATCAACTTACATGCATATCTCTCAAAAACCAGAGTATTTTTGGAACCAGGGGAGAGAATCAGTCTATTAAAGCAGTGTGTCTTGTCAGAGAGCAAAGGTCATGGGTATTTGTCTCTTCCAAGATTCCATTAGGACCCGAGTCTATGAAACCTTGGCTGAGTCCTTAACTTCTCATGATGGAGCCCCAATTATTTGCTAGTAACCCTTCCTTGTGGGATAGTTGTAAAGAGTAAATGAAATAACAGCTATCAAACTGCCAGCACATGGCAGACACTCAACAGCAGCTGGTTCCCTTCCCCTTTTTCTTTCTTCCTCCTCCAACTTGAGATAAAAGTCCAGCAGGGGAAACCAGAGATCAGTAATGACTTGAGTTTCCACTTGACTCAGTCATTCCTTCTTCTTTTCCCTATTATAGTAAACAGAAGACCCTGTTGCTTGCTCTTGATATTTCCATTCTGCAAACTTCGATGACACATTAGGTTAATTATAATTTTTTACTTTTGGATATTTATTGCTTCTTTAAGCCCCTTGAGCATAGGGACTGCATTCCCCCATAGTTTTTCAGTATCTTGCTGGTCACATAATAAGTGTTCAATAAATGTGGATTTATTTTAATTACTCCTCCAGTGATGGCTACAATCTCTTCTATAGTGTTGAGTATGCAAGCTATGTGCCTGCAGAAGTGGAGGAATTTCTCAGGCACTGTGCCTGCAATTTAAATAGCTGCCATTAGATGGCGGTACGTACTGTGGAATGCTGTTGGGGTTATTTGGTCCCTCCTTAGGCATAAGGGACTGATATGAGACTATCACACTTGACCTGGTATGGGGAAAGAAGCCACATTTATTAAAACAACATTGTATCTAATTACCTAGAAAGTTTTTTTCTTTCTACCCAGCAGCCGATAATTTAAATTACATCTTTTCATTCTTTTCCTCATTTATGTTTCATCCACACCTCCAAATAACTCTTAGCATCCTATGACCCTTAATTTCTGATTAGGATGTCTACCCGAGGTAACCTACCTTTTAGGGCAAGGTGCTTTCTTTCTTTCTTTTTACACGCATGAATCATTTACTAAGATCCTGCTTCCTTTGGAATAAATTCTTAATCAATGCAACAATATTCTTTAAATTTCCTTAAAGAAAATTCACGACCATGCAAAGCAAATATTCTACTGTAGCCATATAATACTAGGAGGCTGACTGTTTTCCTTTCTTAACAATCAGAGCAGAACAGAGCTTACTGAGAGAGCTTTACAATATACATGACCGTGATTCCCTCATGGTGCTCTCGCAAGAAATTTGTGTGGATTAATGAGACACAATTGTAATGGCTTTCCTAAAAGTGGTATAATATTATGATCATCAGGAAAACCTCCCTTCCCTTCAAAGTGCAGTCTGTGGAATTTTGAGGTGTGAAACGTGTGTGTGAAGTTCAAATACAGAAGTCAATGTTGGCCCATAAGGCTACCTGGAGCCCTGTCCTCATCCTGCCATCCATTGAGTCTGAGCATCTCTCCAACTACTTATTCCTTGGGACATCATCAAACAAGGGGAGAAATAGAATCAGCTGCCCATGCATGAAAGCCCAATGCCATTTGAGGGTGACTAACAGAAAGCCCTGACTTCGAAATGGTACCTGCTAAAAGGAGGGAAGGCCAGTGAAAAATGCTAATGGTGATAATATTTTATACCATTTTGTGGCAGCTGGGCAAAGGGTTTTATATGCATTTTCCCCAAGCCCCCTTACCCTGCTGTTCAGATTATCTACTGCTGTATAACAAAACATTCCAAAATGTAATGGCTTAAAACAATACTCATTTTATTATACCTCATGAGCTTGATGGGTCAGAAATTCAGGCCAGACTTCCCTGGGCAATACTTTTGCACCACATATCATTGATTCCGCTCATTTGGTGGTGTTCAACTGGTGGATGCACTGGTCTGAGGGTCCAAGAGGGCTTCACTCCCATGTCTGGTACCTTGGTGGGGATGGCTGGACTGTCAACCAGAACACATGGCTTCTCCAACGTGGTGGCTCAGGGAAATCAGACTTCTTACATGGTGGCTCAGGGCTCCCAGAGAGAATGTTCCAAGAGACCCAGACAGAAGCTGCAAGCCTTTTGTGACCTTGCCTTGGAATCCCCGGAACAACACTCTGCCACATTCTTTTGGTCAAGGAAGTCACTAAGGGCAGCCCTGATTCAAAAAGATGGGAATTAGATCCCACCTCTCAGTGGAAGGTGTAGCAAAGAATATATGGCCCTCTCCAGTCTATCTCACATGAGTTACAGTCTCTCTTCTATAGCATTTATCACTTTCTAAAATACTATACAACTTACTCATGAGGTTTACTGCTTATTTTTCATCCTATAATCTCAATGAGACAGTGATCTTTGACTATTTTCTTCATTGGTGGATTCCAAGCACCTAGAATAGTCTCTGGCACACAATATGTGCTCAATTAAGAATTGTTGAATACTGAATGAATTTTTGTTTAATCCTCTACCCTTTGAGAAAGGTACTGTTGTTATCCCCATTTTACAGATGAGAATCTGAGGCACAGAGAGGTTAAGTCACTTGCTCAAAGTCACACAGCTATTGAGTGGCAGAGTCAGGACTTGAACCCAGGTCTCGTTGATGTACTTTTTTTTTTAAGAGAAGTTGAGGGTTTACAGAACAATCATGCATAAAATACAGGATTCCTATATACCATCTTATTATGAACATCTTGCATTGGTGTGGTATGTTTGTTACAATTGGTGAAAGCACCTTTTAATAATTGTACCATTAATTATAGTCCAGGGTTTAACTTGGGGTTCACTGTTTGTGTTGTTCAGTTCCATGCATTTTTTTTTTTTTAATTTTATTCTTGTACCATTTCCTCTTTTAAGCCACATTTGGATATATAGTTCAGTGCTGTTGTTTCTGGTGTATTTCTGTGGCTCTGAAACTAATTCCACACCAGGGAAGAAATTTAGCACACAAAGAGATAAGCAAATATCTGTAATTGTGGCCTTCCTTCCTTTCTCCAGCCAAATCAGCAACTCTCCCTAGTTCCACAGTTTGCCCTTGAAATAGCTTATCTCTCACACTGGCTTTGCATTCTTTTTACCAGAAAGACCTATGGGGAGAAGGGAAATGTCAGAAAGCTGCGGGAAATCGAATGTGGGGGGAGTTCATTGTCTCTCTTGATTCTCTCGGCACTGACGCTCCGGAAGGGACACTCGGAAGTGACAAAGATTCTTCATTTGATTATGGAGTCAGCCAGGCAGAATGGTGAAGAACAGCAGCTATCTGCATCCCTGTTGAATAATTCTGTGTAATATCCTCCTGGCTATATTTAGATGCCACACACCATTCTCTGTGTTCGTTAAGGAGATGACACAGCCCCGGGGTGACAATGTCTCCGAAGCCACCAGCTGCAGGTGGAGCCCGCTGTCAGCAATCCTGTGGTCCTTGCCCTCCCTTCTATGTCTCGTCCCACCGCAAATGTCAGACTTCCCAGTGTCTCCAGAGAGAAGCCAACCTCCCTGGACACTCTCATGTTTTGTCATCTCTGGAACCGCTTCGGTGGAATGACCTTGTCAAATCCGGTGAAATCTTTTCCCATCTAAATATAAGTATTTGGTGCATGCGAGTTCTCTCGAGATGAAGGGTTAGGTTTCTGGCAACTGGAGAAGTTCTTCTTTGTCCCAGCTCTGGGAAATCCCTCCCCCGCTCTCTCCTCCACTGTGACTCCATCCTGAGTGGGGACTGGCCTGAGAATGACATTGCTAATTGGCGTGTGCTGCCCTGGGCAAAGACCCTTGGCAGAGCCGAGTCTGGGAGATGCAGGGGGGCAATGGACAGCAAGCTCACTCTGGACGCATGGGGCTATGCTGCAGTGAGGTTCACAGATAGAGCTGGGGGAAGGTGGCAGAAAGCTATTCCAAGGGAAGGATCCAGAAAATCAATGACTGGGGGCAAAATTAAGTTAGGAACCAGAAGAAGTTGACCATAGTATCAGTGATTGGAGCAGGTCTGATGCCCAAGGCAAGGCTGTTTATTAATTTATGGACTCATTCTTTCAGCCACTGTTTACTAGGTGCCCACCACGAACCCAGTGCTCTCTGGGCACGAGAGCACGGGGTGAGCTAACCAGTCACTGCTCTCGCCCTCACGGAGCTTATAGTCCAGCAGGGGAGATGGCTGCTAGACCAGCCAACAAATAAATATACAGTTGCAGGTTGCAATGTGCAGTGGAAGAGAGTGACAGAAGGGGAGTCCTCAGGGAAGCCTTTCTGAGGTGACCCATTTGAAGAAGACTGTAAGGTGGCTTCTGGGGAGGCAGATATTATAGAGAAGGGGAAGGGGCTCCTGGCATGGCCACACACTCAGCAGCTGCAGCTTGGACCCCAATAGCTTCTTAACTGTTCTGTGCAGTTTCCGACTATCTCTGGAGAAAATACTGAAATGTCCACCCTTCCATACTTCTGGAAGCCTCTTCCGGGAAGCCTCTCTGGATTTCCCTGCTAGTCCCAGACCCTCCAGGATTCTGCACACACACAGCACCACTAACCCAGCAACAGTCCCTGCAAATGAGATGGAAGCTATGTGGCCTTTGCTGACCTTAGCTTGGAAGTCACACAGTGTCACTTCTACCACTCACTCCTGGTTGAGTCACAAGCCCATCTGGATGTAGACCCCACCTCTCCATGGAAGGAGCGCCAGAGAATTTTCAGATCTGTTTCTAAACTGCTACAAAGGCTTTGGTTTTTCCCAGCGTCTCCAGCAGGTTGACTGGAGTGGATTATTAGTTCAGCCATTTCGAAACTCTGTTCCATGGCGGGGTTAGGAGGCTCACTTCCACCCCCTCGGCCGCCTTCCTGGCTGCACCCAGGGCTGCCCTTGTCATCAGGCTGGTGGGGTGCGGGGGAAGGAGGCCCAGGCTTGTCTCCCGTGACAGGCTTGCCAGCGCCAGCTGAGAGAGGATGGGCTTCAGGGTTCCATCTGCCCTCAAGTGGGAGAGGAAGCCCTGGGCATCGAAGCCCAGGAGAAACAAAAGCCTCCTGGATGAACGGATCTCCCTGCCTGAGAAGGCACTGCTAAGACATCAGTCATTCTGCTGGGACGATAGAGGGGTTTGAAGCAGCCAGCCCAGGGCCCTGGAGGAACTGCCTGGTGCTCACTGCACAGGGGAGCTGGGGAGGGGGCAAAGGGTGAGGGTCTTAGCCCAGGACAAGCATTATGACCTCGTTGTGTCTGAGTCAATAGAGAGAGAGGCGGGATTCGGATGAGATGCTGGGAAAGCGGGGGACCTTGGTCCCTGACTCCCACAGTGGAGGGACAGCCTTACCCCTGACAGGTGGTGGGACCCTACGTTTCCAGGCTGGGTCCACACTTGCGCTCAGACCTTTGACCCCTGTGTTGCACCTCTTTGATGTCATCATGTCACCTTCAGTCCCATTCACCATTTTAACCCTTTTCAAGAGCGCACTCCGGTGGCTTTTAGTACATTTGCTGAAATGTTGGGCAACCATCTCCACTATCTAATTCTAGAATATTTTGCCACCCCAAAGGGCACCCTCTTACCTATTAGCAGCCACTTCCCTATTCTCCCCCTCCCCCAGCCCCTGAACCACCAATCTGCTTTCTGTCTGTCTGGATTTGTCTATCAGGATATTGCACGTAAGTGAACTCATACACTGTGTCAACTGCCCCCCCTTTATTTATTATTTATTATTATTATTTATTCTGCCATGACAATCAGCACTTCTGCTTAGCTGTCCCTCTGCTTGCCTCCTCTGCTGGGAGGGAGGCCAGGCCGGTCGGCTCTGCCAATGTTCGAATGAGCCTGGCCGCGGGGAGCAGTTCACCCCCACCCCCACCCCGAGGCAGCCCTGACTGCTGGGGCCGGACCTGGTATCCGGATGCTCCCATCACCCAGGTCTCAGGTGCACAACTCAGAGGTGTCCTGTACGGATCCTCAGAAGGCCCCCTCAGGGGGAGCCCTGGATGCCCAGAGTGGTGACAGCTCAAGATGGCACCCCCAGGCTGGCTTTCTTCTGTCTCAGCCCTGCCTCTCATGTGATCTTGCTCAGTTATTAGCACCTTGGTGCCACGGTTTCCTCATCTGTGAAATGGGATAACCACACATCCCACACAACATGGGAAGAGTGAATGAAATAACATATGACGAGAGCAGTGCCCAAGACGCAGGGAGCGTTGTTATAATTACTGGGCGTCTCTAGCACCCCAATTCTACAAAGTGAAATGAATCTGTGGTCTTGCCTCACTTCAGCTCCTCTGGACCCAGTACCCCAGACCTGTGCTGTCCAGTATGATAGCCACTAGCTATGCGTGGCTATTTAAATTCAAATGACTGAAAATTAAATATGATTCAAACCTTGGTTCCTCATTGGCACTAGCCAAATCTCAAGGGCTCAACGTGGCTAGTGGCTTCTGCACTGGACCCCACAGAGAAGGGACTTTTCCAACATCAAGGAGGTTCTTTGGGGCAGTGCTGCTCCAGACACTTTGAGCAACCCATTGTGCTTTAAATACTTACTGTCCTTTCCCACCCTGTGCCTTCATTCACGGTTGTCCTCCCACTGGAATTGCCCCTCCCCTGGCTGCTTCCGGTTCTCAAATCTCACCACCCTTCAGGAGGAGGTGGCATCACTGGGCCTGGAGAGCCAGCACTGACCCCTGCCTCCCCTCCTCCCACAGCCCTGTGCTGTCAGTTGGATCATGCTGGGTCCAGGCTGGGGGCGGCTCTTCCCAGGGGGATGGTTGGCAAAAGCACCGTGCGATGCACGAGGCTGGGACAAGATGCACCATCACTTCTGCCCACCTTCCAGTGGCCAAAGTAAGTCCCATGACCAAGCTCAAATCGCTGGTGGAAGGTCTGCTCTGCTTGCAGTTGGAGGGTCTTCAAAGTTTTATGGCAAAGGAGAGGGAGGCACTGGAGCCAACCCAGGTCGGATTCAGTCAATTTAGAATTTAGTTCTCAGCCGCTTTCCCTTCTTCTCACCTGGATGACTCGAGCTGTTGGTCCTCTGATTCATGCCCCTCACCATCACCAACTCTCCTCCAAGTCGGTCGGCATCTCCTGCTCCAGGATGGTTTCTTCCTCCCACCTCCCACCTCCCTGCACTTCCGGTGAGAACCACCATCACTTTAGGGTCAGGTTCTCAGCTTTGGGGAAGGTTCTCCCCAAACAGATTCATCCTACAGTACAAACCACTGAGAATTAATCGAGGAATCCATACTGAGTTGCCTGCAGACTAAACCAGCACCAATGAGTCTCTAATGATGGTATTTTAGGCTGAGCAAGAGCTATTTTGGGACTCTGTTTATCTTCATTTGGGTGTTGATAAACAAGCTAAGAAGGCTCCTATGTCAGTCACTACATGTTCTCATTACAAGGAGCCCTGTTCTGGCCACTGAAATCAGGGTCAGGAGACCTGGGTGGGTTCCAGCCCTATGATGGACCACCCACGTGTCCGTGGACAAGCCCCTGCCCATCCCTGGCCTCAGTTTTCTCATGGCCCCTGATGGCCCTGAGACACTGAGGTTCTGAATCCTCACTCTGTCCCTGCTTGAGGCAGCACCTGGCCTTGGTAGGATGCTGGGGTGCTTTGGAATTGTATGTATCCCAGAAAAACATGTTCTTGAAGTTAATCCATTCCTGTGGCTATGAACCCATTGTAAGTGGGAGCATTTGATGTGGTTACTTCAACTGAGGTGTGGCTCACCTCAATCAGGATGTCTTGGTCCTATTACTGGAGTAGTTTGTAAGGGAATGAAATTCAGACACACTCAGAGAGAGCCACAGAGGGCACGTCCAGAAGCTGAACATTGACGGAACCTGGAAGAGAAGGGAGAGACCAGGAGAAGCTTCCATTTGACAAACTAAGAACCAAGGATCACCAGCAGCCAGCCCCAGAATTCCAGTCTTCAGGGAGAAAGCATTGCTTTGGCGCCTTGAGTTGCACTTTTCTTTTATCCTAAAAACCACAAGCTAATGAATTCCCATTGTTTAAGCCAACCCACTTGTTTGGTATTTGTTTGAGCATCCCAGGAGACTAAAACATTGCCCGTGTGTCCTGCTTTCTGATGGCTCTCTCTACCATCCTCTCAACCTGAGCCTTGTTTTCTGCCAAAGATTCTCAGAAAGAGGGTTTCAGAGTCTACTTTTTTTCCCAGAAGATGTGGCTGCAGATACCTGACCATGAACTTGGCCAGGTTTCAGCATTAGCTCCCCTTGGAGCCCACTGACGTTCACAGGGTGGGAGGCAGCCTTGCTAGAGCATCGGGGCCACGTCGGAAAGTCACTCAAACCCCAACAGGTACTGAGCTTTGACGATACAGAAGGTCCTGAAATTGGCTCCCGGGGCTGTGCCCACCCCTGCAATGCCCACATGAGCATCCAATGTGGCATTTTTTTCCTACAAACCAACCCTGGGCTTTTCTTCCTTAGGAATCCAATTGACCAGCCTTTATCTAGAGTGATTTGCTCTTGGTTTAGAAGTTCATGTTTGGAAACAAGGACATTTCTGAAAAAGGCCCAGAAATAGCTGGAGAAAATAATCTGTTTGGTTGCTCGCCTGCGATAACAACAGAAGCTGGTGGAATGATTCAGAGCTCCCGGGGAGACCTCTTTCTGCAAGATGCCACCTGGGCGGCCCCTCTCAGGAAGCTCTACCAGGTTCAGGGTATCTGTAAAATGTTGGCAGCTAAATGGGGGAAGGTTGGAGAGGGAGGTTCGGGAAAGGGGCTTGGGGGTGCTGAAGGCTGCGGGTGCATTGGTCAGACAGACGGACACCCAGAGGGCCAGTGGGTTTTGGACCTAGAGCTCTGAGGAGCAGGGAGGAAGGAAAGCCTGCCCTGAAGGAGCACTTACCCATGCCAGGTCGCTCATGATGATTCAACCTCTAGCCTGAGACCCATTTCCTCCTCTCCCATTTACAGGCTCAAGGCTTGGAAAACGTACCATGTGTCAGGTACTGTGTGAGAAGCTAGGTCATTTATTTTAGTTTTTATTTATTTTTAACTGCTTTATTAAAATATAATTCACATACTATAGTATTCACCTGCTTAGAGTATACAATGCAATGGTTTTTGGTATGCTCGCAGTTACGTGCAACCATCACCATGTCAATTTTAGAACATTTTCATCATGTCAAGAAGAAACCCTGTACCCTTTAGCTACAACCCCATATAACCCCCCAACCCTCCCATCCCCAATTCCAAATTTATTGTTTCTATAGATATCCCTGTTCTGGACTTTCATATGAACGGAATCATATAGAATGTGGTCTGTTGTGACTGGCTTCTTTGATTTAACACAATATTTTCAAGGTTCATCCATATTATAGTATCTAACGACCATTTGTTGCTTTTTATGGCCAAAGAATATTCCATTACATAAGAATATTCCACATTTTGTTTATCCATTCATCCATTGAAGGACATTTGGGTTGTTTCCACCTTTTGGCTCTTTTGAATAATGCTGCTATAAATATTTTTGTACAAGTTTTTATATGGGCCTATGTTTTCATCTAGGTCATATGGTAACTCATTGTTTAATAGCATGAGGAACTGTGAGAATGTTTTCCAAAGTGGCTGTACATACCCACTAGCAGTGTTCAGGGTGCTGATTTCTCCACATCCTCACCAACACTTGTTGTTATCTGACTTTTTGATTCTTGCCTTCCTAGTGGGTGTGAAGCTGGTATCTCATTGTGGTTTTGATTTGTGTTTCTCTGATGACTAATGATGTCGAGTACCTTTTCATGTGCTTAATGGCCTTTTGTATATTTTTCTTGGAGAAATGTCTGTTTGTATTCTTTGCCCATATTTAAACTGGGTTATTTGGCATTTTACCATTTTTATACATTCTGGATACAAGTCCCTTATCAGAAATATGATTTGCAAATAATTTCTCCCATTCTGCGGATGGTCTTTTCAATTCTCATTGGTGTCTTTTGAAGCACAAAAGTTTTAAATTTTGATGAAGTCCAATTTATTTTTTCTTTTGTTGCTCATGCTTTTGGTGTCATATCTAAGGATACTTTGCCAAATCCAAATAATGATTTACCCCTGTTTTCTTCTAAGAGTTTTATAGTTTTAACCCTTACATTTAGCTCTTTGATCCATTTTGAGTTAAGTTTTAAAATAGACTTTATTTTTTAGAGCAATTTTAGGTTAATGGAAAAATTACACAAAAAGTAAAGTATTCCCATATATTGTTTCTCTGCTCTGCCTACAGTTTCCCATCATTAACATCTTGCATTAGTGTGTGGTACATTTGTTACAACTGATGAAACAGTATTGATATATTAGTAACTAAAGTCCATAGTTCACATTACAGTTCACTTTTTGTGTTGTACACTTTTGGATACTAACAAATGCATATTATCATATATGTCCATTACAGAATCATTCAGAACAATTTCACTGCCCTAAAAATGTCCTGTACTCCATCTATTCATCCTTCTCTCCCTCCCAATTCCTGATCTTTTTATTATCTCTATAGTTTTGCTTTTTCTAGAGTGTCTTATAGTTGGAATCATACAGAATGAGCCTTTTCAGAATGGCTTCTTTCACTTAGAAATAGGCATTTGAGGTTCCTCCATGTCTTTTTCTGGCTTGATAGTGTGTTTCTTTTTTGTTTTTTGTTGTTGTTTGTTTTGTTTTGTGGTAGCGTGTTTCTTTTCATCACTTAATAATATTCCATTGAATGGATATGTCACAGTTTATTCATCCATTTACCTATGGAAGGCCATCTTGGTTGCTTCCAACTTTTGTCAATTATGAATGGATGAGGCTGTTATAAACATTTGTATGTAGGTTTTTGTGAGGACATAAGTTTTCAGCTCATTTGGGTAATACCTAAGAGCACTGTTGCTGCGTAATATGGTAAGGCTATGTTTAGTTTTGTGAGAAACTACTGGAATGTCTCCCAAAGTGGCTGCACCATTTTCTTTCCTACACCAGCCATGGATGAGTTCCTGTTGCTCCACACCAGCATTTGGTGTTGTCAGTGTTTGGGATATTAGCCATTCTAATAGCTGTGTAGTGGTATCTCATTGTTGTTGTACTTTGAATTCCTTAATGACATATGATGTTGAACATCTTTTCATATGCTTATTTGCCATCTGTATATCTTTTTTTGAGTAAGGTGTCTGTTCACTTCTTTTGCCCAGTTTCAAATTGGGTTGTTTGTTTTCATATTGTTGAATTTTAAGGGTTCTTTGCATAGTTTGAAGACAAGCCCTTTATTGGATATGTGTTTTGCAAATATTTTCTCTAAGTCTGTGGCTTGCCTTTCCATTCTCTTGACAATGGATTTCATTTTTATATGTGGTATGAACCAAGGATCCAACTTCATTCGTTTGCATTTGGCTATGCAGTTGTTCCAGCACCATTTGTTGAAAAGACTCTTCCTTCCCCACTGAATGGCCTTGACACTCTTGTTGAAAATCAGTTGAAGATGGAGGGGTTTATTTCTGGACTCTCAATTCTATTCCATTGATCTATATGTCTATCCTTGTGCCAGTACCATACTGTCTTGATTACCATTGCAGCAAGCAAGTTTATTCCCACTTTATAGAAAAGGAAACAGAGTTTCTGAGAAGTTAAATAATTTGCCTTAGGTTACAGCTGGTAAGGGGGGGATTGGTTTCCTGGGAGTACAATCTGTTAGACCAGTGCTTTCTTATAGCAATGTAATATAAATCACATGTGCAAGTTTAAATTCTCTAGCAGCCGCATCAAAAGAAGCAGGTGAAACCAATTTTAATAAAACATTTTATTTAACCAATATATCCAAAATATTATCATTTCATCATGTAATAAATATAAAAATTATTCATGAGATATTTTACATTTTTAAAAAATGAAGTTCTCAAAATTGGTGTGCATTTTAACAGTTGTAGCATGTCTCATTTGAGACTAGTTACATTTAAGGCAGCTCAAGGCAACTGTATTGGATGTGCAGTGTGGGAGGCATGCACAGGGTTTTATGGAAGCTGGGTGAGAACATTTAGCTGAACCTCAGGTGTCTGGTGCCCAACTCCAGAGGGTGCCTTTCTTCGCTTGGTGCTCCTGGGAACAGCAGGGGTGGCCTAGGGGTTAGTCAGGATGAGGAGGTGGGAAGGGAGAGCCAGCAGTAGAAATGATGGGGTAAAGCCACAGAGACCCTATTCCAGTTTGCTAAGGCAGTCATTTTGCAAAATACCAGAAATGGATTGGCTTCTATAAAGGGGGTTTATTTGGTTACAAATTTATGACCTGAAGGCCATGAAAATGTCCAAATTAAGGCATCAACACAAGGGTACCTCCACTGAAGAACACCGATGGCATCCGGGAAACCTCTGTCAGCTGGGAAGGCGCATGGCTGGTGTCTGCTTGCTCCTAGGTTGTGTTTCAAAACGGCGTTCTCCAAAATGTCAGCCTCAGCTTTCAATGTCCATCTTCAAAATGTCTCTCTAAGCTGCAGCACTGAATTCCTTCTGTTTGTCAGCTCTTTTATATGGCTCCAGTGATTTGATTAAGACCCACCTTGAATGGGTGGGGGTAACACCTCCATGGAAATTATCCAGTTAAAGGTCTTGCCCACAGTTGATTGATTCACATCTCCATGGAAACACTCAATCAAGGGTCCCAACCTAATCAACACTAATAGGTCTGCTCCCACAAGATTGCATTAAAGAACATGGTGTTTTGGGGGACATAATACATCCAAACCAGCACAGTCCCCCAGCACTAGTGCCTACTGAGGAAACTGCGAGCATTTGGCCCTGAGAGGGGAGGGGTGGTGGGAGAGTTTAAACTGGGGAAGAGGGAGAGCCAGATTTCTGCAGGTCTTGCATGCCATTCCAAAGAGGTTGAATCTCATTCTGCAACTGATGCTTACTTAGGGCTTGCTTTTCAGGTGGATGATTCAGGCAGCTGAGCAGAAGTTAGATTGGAGGCACCAAGGCAGAGAGGCAGGCAGGGGAAATCATGCTTGAGCAGGAGAGAAATGTTTCAGGGTTAAGTGAGGACAGGGAACAGTGAATAGTGCTTCAGGGCTTGGAGAGAGAGCAGCAGACTGGAGAGGGATCAAGGACTGGACCCTGGGTTGTATCAGATCCTCAAGGCTGTGTAACTTTTCTGCAGAAATGCTCAGCCCCTTGGGTCAAAAGCAGATGGCCTGAAATTTGGAGTACACAATCTCTGGTTTGCAAGCAGAAACAGAGAGGCTGATAAAGTGGCAGCTGGAATCGCCTTCAAGCCTCCTTGTCATCTGCTCAGCTTCAATCATCCTCTTCTTAATCTCTCCAGGCCCAGCACAAATGATCAGCCTCCTGCCCTTGCATCTCCTTGTACTTTTAATGAACGTGGATATATCTTTTCTTTTTAAAATTTCTCCTCGTGACTCTCTTATGTATTGGGAAAACCTTTCTGTGGGATCAACAGAGCTGAGCATCACCTGGAGTGTCTCTGCTCTAAGACACTTATGGATAAAGAGAAGGAGGTCCTCAGAGCACAAACCACAGCTCCAACAGTTGCCCCTCCCAGCTGAGATTGTCATCATTTATGACCATTGCTCTACTTGCACGAATTTTACTCTTCCCTCTGATGGGGCCTGAGATTCTGCATCTCTAACAAACCCCCAGGTGGTGTTCTTGCAGCTGGTCTGTGAATCACACTTTGAGCAGTGTTCTGGTTTGCTAATGCTGCCATTATGCAAAATATCAGAAATGGACTGCCTTTTATAAAGGGGATTTACTAAGTTACAAATTTATGGTTCTACAGCCATAAAAGTGTCCAAACCAAGGCATAATCATGCGTATACCTTCACTGGAGAAAGGCTGTTAGCATCCAGAAAACCTCTGTTAGCTGGGAAGGCATGTGGCTGGAGTCTGCTGATCCCAGGTTGTATTTCCAATTGGCATTCCCCAAAATGTCTCTAGGCTTAGTGTGTCGGGGCAAACTCTGGGCTAGTATCGCCAAGCATCAGCAAAAGTCTGCTTTCAACGGCCATCTCCAAAATGTTTCTCTAAGCTGCAGCACTGGGTTCCTTCTGTCTGAGTTCTTATAGAGCTCCAGTAAACTAATCAAGACCCATGCTAAATGGCCAAGGCCACACCTCCCTGGAAATAATCTACTCAAAGTTATCACCCACAGTTTGGTGTGTCACATCTCCTTGGAAACAACCTAATCCAAATATCCCACAAGATTGGATTAAAAGATCATGGCTTTTTCTTGGGGGGCATAATATATCCAAACTGGCACAAGTAGCAAGTGTCAATCTTGGCTGCTCACTAGAGAAGCACCTGGAGAGACTGCAAAATTCCAAGGGCCCAGGCTGTACTCCAAACCAATCAAATCAGAAGTTCTGGAAGTGGGACCTAGGTGTCAGCCATTTTTAAGTTCTGGTTTCGCTCTTTTGGAATCCAGCCACCATGTAAGGAAATCTATACATTCTGTTGGAGAGAGAGCCCTGGAGGATGAGCTACCACATGGAGAGAGAGGCCACAAAGAAATGGACCAAGGCCCATCCCAGCTGAGGGGTCAGATACATGTGTGAGACCATCTTGGCCCCTCAGCCCTGGTCTGTCTGCACCAGCCAACACCATATGGGGCAGAGATGAGTTATCCCCACAGTGCCCTACCTGAATTCCTGACCTCCAGAATCATCATTTTTTGCTCTTAAGCCAAACGGTTCCATTGTTTTTAAGCCAATAAGCTTGGAGGTAATTTCTTATGCAGCAGTAGCTAACTGATACAAACCCCAAGACACTAAGTATCTCAAAAGTAGGATCTGTTTTTGGTTCATGTTTGTGCCTCCTATATGCATGGTGCTTAAGGAAGAATTTGGAGGATTCTAGAGAAATGCTGAATGCCAAGGAAAAGCCAAAGTGAAAATCCCAGTGTTGTCCAGACCAATTAAAGTCAGGAAGTGGAGATTGGTTGTCTGGAAATATGTTCAGTGAATGAAAGCAAAATAGACAAGCTCCCTTCCCTAAGTGGATGAACATCTGGCTCCTTGTTGGTCTCTGCTGACTCTGCCTCCGATTTCTCACTGCTGTCCCTGTGGTTCCCACTTCCAGACACAAAGCAGGAGGCGGTTAAGGGAAATTCTCTGCAGAGTGCCCAGGGCTACTGCCCGGCCTCCTGTGACTATCACTGTGGTGATTCTGGTTTCTCTGGTTCTCCCAGGGCCTATTGCTCACCTGGCATGGCCAAAGATACCAGGCTTGGGGTGCCAAAGAGGGCAACTTTCCTAAAGGTGAGGGCACTGGTGAGTGCCCCCATGGGATCCCAGGATGGGAGCTGGTGGGATGGGTTGTGGAGGAAGAGTACTCTGGGGTCTTGGGCAAGACTTTTCAGTTTCAGGGGCCTAAGAAGCAACAGCTCCTGGCCAGGCCTGACCCTTCTTCGGAACATGGGTACAGCTTGGGGACGTGGGGGCTCAGAGCTGGAGTGAGATATGGCCACGGCTGTTCCTCTAGAGGATCTTATCAGGGACCCTTCATGAGCTGCACTGTCTGCTGTGGCCTCCAGAACCATCTTCCTTAGCCACAGAGGAAAGATATCCCAAGGACTGGGCTTTGGAGTGGAGGTATCCGCCCTGCCCTTTGGGTGAGTGGACGCAATGCTGCAATTTTCTTTGTCCTTTTCCAGTGGGGGTCACACCCCCATTGCAGAGAGTGCCCCCTTGCTGCTAGCTAGGCTGTGCTGGGAGCTGTGCTGTGTTCAGGGTGCGTGAAGACCTCTTGGGGGATGTGTGGGTTATTAGGTTGTGCCCCTGAAAGCCTGGTCCAGGGACCACTGACAGTTCATAAACTCTTTGTTGCCAGTGCCTGACGAGGCAAGCATGGAGAGACTTCCAGAGCATCTTATTGCTGCAACATCTGAGCTTGTGATTTCTATTTTACAAAAGCACTGGCCCACCATGGATTGGAAATAAAATAAAACAGATCCATTGCCTCAGAGAAGTGGTAGCACTGTGTTAGGTACCAGGTGACAGGCATGCAAAGAGCATGTCTGTATTTCCCAGGATTCTGCCATCAGCCACGTGCCACTGTATGCTTGATGGAAACAGGGAGGAAGGGGCTAAAGTTCCTTCTCATGTTCCAGCAAGTTCCAGTGCCCACGGAGCTCTTACTTCTCTGAGCTTCTGCTTTTCCAGTTCTCAAAGCGTGGTCCTTGGGCCAGCCCCATCGGCAAGAGCTGGGAGCTTGTTAGAATGGCACTTTCTGGGGCTCCTCCCCATACCCACAGAGTCAAAAGCTCAGGGTGGGGTGGGGTGGGGTGGGTGGGCAGCATTCTGTGCTTTAACAAGCTCCCCAGAGTGGGGCAGGATTCTGATGCTCCCTTAAGTTTGAGAATCACGGTGCTATTGTCTCTAAAACACCATTATAGCTGCTTCTATTCTCTGCCTCCTTCAAATGTGTTGCTCTTTCCCTACAGCTATGCATTTAGAAACTTGCAGCAGGGGCCCATTATTCTGCATCTCCCCCTCTTCTGTAGCTCCTAGCCCAGGGCTGAGATGGGAGCAAATAAAGCGTTTGGTGATGTATTTTATCTCCTGACGCTCCATCATAGTCCCTGGCCCCTTAGACAGCTGGGCTAGCCAAGGAGCAGGAAGGGTGAAAAGTCTCTTCCCATTCTTCCCCCCAACCAGGGGTGGAAGGCTAATGCCCTTCGGCATCTCCTCCTTGCTAGTTCCTTCTCAGTCCTCCCACCCCATCCCTTCCCAAATCCTGAGCCGGCTGCTGTTGGCCTTTTGTAGGTCATGGCAGGTCTTCAAATAAAAAGAAAATATTGAAGGGCTACCCAAAGTAAGTGATTACCGTTAGGCAGTGTGTGCAGGCAAAGCCACCTGACATCTGGGGCGTCCTTGCCCAGGGCAGACAAAATAGACAGCTTTGGGATATTTCTCACAAGAAAAGACACTTGAACCATCTGTTCTAGAATGACCCACTTGCAGGCACAAGTCCTTCCCAAGGTTTATAAGGAGCGGGTTCGCCCCACCCCAACCCCCACTCCCACCTTGGCCAGATGGTGCCGTGATTTTGTGGGTGGGGGATGGAGAGGTTGTGTCACTGGTGACTTTTCTGTCCTCCTGGGGTTCGGACCTAGTGGGGCAATGGCACTGGTCTTGCTCTGTGTTTAGAACTCTCTCCTGTTGATGGCTCTGTGAAGGGACAGAGGGAGGGTTTGGAGAGAGCATCCATGAGCTGGCAGATCTCCTGCCCTCACCAAATGGCAAGTTGCAATAATTAGTTAAGTCAGGAGATGGCACGTAGAGGGCTGGTGGAAACAGTTGGCTTAACAAGACTGCAGTGAGGACCCCGACTCAGCATTGGTCCAGAACCCCCCTTCTTGCTTCTTCCTCTGCGGGAAGAGCAGGTGTAGGCAGAGGCCTTGGCATGGGCATGCACTGGGGCTCCTGCAGCAATGCCATCCCTCCCTCCCAAAACCTTCTTTCCAGCCGGGAGAGCTGATCATTTCCTGAGCTAGCAGAACAGCCTTCTGGAGAGCAGCCTTCCTTTCCACCCACCTCCTGTGCCCTCCAGCCCTCTACCCTCTGTCCATCTTTCAAAATCGGATGTTCCGTGGCTCTGATCAACTATTTTGGAGGAGGCAGCCCCCAAAAGCAAGCTTTCCTCATGCTCCTTGTTATTTTTGCTCTCTGCGTCATGGGGGATTAACGTGGGAGCACCAAGCATTACAGCGTGCTTCCGATTGGGAAGACAACGTCATCCCTTGCTGTGACTCCATACCCCTAGAATAAAAGGTCTCAGCCCTCTTCATCACCTCCTCCACTCTCCATTGCCCACCTGGCCTTGTCACACACCCTTCTGTGTCTTCAACACCCTGAGCTTATCCCGCCTTGGGCTCCACATTATATCTCCTCTGCTTGGAATATTCTTGTGCTCCTCTTTCCTGGCCTGGATTCTTGACTCCACCTGGGTCTGAGTTCACTTGCCCTCTCCCCACAAAGTTCTCGTGACCATGGACAGTGTCACCTGCCCCTTCCCCTACCTTTGTCCCGGCCCCAGCTCTATCATCTCCCCCTGCTTTATCTTCTTCGTGGTGCATGTTATTCTCTGGAATTACATGTGTGTGAGCATGCATATTGCCAGTCTTCCTCCCTGGGGTAAACACTCCATGAGAAGATGGTCTGAATCTGTTCCCTCCTGCATCTTTGATGACCTGGCCCATGGTTAGCTCTCTGCGAACATTTGTGGAACATATGATGAATGCAGAGAAAAGAGGTCTGGGGGATTCAACTCTGACCGGTGCACACACCAGACCCTTTTGCCCTGCTCTCCTGTCTCTTAAAAATTTTATATAGTAATTTATTTTTAATTGTGGCAAAATACATATAACATAAATATCATTTTAACCATTTAAAGTGGACAATTTTCTTTGACATTAAGTCCATTGACAATATTGTGTTAACTTTCACCATTATTTCCAGACTACTTTTGTAATCCCAAACCCAAAACTCACATTCACATAGCAATAACTCCCTGTTTTTCGCCCCCCGTCCCCCACTCTTGGCAACCATTCTTCTGCTTTCTGTTTCCATGAATTTGCTTATTTTATGTATTTCACATGGGAGAAATCATATAATGTTTTGTCCTTTTGTGTCTGGCTTATTTCACTCAACATGATGTCTTCAAGGTTCATCCATGTTGTAGCATGTACCAGCACTTCACTTCCTTTTATGGCTGCGTAATATTCCACTGTATGGATATGCCACATTTTGTTTATCCATTCATCTGTTGGTGGACACTTGGGCTGCTTCCACATTTTGGTTATTGTGAATAATACTGCGGTGACCATTGGCATACAAATATCTGTTTGAGTCCCTGCTTTCAAGTTCTTTGGGATTTATACCTGGGAGTGGAATTGCTGGATCATGTGGTAATTCTGTTTAACTTTCTGAGGAACTGCCAAATTGTTTTCCACAGTGGCTGCACATTTTACATTCTCATCAACAATGTACAAGGTTTCTACTTTTCCACGTACTCTCTAACACTTGTTATTTTCAGTTTGTTTAAAAAAATATAGCCATCCTAGTGGGTGTGACGTGGTATCACGTTATAGTTTTAACTTGCATTTCTTTAACAGCCAATGATGTTGAGCACCTTTTCATATACTTATTGGCCATTTGAATATCTTCTTTGGAGAAATATCTATTTAAATCCTTGGCCCATTTTAAAATTGGGTTTTTGTCTTTTTGTTGTTGAGTTGTAGAAGTTCTTTATATAGTCTGGATATTAAACCCTTACCAGATGTATGGTTTCCAAATATTTTTTTCCATTCTTTAAGTTGTCTTCTCACTTTCTTGGCTGTGTACTTTGATGTACTAAAGTTTTTAATTTGATGAAGTCCATTTTGTCTATTTTTTTCTTTTGTTGCTTGTGCTTTGGATATAAAATCTAAAAAATCCATTGCCTACTATAAGCCCTGACGATATTTCCCTATGTTTTCTTGTAAGGGTTTCATAGTTTTAGCTCTTATATTTACGTCATTGATCTATTTTGAATTAACTATTCTATGGTGAGAGAGGTAGGGCTCCACATTCTTTTTTTTTTTTTTTGCATGTGGATTTCCAGTTGTCCCAGCACCATGTCTTGAAGAGACTGTTCTTTCCCCCATTGAATGGACTTGCACCCTTGTTGAAAATCACCTGTCTACAAACGTGTAGATTTATCTCTGGACTCAACTCTATTCCATTAGTCTATATGTCCACTCTTGTGCCAGGACCACACTGTTTTAATTCCTGTAGCTTTCTAGTAAGTCTTGAAATCAAGAAGTGTGAGTCCTCCAAGTTTGTTCTTTTTCAAGATTGTTTGGCTATTTGGGCCCTTTGTAATTCCAAATGAATTTGAGGATCAGCTTTTCCATTTCTGCAAAAAGGCTGCTGGAATTTTTATAGGATTTGCATTGAATTTGTAGATCATTTTAGGCAGTATTGCATCTTACCATTAAGTCTTCAAATTTATGAACGTGGGATGTTTTTTCATTTACTAAGTTCTTTAAGTTTTTTCAGCAATCTTTTCTAGTTTTCAGAGTATAAGCCTTTTACCTCCTTGGTTAAATTTATCCCTAGGCATTTTATTCTTTTAGATGCTCTTGTAAATGGAATTGTTTTCTTGATTTCCTTTTCAGATTGTTCATTACTGGTGTATAGTAACTCAGCGGGTTTATCTTGGTTCCTGCAACTTCACTGAATTTGTTTATTAGTTCTAGTAGCTTTCTTGTATATTCTTTGGGATCTTCTGTATATTGGGATGTTATCTGCTAACAGGGATAATTTGGCTTCTTCCTTTCAAATTTGGATGCCTTTTACTTCTTACTCTTGCCCGACTGATCTTGCTAGAACTTCCAGTACAATGTTGGATGACAGTGATGATAGCAGGCATCCTTTTCTTGTTCCTGATTTTAAGGGCATAGCTTTCAGTCTTTCACCATTGAGTATGATATTTGCTGTTGGTTTTTCATAAATACACTTTATCATGCTGAGACTGTTCCCTTCTGTTCCTAGTTTTCTGAGTTTTTCTATCATGAAAGGATGTTGGATTTTGACAAATGCCTTTTCTGTGCCAATTGAGATGATCATGTGGATTTTCCCTTTCATTCTGTTAGTGTGGTGTATTACATTGATATTCTTATGTTGAACTACCCTTGCATTCCTGGAATAAATTCCATTGGGTCATGGTGTATAATCTTTTTAATATACTATTGGATTCTATTTGCCAGTATTTTGTTGAGAACTTCTGCATCTTATTCATAAGGAATATTGGTCTGTAATTTTGTTTTCTTGTGCTCACTTTATATGCTTTTGGTATGAGGATGATGTTTGGGAGGAAAAATAGTTAGAAAAAAAATCACAAATTGATGACTTCAGACTTCAACAACAAAAACAACAACAAAACAACTAGCAATCCCAGAGTAGTGGGGAGTGGGAGAACTAGATTTCCAGAGTTATAACAATATAATGCTCAGAATGTTCCATTCTACACACATACAAAAAAATTACAAAACACATAAAGAAACAGGGAAGTATAGCCCATTCTCAGGAGAAAAAAAAAAAAAAAAGAAGAACTTCCAGAAACCATCCCTGAGAAAACTTATACATTTAAAGCAACTATTAGTCAAAGATTTTAAATCAACCGTCTTAAAAAGAAAACAGTCAGGTACTGTCTCTTTAAGACCCCTCTGCCACTTTTGTTTGAGAGGAGTTGGAACAACGGCTTCCCTCAGAGCCAGCCCCTGAGGGATTTGAAGTAGTTGACCCAAAGCGGAGATCAGCGATCAGACCACACACCTCCAGTTTCTGGAGGACTGGGTCCTTTACCCACCCTAGCACCAGCAAGTGACCCAGAGCCCACGCTGCAGTCCCCACGGCTGCCTGCCCTGTGGTTGGGGGATGGGGAATGACAGCAACATAGAGGGTGAAATTCATAGATATTTACTACAAATAGTCAGTCTCCCTCCAGCTCTTTCCTGGGTGCTGCATATTGTCCCACTAGACTTCAGAGTTTCAGAGTAATTGACTCAGACACTTCCTGCCAGTTCAATAGTTGTTTTAGTGGAGGAACTGATTCCTGGAGCATCCCACTCGGCCATCTTCACACAGTTCTCTTTTTGCCCTTAAGTTCACACTGTGTGTTGTGTGCCCTTTGGGGGTAGGTACGCTTTAGTTTCTGAGAGGCCCCTCTAAGCTCGAGTGGAATTTTATTCTGCCTCCATCCTCAGACTGGTTGCACACAGTCAGCACATCCTTCTGCCTGTTGAATTCTTTAGAAGAGCGGCAAACTCAGAATCAAGGAAGGGAAGTCAAACTCCAATGTTGCCATTAGCTATGTGACTCTAGAAAAGGCAGGCAATGCCTGTGCCTCATTTTTCACATCTGTAAAGTGATGTCTTCATTTCCTAGGGCTGCTGGAACAAATGACCACAAACTGGGCAGCTTAAAACAACAGAAATGTATTCTCTTACAGTCCTAGAGACCAGAGACCAAAATCAGTGTCACTGGGCCCAAGTCGAGGTGTTTGCCGGACTGCGCTCCAGGGAAGTCTGCTCTCTTGCCTCTTCCAGCTTCTGGTGACTGCTGGCATTCCTTGGCTGTAGCTACATCACTCCAATCTCTGCTTTTCTTCACATTTTCTTCTCTTCTGTGTATGTTTCTTTCAGAACTTCCTCTGCCTCTCTCTCATAAGGATACATGTGATTGCATTTAGGGTCTGCCCAGATAATCCCAGATAAACTCCTCCTCTCAAGTTCCATAAATTATTCCCATCTTTTGCCATATAGGATAGCATTCACAGGTTATAGGGATTAGGACATATCTTTGGGGCTACCATTCAGCCCGCTACAGATAGGAATAAGAATATTTGCCTGGTTCACAGGCAAGATCTGAGGAGATCTGCAGTAGGATACTGCATTGAAATTGAACAATTCCCTATCTGTCTTTGTTCTTGGTGACTTCTAGAATAATGCAAGAGGCAACAGAAAGTGAGTTCCTGCACTCACAGGCAGGCTGCCTGCACGCCTGCCCCCACTGAAATCTGGGTCGGCACGAGGAGAATTTGTTCTGGCCATGGCCCCCTGGGTGTTGCTGGCCTGGTGGCCTCTGCTCCTGTCACAGCCATGCTCTGGGCAGCAGCAGCTGCTAACTATTGGTGTTTTGCTGAGAAACCATACAGATAAGATTAAAATAATCAAGGATTTCAGCGTTGTTGTTTTGCAAGCTCCACAGAGGTAACCAAATTAGCTTTCTGTGCAGAGAAGAGTCCCCTCTCTGGAAGGAAGCTCACAGTATCTTTCATTCAGGAGAATCCAGTATCCCAGTCAATGATGTACAATGTGCAGAGGTGATGGAGAAGTGGGCAGGCAGCTGTTAAAGCTGTCTGAGGGGGGCCAGTGGAAAGAATACTGCAGATTACTGAGCATGTGGTTCTCAACTGGAATTAAGTGGGAAACTTTAAAATCCTGATACCTGGGTCCCACCCCCAGCACTTCTGATGTAATTGTCTGGGGTGAGGCCTGGGCATCCAAGAGTTTTTTAAAGCTACCCTGATGATCCTAACTTGTAGGCCATGGTCAGGATCACTGAGCGCAACCCTGGTTAGGTCCAGGTTGTCACTCCATCCAGGTGTGGTTGACATGATGGTCTCAGGTTTGAGGGTTTGGCCAGATCATTGGAGCGGGGAGAGGGCCTGACGGAACCCCAGCACTGGAGATCCTTGCTAGTTCTGCAGTGTATGTATGTATGTCAGTATGTATAAATAAATGGGAGCACCCCAGGCTTCCAGAAGTTTCCTGGATTTGGGAAGCCAGTACCACGGCCCTGGGGAAAACCAGGGTTTTGCCTCCACCCCCTACTCAGGTCCTGCCAAGATCCCACCTGCTCAAAGGTCAGTGCTTCTCAAACTGTAATGTATGCGTGCATCCCCCGGGGATGTGTTAAAGTGCAGATTTGTATTTGACAGGTCTGGGGTGAGGCCTGAGAATCTGCATTTCTGATAGGCTCCCAGTGATGCTGATGCTGCCGGTCCCAGACCACATGTCCAGGGGTGAGGGGCACAATGGGGTCCATTTTAGCAGTCCAAGGCCATCAGACTGTTCTAACAAGCTCTCCAGGGGGTTCTGATGCACCTTGAGTTTGAGAACCATTTCCTTAGGCAGTTGATGGCATAAAGCTTCTTTGTCACTGCCTGAACCTGCAAAGGGTACATGGAAAGAGGAAGCAGCTTTGGTTTCTCCCAGGACCCTGGGGAGCTGAGAAGCTATGTAGTGACCCAGTGGGTCTCCAGCCCCCCCGACACGTGGGGGTCGGCTGCACCGGCTGCTTCCAAGGCCACCGACCAGCCCCAGACACGTCTGCTATTTACACTCCCAGCTGAATAATGTTTTCCATCATGTGGCACAGACTTAGTAGTCCTTTGGAGCTGCCAAGGGCCACGTTTCTCACCTATCGTTGTCTGCTTGGGACCTGAGTCTCTGGGATAGATCACTGTCTCTCATGCTGGGGGCAGGACAAGGAAGGGGACAGCCTTGAATGTCCCTGCAAGGCTCTGACCTTGCAGCTTAACCTTGTACAAGCCCCCCTAGGTATAGGTAACCCTCACAGCCCCTCATCTTATATGTGAAGGGGTGGCTTCCAAGGAGAGCGAGCCATTTGCCCACGTCCACTGTGCGTTTTGGTGATGACTGGGTCTCAACAGAAGCCCCAATAGGCCCGTTGACCTCACCCCACTGCTTTTGGGGGGAAGCCTCCCTCACAGGCTACCCACATGCCATGCTCAGGGATTTATTCCAGAGGCTCTCCACCTACCACCTAAGGCATGGGCAGTGGAGTTTGCAAAATGAGTCTTGAGTGACCGAGAGCCCCTTCGGCCTCCCCTGGGCTGGGCAGGGGACAGCGGTCTGCCCCTTTCATCAGGCCCCTGGCAGTGGCCAGCAGACAGGCCCTGGAAGCCCCTCCCCAGGCTCAGGATGGAGGCAGCCACTGCTGGGGAGCTCTCCAGGACCCATCTGTTCAGATGCTGGGGCCAGCCTAAGAGAGGGACCATCAACTTGCACGGCCGTTGTCTTAGCTGTGGTACCTGGGAAATGGACCCCGAGCTGCAGGTGTGCTCTCAGGAATAGCACCTACCAGGGGGTGGGATTGGGAACACGGAGAAGCTGAGCTTCCATGGACCCAGCCAATGACTTAGCCAGGCCCACGGGGAGCTCTGGGGCTGTCCTGGATGGAGGCACCACATCGACCAGCTGTGGGCTTCTCCGGGAGAGGGCTGCAAATCTGAGTGAGGAGAGGACGCGGGTGAGAGCTGTCAGCTCTCCCCACCAGGAGCTGAGGAGGGCAGGAGGGCGGCAAGTGCCTTGGCCGGAGGGAGAGTCCGAGCAGTCAGGCAGCACTCACTACAGTTGCACACCCCACCCAGGCCATGCCAGCATGGGGTTTGGCTGAGGGGGCTGTCAGCAGAGGCTGCAGGGACCAGTGAGGTGGTTAAGAAGAAACTATGAAAGTAGCCGGGTTTCTGTGGGAACACGGCAAAGCTACATAATTTCCCCAGGCCTTCGTTTCCTCAACTGTACAAAGGAAATATTAATAGTACATATTTTGTCGTGAGGACTAAATGAATGCCCATATACAAAGAATTTGACTTGGTGGTCAGCAGAGTGCTTAGTAAACAGCACTTTGTTCCTGGAAAGGACCTGGTGTGCTGAGCAGCTTCTTTGACCGTGGAGAATACTAGGCCTGCAGACAGGTGTTGGCTATTGGGGGGGGGGCTGCTCCTAGTGAGGACACCGGCAGGTGTGGCCCCTCCTGGCTCACAGGTGAGCACACACGGACTCACCCCTCGGAGAAAGGACTGTGTTTGCTGAAACATGGAGCGAATAGTGAGGATCAAGGCTCTGCTTTTGAGTTTTCGATTAAACTTTCGAAGCACAAGGAGAGTTCAGGCATCAAAGACCTGCACAGGCTGCCCAGGTGGGCCAGATAAGGGAAAAACAGTGTGTTCATTTCCTAGGGCTGAAGTCACAAATTACCACAAACTGGGTGGCTTGACACAACAGAAATTTATCATCTCACCGTTCACGGGGCAAGAGGTCTGAAATCGAGATGCTGGCTAGGGTGGTTCCTTCTGGAGCTCTGCAGGAGAGTCTCTGCCACTTCTCTCCTAGCTTCTGGTGGTTCGAAAATCCTTGATGTTCCTCAGCTCATAGACACAGCACTGCAGTCCACATCTCAATTGTCACACGGTGTTCTCCACTCTGTGTCTTCACATGATCTTCTCATGACACCTGGCCTTAAATCCAGGGTGATCTTATCTTGAGATTCGTGAGTCAATCAATCTTCAAAGAACCTATTTCCAAATAAGGTCACATTTAAGGCATGGAGGGGTTAGGATTTGGAAATATTTTTTGGGAGGATGGGGACACAATTCAACACACTAAAAATAGGGTACCCCCACTATGCACCAGTGGGGCTCTGGAGCAGCCAAGTAGACACAGGGAGGACTCCTGAGATGTCCCTCCACTTCTCCCTGGAGCTTTTCTGGGCCCCTGAGAGGCACACAGGTTTGAGGGTGTCTTCCCTGAGTGGGACACAGAGCATGTGCATCATCAGCCCAAGGCCAGAGGGATGCAGCAATGGACACTAACCAGGCAGGGGAGGAGCCACTCAGCAGACCCCGGACTGGACAGATGCACACGAAGCTCTAGCCAACCCTGCCCCATTGGTCACCCATGCTGTTGGCCTCCTCCAGCTCCCCAGGGAGAAGGAGAGCGAGGGAAAAACTCCAGGTGAAATCTGAAATGACTGAATTTATCCTGAATTGAGAAAATCAAGCCTCCTCACCCCCATCAGAAGGAATGGGGTACATGATAAAAATTAAGTTGTATTGTAGGGAAAAAGGTTTTATCTGTTTCCCCTACATTTTGGACCTGGAAATGTATATCTGCTACCTTTGGATTCTCTTTAGGGCTCTTGAAACACACGACCCACTAGGCATTCCCACTTCCAAAGGTTTCTGCAACCCATGGAAAGGGTATGGAACATTTCAAAGGAGAAAGCATTTTATGAATGTCAGTGCACCGTATAAATGTAAGTAAGACATGGGGGTTAATAAGAATGGGAAACATACTAAAGCAAGAGGCACTAAAGGGGGATTTTCCTTAGATGTTATTTTTAATGCTACCACTAATAAGCATAGCTCAGCTACTTTGCCATACAAAGTCCTGAAACCATATCCTTTCACTGTTATAGATTGCCTAATAAGTGATTAAGAAGCTCTTGAGCAAGACATATTGGCTAATTCCTCTAATCACTGGGCTTTTCTTTGTGTAAACCCACAGACCCTGCCTTGGGAAGGTTCCAACAGGTGAGAGGCCTGACATCAAATATAAGCCTGTCGAAATCTGGGTTTACAATGTTAAGAGTATCAGGTTTCCAAATGCAACTCTATTTTCACAGAGGAGGAAGCTGGCTGCTTTTCTGTATTGGGTTTGGCCGTGTTAGGATAACGCAGTTCAGTTCTCAAGAGCCTGGGTACACGGGCCCTGCCTTCTCTTTCTTCTCCCCCTGCCTTTGGCACAGAGTCCACCCTCATCGCTGGCATCCTCCCTGGGCAAACTCCTACCCCTGCTGTGCCCGGAAAAGGACTTTCTGGGGAGAACCTCGCCCTGCCTCAGGTTTTGGGGAGAGGTTCAGAAAGTTTAGGCCAGTTTAAGGGCTCTGGTTTTGAAGTCAGACAAAGCAATCTGGGTTCAAATCCCTGCACAGCCATCCTATATATGGCCTGGAGCAAATTGCTCTGATGAATTTGGTTACATCGTGTGCAAAATGGGGAAGTTTCCCAGGCCCCATTCATTTTCACTTCTATATTCGGCATTCGTTTCTCCTGGAGTGCCATGAGAATAGCGCCCCCTGGCGACGTGGTCGTCCGGTCGTGAAGACTACGGGAGCGCATGCGTGGAAAGCTTCCACGGCGGTGCTGTCACCTGCGGCCCCACACTGTCCACCTGCAGCCACGGAAGGTGGTTCTGTGGCACCAGGGACCCCAGGCTCTTCAACATCAGCAGTTCTGGCTAGCGGGAGGACCGGGCTCGCAATCCTGACGGTGGCTTCCAGGGAGAGCTGTTGTTTCAAGGGTTGCTGTGGGGAGAAGAAAGTTCCTTGACCGCAGATTTGAGTCTCAGAGTTGGAGCCCCAGGTAAGGCTCCAAGGCGCTGTAGACAGGGCGCTGTCATTCTCACTTCCAGCAGAGGTGGAGAAAGTGGAGGGGTGGCCAGCCCTCCAGACCTTTTGCAAAGGACATACATGCGGAGAGGCAGGTAGCACTGCCCTTCTCGTGCATGTTCAGTGTTAGGTCTGAGATAGTCCAGGGTCCCGAGCTGACTGTTCCACGCTTACTAATGTCCAGAGAGGCTACCCCCACTCCCGCAAAAAGATGGCGTCATGCGAGCCATGGTACAGGAGACTCTGTACCTGCTCAGCTCAGCCCTCTATGTGAACGCAACTCAGGTGTTGTGGGAATCTCAGTGCAAGAGGAAGGGCTGGACTGGGGCTTAGGGCAGAGATCCTGTCTGGGGTCTCTTTACTCATTGGCTTCATGTTGCACACTCTACTGGAATATCACTCCACACCCAGGACATAGATTCTCTACATCCTTCAAGGCCCAACTCATGTCACCTCCCAAAGGAAGCCTCCCTGATTGCGCAAGTTCTCCACTAAACTCAGATCTCTCAATGTCTCTATCCTTAGCTCCCAACTAAAATATTTACCCTGCCATACATTTCTATTTTTTCTTTGTGAATATCTTCTCTGTTCTCAGAACACTGCACCACTGCTTCCATTTAGCAACACTTTTATTTTGTCTTTATTAAAGGTGTTTGGGAATGTCTTTCCCCTCTAGCTTATGGGCTGTTTGAGAATAAGGGAAACAGTTGTAGCCTGTGCCAATTTGGATATATTATGTCCCCCAGAAAAGCCATATTCTTTAATGCAATCTTGTGGGGCCAGACTGATTAGTCTGTTGATTAGGGTGGAACCTCTGATTGAATTATTCCCGTGGAAGTGTGGGCCCCAACAGTGTGGGTTTTCATTGGTTCATCAGAGTACTTAGAAAGATTAGGAGCCAACAAAGGCACTGATCTTGGAGACACTTGGAGATGAAGACAGAAGGACGTTTGGAGATGCTAAGCTAAGAGATGAGGCCCAGAGTTTACCCCAGAGAAGCTAAGAGAGGACTCCCAGATGCTTAGAGAGAAACACCCTGGGAGAAAGAAGCAAGGACACGTGGGAGCTGAGCGAGAGAAGCTAAGAGACACAGAAGCCCAGAGACGTTTTGGAGAAAACCATTTTGAAACACAACCCAGGAGCAAAGGACCAGTAGACGCTAACCATGTGCCTCCCCAGCTGACAGAGGTGTTCTGGATGCCATCGGCCTTTCTTCAATGAAGGTATCCTCTTGTCGATGCCTTAGTTTGGACACTTTTATGGCTGTAGAACTGTAAATTTGTAGCCGAATAAGCCCCCTTTATAAAAGCCAATCCATTTCTGGTATTTTGCATAATGGCAGCATTAGCAAACTGGAACATAGCCCTTAGAGTGACAAGAACACCTGTCTTAGTTTGCCAGGGCTGCTGTGACAAATACTGCAGACTTGAACAACAGGAATGTATTGGTTGGCTTAAATTGATTATTATTGGTGGGCTTAAACAACAGGAAGTTACTGGCTCAGAGTTTTGGAGGCCCAGAGCCCGACCTTAAGGTATTGGCAGGATCATGTTTCTCTGAAGGTCTGTTGCATTTGCGTAGAGGCTGCTGGCAATCAGTAGCTCAGTCTCAGTATCTGTTGCATAACAACTTATCGCTGTCTCTGTCCCCCTGTCTCTTCTTCCTCCCCTCTTCTGTTGACTGTCCAAGTTTCCTCTGCTAATAAGGACTCTAGTCTTACTGGATTAAGGCCCACCCTGGGTCAGTTTGACCTCACCTTAACTAATAACATCTCCCAAGGATCTATTTACAAATGGATTCATATTTATGGGGCTGGGGGTTGGGACATGAACCTGTCTTTGTGGGAGATGTGATTCAGTCCATAACAACACCCATGAATATTGGTTGGTTTAATGCCATGTTTGTCTTTAGGCCCCTTAGTGATAAAATATGATCAGTGACCCATCATGATAACTGAACTCATTCATATCTGTGGTCAACAGAGGTGTGTGCCCAGATCCTCCTGGAGGAAGGTCTTACTTCCCAACTGTTGGGAGTATGATCAGCAGGCAGCCTTCAGCTGTCAGCAGCTTCAGGGTCTGCCTCAGCCGCAGAGAGCCCCCTCATCTGAGGCCATGCCCTTCTAGGGATGACCTACCCCTAGTGATGGAGTGAGGTTGGGACATAAAGGCCAGGACATTTCAGCCAGGCATGGGACAACTCTCCCAGGCCATATTCATTCAACTACCTGCCAGGTTAGCTGAGGCTTTGTTGGATCTGCCTTACAGTCTGACATCTCCTTCTGCCCAATCCTGCTGTTTTCCCCTTCCTTTTATAGTATTGATCCTTAATATCAATATTGTATCACTCCCCAAATTTAATCTTGGTAACTGTTTCCTCTGTAGTACTAAACTTGTGAAAATGTCTGCCAGGCAAAGGAGGATGGTGAAAACTGGTCCATATTCTACCTATTTGTGAGTAAATATTAAAAATCAGGAACACATGCGAAGGCTGCAAAGCAAGTGATAACTACCAGGATGTGGGACTGGGGCTCTGTCATGAAACCTTCTTTCCCTCTCAAGAAGAGAAGTGATGCTTGAGAACACTTGAGAAGGCTGGATTCAGTGTGCCCTCCTCTCTCTTGGTGACCTTTTCTCCACTTCAGGAATTGTCCCTTCCTGACTCCTCCAAAATATATTAGTTGGCTATTGCTGAGTAACAAACTACCTCAAAATTCAGTGTCTCCAGGTCATGACTTTTCAGGCCAGCTGAATGTTTCTTTTCTTGTTAGCTGGACTCATTTAGGCATCTGTCCATCAGCTGTAGGTTGGGTAAATGGCACCACTGATCTTGGCTATGTACTTTCACTTGCTGGGGCATCAGCTGACTGTTGGCAGAGCTAGGATGCCCTTGGGGATTTTCTGCCCTGTCTCTCATCCTCTGGAAGGCTATGCCTGGCTTGTTCTCATGGAAGAGGCATGGGTTCAACAGAGAATAGAAGCTACAAGGCCTCTTGAGGCCTTATATCAGAACTGGCACCCCATCATTTCTGCCGCATTTTATTGGCCAAAGCAAGTCATGAGATGTGGTGAGTTAAATTGTGTGTCCCACTTTGGACATGTTCTTGGTCTTGGTCCTCATTTTGGTAGTTATGGACCCATTTTAAATATGATTTCTTGTATATATTATTTCAGTTAAGGTGTGGCCCACCTGAATCAGGTTGGGCTTTAATCTGGCTTACTGGAGTCCTTTATAAGCAGAATGACAGTCAGACACAGAGAGAGAGAGAGAAAGTCACAGCAAGAAGCTGGAAGTCAACGGAATCCAGAGGAGAAATGAGAAGACATTGCCACGTGCATCACCATGTGATAGAAAAGCCAAGGACTGAGGATTGCCAGCAGCCACCTCAGAATAGCACACTCTTCATGGACAAAGTATCACCTTGAGTGATGTCTCAATTTTGTACACCAACCCCCCAGCCTCAAAAACCATGAGCCAATAAATTCCCATTGTCTGAGTCATACAATTCCCACTGTATGGTATTTGTTTTAGCAGCTGGAAAACCAAGACCCAAGGCTAGCCCATCCTCAAGAAGTGAGGAAACAGATGAAAGGAGAAGCAGCAAAGTCACATAGAAAAGGGCAGGGATACAGGCATTCCTTTCTTGGGACCATAGATGTAATCATATGTCCATGGCATGTTGGATGTCAGAGTCACCATTGAGGTGTCTCACTTCCTGCTCTATGAGCTGCCTTCTTCTGGTCAGTCCTGTGTCTCCTTCCCTGGCTCTCCAACTCCCCCATTCACTCATCTGGTTCTTGTGGGCAGCAGGACCCTGGTGGAAGGGGTTTTTGTGGGAGGGAAGTGTGGGGTACAAATGATTGAGATGGTCTTCTTTTGATTTACTTTCTACTTCTCTCTCGCCCTGTATGTTACACACACAAGCGTGCAAGGGGGAGCCTTCCTTCTGTTCTCTGCCATCAAACAGCAGGTGCAACAGAGCTCAGGAGCCTCTTCCAGCCTTCTATCAGTCATAGTGGATTCTACTGGAAATGCAGATATAACTATGGCCACTGCCTTTCCTTCCAACTTTCTTTCAGCCGTAGCAGTCCCATGGTCTTACAGAATGACTCCAGTCATTGTATCCCCTACATACTGTTGATCACGGCTCCCATCACATGGTTGCCTGGCTTATAAGTCTCCCTTTGTGTAAATCTGTGTGATCCGTGGAAACTCTGCTTGCAAATTCCTCTTGCTTTTCTAGCAGAGTTGCTGGTCTTGAGTTACGTGAATTCTCTTCTCTTCCCTTTTTCTGCTGGCTTCCTTCCTCCCTCCCTTCCATCCTTCCTTCCTTCCTTCCTTCCTTCTTTCCTTCCTTCCTTCTTTCCTTCCACCCTGTAATTTTATTTACTTTTATTTCTGGATTTAAATGTTTTTTAAATTTTGTTTTAAAAATAGTATACAGTAATATTAGCACTTTGGGCATTCAACTCTATGAGCACATATGTATAGATTCATGTAACCAGCACTTCAGTCAGAATATAGAACATTCATGCTACTTCTCTATGATCACATCTTTCACCCACCCCTAACCCCTGGCCACCACTGATCCGTTTTTCATCACTATAGTTTTGTCTTTTAGAGAAAGTCAAATAAAGGAAATCACACATTGTTCTAGTTTACTAATGCTGCCAGAATGCAAAACACCAGAAATAGACTGGCTTTTATAAAGGGGGTTTATTTGGTTACACAGTTACAGTCTTAAGGCCATAAAGTGTCCAAGGTAACACATCAACAATCGGGTACCTTCACTGGAGGATGGCCAATGGCGTCCAGAAAACCTGTTAGCTGGGAAGGCACGTGGCTGGTGTCTGCTCCAAGTTCTGGTTTCAAAATGGCTTTCTCCCAGGACGTTCCTCTTTAGGCCACAGCTCCTTTTCAAAATGTCACTCTCAGTTGCTCTTGGGGCATCATCTCTTAGCTTCTCTGGAGCAAGAGTCTGCTTTCAACAGCCATCTTCAAACTGTCTCTCATCTGCAGCTACTGTCTCAGCTTCTGTGCATTCTTCAAGGTGTCCCTCTTGGCTGTGGCAAGCTCGCTCCTTCTGTCTGAGCTTATATAGTGTTCCAGTGAACTAATTCAGACCCACCCTGAGGTGGAGTCACATCTCCATGGAAACTATCCAATCAGAGTCATCACCCACAGTTGGGTGGGGCACATCTCCATGGAAACACTCAAAGAATTACAATCTAATCAACACTAATATATCTGCTCACACAAGATTACATCAAAGATAATGGCATTTTGGGGGACATAATACATTCAAACTGCACACACATTATGTAACCTTTTGAGCCTGACTTCTTTCACTAAATACAATGCCTTTGAAGTTCATCCAAATTGATGCAAGTATCAATCTTTCATTTTCTTTTATTCTGAGTAGTGACCCATTGTATGGATGCACCAGTTTGTTTATACATTTACCCACTGAATTAAGTTGATTCCAGTTTTGGAGAATTATGAATAGAGCTGCTGTAAACATTCATTTACAAATTTGTGTGTGTGTGAACGTACATTTTTCATGTCTTTAGGGTAAATACCTCTAAATCAGGATTGTTGATTCGTGTGGTAAGTGTATTAACTTGGTAAGAAACTACTAAACTGTTTTCCAAAGTGGCCAAAACAGTTTTCACTCCTCCCTGTTGTGGTATTTCACATTCTTGCTAGCACTTGGTATTGTCAGTGCTGTTTATTTAAAAATGAACATGTACCATTCACCCAGTGTTCCCCAATGATCCGATAACAACACCAGGAAGTTGATACTGGCTGAATATAGTTCTGTGCCATTTTAACATATGTGTAGATTCTTGTAACTGCAATCTTGATCAAGATACAGAATTATTCCATTCCGTCAGAGATCTCCTTTGTGCTACTTCTTTTTATAGTAACACATACCACCTCCCTCCCACCGCCTACAACCCCTGGCAACTACTAATTTGCTCTCCATCTCTACAATTTCATCATTTTGAAAATGTTTTATCAATGGAATTATACAGTGACTCTTTTGAGATTGACTTTTTTCACTCAGCACCATGTCCTTGAGATCCACCAAGTTGTGTGTATCGCTAGTTCGTTCTGTTTTATTGCTGAGTAATATTCCATGGTATGAATGTCCTATAGTTTATTTAGCCATTTACCTACTTTCAGATGTTTTGATTGTTTCTAGCACAAGACTATTACAAATAAAGCTGCTGTGAACAATCATGTACAGGCTTTTGTGTAGATACGAGTTTTTATTTCCCTGGGATAAATCCCTTGGGGTGTGCTTGCTGGGTCATATGGTAAATGTATATTTTCTTTTCATAGTGGCTGTACCATTTTACATTCCTGCCACCAAGGTATGAGAGAACCAGTTTGCATCCTTGCAACATTTGGTAATGTAACTTTTTAATTTTAACTGTTCTCATAGGTAGGCAATGATGTCTCATTGTGGTCTTAATTTGTGTTTCCATGATGGCTAGTGATGTTGAGCATCTTCTCATGTACATATTTGCATGCACGTATGTTTTTTGGTGAAATGTCTGTTCATGTCTTTTGCCCGTTTTCTAATTGGATTGTTTATTTTGCTGTTGAATTTGAGAATTCTTTATATATTCTAGATACTAATCCTTTGCTGAATATGTAATTTGTAAATATTTTCTCCCAGTCTGTAGTTTGTCTTTTCATCCTGACAGGGAATTTTTAATTTTTAATTAAGCATTGTTAATTTTGATGAAGCCCAAATTAGCATTTTTTATGGATCGTGTTTTTGGAGTCACACCACCACATTCTAGATTCCAAAGATTTTCTCCTTTGTCTAAAAGTGTTGTCGTTTTAAGTTTTTTTAAAAAATGTGAATCTAGGATCCATTTTGAGTCAGTTTTTTGCATAAGATGTGAGGTTTAAGTCAAAGTTCAGTATTTTGGATATTGATGTTTAATCCTTCCAGCACCATTTTTTGAAAAGGCTACCCTTTCTCCATTGAATTGCTTTTGCAGCTTTGTAAAAAAATCAGTTGGCCCTACTGGTGTAGGGCTATTTCTGGGTTCTTTTTCTAGATTGTTTATTATTCTGTTCCTGTGATCTGTGTACATATCTCTCAGCCAATACCACACTGTCTTGGTTACTGTAGCTATATAAGGAGTCTTAAAATTGGATAGAATGATTCCTACCACTGAACTTTTTGTTTTCTCCAAATAGTTTTGGCTATTGTATTCCTTTGCATTTTCATATAAATTTTAGAATCAGCTTGTCTGTATCTACAAAAATCCCTGTTGGGAATTTGATTGGAGTTGAATTAAATCTATAGATAAATTTGGGGAGAAGTAAGAGCTTTTCTCTTTTGAATCTTCAAATCATATATCTTCATTATTTAGGACTTGTAATTCTTTCATCAGTATTTTGTAGTTTTCAGTACACAGATCCTATGCAGTTTGTTAGATTTATACCTAAGTAGTTCATTTCTTTTGGAGCTTTTCAGTTTCTAATTATTTATTGCTAGTATGTAGAAATTGGTTTAATTTTTGCGTATGCCTTTGAATTCTGCAACATTGCTAAACTCACTTATTTGTTCTAGGATATTTTTGTAGATTCCATGGGCTTTTCTATGTGAACAAACATGTAGTCTGTGAAAAAGAACAGTTTTATTTCTTTCTTTCCATTTGTATGCCTTTTTGTCTCCCTGCTTTATTGCACTGGCTAGGACTTCCAGTGCTATACTGAGTAAGAGTTACGAGAATGGACCTTCTTGCCTCATTCCTAATTTTAAGGGGAAAACATTCAGTCATTCATAGTTACGTGTGATATTAGCTGTAGGTTTTTGGTAGATGCTCTTTTTTCAGGTTGAGAAAGTTCCCTTCTACTTCTGGTATGAGTGGTTGATTTATTTTACAATTATGAATGGATGTCGAATTTTATGAAATGCTTTTCCTGCATCAGTAGATATAATTATGTGGTTTCTCTTTTGTAGATTGTTAATACGGTGAATTACTTTGATTCATTTACAAATATTGATCCAACCTTGCATTTCTGGGTTAAAACCTCTTAGTTATGATATATTATATTTTAAATATTCTGTGTTAAATTTTCTATTTTGTTGGAGATTTTTGTGTTTATGTTCATAAGGGATATTGGTCTCTTTTTACCTTTTCTTATACTATCTTTGTCTGGGTTTGGGTACAGAGTCATGTTGGCCTCATACCATGAGCTGAGAAAGGTTCCCTCCTCCCTTATTTTCTGGGAGAGATTGTGTAGAATTTCTTTAATGTTTGGTAGGACTTGCCAGGGAAACCTTCTGTATCTAGAGATTTTTTGTTTTGTTTTTGGAATATTTTAAACCAAGAATTCAATTTCTTTCCTAGTTATAAGACTATTCAGGTTATCAGTTTCATTTGGTCACATTTTGGCAGTTTGTGGTTTTTGGAGAATTGGTCCTTTTTTCCTAAATTATCTAATTTATGCATAGATATGTTTAGAGTATTACCTCATTATCCTCTGTCTGTGGGGTCTATAGTGATATCCCCCTTTTCATTTCTGATATTGGTAATTTGTAATGGCTCCCCTTATTTTCTTGTTCAATCTGATTTCACTGATTTTACCTATTGCTTTTCTGTTTTCCATTTCAATAATTTCTGCTCTTATGTTTACTATTTCCTGCCTTCTGCTTGCATTGAGTTTATTTTGCTCTTCTTATGATGGAAGCTGAGATTATTGATTTGAGCAATTCATGCTATGGTAGTCAAGTTTCTTAAATCTGTAGTTTATATCTTTCACCAAATTTGGTAAGTTTTCAGCCATTATTTCTTCATGTGTTTTTCTTCATTGCCCTCTTCTTCTCTCCTTTTGGGACTCTGATGACATCCTATTATAGTGTTGGTGGTGTTCCACAAATTCCAAAGATTAAGGCCCATTTCTTTTCAATCTTTTTTTCTCCTTGTTTTCATAATTTATATGCATCTATCCTCAAGTCCACTCACCTTTCCTCTGTCATCTCTATTTTGCTTTCAAGTCCATCCAGTAAGTTTTTTAAATTGGTTATTGTATTTTTCATTTAAGAATTTCAATTTGGTTCTTCTTTCTGGCTTCTATTTCTTTGCTGAAATTTTCTATCTTTCCACTCATTTCAAGAGTTTTCACATTTCCTTCCTGGAGCTTTTTTTAAATAATAGCTGTTAAATATCTTTGTCAGGTAATTCTTTGTTATCTTAGCATTGTCATTTGTTGATTGTCTTTTCCAATAACAATTGAGATTTTCTTGGTTTTTTCATATGCCAAGGAATTCTGAATTATACCCTGCATATTTTGAAAATCATGTTATGGGATACTGGATCTTGTTTAACTCATATGTAGAATGTTAGTATTTTTGTTTTTGCAGGCGATTAACCTGTTCAGGCTGCAAGTTCTGATCAGCCACTTTCGGTTGTGCTTCAATGTCAGTTAGTTTCAATTTGTTACAGGGCTATTTGGATTTGTCCTGCATGTGTCCCACCCAGTGATACATCTGGTATCTCAGTGGTGTTCTATCCCACATCCAGTTCTTGAAGTCTAGGGTCTGCTTTTAACAGTCAGATCCATGCATGCACAGCTTGTGTGTGTGCTACGTATTCATAAACAACGTACATGGTTGCTTTCTTGAGCTCCTCCCTGTCTGCAACCCTCCCTCCCCCAGTACTCTCTGATTGCATGGGGGCTCCCTTTTCAGTTCTCCAGCAAAAACCTGGGGCTTTGTTTATCTTGCTCTGCCACATGCTTTCCTCAAGTGCACCCAGGTCCGTGGCCGAGCAGCAGGAGGACAGAGAGAGGAAAGGAGCAATGGCTGGTCACCTAACCTCTTGGGATCACAGCTCCTCTAATTGTGAGGGAGGTTCCCTTTCTCAGAATTTTAGGCTCCTTTGGGATCTCATCATGGTTGCTACTGCTGCCACCAGATCATCTGGGAGCTGGACTGTGAGAGAACCGCAGAAAGAAAAAAAAAATGAGCAAAGATGTCCACGTTCTCTCCCCCGCTATGAGTGCTAGGGCAACCCTTTCCCCCTCATTCTGCATTTTGGGTAGCTTCCATAGCTTTTTGGCCCCTTTCAGGAAAAGAAAGTCCAATCCAGCCTAGTTAGGTTTTAAAATTACACAGCAATGGATAATTGATCCATCACCATATTATAAACATTTTTGTATGCTGCAACATAATATTCAAAATATTCATTTTAAATTACTGTATTCCATAACATATTTTTGTAGGATAATTTAATGAAATGTTCCTTGCATTGGATACATTATATTTATTCTCAATGCCTGGCTATTAGGGATAATCCCTTAATAAATACATTTTGAGTATATGGCTTCAATTTTAGAGTTATTTCTTTGGTATAAATTCCCAAGTATGTATGAATGTTTTAATATTTTCTGGTGTTTTTTTTTTCCAAACTCCTTTCCAAGAGGGCTGTACCAATTTGCATTGCTATTAATTTAACAATGTTGGTTGAATATTTCTCCCCTACCACTCTGATTGGGTAGATTGTTATGACCGTATCTTATCACCTTTGTTGTGTTCCTATGATCTAAATAAAGAGATGGGAAATCCCAGTGGTCAGCAAGGCCTTTTGGTGCATCCTGGGCAGAGGGGCTTCCATGGCTGACCACACTGTCTGTTGACCCCACCACGGTTTCAGTGCTAGGATCTAGTATTGCTGTAGGATACTTTAGGGTGAGATGGAGGAGCAGTGCAAGTACATGTAAGTTTCAGAGATGAGGGAGGTAAGAGGGTGACCCCCAGAAGGCATAAAAGGGACCTAGGACAGGTTCCAGTTTGGGATAACAAGGAATGAGTACACTCCACCCTCACTCTCCAAATGAACACGATTATAGCCTGGTCAGCAGCTACCTGCAGACCCTGAAAAGCCAACAGTGACGGGAGCAGCGAGGAAGACCAGAATTTGAGTGCTATCAAACCAGCAGTGAGTTCCCTTTTCTTTTTTTGTTCCTGAAAGGGGCCAGAAAGCTATGGAAGCTACCCAGAATGCAAAGGGATGGGAAAGGAAATGCAACAGAATATTGTGGAAGGCCGTAATTAAATATAATAAAAACACTTTGTGTTTTGTACTCCACCCTGCATGTGAAAAAATAAATAAAACTCCACCAGTAACATGTACTTACCTTTTATTTTACCAGATCACTAAATCCTCTTATTAATTTTAGTAGTTTTTTTTTTCACAGAGTTTTTAGGTTTTCTACATATGAAAGCATAGGATCTTCAAGTGAGATTTATTTTGCCTTTTTTATCTCTACTATTCATCCTATTTCGTATTGTGGCATTGGGGGGAAAACATCCAAAACAATGTTGTATAATAATGGTATGTAAGAAAATCCTGTACCATTCCAGAATCTTTAACATAATTCATAAATGAAAAATGTAAAGTAAAGTAGACAAAAATATGATTACTGAAAATCACATTTAGCAGATGCTAAAAAGGCATTTGGTAAAATTCCACATCCAATTCTTATAAAAGTTCTATGCATAACTGGAATATCAGAGTACTACTTAATATGATAAAAGATATTTCCCCCAACTACTAACAAACATCCTATTTCTTATGCCACTACAAAAATATATTCAAAATAATCATTTCAAATGACTGTATACCATAGCATAATATTTATGTACCATAATTTAATGAATTTAGTTGAATTACTATGTTAAATTGTATATACTTCAGAATTCTCATTACTTATGTTTATTTTTTATTTGTTCATATATTTAATTTTGTCTTTTGGTGCCATGTCTACAAACTCTTTGCTTATGCCCAGGTCATAAAGATTTTCTTCTACATTTTCTTCTATAAGTTTTATACTTTTACATTACATTTTTTCACTTTTTTAATTAGAGAAGCTGTAGGTTTACAGGAAAATCATGCATAAAATACAGATTTCTCACATCACATATACATTTTATGTTTAGAATTATTATCCATGTTGAGTTAATTTTTGTATAAGTTGTGACATTTAGGTTGGGTTATTTTTTTTGCATATGGATGGCCAATTTTTCCAACACCATTTCTTGTAAAGACTATGCTTCCTCTCTTGAATTGCTTTTGTACCTTTCTCAAAAATCAGCTGGCCATATTTGTGTGGGTCTATTTTTGGAATCTCCTTCTGTCTTACTGTCTTGATTGCTGTAGCTTTAGAGTAAGTATCAATATCAGCCAATGTGAGTCCTCTAACTTTATTCTTATTTTTCAAAATTGTTTTAGCTATTCTGGTTCTTTTTCCTTTCCATATATACTTTAGAATAAGTCTGTCTATATCTACAAAAATTCTGTTGGGGTTTTGATATAAATTACCTAAATTCTGTATGTCATCAACTTATCCACCCTCCCACCCCTCAAAAAATCATTCATCTGGGAAAATTCTCCCTGGTCATGGTATACTAATTATCCTTTTAATATACTACTGGGTTCAATTTGCCAGTATTTCATTTATATTTTTCCATCTGCATTCATAAATAAAGTTGGCCTAGAGTAGTGAGGGTTTTTTCGGTACATCTCATATAAAGTTTTGCAAGTAAGGTTAAGCTAGCTTCGTTGAATGGATTTTGGAAGTTTTCTACCTTTTTTTTAATGGTCTGGAATGGTTTTATATGGAAATTACGTAATTTTTTCATCTATAGACTTTCTGAGTCTCTTTATGTCTAAAAATGTCTTTCTTTTGCTCTGACAGGTGATTGATATTGTGTCTGGGTATAGAATTCTTGGAATGCTGTCCTCATTCAAATCATCTTTAAATATTTTTTCACAGGCTTTTACCCTCCAGTATTACCAACAAAGAGTCTGATGGTAGCCTTTTCTTTTTCAGTTGTAAATAATCTGTCCTTTCTTTCCATAAACTGGTAAGATTATCTTTTCCATAGTTGGAATCCAGGAATTTTATCAGAAAATATTATTGAGGGTCTGGATTTTAAAAACATAATTATAATTAATTTTTCTTGGGGACTTTGCCATTCCTTTTAACCTGAAGATTCAAAACCTTTTTTTTTTCTGCTCAGAGAAATTTTATTGTATGATTTCCTTATTTATTACTTTTCCACATTACCCGTTTCCCTTCTTGTAAACTTTAATTATTCACATTCACATCTCTTGGCACTGTCCTCCAAGTCTCTTTTCTTAATTCCTCATGAATTCCACATCTTTTGTAAAATACTTCGGCTTGACCTTCCAAAAATAGCAATTTGTTTCTCAGCAGAGACTATTCTCTTCTCAGCTAGTCTATTGAACTTGTAATTTCAGAAAAAAGTATTCAAGTTCTAGAAAATAGTTTGTTTTATGTTAAATTGAATGCCCTTGGGAGTTCTTATTACTTTTTAACGTTCATCCGTCCTTCCCATTAACTCTGTTTTAATTATAGTCATCTGCTCTCCTTGTTAAACTTAGTCTTCTCCCTCGGGCTCCTGAATTTCTTTAATTCAGCAGTTCTCAGCCCTGATCACACCTGACAGTCACTTTAGGGAGGTTTTAAAAAGTCCAGGGCTCAGGCCACACTCAAACCAATTAACAAGCCTCTCTGGTGGTGGAAATCAGGCATCAGAAACTTTTAAACCTCCCCAGTTGAATCCCATGTACCAGCCAAGAGTAAGAACCTCTGCCTTAGGTGCTTTTAATGTTATTTACCCATTTATGGGTGTATATGCCCTTAGAATTTGCAAGGTTACAGCTTTGGGGTTTCCACTGGCAGATGGTGGAAGGGACAGCAGTTTTGGCTCTTATGAGGTTATGGCGGAAAAGCTGGAAATCTGTGTTCGTTCTGCTGGGAGGTGGGAGGAATCTCTGTCCCCAGGTCTCTTTGGGGGCAAGTAACAGCCCTCTCCCATCCAGAGGGACTGGTGTCATCCACTATGGTGTGGCCCATTCCAGGCTCACAGTGGTCCGTGGACTGGGCAGGCCTTGCAGAGGACCACACATGGAAAAGTTAACAGGGGCAAGCTTGCTCTTGAAAGTGCCTTGCCCATTGTGTCATTCCAGATGGAGAGTTGGGAAGGGAGGTGAACAAAGCCATGCATGTAAGCAGTCATCTTTCCAGAATCCCATCTAACTTTATCACAATTCCAATATTTAGGTTCAGTTGATAGGTGTACATGTCAAAATGTCCACAGCCTCAAAATGGTTGTTTTGGGGATTGAATCAGGCTCCCCATAAAGGACATGTCCAAGTCTTAGTCTGCATTCCTGTGGGTGTGAACCTATTTGCAAATAGGATCTTTGACCATGTTAGTAGTAGTTAAGGTGTGGACTCATTCGTGATCTTGCTGAGGCCAAAAGGAATCAGGATGGGCCTTAATCCATAGGGCTTAATTCTTATCAAGAGAGGAAACTGAGCCAGAGGCACAGATGACTGAGTGGGAGAAGGAGAATCCAGAAGGAGCAGCTGTGTAATGGAGGCAGAGAAGCAAGCCAAGGAGCCCCAAGGATTACAGCCAGCACCAGAACAACTACAGACCTCAGGAGAAGGCAGGCTTATGGAGACCTTGATTTTGGACTTCCAGCCTCCAAAACCATGAGACAACAAATTCCTGTTGTTTAAGCCAACTGATTGTGTGGTATTTGTCATAGTAGCCCTGGCCGACTAAGACAGGGCACATCAAAAATCTCAGGTACATATATGCAACATCATGGTTGGAACCCAAATGCACTGTGCTAAGTGAAAGAAGCCAGAATCACAAGGCTGCATATGGCATGATTCCATTTATATGACACTTTGGAAAAGATGAACTGTAGGGATGGAAAATAGATCACTGGTTGCCAGGGACCAAGAGGAAGGGATCAACAACAAAGGGGCACTGGAGAAAATCGGGGGCTGATGGAAACTGCTCTATGTCTTGATTGTGGAGATAGTTACATCATTATACCTCAATAAACCCTCATGGAAAAAAAGGAATCTCATGTACCCCCACATTATACTATTTGCAGATCCCCCAAAGCCTCCAAGGCCTCTCAGGATTTGTTTACTCTATTTACTCTGCCAAGAAATTCCTATGTAACCTTTATGACTTGGATTAGATACCTCCACCTCTGGGAAGCTTTCCATATCTCTGTGAAACTCTCCTTGGTGCTTCTCCAGTGCACCATGGCCACTGCTATCCCAGCTCTCCTTACATGGTGTTCAGTGACTTCTTGATGTGTTTTTATTCCCGCTAGACTGTAAGCTCAGTGAAAGCAGGGATTTCGTCTTATTTATCACTGCCCACCTCTCCTAATATAGTTCTAAGTATTGTGATCTCTAACTTGGCAAAGATAAGGAGGCTACCATAGGCCCATTCACCTCCTCGACAGGAACTTATGTTTTCAGAAACCTTTTGGGAATCTCCTGAAAATCAGGAAATGTCCCAGAAATTATTTGCAAAATCCCTGCACTAGAACATGTATGTTTGGCTGTAGGGCTCACGAAGCAAAAGGGCTTGCCACTGAGGTTTCAGACCTGAAAGGTGGCTGCCTTAAGGAAGGGATTTTGAGAAGACAGAAATGAGTTCCCTAAAAAATCCACAATCCATAATGCCTCATCCATTTTTATAGCTGCAATCAACAAGAAAGCTTGTTCTATTTGCTTTCCTTGCTTGACAATATAATTTCAGAGTCTGATGAAAAATGTTTTCAGCACTGGAATCAATACTTCTGATTACGGCCACTTTTGTGCTGCTTCCCTCCAGTGGGAAGGATGCCAGGAAAGATGGAAAGATATATGGAGGACCCGCTTCTTCTGATTTTTTAACTCTCAAAACACTGTCTGTTCTTATCAAATGCTGGATTTATTTAGAAGAATTTGAAGGCAGGAATAGAGGGTGAGATAAAATGATGATTCTGAGGCACTTACTCTAAAGCTGTTGTACCTGAACAAGCAAAGATCCATTCACCTACACCTGCTTCAGAATCGCTTTTCTTTTCCTTCAGATTCCAAACCAAGGTTATCTTGTAAAAGCTCAGTATGTTTCGAAGAAGCCCCATTCTCTTCTAAATCTATACTCCCAAGAAATCCTTGTTCAAGAGGGTAGATGGACTGCCTCCACCTCCTGGGTAGGCTAAAGTGCACTGAAACCATGCAAGCTCACTCCATACTCTCATGTGAGCAAGAAATATAATTTTCTCTACTTGTCTTTAACTGAACTCAGTTTTCTTTTGCATTTGACCAGGGTGTGTGTGTGTGGAAACTTTCCCTCTCCTTTTACTTCAAGGTTGCATCTAAGTTCTAGGAAGCTGCAGAGGGACGAAGTGTCCAGCGTGGGGGGTGCAGGAAGCATATCTCATTCTCAGTTGTTCTCTTTTCTCCACCATATACCTCATCCCCTCTGGCCCTCAGTCATTGATTCATGAAGGTCATTGTTTCCCAGACCTCCTATTCCAGTGATGGAACCTCTTCCAACCGAACTGCTGAGCATCCCTTCTCATTTCCCTTCGCTTTTCTCTTCCTTTCCCCTCCCACCCCTCTGTTATGCAGAAACCTTTTCCTGTTGCTGGGCAAGGGGTCTCTGAGGTTGCCTTGTGCCCATCTAGTTAGATTCCCCACCCAGTGGTGTCTTCTGTTTGTAGGCCACGGGAGGTGTGGAGCAAAACTGTGCAATGGCCATGCTCCCAGACCTGGAAGGAGGTGCAGGTTCACGGCTCCTTGGAGTCTCCTTACTACCCCAAACTCCTATTTAACCTGAGTAGAGGCAGGTGGGTTGTGGGGTACAAGTCCCTTTCTCAGGTAAGCCGGAAGGGTCTAGACCACTAGATGCTACACAAAGATACGGATGAGGATGAACCAAATGAAATTGCTGTTGTAGGTCAAAACTGTGTGAAGAGTAGCAGTTTCACGTTTAACTGAATGAAGTAGCATAAACACAGTGTGGGCTATATGCAAACTAAATTGCAATATATATTTTCTCAATCCATCTACCACCTTTGCCAAGTTTTCTGTTGAAATTTTTCAAGCAAATTTTATTCTTCTCTGATGGCCATTAGTTGTTCTTGCAGACTAATCAGGAGGGGTTTGCTTGTGCACTTTGAACAAATTGCTTCTCAATCACTGATAACTCTTCATTTGGGAGATGAACAAGTTAGGAAAGATTGTTTCTAACTTTTTAAAGTGTGGAGAAAGTAGAGCTTTTATAGGGGTAACTGTTCCAGTCTGCTAAAGCTGCCAAAATGCAATATACCAGAAATGGATTGGCTTTTACAATGGGGGTTCGTTAGTTCACAAATTTACAGTTTTAAGGCCATCAAAGTGTCCAAACTAAGGCATCAACAAGAGGATGCCTTCACTGAAGAAGGGCTGATGACATCTGGAACACCTCTGAGAAGGCACGTGGCTGGCGTCTGCTGAACCTTCTCTCCTGCGTTTCGCTTCTGATTTCAGTGGCTTTCTCCAAAATGTCTCTGGGCTTCTGTCGCAGCTCCTATGGATCCTTGCCTGCTTCTCCTGGAGGCAAACTCTGAATGACATATCTTAGCCTCTCTCCAAAATGTCTCTCTCAGCTTCTCTGAGCATCTTGGTCTGTGTCAGCTCTGAGCCCTCTGTCTCTCCCCCTGAGCTCTCTTAAGAACTGCAGTAAACTAATCAAGACCCACCCTGAATGGGCAGGGTCACACCTCTGTGGAAATAATCTAATCAAAAGGTCCCACCCACAGTTGGGTGGGTCACATCTGCAGGGGCACAACCTAATCAAAAGATCTCACCCACAATAGATCTGCTCCCACAAGAGTGGATTAAAAGAACAAGTCTTTTATGGGGGTACTTAACAGATTCAAACCAGCACAGTAACATACATAATTTTCAGGAAAAATGAAACTATATGATGTTGGTAACATTTCCAAACACCTCTTAAAACTGCTCTCCTCTTAGCACACAATTCTTTCAAAAAGCAGTTTCTTCCCACATTTGAATGTCATCTTTACCTTGAATGGACAGGTGAGGTGATTCTTTAAAATATTTTTATTTTTTTGTTAGCTAGCAGAGCAGCAATGGCCATTTGTCATCACGGGAAAGGTCAGCAAATTGTAAACACTTGTGTTTTTGTAAAAGAAAAGTACAGAAATCATCTTTAATCTGACCAATCTTTTAAGTACTTTGCTGTGAGATGGCATACAAATATTTAGATGGTACAAAAAAGTTTCAAGGTCAGTCCCCATCTATTAGGAAGTATTGTAAAAATTCTACCAGATTCTAAAGGTCTTAATGTTATAAATTTAGCAACCTTGTTGACATCCTGTAGCCCTTGGCACACTTCGGTTGCAAGAGTTTGCCTGTGAATGATGTCAAGTGTGTGTTTCATGACTGAAACTATCTTGGCAGCCCTACCCCAGAATTCCTTTTTAATCCCAGAAAACCTTATATTTAATAAATAAGTCAATGCTTGAGATTATATCTCTCCTTGCACATCTTTACTGCAGTGACTCACCCCCAGTATTTCTTGGTGGATTTCATCATTGAAACTGATGGGGCAAATCCCCTAAGTTAAAATTTGTTAGAAACATCTGTCTTTGATGCAGTTGTTTACAACCTCCTGCCCAGCATGCTTGTTCAAATGCTTGTTACTTCAGAGGTGTTTTCTGGGAGTATTCCAAATGTGTTTGTTGTCAAGGGATACATTTTGATTTGTTGCCACATTGTTTTCCATGATTATTGTGGTCATTTTTATTGTTGCAGAAATGACAAGTATTTTTCCAAAGCTAAGTGCCATTTTGTCCATCATTAAACAAATAAATTCAAAAATTCTGAAATTTTGTAAAGTACTGGATAGAGACTTTAAACATCACTGGAAAAATGTCAAGATTTGTCGGCTTGTTTTCTGTGCTCTTAAAAAAAAAGTGTTGTTAAACACAATGGCTTCATCCAGCCATTCTCAACTGAGTTAATCCCCAGAGAAAATGATTCAAGTAATTTTTTTCTCTATTCCCCCAGGGGAGGTGCACAGCTAGTAGCATTCTGGATGTGTAGGAAGACATCCATTCACTATATTCGGTGGATGTTGTAGGTCATTAGGATTTAATTTCCTGGAATACTAGGTTGAAAACGACTGCAAAAAATCTTAAGACAAAATCTTAATACAAGATAAAATCATATTTTATTTAGGGTTAGGTTCATCATTAACAAGATTAAGTATAGATGTTTACTTTAAATGAGCTTGTTTAAGATAGAGAAAAATCACTGTCAACCCCTTTGCTTTATAGAATTCCCAGCCTTCCTTCAAGATCCCAGGGGACATAACTGACATATGGATCCATTGGGGACTCCATAGATTCCATATTTAATTATTAGAAGTCTTAGATTATTTTTTGAGAAAATTAATATGAATATAATTTTAAATATTTAAATGTTTTCTTTCTATACCCCAACGAAGTACCTGCCATATCCACTGGGATGTGGACACCTCATTTTGGAGGTAATTGGTTTAGGATACAAAGCAACACTATTCTTTCATTTCCTTGAGTCACCATGGCAGTATAACTTTTGCACTGAGAAATGAGTGTGTGTGTCAGGGGAAAGGGTGTGGGTGATCATGAAGACCAATTAATATAGTAGCAAAAGTCTGGGTAGACATGGAACCCTAGGAGTGGCTTATAGGTGGTTCTATTGGTTAGGTAGACTTATTGCAGCAGAACCTGACCAACTCAGAAGAGGACACCCCAGGTGTTTGTAGCTCCTTCATCCTGGGTTACAGAATGAAAGTCACATAAAGCAGAACCAAATCCAACCTGCAGCCTGGAACCAAGCCCTCCTGAACCCAACAGAGCCACAGTGACCCTCCAAATCCATGCAGATATGTGCATAGCATTGCAGCAAAACCTGACTAATACAGAATCTGTGGTGACAAATGACAAATGTTTGCATGTGTGTGTGAATGTGTTCTGCATCAACTCCAGCCTCGAAGATCCCTGCACTCTCCCACCCTGAGTTCTACCAAGAGTTATTAACACAGAGACACAGAACTACGCATAAACCTTCTCTGAGCAGTTCTGCTGAAAATTACCTGGCTATGATTTCAATTCCAAAATATGCTGGTGTTAGGCAACCCTGCCAGACTATGAGCTAGTCCCCAGGTACAATCTGTCATTTCTTATTGTCCATGACTTTCTGATGGAAACAATGTATCTTTCTTGATTTGGTCAGGGAAACAGAGTCACTAAATATGTTATAGGGATAAGGAGTTTCTTAGAGGAAATAGGCTTGCATGACTGTGGGAGGAGCTGGGGAGGGAAGGTCTAAAGCAGTCACTTACAACTGGAACGACTGGAACACGGGATGTCTGAGAAGCTGTCATGTCTAGAGGCCAAACGTGAGCTCAGGGTGAGGTCTGCTGCACCACCATGTTTGACAAGATGAACTCCCAGGAACTGTGGCCTCTGCTTTGATTCTGCCTCCCCACTCAAGTTCTTCTCATGGGTCACCTCAAACCTGGAACCCCCCAGGGAAGAGAATGTTGGGAAATGTGGCTCCAGGCATGGATGGGACACAGGGTGGTGCCAAGTGGACAACAGACAATTCAGCAGAGGGACGAACATCTGTGGCAGGTTTCCTACCTGCCGGGTACCAATCCAATGTTTTACATACCTGATTCTGTTTAATTCTTGTAACAATATAGAGGAGTAGGAGTTCCTCCAGATACACAGAGGATAAGTGGCCAAGGTGGGATGGAAACTCCAAAGCCCGCACCCTTGGCATCAAACCTCGCAACTGTCCCATGTAGTTCTCTATTTACCCGTTTGTGTTGTCATGTGTCTCTCCTCTACCGGACTCCCTGTTCCTTAGAGAGGGGGAATTCTCTAATTCATCTTTGGTTCCTCAATTAACTGGAAAGTTTGTGTACTTCATTCAGTACGGCATAGAACATAGAAGGACATAGAAGGAATTCAGTAATTTTTTTAATTAAATGATTTAGAAACAAGAAGCCAAAAATACAGACAAGAAGGTGAATGATCATACTCATCAATAAACACCATTCTTCCTCCCTGTCACTTAGATTATTTGGTACTCATCAAAGCCATTTTAGTGAAAGGCATGTATCCTGTTTGTCTCCCTGGCTCCACTCCTACACTAACAGGCAGAAGACCATCTTTTTATTCATTCATTTATTTTAAGATTTTCACCCTCTCTCTTGAATTTGCTCAGCAATATGAAGAAAAAAAAGAGATGGCAGCTAAACATCCCGTTGCAATCCATTCTCATACAGCATGTAAATTCCCTGTGATTTGGTGGAATATTTGCATTTAAGAAGAAGCATCTGTTAGCTTGGTCTCTGGAATTTGCTTTCACTCTTATCCCCATCTAGCCTCTCTCTCCCAGATTCTAAAAATATAGTCTTATTTTTGTTCTTCTTTCAACCTGAAGTAGATAGAGAATGCAGACATCTCATACCATGTACACCCAGAAGAAAATCAAATGTATATATGCCTGTCAAACAGCAATGTTTTGTGTTAACTGGCTCCAACCACCCCCACTTCTGGTAGCAGTTACCAAGACTCAGATACAAATTCCCGTTATCACCAGAGAGTCCTGTTGATGGGAACAATTGCTAAGCCCAGTCAAGCCACCAAGTCACTGTTAGCCTGGACTGCTGTTTCAGCCCAGCTTGTTGATCTGCCACCATTTCTCCACTAAGGGTAATCATTTAATGGTAAGTTTATAGGGGGAAGGCATCAAAAGAACAACTTTACTCTCTGTTGGTCTCTCCCATCAAATGTTCTCCTTATTTGACTTTGGAGAGCATGGCACATTCACCACCAGTTCCGTTGGGCTCTGGGGTGCATCCTTTCTTAGACTATGAACCTTGTCATTGGTGCACCTAGGCTTCCACCTTGAACATATATCAGAAGAACCTTGCAGGTTCTCTTGGGCTCCAGGGGTAATGTTACTTGCTGGGATGGGATATCCCCAGCAGAGTCAGACAATTCAATATCTCCCTTTCAGAATCCCTTACAGAAGAGTCCATGCATCTTCTTTTCTCTTAGAGCCTTCAAGAGAGACCGAGTCTTGAGTTACCATCTCTTACGTCCTCCTGTGACCCAAAGAGGGAAGAGAGGCCACTACTGCCACTACTTCTTCCTCTTCTTCTGCCTCTGCTTCTTCCTATGCTCCTGCTTCTTCTTCTTCTTTTGTGATTTCTGAGTTAAAACCAAAAAATCTATGGACTCCCATGCACTTCTGATGGAGGTGTAATTGGTGCCACCAACTTGGTAAACTGCCCAGTCATATAATAAACAGAGCATATGCATGCAGTACAAACCAGCAGTTCCACTCCCAGAGATAAATGCAATAGAATTCTGTACATTTGTGCTAGAATACTCTTAGCTGTGTTACTCACAATAGCCCCAAACTGGAAATAACCCAAATGTTCATCAACAATAGAATGGATGAATATTCTGTGCTATAATTAAACAACGAAATACTGCAGCAATGAGAATGAACCAATTACTACTACATGCTCACCATGAATGAATCTCATAAGCACAAATTTGAATGTAAGAAACCACAAACACAAAAGAAGGCATGTTTTTGTGCCTAACTCCATTTATGTAAAGTTTAAAAACAAGAAGCATTTGTTTATGGTGCAGGAAAGTAGGATGGGGTGGTTTGAGATTGGAAGGGGACAAAAGGAAGTTTCTGGGAGGCTGCCCATGTTCTATTTCTTTATCTGGGTGCTGATTACACTGTGTTCAGTTTGTGTAAATTCACTGAGCTGTACACTAATGATTTGTGCACTTGCCTGTATGTATGTCTTCAATAATATTAAAATTATGAAAAACAAAAATCTGAAGTCCACAAACGCAGAGCTGACTTTAGTGCTTTTTCTCACAAAGTGGCCGTTGGCTGAGAGAGGAGCTGATGACCACCCCACTTGCTCACTGTCCTTTGCAGGATCCTCTGGCCTCATTCCCCAGTTCTCAACTCCAAACCCACACTTGCCCCCTCCCTCTAACCCCACCATCATAGATGTACACCAGCCTCCTCTGACTCCCCGCTCTGTGAGGAACCCTAATGCTTTGTATCCAGTGTTCTAACTGCTGTCCCCTACAGTGTGGGGCTGATATTGGGGTACACTGTGCATGTCAACAGCCCTTGGTGCATGTTGATGGCCTCAAAACCAAACACCTTCTTTCCATATCTCTATGGAACCTGAAATCCCGATGTATCAATTACTAATTCCTATGATTATGGCACTGAACGTTTTCATGTAAAGGTAAAAATGGAAGGGGCTTACTGATACTGTTTTATAGTCTACCCATCAATTAGACTTTTCATTAAATTTCCCTGTGACCCAGAAAACCTTCAGCCAATGCCTCTTTGGGAGTGGCCGTTGGACTTGTGACAAAGTTTTGTAGAGTAGACTAGGCATTTTCCTTTTGTGTTTAATACTTGTATTCCGTCATTTCTTGACATAACATTGTGGATATCAGATTTATTTAATCCAGTGATTTTTCAAACTGCTTTTTTTTTGCCTGCCAAAGCCCTTGCTCAAACACTGTCCGAATTAGAAGCATAAACACTTGAGATGGATTATAGCATAGTTGTTCAGCAGTGAGGGGACAGGGATCCCAGAGCTCTCTCGGCTCTTCCCAGCGGTTCCCATTCAAGGCAGGATGAGGGATCCGAGGAGTTCAGATTGAAATACCAACTGTCCATCCCATCTCTTCATTTACAGGCTTGGGAGGGGGAGATGGCCAGGTCAAGGTCACTCTGGCCTTCACGACAGAGCCAGGTCAAGAATCTCCCTCCCAAACCAGAGCTCTCTCCTTTCTGTCACAGGAGGAATTCTGGTTTTCCGTCTCACCTCAAAATTTCCAATGGCAGTCCCTTCTCCACATCCCTGGTAGATTTCTCAATGCATTGTGCACATTTTGATTAGGGTATGTCCTGTGTTTTGAGTTTAGATAAATACAAGTTGGTGGGAAATTATTCTGGGTACTGGGGCTTTCACTGTGGAACCTGGCTCTTGGCTTCAAAGTTTGGGATACCTGGGATGGGTTCTGCACAGATAAAGGAACGAGGACCAAGCAAGCTCAGAATTTGGGAAAGTAGTCTAGCTTGCTGTTCTCTGAATTATTTCCTGAGGTGGTGAATTTGGTGGGCACAGTGTTTCATCCTTGAATGTACTATGAAACCCTTTAAAGTGGTGTGTGTGCGTGTTTGTGTGTGTGTGTGTGTTGTGAAATCCCACCAACCAAAGAATCCAAGAACACACCTGTAGGCAAACAAGGTTAGGTTTATTTAACTTGTTACAGCAAGGGAAACACACACACCAGGGGAATCTGGGGTGTCTCGGTAGAAAGACATTGAGAGGGGCCTTGTCTAGGATGTGGGCTTGTATTGGGTCATTCTAAGGAAGGTTTAGGGAAGCAGAAGCCAGTTTTTTGTTGTGTGTTATTAGAAAGTAGGGGCAATTCGGTTGTTGGGTATCTTGGTGATTGTTATCCAGGAACAAGGCAGATTAAAACAGTAAAGGAACAGAAGTTGATTATTTGTTAATTTTGTGGTTGCAGTGTCCTTTTCTCTAATTAGATTCAGATATTATAGAGGGGTTTTGTTTCTGTCTTGTTCCACCATGGTGGTTGTTTGAACTTGTCTGATTATTCTCTATTTTCTGTAAAAGTTGTTTGTGTTTAGTTGGAAGCACTATGACCTGTTTGCTATAGGGTGTCCACTGGCATGATCATTTTCTCACTGCACATGCTTATAAGTTTAGCTATATCCATACCCATATTCATATTTATATAATGCAGGCATGTTATTAAATGACGCCATATGTTTGGCATATCTGGCGTGGCAAGTTTGACATACAGAATGTGGAGAGACAGCCTCACATAGAGGTTAATCACATGAGATTTGGAATCAGATGGATCTGGGGTTAATCCCTTAAGCAGATTTCTTCACCTCAGTCTATTTTCTCATCCATAAAATGAGGATGGTAATATCTGTGATATAGTTCTACCGTAAGAAGTTAATGGAGAAATGCATGTAAAATGATAAACAGTAATAAGCACATGCACGTCTTAACTCCTTTGATTCCTGCCACCATCCCTGGGATAGGGACTAGTATAACTTGGCCAGGGCCACACAGGTCTTAAGTGGCAGAGCCAGGATTTGAACCCATGCAAGCTGGTGCCTGAGCCTGGGCTCTTGCAGCTTCACTCTGCTTCCAGGTATTTGGTGTATGCTCAGTAGATGGTCAATGAATGTTAGTGCACTCTGGAGAGGCTGTGGAAGGGTACATCATCAAAGCCATTCACAGCTAACCAGCAGGAAGAAATCAGGCTCCTGCTGGATTCAGGAAGGACAAACAGCCTGACTGGTTGGCTGGCAGTGGAGAATGCTGGGGTCTGTGACTGAGGCAGGAATGTCATTCATTTGCCCATCTGTCCCTGTCGTCTCTCAGAGAGACTGGTCTCACGGGGCAGTGTAGTCATATGGCTCAAGCTGGCCAGTCAGAACCTCTTTCCAGGGAACTTGCATTTGGTTGGTGTGATGGTTAGGTTCATGTGCCAACTTGGCCAGGTGATGGTGCCCAGTTGTCAGGTCAAGAAAGTACTGGCCTACCTGCTACTACAATGACATTTTGTGGCTGGTTAATAAACCAGAAGTCTGGTTTATTAAATCATCAGTCAATTGATTGCATCTGTGGCTGATTATATCAATGAATGGAATGTCTTCTGCAATGAGAGAATCCAATTAGCTGGATTTAATCCAATCAGTTGAAGACTTTTAAGGGAGAAGAGAGAATTTTCACTCCTTCAGCCAGCCAACCTCTCCTGGGGAGGTTCATCAAAGACCTTCATCGGAGTTGCCAGCTCGTGGCCTGCCCTATGGAATTTGGACTCGTGCATCCCCACAATTGTGTGGGAGACTTTTATAAAATCTCATATTTACAGATATCTCCTGTTGGTTCTGTTTCCCTAGAGAACCCTTACTAATACAGCTGGTATCTACTAGATGTTGAATGGGAGCCCCAAGAAGAATGAGGCTGGACTTTCCCACCGTGTGTTGAGAGGAGACAAGGCCAGTTCTCAGCGAAAGAGAATGCAAATGAGCAGAGAGACAGAGAGATGGAAAACCATATAGCTCTATGAAAGGGCTGCTGCAAAACAATTAGAGAGAAACTTGTCCCTTTGCTTCTCAAATAAGGTGAAGGCAAGTTGTGATTGGATGTCTCATAGGACCTATGAGCAAGCAAACATGATTTGTAAACTGGAAAAGGACGGCCAGTAGGAAATCTGTAGCCCAGTGGTTCTCAAGGAGTGGTCCTTAGACCAGCAGCAAGAGCGTTACCTGGGAACTGGTTAGAAATGGAAATTCTCAGGCCCTCCCCTAGACCTGTTGAATCAGAAACTCTGCAGGTGGGACCTGGCCATCTGTGCTATATAACAAGTGCTCCGGGAGATTCTGATGCCACACAAGGTTGAGACCACTGCTGTACACATGCCAGGATCTTCCGTAAAGCAGGCATGGAGACAGTCCTCTGTGAAAGTGTGTGCATACCCATGCATGCCTCACTTCATAGCAATCGTAGTCCATTTATTCTGTCTTCTTCCCCTGAGTAGGCAAAGCCATGGCAAGTGGCTGTCAGGAGTGCCTCAGGCCTTAGTAGGAGACTCCCCTGCAGCTGTCCCACTATACCTGGGCTCCTTGTGGTTTTCCCCATCTGGTCCCACATCCTGTGAAACCTGTGAAGATGCCATATGTCTTTAGGCTTGTGACGGTACTTGTAGCTCCCTTTTTTCCTTAACTCAAGTGAGCTTGTGTCTTTTGAACCAATCATCTCTACCTAAGACAGTGGACAAATCTGTGGTGAATCTGAGGACACCTGTAAAAAAAAAAAAATGACCCCTTTTATTCAGCTTCTGAACTACTGGAGGAAGTTTTACAGAGTAGTTTCATGTCAGCTCATGGTGTGTCTCTGGAGTTTCTGGAATTAGGAAATGGATATAGGAAGGAATGGAGCTTTGCTGGCTGGGTTGACAGCCAATGTGACTTTCTAGTTGACCTTGGAAAGTTATTGGCTCTTGGTAGTAATAACTGGTTTTTACTTTTCTCGCCAGGATTTCTAATGCTTTGAATGTATTTGGGTTCCTTAAGGGGTGCCAAAGGCTACCTCAGACTTGCCACCCCACTGCCTAACCAACCCCAGCATGCATCCACTTCCTTCTAGAAGCTTCAAGATAAGCAATAACCTATCCAGCACCCCTGCTCTCCTGCCTGAACCCCCTTCTCTGTTCTTGGTTCACTAAACCCAAGTTACCAGAAAGCCTCATTTTAGTTAAAAAAAAAAAAAAAGAGAAGAAGAAAACAAGACAAAAATGAAAAGAACATTGTTTGGGCCAGTTTAATTTTTGGAAATTCATTTGTTTAATCTTTTTGTGAAAACAGAAGTGTCACTGTTTACATTAGCACAAAAAAAAAAAAAAAAAGAAAGAAAGAAAGAAAGAAAGAAAAGAAAAGAGAAACAAGATATACCTAGTTATAAAACAAGCATAATACACACAGGAGCTATAGGCAGAAAACTGTAAAAATCTGTTAGAGAAATCAAAGATCTAAATAAATGGAGACATATTCTGTGTTCATGGATTGGAAGATTCAATATTGTTAAGATGTCTATTCTTCCCAACTTAATGTATAGATTCAATGCAATCTGAAACAAAACCCCAGCAAGCTATTTTGTGGGCATTGAAAAACTGATTCTAAAGTTTATATGAAAAGGCAAAAGACCCTTAATAGCCAACACAAAACTGAAGAAGAAGAAAAAAGTTGGAGGACTAATAGTATCTTACTTTAAGGCTTACTTTATAGCTGCGGTAATTAAGACAGCATGGTATTGGCAAAGAATAGACACCTGGGTCAATGGAATAGAATAGAGAGTCCAGAAATAGACTTACACAAATATAGTCAGCTGATCTTTGACAAAGGAGCAAATGCAATTCACTGAAGAAAGAGTGTCTTTTTTCAACAAATAGTGCTGTAACAATTGGACATCCATATATGAAAAAATGAATCCAGATACAAACTTGACACCTTTCATAAAAATTAACTCAAAATGGATCATAGGCTTAAATGTAAAATGCAAAACTCTGAAATTTCTAGAAGATAACACAGGAGAAAAATATTGGTGACCTTAGGTTTGATGATGACTTTTTAGATTCCGCACCAAAAGTGCATTCCATAAAAGAAAACATTCGTAAGTTGGATTTTATTAACATAAAAAAACTTCTACTCTGACAATAAACAAACAAGCAAACACCATTAAGAGAATGAAAACACAAGCCACCAACTGGGAAAAATATTTGCAAAACACATATCCAAAAAGGATTTACATCCAAAATATACAAAGAACTCATAATACTCAACAATAAGAAAACATTTTTAAAATGGGCATAAGATCTGAACTGACACATCACCAAAGAAGATATACAGATGGCAAATAAGCATATGAAAAGATGCTTAACATTGTTTTCATCAGAGAATTGTAAATTAAAACAATGATGTACCATGATAAACATATTAGAATGGCTAAAATCCAAAAGTGACAATATGAGATACAGATGAGGATGTGGAACAACAGGTAGTTTCATTCATTGCTGTCGAAAATACAAAAGGTTACAGCACCTTGGAAGACAGTTTGGTAGTTGATTACAAAACTAAACATAATTTTTCCATACAGTCCAGCAATTGCACTCCTAGGTATTTACTCAGTTGAGTAGAAAATATGCCCATGCAAAAACCTGCACACAAATGCTTGTAGCAGTTACTCATAATCTGCAAAAACTAGAAATAACCATGGTGTACTTCAACAGGTGAAGGGATAATCACACTGTGGTGCCTCCATACAATGTAATATTACTTCATGATAAAAAGAAATGAGCTGGAACTTGCAGGGAAGATGGTGGAGTAGGGAGTTCCAGGACTCACTCTTTCCTCCAATATGCTAATAAATGGGCAGGAACTATCTGAAACAACTGTTGCCTTGGGGTCCAGCCCATGGCTAACTGCTGCAGACAGAAAGAGATATAAAAATTCCCTTCCCCAAGTACAGAGGGGAATATGGCTGAGAACTGATCATGGCTTTTGAATAGTGAATCTGGAGTGCTGGGTCCCAGCTTTGAGCTACTATTTCAACCTGCCCAGACAAGCTGGACCAGCCACAGCCATTGTTTCAACTCTGACCCAGACAAGGGCAGAGCCAGTGGAGTTTTAAAGACACAGTGCCTCCTTAGGGCTGTGGGGAAAAGTTTGCTGAAGGGTGCCATCTGATGGGCAGGCCAGGAAAGTGCAGCTTCAGGGAGCCATCAAAAAGGCAATTTGGCCTCTTTCCAGACCCTCTCCCCAAGGACTCTTTGGAGATGGTCTGCTCCGTCTTCATGGGACCCTGTTTAGGCTGGAAATACTGACTTGGAAAAATCCTCTTTGGGGTGACTGTCCTCCCAGAATTTGTCCTTCAGGCAAAAGCAGTGAGAGGCAACAAAAGGCATAAATAAAAAAACTATAGAGGAAAAACAAACAAACAGAAAAACCAGAACAGATCAAGATTCCTGGGAAAGGAACAGAGGAAAGCAAGTTTTCTCTCTCTCTCTTTCTTAATGCAATTTTATTGAGACATATTCACATATCACATAATCATCCAAAGTGTACAATCAGTGGTTCATGGTATCATCATATAGTTGTGCATTCATCACCACGATCAGTTTTGGAACATTTTCATCACTCCAAAAAAAAAGACAAAAGCAAGCATAAAAATAAAAATGAATACCCAAAACATCCCTTACCCCTCACCCCCATTATTTATTTATTTATTGTCTTTATTTTCTTACCATCTGTCCATACACTGTATAAAGGGAGTGTCATTCACAAGGTTTTCACAACTACACAGTTAAACCATAAAAGCTATTTAGTTATACAATCATCTTCAAGAATAAAGGCTCCTGGATTACAGTTCAACAGTTTCAGGTATTTCCTTCTAGCTATTCAGATACACTAAAAACTAAAAAGGGTTATCTATTTAATGCATAAGAACAATCTCCAGAATGACCTCTCAACTCTATTTGAACTGTCTTAGGCACTGAAACTTTATTTTGTTTAATTTCTCTTCCCCTTTTTGGTCCAAGAAGGCTTTCTCAATCCCATGATTGAGGCTCATCCCCAGAGTCATGTCCCACAGTGCCAGGGAGATTTACACCCCTTGGGAGTCATGTCCCACATAGTGGAGAGGGCATTGGGTTTACCTGCAGAGTTGGCTTAGAGAGAGAGGCCACATCTGAGCAACAAAAGAGGTTCTCTGGGGGTGAGTCTTAGGCATAATTCTAAGTAGGCTTAGCTTCTCCTTTGCAGCAATAAGTTTCATAAGGGCAAGCCCTAAGAAAGAGGGCTTGACTTGTTAAATTGGGAGTCCCTAATGTTTGGTAGAATATCAGGAATTCCCCAGGTGGAGAAGTCTAATATTTCCACATTTTTTCCCCAGTCCCTCAAGGGTGATTTGCAAATACTCTGGTCCTGCATCCCTTCTTGATAAAACCACTTCAACAGATTGGAATAGATGGAAACTTTCTCAACATGTTAAAGTTCATATATGAAAAAACCCACAGCTAATATCATACTCAATGGTGAAAGATTGAATGCTTTCCCTTTCCCTCTAAGATCTGGAACAAGACAAGGATGCGCACTATCACCACTGTTATTCAACATTGTGCTAGTAGCAGTAGCTAGAGCAGTTAGGCAAGAAAAAGAAATAAAGGTCATCCAGTTGGAAAGAAGTAAATTTTTCACAATTTGCAATTGACATGATTCTATATCTAGAAAGTCCCAAAAAAATCTATTAAAGCTACTAGAGCTAATAAATATATTCAGCAAAGTGTCAGGATACAAGATCACCACCCCAATATCAGAACTGTTTCTATACACTAGTAATGAGCAATCTAAGGAGGAAATCAAGAAAAAAAATTCATTTACAATAGCAACGAAAAGAATTGAATATCCAGGAATAAATTTAACCAAGGATGTAAAGGATCTTTTACTACAAAACATTGCTAAAAGAAATTAAAAAAAAAAAAAAAACACTTAAATAAATGGAAGGAAATTCTGTGTTCATGGATTGGGAGACTAAATATGTTAAGATGTCAATTCTACCCAAATTGATTTACAGATTCAATGCAATCCCAATAAAAATTCTAATACTGTACTTTGCAAGGAAGGGTAAGTGGCCCCAAATAGGCAAAAACATCTTGAAAAAGAAGAAAGAAGTTGGAGGACTCACAATTACTGACCTTAAAGCATATCACAAATCTACAGTGATCAAAACAGCATGATACTGGCATAAAGATAGATATATTGACCAATGGAATTAAATTGAGAGTTCAGAAGTAGACTTTCACATCTATGGCTAATTGATATTTCACAAGGCTGTCAAGTCCAGCCAACTGGGACAGAATAGTCTCTTCAACAAATAGTGCTTGGAAAACTGGATAGTCATATGCAAAAGAATGAAAGAGGACCCCTATCTCACACCATATAAAAAATTAACTCAAAATGAATCAAAGACCTAAGTATAAAAGCCAGGACCATAAAACTCCTAGAAGAAAGTGTAGGGAAGCATCTTCAAGATCTTTTGGTAGGCAATGGTTTCTTGGATTTTATGCTGAAAGCACAAACAATGGAAGAAAAAAATATGTCATTGGGACCTCTTCAAAATTAAAAACTTTTGTGCTTCAAAGCATTTTGTCAGGAAAGTGAAAAGGCAACCTACTCAACAGAAAAAAATATTTGGAAATCAAACATCCAATAAGGGTGTTGGGTATATAAAGTAATCCTAGAACTTAATAAAAAGACAAACAGCCCAATTAAAATTGGGCAAAACACTTGAATTGACATTTTCCAAAGAGGAAATACAAATGGTCAAAAAGCACTTGAAAGGATGTTCAGCATCACTAGCTCTTAGGGAAATGCAGATCAAAAGCACAATGAGATCTCATTTCACACCTACTAGAATGGCCACCATTAAAAAAAAAAAAACAAAACAGAAAACTACAGTGTTGGAGAGGATGTGGAGAAATAGGAACACTCATTCATTGCTGATAGGAATGTAAAATGATGCAGCCACTTATGAAAACAGTTTGGCGGTTTCTCAGGAAGCTCAGTATAGAAGTGCCACATGATCCAGCAATCCCACTACTAGGTATATACCCTGGAGAACTGAAAGCAAGGACTCGAACAGACATTTGCACATTGACGTTCATAGCGGCATTATTCACAATTGCCAAAAGATGGAAGCAGCCCAAGTGTCCATCAACTGATGAATGGATAAACGAAAGGGGTACATACATATGATGGAATATTATTCAGCAGTAAGAAGGAATGAAGTCCTGTTGCATGAGACAACATGGGTGATCCTTGAGGTCCCACAGTAGTATCTGTCCATGATGACTTTATCACTGGTTCCCAATAAGGAAAACAAAAAGGAGAGAGAGAACCTTACATAAAGTAGAATGTATTCAGTTCTTTCTCTGAAATAATTATAATTAGCAGTCCTTTTACTTTAATGAATTAAAAATAAGAATGTTTACAACATTAAGCCACTCCTACAATATTTTAAAGGGGGCTCTGCATATTTTTTATTGTTTTTTTTAATTAACTCTTTTTAAAAAAATAACTATATCAAAAAAAATTTTTAAAACATACAATAAAAAAAAATTTCAAACAAACCATAACAAGGGAATAAGAAAAAGACAGCTAACCTAAGATAACTACTTTACTTCCACCATATTCCTACTCTACCCCAAGAAAATAACCTAATATAGCAACATTTCTGTGAACTTGTTCCTACCATACCCATCAGAAATTGACAGACCATAGTCATTCCTGGGCATTCCCAGAATATTAAATTTACCCATGATAGCTTATCTGTTCGTTAAAATTTCTTTTTAACTTTAATGGTAGTATTCATCACCCAACTTAGGATGATTTGAGGAGGGTATAATAAAGGGACTATTTTAAAAGGTGTGCTGGGGACAGGGAAAACTACAAGGGGTAGTGCAGGACCTAGGGATTAGAGAGCAGAGGCCCTGAGAGGCAAGCGGAGGGAGTATCTAGAAACTGGAAGAGTCCTGTGGAAAGAACCACCGTAAGAGGAGCTATGAGCTGCCATCGAAAGACACCGCCAGCTTGAGGGGCTCTACCTCAAGCCTCCCCTTCCTTCTATTCTGTTTCTGAGTTGCCCTGTTAGCCATATGCAACCAGAAGCCAAACGCCAAGGGGGGCCGTTGGGAATGATCTGTACGAGTCGACCTCCTGGAGCAGACAGCAGGGTGGAGAAGGATGGAGAGATCTGGAGAGACAAATAGAAGGAACCTATCACAGTCTGCCCTTTGGTCTCTCCATTCTTATCTCTCTTCTGAATGAAAAGTTCAGGAAACACACAAAGTCCCATCCCATTTTGGGACGATATCAGTTTGGTTATATTCACAATTGTAATCTCCAATATTAACCACCTCTGGTGTCTCAGCTTCCAATTCAATGCAACCGTGACTGCATTTCTGGAGGACTCAATCTTCCTTTGGGTACCCTATACCCGCTGAGCCCATGAACACAGGGACAGGCAGCAAGAGTTCTTCATAATCAAGTGGATTAGGAAAGGTAACAGTGGGAGGGACCATTGGTGGACCTGTGCATCCAGACTGTGGAGGAGAGAGCATTATGTTGGATTCTTGTTTAAGGCATAAACCATACAATGGAGGACACACTCCAGCCTCACACAGTTGTGTCTCCCAGCTGGTGCCATAGCTGAACCTTCAGCCGGTCAATGCACCACATGTCAAGTTTCTGGGTGATGGGTGCTTAACAGATGCTGGGAAATGGAGCCGCTGCTGTCCTCATGAGGCTGGACAAGGCTGTCTTTGAAAACTAGAAGAGGGAATGGCAGAGACTGGTTTCAGTAATTTGTTGTCGAAAGCTAAGACTGTGACTCCTGTTTTATCACACAGGTCCACACCAGACCAATGTGTTTTGGTAAAATGGGAGGACGCCCATGTGTTTCTCTTCATCCTCCCAGCTAGTTTGTGCATTGAAGGCAGGAACTGTTGGTTATATTTCTCTGGTTACACTGTGAGTAGGCATCAAATACTTTATTTTTCAATTTAATTCAACGAATATTTTTTGAGCCCGTCCTAGACCCCAGGCTCTGTGTAAAGCATTGGGTACACAGCAATGAACGTTTGCAGAAAGGAGGTTTGTGAGTCAATGCGAGCTAATGATAATCCTTGCAGTTGTTCCCAGAGGGGCTGCTGTGCCCGTCTGCCTCCACCACTAGAGGGCAGAAGAGGAGGCCCTTTGGCCTGAGCCTGGACCATTTGGGATGCTTGGCCAGGGAGCCCCGAGAGAGGATGCTCTGGAAACCACCTAAGACTTACAAGGGAGGCATATATGGGAAGATTGCTCCTCATGATTATTTCTGATTGGTGTGCTTGGGGCTGGGCTTTCTTTTTTTCTTTCTTCCCTAGGCATTCTGCAAATTGGAAAATCACCCAGTCAGGCTGATTGTGACAGCGCGAGACCTCTGTCAAATTACTGTTAGGCCTATGCTCTCGGGAACACTGCCTTTTAAGCTATAAAATGCCTTCTTTTACAACAATGAACATCTTTTACCAGCATAAGAATGCTACCGGGGGGTTTCCAAAAAAAATGGAATAGGCTGTTTCCCATTGGTAGTTTTGTTTTCCCTTCCTTCCCCATTGCTCCAGGGCTTTACGGAATGGCTGAATTTTCCCTACACGATGGAAATGCTGGAGGGAAATCTCCAGATATGTGCCAGAACTTCAGAGTACAGCAGTGTCTTAGTCCTTGGGCAACTGTGGTTGAATAAGTGGCTGATTAAACAGCTTCGAGTATGGCAGAAATAGTCATATTCCTTTACCTCATCCTCAAATTTCTCATCCTTTTATGTTTATTAACCTCTAAGCATGGTTGCCCCATAATGAATAGAAAAATCTTGAGTCTTTGTTTTCCATCTTGCATTACTTGAAGTTATTCTCATCTGTGGTAGAGTAAGCCCAATTTTGCCACCAGGGACTAACTGGCAGAGATTTCTGGAGCACCGGCCAGATGTGGGGGGATTTGTTGGCATTTGGGTCAGGAGGAAGTCAAACTCTGAGGCTTGTCTGTGTGAGCTCCAAAGAGTCAGAGAAAAAGTGAAAAATCCTGTAGACATACAAAGCCACAATTAGTGTGATAGCTTCACTTCCGTGGACTGCCTGCTCTGAATGGCTTGCTGTATTATTTTGGAATTATATTCTAAATGTTTTAGGAAAATGGCAAAGACAATTGAAAGCTGCTTATCTCCAAGCATTAACTGTTCAGTCAACACATCTTTATTAAGCATCTATTGCATACTGGCCATTTTCTGGATTCTGGGAGAAGTGGAATAGCAGGTTGGTTAAGAGTATAGGATTATGCAGGAAGACTGGGTATGAATCTTGGCTCCATTACTTCCAGCTTGTGACCTTGGGCAATTTATTTCATCTCTCTTCCCTTTCTTCACTGACTACCAGGGCCGCATGTTTGAGATGCAGCACCATGAGCTAGGAGGATTCTGGATCCTGCATCATCTCATGGAAGGGAACTGTGACTTGTATCACACTGTGGTCTGGGTGAGAAAAATCTTGGCTATGCTAAGCCAGTGAGATTTTTAAGCTTTATTTGTTGCCACAGCAGAACCGTAGCTGAAACTATCAAGAATGTTCCTCTGTCCTCTATGTCCTAAGACTCCTGCTCCAATTTTCCCTGCTGCCCAGATACCTGCCTGTGCCGGTTTGAATGTATTATGTCCCCCAAACGCCATTATCTTTGATGTAATCTTGTGTGGACAGACCTATCAGTGTTAATTAGATTGTAATTCTTTGAGTGTTTCCATGGAATGTGCCCCACCCAGCTGTGGGTGATGACTCTGGATAATTCTCATAGAAGTGTTGGCCCACCCATTCAGGGTGGGTCTGAATTAAATTACTGGAGCAATATATAAGATCAGACAGAAGGAGCACACTGCTACAGCCAAGAGGGACACTTTGAAGCAAGCATAGGAGCTGCAGATGAGAGACGGTTTGAAGACAGCCGTTGAGAACAGTATACATTAGTATACTAAGGTTCTGAGAAGTCTTACAGTGAAACAAATGAATTTTTGTTTTACCCAAACCTGTTTGATCCTGGCAACACCATCTCCTTTTGTTCACTAACACTGTTAGGGACGCATCTCAGGAAATGCTGAAATAGCGTGTTCGTGCTTACTTACGTGGCTTCTGACCTCCACAACATGAATTCAAATTAGGCCACATGACTGTTAGGTCAGTAGAAAAAGCATATTTCTGTTAGGTTAATATTTTAATTTAGTTTAAGTGATTTTCATAGTTTCCCACTATTGTCTCCTACTGATTAGTAATATGAAATTTTGTAACCCAATTCAGTAATTACTAATAAAATGAAACTCTTTTTCCTTTGTAATATAAGAAAACCATAGGCTTTTCACTTGATGGAAAGGGATGGCTTCATTTTATGTATAGAGATGTGCCTCACTTTACACAGAAATGGGTTCTGGAAATGAGTGTAAATCAGACTTTTAAACATAGCATCTCATTTTCTCACTGGCTGACATTATCAGTAATGCTTTCATCTCAGTTAATATCAACCTAGTATTATTTTATGTTTTCCATTTCTTATCCCCCCAGTGATTTAGTCAGTTAGCTAATAATCGGTAAACTCCTAAATTCACAAAGAAAGGTAGTCCTGAATCTTTTATGAAATAAATTAACACTCTCTACAGATACCTTTTATAGTTTGGGTTACAGAGCCTTCTATATTATAAACACTTAATAAATATTTGCCAAATGAATAAATTGGTTCTTTTGAGTTCCTTGACATAGAGTACACTCAAATATGGCAATATTTGAGCAAAACCCCAGTCTTTTTCTGCAGTCAGAAACGTGTTTCTCAGTTGGAAATTATTTCCTATTTTCAGAGGAAGGGAGAGTACACGTGGAAGGTGTCAATGTAAATTCTTAACTCTAGTTGCTAAAGATGATCTTCTGGAAATCAGTTTCAAGGAGAAAGTGGTGTTAAATTGTCAGGTTGAGTCAAGCAAAATGAAATATACCAGGATTCTGAAGAGAGTAGAACAGAAAAGGTGATTGTGTTTCTCTGAAGTAAAAGGACTTGCCCTTTTCATCATTTTGTTCTTGGCGTTAACTCAATGTCACCTTGCTCTCCCTCTCCCCTCTTGCATTTGCCCAGCTCTGTGTCCGTCCCCAGCTCCGCCATCAGTGCTGGGTGGTGCCTTGTAGTGACAGCCATCACTGAGGCTGCCCTTCTGGCCAGTTACTGATGAATTCTGCCTCTTCCAACAGTGCTCATTTGCCTGCAGGGTGGGAACATGGCATCGTGGCTGCTTGACTGGGACAACTGGGCGACCAGCAGGCCCTGGGTGTATGTACTGCCCTGCTCTGCCCTGTCCTTCAAGCTGGCCATTACTTCCAACCTCCAGGAGATGGAAACAGACCCAAGTTGGCTGCATCAGTGTACCTGAGAGTTGCTCATCTGGCAAACAAAATCCACCTACAGCAGACAGACCAGAATGTCAGCTGTTGACTTGGTTCAGGCATCTTTTGCAATGCCTGCAGAGATTATTTTATTTTCTACTGATATATTATACACATAAATTTCCTAAAGTGCACTTCAGAGTGTACTGCTTGATAAATTTTTACCCGTGTATACACCCAGATAAGCAGCACCCAGGTCAAGATTCAGAATCCTTCTAGCATCCAGAAGCTTCCGCCTCCTGGGCAACAACCCCCACAGGTAACCCCTCTTCCAACCTCCAGCCCCATCAGTGAGTTTTTCCTGTTCTCAAACATCAGATAAACTGAATCACATTTATATATGCATTCATGCCTGGCTTCTTTCGCTCCACATTATGTCTGTGAGATTTATCCATTTCACTGCGTGCTTCCATAGTTCATTTTTCTGGCTGTGTAGCATTTCATCATGTGACCATACTGTCATGTGTCCATCTTCCTGTTGATAAAGCTGCTGTGAACACTTGTGTATTTGTCTTTTCTTGGGCATAGGCACACTTTCTCTTGGGTATATCCCTAAGAATGGAATCGCAGGACCATAGATTTGAAGCATTTATTTTAATTCAGCTAACTTCAGTGTGTATGAGTAGGCACATACTATTGCTAAAACATGAATTTCCCAGGTTTCAATCCACTGCAGGTCCAAATGAAAGTTCACGAACGTGAAGGTGAGGTGATCTCTACAGCGTACCTGCCTCTGAATCCTTGCTCTACCACTTCCTAGCTCTGCCACTTACTAAAGGCTACTTAAGCCCCCCGTGCCTCAGTTTCCTCCTCTGTAAAATGTTCATAAAATAATGGTACCTACTTTCTAGTAGCATACTTTCTGTATCCATATGACACCCAGAGAAGATTGGGTGTCATATGGGTGTCCTAACACCCCCTCCTCTGTATGGCAAAATAATTTTCACCTTTTACCATGGAGTAATTGATATTAATCATCAATCCCTTCATTTGTTCTTTGATTTTATAATAGCAGTTAACAATTTAGAAAGAAGAATTAAATTTTAGCTTTAAAGAAATTATTCAAATTTAGGGCAACATTTCATGCAGGAACTAAAATTTTCACTTATCCAGAAAAACCAGTCTGCCTTGTATTTGACACTGCTTCTCCGTTTTATAGTTGAAGCACAAACAAAAACTCCAAGGTGTCCGATAGAATTGCAGTGACTCAAGCTCTGTGTCCTTGTCTTCACAACCACTGGCCTGGCCTTGTTGATGTCAAATCTTCTGACTGAGTGTGGGTATATGCTGGAAACCCCCCACCAGGGTTGGGGACACAGATTGAGCCCCAACACCCAAGCGCAGATGCCTCCAAATTGTTACGAACTCTACGTTATGATTCTCTATGTGAATGTATATGGTTGGTTCTGCCCGTATCAGAGGCCGGCTCTGTTACTGGAAGTCCTCCAAATTAACTTCCATGTAGAATGCAATGCTTTTTAAAGAGCAAGTCATGAAAATGTGCTAATTTGAAACTTACATGTATATTATTAAAACTCAGCTGTAACTGCAGCAATTATTTAAAACGTCACCCAATATTTGGGGAAGAGCATTTTATCACTGTTTAGAATTGCTGGCTCATGGTAATAATAAAAAAAGAGGTTGAGCCTCTAGTTGGTTTTCTGGTTACTCTGAAAGTCTCTACTTACTCTGCTCCCTCCACCCTGCACCAGGGTCTCTGCCTCTACCTGGCTGTTCTTTGAGTCATTCAACTAACATTTACTGAGGACACTGTGTGTGAGGCATCACTCCTGACTACGAGACTGTGGAAATGAGCAAAGCCGAGTCCTTGACTTTAAGGAGCTGATATTCTGGAAGGCAGGGTGGGATAGAGAGGAACGAATAACAGTGAATTAGGTAATACATCAGGGAGCCATCAGTGCCCTGGAGGGTGGGCTGCAAGCAAGAGCAGGAGAGAGGCATGTGGGCACAGGCTGCTTGGGCAAACGGAGCTCAGGGGATCCGTTCCATGCTGAGACCTGAGGAAGGAGCCCTTGAATCTGGGCCAGAGGGAGAGGAGAGGGAAGTAGAAGATGAAGCCAGAGAAGGAGCGTGGGTGGGGTGCAGGCTTGCAAGCTTGGTGAGGGCACTGAACACTACTCGGAGAAGAGGGAGCTCACTGGGGGCCCTCATCTGAGCAGTGGGAAGACACGATCTGAATGTTGTAGTGGAAACCCCTTATGTCAGGATGGGGGTGGGAGGGCGGAGACAGGAGATCTGCAATGAGCCAAGTGGGAGGTGAACGTGGCTTAGACCTGGTGCCAGTGGTAGAGGTGGTGGGAAGTGGGAAAATTAAGGTAGAGGCAGCTGGGTTTGCTGCTGGGATGGATGGGGGATCCATGTGTGTATGAGAAAGAGAGAGAGAGGGAGTCAAGGATGGCTGCTGGAAGGATGTGGGGCTCTTGCCTGACCAGGGAACCATGAGGAGGAGAACATTTAGAAAGAAATCATAGGTTCAGCTTGATATGATAAGTTCAAAGTGCCTATTAGACATCTGAATAGGGATGCAGAACAAGGATTTGTAAGTTGTCCCTTTTTACATTGTATTTAAAGCCCCAGGACCAGATCACGTCATCTCAGTGACAAGAAGAGGCAGAGCTTGGGGACTCAGGCAGGAGCCCCCGATGATTATGGATTCAGAAGATGAGAAGAAATCAGTCAGGGAAATTTGGAAGGACCCAGAAACAGTGCTGACCCTGAGCCGGGGGAAAGGAAGCATCCCAAGAAGGATGAGGAGGGATGACCCAGGAATCAGATGCGCCCATTGGTCAGGAAGGGAGAAATGGGGAACTGGCCATTGGATTCATGGGGATTATCTGGGTCATGCATACAGAGCACCGAGAACAGGGCCCAGCCCATGTACACACTGGCTGCTGTGAGCATCATCCTCACTGTGAGTATTAATTAATGTCCTTTACTGTTCTTAATAGTTTAATAACTCTGATGGGTTACATTGTGTCCCCCAAAAGGATGTAATCCATCCTAAACCCTGGTACCTGTCAATGTAACTTTCTATGGAAATAGGGTCTTGCAGATTTAGTCAAGTTAAGAGGAGGCCATGCAGGGGTAAGGTGAGCCCTGATCCAATGATTAGAAGAAGAGAAGACAAGACAGAGGGAAGAGGTCCAAGGGGAGATGGAGGTGGAGCCTGGAGTCCTGCAGCGACAAGCCGTGGAGCACCAGGGTCTTGTGCCCCCCACCAGAAGCCAGGAAGAGGCAAGGAAGGAACCTTCCGGAGATCCTTCTGAGGGAGCGTGGCCCTGCCAACAGCTCGGTTTTGGCCCAAGGAAACTGATTTTGGACCTCCAGCTTCCAGAACTGTGCGAGAATAAGCATCTGATGTTTTAAGCCATCAGTCTCTGGTTATTTGCTATGGCCACCTCAGGACACTGATACAATAACTCTTAATAGAAGTTATTACTCATCATGATTGACAAGCCTCGGGACATGCGGGGGCTGCTGGCTCTCAGGCAGCTGGTGACAAACCTCCCTACGCTGTGAGCAGGGGAGAACAATGTGATCCCTTTTCTCTCCGTGATCACCGGCCCACTCGTCTTAAGAGCAGCAGCTGGGGGTTGAAAGGACTTGTTTTCTACCTTGCTGGGATTTATTTGTTTACCTCTTTTATGTCCTCCTACGTAAGTGCATTATATGAGCACATTTCTAGGTGGTGACTTAAAATTTTGTAGCAAATGAGGTGGTGACATACCTCTTGACCACTGTTGCATTTTCTCAGCTCCATACTTTCCTGCTACACAAGGAAGTTAAGCCATTTGAGGACACATATGAAGCCCTGGGAAAAATACCCAGGTGTCCATGACACATATCGCACAAATACACCAAGGGTGGTGCTTCTTTGAGGGTCTAGGCCCCTTGTTTGGGGTGGTGAGGAGTTCCTCCTGATCTGTGCACCTGGGCCCATCCTGGCAGGTAAAGGAAATGGACATCCAGGTAGTCAGGTGTTGCCCCCAGTCTCATGCAATAGGCAGAATCTTGGTGCAAGGGTGTAATCACATGCTGTGCCTTCCTCCCCACTTTTGAACACTGCAGGTTACCCCTCTTGGCTCTGCCTGCTCTCCCCAGCTAGCGTTGGGGACTGCTGTGCTCAATAGTCCATTGGTTTGTTTTCAGGACAAGGAAGATGATGAGAGTCATCCACCCAGAGCCCTGTGGAGCGTTCTGGTGGTTGTGTTCAAGGCTTAGACTCTGGAATACAGCCAAGTTTAGAGACGAGACATAGGTTTCATGGCTGATTATAAGTTGGCTGCAATAGAACTTTGTTATTTGAGATACAGGGACGGATACATTAACTACTTTGAACCCAGTGTTGCAAAAAAAAAAAAAGATTTCGGTTATTTAACTGCTCCTTGTGCCTCCTGCATACAAAACGAGCCCCTGGACCTCTCGCCTGAGCACGACTCAGTATCCAAATGCCTGCTTGACAGCCCCATTTGAATGCTGAGGAATCATCTCAAATATGTCCCAAGCCAGACTCCTCATCTCCCCACCCCCAATGTTCTCTTCCTGCAGCCTTCCCCTTCTCAGTAAATGGCAACTTTATCCTTCCATTGATTAGGTGCCAAACCTTGGAGATGATGTTTGACCTTCTCAGTAAGGACTTCTCTTACTAACCGATTCACAATTGCAGCTCCCTGGGCCCCTCTTCCTAGCACATGCAGTCTTCTCATCTCCCCTGCCTGGTTTTTCTCTATGGTACTTATACTCGTCTGAGATGCTCTAGCATAGACCCTGGAGGTAGACCAGATGGTGAACTCAAAGCTTGGCTTCATCAAACAGTTGGGTGGCCTTGAACCTTCTGTGATTCAGTTTCCTCCTCTGTAAAATGGAGATACTAGTGGCATCTACCTCACAGTGAGTTCATACACATAAAATATATACAAGTCTGGCATGTAGCGTCATGTAAGTGTTGACTAACGTTATTACTGATTATTTGTATTGTCTATTCACTACACACCAAATACCATGAAAGCAAGGCTTTTGCCTAGTTTGTTTGCCATTGTCTTAGTGATGAAAAGAATGCCTGGTACATGTGTGGAATGAATGAATGAATGATGACAAATAAGAAGTAGGCAGGTCATTATCTGTCACTTTGCAATTAAAAGTCTATTACTGTGGTGTGTTCTTTACATTATGTAAAAATCCAAGTTTATCGTAAGGTATTCTACTTAAAATTCAAACAATTCAGAAGAATACACAATAAAAATAGTGAAAATTCTTTTCATACCCTCCCTCTCCTTTCCCCAGACGTACACTCTGTTAAGTTTGGTATCATTCTAGATATTTTTAATTTAATTACATATATGCAAAACAAATAAATATATAGTTTTGATTCATTTTGGATTTAACTAAATGACATACTGTAGGGATTTTTAGTCTTTATATAGTCAAATATATTGGCTATATTTAGTCTTTATATAGTCAAATATCTTGGCTTTGAAGATTTGTGTCTTGCTTAAGGAGATATTTTTAGCCCCTAGATTCTCATTTTTAGTAGCTCTTCCTTGGAAGCTTTTAGAGTTTTTCTCATTATTCTTAATTTTACCAATATAGGTCTATATTGATTTTTTAAATTAACTGCTTGGTAGTTTTTTTGCATTCTGAAGATGCATGCCTTTCTTCGGTGCAGATAAATTTTCTATTCATATGTCTTTGTTTTTTTTTCCTTTCCATTTTCTCTGATCCTTTCTTCTGGAATGCCTGACAGACAGCATCGTATCTCCTAGATCTATCCTCCAAGTCTCTTCTTGGTTCTCTCATGTTTTCATCTCTTCTTTCACCTCTTTGTTTCCACTAGAAAGAAGCTGGTAAAGAAAGAAAGACTGTGTTTGTGGAAATAAAAACATTTACTAGTCTGCAATATGGATTGTCTGCTCATGTGAATGTCTTTTGTGGGACGCATGTGATGTTATCCAAGAGAACAGGTTTCTCTTTATCACACATAGCCTTTAAGTTAGCCGAGTCCTCCTGTCTCTAGAAATTCACATAAAATTGCCCAGAATCCTCAAATCAATGTCTTGTTGAAGGTGCAAGACCAGCCCAAGAGGTCTCCAATTCAGATGGTTTCCTTGGTCTTGGGTCATTGCTTTGTTGCTTGTGCTCCCATGTGTTTGCCCAGTTGAGAAATTCAACCCCTACTTCAGTTTATAAATTATCATCACACAAAATATTGTGTGTGTGATGTTACTAAAGAGCTGGGGAGATACTGCCTAATGGATAACATAACGAATAACTTAATCCTTCATATTTTAATCTCTTTTCTCCAAAGTTCTTTTCAGCTCTCTGGACACCTAGGTCTTCTCCATGCCCTGCCTTATCTTCCCCCATCACTGATACTCTCTCTTTCCCCTCCTTTCTCTCTGGCCTTTGCTGTATCCTTCTGGATTGCTCTTGAACTTGAAATTCTTCCTCTCTATTAAGTGGGGTCATTCAGTTGCTTTCAGCTTCTGCTCCTAAACAAGCATAACAAAATTTTTCCACACCTTGGGCAGACAAACAGCCTCCCCTAATACGGGATTTTGTTCTATTTCACATGGCTAGAAGCCACAACTTGTGATCTGAATTAAATTATCTTAGCATTTCGAAGATGGAAGGGACCTTAAAAATTATCTAGTGATATTAATGTTACTAAATACCCTTCTAAGATTTGAGTTTGTTGTTTTATAACCCACCACCAAGTGTATTTTTGGTCTATCATAAAACACCACCACGAATAGCTGACATGCCTAGCCAGTTTTGATTGTTTATATTTAGCCTAAATTCTGGCTTCATTTTGCTTCTAGATTTTTTTTTCCCCAAGGTTATTCGGAAGAAGCTTGGTGATTGATCATGGTGGGGAGTGACACTGCATGCACTGATGAAGAATCTTGGAGGTTTCTTGTTGAGTGAGAAGATAGTGTATCTGCTAGGAGTTACATTTCGCTGCAAGTTACAGTGACTTAAAAATGTAGGAGCTCATTCATCTCATGTAACTGTCTCATGTAACAGGAAGTCTAAAGGTGGGCAGCCCAGGACTGGTTCAGCAGATGCAGACATCATCACTGACCCAGTGTCTTTCTGTTTTTATATTGTTCCCTCCTTGGTATATGCCTTTGGTCCTGATAATCACAGAATATAATCCTTCAGCTATCACCTGCTTACTTCTCATTGGACAGAACTGATGGTAGGACTACACTTAGCCCCTAGAAACTCTAGGAGATGGAGTGTTTAGATTTCTTGATTTCATTGTAGAGGCGAGCCAGGGGAAAGGGGACTGTAAATGGAATCTCGGGGAGCAGAGCCACAGGGTCTGCCACACATGGTCATGGCCTCCAGGGAGATAGGGACACAGGAGGAAGTGTCTGCTTTGGTGGAGAAGGGAGATTTTGTTTGGGGCATATTAAATTTGAGATGCTGACAGGGTTATCCCAAAAGACTGGTGATTGGATCTGCTCCAGCCTGACCCATGTTACTGCTCCTTAATGCAAAAATGACATGGCTCAAAGTCCTTGAGTTGGGCCTGCCTAGCTGCAGACAGTCACATGACAAAACCAGGAAGTAAAGAAAAAAGTCAAGACACACATCTGGCCAACCAGCCTGTGTCATCTCCTTGGACTTCATTGTTGGTTGATGAATAGACCTGTGACCCCAAAGCAGACCAGTGAGGCTCAAATCTAGAATTTTTATTGGGACTATTGGCAGGGGGAAACTTTGTCCTCTTGGACTGTTGATAGGTGGGATACAAGTGGAGCTTCCAGTGCCTGCCTTGCTATTATGTGGCAAGATGGTGCTGATGAGCTCGTGCTGGCAAGCTTGCGTTGATGAGATGGTACAGGGATGGCCTACACCCACCGCACGGCCAGATGCACCTGACAAGAGGTGTGTGGGATGAGCAGGTAGGCTTCTCCCAGGCACGGGTGGTAGCAGGGAGGCTGGGTGCTGAGTCCATGCTGTAGCAAATTTGGCTTCTCCTAAAGCAGCAATGTTAAAATACAGAGTAAATATGGTGTAAATGGCAATTTTGTAACTCCTTAGAAATGTTTAACTATATCTTTACAGAAAGAAAATTCAGTGCAAGATTTAAGGAAAATATTATTTAATGATAGACATTGCAGTATTGTTTTTAATAGCAAAACCTGGCAAAATATAAATATCCAACAACAGTAAAATGGTTGTGTAAATTATGGCATGTCCATGCATGGGTATGTCATATGGCCTTTTAAAATCATATTTCAAACAATTTTAGCAACATGGAAAATGTTCATAATATAATGCTAATATGAAGTTATATAATATATTGTATGTTATATTAAACTTATATATTATATGATAATATATTATGTGAAATTATATATAACTTTTCTAAAGAACCTTTATTTGCATAAAAAAGAGGCTGGAATGACGTATACCAAAATATAATCATGTTTTTCTCTGGATGGTGAGATTATGAATAATTTTTATTTTCTTCTTTATTCTTCCCTGTATTTTCCAATTTCCTACAAAGAGTTTTACCTTCATGATCAGAAAATAAAATGCTTTTGTTTAAAAGCTAAAAAATAGACAGAATTGACCTCTGATTCCCGTTTCATATATTTGTCCTTAAAATCACCACCCTCCCGTTGTCCTCACCCACGTAGCGTTCCACTGCCAATCAGAGTCAGGCATATATTCTGATTCCTCTCCATTGCTGGATAATGAGCTCCTTAATGGTAGGTTCCATGTGTTGGTCCTCTGATCCTCCTCCCTGTCTTGCCTTGCCCATGTTTGGAAGCCAATAAATACTTGCTGAGTTGAGTTGCAGGTGTGCAGCTCATGCTTGACTTTAAGAGAAATAAAGAGATACAACAGAGCGGAGAAGTTACCTTAAAAGAAGGAGGTGATCTCCAGGTAGGACTTGAGAACATTTTGCTTTTCCTCTCTGTGGCTCACGTTACTTCTCTGTAAAGAGGAGATGGTAACAGCTCCCACCTCGGAGCGCTGCTTTTGAGGATTACGTGAGTTAACAGAGGTAAGGACGTGTCACGGAGTGGGGTACATAGAAAGTGCCAGAGAAGCGTTTCTTCTTCCTGCGATTTGTTCTGGCTCAGAGCCTGGCTGTTCGTGGACACCTCCCCAGTCCCGCGGTGGATGCACCTTCTCCAGCCTCTGTTAACTTCCAGAAAGTCCATTGTTCTGCCTTTCGTCTGCTTCTTTGCAAGCCTCTTTACTCTTGCAGATCACAAGTGATCTTTTTATTCCCTACATTACATTAATATGTCTTCTTTAATACCTTGTGGTATTAAAGAAGACATATTTAATTAAACTTTAAAACGATGTGCTTCTTTCTCCTCTGCAGTGCCCTAATTGTCTTTTAAGATCACAGTATTCCTTAAATGCCGATGTAAATGTGCTCAGCTCCTTACAGAGTCAATTCCCAGAGAAAGGCATCCTCAGCTTCATGCCCAAAGGCAGGGTTTTGCGAATTTCACGAGGAGTCATTTGTGGGAAGTCCACAGCTCAGGCTGTGGTAAAGGCACGACTTGAATCCAGAACCCCAACTGGGTCTTGCATAAAATGTTAAGTGGAAGGGGTTCGTTGCTTGTTTCCCATTTCCAGCTACCAGTGGGTGGGTTACCTGGACACTCAGTAAATGTCCTAGTGGAAGAATTTTTATTTACAATAAAATTCATCCACAGTCCCAGGTTGCTTAGTTACCCTGGCCCCAATTCCTTGGTAGGTATGTAGGGAATGGAAATCTATTTGTTTTTAAAAAAAACAATAGATTTAATTTTAGATTAGAGCAGTTTTAGATTTACAGAAAAACTGAGCAGAAGGTTCCTCTATAGCCCCCTCAGACACACACACACACACACACACACACACACACACACACACACACACAGTTTCTCTTATTACCTTGCTGCATTTGTTACAACTGATGAACCAATATTGACACATTAATAACTAAAGCCCATAGTTTACATTAAGGTTTACTCTCTGTATTGTACAGTTCAATGGGTTTTGACAAATGCAGAATGCCATATATCCACCAGTACAGAATCCTACAGAAGGCTCTCACTGCCCTAAAAATGCCCTGACTTCTTCATTCCTCCTTCCCTCTCCAGGAACCCCTGGCAACCACTTATCTTTTTACTGTCTCGATAGTTTTTCCTTTATGTAAGCTGGTTTTTGAATTATTCATATTCTAGGGTTCTATTCCAGGTCTCTTACAGGGTGACCAGAGGCAGAGAGAGCTGGGAGCTTTTGGCACCAGTGTTGACCCTTTTATATATAGATAACCATTCCTGGACGGGAGAGCAGAATGGACACGCACTGATGTCCACTTGCCGTGTGATGTTAGGAAATCCCCTTAACTTTCTTCATCTGAACATTGTCCTCTAACAGTGGGAGAAGTCAGGCTGCTGTGCCCTGCCTTCTCCCCTCCTGGAGCGAGGTGAGAATTCACATATCAAGTGGAGGCTAACATTTGGGGCACACAAATGCTAATCGTCAATAACCAGTTGCTCTGCTAATTTAGGAGCCTTCTGAGAATGCTTCCTGTTTAACCTGCAAATGAAGCCTCCAATCGTGGGGTTGCACGTCATTCCACAATAGTTTTGGAGCATTATGTCTCGCTGGTGCATGACTCACAGGCTGAGTTGGCCTGCCACCGGATGTCGCAAATAATGCTGCTATTCAAAAGAGGAGGGATGCTACTGGCAGGGCTTGGAAGTGTGTGTGTGTTCTTTTTTTAATTTAAAAAAAAAAAATCTATGTGTCTTCCAGAATATTCCAAGCCCCTCCCCTCAGGAGGAGATTCAGTGCTCTCTGTTTAGCTGGTGAGGCAGAGGAATCAAAAACAACATTATGTATAATAGCCTTGAAGCCAAATTACAATATTTACCTCCACACGTTAACTTGATGCACATAATTAACTGTGCTTAGAACAGAAAATGGAAGAAAAGGTTCAATGAACACCCACCTGTGTGTGGTGAATAATGTTGTTCCAACAGAAACAAAAGTTGAGGGGGAGGATTTAGGGAGGAGGGAAGGATGTGTGGAACTTGAGCATTCCCAAGGAAGGAATGAGACAGGGTTGCTCCGTGTGTGAGCAAGACCCTGGGGGCATGGCCTGGAGCCATCCCATCAGTGGGGAAGCATCCTGGAGCAACTGAGTTATTTTCTCCTCTGACTCACCAGTGGGGTCGTGAGTGTTTCTCTAATAAAGATCAGGTTATAACCGCTTCAGTGCAGGGATGCAAGCTACAAGCTCAGGGAACATCCGGGGTCCTGTGGCAAAGAGTGAAGGCCAAGTCCATGGAAAGTTACACTGTGACTTTATGACCGATGTAAGTTCAGCTGGGTGTGCTGGACCCCTCATCACAGATGTCAATGCTCTGCCGACACTGCCTTGCATCCTGGTGGGCTTTCACGCCCCGCTGCCAGCCCCTGCACAGCTCTGCTGGCTAACTGCCCTCAGGCTGTCAAGTCCCCTTTTCCTGAGACTTGGATACCCAGAAGCACCTGGGAATTTAAATCCCCCAGGGGCAGTTCTTGAAAGACAACTGATGGGTATGCAGGTGTAGATACTCTGGTTCTCTTGCCTCGCCCCACCCTCAGTTGAGATGACTCTGATGCCCCTTCTGAGCTCCCCTGTGGGATTGAGTCCAAATTCCTCCATTCTCCATGGAGTACTTGATACTGCACACTGGCTTCCTGGTTCCACCTTCCCATTCTCCAGCTGGATTTTCCAGGAGTACTTCCTAATAAATCACTTCCACATGAATCCGTGGACCATTGAAAATGGGTTGGGAGGCTTTTCCATGTACAAGACTCTACTCATTTGGCCACAACTGATTGGAACAGGGATGGAGGTCTGTCCCGAAGCAGAAAGTCAATAGAATGGCTGGCTTAAGAGGTCTGCCTACCAATAATGTCCTAGATGTCAACTGGCCATCCCAATCAGATCCTCTCTTATTCAATTCAAATTGGAGACATACATTTGGTTGGTAAACCCAGGAAAGGCAGAAGCAGTGATGGAGAGTGGTTGTCTCACAGAAGTGGCAAAGTGCCAGACTAGTGAGCCAGTGGGCAATGGGGCAACAGGACAAACTTTACATTGCTTGAGCTTGTTTTACCCTAAATGCCCTCATTCCTACTTGTCATTCCAGTATGCTGAGGCTTGGGCTGCGGGGAGGCTGAGATCACTGGCCATCCTCTTTCCTTCCTTGTATTTCTTTCTATAAGCCCCCACCACCACCTCCCTGCTGATCAACGTGACCATGTTCCTTGCAACTCAAAAAAGCTTAACAAGTAGAAAGAATATGAAAAGTAGCCCGATGTAATTCTAGGAGCCAGAAATAGACCTATAGTTCCTTTCAACATTTTTTCAATTATATGCCTGCGTGTATGTATTTTACAAAGTTGAGGTTATATATTAAATGTCATGAGCATTTTCTCATGTGCTAAAATATTCTTCAAGTGCATGACTGGCATGCTACTTAATATTTCATTATAGGACGAGCTATAATTTATTAAACCAATCCCCTATTGGACATTTATGTTGCTTCTACATGTTTCCTAGTATAAGCATTCCTGGGGATAACCATTCCTTAAACATAAATCTTCGGGTTCATGTCTGAACAGTAGAACTACTGGCTCAGATGGAATGCATTTCTGAAAGCCTAATACAGATAAATCAATGGTTCCCAAACTTGTCTGCACACTGCAATCACCTGGGGCTCTTCAAAAAGTCCTGATACCTGGACCCCACTCCAGAGATTATGATTTAAATATTGGTGGGAGGTGAGTGGATTTTAAGAAGATCCTCAGATGATATCATGGAAGTGGAAATCACTTGGTTTTGAGGGTTGCTTTAGGCAAAGAGAGATTTTAATGAAAACAGAACATGACCTGATGTGCATAAGGAAGGAGGAAAAATTTTTTGCTTTACACTCAGCATTCTTAGCAGAGGCTAAAAGTCGACTGAACGGGGACTGGATGCCAGGTGTTGTCTTCCTCTACCCCACGGGGTACCCCGTCTCCTGAATCCCATCTGTCCACTCTCCACAGCCTCCCTGCCGATCAGCTGCTGCCAAGGCCTCTCCTGCAGAGCTGATGGCAGCTCAGCGGGAGTTGATCTTGCTTTCTAGTGACCACAGAAGAGAGAACAGTGGATTCCTGAAGGGCTTGTTCTTGGCATTTGCTGTGGGCCTTTTTCTGACACCCAGTCCCTCTAGCTGCCCAGCAGGGAAAGGAATCGATCGATCATCATTGGCTGAACACTGGGTGAGACGTTCTGCTTATGCTTTCCCTAGGTCCCAACCTTTCCCTTGGATTTTTTAAATTAATAATGTTTTTGTTAGAAAAGTCATAGGCTTACAGAAATATTATGCATAAAATATATAAAATACATGGTTCCCATAAAATACCCTATTAACACCTTGCATTAGTGTGGTACATTTGTTATAATTCATGAAAGAAAATTTTTATATTTATCCTATTAATGGTAGCCCATCATTTACAATAGGGTTCACTGTGTTGTACAGTCCTATGTTTTTTTCTTTTGATTTTTATTCTAGTAACATCTATACAACCTATTCCCCTTTTAGCCACATTCTTATATATAATTCAGTGCTGTTACTTATACTCATATGTTATGCTACCATCACAACCAACCATTACCAAAGCTTTACAATCAACCTCAGTGGAAATTCTGTGCAATTTAAGCATTAACTCTCCATTCCCTACCCCCAACCCAGTCTTTGGTAACCTATATTCTAGATTATGACTATGAGTTTGCTTTCTCTATTTCGTATCAGTGAGATCATACATATTTGTCCTTTTGTGTCAGGCTTATTTCACTAAACACAATGTCTTCAAGGTTCATTTATGTTGCTGTGTGAATCAGAACTTCATTCCTTTCTAATGATGAATAATATTCCATTGTATGTACTTAGCACATTTTGATTATCCATTCACTTGAACACTTGGATTGCTTCCATCTTTGGGCAATTGTGAGTAATGCTGCTGTGAACATCAGTGTGCAAATGTTTGTTCACATCCCTGCTTTCAGTTCTTCAGGGTATATACCTAATATCAGGATTGCTGAATCATATGGAAATTCTATACTTAGCTTCGTGAGGAACCACCAAACTGTCTTCCACAGCAGTTGCACCATTTTGCATTCCAATGGGCAGTGAATGAGTGTTCCTCTTTCTCCACATCCTCTCCAACATCTGTAGTTTTCTGTTTTTTTAATAATGGCCTTTCTAGTAGGTGTGAAATGATATCTCAGTGTGCTTTTGATTTGCATTTCCCTAAGAACTAGTGATGTTAAGCATCTTTTCATGTGCTTTTGGCCATTTGTTTTTCCTCTTCAGAAAAATGTCTGTTCAAGTCTTTCATTCATTTTTAAATTGGGTTGTTTGTCTTTTTATTATTGAGTTGTAGGATCTCTTTATTATTCTGTATATTAAACTCTTATTGGATAAGTGGGTTCCAAATATTTTCTTCCCTTAAGTAAGCTGCCTATTCATTTTCCTGACAAAGTGCTTTGAAGCACAAAAGTATTTAATTTTGAGGAGGTCCCATTTATCTATTTTTAATTTCGTTGCTTGTGCTTTGGGTGTAATTCTAAGAAACCACTGCCTACAAAAAGATCTTGAAGATGTATCCCTACATTTTCTACTAGGAGTTTTATGGTCCTGGCTCTTATATTTAGGTGTCTGATGGCTTTGAGTTAATTTTTGTATAAACTGTGAGATGGGGGTCCTCTTTCAATCTTTTATATATGGATATCCAGTTCTCCCAGCACCACTGTTTAAGAAGACTATTCTTTCCCAGTTGAGTGGCCTTGACAGCCTGGTCAAATATCAATTGGCCAGAGATGTGAGGGTCTATTTCTGAACTCTTAATTTGATTCCATTGATTAATATGTCTTTCTTTATGCCAGTACCACAGTGTTTTGACCACTGGGGCTCTATAATATGCTTTACAGTCATATTGATTCCCCCCACTTCTTTCTTCTTTTTCAAGATGTTTTTGGCTATTTGGAGCCTCTAACCCTTCCAAATACATTTGATGATGGGCTTTTCCATTTCTGCAAAGTTGAGTGTTGAAAATTTGATTGGTATTGCATTGAATCTGTAAATCAATCTGGGTAGAACTAACATAATAATATTTAGACTTCTAATCCACGAACATGGAATATCCTTCCATTTATTTAGACCTTCTTTGATTTCTTTTAGCAATGTTTTGTAGTTTTCTGTGTACAGTTCCTTTACATCCTTGGTTAAATTTATTCCTAGATATGTCATTCTTGTAGTTGCTATTGTAAATGGAATTTTTTTCTTGATTTCCTCCTCAGATTGCTCATTACTGTTGTATAGAAATACTACTGATTTTTGTGTGTTGATCTTGTGTCCCACTACTTTGCTGAACTTGTTTATTAGCTCTAGTAGTTTTGTTGTATATTTTTCGGGACTTTCTAGATATAGGATCATGTCATCTGCAAATAGCAAAAGTTTTACTTCTTCCTTTCCAACTTGGGTGCCTTTTCTTTTACTTGCCTAACAGCTCTAGGTAGAACTTTTAGCACAAGGTTGAATAACAGTGGTGACAATGGGCATCCTTGTCTTGTTCCAGATTTGAGATGGAAAGCTTTCAGTCTTTACCATTGAGTATGATGTTAGCTATGAGTTTTTCATATATGTCCTTTATCATGTTGAGGAAGTGTCTTTCTATTCCTATTGTTTGAAGTGTTATATCAAGAAAGGACGCTGGATTTTGTCAAATGCCTTTTCTGCGTCAATTGAGATGATCATGTGTTTTTCCCCTTCAATTTGTTGATGTGGTATATTATGTTAATTGATTTTCTTGTGCTGAACCACCCTTTCATACCTGGGGTAAAACCCACTTGATCGTGGTGAATAATTCTTTTAATGTGCTGTTGGATTTGGTTTGATAGTATTTTGTTGAGGATTTTTGTATCAATATTCATTAGAGAAATTGGTCTGAAATTTTCTTTCCTTGTAGAATCTTTATCTGGCTTTATTATTAGGGTGATGTTGGCCTCATAGAATTAGTTAGGTAGTGTTCCCTCCTCTTCAGTTTTTTGGAATAGTTTGAGCAGGATTGGTATTAATTCTTCTTGCAATGATTGGTGGAATTCACTTGGGCTTTTCTTTCTTGGGATCCCATGTATTTAGAACCCTGTGGCTGATTCTGATGCTTAGGAAATTTTGGAGGCATTCCTTAAAGCCCTGAGCCTACAGTCTTCATTTATGTATCTGTTGCTCCCACTGGATGCTAAAGCAGCTGGTGACTGACTGGGCATAGCTCTCCCTCTCCCTTCTCTCTCCTTCTCCCTCCCTCTTCTCCTCCCCCCCTCCCCTCCCCCTCCCCTCCCCCTCCACTTCCCTCTCCATACTTCTGTCAAATTCTAACAGCGTCTGAGTGCCACTTGTTAAAATATTCAGAAATTTGTGAGCCGGTTGTAAAAAATAGCTACTATTACAAATTATAAATTAAATTATATGAAGCTATAATTTAATGCATTATATTAAAAACAAAAGCAGTAAATATTTAAAATTCATCACTTCCTTATTATTTTACAACATTTTCCTATTACCTGTCATCTTGAGGTTATGTCTACTGCTTTTTTATCGTGGAAGTACTAAATAATGTAGAGCTACTGTACTCTTCTTCCCAGCTGTGACATCACTTTGGCAGCTTGAAAGCAGTCACGGCAAGAATATTTACACCATGAAAATAGGAAATGCTACAAATCAGGGTTTTGTTTCCTCTCAGAGAATGGTGGTTAAACATTTACCAGCATGCCACTGATTCTAGATAACTGCACACTGGGACCATTGCTTGGTCCAGGGGTATAATAAGGAATTGCCCATAACTGGGGTCAGGATGGAGCAAGGGTCTTATGAGCAGTGAGAGGTCAGAGGGAGTAATAGGGATGTCCAAGCCAGCTTTGGATCAGAAACCAGGTCATCAGGAAGCACACAGAGGTGTGAGGTCGAGGCAAGGGAATGGGTCAAAAGCAAGTCAGAAGGACATCCAGTCCAAAGCATTAGAATCCAGGAGGCCTGCCAACCAAGGCAACTGGGGAAGATGCTTTGGTACCCTTCCTGTATCTGCTCAACACAGCATCCTAACGTCGGTACCTGCATCACCACTCCTGGAAGTGCCTGGAAGTTGGGGTCCCTGGTAGCCACCAAGGATTGACAGGAGTTGGGGGATAAACACTCCAGCGTTCATGCTACGTCGGAGTGAGTTTCCACCACCTTCCAGAGGTTCTCCAATGGGACTGAGCCCCAGTTGCCCACCTCTGTAACTTGCTCATTATCACGTTTGATTGTTTGCTTGGTTTTGTTTTCCTCTTCATTGTCTCACTTCTCCACTTGGTTGGTATTTCTTGGATTTATCTCCCAAATAAAGCATTTGCACTTAAATTGTTGTCTGAGGGAACCCAGCCCAAGATAGTAAACATAGCCTAAGACAGCACCTCCCAGGAAGACTCTGAACTGCTCCCATTGAAGCTCGGCCTTATGCCGGGGTGCAGGTTTGCTCCTTCCGCCATCTTGGAGCCCGTGGAGGATGCTGGGAACAGGATGTCTAAAACGGCAGACATGTCTGGAAGGCTGCGGTCCAAGGTCAATTTTGCTGGCTGTAAGTGGGGTCTCAGGGAGGAGCGGGAGCACAGACTCTTCTTAAAATTGAAGGCATTTATGTCCGAGATGAAATTCTGCTTGGGCAAGAGATGCGCTTATGTGCACGGAGCAGAAAACAGCACAGCGACCCCTGGCGGCAAACTTAAGAAAACCAGCGTCATCTGGGGAAAGGTAACCCGCGTCCACGGAAACAAGAGCATCGTTGGTGCCAAATTCTGGAGCGAACTTCCTGCGAAGGACATTGGACACAGAATCCATGTGATGCTGTACCCCTCAAGGATTTAAACTAACTGAGAATTAAATAAATACAATTGTGAATTTGTTAAAAGAGGATGGCAGGCTGGGATGATGGCTGGGAGGGTATCTGGAGGCAAGCCTGCTTTCCATGTCCTGTTCCCCAAGAAAACCCTCATTCAGCATTTCCTGTACCCCTTCAGGGGGCCTTGCAAATGCCAAGTGGGTGAAGGGGTCCCTCTTGACTGTCCTTGCCAGGTTGCAAATGGTCAGTTCACTCAGAGATAAAGGCAGCTTCCCCCCAATTGCCTAACTTGAAGTCACTCTCCCCGCTCCCCAGCCTGGTACCATTTCATCAGGTGTTGCTTGCTGGTGACCAGCTGTGTATTTACAGAAGCAGCACTACAGAATGTCTGAGTGTTTTACTTATGTCCTGCAGAGGCACCAGGTTTCTAGAAATTAAAGGTCTGCTAATTACTACATTAAACATAGAAAGTGGCTAAAACAGGCCCAGAGATACCATGCCTTCATCTTCTTATTTTATATGTATGTTTTAGTTGGGTGCACCAATGAGTCTTGTTGGTTTCTGTCTCCCATGAGAGTTCTGCCAGGCCAGACCATGGCCAAATCATTAGAATAAAAGTTGACTTACTAGAGTGATGGGCAGGGAGAAACCCGGAGAAATTTCCCACTTTTTGTTCCCATACATGGTCTTATTTAATGATTCTTTTTTTCATGGATTACAGTTTTACTACTGCTGTCTTTTTGTATTGTAAACCTGCACACATATTTAGAAGTAGTTGCAATATAATAAATGCAATGTTATCACAGTTGATAGTCATAATGATAATGACACTTAAGACACCAGAGTCTAGGGAGGAGGTTTACCGATGGTGACCTAGGCTCTTCAATACTCAGGTGCAGTCCAGGACTCCTTTATCAGCCCAGTATAATGCATCATGTCTGTTTTAGTGGCTCCCACAACACAGGGACAGTTTGAGCTGTTGGCCTTGGAGGCCTGGTTTGCAACTCAGGAGCTCCATCTCTTCCTTAGCAAATGGCATTACCTGTGAGTCTGGTTCTCCCACTTCTAGCATGCAGATGACACTAGCTGCCTCACAGATTGGGAAATGTTGCATGGTTGGTCTCCTAAGGCGTTGCCCAGGAGTAAATAGGGTATAGGTCTGGTCTACTGGGACTTAATGTTCAGATACAACAAACTGACCCCAGGACCCTGTATTCCCATGGACTCGTCCAACCACCAATCCTTACCCAGTCTTCCCATCTGAGGAGCCAGATAAAATGTATACAGTCCATGCACTTCATAGTTGAGGGAGAGGCTCAGAATCCTATTCATGGTGGAACCTCAAATTCTGCTTTCTTTTTTAATATTTAAATACATTGTTATGGGTTTTGACTTCCTGATTTCTTTGCCTAGGGCCCAAGCAAAGTTTAGCCTGTGGCTGAACCATCTGATTCCTTACTTCTCCAGCTGTAAAACAAAAACCGTCTTTCCTACTTCTTTAACTCCCATTGCACATTCTTTGCTGCGAACTGCTACTCCAAAGGTTTGCAATTTTTCACTGACAAGACCCTCTGTCCCTACTGACTCTCTCACCTTGGAAAGGGAATACCAGGGGTAAGGTGCCCACCAGGACCCCTTCTCCCCTCTGGCTTCAGGGTGGGGTGAGCTATAGCCCCCAGCCCCAGCTCCAGCAGCATCCATGGACTGCCTGATGTGACAGCACCATGTGAGCCTTTTTATTTGCCTTTTACATCTCTTGAATTTGTTTTGTTATAAAAATAATATATGCTCACCAACATTTTGGGAAAGAGATTGAAGTTGAAAAAAAAAAATCAAACATCTCTATCCAAATACAGCCACAGCTAGCATTTCAGCATGTATCTTTATATTCTATTATTTATACAAAATTTTTTGGTAGTTTGTGAATTTTAAGATTTCAAAATTAGGATCAAAGGTGGGCTCTGCAGAGGGCATATGTTTATTATGTGTCCACTTGCTGCCATGTGTCTTTGAACGCCCCTCCATGCTCAACTTGCTCAGGATGAACTTGCTTGTGCCGGCTTGTGGTTGGGTTTTTCTGAGGTGTGAAACCCGCAGCTCTTTCCAAAAGAGACGGTTCTCATGTTTCTGAGAATGTCAGAGGGAATGAAGTCTGAAAGTTGAAGGGTGTTCCCTTCCTTCTCAGCCCATGGAATCACAGCATTGGCATTGGAGGTGATTTCAGACATCTCCAGTTGGCGTCTGGCAGGTGCACAGTGTTCATGCCCCTTGCATTGGCAGGAGACCCCGGAATTCCTTTGAGGACCCTCTTTAGCAGACTCAGAGGCACTGTGTGCAGATCCCCCAGCTCCTAGAGATCCCCGAGGCCATGCTCCCTCTCAGGTGGCAACCCACAGCCAACGACTGGGCCATACGGCGAGACTAAGGCCTCCCTTCCTGCCCACCTCAAACTGGGTCATCACTGATGGGCCATCCCAGCTCCAGTCTGCCCTGGAGTCCTTGGCTACAGCTGCATCACCCTTGCCCCTGCTCGGTCCCCACCGTCCCCCCTCACCTCCTGAGGTTTACTTCCCCAGAGCATGCCCCAGTCAGCCTTCTGTATGCAGTGTCCCATCTCAGAGTCAGTGCTGGGGAACCCCCTGAAGACAGCACCTCTTCCTTCCCTCCGTCCACGTCCAACTCCCTCTGCAGTGGTGGTTGTGAGGCGAGCCTGGCTCATCACAGCTTCACACCTTCCCTCCTTGGCCCAGGATGGTTTCAGAGGAGGGTATACGACACAGCCTGGCCTATCGGAATCGTTTGGGCCACAGGGATTGGTGCAGTGTGGGCTGTGAACACTTTGAGGGTGTTTCTGGGAACCTGGGAGAACAGGAAGTCTCTTGTTGAGAAGATACAGCCCATAGGCCAGGAGCGGCCAGCAGCCATATTGTCTCCACAGGGAAAGTTTGTCTTGATGCAGAGAACGGAGCAACCCAGAGCCGAGAGAAGGGGAGGGCTGGGTCCTGACAACATGGTCCAAACCTGGTAGACCCTGGAACATTTTAGATTGTAAGCCAGGAAATCGAGCCCATCCCAGCTGCCTTCGTTGTCACTTCCATGTGAATGAGTCCTGATTCATTTATCCACTTAATAAAAATGCCTTTAATAGTACCCTAACAACGAAAAACAACTGATAGTACTGTTTCTCCAGTGACAGAAAGCTTGCTACCTCATGAGGCAGTCCATGAGGTAGCTTCTATGGGGACAACTTCCCTGGCACACACACACATGCCTACACATTTATCAAGTGCCAGGTGCTGGAGGAGGCTTTGGAGATTACAAAATGAATAAGACAGTGTAAATCTTCAGAGGCTTCATGGAATAAACTCATTTCAACCTTGAAGAATGGTTCCTTGTAATAAGGGAAAATAACTTTCTTCTTACTGCTTATGTCACTTAGCTATTGCCATCATAATGCTGGAGAAAGAAAAAACAACCAAAAAGTCTCGGTCACGTGCAATAGTAGCCTTTGTTGTTTGCACATCTGCAGATGGATTGGGGTGGCTTTGCGAATCTCACCTGAGCTCTTTGTCTGTGGGTCACCTGGGTTGGGCTGACCTGGGCTGGGCTTCTCTGTGCATTTCCCCGCCTCTTGTTTCAGGTGGGCTGAGGTGTCCGCAGGTGGACTGGGGTGACTCCACCACAGGCTGCAACGTCAGGGACGCTGCATCCATGTAGCTCTCATCTCCTAGCCCAACAGGCTAGCCAGGGCTGCCCTTCCGTGGTGATAGCAGAGGAACCACACAGCAAGAGGAAACCTGCCAGGCCTCTTACAGCATGCCACCACTTCCACCTCATTCTATTGGCGAAAGGCACACGGCCAAGCCCAAAGGCAGGGGGGCAGGGAAATAATCTGCCCTTTGCATGGGAGAAATTGCAAAATCATACAGCAAAGAACAAGAACACAGAGAGGGCTGAAGAAATGGAGCCAGTGGTGAAATCAACCACATTAATTCACAGTCTTGGCTCTGCCTTCCAGAAACCCACCCTCATTGAACGTGGATGGACTCTACTTCTGTTTTGAGGTTTCTCCACAACTGAACTTGATGACTTTCCAACAGCTCGCTTCTCTCTGGGTTTTGCTTTCCTCAAGTGGGTTGCATGCCAGAGGCTTTTGTCTATGGAGGGCCTGGAAAACCGGAGTCGGTACCTTTCCGTCATGAACTTTCTGGAAGGAGGGCTATGCCTCTTTCCAAGTTGCACTCTGTACGCTGCTAAGTTCCGGAGAAACCGATATTAATGGCAATGTTTGAGGTTATCTGGCATTGGGTACTTGTTCCCAAAATTGCCCTGAGATGCTGACAGCATCAGACTAATTTTGCTCATTCCTTTGGTAGGAAGGTTTTGGGTAATAGAATTGGACAGGCTACATTATCTTCCTTAATGCTTTGCTAGAGAGAGATTGATTTTCTCGAAGTGAAGTATGATGCAGCCCTTCTTTTAAATGAATTAAACTGCTTAGGTCAGGAACGAGCAGAGGTGTGCTGGTAACTGCTTAACAACCAACTCTCTGGAAGGAAATGCTCTGATCTGTAGTGTTGGCCAATTTCTGAGGCATAAATACTACGACCACGGCTGATTTCAGTCTACCCAGGTGATGTCACGTCTCCACACACAGAGTTGCCTTCCCATATCCCTGCCAACGCTGCTGTGCTATTGCAAGGGTAAAAGTGGAAAACTTCTGCTGGGTTCCTAGAGGGGAGAAGAGACAGTGCTTGTGCTCCACGTAGACTTTCTCAAAAGTTGAAGTTAGCACTGGATCAATCAGAATGAATCTAGAGGGTGACAGAGAGGGCTTTCTCGGTTACGGGGCTATTTAGAAGTAATAACACTAGCCACCCACCCACCCCCATAGTTACTACACACAGGGATTTTTCTGAGTATAGAACAGACATTAACACAGTCAGTCCTCACCACAGCTCTGTGAAGTGGTTCTCTGGGAGAAACTGAGGCATGGAGAGTTAAATGGCTTGCCTGAGGCCACACAGCTTGGAAAGGGGCGAGATCAGGATTCAGACCCTGGAGGGGAGTTTAAAACTAGGGCTGGTGCTTCCTGATTGTTTCAGCAGGTCCGGCTCCCTCCGTGGGTGGTCTGTTTTCACTTTCTCATTAGGCAAATGAAGCATCTGCTGCAAGGGCAGGGGCCCCAATTGCCTTCCCTGAATCTCAGTGTGTGCCCACCTGCAGGTGCTGCACCCACACCTGAGGCTCCTCACTGTGCTGCACCCACACCTGAGGCCCCAGTCACCAGCCACATCCAGTGATAGGCAAGCCCAGCCTGTGCTGGCTCTCAAGAGCCGTTTGGTAAATTTTCAGGAATTTTGCAAGCCATTGTTAAAATTTCATATTACAATTAAATATATCCTATTAAAAATAAAGGAAATGACTATCCAAAACTCCTCACTTGGTAATTATTTTTCTCTAATCTATGTTCTTGAAACTATTTACATCTCTGGCATCTGCATGGTGGAAATACTATATAGTAGTTATAATTGTGCTTCTCTTGCCAACTCCGTGTTCCTTTCTGTCACATTGGGGGCTTAAAATAAGCCTACACCATGGTGTATAATTTCCTACACCATGGAAATTAGCAAATGCTGCAGATCAGGGCTTGATTTGTTGTTTTGTTGAGTGGCTAGACTTAAGCAAGAGATGGAGAAAATATCAGTAAGCAGATGAAAGTTGAAAGTGTGTTGTGCCTGTAATCATCACACTGTTACACTGAGAATAGCGCAAAGCTTAAAGAAACATTTTTCTAGTATATGAAATTATCCACTTCAGTAAAGTCACTCAAAATTGACAAACAAGTGACATTCAAATTTACAGCTTTGTTTGTTTCATTTTTGTCTTAGTGGTTATATAAGCAAAAATATCAGTCAACGTTCATAACAGAATTACTTTCATTTGTTGATTGCGAACATAGGTCAGGTATAAATACAAGACTTAGACAAAAAAATCAATGAAAGCAACTTCTGCTTTCAGCCAAGATGGAATAAAGGGATGAGATTTACCCTCTCACCTGAAATAACTAATAAAAAAATGGATAGATAAATGAAAAATGGTTCTCAAGACATTGGGCACCAGGAATTGAAAGGCATTTCAATTGAGAGAGAGGATACAAATGAGGTGAGATCCTTGATCACCCCAGTTTACTGCCTGGGGAAAGCCTCAAGGCGGTGACAGGGTTGGGGTGCGGGCAGATAGAGCCTGGTAGACTCCTTGAGTTGAGGGGATGGAACTGAAGTCTGGACAGGCCAAGGATAGGGAACCAGGTGAGAGAGAGCGCTGCTCAGAGGGAACCTTCCAGAGATCTGCAGACGGTGTCCCTCCAGTATTCAGCTGAGCACTGATCAGCACAATTGCTAATCCCTGTGTCTGTCAGATTAAATCCTGCGAGGTCACGCACAAATAATTGTTAGAAGACCCTCAGTGTATCAGTATGTTGGACTAAAATACAGACATGTATAGCTTGAGATTGGATGCCCCTTGCACATTACAAAAGATGGTGGATCAGGTTTGTGTATCAGTAGAAGCCCATTTAAAACTCATTCATCTGTACAATAAAAGTCTTCATTTATTTACAGTGGATCAGAGATGCTGCATCAATGGAAGCGGAAGAGATAGAATGGCATGCAATACTTTGCAATATACTGACAGCTATTAGAAATCTTTCACTTATACATATATAAATGCATATATATATACACACACACAAATATATATGCAAGATGTGGTGTTGATATACATACAGATACAGATGACAGCCTGGGGGGCAGGTAAGTAGAGCTGAGATGGCTATGCCCTCTGGATTCAGGATCCTGGACAAGCTGAATAGGATTATTATTTCTTCATGGTAATTATTTTAAAGCCCTGATTGAGATTTGCGATGATGAATTGGTTGCACTAATTGCCAGGCCAGATGACAAGATGGGGTTGGACAAGAATGGAGGTGGCCAGTCCATTCCATTCCATCAGTGGAGGTGGGATTGGGAGCAGGGTTCAGCACTGCAGCTGCTGAACAGGGGAGGGGGAAGTTGGACTTTGTCATTTTCCTGAATTGTCACCCTGGGTCTCTCTTGCTAGAAATTCTGCTAATACAATGCCTCTAAATGCCAGCCACTGAACTTGTGTGTAAAGCCACAGAGACACAGAGAGTCAGCATTCCTACATGGAGTAAATTCCCCTGCAACTGCTGCTATTAAAACTACCTCTGACTTGGGGCCATGTGTCATCTGTACTGCATGGCTTTACATGCATCATATCATTTACAGGGTTGAAGGTATTTCAGAATTAAGACTCAGAGGTAAAGTTATTTCCCAAGATCTCCCAAGGTCTCTCTTAGTGATGTCTGTCTCTTAAGAAAAAGTGATCTAAACCATTATTATTTGTATAGTGCCTTTACTGTGTTGTTACTGTTTTACATTTACCTCGTCTGCTTTAATCATTTACATACTTGAAAACACCCTGCTGTGTAGTTAGTTTTAATCTCATTGTACAGATGAAGACACTGAGCTTCAGGCAGACTGTGTATCTTGCTCCTTCGGGGCAGCTGGGATGTGGCAGCGCTAGAATGAAAACCCTGACATTTTTACCCCACACCCTAATCTCTTTCCACTCTACCACAACGAGGAAAGCAATTTCTTAAAGGCTGGACCTGGTGAGCAGAATGCTAACGTACGGAGTCACCCTCGGCAGGGCAGCAGTTGGAGTAGGTGTAGGGTGCGTGAAAGTCTGTGTTTGCACACGTGCATATGCATGTGTGAGTGTATGCATGTGTGTGTGTGTGTGCGTGTCTGATGGGTCTGGAAGGTGTTGTTTCCAATTCTTTGCAAGTTCCATAGTGCTTGTTGCAAATGACTGGTGATTAAAATATTCTGGGGAGATTGTCTTTGGCTTCACACTGAGGAGTTGGGGCTCCCAGGTCAGACAATCTGGGTTGTAGTTCTAGCATCAGCCTGTAGGGGCTGGATGACTTGAAGCAATTTCTTGAACCTCTCTGAGCCTCAGTTTTGCCACCTGTTAATTGGGAATCATTGACAGGGTTATCCTGCGGTCTAAATGAGATGACCCCTGAAGAAAGCATTTTGAAGAGTCACTGTTCTCAGGAGTGCCACTTCCCCAGAGCCTTTGGCTTGTCCCATGCACAGGCCCTGCAGGCTCTGGGGGCCAGAGAGAGCCCTCCAGAGCACAGTCACCTCCTGCGTGGGTTTGGGCAGGAAGGGCTGGGTGCAGAGGGGCGAGGATGGGACTCAGGAAGCATCTGCCCCAGCTGAGTTTTTGCACAGCTCTCAGGTGAGATGGTTGACGGAGGCTGTTCTCAGAGCCATGTAAACATCTCTGAGAATTCTCAAAAATTCTGACGAGGGAATTCCTAGGAAAAGACAGGGCTTCCTGCAAAGCTGGCAGGTAACTTGGGGTTTTAATGAAAACATGTCCTAGCTATACTCCCCCAGGGCTGAAGCTGCAGTGCCCCAATGACACCTCCCAGAGGCTAACTCATCTGAGAAGTCCTCGCTCCCTTCTCAGCCAGTGCATTGCAGGGAGCATGTCACCCACCATCCAGCATTCCGGGAATCCACTTTCCCTGTTGCTCTCTCACCATTGCACATGGGGCCTCACTATGCTAAGGAGTGAAATGATTCTGTTAAAATGTATTTGGAGAATTTTGCAACTCTGATGTGTCGAAAAGCCTGACTAGGGAATCCCAACTATTTTAACTCAAAAATAATAAGGTGTTAAAAATATACTGCCGTTTAAACATTTTACTTTTTAATTGGCCTCACACCCCTACATAAACACATCACAGCTGTTTAGACTTTGCCCGCGAGTAGCATGGTATTCCAGGACTTAGGTTACTGAATTCTGCTTATTCATTACCCGGGTGTCCTCCTAAATTCATTACCCGTTTAACCATTAAACGGAGGGGCTTGAGAGCACCTGTCCCTCAGTTTCCATTTCTTTTTAAATTTTAAAATTAATGTTAAATACATGCAAAATAATTTTGATAACAGGGAAGTGGCAAATGCTTGAGACATTATACTCATCACTCACTTAAGAATTAGATCACCAATTCCTTCGACATCCCATTTGTGCCCCTCTCTGCTCCTATCCCCTTCTTTCCTCTGATAGTTGAGTTAACAACTATCTTGAATTTTTGTGTTCTTCACTCTCTTGCTTTTATTTATAGTTTTATTACATGTTTACATCCCTGATCAACATGTTGTTTAGTTTTGCGTATTTTTGAACCTTAAAATTAGATATCCTATATCTTTTGTGGGACTTGCTTTTGCTATCAACATTTTTTTTAAGAGTTTCCAACATTGTTTTGAGTTGCCATGTTTCACTCCTTTGCACTGCTAACTGCTGCACCATCTACCATCTAACTTTATGCTTCCTATTTGTCCAATTTTCCTGTTTTCTTTTTTCTCTTTTCTTGCATTCTTCTGTATATGTTCTCTTTTTAATTTTTTTATCCTTTCTATTGGTTTGGAAGGTTTGCACTCTGTTTCTATTGTTTTAGTTCTTACAGTAGAAATGGTAGCATACTTACTGAACTTAAAAATGTCGATCCACACGGGAATCAGTCCACACCTTCACCCTTTTCCTGAGCAACACAAGGACTTTACCACTTTCTCTGTTCAATCCACTCCCACTTATATGTACTTGGTTTCCAGTATTTTAATTCAATCTTGTTTTTAAATCTCCCAAAGTTGGAGATTTTTAAAATAAATATTATTGTATGTGATCAATGTTTGATTTTATTTACCCACATATTTAAAAGTCACTTTGGTCCACTCTTCCTTTTTATGCTCCAGACCTTCCTTCTGGAACCTTCTACATAATATATCCCTTAGTGAATGCTTATTGGTATGTCTGTGCCCGTGTGTCTGAAAATGTCCTTACTTTGTCTGAAAATGTCTTTATTTTGATCTCATTCTTGAAGTATAACTTCACTATGCATGCATTTCTCTGTTGATACTGTTTTTTTCCTCACCATATTGAGAATGTCATTGCACTTCTGACTTATGTTATTTGACTTATGTTGTTGATGATTTCAAGGTAAACCTCAGTCTAATTGTCTTTATAGGTGATCTGTCTTTTCTTCACAGCTGGTTTAATTTTCTTCTCTATGTCTTTGATAGTTCTGTACCTTTGTCATCATGGGTGACTTTCTTTTTATTAATCCTGCTTGGAATTTATTGCTCTTCTTTGATTTTCTTCATCAGTTCTGGAAATTCTCAATTATGAGCTCTTTGAATGTAGCCTCTTCCTTATTCTCTCCAGCAGGTCTTAGACTAGGGTGAGGCCAGTGAGGCACTTGCCTTGGGCACAGATTTGAAGCAGCCACCAAAAAAGCTCAGTAATTAAGATATACAATATCCTAATACAATCTAATACAATATTTTTAGAAATAAAAATTAATGCCAAAACCCCATGGTGGTCAAAATATCAAAATTGTAAGTAAACGCAGGATCTGGCAGTGCTGTGTTGACCCATTTGGAGCCTGAAGCAAAAGGAAAAATGAGCATCTCTATATACATGTTTGATGTGGTTTTTATGGTTAATTTTTTCTAGAACATTAAATTACTTGAAAAAATATTTAAAAAAGCATTGAAAGGGAGGTAGATTAAAACTCACAATATTATTTTAAGTTTAAATATTTATTTATACCAAAGCCAGACTTTATTATAATTTTACTTTTCCAGCTTTTGTGGAAGCAAACTTACCAAAAACATTTTCATTAAAACCACTAACCATTAAAAGAAACCTGTTTATGGAGTGCACATTTTTCCTTTCCAGATTGCATGACTCTGTCGAGTGTTATTTTCCATTGCAGAAGGTTATATTTTAAAAATATTAATAATAATGATAATAATAATGAAGTGCAGTTAATGAGGTGACCCTTCAACTGGTTACAGCTTGGACTGGGAGCTGGTCTCTGGCTTCTGAGAAGTTCTTTTCCCATTTACATTTCATTTACTGGAACCCATGTTCTCACTTTATAACCCAAAGCTCCCCCAAAAGTGAAGCCTCATCAGGATCTTTGGGCTGGGAAGTGTTGGAGAAGCATCAGCATCTGGAGTCAAGGGGGCCATTTTGGGTTGCTTGCCCAGTAGAATGTAACAAGAAGAATTGAGTTGTCCTCATAGAACCACTGAGCTGACATCTCTTAAACACTGAGTTTAAACCACAATTCAGTGGTTCAGACTTATCAAGGAGCATGGCACCAGGAAACTGCACCACTCTTTGTGGTTCGCTATGACAATCCAAATATCAGTATGGAAATGGCTAGATATATACACTTCATGCCGAACCCAACACCACTTTATGCAAGATCCCAGTTTAAATAAGCTTGGCATATATGATAGATTTAAGAAACATTTCTAAGAGAAAACCGTAACATGGAGACAATCCTATCCATTAACTTATCTTTTTTCTGTGAGTCCTATTATTTTGTTTTGGTAGCTGGACACCTGGGTCTAGCAGGAGTTCCCTAGAGGCTTGGCTGGAGATCTACTGCCAGATATCTCCTTCAGCTTAACTTTTTTAATGAGCAGAAAAGAAAGCTTTGTCAGCTGATTGAGTGGAAATGTAATCCCCAAGGGTCAGGTTCCCATAAAGAGTATTGTTTGGTCTCAGAATAGTAACTCTTGGTCATTTCTTGGTTGCCAAATTTATTGGTATATGTGTGTGTGTGTGCACATGCATGCATTTTGTGTATACATTTTTCATGTGTGTGCACATATGTGTTTATGTATACACATGTGTGCATGTATGTGATTGTGTGTGGTGTAGGTGTGCACATATGTATGTATGTTTGTGGTGGAGGAAGGAAGTCAAGTTTGTGCAGACCTTCTCAGGCCCACCATTTTAAGACATTAGGATGGTGGTACAAAATGGTCAACTTTTACAAAAGTCTTCTTGGCATTTGATTCCGTGGGAACACTCTTCCTATACTGGGCTGCATGTGAACTAGGGCTTACACATAATCCTCAGCTGTGTATTCCTGTAGTCAGGCATGTATGCGACAAACAAACAAGACTAGAATTTGTTTGAGCTATTAATTGCTCCACCATTTTACCACCTACGTGCTAAGGAAGCTCCACCAACACCAAGACCAGTGAAAATAATACTTTGCCCTGTCTTTTTCCTTTGGGAGATTAATGCTTTATGAGATACTTCTGATGTGTTAAGAATTCATAAGCCAGTTGGGGTGGAGACAGTAAGGTATTACCACATGTAAGGAAAATCAGACCAAATGAAAACAATCGTCCCTGGAAGTTTTAGACAAATCATTCTGAATCCTAGTCAAATTCACCTCTTCTACTGCTTCTCCGGTTCAAGTGAAAATGTCTTCCAGATAAACTCCTATAGTGTAAGATTTTATATTGTTTAAAAGAAGCAAATGGGTTTCCCTCCACTCCCTCACTTTGCTAAGAAGAGAAACACCTTCTTATGGCAGAAGTTACTTTAGATACTTTCTAGGCTGCCACCCCTTGAAAAATTATCCTTTGGCATCTAGTAGGACGTGATTGGGACAAATTGCCAGCAATATGTGCTCCAAATGGCAGCTGTAATTCATGCCCTTGTTGGCTCTTCAGGCAAGATGATCGGATGCCAAGGGATGCTGTTCACCCCAGTACTAAAATCAGATTCATTTCACTTTCTGCTGACACAAGAGCCTCCCTTACCTAACACTGTCCAAATCTGGAGCAGGGTTTCTTAAATAAAATATCACATTAAAAATGCCTAGATCTGTGCTCTCCAATACAATAGCCACTAGTCACATGTGGCCATTTAAATTTAAATAAAATTAAAGATTCAGTTCCTTAGTTGCATTAGCCTCATTTCAAGTGGCTCGTGGTCACCATATTGGATGATGCAGACATAGAACAACTGATCACTGCAAAATGTTCTCTTGGATAGTGCTCGTCTCAAGAGCACATGGTGTTTCTGCCTGGGTCAGGCAGTGGAGACAACCTTCCTGAAGTTCTGTTTTTTGATTTTGGATTCTTACTAAGATAATGTATTTTCATGTAATGAAGTTATCGTTATATCTTTGTATATTATTATGTCTTCTTTTACCAAGTTATTATTATGTCTTTTATTCTTTCTATGTCCCCCACTCAAGAGTTCCTCAAAGCTTTATTGTGGCTGTGGCACTTTTATTGCTTTGGTGAAAATCATAGCTTTAGCATCTTTGGGATTCCTGTTGGTAGTGGCATATGTGTTGCAGCTAATGTGTATGATGTTGGATGATGCTGGTTTTATATAAATAACCATGCTAAGTCCTACCGGTTGGCAGTGGGGCTTCCAGGGCTGGCACTGGGTGCCAAGTAGATGCAGCAGTTCTCAGCTGCGTTGGATGTGGGCTGATGGGGGGAAGACAAGCCAGTACTTGGGTTTGGTGACACAGAGAACTGAGTACTGACTGGGTTTCCTTGAGTCACTCGATAGCTTTTGTTGTATATTTGGAGTAAAAGAAGGGGCACAGATGCCTCAAAATAACCTTATGTTTTTAAAAAAAGGCTTCAAAATTCACTGTCACCCCTCCCATTGCGAGGTGGGGTCTCCCTCTCCTTGTCTTGATTCTGGTGGGCTTATGTATTAGTTTTCTATTGCTAGGTAACAAATGACAGCAAACTTAGTGCCTTAAGACAGTACCCATTTACTAACTCATAGTTCTATACGTCAGAAGTCTGGCCTGGCTGGCTTCTCTGCTCAGGGTACCACAAGTCTAAAATCAAGATGTCACCCAGGATGATTCTTTGCCCAGAGGCTCTGGGGAGAAATCTGCTTCCATGCTCATTCAGGTTGATGGCTGGATTTGGTTCCATACAGTTGTGGGACTGAGGTCCCCGTTTCCTTGCTGGCTGTGAGATGGGGGTCTCCCTCAACTCCTAAATGCCATCTGCATTCTATTTCATGTGGCCTCCTCCATCTTCAAGCCAGCAGTTGTCTTTAATCACCTTCCAGTCTCTGTGACTTCCTCTTCTTCCATCAACCAGAGAACGTTCTCTGCTTTCGAGGGTTCATGTGATTAGATCAGGCCCACCTGGCTAATCTCCCTATTTTAAGGTCAATCGTGGGAGTGATATATCATCCTATTCACAGTTCTAGGGCTTAGGGTTGTACATTTTGGGGGGCGGGAGGGAGGGTCACTTTAGAAAAATTCTGCCTACCCAGCGTGCGAGAGGTCTGATTGATAGAGTACGGCAGAAATTACGATTTATGAATTTTGTGACTAGGTCGAAAGAGGGGGTGCAGCCTTCCTCCTTGAATACTGGAATGCTGGTGCTTAGAGCCTTGGAGCACCACATAAAATGTCAAATGCCTTGAGGCCACCATGCTGTGAGGAAGCCAAATGACAGGCGGGTGCTCAGGTGGGCAGTCCTCAATTCTGAGTCATCTCAGGCCAGGCTCCAGACACATAAGTGAACTAAACTTTAGATGATTCCAGCCCCAGACGTTGAGTCACTCCAGTCTTCAAGTCTTCCCAGCTGAGCGCCCCCAGACACAGCAGAGGAGAAACAAGCCATCCCTGTTGTGCCTTGTTCAAATTCCTGACCTTTGACTCCAGGAGCATAACAAAATGATTGCCTTGGGCCTCTACTTTTGGGTTGATTTGTTATGCAGCAATACTAACTGGGATAAGTCTGAAGGGAGAAAAGAAAATCAGATTTCCTGATCCACCTTTGTTGATGAGCTGGGGTGGATCTTCTAATCACATGTTCTCTTCCTCAGCAATTCCAACATGTGACAAAAAACATCGGAGCCAAATGCACTTCGAAAAGTATTCATTGAACACATTTCCTGGGCACCAGGATGGGTGCTAGGGACACAGTGCTAAACAAAGGAGACAAAGTCCCTCCCTCATGGGGCTTAGAGGTTAATGAGGGGGAACCGACAATTGAAATCCAAATATGTAGATATTTCGAGGGGATTTTAGATAATGATAAGTCTTACGAGGAAAATTAAACAGGGTAGTTTGTTGGAATGCTGAAGTAGTGGAAGAGAGGCTACTTCTGTTTGGGTGGCAAGTGAACAGCTGTTTGAATTGCTAACACAGCTGAAATCTGAATTATAGTCAGTTGTGTTATTTAATGGTCAATTTCAGTGTCAGCTTGGCTATTCTATAGTGTCCAGTGGTTTCGTCAAACATGAGCCTTGATGTTGCTATAAAGGCATTTTGTAGATGGGATTCTACAGTCAGTAGACTTTAAGTAAAGAAAATTGCCCTTGATAATGGGGGGTAGGCCTCATGCAATCAGTTGGCAGTCTTGAGAGCAAGAAACTGAAGTTTGCAGAGGTGAAATTCTGCCTCAAGACTACAACATCAAATCTCACCTGAAGTTCCAGCCTGTGGACCTGCCCTACAGATTTTGGACTTGCAGACTCGACAATCGTGTGAAGCAATTCCTTAAAATAAATCAATAAATAGATGATAGATGATGGATAGATGGATAGATAGATAGACTACTAGAGATGGATATACATATATCCTGTTGGTTCTGTTTCTTTGGAGAACACTGATTCATGCTATAATGCTTGCTTTGAAATTGTGAATTTCTTCCCATGTGATTGCTATATTAGGAAACAAATTCCATATTTGCTTATGTGCATTTCATTTCCCAGAAACACAAGGAAAGCACAGAAAATGGCATCCAGCTGAACTAAGCTGTGTAGGCATACATAAAACTCACTCTCTCTCTCTTTCTCGCGTGCGCGCGCGCACACACACACACACACACCTGTAACATCTATCAGCCCCCTCAATCCACCGTGTGTATATTATGAGCCACACACATCAGACAACTTTTGCCCGATTTCTGATACCCCCCTTCCACCGTTCACAATAACTCACAGGCTGCAACCCTCCCAACGCCCACTTCTGCCAGCAAACTTCAGGCATTTTTTAAGGTGAAGTGCCACATACATTGTTATGTTTATGTATCTCTTAACCATTTACACCAGTAAAACTGTGCTACCATTTTGATTAGGCTCCTCTCCTTTTTTATGCTAACCCCTAACCCACAACCCCATTTTCCCCACAAAGCCCTCTGCTTTTTTATGACACGATTTTGCATAACATGGTGATTTCTAAGAGCACATATGTTGTGTTATAGCAGAACGGACTGTACAAGTAGGACTGTACAAGGTCACGTGATGATCTTAGAGTAATAAGAGCCCAGCCCTGGAGGCTGGAATGAGCTTCCTGTCTGAGAAGCAGTGTTGCGTGGCAGAGGGGGTGAAAGGAGATTAGGGAGCAGGACAGCCATGAAGACTACGTCAGTGGACATTGTAGTACATAGTAAGGAGATCATTGGGTGGGCCATGATGGAAGGAGTAAAATAAAGCATCAACTTTATAACATCCAGCTGTACCACTAATATAGCATCAGCTCCATTAATGGTGGAGCTGGACTGGAGTGTTCTTGCATTTACTGACCCCTATGGGTGGGTGGAGCAGAAGTCCCCAGGGAAAAGGTGGGGCCATAGGTTCCCCCAACATCCATCTTATACTCACTCCTCCCGAAGGCACCAGGGCCAGCCCAGAACTCAAAGGCCGACTGGGAAAAATGTGGCCTTAGTCCTGGCTCTCCTCCACCATGGGAGGACAGTGATTCCCTTAAGTTAACATAAGTTATGGACCTATGGGACCTGGGACCAAGTCTAATTTTTGATGACTTGATTGGCAGTGGATCAGGCCCACATTTTCAATGTCTTCAGGGGGCAATGCCTTACATTCCTAGATATTTAATAATAGCCCCGTTGAAGGAATTTGATGCAATTATCTTTTTTTCCTACTGATGTATGGCCATGAGCATTCTGAACTTCTTTGCCTGCATACTGGAAATTTTCCATTGTGACATTTTTTATCACACAGAAAATGTGGAGTCCTTGACTTTCTAATGCTTTCGAGGGCAAAGTTATGCTGTGCTCTTTGATCTCCCTTTGATTGCTGCTTCTCAGCAATTCTGGGAAGTTCTTTCTCCGCCTGGGAAAAAATCAGCACTGGGATGAAGCTTTAACAGGGCTGCGATGTAATCAGTGCAGATAGGACCTTCTTGGGAAAACTCCAGTTGACCTGCAGGTGGTTGAGGGAAATATCAGGGACTCTGTTCTATGGGTGAGGAAACGGAGGCAACAGGGAAGGGGTAAACTAGCACTGTAGACTGCCAGCTGTCCACTTGTGGTTCATACATAATGTTTTACCCCATTGTTTTTTCTGCTACCACTTCTCTTCCCAAGCTACTCATTACCTCTGATTTAGAGAAGTTGGTGCCCTCCGTACCCCCTGGGGTAGGGGGGCTCTTCCTTGGGCATTTAGTCTCTTCACATTTTGTGGTACTATTTAGGGATTGGATTAGTCAGGCTTCTCCAGAAAACTGGCAGAAAATACACACACACACACACACACACACACACACACACACACACACACACACATACTTATTATAGGAATTGGCTCATCCAACCTTAGGGATTGGCAAATCTGAATCTGCAGGGCAAGCCACAAGCTGGAAATTCCAAAGAAGGTGAAGTTAAATTGAATTCTCCAGTATGAGCCACAAGTTGGAAACCCCCATGAAGGTGATATTGAATTCACCAGGAGAAGCTTACTGGCTCAAGCAGAGATAGAAATTCTTCCTTCTGATTTCTAAAATCTTCAGTTCTGTTATAAGACCTGTGGATGATTGGATGACAATATTCCCCTCATTGCTGAGAGTAGATGAAGTTGGCTGTAGATGCAATCCATTAACTAAAGATTTAGATCCATCTACAAAATACCCTCACAGCAACAATCAGATCAGTGCTTGCCTGACCAAATAACTGGATATCATAACCTGGACACGATGACACATGACTTTTCTGGGATGATAATCCTTCTTTGTCTTCATTGAGGCTCCTTCTTGTTAGTTATCAATGCCCCTCCTTCCTCCACAAGGGACCTAGCCTGGGACCTCACAAAGATCTTCCCTCAAATATGCCAAGCTCATTCCATCATTCCGGCTCATCTTTCTGCTCATCAACATCATAGAAATCCTGCATGTCTTCTAAGGTCTAGATACTTCTTGCTTCCTCCAGGAATACCCCCCAACTATTGCAGCACATCCTGACTTCCCCCATCTATACATTTCTGAATGCTTTATGCCTTAGTCAGGAATCTTTCATTTGTAAAGAATAGACTGCCACTCAGATGAGTTCAAGTTAAGAAAAACTTCTTAAGGAAGTTTTAAGGACTTCTTTATCACTATATCTTTTGTCTCCATTTAATTTTTTTCTCTATGAAATCCCCAAACAACTGGACCCATTTGAAATTAAAGTGAAATATGCTTCTTTAAAGATAACTTTGTTATTCCAAATCCGAAACTAAAGGTGGGGTATGGAAATGTTACTCAAGCACACAGAGAGATCTAGAAATGGCTGAATAACTAGGCTTCAGAAAGGGTCTGAACTAGTCAGTTCTGAGAATGGGACTGGTTCCCCATAATCTCCAGCTCGCTTGGTCTCTCTCACTGCTTCTTTGCTTCTCTCTATTATTTTTATCTAATCTTTCTTTCCCCACGTGCTGCCTCTGAGCTTTATTTTCTCATATCTTTAGTGTGCAAATGGCCCCAAAATGGCTCCCCCGTCCTCAAGTATCTATGCCTGTTTGCATCACTATTGGCCAGAAACCTCCCTCTTTGTCTCTTAATTCCAGTTCCTGGGACAAGAAGACTTTGGTTGACCCAGCTCATCCTTTTGAACGAGGGCCATTCAGTGAGTGGACTTCCCTTGAGTCAGCTGTCCACCCTGGCTTAATCAACCATGACCCAAATGATTAGGGTGATATGGTGTGATGTCCATTCAGGGGGTGTACATGAAGGGCGGGGAGAGGTTGGCATTTTAATGAAACCTATTCCCCAGAGTGTACTACTTAATCACCCTTGGAATGCTTCATATTACTTAATCTCATCTAGTTTATGAGATTGGTCCCTGTTGGCCCATCTGTCAAGCACTCACTATTTGATCCATCTCTCCACAGCATTGGGAGGATCAAAAGAACCCATGTGTGTGATGGTACTTTAAATATGCAATGTCAGCCTGAATGTCCAACTATGAGCAACTGATTAAATAAACGATGGCAGAGCCAGGCAATGGAATGCCATTCAGACATTAAAATGCAGCTGCAGCAGAATAGTTATGTGACAAGATGTTCAAGACACTGTTAAATGGAAAAAAATTAAATTCCAAGTGGTCTATACATTATGATTCTATTTGTGAGCATTTACACACATATACACACACACACACACATGCACACACACTCTCATATTCGGAAAGCTACTCACCAAATTGTCAACAGTGCTGCAACCTGGGTGGCAAGATTATTGATGATGTTAATTTAACCCTATTTGCTGAGCTATAATTTCTAAATATTCTGCAATAAGCATCTATCACTTTTGTAATAAGAAAGAAATAAAAGTTACTAGAAAGGAACTAAAATGTAATGCAAGGCATAATTTCTTTAAGGACAATTTTTCTTAGATCCCACTGCACTAAGCTTGAGAGGTTCAATAAATAATTTTGGGCTCTTTTACATCCCATAGGGAAAGATTATGTATAAATGAATGCATGGGTGTGTTTGTGTGCATGTGCATGTGAACGCGTGATTATCTGTTGCATTGCGTGGGATGGCTTTCCTAGGGTGGGCTTCTCAGGGAGAAGTAGCTTATTTGAGAGGCAATTCCAGGAAGCACTGATAGAGGAGCAGGAAAGTGAGGCAGGAAGTAGAAGAAAGTCAACAGAGCGTGTGTTTTTAAGCATATAGTGGGGGCAACTGAGGCCCAGTCCCACTGGAGACCTCTGGAAGAACAAGGAACAGGCCTCAGAGTTATCGTCCCTGAGGAGGGAGTGAGCTAGGCTATTTTCTGACCAACTCCCATCTGCTGTTGGTGGCCATCTGGCTGCTCCCAGAGGGTGTTAACTCCTTGGCACGTCCAGCCTACACATGCTCGGGCAGAGCTGGAGCCAAGAGCCAGAGAAGGCCCTGGGGTTGGGCAAAGACTCCCAGACACTTGCATTTGGATAATGTCGGGTTGATGCTTGCCGAAAGGATGTGTGAGTGCAGGGGGCACCTGTCTGTCCTGGAGGTATACTCCACCAGGTCTTACCTGCATTTTTATTCTGGTGGATGGGCCTGGGACTGTGCCAGGGTGAAAGCAGGAATGGTTGCAACATACAAAGGTCCACAAGGGAAATCCTTAGAACTGGGCTTGGTGATACATTGTCACCCACCCAACACCCAAGAGTTCATTTCAAAACTGAACCTTTCTGGTGACTTGGGGATATTCAAAACCAATGTCAAATTTGGCCTTCAACAGTAACCCACTATGGACAACTAAATTGAAGAATGTACCATGAAAGCATGATATCAGGACTTAAAGATGTTTATTTATGAGTTTGGCAAGATGATTATTTTACTTTTTTTATGATGTGTTTGAGCTCTTCTGTGTATAAGGCAGATTCCATCAACCTGACAAGTCTATAAAAATCCTTCACAATTCATTTTATGATGTGTTTGAAATACCACAGGCTGAATTACTTGATGATGATTTGTTCATTCTTCTTGACACCTCAGCTGGAGATCATCCTTCCAAAAATAGAGTTGCTAACCTCTTGGAGACTTGTGACCATTGTTTGTTAGCAACACCAGTGTAGCAGGAAAAATAAATATTTGTTATTTTGGTGCTAAGCAGGTAGTAACAGAATTGTAGTCCTTAGAAGCTCTACAAGGAGCATAGAATTTTAGGGCAAGACTCAAAAACTTTTCATTTTATGGTCAAGAAACTGAGGTCCAAGATCACTGTGTTTGTTAATTTCATGTGTCAACGTGTCTAGGTTATGGTTCCCAGTTGTTTGGTCAAACAAGCTCTGACCTGACTATTACTTTGAGAGTGTTTTGCAGATGAATTTAAATCATCAGTTGATTGCATATACAGCTGATTGCATCTACAGTCAACAAAGGAGATTGCCCTCAGCAATGACGGGAGTCTCCTCATCCAATCAGTTAGGGGTCTTAAAGTGAGAACTAAGGATTTCAGAAATCAGAATGAAGAATTTCTGCCTTTTCTTCAGCCAGTCACCTTCTCCAGGGGAATACAACCTCACCTCTATCAGAGTTGCCAGCTTGCAGCCTGCCCTACAGAGTTCAGACTTGCCAATTTCCATGGTTGCTTGAGCCAATTCCTATAATAAATCTCTTTCTCTCCTGCCTGTCTCTCTATGTACATCTGCATCTACATCTACATCTACATATGCATATACTTATACATAAACAAAAGCTGAGCACAAAGGCCAAAGTTAAATTCTTTATTCTGAATATCTCTGAATTAATAGAACTATTTTTTAAAAATATAACTGCAATACAATTATCACACCTAAATAATTTACAGTAATTTCTTAATATCATCAAATATCCAGTCAGTGCTCAAATTTCCATGTATTTCACAAGTATCATAGTTTTTTAAACATAATTTTATTGAGATATATTCACACACCATACAATCCATCCAAAGTATACAATCACAGTATCATCACATATTTGTATATTCATCACCATGATCATTTTTAGAACATTTGTATTACTCCAGAAAAGTAGTGTTATAATTTTTAAACAGGTTTTTTTTGTTTGTTTGAATCAAGATACAAACAAGGTCTATGTGTTAGTTAACATGTATTTACATTTTCTTAATCTATAGGTTCCCTTTACACATTTTGTCCTTGCAATTTATTTGTTGAAGAAACAAGTCATTTGTCCCATAGTTTCTGCCATAGCCTGGATTTCACTGATGGCATCCCCATGGTGTTGTTTAACACATGGCTTTGTCTCCTGTATTTCTTGTAAATTGGTAGCTGGGTCTAGAGGCTCAGTCAGATTCCTGTTAGATTGTTTATGGCAAGACTTCTTCATATGTGGTGGTATGTACTCCCTTGGGGACAGGCTGTTATCTGGCATCTCTGTTTTTGATATTGGCAGCCATTGATGGGCATTGCTTAGATTCGTTAGGGATCTAAAAATGAATCAGCTGAAATTCACCCTGAGCTGGATCAGTAATGGAGCAGAGCTGTCTACTCCTTCCGACCCTCTCTTGTTTGTTCCTGTAACTCAGGCATGGTAGGGGCCCTGTGCCTTTGCCCAACAAGGGACTCTGATGGAGTCAGCTTTGTTCTCCCATGTCATGGGAGATGCCATGTCTGCTGGTCCATGGGTGACTTCTCTGCTGCCAAGATGGAAACGCCACCTGGCGACTCTCAGAATGGAGGGGAAATAGTTCACAGACCCCTGTGTTTGCAGGAGACCCCATGAGTTGAAATATCTTTCCCCATTGCTTCTCCCTTTTGCCTGTCTTCTTCAGAGAAACATGCAGTGACTTTCTTAACTGATGGGTCAGAAAGACCCCGTAACAAGGCAGTGTAGGAGAACAGATAGCTTAGTCCCTCCCTCATCCCCTACAAAGGCTTCCAGACCAAAGCCTTCAAATGAGGGTGGTCCATACTGCTGCCCCCACTTCAACCTGCCTTCCCTTTCCTGCAGTACTAATGGTCAAACCACACAGTCCTTCCATCATGCCCACTTCCCTTGGGAGAGTCTATCTCCTCCCTGTAGGAAGAGGCCAGTCCATTCTTCAGCCCCTCCTGTGATTTGCATACTTGAGCTCCTTAGCTTCAGCTGGGAGTAGATGTGGCCTTTCCTTGGCCCAAGAGTTTCCCACTGTTAAGGGGAAAATTGGGCATCTGTACTGGGGGAGGAGGGAGGTGCCTCTCTCCACAGTCTCACATCCCAGCTTTCCTCCTTAGTTGCTGTGTAGGACTCAATTAAGTACCCCAGCAAAGGGAGGTTCTTAATCTTATTCCACATGCCTCTGGATGTGAGCTCAACGTAACTAGGACCTTTTGGAACTGTAATTTTTAGTTAAGGTGGGGCTTAAGGTGAATGAGTGTGGATCTTAATCCATATCACTGGATGCCTTATGAAGAGAAGAAACTGGAAGCCAGAAGTCAGAGAATACAAGAAAAGCCAGAATTTAGTGGAAAACAAGAAGCACAGACAAAGGAGAGGACATAGCCATGTAATGGGAGGCAGAGAGATAAGCCAAGGAACCCCAAGGATTGCTGGCAGCCAGGACCAGAAGACTATAGACTGCAGTGGAAAGCAAGCCTTGAGACTTTTTCTAGCCTCAAAATCATGAACCAATAAATTCCTGTTGTTAAGCCAACCCCTTGTGTGATGTTTGTCATAGCAGCTCTGATGAACTAATACAGTTACCCAGAAGCAAGCACACCTCACCATAATGGTCATTATTTTCCCCTCAGAGACAAATTCTAGTCTCATTCAAAAAATACATATACATGATGTTGACCATGGTCATGGCAAAGAAGCATCACTGGGCTAAGGGGCATTTCACTCTCTGAGCCTGGCTCGCATTGCACCCACTTCTGTGCTAGCCCCGGGGGTCCCTTCTTAGCCACCAGGGATCTGCAGAACTAGCCACGGCAAGTTTCCTCTCCCTGCACAGAAGGAGAAGAGTTCTGGTCATCGCACCATATTGCTATTTTACCGCTGAGAGAGGGTAAAGCAAGTTGCCAAGGTTACACAGCTGGTGACTAGTGAAGTCAGAATTTAAACTCAGGTCTGCCTCCTTCCAAAGTCCACACTCTTCTACCCCAACATTTTATGTACTAAGCTATAGACACCTGTAATTAAGGAGGAGAAGGAGATTGTAAGTCAAAGTCTTTGACTTAGCGCCTTTTTATATATAATTAAGATAAAAGACAGGCAGGCTCAGGATGCAAATGGCTTGTGTGGATGAAAATATAAATGGTTGGGCCTTGCAGCTGCAAGGAACACAGAGAGACGCTTTTGCAGGCAAGCAAAGAGGCCAGCGATGTGGTGCATAATGACCATAAAGCATGTTTTACAGGCATGTGCAGCAGTTAGGGAGAGAAAGGACAGGAGAAAGTTTCATTCGGCTGTTGTCTTGTGAAAAACACATTAAAAAAAAATTGTAGCCTGGAAAAAAATGGAATATGGATTAAAGATAGAAAGCTGGAAAGTCAGAATTACCTAGAGGTGGCCATCCTTTGCTGTACCAGCAAGGGACAAAACAAAAAAAGGTGCCATTCAGCGTTGGACTGATTTAATCGTTCTCACTGAATTCTGATCTTTAGAACCATTAGAAGCTCAGGGACTTTAGGAACATCTGGAAAATGTTCTTAAAAATTAAAATGCACTCCCCCGGGGGGGTTATTGTTCCCCCAACATGGAGATTAGCCATCATGCTAGGAATGTGATTGGCCTGACTACCGCTGGGCTTTCCATCAGTTTCTCTGAGGATGGGCAGGGCAGGTGGCCTCCAAGGAGGGCCTGATGGGAGAAGACAGCCCCAGCTGTCTGGGGAGCACCATAAAGAGCTGCATATGTCCTTCTAAACTGCATGCATGGTGAAGGGTGACTATGTTGGGGTATGTGTGTGTGTGTGTGTGTTGGGGTGGTTAAGAAATATTATATTTATCAAAATAATATTGAGGGGGATAAATGATTCTTCCAAACGTAAAGTAATCAGGGTCTTTGATCCAAGCTTCATTTTTATCTATATGGATCTGTGCCAGTTTATATATATTATGTCCCCCAGAAAAGCCATATTCTTTAATGCAATCTTGTGGGGGCAGACTGATTAGTCTGTTGATTAGGGTGGCAATGTTTGATTAAATTATTTCCATGGAGGTGTGGACCCCACCCATTCATGGAGGGTCTTAATTAAATCACCGGAACCCTATAAGAGAGCTCAAAGACAGAAGGAGCTCAGAGCAGGTGAGAGAGACTTTTGGAGAGATGATTGGGATCTGACAGAGATGCAGAGAGATGCTTGGAGATGCAGACAAAACGATGTTTAGAGATGCTAAGTTAAGAGATGCTAGCCTAGAGTGTGCTCTGGAGAAGCTAAGAGAGACCAGCCTAGAGACTTTTTGGAGAGCACCATTTTGAAATGCAACCTGGGAGCGAAGGAACAGCAGACGCCAGTCTTGTGCCTTCCCAGCTGACAGGGGTGGTCCAGACACCATGGGCCATTCTGCAGTGAAGGTATCCTCTTGTTGATGCTGTAGTTTGGACACTTTAATGGCCTTAGGACTGTAAATTTGTACCAAATAAGCCCCCTTTATAAAAGACAGTCCATTTCTGATATTTTGCACAGAGGCAGCATTAGCAAACTGGAACAGGATCTCATGGACAAATGTTTTGAAAGTAAAAATCCAATGAGATTTTTATTTCTCTCCCATGCATTAACAACCATTTTCCAAAAATAGGCTCATGAAGAGCAGATGGTGGTGGGGAAAGATGCCTCTTTGGGAGGGAGGACATGATGTAAGGGGTGTTCTGGCTAACAGGAAGTAGAAATGAAAGCCCCCCAGGGAATTGGGGGACAAAGGGGTGGTGATGAGGGAAGACAGTGAGTGGTATAGCCTGACTCCCCAGCTTCTCTAGCTCAAGGGGAAACTTAGAAGATGGACATTGGCCATGTTTCCCACTTGGAGTTGTAGGTCCTGTGATTAGGAAAAGAGAGAGAAAGAATTTGCATTAGCATCTCCCTTGGTTTTCAAATGACATGGTAAGTATGTGGGCCCCCAAGTGTAGAGAATCAGCAGTGATGTTTGGGAAGCTTGCCAGAGGGGTTGCTGTAGCTGGACAAGGTGATATGTAGCCATGAGCTCCAGGTACAGGCACCCAGGCTGGTGACCAAATACAAGTCCCAAACAGATTTCAGCACCAGAGAGACTTAGGTTGGGGGGCAAGGGGCAATTCAAGAGAAAAAGACCCTGGGCTCTGCAGTAGCCAAGAAACTGGACCATGAGTTCCCCAGCCACAATGCCAGTCTCCAGTGCAAACAGGCACCTAGAGGACAGATGGACTGGGATGCCCAGCAGAATCTGGACCTGAGTGTCTGGATTCTAGGTCCCCTCTTCTCCATCAGCAAGCAGCCCATCCTCGAACATCTTGGAAGGAACAGAGAATTAGAAGACTATGCATTCATCCAAAACATACTGAGTTAACTAAAGAAACTTTTCAACATGTTGCTTCAAGTTGAGGTTACCAGACTGATGTAATTTATTCCAGGTATACCTGGTGGGGTGGAGTGGTAGCATCAGGTGGAAGATACACACCTTGCACATGAACTTGTAACCTTGTTCCATGGGGAAGCAAGTGGTGAGAAATGAGTATCCTGATCTCTGCTCTCTAGCTTGAATTCTTGGATAAGTTGACGGCAAGCTGAAAACAGAGGGATATTTGCCCCATTCCCTTTTGGAAATGTGGAAGGAGACTGCTGCACAAGGGCCCCTGGACCAACACAGCAAAAATGCAGTGGCATGATCAGACAGCTAGAGAGCTTGAGGTTTTAGTTCCCAAACTCTCCTTATCTTCCCTGTGATATGGAAGTTATGCAGGAGTTCCCCATCTCAAGGAGAGATGTGGAAAGAAGCTGATGATACTGGCAACGTAGGCGTGAAGTGACCCAGGAGCTGAGTGCTAGTCCCAGAAGCATGCACCCCTCTCTTCACTCCCATTGGCTAGAACTAGTCACACGGCCACACCTAGCTGCTGCAAGGGAGGCTGGGAACTGTAGTCTTCCTATGTGTGCTGGAGGTAAAATGAAATGGTTTGTGAATACCTAGCAATGTTTTGGCTACACAGGCAACCCCCAGGGTGTGTATAGTAAAGTGAGAGCTGAGATGGAGGCCCACAAGGCCCTGATGGATTCAGCAAGTAGGGACTTCAGCAGGGGGTGTCCCCAGGGACACTGTAAATCGCAAAGGCAGGGTAACTCCAGAGAAGGACACACAAGGATGCCCTACTCCCACTTTCCCCAAGTTGTCTTTATCTTGTGATAGACATTTCCATATTCCTGGGTGCCATCTTAAAGCAGAGAAGTTGGAGGGGCAGAGTTTGAAGGATCCAGGCATTTATCTAAAAGAGACTATCATAAACTAAAAGAAGACTGATAAATCCAAAAAAAAGACAGAATTATTGTTTATTGTCAAGGTTGTTTCCCATTTGCCCAGTGGAATGGGGGCAGGAAGGCTTGCTAGGAGATCGAATTGATTATTATTCATAAGAAAGCCATACTTTCCTTGTCCATCTGAGTGTACAGTGTGTTCATTTTTGACCTTGCTCAAAGTTTTATTTAGGTGAACTTAAAGTCCACACCAAGGAATGAGTCTCATGTGTCCTTTTGACTGGCCTAAAGTTTGTACCCACTGAGCTTCTCTTCTTTAAAATTCATCCTAGAGTCCTAATGTGGAGACTTCTGGGGACTGGACCCCCTTGTACCTGAGCTATGCCCAGGAAGACAAAGAGTGCTCTGCTTGGAGGCTGGAGGTGGACCAGATGACTTCTAGTTTAATGAGTCTATGGTTGGTGTGCCAGTTTGAAACTGTTATGAACCCCAGAAGAGCCAGAATCCTTTAATCCAGTCATGTTGGATGGAACCTTTTGATTGAGCGTTTCTTGGAGATGTGACCCACTCAACTGTGGGTAAGAACTTTGATTAAATTATTTCCATGGAGGTGTGGACCCCGCTTGTTCTGGTTTGCTAATGTTGCTGTTATGCAAAATACCAGAAGAATGTCCATAATAAGGCATCAACAAGAGGACACCTTTACTGAAGAATGACCAATGGTGTCTGGAACGCCTTTGTCAGCTGGGAAGGCACGTGACTGGCATCTGCTGTTCCTTTGCTCCCAGGCTGCGTTTCAAAACGGTGTTCTCCAAAATGTCTCTGGGTCTCTATTAGCTTCTCCAGGGCAATCTCTGGGCTTCATCTCTTATCTTAGCATCTTCAAATTCCTTCTGTCCACATCTCCAACCATCTCTAAGTGTCAGCAAGCATCTGGGTCTTTGTCAGCTCTTTCTTTTCTCTTAAATACTCCAGTGAACTAATCAAGACCCACCCTGAATGGGCAGGGTCCACACCTCCATGAAAATAATCTAATCAAAAATATTGCCCAAAGTTGATTGAGTCACATTTCTATGGAAACATACACTCAAAAGATTCCACCCTAATCATTTGTTCTGTGTCCTTTACATGCATTTTTTATTAGGGTCTTATGAGGCAGACATTAATTGTATTAATTGGATGGGTGAAAAAAATGAGGCTCAGAGAGGTTAAGAAATGTTCAAATTTTATGAGCAGTTGTGGCAGAAATGATTTTCAAACCCAAGTCTATTAGTCTCTTGCAAAATCAATGTATTTTCTCACTGGTGCCTCACTGTAAATGTGTTGTTTATTTTCACTTGCCTGTGTTCATAAGTCACTCGATGAAAGCAGAAACTATTGTTCTCTTTGGATGTTCTAACTGTTCACTGTGACCATGAACCCCTTGAATGCAGGGGACCCGTCTTCTCCTTTTCTTTTATTCCCAGTTAGAGCTCAGTTCATGTAGCAAATCACCCACTCAAATGCTGGAGACTGACAGCAGCAAGCTACTTGGATTTCACACAGATCTCAGAGGTATTCTGATACTAATTAGAGCTATTTTAAAAGTCTAGAACAGCTGGAAGCATTTTTGTTCTAAAAGAGTCACTAAGTCAAGACATTTTTTGGATTCTTTTCATATGAGTGACACCATATGGGGGATAGAACAGAAAGCACCTGGAGCAGCATGGCCTGCTAAGCAGATGCATGGGCTCTGAGCTCAGGCTGCTGGGGGTTTGGACCCACGGACCATCATTCACTCCCTGGGGTGCATCGGGCAAGTTATACCCACTTCCCTGAATCTCAGTTCCATGTCTATAATAATAGCTCTTATCTTCCAGGTCTTGCTTGTTTGTTTTTGTTTACTTTTGCTTTTTTTTAGGGATGGCAGTGGTGATAAGGATTAAATGAAACAAATCTCTTAGCACTGTGTCTGGGGCATACCAAATGTTTATTGTGTTAACTATTACTATTATTAAATCAAATGTAATAAGTGTAAAGTACTTATTAGTATGGTGTCTGGTACTCCAAATTTGAGTGTATGACACTCAAAATTGTTATATATTGTTATATATTATTATTACTAAGGTGTAGTCTCTGCCATTATGGAGTTTCTAATCCAGATAAGAGATAGCACAGTAGACTTTAAAAAGATTCATAGTTAAAAAAAAAAAAAAAGATAGGTCTAAAGGCCAAGTCAAAAGAGATGTACAGTAATTGGCACTGGAAAAATTCAGGTAGCCAGGAACCATGAAAGAGATATTAATGGTGGATCTGGAAGCCACAGGGGATATGGATAGGCAAGGTGGAGTGAGCCTCTGAGACTAGGGGAAGGAAATCAGCAAATGTGTTCTCTAGAAACCTCCCGAATGACTTTGACAGGGGTGGAGCAGAAGCTTTATAGGAGGAGATGCTTGAAGGGCAAATCAGAAAAGTGGATGGGAATGTATTTAGGATGGCGGTGAATGCTGTGTGTGTGGAAGGCACCACTCTTTGTTTCTCTTCTTCTTAACAACTCCATTTTGTTCAGACATTGGCTGGATCGCCAAGGATTCTGGTGAAGCCTAGACCTCTCCTCAGACCCTCGGGAGCAGGTGCATTTTGTTTATTCTAAAGTAATATGGTAATTCTCTCTCTCCTCGTTCTCCCTCTCTGCAGTTGCCATGGGAACCCAGCCACCATGTCATGAGAAGCCCAGGCCCCATGGAGAGGCCACGTGGGGTGTTCCAGCCAACAGCCCCAGCATCATCTAGCAGACTTGGGGGTGAATGATTCTTCAGATGATTTTAGCCTCCAGGCTTGGAGTCTTCTAACTGAGGTCCCAGATACCATGAGGTAGAGACAAGTCATCCCTGTGTACCTTTGATTGAATTCCTGACCCAGAGAAACCATGAGACCTGGAAAATTATTATTATTGTTTTAGGTCACCAAGTTTTGGAGTGATTTGTTACTCAGCAAGAGATAACCAATACATGGTTATGTTCTCCATTTCTGTCCACTTGAAGAGGACCTCTCTTGGAATCCATCTGTCCTGGGGGTCTGCAAATAGCCTTGCCTCAGATCCCTCAGACAGAAGCAATCTTTGTTGTCAACTGCCCAGCTCTAACATTCTAGTTTCACCACCCAGGTCAGTTGCCGTGGCTGAAGGGACAGAAGAGTGAAAAGTGAACTGAGATATATCAGCCCTTGAGAGTTTGGGGGAATTCTGCTGAGTTCTTTACACATATTCTCATCCTCAGTACTCACTGCAGACCTGCAAGGTTGGTATCATTGTATCATTGCCTGCATTTTGCAGATGAAGAAACTGAGACTAAGCATGGTTAAGCCCTGAGGTCACATACTATTGGTTGAACTGGGATTCAAACCCTCTTCTGATTCCAAGTCACAGTCATTTTTTCTTGTATAATGGGGTCAAATTCATGGTCATTTCATTTATCTTTAACTGGTCCCTTATTGTTGCTTGGGCATGCTTTATTTTCTCTTGTTGACTGACCTTCCTCCTAGAGAATGATATCATAGAGGGGGCTATCTGCTGGGATCTGGGACCACGGAGGAAACACCCACTGCTGATAAATGCCACCTGGGATAGGCTGCAGGAGGGAGAGATATCCTGGTTTCTCCCCTTTTGCTTATCATCATTTGCCAGTGCCCCCCATTGGCCAAACTGGTCCAGAATGCAATCAGTAAGGAAGTTGAGAAACAATTGGGCTTGCTCTGCTCACATCAGTGCCTCCCCATGAGCATTTAGTTACACTTGAATTTAAGAAGATTTTCCAATTCAAAAATTCAAAACTAATCTGAAGATAATCTAGCACAAGCTTATAAGCTTGTGGACAAATTTTGAGTAATCATCTAAGGCAATCCCACCCACACCAGATGCTGTAAACTTTTCTCTTCCCTTTCTCTTCTCTTCACATGGTTATTTAAGCAATAGGAACACTGCTATCTGTATATTTTGTTATCTTTTCTTGTCCTGTCTTCCATTACAGATGACTGATTCAACACTGGGCACTTAACCAGAAGATTAGGCCAAAAGAATTTCAATCTCTCTCCATATGGTTGGGCATATAACTTGTACATCAGAATCTATTTTTTTTAATAAACATCATGAAATACCAAAGAATATATATAATGTGTGTGTATATTTTAAATCATAATGGTAATTTTTTAAAAAGCCAAATGCCTATTCCTCTGCTTTGGATCTTCTGTAGCTTTCTATGTGTCCTTCTCCAAATGCATCCTCCTACCATAAGTGTCATTTCCTTGCTTTTCTTTTTTAGTTTTAGTATGTGTGTGTGTGTGATTCTAAACAATATATGACCGTTTATTGAACTTTATAGAAAAGAAATAATTCCTTAGAGCATTTTTCTAAAAGTTGCTTTCTTTATTTTTACACACCCAGCATTATCTTTTTGAAGTTCATCCACACTGATGCATCTAACTGCAGTTTATTTCTTTTCCCACTACATTGTGTAATATCCTAAATTTACTTATTCAGTATACTAGCAATAGACAGTAAAGTTATTTCTATATATATATATGGCAATGTCTTACCATAAATGATGATAGCATGAAAAAATTTTGTACCTTTTATCTGGTGCACATGACTTTTTTTTTTTTTTTTTTTTTTTTTTTTAAAAGCAACCATTTATTAGAACCAATACAAGAGTATGAAAAGAGGGAAAAGAGGGTGGAAGAGGGGGAGAGCATGAGGTTTGCATTGGATGTCAGTTGTGGAAACACATAAATGCCTACTTTTAAACATTTACATTTAAAAGATGAACATATATATATATCACTTATCCTTTAACAAAATCAAAAGCAGACATGTTTGGCTGAAATAAAATCAAGAAACACAACCTAAACTCCCCCACAAACCAAAATAATCCATAGAGAATTCAATTGCCCATTTTCCATTTAGAAATCTGGCTACAAGGTATGATTTGCTACTCAGGATGGTACAGGGTGTGGAAAGAAACCCAACCTCATGGACCTCTTAGATAGCATCTTGTGGGAAGTAGTGGGGAGGCCAACAGGCCATGGGCAAGTCAACTCCTGACTACTTGGCAAGATGTCAGACTGTGCCTGCCCCATACTCCAGGACTCCACAGAACTGTCTGGTATGACCAGAGCTGGAAATAATGGGAGCAGAGTCCACAAAATAGAGAACCAAATGTGACAGCCAAGGGACCAGGACCTTGTGCTTTTCATGGGTTACAAATCTAGGGCCAAGGAGAGGAAAGGAGAAGAGAGCCCTATTGGGAAGAGGAGTCGGTTGAGCCCCTAAACTGAGATGGAAAGAGTAAGGCTCCAGTGTCCAAAGTGTTCCCAAGCTGGAGGGAGAAAAGGTCAAAGTCAGGTTCAGACTGTGGACACTGAGAAAGAGATGACAGATACTGAATACAGTGAACCAGATGAAGTTTTAAGGAATATCAATGCCCAATTTTGAGTGTTAAAACACATTCCTAGAAAAAAAAAAATTTCCCAATGTGGCTCTTATGTGGTGGGACATGAAGGAGATGGTTGTTTTTTGAAGCAGGTGGTTCCTGTAAGGAGGTGGAGGCTTGGGTACTGATACCACAAAAGGGAGCAGTGACCCAGCTGTTCTGGGATCAGTCCGGGGAATGGTCAACAATGATGAAAATCAAAACCTTTGAGGGTGGCTTTGCTCCTGGGACACACTAAGTCTGCTTCAAGCCCAGGGAGAATGGGACCTTAATTCCCAACCTTCAGAAGAGAAACAAGCAGTAGCACCTCTGCCTCACGATTCCCTAATCCAATGCTCCTGGATCTGAAACAGCCTCTCTTTGTGGATGCAAGACATTGAAAATACTAAGTGCCTTCCCCCACAACTTCCTAAGTTTAGTCTGGGCTCCAACATTCACAAAAACACTGTCAACATGTGAACTAGCAGCTTTGATGAGGGGTGGGGGTGGGGGCAAAGGATTTGCCAAGGTCACTCAGTTCCAACCTTGGAGACAGCTCCATGTGAGGACTAAAGCCTGTGTCAGGCTTAGACTTCAGCTCAAGGCATCCTTTATCAAGGACCCTAAAGTATTTTATTGGCTTTGATTTACAATGCCTCACAACACCCCTGTGAGGTAGGTCAGTATTATCACCCCCATCTGACAGATGGGGAACTGAGGCATTGAAAGGAGTGACTTGCCCAAGGTCAGCCATTATGAGTCAGTCAGTTGAGGAGGTAGGCAGAAATGGTCAGCATCCACTTAAAACCTTGTTCCACTTCCTAGAGCATTTTATTTCTCAGGGTGCAGTTGGGGACGAAAAGAACTAAACTGGTAGGTACCCTCACCCTACGAACTAGAGAACTCAAACAACTCCAAAGTATTAACTGAGGGCCTCTTCATTTAGTATAAAGCAAGGAGGCTTGGAGAAACAAACTACTTCTGAAAGTCAGCACATGACTTTTTCTAGGGAAAATACTTTAGAGCAGAAATGATGGATCACAGGAGAAATATATACACACGCACACACCCATACCCATTTTATACATATATTCAACCTAACATAAACACTAGCACATACATACATAAATTATATTCAATTTTTCTGCTTAAAGCCCAATTATTTTCAAAATAATTTTTTACCAAATTACCCATAATTAGGTATAAGCAGTCCTATTTCTCCAAATCCTCACTAGCACCTGGTATTTCAGACCCTTTAGTTTTGTGGTTTCCATTTGCATTTTCGTGATTTCTAATGAACTGGAGGATATTTTTCCATGTGCATTAGCCTTTGTTTTTACTCTTCTCTGAAGCATCTGTTCATGTTTATTCATTTTCCTATTATGCTATTTTGTCTTATTGATTTATAAAAAACATTTATATATTTTTGATTCAAATTCTTTATCGTATATATGTAAGGCAAATTATCTTCTCCAAATGTGTGGCCTACCTTTACATTTATTGGCAACTTTTAGTCAACAGAAGTTTTTAATTTTCATGTAGCTGAATCAAGCTATCTGTTTCTTTATGATTTGCCCTTCTTGCATTCTGTTTAAATAATTTTTGTTCTGTAGGAGATCTTTTGGTGATTTCAGCCACAACTGTATTGGGAAATTCTATGTGAATTTGGACTCACTTCAGTAATTTCTGTAATAGATTTTTTAATGTTTGTCGAACCTCATGTTCCAGGAATAAATCCACCTCAGTTATATTATATTATCTGATGTAGTTTCCTGGCTGCTAAAGCAAATACCATATAATGAGTTGGCTTAAACGATGGGAGTTAATTGGCTCATGGTTTTGAGGCTTAGAGAAATTCAAAATCCAAGAATCAGCAAGGTGATGCTTTCTCCCCAAAGACTGTGGCATTCTGGGGCTGGCTGCCAGTGATCCTTGGACATTGGCTTTTCTCTCACATGACAATGCAGATGGCAATGTCTTCTCCTTTCTCCTCCGTGTTGCATTGACTTCCCGTGGCTTTTTCCTTCTGTTTCCAATTTTCTTTGCTTATAAGGCCCTCAGCCATATTGGATTAAGGCCCCACATTCATTCAGTTTGGACACAGCTTAACTAATACCAGCTTCAAATGTCCTGTCTACAGATGGGCTCACACCCACAGAACCAGGGGTTGGGATCTCAGCATGGCTTTGTGGAGGACATGATTCAAACCCCAACACTAACTTTTTTTTTCATTTCTGGATTCAATGTGCTCATGTTCTGTTTAGGGCTCTGTGCATCTCTGGTCATGTTTGAGATTGTAATTTTCCTTTCTCACACTTGTCCTTGTCTGGCTTTGCTATCAAGGTTATATCTCCTGCTGGCTCTGAAAAAATGTGTGCAGGAGTAGAACTTTCTATTTCTCAAATGTCTGGTTCTGATATTTTATTTGTGGAAAATTTAAATTAATGATTGTTTCTTTAATTACTGTAACATCATTCGTATCTTTCTATTTCTTCTTTGAGTCAGCTTTGGTAAATTATGTATTTCTAAGAAATTGCCCATTTTATCCAAATTTACTGGCATTCTCTAATATCCTCTTATTAGCTTTTTAATGTTTGCAGCACTCAGAGTGAGGTACATTTTTCATTCCTGATATCAGTTATTGGTTTCCCTCCATCCGTCCCTCACTCCCTCCCTCCTTCCTGATCAACCACATTTTGGCATAATTGGTTTGTCTTAATTGCATCTTTTCTTTGCATTTCATTAATTTTTACCACTATTATTTATTTCCTTCTAATGTACCAAAGTTGACTGTTCTTTTACTAACTTCTTATATTGGATGCTATGTTCGTTTCTTCTTAGCATTGCTTTTTATGTTGTATGCGTTTTTTAAGTTTATAAGTTTATAAATGCCTGTCTAACTACCCTTGCATGGTCCTAGAGTTTTCATGTTATCTTTCATAATTATTAAAAATATTTTTAAATTTTCATTATTATTTCTTCCCTTTCCTATGAGTTTTCTAGGAAATACATGATATCTATAGATAAAGTGTGATAATTGTCTTGTTTAAATCTTTGCTGATTTTATCTATTGTTAGCATACTTGATGTATTAATTACTGGGAAAAATTTGGTAAAATCTTCCAGTATGAGTATGGATGATGGATTAAAAATGTTTAATTTTGAAGTTATGATTTTAGGTGCTTACAAGTTTTAAATTCTTGTAATTTCCTGGTAAGTAGAAGATTTCCTTTATGTTATGACTTTTATCTCTTATACCTTTGCTTTTGAATTTATTCTAACTGATAATAATATAGTTAACTAGCTTTCTTTGGATTAGCCTGGTATATCTCTTTCCATTTTCTTTTTACTTTCCACCTTTCATTATGTTTTAGAAATGTCTCTTATACAATAAATAAAATGGACTAAAAACATAATACAGTAGGAAAATCTTTTTTCTTGAAAGTTTGTTTACATTGATTGTGATCACTAATGTATTTGGATTCATTTCTAAAATCTCATTTTTCACTCTTTATTTGTCTCACTTTTCTATTTTTTCTCTCCCTCTTTGACCCTTTTCTTTGGACTTACTGTGTGTCTTTCCATAATTCCATTTTTTCCTCTACTAGGTTCTAATTTTTCTCTTTTTATTTCTTGCTCAATTTTTATCTTTTAGTGATTATGCTAGAAATTTTAACCTGCATGTTTTTTCAGGCAATGCAATGACCCCAGAATGCTCTGACGTCAATTTTCCCCTTAAGATTGATATGCTACGTTTTAAAAGATTTAACTTCTTACTTGAGTTTTTAACCCTGCAAGTAATTAGCCATTATAGTTATCTGCAGCACAGTCAAGTTGGTTCAGGTTCATCCACATATGGACCATCGTCTCTGCTCGCCACTGCTTGCACATCAGTGCTTCCCTCTAGGATCATTTTCCTTTCCCCTGGGACACATCTTCAGATACTTCTTTGCTAAGAATCTCTCAGTCATTTCATTTCTCAGAATGCGTCCCCTTTTCTTGGACTTCATTCCTGAAAGACAATTTCATCAGGTTATTTCCCTTAGCATCTCAAAGATAGGATTTTACTCTCTTCTGCTTTCTTCGTTGCTTGTGAGAAGCCAGCCCTGAGTTTACTTTCTATCTCTTGGAAAAGAATCTGCCTTTTATCTCTGACTGCTTCATCTTCTCTCAGTTTGTATTCTGCTTTTCCCTACCCTATGACCAGGTCAGTCTTCTTTTGACTTATCTTGCTTGGGATTTATTGGGGCACCTGAATCTCTTTTTCTGTTTTCTCTCTGTGCCTGTATAATTTCTTCAATTCTATTTTCTTCTTTTTCTCTCTCTCATTCGGTCTTTCTTTCTTTACGCTATATATAACCTGTTGTTTAATATTTCCATTGAGTTTCAAACTCCATTATTTAACTTTTCATTTCTCCACACACAATTTTGTTATTTAAAAAATCTCCCTGGGCAATATTGATAGTCTCTTGTTTCTTTTCCATTCTCTCATAAAAACCCGCTTATATCTTCAAATACATCAAACATATTTATTTTATATTTGCATCTGATAATTCCAACATCACCAGCCTTTGTGAAGCTAATACTATAGTTTATTCTTTTGTTGATACTTGTTTATGGTTATTTGTTTCCTTTGGGATTTAGTGATTTGCTTGTGTGGGGGGTGTGTGTGTGAGAGAGAGAGAGAAAGAGAGAAAGAGAGAGAGAGAGAGGGTGGGAGGAGGGAGAGAGGGAGGAAGAGAGAGAGGTGGGGGGCTCATGTTTCTTGGATTTTTAACTGAATACTTTGAGGTCTGTTTTTAAAGGGGATTCATTTAGAGATAATTTTTATTTGCTCCTACAAGGTACCTGGATGTATCCACCAACTTGGAACAACCTATAACTAATTCTTTGGCTTCAGATGTTTCATATCACCCTGAGGTATAAACTTAGACCCCAAACCCAGAGGAAATGTGAGCTTGTGGTTAGGATTCTTCAGAGTAAGTTTATTTTTCCCTCACTGTACTCAGAACCAAGGGTCCACTCAGAACAAAACATATATCCATACTCTCTCTGGACTAAAGGAGGGGGTCTTTGGCCATTTTCGGAGAGTTTCTGGGTTATGGCTTTCTCAGGGGTGTCCAGCATAACTATCCACCCACCCTGCTTGAGCCCATAATTTTTTCTTCTCCACCATGCACATGGCATTAAACCTGAGCTGCAACCACTGGAGATGAGCAGAGAACCAGAGCACACTGGCTCCTGTGCTCCCTCATGCTGCTGGATTTGCACTTTCTCATCACTTCTGGACTCAGCACCTTTCACTACCAAAAGAGCCTTCTGGATGCCCCCTTATCTAATTTCTGAGCCCAAGTGGGATGGCCTTCTCTTCAGACACACAGCCTCTATGCTTTGCTGGTTAAGGCACATGGGTGTGTATTCATGGGAGAGCTACATGCAAAGGGATTCTTTCGCTTTCCCAGCTCATTTTTGCATTTCCCCAGCGTTTTTAGGTCTGCCATATCAAGACCTAATTTCAACATGTGAATTGGAAAACCAGAAGACAGTTGGTAGAGAAACAGGATGGAAGAGGAGAAAGGAAAAAGAAAAAAAGAAGAAGGAGGAGAAGAAAACAGTAAGGAGGATGAGGAGGAGGCACACAAAGAAAGAAATACAGAGAAGGATGAAGTAGAGCAGAGAGGAACAGCAGTGAGAAATAGACGGTGAAGGCTTCTTGGATTCCCTGTAGGAAGCCAACTCATTACTAGACTTCCACATTGCTGCCTTTGGGATTTGGGACTTCCTCCTTGGGTCCTTATAAACCTCTCTTCATATTTATTTGTTTAAACATCTCAACTTTGTTTCTGTTATTTGCCAACAAAAGAGGCTTCCAGATACTCCTCAGCTCACTTTGGAGCCTGCCGGGATGGCCCCCGCTTAAGGTACACGGCTTCTCCATTTTGCCTGCTTAGACACGTGGATCTGTATTCAACTGGCAGTGCAGGGAAGCTGTTCTCCCAACTCTGGCCACAATATATTATCCCAAATATTATCAGTACCTTAGTTTAGAAAATCTATATTTGGGCAAGATAGCTTAAGGATGCCTACTCTTTCAGATGTTCTTAAGTTTACCCCTGGATGAAGCTGTGACTACAGTGAGGACCCAGATAGCATCATTCTGGTTTCTCCTGCTGATTATTTTACTATGTATCACTCCGATTTGATGCTTTGATAGTCATTGTAAGAAATAGGGTCTACATGGTTGCTGGGCCTTGGTTATTCCATCAACACTGGTTCTGTCCACAGGACCGGCTTTTGGGGGTCCCCAGTACAGACTAGCACTGCGATATTGCTCAACTCAGTCACAAGTGCTCACCAGTGTTGACTTTTCAGGACCCGTTCAAATTGAGGTCAACTTAAGTGCCTCCATAGCATGGTTGTGCTGCTCCTTACCTGGAAAGAATGGCTCAGGTGTGCCAAGGAAAGCTCAGTCACTCACCAGCAAACTCCGCGTTGTTTTAGAGATGCCAATGGAAGGCTGTCATCCAGGAAAAAATCCAGGCATACTTGAAGGGAGCCCTGTCCAAGAAAATGACTGAGAGGTCACCAGGGTCCATCATGGGTTATTTCCCTCTTTCTTTGACTTTGACACTATAGTCAAAAATAGTGCTTTTCCATATTCTCAGTGAATACATGGCAAAATAATTCTTTGCTGTAAAGAAAGAATTGCAGCTGCCCTTGGAGGGTATGGGTTTGTGCTCCCTATCACAGGAGACCAGAGCCTTCAGCATGCCCGGGTGTGGAAATGTACACTGCTCTCCCTTCTCATGAGAAGAGCTGGCCCAGCTTGTGTTCCTGCGGGATACCTTCTGTGGTTTGGGGCATAGTTAACCACAATCCCTGTCCCTCGGCACCCTCCATGCAGTGGACATTTTTGGTTACTTTTTCTACATCCCTTCTACCTACTATCCCCCATGGGTAGTCTCCATGACATTTGGATGGTACAAATCCATCACCAGCAACAGGAGGTGGGTTTTGAACTGGGCTTGTCGATCAGGATATTTACATTCCTGTGAATACAGTGGGTGGTTTATTTATGAGTGCAACAGACTGAGTGTTTGGCTTTGATCTCCACCTGTTTTTACATTCTCATTGTGGCTTCCTTGTGGGAAGAGTATACTTTCCTTTCCCTGATTTTGGCTTTGGCCATGCGACCAGTGGCATGTGGGCAGAATGAACAGGCTTTGAGAAGCTTTCTGGGTTTCCACTTGCCCTCTTTTACCACTCTCGTTTCTATGAGAACATGACTCAGCTATCCTAAGTCCTAAGAAGGATGAAAGACACATGAAGCAGAGCTCCCCTACCTTGAAGCAGAGCCACCAAGTCTACCTGAGCCTAAATCAGCCAACCTCCCTCCAACCTGCAGACATGTAAGTAATCCCAGGTGACATAAGCAGAGAAGCCTCTAGACAACCTTCAGACACTTGAGGAATACTTATTGGTAAATCCCACCGAGATTCTGTGATTGCTGTGCAGCATTTTGTGGCAATAGCTAACTGATACAATAAGAAAGTGACCTGAGGTTGTTCAATCAAGACAGAAACCCTGACATTTATTCAGTGTTGGGGAAGAGTTGTTCTTTTTCTCTGAGAAACATGTAGCCTGAAGCTTCTCGCAATTATCTTGTGCCCAGGTTGTAGATGATACTAAGGAGGTAAAACAGAGACCTGAAAGCAATCTATGTTCTTGTCGATGCTTTTCAGCGAAAGGATCAAACCAAACGTGAGGCTTGTACTACCTCCTAATGTCCCACTTCCTAGTTATATGAGAAACAAATTCCCTTATTGTTAAGCCAATTTAATTTTGATACAGCATTACTTTAAAATGCAGATTTGAGACTTCTGGTTTTGGTTCCAATTTGTAAAGAGCTAGGAAGCTGTCATCCCTGTCCTTACAACAGTAAAAATGCTGAAGAAACAAAATAATCAACATTTCTTATATTTATCAGAGAATACAAATCACAAGGCAAACTGTCCACAGAAATCTGGAGAGACAAATGAATACAAAGAATCAAAGCTGAGATCCCCTTACTAAGACCAGAAGCCACAGGAGCCATAAACTGGTAGGGCACTTAGATAGTAATTTTGATGAATATCTAGAGGCTGATTATGGACTAGCTTGAGAGTGAGAAACTCCTGGGGTGCCCTTGTAATACCAGAAGAAGAAGAAAGAGAGAAATGAGCAGAAGAAATATTTGAAGTAATAATAGCTGAGAATTTTCCAAAATTAATGACAGGCATCAAACCACAGATTCAGGAAGCTCAGGGAAGAGCAAGCTGGAGGAATACAAAAACAAAACAAAACAAAACAGTATCTAGGTATAGCATATTCAAACTGCAGAAAAACAATGACAGAGAAAAAGTCTTGAAAGAAGACATAGGAAAACAGTCATTCACAAGAATAAGAATTGCAGGATATGTCTTGTCAAAAACCATGCAAGCAAGAAGAGGGTGGAGTGAAATATTCACAGTGTTGATAAAACAAAAACAAAAACACCACCCTAGAGTCTATAGCTGGTCTCTTTGTTGTCTCTTCAACAAATGGTGCTGGGGCAACTGGGTATCTGCAAGCAAAAGATTGAATTGGACCCCTATTTCCTATTACATGCAAAAAATAACTAAAAATGGAACTGTAGGGTAAATGTTCATGACCTCGGATTTGGCAATGGATTCTTAGATATGACACCAAAAGCATGAGCAACAAAAGGAAAAGTAGATAAATTGAACCTCATCAAAATTAAAAGCTTTTGTGCAGCAAAGGACATTTTGCAGGTAATATATCTGATAAGGGTTTAATATCCAAAATATGTAAAGAATGCCTACAACTCAACAAGTAAAAAACAAACAGCCCAATTTAAAAATGGGCAAAGGATTTGAATAGACATTTCAAGAAGATATACACATCTGATAAGCACATGAAAAGATGCTCAACATCATTAGTCATTAGGTAAATGCAAATTAACACCACATGGAGATTCCACTTCAAATCTATTAGGATTGCTACAATAAAAAATTAAAAACTGAAAATAATAAGTGTTGGTGGAGAAATTGGAACCCTTATGTATTGCTGGTGGGAATGTAAAATGGTTCATTCATACGGAAAACAGTTTGTCAATTACTCAAAAAGTTAAAGAGTTAAACACAGATTTACCATATGACCCAGTGATTCTGCTCCTAATTATATACCCCAAAGAGTTGATAACAGGGAATCAAACAAATCTTAGTATATGAATGTTCATAGCAGTACTGTTCACAGTAGCCAAAAGGTGGAAATGATCCAAATGTCCATCAATGGAGGAATGGAAAAACAAAATGTGGTATATCCACACAATGGAATATTATTCAGCCATATAAAGGAATGAAGGACTTACGCAATGTGGAAGAATCTCAAAAACATTATGCTAAGTGAAATAAGCCAAACTTGAAAGGTCACACATTGTATGACTTGCTTTAGAAGAAGTATACAACATAGATAAATCCCTAGATGGAGAACAAAGATTGGTAGTTGCCAGGGGTTGAGGTCTGGGAATATCGAGGAGTGACTGCTTAATGAGTACAGAGTTTTCATTTGGGGTGAAGAAAATATTTTAGAAATTGATATAGGTGGTGGTTACACAATATTGTGAGTGTACTAAATACCAGTGAATTGTACACTTTAAATGGTTAACTTTATGTTATGTGAATTTCATCTCAATTCAATTTTTAAAAAGTGAAGAAGAAATTAAGACTTTCTCAATGAAACAAAAACTGAGGGAATTAATTGCCAGCACAAAAATTGCTAAAAGAAGTTCTTCAGGGAGAAGGAAATTATAAAGAAAGGAAGAGCATCAGAGAAGGAATAAGTGAAGGTAAAATAAAATCTTGTCTTTATCTTATTCTTAATTAATGTATAAGGTAATGTGTAAGGTAATAGTAACATATTGAGTGATAATAGCTTATGGATGTGTGAAATAAATGACAGCAGTAACACAAAGCATGGGAAGGAGGAACTGGAAATATTGTTATAAGTTGCCTGCACTACATGTGAAGCAATGTGGTGTTATTTGAAGACGGACTTAGATTAGTTGTAAATATATATTGCAAATTCTAGGGCAACCACCAAAAATCTTTAAAAATAACTATAATTGGTTTTCTAAGAATGGAGATAAAATGGAATCATATAAAATGCTCAGTTAAAACCAGAGAAGCCTTAAAAAGATGAGAAGGAAAAAAAGAACCAGAGAACAAGTATAGAAAATAGAAAACAGTTACAAACTTGATAGGTATTAATCCAACTATCTCAATAATCACTTTACAAGTGAATGGTCTAAGTACTCCATTTAAAAGGCAGAGGTAGTCAAAGTGTATTAAGAAAACAAGATCCAACTGTAAGTTCTCTACAAGAAAACCATTTTAAATATAAAGACTCAGGTTAAAAGGGATAGAGAAAGATATACTGTGCCAAGAGTAATCAAAAGAAAACTGGAGTAGCTATACTATTTCAAACAAGGCAGACTTCAGAACAAGGAAAATTATCAGAGATAAAGAGAGGCATTGCATAAAGATAAATGAGTCAATTCTCTAAGAAGACACAACAATATTAAGAATGTATGCACCCAACAACAAAGTGTCAAAATACATGAGCAAAACCTAGAGCTGCAAGGAGAAATAGGCAAATCTACTATTATAGTTGGAGACTTCAACACCCCCCTGTCAGATCCAGCAGGCAGAAAATCAGTAAGGATAGAGTTTACCTGGCCAGCACCAACTTGGTCTAATGGGCATTTATAGAATCCTCCATCCAACCACAGCAGAATGCATGTTCTTCTCAAGCTTACATAAACACTCACCAACCTAGACCACATTCTTGGCCAGAAAACATATCTTAACCAATTTAAAAGAATAGGAAGTATACAAAGTAGGATGTCAGACCACATAGTATTAAACTAGAAATCAGTAACAGAAAGACAGCTGGAAAAATTCTAAAATATCAGCACATTTCTGAATGATGCATGGGTTAAAGAACAAGTCTCAAGAGAAATTAAAAATAATTTGAACTAAGTGAAAATGAAAATACAATGTATCAAAAATACATACTCCCCACTGATCAAGTCAAACTCCCAGAAAGCAGCCTGTGCTGTTCTGCAAATGATGATGCTTCTTCAATGAAGCTTCCACCTAATTCTCCACTCTAAGCATGTCTAGGACATTCAAATGGGCCTCATTAGGTAGACTGAGGGGCAGGCACTCGGGCATTGAAAGCTTCAGAGAATAAGTTCTTGCAGAGTGAAGGAACTTCTCCTTAGAGCTTGTTCTATACCGAATGTCAAAATGCTATCTGTTCTTGATTATAGACACCCCCACAAAGCTTCAAAACTTTTCAGATTATGCATTAGAGATATTCTAAAAATGTAATTTCATTCCCAACTAAGAACTTAATCTCTGTCTGCTAGTGCTCATTTAGGCCTTTTGATTTTAATACAATTTAATAGGAAGTGATGGCACCAAACTTTGGGATGTGCCAATCTTTAGCTTTGGCTTCACTACTGGACCCTCATCTGCTCTTTGGCTTTGCCTGACCCCAGTCTTTGGAAGTCCAAATCGCCTAACTCATTTCCTTCAGCACTCTGTCTTCAACCCTATCATGTGTTTTATCAGTGATCATGTGATTACATAGGTTACACTTACATTTAATCTGAATAAGGAATGTCTTCTAGATTAATTTTTAATGTGTAAGTATTTATTTCTAAATATAGGCAAGTATTCTAGATGTAACTTATAGTGAAAAGTCTCCAAATGTTGAAATTCTATAAGCTCGTTAAAGGATATATGTATATTTACAAGAATGAAGTGTTATGCTAATTAATGATGTTTGTGAGTCATTACATTTATGTACAAAAACAATTAAGTATTTTCAAAGATGTTAACAGGAAAATGGATTAGCAAATATCATGAATTTGAAGAGAAGGCATTAGTGACATAACTTCAATAAGACCATCTCATCCTTCCCAAGCAGCATGTGCTTATAAAAATTTAAATAATAATGTTAGAATAATAATATAGGGCAGAATAGTAATAATGATCCCATTGTTTGATGTACTAGCATCTATAGCATTAACTCCTTAAGAACTATATTTCATTTTCAGTTATTTAATGCCGTTGAAGCTATAAGTCTTTGAAGAAAAAGTCTCCTTTGGGAATTCTTCACACTTACGAGGATGAATTAAAAGCAGAACTTCAACTTCACCACCTCAAGATTTCACGAGAAGAAAAGGGTCCCAAGGCTCTGTGGTAAATCATTTTCAATCCAAAACAAAAACAGAAACAAAAACAAAAAAGAGAACGAAGAACAGAAATATTTTGAGGACCATGTGAGAATAATTTTGTTCGTATTAACAAGAATTCAAAACAACCGAGCTACAAGTGCTTTAAGAAGAAAATTCTCTATTATGAGCTTAAATTTTAAGGAAAAATATGTCAGGATGATTGCTTGAGATCACAGTCATTCTCAGGAGTTATGGATGAAGTGATGGATTCTATATGCAAAGTTCCTTCTAAAGACCATGTTGCAAAAATCATCCACCAAATAATAAAATGATACACTCAGAAAGGTTGATAATATTGTTTAATGTGCTGCTTTTGTACCTTGTACATCAGGTATTTGGACATGGAAACAAAAACAAAAACAAAAACATGTCCATTTTACATCTGATAGCATGGATGGTTGACTTGCCAACCCAATAGATAGCTAGGATTCTCAAAGCTAACATGTGAATATGCTGAAGAAATATTCATGGAATGGAAATTTAGTAAACACCCATGCAACTCACAATGGAACAAACATTTTGAAGGCTTGAGTGAATGGACAAGCATGCCATGTTTTGTGCACACCTTCCAGTTATGTGTTCAGAAAAAATAAAGCAGAAGGTAATGTAAGAGAACTACTGGCCAGAGGTAGACAAAATGGGGGCCCTGTTCACCCTTCCTCTTCAGTCACAGACAGACTACAAGACATAAAAGAGATTCTGGAACTGTCTTACCCAAGTGCTTGCACAGGACTTCACACTAGGTTTGCTGGTTTGGATGTATTATGTCTCCCAAAACCCCATGTTCTTTGATGCAATCTTGTGGGGGACAGACATACTAGTGTTGATTAGGTTGGAATCTTTGGATTAGGCTGTTTCCATGGAGATGTGACCCAACCAACTGTGAGTAATAACTTGGATTAGATTCTTTCCGTGGAGGTATGGCCCTGCCCATTTGATGTGGGTCTTGATTAGTTTACTGGAGCCCTATAAAAGCTCACAAACAGAAGGACCTCAGAGCAGCTGCAGCTAAGAGAGACGTTTTGGAGAATGCCATTTTGAAACACAACCTGGGAGCAAAAGAAGAAGTTGCCAGCCATGTGCCTTCCCAGCTAACACAGATGTTCCAGAGAGCATTGGCCATTCTTCTGTGAAGGTACCCTATTGTTGATGCCTTAATCTGGACATTTTTATGGCATTCAGACTGTAAATTTGTAACCAAATAAACTCCCTTTATAAAAGTCAATCCATTTCTGGTAGTTTGCGTAACAGCCACAATAGCAAACCAGAACACCAGGTAAAGGACTGCTTTACAGGTTGGCCAAAGAAGATTTAAACACTGTGTTTTGCTGTATACAAAACCAATATAGAAGGAATAACTAACAACTGGGATTGCTTGCAGAGAAAATAATTCATTTGGTGGAAACTGCTGAAGATGTTATCAAAATGGTGCATCTTGAAAATACGGTTTTTTCTTTAACATGGTACCCGATCTAGTCTTGGTATTTTTACAGTCCAGGCAAAATACTGAAATGGAAGATGCTGATGGCAAGTCAGAGACAGTTTTGTTTTCCCAAAACCCAATTATATTGCTGAGTTACCCCTTTTCTACATTCATAGTTAGGAACAAAATTTTCTCAAGAGATTGAGTGGTGTATTGAGTACATGTAAAAATAATCTTGAAATCTATACATGCATTGATGTCTGTGTCTAAATGTGGGCTCCATCTTAAATCTGCTTCTGAAAATATTTAGAAAGTATCCTCTTGAGGCAGAGCAAGCTTTAAGTTTGTAAGATTATTTCAGTGAACATGTGTTACCACCATTGATGAAATCTTCAAGTCCAAGGCTTGAAAAGGAAAAAACATTGGTTGGTAATTATCAAAGAATAAGGAAAACTTAATTACTTGGTGGCAATATCACCGTCAGCAGTGACCTATACCAGAAAATCCATCCCCCAAATTTTATTCCTCAATTAAAAGTGAGCATTGATTTAATTGCACGAAATCATAGTACCATGACCTCAGGCAAAATTCAGCAGGTGACTGCATCATATTCCAGCCCTGTGCTATCAAACTTTAAAAATGTGACCACTCAAATTTTTAATTAATACAATTTTTTCATGATAATAGAACTTCTTTTTGGTAAAATTTATGATTTCCTTTTGTATGCCAGAAGTTCACTCTAAATAACGGTGATCAGTTGCTTCTGCTTTGGTTTCAGCCAAATATTAATTTTCCCACTGAGCCATTCTGCATCTGGCCAGAACATGTATTTGGTGTCTCTTCACTTCACTGGGAGGATGAGAAGAGTGAGGGTGTCTAAGTAACACTGGTTATCTGTATGTTCATTCATTATCAATATCCCCTGAGACATAAGTTTGGCTAGGAGAGCAAAAGTCATCACGACATAAAAATACCCTTGATTAAGTTGACTGTTGTAAACTTTTGTCCCCTCTCAAACATCCATCTCTACTTAAAATTAGCATCTATCTTTGCCTATCAGGCCAACTTCTACGTCTTTTTGGATCTGGTCTCATGGACTCATTTTTTGTAAACTCCCAGCAATTTGATGTACCTACAGGGCAATTCAATTGCTAAGTGAAACTGCAAACTTAGTCAAAGCTGCAGGATTTTAGGGAGCCAATGAAAGTGATATTGGAGAACTGCTGGGGACACCTGCAGGGCCATTGACAAATGAGGAGCTGGCCGAGTGTGTTAAACTAACAGGCAAGGAATGGAAAACTGGAAGACCAATGAAAAAAAGCACACGTCAATAAAGAATGATCTTAACATCAAGGGATTAAGGAGGACTCTCAGAAAACTGATGAAGCTATAAAACAGGTTACAAGAAAGACCCCCTTTCTTATCCTGCTATGAAAATAAAACACAATATAAATATGATTGCTAATAGCTAGTATTTAGTGGGCAGTTCTTATGTACCAGGCAGTGTTCTAAGTATTTTTCATACATTAACCTAATTTTCCCTAACAACAGCCCTATACAGTGGGTGATGTTATTATTCCTATTGTATAGATGGAGGAACTGAGTCGCAGAAAGGCTAAGCAACTATTCCAAGGCTTACTAGGGCCCAACCAGCTAGTACAAGGTTGAACTGGGAGGGTGAACAATATTATAACAGAATTTTATTGAAAAATGTATGCCTTACTAATCAACATGATTTATTATTTGTTTACTCAAAGAATTGGTGCATTATTATAAGTGAAATGTTTTAAATATGATAACATTTAATATTTTTGTGCCATTTTTATGTGTCAAGCTCTGTTTCATAGGCTTTATATATATTATTATACTTTTATATACTTATTTAATAATCATAATGCTATGAGGAGGTAGTCTTATTATCCCCATTTTACAGATGAAGAAACTGAGGCACTGAGAGATTAAGGATTTGCTCAGTAACATAGCCAGTATGTGGCAGAGTTGGGTTTCAGTACCAGGAAGGCTGACTAAAGATTCTCTCCGCACTTACTTTACAGTATGTTTTCTCATATAAGATATATATCTTATGTCTGTCTCATATCTGTCTATGTCTATCTATCTATCTGTCTGCTGGTGGTTTCAAGCTGTATGTCCCAGAAAAGATCCTGTTCTTTTAATCCATTCCTGTGGGTATAGACCTTTTGTTTTTTCATTTGAGATGTAAACCACCTCATTCAAGATGGGTCTTAATCCTCTTACTAGGGTCCTTTATAAGAGGATAAAAGAGAGAAAAAAGCCCCAGAGAAGCTGAGAGAGGGCACAGAGAAAACAGAGAGGAAGCCACTGAAGCCAGAAGCTGAAGCAACAAAACCCAGGAGAGAAGAACCAGCAGTCACCAGCCATATGCATTGCCATGAGACAGGAGTCCAGATATCTTGATTTGAACATTCTCATGCTTCAGAACAATAAAGGTGTGAGTTTATAAATCCCCATTGTAAAAGCCAGCCCCTTTCTGTTATATTGCATTTCATCAGCTTTAGCAAACCAAGACATATATCACATTATTTACGTTTCCAAGACAAAGTACCAATCAGATATTTTTTTCATTCTTTACTAGGAAATGCTGGCCCCACTTTCAGAGGATTCGTTTCAAGGGAGGCGTAATAACCTCCCAGACTAGATTTTCCAAAACCAGGCTGGTCACACGATTCACATGGCAGCTCAAACCCCACAACACGCTGTATTCTAGGGGATGTCCCTCAAGGCTAGTCCACCGCAGAGCCCCATCCTCTGGGATGTGCTTACTCTAACAACAGAAAGATGTTGTTGCAAGGTGGTTTCACTAGTCAGGTGACCTTGGGGGAAAACCCTCCAAGAACTGTGTTATCAGTCTTCAGTGGATCCTGACCCTGCTCATGGAACTTTTTTCCCCCGGGCATATAGTTTTTAACTTTTTTTCCATATGCTTATTTTTATTGAGATATAATTCCATATCATAAATTCACCCTTATAAAGTGTATGATGCAGTGACTTTTTTAGAATAGTCACAAAGTTGTACAATCATCGCCACTAATTCCAGAACATTCCTTTACCTCCAAAAGAAACCACACACCAATTAGCATTTACTCCTCCTTCCCCTCTTCCCTCAGGCCGCTTGCAACCACTAATCTACTTTCTGTCTATATGGATTTGCCCATTCCAGACACTTCATATAAATGGAATCATTCAATATGTAGCCTTGTCATGTCTGGCTTTTTTTACTTACCATGATGTTTTCAAGCTTCATAGATGTTATAGAATGTATCAGAACTTCATTCATTTTTACAGCTGAATAATATTCCATTGTATGTATATACCACATTTTGTTTATCCATTCATCTGGTGATGGACACTGTGCTGCTTCCATCTTTTGGCAATTGTGAATGATGCCACTTTGAACACTGGTGTGCAAATATCTGTTCAAGTCCCTTCTTTCAATTCTTTTGGGTATATACTTAGAAGTGGGGTTGCTGAATCACATGGTAATTCTATTCTTTATTATTTTCTGAGGAAATGCCAAACTGTTTTCCACACCATTTTACATTCCCATCAGCAATGAATTAGTGTTCCTATTTTTCCATATCCCAATCAACATGTTATTTCCAGTTTTTAAATAACAGTCATTCTAGAGGGTATAAAAAGTATCTCATTGTGGTTTTGATTTGCATTTCCCTAATAGTTAATGATGTTGAACTTTTTTTCCTATGCTTTTTAACCGTTTTTATATCTTCTTGGAGAAATGTCTATTCAAATCTTTGTGCATTTTTTAATCAGGTTGTTTGTCATCTTGTTGTTGAGTGGTAGGATTTCTTTATATATTCTGGATATTAAGCCCTTTAACAGACATACAGTTTCAAATATTTTCTCCCATTGTGTAGGTTTTCTTTTTATTTTCCTGATGAAATTATTTTATGCACAAAAGTTTTAATTTTGAAGACATCCCATTTATCTATTTTTTCTTTTGTTATTCGTGCTTTTGATATAAAGTCTATCAAACTATTGTCTAAACCAAGGTCCTTGTGATGCTTCCCATTGTTTTCTTCTAGGAGTTTTATAGTTCTGGTTTTTATATTTAGGTCTTTAGCCCATTTTGAGTTAATTTTTGTACATGGTGTCAGGTAGGGGGTCCACATTTACTTGCTTGCATGTGAGTATCCAGTTTTCCCAGCAGCATTTTTTGAAGAGAACTTCTTTCCCAATTGAATGGACTTGGCACCCTTTTCAAAGATCAGTTGGCCACATATGTGAAAGTTTATTTCTGAGCTCTCAATTTGTTTCCCTTGGTCTATATGTGTGTCCTTGTACCAGTACCATGCTGCTTTGGTTATTGTAGCTTTGTAATAAGTTTTAAAATCAGGGCGTGTGAACCTTCCAATTTTGTTCTTTTTTCAAGATAGATTTGGTAATTTGGGGCCTCTTACCCTTTCACATGAATTGATGATTGACTTTCCATTTCTGCAAAAAGGCTGTCGGATTTTGATTGGGATTGAGTTGAATCTGTACATTGCTTTGGGTAAAATTGGCATCTTAAAAATATTTAGTCTTCCAATCCATTAACATGACACGTCCTTCCATTTACTTAGGTCTTATTTGATTTCTTTTAGCAATGGTTTGTAATTTTCTGCATATAAGTCCTTTACATCCTTGGTTAAATTTATTCTTACATATTTGATTCTTTTATTGCTATTGTAAATGGATTTTTTTTCTCGATTTCCTCTTTAATAATATATAGAAACATTACTGATTTGTGTGTGTTGATCTGGTATCCCACCACTTGCTGCATTCAGTTTTTAGCTCTAGTATCTCTGTTGTGGATTTTTCAGAATTTCTATATATAGGATCATGCCATCTGTGAATAGAAAATGTTTTACTTCTTCCTTTCCAATTGGTATGCCCTTTATTTCTTTCTCTTGCCTAATTGCTCTGGCTGGAACTTCCAGCAAGAACTTCCTTGTCTTATTCCTGATCTTAGAGGGAAAGCTTTCAGTCTTTCACCATTGAGTATGATGTTAGTTGTGGGCTTTTCATAGATGCCCGTTGTCATGTTGAAGAAGTTTCTTTCTACTCCTAGTTTTTAAAGTGTTTTTATTAAGAAAGCGTGCTGAATTTTGTCAAGTGCCTCTTCTGCATCATTTGAGTTGATCATATATATATTTTTTCCTTTGTTTTACTAGTATGGTATATTACATTAATTGATTTTCTTATGTTGACCCTCCTTTGGATACCTGGGATAAATCTAACTTGATCATGGTGTATAATTCTTTTAATATGCTATTGGATTCAGTTTGCTAGTATTTTGTTGAGGATTTTTGCAGCTATGTTGTAGTGGTTAGGTTCACGTGTCAACTTGGCCAGGTGATGGTGCTCAGCTGTCTGGTCAAGCAAGCACTGGCTTATCTATTGCTGCAAGGATATTTTGTTGACTTAAATCATCAGTATGTTGATTGCATCTGTGGCTAATTACATCTGCAGTCAGCCAAGGGGAGTGTCTTCCGCAGAGAAAGACATTTAATCAGTGGAAGGTTTTTTTTTTTTTGGGGGGGGGGGCGGGGGGTGATAGCTTCAGCAGACAGAAGAGAGAACTTTCGTCTCTACTTCAGCCAGCCTGCCTCTCCTGGGGAATTCATCGAAGATCTTCATCGGAGTGCCAGCTTGCAGCCTGCCCTATGGAATTTGGACTCGTGCATCCCCACAGTTGCGTGAGACACCTTTATAAAATCTCAAACTATTTACAGATTATCCTGTTGGTTCTGTTTCCCTAGAGAGCCCTAACTAATACATATGTTTATAAGAGATATTGGTGTGTAATTTTCTTTTCTTTGGTATCTTTATCTGGCTTTGGTAGTAAGGTGACTTTGGCCTCATAGAATTAGAACATTAGAATGTTCCTTCCTCTTCAATGTTTTAGAAAACTTTGAGCAGGATTTCTCTTAATTCTTCTTGGAATGTTTGCTGAATCCTTCAATGAAGCCATTGATCCTAGGCTTTTCTTTTTTGAGGTTTTTAATTACTGATTCAATTTCATTAGAAGTTATTGATCTGCCAAGATCTTCTATTTCTTTTTGAGTCAGTGTAATTAGTTTGTGTATTTCTAGGAATTTTTCTATTTTATCTATGTTATCTAATTTGTTGCTGTATAATTATTCATAGTAATGTCTTATAATCCTTTTTATTTAAATTTCTGTGCCATTGGTAGTAATGTCCCCACTTTCAGTTCTGATTTTAGGTATTTGCATCCCCTCTCTTTTTTTCTTCATTAGTTTAGCTTAAGGTTTGCCAATTTTATTAGTCTTTTCAAAGAGACAACTTTTGGTTTCATTGATTTCTCTCTCTTTTTTTTAATTCTCTATTTCATTTATCTCCACTGTAATCTTTGTCATTTCCTTTCTGATGTTCGCTTTGGATTTAGTTTGCTCTTCTTTTTCTAGATCCTTCAGTTGTGAGGTTTAGTCTCTGATCGACATATTTCTTCTTTTTTTTTTAAATGTAAGCATTTAGAGCCATACCTTTCCTTCTCAGAGATACCTTTGCTGTAGCCAGTAAGTTTTGGTATGCTGTGTTTTCATTTTCTTTTACCTCAAGATATCTCTTTATTCCGCTTGTGATTTATTTGACCTATTGATTGGTTAAGACTGTGTTGTTTAATTTCCACATACTTGTGAATTTCCAGTTCTCCCCATTTTTGATTTCTAGCTTCATTCCATTGTGGTTGGAGAAGATATATCATATGATTTCAATATTTTTTAATTTATTGAGACTTGTTTTATGACCTAACATATGGTCTATCCTGGAGAATGATCTATGTGCATGGAGAAGAATACATATTCTGCTGCTGTTAGGTGAAGTATTCTATAAATATCTGTTAGGTCTTGTTGGTCTAGAGTATCATTCAAGTCTTCTCTTTCCTTATTGATCTTCTGTCTGGATGTTCTATCCATTATTGAAAGTGGCATATTGAAATCTCCTACTATTAATTTACAAGCTTGCATTTCTCCCTTCAAATCTGTCAATATTTTCTTCATATATTTCAGCTCTGCCATTAGGTGCCAGTTTTTTACTTGAAGTCTATTTTATCTGACATTAGTATAGCCCCCCCACCTCTTTTTTTGATTACTACTTGTATGGTGTATATTTTCCCCACCATTTCCTTTTCAACCAACTTTTGTCTTTGAATTTAAGGTGAGTCTCTTGTAAACAGCATATGGTTGGGCCATGCTTTTTTAAATTCATTCTGCCAATCTCTGCCTTTTGACTGGAGAGTTGAATCCATTTATATTCAACGTAACTACTGGTAACAGCACTTTCTTCTGCCATTTTGCTGTTTGGTCTTTTTAAGCCTTATACCTTTTTTGTCCCTCAATTTTCCTGTTAATGCCTACTTTCCTATTTATTTTATTTTTTATCAATAGTGTACGATTATGAGTCCCTTCTAATTTCTCTTTCTATATATTTTTCATATATTTTCTTTGCAGTACCATGAATTAAATTTAATATCCAAAATCTATAACAATCATGTTTGGGTAACTTCAAGCATATGTGTGCGCTGTTCCTGTACTCCTCTGTCCCTTCACCTTATGTCCAATACCATAGATTTATCATTTTTATGCATTTGCATTTTAGAAACTGTAAGAAATACATAATGGAGTTAGGTACCAAAAAATACAGTACAATAATACTGACACTTGTATTTACCCATTGGTTACCCTTACCGGAGGCCTTCATTTAGTGATGTTGCTTCAATCCACTGTCTAGTATCAGTATCCTTTCCATCTAGTGTCCTTAGCATTGCTTGTAGGGCAGGTCTGGTGTTGATGAATTCCCTCAGCTTTTTGTTTATCTGGGGATTTCTTAATCTCTCTCTCATGTTTTGAAAGACAGTCTCACTAGACATATGATTCTTGGTTGGCAATTGTTTTCTTTCACACCTTAAATATTTCATCTCAGTGCCATCTTGCCTCCATAGTTTCTGATGAGAAATAGGCACTTTATCTTATTGGGGCTCCCTGGTACATAGCATTGATTTTCTCTTGCAGCTTTCAAAACTCTCTTCTTATCCTTGGCATTCGACATTTTGACTACAATGTGTGTGTGTGTGGTTTTATTTGAGTTTATCCTGTTTGGGATTCATTGGGCTTCTTGAATATGCATATTCATGTCTTTTGTATTCTTCCATTATTTCTTTGAATATTCCTTGTGCCCCTTTCTCCCTTTTTCAAACTTCTGGGACTTCTATAAAGCATATATTGGTACTCTTGATGTTGTCTCACAGGTGTCTGTGGCTCTGTTTGCTTTTTTAAATTCTTTTTTCTTTTTCTTTCTCAGCCTGAATCATTTCAGTTATCTTGTCTTCAAGATCACTGATTCTTCCTTCCACCAGTCCAATCTGCTATTGAAACCCATCTAGAGAACGTTTCATTTCAGTTATTGTGTTCTTTAACTCTAGTATTTCTATTTGCTTCTTTTTTTAACATTTTAATCTTTTTACTGATATTCTTATATTGTGCATTTGTTATTTTTTTCTGATGTCCTTTAGTTCTTTTTCTATGCCTTCCTTTATATCCTTGAGTATTTTGAGAATCATTTTTTTAGGCTTTGTCCGGTATGTCCTAAGTCTGGTCTTCACTGATGGCTTGTGGATTTTATCTTGTTCCTTTGGACAGGCCATCATTTCCTGTTTCTTTGTCTTGTAACCATCTGCAGCACACTGTATATTTTAAAATTTTCAAGGGGTAAGTATTTTCTGGGGCTTAATCCCTGAGCTGTCTGTTCTTTAAGTTTGTATCCAGCTAGTGATGTGACATAGATTTCCTTAAGCAACGGGAACCAACAAAAACAAACAAAGCAACAGGAAAAAAAAGAAAAAAGAAAAAAACCAACACCTTTCACAGTCTTTTCAAATTGACTTGGTGTTGGCTAGCACTCTCCTTTAGGGTTTGGCCTTCCTATCAAGATCAGCTTGAGGCAAATGTGAAGTGCAGGCTCCTCTCCATCTTTTCTGAGCCTCTGTATTGTCCTGGGCTTTTGCTTGCTAGTGGTCTTAGGAAATACTCCATTCAAAGTGGTTCAAATGCCCCTTTATTCCTTGTGAAATAGGGAGTCTGTGAAATAGCCTTTTTTCCTCTCCTGGGTGCTCTATTATATGACTTACAGCAGGTAACCCTTTGCCCCAGGCCTCTTTGACTTAATTATTTCTTACACTGCTTTAACTGTCTACAAACTGCTTGTGCCTAGAGGGCAAGTTCCCAGAGGGTAAGCTTGAGATCAGTTTCTTGATTCAGTCTTTCAGGCTGCCACCTAATAGGTTGGCATTGAAATGCCAGCACCCCAGTATGTGCATAGGGGTTACTTTGCTCCTTCTGGAACAGGGCCAGGGATCCACAGTGAGCCTGTAAACTGGTTCCACACAGCACTGGGGCAATGGGGGTGGTCAGCAAGGGACCAGGACCTTCTCCTATTGAATTTAAGTTGCCTTTTCTTGATTAAGCCCTCACATAGTTATTGCTACCTTTTAACTGTTTCCCAGAGTTTTGAGGAAGATGGCTCTGCCAGTTTTTGCTAGTTGTTCCAGACTTCTGTGGGAGAATGGAACCCTGGAGCACCTTATGCTGCCATCTTACTTCTGCCAATGGGATCTTGATAGTGATTGTATTAAATGTGTGTTACTTTAGGCTGTATTGTCTTCTGAATAATATTGTCTTCTAATCCATGAACATGGAATTGATTACCATTTATTTAAATCTTCTTTAATATTTTTCAGCAATGTTTTCTAGTTTTCAGTATAAAAGTGTTGGACTTTTCTTTTTCTCTTAAGACCAGGAACAAAACAAAGATACCCACAGTCATCACTTTCATTCCACATGATACTGGAAGTTCTCTCGGGGCAATTAGACAAGAAAAATAAATAAAAGGAACCCTATTTAGAAAAGAAGAGGTGAATTATCTCTATTCACAGATAACATGTTCTCATATCCAGAAAACCCTGAAGTATCCACAAGAAAACTACTAGAGCTTATAAATGAATACAGCAAAGTTGCAAGGTACAAAGTCAATACACAAAAATCAGTTGTATTTTTATACCCTATAAACTATTTGACTGAAATTTAACCAGTCTTTAATTTACAGTCTTAAGGCCATAAAGTGTACAAGGTAATGCATCAGCAATCGGGTACCTTCACTGGAGGATGACCAGTGGCATCCAGAAAACCTCTGTTAGCTGGGAAGGCATGTGGCTGGCATCCACTCCCAAGTTCTTGGTTCAAAATTCCTTTCTCCCAGGACGTTCCTCTCTAGGCTGAAGTTCCTCAAAAATGTCACTCTTAGTTGTACTTGGGGTAATTGTCCTCTCTTAGCTTCTCCGAAGCAAGAGTCTTCTTTCAACGGCCGTCTTCAAACTGTCTCTCATCTGCAGTTCCTGTGATTTCTTCCAAGTGTCCCTCTTGGCTGTAGCAAGCTTGCTCCTTCTGTCTGATCTTATATAGTGCTCCAGTAATTGAATTCAGACCCACCCAATGGGCGGGCCAACACCTCCATGGAAATTATCCAATCAGAGTCATCACCCACGGTTGGGTGAGGTGCATCTCCATGGAAACGCTCAAAGAATTACAATCTAATTAACACTGATAGGTCTGCCCACACAAGATTACATCAAAGCTAATGGCATTTGGGGGAACATAATACAGTCAAACTGGCACACCAAATAAACCCCCTTTATAAAAGCCAATCCATTTCTGGTGTTTTGCATTCTGGCAGCATTAGCAAACTAGAACAAACACCATGCTAATAATTGTTACAGACAAGATCCACCAATGGATGCTAAAATTGGGTGAGATTTTGAGGAAGAACATGGTTTGCATAATTTCAAAGTTTCTCCCCCAAGACATTTATTAACTTCAAAGGGAAAGATCATAATTTTACAGTGGAGAAATACAGAAGACACCACCACCTAACCAAGTGGCCAAGGTTAACATTACCAGTAATAAAACATAGTGACATGACAAACCCTTTGACATGATGCCCCGAGAAAAACATGTCATTTCCTGGTCAAAAATGCACAACCTTATGAAAAATATGGACAAACATCATACGTGTAAATTGAGGACTATTCTACCAAATAATTGATCAATACTCTTCAAAAGTATCAAAATCATGAGAGACAAAGAAAGACTGGTGGTTGTCACAGATTAGAGGAGACTAAAGAGAAATAACAATTAAATGCAATGTAGGATACTGGACGGTATTCTGGAACAAAAAAAGGACATTACGAGGAAAAAAGTGATGAAATTTGAATAAGTCTGTAGCTTAGTTAATAGTCTTGTACCTTGTTAATTTCATAGTTTTGATAACATACTATAATTATCTAGGATGGTAACATTAGGGAAAACTCCATGAGGAAACTCTCTGTACTATTTTTGCAACTTTTCTAAGGGCCAGAATTAGCTAAAAATAGATCATTTAAAAAAGAATAGTTACACACAATTTCTAACATTTCCTCAGAGGACTAATGTTTTCTTTCCTTTAATAATTTTTGTCATCCTACTAAAATACTTGATATTTTTGGACAGAATATTTTAATGAGAACCTGAATAATGCAGAATATGGGTAGAAGCAATCTGAAAAAAATATTAAAAGGAATATACCAACGCAGGGTTGTATTCTCAAATTCTCACACTACTTTTTCAAAGTTTAATTTACACCTCTTTTGTGTTTCATGCATTTTACACTGGTGTCATTGTTGAACTCACACAATAGAGATAGAATTTAACTTAAAAATTCTTCTGAATATTATATGGAATGGAGAGCCTCACTATTCATAGGAAAGGTGTGATGCTATAGCTGGAATTCTTATTCCTTGTGGATTTCAGAATACATTACTTGTAGATTATGTGCACATTGAAATTTGTTTTGTTGGTTTTCCATATTTAATAAGTGTTCAAAATAAAAAAGATCTGGAGAATTGAAAACATAAATGGTATATGTGGTCTTGAGTGTTATAAGCTTGTAGTTGGCCATAAATGCCTTGACATCTTGTTTAAGAGGATGCATAGATTAAATTCATGCTTCTCAAGTCTTTAATGTACCTAGGAATCTCCAGTGGTTCTTGTAATAATGCAGATTCTGATTCAGCAGGTTTGGGAGGAACCTAAGGTTCTGCATTTTAACAAGCTCCCAGGGAGGCCCACTGCCCATCCAGCGAACTCTCAGAAGAGCAAGGACCTACACGACTAGCAAGGAAATTCTATGGATGAGTCCCACCTACCTCAGACTTAAACCTTGGAAGAAAGGGATTTAGTTTTAAACAACTGAAATATTTAAGTGCCTAAAGGCAGTATGGCTGATATAACAATTTGAAGAAATCTCTCCAATGAAACCCACTCTAGAAACAAGAAGGGCTGCGAGTGTCCGCTGTTGCCTGAAGGGAAACGCGGAAAGGAAGCAGACGGTGGATCCAGTCTGGGATGAAGCTGAACCAGCCGAGGGCTGGTGGAGTGGAAAACCCGTCTCCCTTGCCGAAGGAAATCCCCCGAGGACTTTACCACTGCCACCAGGGGGCGCACCACCCATAGGTTTTCAAGGTCGACAGCGTCTGGATTGAGAAAAGGAGCAGAGGGGCAGAGTGAACCCCTAGGTCTGGGCGCTGGTTCCTGGATGGATGAAATGAGATAAGGAAACCGTTGCGGCACTGTACAGCAGCAAGGCCATTCCCCGTTGAGAATCTGACCTCGGGTCTCTCCAGTGATGGGTCCAGCGGAGGCTGGCCTTGAATTGACGTGGATTCTGATGCTGCAGTTATATTCGAGGAATCAGAATAGCGGATTGCTGTGACTACCCTACGGATCGGGATAACACAGGGTTGATGTTGTCTAAGAGAGAGAGAGCGGACTGACTTTGGCATTTCTGTCCTTTGAATGTTTTGTATTTTCAAAATGCTTCATTGCTGCAAATGTCCTTCTGAGGATAGGGTGTCTGGTCTTTCTAGTTGCGGGTGAGGAAGCTGAGACACGGGGAAGAAAGGGACCAAATTCAACAGCTGTGGCCAAATGAAGATCAGAAGCCCAGCTTCCTGCTCTAGCCAGCAAAGGCTGACCACGTCGGTGGGCTGCTCCCTGTCCTAAGCCTGGGGGCACAGGGCAGCCCCGGGAACTTTGGGCAAAACGGCTCCCCTGGGAAGGGAGATCTTGCCTTTTGCTCCATCCTGCCAGAGTCAAACCATGTCAATTCCTTTAATTTAAGTCAACTTGTCTTAACGACTTACACATGAACAGATTCTTTTAATTTTATTTTTTTTAATTAAACAAATAGGACATAGGGATGGCAGAGAAATAATTCTAAAAATACAGAAGAGTATAAAATAAAAAGTAAAAGCCCTCTTCATTCACTAATCCCTTACAATCCCACCTCCAGATGTAACCATTATTAACCACCTAAAAATACACTATCTATCTATCTATCTATCTATCTATATATATATATATAGAGAGAGAGAGAGAGAGAGAGAGAGACGTAAATGATTTTGCTTAACTTTATTTTAAAAATAGGATTATTCAATTCATATTGTGGTTTGCTTTTTATATTATGGTCCATCAGGATGAGGTTTGGAAATTTAAAAATAAGAAAACATTTTACAGATTGATTTTCTTGATTAAAAACCACGGGATCCCTAAGCCTGAAATTTGTATGTTAACAGAAATAAACTCCAGAACCCATCTTGAGACCCCACTGCCACACTTAGCATTCTGTCTGCCCAAGTTTACATAGACAAAATAAAATTAGTGGGCTTTATGTGTTTTCTTTCTGAATGATTCTGATAGAATGAGCAAATTGCTCAAATTGTGAATACTTAATTTTGGTCCTCTGAGGATTTAAATTTTTAATGCTTCATTTCCATTGCTCCAAGTTATTTTTTATAGGAGTAATTTTTAAAAAAAAATAGTTCCCATGTGAAACAGGAGATAGATGTAGAGATGGCTATAGTGTGAGTTGGCATACTCTGTATTTATTTCTTCCAAACATCCAAAACAAGTCAATTAAGATATTAATTAACAAAAGCTAAGTACTGTATTTTTTTCCTTTTTAAATTTGCCCTTCAGGACCAACCAAAAATATATCCCATACTGTCCTTTTCCCCAGAACAGGAGGTGTGAAAACTTAATATGGAAGAATCCCAGGGAACTTGTTAGTAATGTGGATTTCCAGAACTCCCCCCTGTCCTCCTGAATTCCATTTCTTCAGGATGGGGTTGGAAACCTACATTTCCATAAAGCTCCCCACGTACTTTTTAAGTCCACCAATATTTGATTGATAGGATGTGTCATGTCATCTTTCCTGATGCTATCTACTCCACGCTCATTTAGAAGAAGGGGTGGAAAGAATGCTCAGGAAATGGGGTTATAGTGAATTTTTCAATTAAAAGCTGCCTCACAGTTTGTTTTTTTTTCTCCACAGTCTTAGAAATTCTTCTCTGCTTGGCTTTAAAAGGTTGAGCCCCTAAAGTTGTCAGTTGGCCTGTTGTCCTGCAGATAAGAGGCCAAGTCTCTGCCCCGCTTTGCACAGTGTAACCGGTTTGAGAAGTAGCCTGTAACTGCTGCAGTTCTGGCTGCCGTTCTCACAAAACCAGCCAATCTGGGAGGTCATTTTTCTCTAATCCATATGCAGTAGTTTGGTTAGTCTTGGCTTACACAAAACTTGGAAGGAAACTGAATCATTGGGTTAAAAAAAAGTTTGCATGTATGAAAAGAATGAATTACAGCTATACACATCAGTATGGATGAAAGTCATGGAATAAGGCTGAGCAAAGTAGCCTCCATTTGCCATGACTTGTGGTGAGGGAGGTGGGAAGAGCCTTTATCTTTTTTTGGGGGGGGGAGGGAGTTATTGACTGGGAGGTGGTAAAAGAGAGACTTCAAGGGGCTGGAAATGTGCTGTATCGATCTGTAACACCCATGCATGATATATGCAAGTATATAATCATCAAGCTAAATGCTTAAGCTGAGAGTGTCTTACTGTATGTTTCTTATACCTCAATAATTTGTTTTTTAAAAAATGAGTGGCTGCAAATATGCAAAGACCCACTAGTAAAAAGTTGTCAATGGCCACATCACGTATTGATTCAAAATCACCAAACAAGTGCAACGCAGTTTGGCAAAAAGAAAACAAATTGGAAACAACTTTTAAAACAAGCAGTTTATTTTCATTCCAGCCACAAACTGAACACATAAGGTAACTATAACATGGCACCCTCGAATACCTCTTAACATGGGCTGTGGATTCACACACATATGAGTATTTTGTCTTCCTTTGAATCCCTGCCAGCCTACGGGGAGACCAGCAGGCAAGAATGGGAGGGATAGACATTGTTTGGCGTTCCTCAGTGAAAAGGGTTTTGTTCCAAATCCGGGTGACTGTGCATGTAGGGGTGACACATCTGGAGGTGAAGAGCAGTTGATACATATGGTCAGTGCAATATTTTATGGAGAATACATTTTGGTCTTGCAGGATAGGAGGCCTGGAAGTTTAAGTTCTTTAGCCTCCATGTGGGGATTCTACACGTGAGGACTAACCCAGCATCTTCCACGGAAGAGTTTCTCTCCCTTTTATCCCCCCAACACTTTGCATTTTTGCCTTTAAAGGTTTTATATGAACCTCCAGTGGTCCACGTCTACCTGCATTATGAAGCTATCCTTGCGAGGAGACAAAGCAAGTGGGTTCCCTGATTTTTTCCGTCTCCCTTGTAAACCAGTGGCCTGTCTGACACAACTGGCATTGTTTGGCGTTATGGAGACACAACCTTGCTTTGTCCGGGAAACTGCTCTGTCAGGTCTGGGCACTGCGGGTGAGGAGAGGCTGGAGACCTGGAAATAACTTAGCAGAGGGGCACAGAAGATGTGCTCGCTGGGCAGATTGTGCTATTTGGGCCCAGATAAAGCCCCACTCACTGGGTGATGTAGCACCTGGCCTGATCTCTTTATTTTCTGTTATAAAGGCAGATGAGAGCAAGGTGAACCACTTCTTTTCCCCAGATCAGGCCCAATGTCTCTGCACAGAATGGAAACTGGAAGGTTCTAGAAGGTGAAAACAGGGGCCTGGATGGTGACAACCCCCCCCCCCAGCCCCCGGCCTGGTGAGGAGGCCTCTGTAAATGCTCCTGTCATATTCCTATAAGTACCCCCATCCCCGCACATCTCAGGGTGATGGCTCTCTTTCCAAGCAAGATTGACGAGGGCCCTGGAACTTTCTCCCTCAGGCTGCTCCCACCACATGGGAGATTAAGAAATAAAAGGTGAGAATCACCTTAGGATTGATGAGAATCCTGATGTTGAAAGATAAAAAGCACATTAGTCATTTCAGCTCTGGCTCCTTCCAAAATTCAGTTTCTGGGGGTGGGGGAGGTGGGGTCTTCCAAAGACAGGGAGGGGACAGGTAGGATGCCCAGATCTGTTTTCCTTGGAAGAGCAGTCCCCTGGGAGAAGTAGTTCCCTTCTCCTTCTCCCTGGGTGGTCGTGTGGACGACTTGAGTGTCTGCTTGCTCCATCCCTGAGCTGTCTGAGGGACAGAGAAGAGAGACTTTGCCCGCGGGAGGCAAGTTCCTGTAGAGGAGCCACCTGGTGTGAAGGAACCCCCCCCCCACCGCCCCCCACCGTCTGTTGTGCTATCAGGCTGTGGACCAGAAGCCCCCACTCTTCCCTGGGTGGTGGTGGCTGCTCAGGGGTCCTTCTGCTTTACTTCAAGACCCCACCCCCCACGGGGCTCTGAAGCCTGTCAAAATGAATATAAATAAATCATTTCTATGTGCTACAAGAGTGGTCTCTCTCTCTCTCTCTCTCTTCCTTTCTCTCACTGTAGGTGCGGCGATAATTTCTAGGAATTTACTCATTACTGGTTTCTCCCCTCCTCCCCCACCTCCTCCTTGCTCCCTTCCTAACCGCCCCCCCCCCCACCGTCACCAGATTATACAATTCCTCATGACTGTGACATTTTTCTCTGGAAGCTAGTGTTCATTCCTTCACCCAATTTGTTCCAGATTCCCTCTCCCACCTTTTATTTTTCCTGCTTTAGACTACAGAAAAGCGATTTGAGTGTCTTCCCCAGTCTGTTGAATGAAAAGCAGCATTCTGAGCTCCTAAACCCTCCTTTCCATCTCTGAGTACCTGACGGCGGCAGTGCAACTGGAGAATCCTACACACACGCTCCAGCCTTGGCGTACTTGCGTATTTTTAAATCCTTCTCAGTACCTGGTAACCAAAGCAAAGGGATGATCACACCTGCATCGGAGGGAGGGTGTTCTGTGGGTCTGGGAAGCTATGTAGCTGAGACCAGGAGTAAACAAATGATGTACTTGGGAAGTGAAACTCATCCAGTCCTTGCTGGGTGAAGCGGCCCCTCTTGTGGGAAGGAAGCCACCTATGACCCCCTGCTTTGTCCTTTGCCGTGGCCCTGATGCTGTTGGGGTCATCTGGGTGGCTGTGGGTAGCAGGTCACCCATAGGTGGGGACAGATTTGGATTCTGAATCCTCCTGGACCTAAGAGTGGAGAAACACCTTTCTTTTCTCCTCACCTCCCTAGATGTCTGCAGCTAGACTCCCTGATATGATCCCATTCCATTGGAGAAGGTCACCCAGACAGACATTTCCTCGGGGTGATCCTTTTTTGAAAAAGACCCTTTGTATTCAGCCCACCACAGGGCAGTGTCCACCCTCCCTGCCAGGAAGGCCAGAGAAGCCCAAGGAGAGAGGGCAAGCTGTGGCTGGAATCCCTTAGTACTCTCTCCAGATGGCACCTTCTGCTGCCAGGACAGCCCACACCTTTAGTGGGTGGGGGGCAGGAGGAGAGTTGGAGACAGGGGATGCGGGAGCAGGGCTCTGACAGCAGGGGAAGGGGCAGGCTGAGGCGTCCTGCAGACCATCAGAAGCGGATTCTCAGGTCGCCTCTCCCAGGGACGCTGCCAGCTGTCCCTTCCCTCGGCCACAACATTGGGCTGGGGCCAGCAAGATTAAGGAGTGAAGTGTGAGCCCGGGCCAGAGGGGGGAGCCAGGACACCCCCAGCGAGCCAAGAGGCCTCTAGGGAGGCCAGTTCCAGGTCCAGAGCTCGACGCACAGGGGGATCCCCGCAAGGGGGCGGAGGGAAACCCGGGAGGCCCGCGGGAGGAGGCGAGGCCAGTGGCTGGGCACCGGCAGCTAAGTGCACCCGCCGAGCCCGCTCTCTGGGCATTGGGTTGGGGGTGGGTAGAGGATTGCTGAAGAGACCCTCCGGTTCTCCGAAAGTTTCTGGTGAATCCTTCCTTTTGGAAACCCGCCTCTCGCCTGCGGGTGTACTTCTCGAGAGGGGGCCCCTGTGCCGCCCCCCTACCCCGGCCCAGAAGGATTGCGCGTAGGGCTCCCTCCCCTCTCCCGTCTCCTCTCCACGCGCCCCTCTTTCCGCCACGCTGCCCGGGGCCGGGCTGTGTCCAGGCACTGCCTCCCGCCCGCGCGCTCCTGCCGCGCCCCGGGTCCGAAGAGCCACCGCCGCCGCGGCCGGACCTGCACTCGTCGGTGCTCCCGGCCCTCTTGGTGCTCCCACGCGCCCCGGCCCGGGCTCGGCCCCGGCTGCCCGCGCGCGGACCATGGAGTAGGCGGCGGCCCCGCGACGCGTCCTGCAGCCGGTGAGGCCGGAGCCAGCCCGGGTGGCCTCGCCAGCCGCGGAGTTGGCCAGCGGAGGGGCCCTCCTCCCGCCGGTCCTTCCCCGCTCCTCCTCCTCCTCCTCCTGCTCTCTGCCGCCCCCGCCTCCCGGCCGCCCCGCCGCCCCCGCCGCGCCCGCCGCGCCCGCCGCGCCGCCGCCCGAGGCCGAGCGCGGGCGCGGAGCGTGGGAGCCATGGCGCGCGAGGAGGAGAGGGACCCCGAGCACCGGGAGGCGGCGGCGCGGGCGAGCGGCGAGCAGGAGGAGGAGGTGGAGGAAGGGGAGGCGGGAGTGAGCGACAACGACGACGAGGACGGCGACGAGGAGACTGGCAGCGGCGAGGAGGACGGCGAGGAGGAGGAGGAGGAGGAAGAGGAGGACGGCTGGGAGCGCAGCGAGGACGCGCGGCTGCTGCGCGCAGGGCTGCCTCCCGCCGCCGCCGCCGCCCGCGAGAGGAGCGGCCGCCGCCCGCCAGTGCCCGCTCCGGGGCCGCCTCCTGGCCGCCCGAGGATGCCGCCGCCCGGCGACGAGGACCGCGCGCGCCGCCGCCGCCGCCGCCGCCGGAGGGACCTTCTGCTGAGCCAGCTCTGCTTCCTGGCCTTGGTGGCGCTGCTGCTCTGGTCGCTGTCGAGCCTGCGAGAGCAGAAGGGTGAGTGCTCGCCGCCCGCCCCGAGTGGGCGCTGCGCTCCGGCCGCCCGCGGCTCCCTGCGCTGGGCGCGGGGCTGCTGCGCTCGGCCTGGTGGGGCCGTCGGGCCCGCGGGCAGGGGGTGCGGGCCGCGAAGACTCCTTTCACCTCGGAGGGGCTCGGGACCAGGGTGCCTGGTGGCCGGGACTGAGGAGTGGGGGAAGTGGCCGGCACGCTGGGGCGCCTAGCTGCCCTCAGATCCTTTACCTGTGCCTCTCGGTTCGGCCCCTCTTACCAGCCAGGTGAAGAGACTGGTGATGGCGGTGGGGGGATGGGAATGGGGACTTAACCTCAATAAATCCCACAAAGGCCAGTCATAAAGTTGTCCTTGTAGGACTCGGTACCTGTGCAGGTAACCACCTGTACATTCTTGAGCTTGTTGAAGGAACGAAGGGGGCCAGGTGTCAGAGCTCTCCACATAAAACAGGTGGATGAACCAGATAGAAAGCTCCACATCCACTTTTGCAGAACAGGAGCCAGGAACTTCAGATAAGAAAAAAGTATTGGCCATCCAGTGAAGGTTTAGGAAGAGACTTGTTCTATTAAACTACCCACTCACTGGGAAGGCATGGGTCTCCCCCGCCCCCCCCCACTACAAGTCCCCTTTGAGCTCTGGAAAAGTTGGTTGCCCTGGGTTACCCATCAACTCTGTTGGTGCCCTGTGAGATGCCCTTTTGGTGGGTCTGCCCTTTAACCCACAACTTGTGTCTTCTCTTTGTCCTTGGCCTTTCTTGAGCCTTAATAGACCTTGTGGGAAAACGTGCTCAGAACAGTTGTCCACTGAAAACTGCTGTCTAAAAATCTAAGGATGGATACCCGTTGTAAAACTGTTTTATATCTGACAATTAAAGTGGCACAGTTCTTGGGAAAACAGCCATATAAATGGTTGTGAGGAGAAGCAGTTACAGATATGCACTGTGGTGTTAAGATGAGACGTAGCTCTAACACAAGGTGTTATGGGGTGCAGGGCAAAGGCATTCTAATGGTGACGGTCAAATTGCTTAAAAGGTGTCATCAGTGACAAAAGGGATCTCCCCCAGATTGGCTGGCAGTGTGCTTAGCGGTTAAACCCGAGGGTGGGTGCTTGTTCAGGTCTTAGCAGACCTCCTGACAGACTTCATCATATATGGTAATAGGAGAGAGGCCGCCGTGGTCTTCAGCAAAGCAGCCAAGACTCCATACCTTTCTCCTTTGCTCCCGAATCCCAGATTATGGGGAAATCAGGACGAGGGCTCTGCTGGGGTGAGGGACAGCAGGTCTTCTCTCCACGGACAGACTCAGACCTGCCAAAATCAGCCTGTTGGCTAATTCTCGTTAAGAGGATGTCCGTGAACCCCTTTTATTATTCCCAGTTTTTATGGGTGAAAAGCTAGCTTACCGTTCAGGCCACCTTTGGAAAGGGTCATTCTATGTCAGTTACCTGCCAGCCATGTTTTCTGTATGTTGAGTCTCTATGAGTCAGAGTTCCCACCACTTTCCAGGATATAGAAGACATTTTTTTTTTTTTTTTTTCTGGATGGGAAATGTAACCCATACAATTAAGTCAGTCAGCTGTAGGGGGCTGCCTGGTCCCTCGGAATGCTGGGATTCTCCAGGGACGACACTCTGCAAACTTAAAACCTGGTGACTAGAATGTCAGCTTGAAATGGTTTCCCTAGTCCTGACTTGTCTGTTCAGGTGACTCCAAGTTAGATTTGTCCCGTTGAATAGCCTTTCTCCATCCCTTACCTTCCTCCCTTTCTCCTTTCATATTCATTTCCTTCTCTTTCTGTCTCCCCGCTCCCATCTCCCCCCTCCCCCACCTTGGTCTGTCTCTTTCTTTCTCTTATTACCATAAATGTAAGACTTAAGAAGACCCCAGCTCCAGCAACTGATGCTCTAACAGTGAGCAGTGTTAGGGAGGTTCCAGTTCAGTCTCTTATTTCACCCAAATGACAGGCTAGTTGCAATTCTGTATCCAATCACCTTTTCTTCCATAGATATTGATGATTTCAGTACACGATGCAGAGATGTATTTTGCAGCAAGGCACAGGTTTTTCAAGATAACTTTAAACATATTCATTAATGGACACAAATCTACAAACTGTTCCTGGGGTCGGGGAGTTGTCATTCAGCCTACTCAAGCATTTGAATAGTGACTTTTACTCTGGAAACGTGGAGGCCATTCTACATGACAGTCCTTTCAGTATGGACCGAAAGTTTGGAATGTGGCATTGTTTTAAAGTTACTGTGACTCAGAGAGGCTGAGTGATTTGCTTAAGGTCACACAGCAATTGAGGAGCAGAGGAAAAAAAATAAAGAAACAGAAACCCAAACCGAGGAAACCTGGCTCTTTGCTCCCACCTCTGCTCCCTGGTATTCATGCCACCATCTTGTCATCTAATAGTTATATAATCACTTTGTAATATTTATATAATCACTTAGGGGCTACCTTGATAATGAACCTTGTTTACTCACCTTGCTCACCTTGAAAGTCACACAGGAGTTGTTAAGTATAGATTCTCAGAAACTCATTTCCTAACACATCTTGATATTTCTTTAAAAAAAGTTATTTTACTAAACAAAAATAGACATGTTTGGCAGTTGTGTTATATAGTGTTGCATATAGCACTTCATATAGAATCTGAACTTCCTTTCTTGGTGTTTAACCATAGTATGTTTTCTGCTGAGATTAGACAAGAAGGTTGTTTAATTAAGATCAGGAAGGATTAGTGCTGAAATCAAGAAAAATGTTCATTCCAACGATGGGCAGCAGCAACGATAAAAACTAGAATTTGGTGCCAGGCACTTGCTGAGTACTCTATATGCATTGCCTTATTTAAACTGCAAGAGCTCTTTGCAGACTTCTGAGCCATCAGCGGTTCAGAAAGAAAACTGTAGGTGCCCTGGTTAGTTGTTGCCAATGAAGCTCTCAGTTTTGATCTCTGTTTTCAAAGTCAGTTGAAATTAGGTGTTAGATTCACTAACGAGAGTTTGCTTTATTTTTGCAGTGAGAAATGGATTTACTTTTGTATATTTTGAGTGGTTTAAAAGTGTTTAATTTTTCTTTGAACTAAAGAACCTGGTCATCTTTTTCCAGAAGTGGTATGGAGAAAGCCCGGGGGTTCTAACTTAGTAATTATAGACATCTCTAGAAGGTTTCTAGTGATGCAAATCATGAATAATAAAAAAATACACGTGTGTGTGTGTGTGTGTGTGTATATATATACACACACATATATATATACTTATATGTATGCATACACATATGCAAATATACATATATATGTATGCACACACACATGTATGTGTATAATAGAAAACTTTGAGACAGTTTCTGTCTCAGTTACTGTTGTTGCATAGCAAACCATCCCAAAACTTAATGGTATAAGACAACCATTTTTTTATTATGCTCATGGATACTGCAGATCAGGAATTCGGACAGGGTATAGCTGGGAGGGCATTTTTTCTGCCCCAATATGCCTGAGGCCTCCACTGGAAACATTCAGAGACTGGGGGCTTGACAGCTGCTGCCTGGGGTCATCCGGAGGCCCCTCACTCGCATGTCTGGTGGGTGGTGCTGTCTACTGACTGGGACCTCAACTGGGCTCTCAGCCTACATGTGCTCTTGCCACGTGGTCTCCCATGTGGCCTAGTTTGAATTTCCTTAGAGTATGGCAGCTGGGTTCCAAGAGCTAGTGTGCCGAGAGAATAAGGTGGAAGTGTGCACCATTTTTATGCCCTATGCTCGGAAGTCATATGTCGCCGTGCTGCTATTTTCTACTGGTCAAGGCGGTGACGGGCGTTGGCCCAGGATCACCACTCAGTGGGGGAGTGTCAGGGACACATTTCAAGAAATGCACCTGTATGGGAAAGATTGTTGTGGCCGTCTTTGGGAAAGCCAGGGATCATAACTTAGGAGCGACTGTAAATGTTATCCAAGGTGGTAAATGGTGAATAATCACACACACACACATTATTTTTGAAATACCTTCTCATCATGAAGATTGTTGTTCATCTTAACTCGTTTGGGATCCAGGGGTGATATTTGAGAAAGGCGGCTGCAGTTGGGATTTGAACTGCAAATTTAAATTGCACATCCAAGACCCTAGCTTTGCCATTGTGAGTTTGCATTCCTAAAAAGAGCTGGCACCAAGATCCATCACTTGGCTGATAGGGAGGTCTTGCAGGACCCTGCTGCTATGTCTGCTGCTCCTCCTGCCTTCCCTCTCCATGCTGCAGCCACTTGGGCCTTTATTCTGCTCTTCAGGAGGGCTCACGCACCCCTGACTGCAGAGCACCCACCCACGTTGCTCCCCTGGACTGCACGCTCCCATCGCTGCAGACAGTTGATCCCTCATCCTTTGCTTCTGAGGCCACAGTCTTCCTGACCTGGCCAAGTCCCCCAGTTTACTCACTGAACACACTCTGTATCTTCCCTTCATGACAGTTATCATGGTTGATGATTCAGTATTTATTTGGTCTTGATTTGAATAATTTCTCTTTCTTTACCCGACTATCCACTCTAGGAGGTCAGGGACCCCCGTAACTTTCTTTATCCCAGTTACCCAGCCCATAGTAGGTGCTCAGAGGCATCTGTTAAATAAAGGTGTGCTTTTGATTTCTGAACTGTGTATAGCGCCTGTGATAAAAACTATCGTGTTCAAGGAGCCCGCTAGCTGGCATACCCTTTATTTTCATGATTTATTATTCTGCTCCTAATTGAGCAAATTAGACCTTGTTATCTATTGTACATGGGATGACAGTGGGCTGCAGACAGGGGAAGTGACATGCCCTGAGTCACTTAAAGTGACAGGACTCGAACCCAAGCCTGCCTTCGCCGGAGCCTGTAGGCCACCACATCTCCAGGCCTTGGCTGTGCAGGATGTACATAGAGGATGGGAATCACACTGCCTTTTTCAGTCAGTTGGGGAGTAAAGGAGTAACAGAAGGTTGGTTTCATAGAAGCGGTATTTTCGAAACACATTGCTTTTCAACCTTTTTCTATTTTCTGCATAAACATATATAGATATGTCTCTTTCCTCCTGGCTTTTCTTAGCTTCTCATCAACCCAGATTTTTCTCAAGGATTGCCTTCACTTGCAAGCCTCGAATCCTTGTGGGAAGATTTTTTTTTTACCCTGGAGGGTTGGCAAAGTGAAAAGAATTGCAAAACTAGCTATTTGCTGAGGATTCCAAGGCCTTGGTGGAGGCTGGCTGCTAGAACGGGATTTTGGCAACTCTACTTGTCTTCAAGGAGATTTCTCTTCCTTGAGTGTAAGAATTTTGGGGGGCTTGGGGGAGAATAATAGTACACAGATTTTTATCATGGAGAAACAGGTATGGAGAATTCAGAAAACATTCCCAAAGTTGCGTAGCAAAATGGCTAGTGCAGCCAGGAAGGTAATTCAAGTTTTTCTGGCCTATTGCTGCCTTGTGTTTCTTCAGAGCTTGTGTTGCATTTATGTTTGTTTATAGTTTGCAGTGGTTTTGAACCTGGGGTTATCCTGTAGGATTTTAGGATTTGGTGCGTGAAGGATACAGGTGGAGGCGGTGGTGATGGAATTTTAATTACTGGATCATAGTGCATGAGGCTCAGATGAGACGCTCCAGGCTCCCTCCTACGGCTTCCAGTCTTTTGGGTTCCCCCTTCTGTTCTCCCCTCCTCCCGGCCTGGGGGTGCTGACGGCCCTCACCACGCCTAGTCCTGGGGGCGTCACCACTGCTGTTGGTTTTCCCTCATTCTGCACCCACCTTTGTAAATAGTCCTTTTATGAAACTCTTTAACTCTTTTCAGTGGAGCCCCTTGAGTGATTCCTGCCTGGAGCCTGACGGATATCAGGCACAGGGACCCTCATTCAGTCAGAACGTGGCTACTTGCTGGGTGACAGTGATGTCCGAGAAAGACACCCAAGGTTCTCATGGTGCTTATTCTTCAAGGGGGGGGGACGGCCAAGGCACAGACGGTTCTCGACAATTTTGAGAGGTACGGACAAGAAAGGCAGCCGGACATGAGGGAGGTCTGGGTGGTCAAGAGAAGCTGGAACCTGCAAAATAAAAGGGATTATGTTGGCGAAGAATGGGAGATCAAAGACAGGCTAACAGAAAAATGGGCAAAAGATACGGGCAGGCAGTTTACAAGAAAAGCAATCACAAATGGCCCATAGACACAAGAAAAAATTCTCAGCTTTAATACTAATCAGGGAAATTCAAAATGAGAAAGAATTAGTTAGGACTTTCCATCCATTGATGGGCTGAAATGAAAACATGTGATAGTGTCCAGGTTGGTCAGGAAAATAGCTTCCCTCTTTGATGACAGATGAGGATGTAAATTGGAACCTCAAAAACTGGAGGTAGTGAGGTTTTAGACATAGATCCCAAATGAAGCCTTGGTCTTTTAATGATATTGATGGTATGGAAAAAGGGTGGGATTAGAGTGGCAAAATGTAGAGATTTGAGACTCGGATAGAAACTCAATTTAGCTGTACCCATGAGTGGCTAGTGGGAATATTGATCATCACTATTTTAGTTTCCTAGGCTGCTCAAGCCAATACTAGCTTAAACAATGGGAATTTATTCACTCATGGTTTTGCGGCTGGAAAAATGTCCAAATCAAGGCATTATCAAGGTGATGTTTTCTCTCTGAAGACTATGGTGTTCTGGGGCTGGCTGCCGGCGATCCTTGGCTCCTCTGACACATGGTAATGAATGTGGCAGTGTCTTCCTTATCTCTTCCGGGTTCTGTTTCAACTTCTTGCTTCCTGTGGCTTTCTCCCTCTTGGTCTGAATTTCATTCCCTTGTAAAGGACTCCAGTAAGAGGATTAAGACCCATCTTGATTGAGGTGGGCCGAAGTAACTCCACCAAAACGTCCTACTTACAATGGGTTTACACCAACAGGAATGGATTAACTTTAAGACCATGTTTTTTGGAGGGTACTTACAGTTTCAAACCATCACAATCACCCATTCAGTAGAATTTAGAGAATATTTGGGAGTTTGAAGTAACAGGGGAAAGCCATATGCCATTTCTTGAGTTGTCCAAACCAACAAAAGTTGTTCATTTAATTGCAAAATCTAGCAATTATGCCTTGCTTGCTAATAACTGTTCATTTCTAGGAGAGGGTAAACGAATAAAATAAGTCTTGAAACAGGTAGTGTTAGTCCTTTAACTCTGTTCTTCTTTTTCCAGGTCCTTTGGCTATTCTAGGTTCTTTCTGTTGCCATATGAGTTTAGGATCAACTGATCAATTTCTGCAAAAACCTCTGTTGGAAGATTGATTGGGATTGTATTGTCTTTTGGGACATGGTTTGGGGAATTTCACATTTGCAGTTTGTGTTTTTCTCTTTGTTTTCCATTTGCCATTGTTGTATTGCTTGATCTTATCAGAAGCAGTTTTCACTTTAGTGAGCCAGTCTGCCATGGAAGGGCAAGAAATACTGGCAGGTTTCTTGAGTAGGTCTTTGCCATGAGAACCAAGGGGAAGAAGGGGGCACAGGTGACCAGGAGAATGGGGTTGCCCCAAGTGGACATCAGGAAGTCAGTAACACCCTTTATAAGAAAGAATATGAAAAATTCATTTTTGGACATTTGGATTTTGAAAGCTGGTAGAACATCTAGGTGGAGTATATTGGTGATAGTTGAAAGTCAAGATTATAAGTGGTTGAGGCTATAGATAAAGATTTAAGAGTAGTATACACAGGGGTGAAGATTGTATCTTTGGTTAGATACTGCACATTGGAATCACCTTGGGAACTTCAAGATATTAGTGGGTCCTACGCCACCCCCCCCCCGACCCCAAGATTCTGATGTAACGCTGTGGGGTGTGGCCTTGGCATTTTTTTTTTAAAGCTGTGCATTCCAAGATTGCGCACCACAGGGTCAGATTGAGAGCTGGTCCTTGCCTTATCGCAGCCATGTGAATGTTCTTTGTAGCTGAGCTGTGAAATACACGGTGATTAATTTTCCTTTCCTGACCATGAATTAATAATTGTTCTGTTTGCTTAGTTTTCTAAGCCTTTACCAATAATTTTATCCTAAACTTTTCTCCAGTTACTGCAATCTCCTGTTAATATGTATGATGACATTAGATTCAGTTTCTCCTTTTGAAGAAATCTTTACGAGATTCTTCTGACCTATTCCAGTCTGCACAGGTTGCTTGCTGCCCAGCTGTCATGTTGAGCTCTCCCTTCTGCTTCCTCCTGGATGTTGCTCTCAGCTGTCCCTTACAGTGAAAGCCCTGTTTTCTGAAACCCGTGTGTGGTAGATTGGCTCTTGTCCCTCACAAAGACAGTTCGAATCATAACCCCCGTTCCGGTTTACTAAAGCTGCTGTTATACAAAATACGAGGAATGGATCAGTTTTTATAAAGGGGATTAATTACATTCTAAATTCACAGTTCTAAGGCCATAAAAGTGTCCAAACTAAGGCATCAACAAGAGGATACCCTCACTGAGGAAAGGCTGATGGTGTCCGGAACACCTCTGTCAGCTGGGAAAGCACATGGCTGGCGTCTGCTAGCCTTTGCTCCCAGGTTCTGATTTCAAAATGGCTTTCTCCAAAATGTCTCTGGGCTTCTGTCTCTGAGCTCCTGTTTGTCCTTGCTTGTTCTCCCAGGACATCTCTCTCTGGGATCCTCTCTTAGCTTCACCGGGGCAAATTCTGGGCTTCATCTCATAGCTTAGCATCTCCAAATGTCTTTCTCTCTGCTTCTCCAAGTGTCTCCAAGAATTTGGGTCTGGGTGGGCTCTCAGCAATCTAAAGGACTCCAGTGGTCTAAGACCATCCTGAATGGGTGAGGTCACATCTTCATGGAAATAATCTAATCAAAGTTCCCACCCCACAAGATTGGAATAAAAGAACTTGGCTTTTTGGGGTCCATAACAGCTCCAAACCAGCACACCCCCTATGCAGAACTCATTTGTAAATCAGAGCTTCACGTCCTAACCCCTGATCCTGTGGTTGTGAACTCGTTTGTGAATAGATTCTTCGAAGAGCCTATTTAGATGAGGCCAAATTAAATTAGGGTGGGACTTAATCCAGATGACCAGAGTCCTTATAGGAGAGGAAATCCAGACAGACATCCAGACTGAGTTAGGAGAAGCCAGAGAAGAGAGAGAGGGATCACCGTGTGATGGAGGGAGAAATGTATCTGCAAGCCAAGGAATGCCAAGGATTGTCCCAGAACGGTACAGTCTTTGGGAAAAAACATGGCCTGTTGATGCCTTGATGTTGGACTTCCAGCCTCCAAAACTGTGTGTTGGGAATTGAATCATGTCCCCTACGAAAAGCATGTTCAGATCCCAACCCCTGGTCCTTGGGTGTGAGCCCATTTGTAAATAGGACCTTTGAAGATGTTATTAGTTAAGCTGTGCCCACACTGAATGAGGGTGTGCCTTCATCCAATATGGCTCAAATCTTTATAAGAAAAGGAAATTCCACCCAGAAAGCAAAGCCACAGAGAGCAGCCAGAAGCTGGAAAGTGATGGAATCTGGAATAGAAAGAAGATGCCGCCATGTGCGTTTACATGTAAAGAAAAGCCAAGGAGGAAGCAAGCCTTCACTCTGACCCTGAATCTCAGAGCCAATAAATTCCTATTTTTAAGCCAACCCATTTGTATAGTATTTGATTTAGCAGATAGTAAATTAATACACTATGAGACAGTAAATTCCTGTTGTTTAAGCCAACCAAATTGTGGTATTTGTTATAGCAGCACTGACAAACTAAGATACCAGAATCCAATAAATAATTTTTTTCTCTTCCAGTTTAATGGATTCACTCTTTCATCTATTGAACATTTATTAAGCGTCGACTGTGTGCGGGTCCTGGAGGAGTGGGAGCAGCAGATGGATAGACTCAGTGGAATATAGCCCCGGGCGTATAGACAGAGGCATGGCATAGGGTTCAGGACTGGAGGAAGGCGAGCTGGGTTTTGAATATGGAAATTAATGAGGAATGAATAAAAGGATTGCTTTCCAGCAGAGCAGTTAATGCTCTTCTGGAGAGTCTCATTGTGGCTTGGGGCCAATAATGGTTTTATCCTTATTCCAGAAAGAACTAGTGGGTGGGAACTGGAGTGAGGAAAGTAAATGGTGCAGACCTGGCTGGGCAAGACTGATTGAGCTGGTAGGCAAGGGCAGGAGGGAATCGAGGATGTGACTGCAGAGTTTGGATGGGGCAGAGAGACAACTCTGAAGTTAGCTCATGGCTGTCGGGGTGGGATCGGGATGAAGGTCAGGATGAGGGCCAACCCATCTCCAGTAGGAGTGGGAGACTTGTTCATTGGAAGTGCTATCCCAGACTCAAGGGCTACTCAGCTTTCACAGCTGTGAGTACCCGAGTTGAATCATTTATGACCATCCCAAGTTCTTTAAGTACCCATCCTTCCCTCCCTTCTTACCTCCCTCCCTCTTTTATCTCCCTCTTTTGATTTCCATTCATATGATACTGGTAAGAGTGGCTGCCTTCTGGGGGCACTAATGGTGGAGGATACCTGGAAGACTTAGTCTTCATATTCCTTTTTTTCCATTAAAATTTTTATTGAAAGAATTGTAGGTTCACATGCACTTGGAGGAAATAATCAGAGAGATCTCGTGTGCATTTTTTTCCAGTTAGCCCCAGTGATATCATTTTGCAGAAATTATAATATAATACCATAACCAGGGTGGGAACATTCAAACAATCCACCAGTATTATTCACATTTCCCCAGTTGTGTGTGTGTGTTGTAATTCTGTATAGTTTTATCCCCAGTGGAGGTTTGCGTATCATACCACTGACGGTCAAGTTACTGGACAGGCTCAACCCCGTCGGATCCTTGTGTTGCCCTTTTATTTCCATGCCCCGAATACCTTTTTTTTTTTTTTTTTTTTTTGTACAAAAGGCACAACAAGCTAAGTAAATTGTATCACCTGTTCCAAAAATAAAGTCAGCCTAAAAATTATAACTTTAAGAATTAAGGGGAATACCACCACTAATTATTTTCCACTCTATCGCCAAAGACTAACTGCCTGCGTTTTACGTAGGAGGCAGAGGAATTTGTCAATCTCAATTAGAAGAAAGTGGGATAGGGTTTTCTCAGCCAATGCCGTTTTGTTACTTTCAGGTATGGTAACCTGAGCTAAGTGTCAGGTTTTTATCATGCAGGGTTTTGTTAATAGTTTGTTTGACGAATAGTTTGTGTATTTTTTTGTCATTTGCACAATAACTCTGAGTGCATATCCCTTAAAAACAGTTTCTCCAAATAGTTTGTTCTTTCAAGCAGTATAGCCACAGCCCTTGCAATATTATTTTCACCATTAATGGTTTCCTAGAGTTGTAGAGATAGAGGGATCAAGGCTTAACTTCCAATTATGTTTGAGGAAATGTAATATTTATATACTATTGATGCCGTACTATAGAAAAGATAGAATTTGAATTGGGGCCATAACTTCTTAAGAAAAATAGCAGAAAGGTATGATTCGAAAATACATTTAATGTAAATGAATCCTTGGTAAAATTATTTCAAATGCTGAAATGTTTCTGATGTGCTAGAATCTTGCTGGGAATTATTTGTGTTCAGTGTAGTCATTACACTGGTAAAATTAGGGAATTGCAGGGTGAACTGTTTCTTGTAGCAAATGAGATTCGTCTATTTGGAGACACTTAGCAAACTCCTAGCTTGCTTTAGGAGAAACTGGGCCTTGTCGATTTGCCTTCTTCCTGGGTAGTAACATGTATGGCCATTAATATTTCTTGTTAGCGCTCTTCAAGCTTACACATTTTCAACTTTTTTCATCCCTGTTGTTGCAGTTCTGGTCTGAATTGCAGCATCATCACTTCCAAAGAAAGAATACTTTCTGAGAATCATAGCAACCCAGACTTGGAAAACCTGCTGGGAAGGACTCTTTGAGTGGGGTGTCATAGTGTGATCATTGGAAATCACACACGTTTTGCTGGGGCACGTGCAGAAAGAAGACTCATCGAACCTGCTTTTTAATAAAACTGGACATGAGGACACGTCACTTCAGTATCCCTAGCATTTTGGTGTATTTCCTCCCTTATGTATGTTGAGACTGACATCATATTATATAAAATGGTTTGGATCCTGCTTTTAAGTTTTTAAGAAATTAACATATGGTAAAATTGATAGGATACAGGAAAATTCCATCACCTGCCCCACCCCCAAATTCTCTCAAACTACCTCTTTGTAGTCACACTCTATCCCCATCCCTAACCCTGTTCTGTTGTCTATCACTATAGTTTTGTCTTTTTGAAGATGTCATATTAAGGGGATCCTACTGTACCATACTCTTTATTTTAAAATTCAGTTTTATTGAGATATATTCACATCCTATATAATCGTCCGCAGTGTACAATCAGCTGTTCACAGTACCATCATAGAGTTGTTCATTCATCACCACAATCAATTTTTGAACATTTTCTTTACTCCAGAAAAAATAATAAGAAGTATCAAAATAAAAAGGAAAAAAGCACATGCAAAGCATTCCATCCCCCCATCCCTCCCTATTTTTCATTTAATTTTTGTCCCCATTTTTCTACTCACCTGTCCATACATTGGATAAAGGGAATGTGAGCCACAAGGTCTTCATAATCACGCAGTCATACCGTGTAAGCTACATGATTATGCAATCATCTTCAAGAATAAAGGCTACTGGGTTGCAGTTCAACAGTTTCAGGTATTTATTTCTAGTTATTCCAATACACTAAAAAATACAAAGGAATATTTATATAGTGCCTAAGAATAACCTCCAGAATGACTTCTTGACTCCATGTGAAATCTCTCAGCCACTGAAACTTTATTTTGTTTCATTATTCTTCCCCCTTTTGGTCCAAGAAGGCTTTCTCAATCCTGTGATGCCAGGGTCAGGCTCATCCCTGGGAGTTATGTCCCGCATTGCCAGGGAGATTTACACCCCTTGGAGCCATGTCCCATGTAGCGGGGAGGGCATTGAGTTCACCTGCCAAGTGGGCTTAGAGAGAGAGGCCACATCTGAGCAACAAAAGAGGTTCTCTGGGGGTGACTCTTAGGTACAATTATATGTAGGCTTAGCCTCTCCTTTGCAGTAAAAAGCTTCATAAGGGCATGCCCTAAGATTGAAGGCTTGGCCTACTGAATTGATAGTCCTCAATGTTTGTGAGAATATCAGTAATAAACCAGGTGCGGGGTCCAACATTTCTGTTTTTTTTCCCAGTTCCTCAGGGGTCCCTGCAAATTCATTTTAATTCTCTGCCCAGATTACTTTGGTATGTGTCAGGATTTCACAGTAACCTGTGTACCATACTCTTGAGTCTGGCTTCTTTCACTTAGCCTAATGCCTTTGAGATTCATCCAAGTTGTTGAGTGTATCTGTAGTTCATTTCTTTTTATGGCTGAATAGTGTTTCATTATATGGATGTAACATGGTTTGTGTATCCATTCACCTGTTGGAGAACATTTGGGTTGTTTGCAGTTTTGGTAATTGTGAATAGAGCTGCTATAAACGCTGAGATCCAGGGTATTAATTGGTATTTCTTGTTTTTTTCTTGCACTGGCTAGGACATCCAGTACAATGTTGAATTAGAGGGGACATCCTTGCCCTATCCCTGATCTTAGGGGGAAAGCATTCAGTCCTTCACCATTAAGTATGGTATTTGCTCTCGGTTTTTTGTTGATGTGCTTTGCCAATTTGAGGAGGTTCCCTTCTATTCCTAGTTTGCTGAGAGTTTTTATCGGGGATGGTATTGAAATTTGTCTAGTACTTTTTTCCACATTTGACGCATGATCAGGTGCTTTGTCTTCTATAAACAGTTACTTCTGGTGGACTACATGGATTGATTTTGATTATTGAAAATCCTTGCCTCCTCTGGATAAGCTTCACTGGTGGTGTGTGTTTCATTTTATATTTGCTGTGTTTGTTTTGCTCATACTTTGTTGTGGATCTTTCGCTTCTTATATTCATGAAGGATGTGGATCTGTCATTTTATTTGTTTGTTTATTTTCCTCTACTGGCTTTGGTGTTGCTATCAGGATAATGCTGGCTTCATAAAATCAGTTAAGAAATATTCCATCCTCCTCTGTTTACTGGAAGAGAGGGTATAGAATTGGTGGATCCTGCTTCTTTAATGCATGAACACTTCTGCCTAGCATTAAAATTAAGTATAATCTTAAATGTCTGTATAATGATGATAATAATTTTCTTAGTATTACAGCAAGTGACATTTATTGATTACTTCATGTTTGAGGCCTCTTCTAAATACTTTACTTGTATCCAAGCCTTCTTTAATATACATAATCCTAGGGAGTAGATACCATTATCTCCATTTTTCATGCAAAGCAAAATAAGACACAGAGTTTAATGATCTTCTCAAGGTCACCCATTTTATAAATGGCTGAGCAGGATTTGAACTTAGGCTGTCTGATCCCAGGTCCCATGTTCTTACCTATTATGTTGGGTCTTTTGATTTATCATAATTTACTGAGGCCTCCATTTGGGGATACTTAGGTATTATCCATGGCCTTATGGATAATGATGGATGTTCTTGTACAGACATCTTTGATAATCTCTGATAGCTTCTTTATGTTGGATTCCGAGGGTGGTATCTCAGGGTCAAAGGGTGTTCTGGTTTGCTAAAGCTACTGGTAATGCAAAATACCAGAATTGGATTGGCTTTTATAAAGGAGATTTATTAGGTTACAGACTTACAGTTCTAAGGCCATAAAAGTATCCAAACTAAGGCATTGACAAGAGGTTATTATCCTTCACTGAAAAAAGGCCAGGGGCATCTGTAAAACCTCTGTTAGCTGGGAAGGCACGTGGCTGGCATCTGCTGGTCCTTTGCTCCCGGGTTGTGTTGCCATCTCCAAAATGTCTCTGGGCTTCTGTCTTAGCTACTCTTTTTTAGCTCCTGTGCATCCTTCTTGTTCTCCCAGCGCATTTCTCTTTAAGCATCTAGGGGTCCTCTCTTTGCTTCTCCAGGACAAACTCGGTGCTTCATCTCCAAGCATCTGGGTCTGTTTCGGCTCTGAGCTCTATTTGAAAGGTCTCTGCCTTTTATTCTATCATAGAGGACACCAGTAAACTAATTAAGACCCACCTTGAACGGGCTGGGTCACATCTCCACGGAAACAGCCTAATCAAAAGGTCCCACCCACAATAGGTCTGTCCCCACAGGATGGATTAGAAGAACATAGTCTTTTTTATGGGGTACATAACAGATTCAAACCAGCTCAAAGGGCATGCCCCTTTTAAGGGCTGACACGCACTGATATATAACTTTCCAGAATTTGTATAAATTGGAAATTCTTTCAGCGTTTGAGAGTGTTCAGTTGAATGTTCCCTTGCCAGCATTGAATAGTATCATTATTTTAAGTATTTTCAATCTAATTTGACTGAATAAAGATGGTGTCTCACTGCTTTAGTTTGCCTTTCTTCTTAACAAATGAGGCTGAATATTTTTATAAATGTTTATTGGCTGTTTATATTTCTTTCCTGGTGAGAAATGTTTGTTCATCTGCTTTCTCTACTTTTTCTAATTGCATAATAGTGTTTTTCTTAATGATTTGTAAGAGCTTTATTTATATAAATATATGTATATATATAAATCATATATAACTATTTTATTCTATTTCAAAAGTTTTACTCATGTTTTTAACTTCCAGGAGATTTCCATTTTAGTCAAAACTGTATCTCTTCATTGCTTTATTGTTAGATCCAGGATCTCAGTCATATTATGTATTCCATGTAATGTTCTGTCTTTTTTCCCCCTAACTTTTAAAAAGAATTAACTCTACTTCATTTGGAATTTATTTTAGCATAAGATGAAGGTTTAACTTAAAATGATGGACTGTTAATTCCCAGTATTGTTTAATGAGTAATCTTTCCTTTATCCACAAATCTGTAGTGTCACCTTTCTCCCATACTTACTGCTTTTATGTAACAGAGGTAGTTTATGTAATATCTGCTTTGCTCTATTTACCCATTAATTGATTTTCTAGTTTATTGGCATGTTAATTGTCTGGTAGGGCAAGACTCCTTTTGGGGAAAAATCATTTGTTCTTGTGACTTGTTTATTCTTCCAGGTGAACTTTTGAAACTCTTCGTTAAATTTTTCCCAATTCCCTCTGGGTTTTGACAAAATCTGTAAATAATTTGTGGAAAAGTGACATCTTTATAGCATTGATTTTTCTTATTCATGTATTGCTTCTCCATTTGATGAAGGCTTTTTTAAAAAAAGTCTGTCAGGATTTATGATTATTTCCATATCTTTCTTACATTTATTGTTAAAGTTATTCTGGCATTTATTAATTATTATTGCTATTTTTTATTCTTTACATATCTTTTATATTTTAATATATAATTTTATAATTAAAAGAATATGTTATATATATTAATATTATTTTATGTTGTATTTGTATGATTTATCTTTATGTTTTATATTATATATTATTTATTTGTATGCTATGTAATATATATTATATATTACATTGTAAATATAAGATTTAATATAAGTTTTTAATAGATAGTTACTTTTTACGTAAGTAATAATGAAAACAAATTTATTATACAAACCAATACTATTATATTTTCCAATAATTTGCTGTTAGGGAGTTTTTAGATTCATGTTGTAGCTAGATTTTTACCGTTGGCTTTTTCAATGTGGAAGTTTCTCTTTATTTCTAGTTTTCTAAGGTTTTTTTTTTTTTGGTAAATCAGCCATCAATTTCAAACATGATCAAATGCCTGATTAGCACTTAATGAAGTGTTTAATATAACATAATATAAATATACATCCATATTGAGCTGCTCCTGAAGTTATTCCCAGATAGTAGTGATACATTTTTCTCTTAATGTGATGTTGGATTTGATTTTTTTGGTATTTTCTATGGAATTTTTGCTTTTATATTCATGAGAGAATTTGACATATAGCTTCTTTGAAAGATTTTGGTTATCAGGATTACATTAGCTTTACAAAATGAATTGATAGTATTGTCATGTTCCTCTGTGTTCTGAAATATTTTATGAACATGGAAATTTTTTGTAACTTGAAAATTTAAAAGGACACTTTTAATACCACTTGGCCTGTAGTCTTCTTCGAAGGTGATTTTGGACAGACTTTTCAAATTCTTCCATTGATTCTTTCCTGTGTAGATCATGTTTTCCCAGAGAAGTGTCAATTTCATGAAGGTTTTTCGAAATGAAAAAATTATGCATTGAGTTTTCTTATTTTAATTTTTTCTGTAATTGTAATTATGTAACCTTTCCTCATTACTAATTTGTGTGTTTCTCTTTCTTTTTCCCTTGATCAAACCTGTCTGTATTTTATTTTTTGAAATCCATCTCTTGTATTTTTTTAAATCAGTTTTGCTTTTTCCCCTATTTTCTGAGCCATTGATTTCAGTTTTATGTTTCTTTAAACTCTTCTCTAAATTCTTTTATTTTCTAATATCTTGAATTAAATGCTTTATTTATTTTTATTCTTTTGTTTGTTTGTTTGATGCATTTGCCTTTGAGGACAGCTTTAGACTCACTCTGTAAGTTTAAAATTTCATGTGGTCGTTTTCGGCACTTTTCAAATAGTCGTGTAATTGTAGTTTTAATTTTTTTGCCATTAATTATTTAGGAGAGTGATTTTTCTAAATTTCTAAGTTGTCAGGGTGATTTTTTATCTGTATTTTAAAGTATCAATTTTTAATAGTTTTTCGTTTTGCTTATAGAATATGACCTTTGTGGTTTTTCATTTGTTTTGGTTGTTTTTCTTGGGCCATGAACTGTTTATAATTTAGATATCCGGTTGTCTGTTTTCCCTGTCTGTCATCTTTTCTTTTGTCATTTATTCTCTTTTGTCTTTTCCTCTTCATTTTACAAGAGTCTCTCGGTTTTTTTTTCTCCTCAGTGATTTGATTTTCATTACTATTAGGTTGGCTCTCTACTTCCTCTTATTCCCATTTATGTTTTGTTTTCTGTTTTTTTTTTCTTTAAACTTTTTGCATCTTGTCCATCTCCATATTCTCTAGCTCCCTTTGTAATCTTAGCTTTTCTATCCAGTTTTTTATTTTTCTTTCATGTAGTCCATGTTTCCTTGCATGTTGTTGAGAGTATAAAGTAGAGTGCTACTAAAATTTACTTCAGTTTCCTGGAACAAATTTTTTACAGAAGTATGGTATTCATTTTTTATTTTGCAGAGATTTTCAAAGTTCTTTTGAGTCTTTTCCTTTTTGAAAGAGAAGACCCAGGCCACATGTATGCCACTGAGCAGATCCTCCCGCTTCTGCTGGGGCCCCTCACCACTCATCTCGCCATGCTGCATCAGGTTGCAAGCTGAAGGCCTGGTTGGTACGTGTGTTCCTTGGCCAAATTCCCAGTGCTTACCTTGATTTTTCTAGGGCAACCCAGCTTGCCTGAGAGGGGATTTCCTGCTCCTGATGCCTGGTGGTTTGAACATGCTGATGGGTCTTTATTCATTATTAACTTTGATCAGTATAGTCCTTCCCATTTATTCCACTTAGAGAAAGTGCATGAAGATCTGCCACCCTAGTTTGTATCCCTTCTGAGCTTCTTTCTCTTCTTTTCCGATAACCTCCAGGTGACAACATAACCATCCATTCACCCTCTTCCCTGGTTGAGTTGTCTTTCTAAGAATTGGGGTCTCTGGATGGATGGGCATAGAAAGATATATTCCCAGGGTAACATTGCCCTTGAAAGCAGTTTTCTTAGCAGCAGTAGCCTCCTGTTTCGAGATAGGGATTCACTGCTGGGGGTCAGTGGCTCTCTCATCAGCCTTCCTGCCGTGTTCCCTCCCTGTGGCTCACTTGGCTTCTTATGTGTTTCTATATTTCCTTCAATGGGAATCTGGGAAAGGGTGGATCAGATGCCCCTGGATAATTACCATGGAATCCCAGATCCTCAGATTCTAGCTTGAGATACTGTTTGTTACAAACGAATAGGAAACTTAATTAATAGAAAGTGACATCTTGAGGGTTTCTGGAACAGCTGACTGTATCTAATAATAATCAACTTGCGATCACATTTTCCAGGTTAACAACTCTTTGGTATGTTTTATGTCATGTATTTATCTATAAAGAACTGTGAATTAAGTATTATTGTCCTCATTTGAGTTAAAGTGACTTGCCCAAAGTCTCACAGATACACAATGGCAGTTTGAACTTATATTTTCTGATTTTAAAAAATCTTACACTCTTTCCACTGTGCTTAACATCTCTGAGGAAAGTGGTTGCTGACTGCTTCCTAACAAGAAGTTGGACAAGAAGTTATCCCAGTGCATCAGGAAAAATAATGCATCCCACCCTCCCCGAAAAGATATCCACTTCCTAATCCCTGCAGCCTGTGAATGTGTTATGTTATCTGGCAAGGGGGAGTTCAGATGGAATTAAAGTTGCTGATCAGCTGACCCCAAGATGGGAACATTATCCTGGATTTTCTGGGCTGGACAAGTGCAATCCCAGGGTTCCTTAAAAACTAAAGAGGGAGGTAGGACAGTCAGAGAAGGAGAAGTGAGGATGGAAGCAGAGGTCAGAGTGATGTGATCACTGGCTTTGAAGAAGGAGGGGGCCACGAGCCAAGGAATGTGGGCAGCTTCTGCAAGCTGGAAAAGGCAAGGAAATGGAGTCTTTCCCAGAGCCTCCAGAAGGAATGCAGCTTTGCTGACAGTGAATTGAGCCCAGCAAGACCCCTTTGGGACTTTTGACCTCCAGAATTGTAAGATAATAAATTCGGGCTCTATGAAGCCACTGAATTTGCAGTGATTTGTTACAGCAGCCATAGGAAACGTCTCAAGTATTGGCCACATTCTTACTTTCTGAAAACCATGAACAAGAAGTTCTGGAATGATGGACTCTGTTTTTACATCACATGGACGTTTATGTTAGCATTTACTGCTCATTTACTTGTCGTTTTGTTGTCGTAACCCTCTCTCAATTGGAACATCAGCTCCCCGAGAGCAGGAACTTGGTTTATTGTACTTACATGCCCAGCACCTGGTAGAGAGGGGAAGCTCCATAAAATTTGTGGGGTTATTACTTTTGCTCATTTGATGTTGTACTGACAGAATAGAACCTAATTTTACATCCTTGATGGAAAATCACTAACTATGTAAATAATAACCAAAATGAAAAGACAGAAGAAATTGCGTTAAAATTAGCCACCCTGAAAAATCAAACTGTTAACTTCCATTGTTCCCTTCTAGAGGCTGATCATATGCATAAGTATTTCTTACATAGGTAGTAAATATATACACTGAATGGCCTGCTCATAAAATGAGAGGTGATTATCACATAATAAATACGATGTTGTATGTTCTATGTTCAACTTATAAATGTGATGCGTCCATTCTGTGTGACATGTGTATGTCTGTCTGTCTGTCTATCTATCTATCTATCTATCTATCTATCTGTTTTTTTTACTATAGTCTGTGGTTTAACTTAGGGTTCACTGTTTAATAATTTGACATATTTTAAACAAAGGTAACTGTTTTTTTATAAGTACCAATTTTGCAGGCTCTGGTTAGTATTCCATTGAATATATGTCAATTATTTATTTATTGTTGGAGATTTAGGTTATTTAAAATATTTTATTACTGTTGACTAAACACCTTTGTACACCAGTCTCTTATAAGTCACTTTAACTCTAATTACTACTCAGTGCACAGGAATCCAGTAGGTCTGTCCTTACTGATAAAGCTGCTGAAAATGCATATGGAGTTCTAGGGTTGTCATATGTTCCTTATGGTCCTCTAGGTCACACGTCTTAGAGTTTTTCGAATGGCTTTTTAATTATTTTTTAAAGGTATTCAGAAGGCATTCTCTGCCCAGCACCGAGAATCCCCACCTTACCTGATCAACCTCATCTTGCACTTGTACCCAAAATTGCTCTTGCACAGAAATCCCCAGCTCTAGAGCAAGTGGAGGCAAAAGCAGAGTGTTCATGGGACGCTGATAGCGAACAAAACAAAACAAAGCAACAGCTTGAAAAACAAATCAAGGGGGTAAGTTACGGGCATCAGGCTACGATATCTCCTTAAAATACCGTCACTTGATGATCTTTTCTTCTTAAATAGAGGTTTTATCTTATCTCCTCTTCTTGACAGTTGCTTCAGTTTCCCTTCACTCTCTCAGACTGCTCTTCTGATAACGAAATAAGGACAGCAAAATGTTAACTGTAGACTGGATTTTGCAAGAGCAATGGGAAGTTTGGGGGAGGGCGGGGATCCCCCAGGCTCTGTCTGGTTGTACGAGCCTGCCCTCTGAGCTGCATTACGAACAAAGGCTCTAAGACTTGATGAAGATGTGCCCTCGGAGACAGATCTAGACAGCTTTTTTTTTTTTTTTGCCTGAGATGGCAAGAACATCATCTTTTGCTCTTGAGCCAAGAAAACCATAAATGGGGCACCTTTTGTCCTGCCTTGGAAGAATGCTCCTGAAGTCTTCTGGGGTCCCATGAGTGACCCTTCATGGCTCTTACACCTGGGTGTTTGTTTTCCCGAGTTTTTCTAGCCCATGGGGAAGTTGAGGAGAAGGACCGAAGGAGAAAGGGGAGACAGTGAGGTGAGCTTGCCTGGGCCTGCTCTTTTCAATCCAGTGTTCTGAGTGTCAGCACGTAATGAGGGTTTATTTTAGGAGACACCAGGTTTGAAATCTCTTATGTTGACATTGTACAGCCCTGATTCAGATTGTTCCACTATGAAGGACAGTAAAACTTCATGATGTGCCTGCATCTTTATAATTTCCGCCATGAAAACATTCATTGGTAGGAAACTTGGCTCTCAAAGGTGAGGACAGTGAATCTGGAGACAGGGGTTTTTGCCCCACTTCTGCTGCTAACCCTCTGTGTGTTCTTTTGTTCTCAGTTTCCTCATCTGTAAAATGTGAGCCTTTAAACTAATCTTTAAATTTGTGGCACTCAATTTCTCTAATTCCGTCTCAATTCTAAATTGGTAGCCTCCCAGAAGATGTTGGAAATATGTTTCCTTTCAAGGTTAATTTATGGCCAGACCAATATAGTTTTGCTTCTGAGCATGCCCTGCATCATTATTCATTTTTATTTCATAAGAATTTCTCTTGTAAATATGATTTTCTGTTGGTTTCCTAGAGCCATTGAGATTGCACAGCTCAATGGATTTCTTCCACATGTCATAAATTATTGTTCATAGTACAGGCCGGTGTTTTTCACAGTGAGATCCTCGGACCCACAGTATAGGCATCCTCTGCCATTGCCGGCACCCCTGTGAGCTTGTTAGAAATGCAAACGCAGGGACCCCCACTTCAACCTACTGAACCAGAATCTCCAGGAACGGGGCTTGGGAAACTTTGTTCCAACCGGTCCTCTCACTGCATGTGCAAGTCTGAGAAGTACAGCTTTCAGCCACGACTGTGAGCAGGTGCTGTGATTTTGCCCTCTGCATGGGGACAAACACTCAACATGTGGTTTGCTCCTTGGGTGACTCCTTCAAACAGACCTAACGGGCTGTATTTGAAATGCCAAGATACAGACCCTTCTGTTCGGGAAGCAACTGCTGCCTTATCCAGGGCCTACCAACACTGAGAGGGGAGCAGATCTTCTTGGGGTGGAAAGGAGGATGGATTTCTTTTCCTTATGGTGGCATTTAGGGGACCAAGTGGGAGCCTATCCAGGAAGTGCCACATAAAGTGGGATGCCGTGGAGTCTGTCACCTGGGTTCCTTAGGGTGTTACCCCGTTGCTCTGTCCTCCCTTCCTACCCCTGTCCTGTGCCGTGCTTTTCACCCTGGGAGTCTCCCAGGGATGGGGTCTTTGCCAACTTCAGAAGGGGCTCTGGGTGCAGAACAGTGTCATGAAGTTGTTGGACAAAGGGCATTTCTGAAAGCAATACTGAAGGGGGAATACCATCTACCATAGCTCTGCCGTTTGTTACGTGGGTATTTATTCTGATTTGAGGCCCTGGGCTTTGATTCCCAGACCTGGGATAGCAGCCAGACACCCAGCATTCTGCCCACCAGCGTGCAGGGTGGTATTTGTAGCATGACTTTAGGGGGTTGCTCCTGGGGAGCCTGCCCTGAGGTCCAGGGTGATTGTTATTGTTCATTTATGGAAGAATTAATCACAGCACTGGTTTGTTAGTAGCACTGGTGTGCAAGCCACACACACACACCCCTTTCATTATCTGCATCCCTAATCCAGGGTGCTGTGAAGTATTTTTTCTCTTTATGTAGCTTTGGCTGGCCCTTGCCTAGAATATGGAGTGACCATGTAGGAAGCGTTGGAGTTGTTTTCTCACTCTGAACTAAATGCTGTGGAACATTGACTGCACCTACCTCTTTGACTACTTGCTATTCATGGAGCCCTTGACTCATATCTTATATCCTCTATGATGCTTTAAACCTTGCCCTTGCCCCTTCCAAGGCCATTTGATAAGATTGCAAAGCTATACCCTGCATGAGGACAGCCAGCTCTGACTCAAATGGGGCTGAGACCCTGGTCTGAGCTGCAGCTCCTCAGAAAGACCTGCCTTTTGCAACTTTGCATAAATGTGCCCTCCACTGGTCTGTGCACCCTCCCAGAGGGTGGGACTCTGATTTGCTCTCTCTGATTTCTACAAAGGTGCCATCTGGACTAGCGATGGCTCTGGATCCCTGGAAGGTGTAAGGGAAACATTTATTTTCACTTAAGTGCTCCGCCTTCATCTCTAGGTGTGAATGTTTTGGAAACAAAACTCATGGACTTATCTCCTAAATGAGGGCCCCTTCCTGTCTGGGCTCCCAGGTTTAGCGTCTGAGCATCCTGGATCCCAGTACCTTCATTATGCCAGCACCCAGGAAGCCAACCTCGCTAATGCCTTCCTGCCCCGTTTCTCTCCCAGCTGTCCCTCATCTTCCGTCTCACTCCAGGTTCGCATCGCCTCGTGCCTGCACCTTCTCACCTTGAACAGAGCCTGAGTTATTTTGGGGGCCCTGTGCAGTGGAGGAGCTGGCCAAGTGGCTGAGTCTGCTGCTTTGTTCCAGGTCTGATCTGAATGAAATGTGGGTGTTAGAAACATCATTGTGACTGGTGTAAATTGAGTGCTAAAGAAAAAATCGTTTCCCCATGATGGGGCTCGGGAAACCAGTTATTACTGTGACGTAGGAAGGTGGTGTGTCTTTGAGGGTGATGTAGGTGTTGAGTAGTGAACGATATGGGCTAAGACCACAAAATAGCTCTGGAGGAAGTGAGCAGCTTATGGATAGGGATGCCTGGGGTCTCTACCCCTCTGTCTTAGCCTGCAAGGGCTGCTAAGACAAATACTGTGCGATGAGTTGGCTTGACAATAGGAATTTATTGGTTCATGGTTTTGAGGTAGAAGAAATTCCAAATCAAGTCATTGGCAAGACTGTGCTTTCTCCCTGAAGGCTAGTGTTCTGGTGCTGGTTTGCTGCAGTGCTTGGGGTTCCTTGGCTCATGTCTTTGCCCCACTTCATGTGGTAAGCTTGCTCTCTCTCTCCTTGTGTCTGCTCTTTCAGTTTCTTCTCTTTGTAAGGCCTCTGATAATATGGATTAACACCCACCCTCATTCAGTTGGGCCACACCTGCACTAAACATAGCTTCTTCAAGAGGTCCTATTTGCAATATGTTCATACCCACGGGAATGCAAATTAAGGTTAAGAACACGCCTTTGTTGCAGTGGTTAATTCAATTTACCATACCTTCCCAGAGGGGTGATCAGCCAGTCCATATTTCAGGTATGCTTCTGTCCTCCACTCCAGAATGTTTTAGAGCAGAGAAAACAAACTTAAAATGAGCTTTAAGGGCATAGAGAAAGGACAACAGATGTGACAGAGGACCCGCAAACTGACAGGAGATCATGTGCGGAAAAGGAGGGAGGGATTGTCCCTTAGGATGGTGGATTGTCTGATAGCTCAGTGTCTGCAAGTTTTAAACCTTACTTTTATTTATTTATTTTTAGCAGTGTGAGCTGATAGTTTCCGCCTTTCGAAACCTGGGCTGTTTTTCCCCAGGGAACTGCCCAGTCTCCAGACACTTCCAAAACCTGTGATTAACTTTAAAAAGTAATATTCATTATGGTATCTAGCAGTTACCCTGCAGTGGTGATCATGTGAGACATTATGGTGACAACACAGACGTATGATGAGCTCTGTCTTTATCAACATATGGGGCAGTCATCATGTTATGCTCCCTTTGTGTTGGGATTCTTTAAATCTTGAGTTTAGAGACACTGCCAAGTTTCAGGAGCTGCATGGGCTCATTGATTTTCCTTTTCTCTCCTGTGGTGGTTTGGAGTTATGTACCCCAGAAAAACATGTTCTTAAACTTAGTCCGTTCCTGTGGTGTGAACCCATTGTACAAAGGACCTTTTGATGAGGTTACTTCGGTTAAGGTGTGTCCCACCTCAGTCAAGATGGATCTTAATCCTATTACCAGAGTTCTTTATAAGTGGAATGAAATTCAGACAGAAAGAGAGAAGCCACAGGAAGTAAGAAGCTAAAATTCAACAGAACCGAGAAGAGAACTGAGAGGCCAGGAGAGGCCGCCATGTGCATTGTCACGTGACAGAGGAGCCCAGGACCAAGGATCACCAGCAGCCAGCCCCAGAATGCCAGTCTTCCGGGAAAAAGCATCGCCTTGATGATGCCTTGATTTGGATGTTTTCTTGGCCTCAAAACCATGGGCCATTGAATTCCCATTGTTGATTGTTGAAGCCATCCCTTTGCATGGCATTTGCTTGGGAAGCCTGGAAACTAAAACACCTCCCAAAGCAAGGTTTGATCTGTGGTGGAAAGAGATTGGGTGAGCAGAGGAAGTGTAGTACCTGTTGCTACTGCAAGGCAGGTGCAGATCGGTGCTGGGCGACAGGTGTAGTAGTCAGGGTCTGATTTGGGGTCTGGATTTGGTTAACCCGGGGCACATTTCGCCACCCGCTCTGCACCTCCTCAGCCTGAGTGGCCTGCCCTTCAGCTGCTTTGCCATCTGTAAGTAATCCTGAAAAGGGATTTCCATGACAATTACCTTATGAGAAGGCCTGGTGTGAGGTCCCTTTAAAGTCAAGAAAATCTGTGTTCTCCGTGGTTTGACATCTGTTCAGGTCACACATGAGCTCCTTGGCTTGGATCTCTCTCTGAAACATCTGAAAACTGGCCAAGCTGGAATTCGAGGTGCAAAGTTGGTTCTTCACGAGCTCCCCTTGTGTAGTCCCTCCGGACTCTGGCTCTGTCCCTTCAGTACGCACACACTGAAATTTGAATGCAGGTTTAAAACATTCGCTTTGACGTGTGGCTGAATGCAGCTGGATTGAGGGGAGAACTGGGCAGACTGGAGTGGGGGGGCTGCAGGCGGCTCTAACAGGGGTTCTTGGCTTTGCTTTCTTCCCACCAAACTGTCCTCCCCAGGAGCTGCCCCAGCCCAGCCTCCACCTCGCCTTGTGGTGTAAGCCTGGGCTGGAGTCTTGCTTTAGTTGATTTTACTTCAAGAGCCTGAACTGCTTTAACATTTTCCCTCTGACTTTTCTGTTTTCAACCCAAATAGGAAGTGACAAGGATGGTTTCAGTACAGAGAATATGATTCATTTCAGGGCTTTTTAAAACTTTCCTTGAAGATACACGTACATACACACACACACACAAAGCATAATGATCTAAAGCATGTAGCTTGAATTTCTGCAGACTGCCAGGAGCCAGATCAAAAAACAGCATGACAGCACTTCCCAAACCCCCTCTGTGGTCCTTCCCTGTGGCCCCTTCCCTTCCCCCCAAAGTAACCACTATCCCATCTTCAAACAGCGTAGATTTGTTTTCCCTGTCTTTGGTACTTTATTTAAATGTAATCTTCTGTGCAAGTGTTCTTTGATTTAATATGCTAGCCACATTCATTGACTTTGTTGTGTCTGGTTGTATATTATTCATTGTCACTGCTGTTTAGTGTTTTATTGGGAGAATTGTTGGGCCTAGGGGAATTTGCCAGTATTTGTTTATTACAACTCACCCTATTGTGAATACTCGTGTACCTGTCTGTCTGTCATCACATGTACATCACATGTGGAATTTCTGTGTCTGAGGGTGTGTGTATGTTCAGCTTTACTAGGTTCTAGTGAACAGTTTTCCAAAGTGGATGTACCTATTTAAAGTGTATTGGGTTTTTTAAAAGCAAAGCAGATAATTGGGTTTGACTACATTGTCACTCTTGTTGGATGGAAAGCCCTCAATGGCAAACCCCGACCAAGAGGGCCTCAAACCCTCTTAGTGTAGGGCAGATGCTGTCACCACTCTGTCTTGGCCTGCACGCTGGTTTAGGGTCAGGACCCTGCAGCCCGGAAGGGGGCAGCCAGACAAAGGCCAGGCCCACTCAAGGCTGAAACAACAGCAGTAACCAATATTGCCATTACTGTTACTGATCCTCTTCTCTCTCTTTTTTTGTCACCTCCTCTTCCCCCTGCTCTGCATCATAGACTTCCCTTTCTCTCATAACAGCTACAAAAAGAAGCTTTATTCCCATTCCCCACTGTTATGGTATATGACTCCCAAATAGATATGATTAAGGTGTAACTAGTTAAGACGAGGCCATACTTAATTAGGGTGGACCCTACCCCGATATGACCAGTGTCTTTATCAGAAGGGGGAAATTTGAGCACACAGACACAGAAAGAAGACATGGAGGCAGAAATTGGAGTGGTGCTGCCACAAGCCAAGGAGAGCTGAGGAAAGCCTAGGAGTGCCAAGGATTGTTAGGGATTGCCGAGGATTGCCGAGGATTGCCAGGACCCCCCAGAGGTGAGGAAGAGACAAGGCAGGATTCTCCCAAGCAGGCGGAGGAAGCACACCCTGCTGACACCTTCATTTCAGACCTTTGGCTTCCAGAACTGTGAGACAATAAATGTCTTTTGTCTTAAGCCACCTAGTTTGTGGTACTTTGTTACAGCAGCCCTAGGAAATGAAGACACCCACCTACCACACACACACACACACATGCACGGGCATACGCACACACCCAAACCCACACTTGCACACACATTCACATCCACCCACCATTCACATGCACACACACACTACACGTATGTATGCGCGTACAGATACATACTCATGCCTGCACACCCACCACACACACATGCACACACACCCATTTCCACACACGTGCACACACTCACATGCCTCTCCTGTGTGGGTGGACCAGCTCCGGAGGTAGTAAAGCAGAGCAGGGAATCACAGCATGGAGAAAAGTGTTAATTATACGGGAGGAAGTATGAGCACAGTAACTGGAGTTCTTCAGAGAAAAGCTTATTTAAAAACACACACACACACACACACACACACACACACAGAGAACAAGTCTTTCCAACATTACCATGCCTGGTCTGTTTCTGTCCTGCCCGAGTTTGGGCCTTGGATGACAGCCCTTGTCACGTGTGCATTTGCCATGGCGGCATCAAACAGAAGGCAGGAGCTGCCCCACCACCTTCAGATAAAAATAACAGCGCGTGGGTTTTCTGATTCGCGCCATATGTCTTTAGCCACCTGCTCGCCACCTGTGACTGGGAATCCCACTGCTTGCGTCTCCCTTGGCACCCGTGAAGGTGTCCCCCTATGTGGGTGGGGGCAGTGCAGTCCTCGCGTGAGACCTGGGTGGGGCGGGCTGTGGCTGGAGGCAGCCAGGCTCCACATATCAGGAGCTTCCTCAGGACCTTTGCCAACACCTGAGAGCAGGTGAACCCAGGGCACGTGATGGCCTCTTCTCCCCTTCAGGCAACCGGTGAGGTGTAGCAGAGAAGCCACAGCCAGCATAAAGTGTGCATCTGGGCTGGGCAGGGACAGGCCAGTCTCTTCACATCCTCGTAACACCTGTCACCCTGCTTGCCATTCAGGGGTGCAGGAATATGGCCAGGGGTCCCACGGCCTGTAGTAGAATGCAAAGACATGCACGCCCAACTCTTTCTGCCTCCCAACCCTGCTGGCTGCTGTGTCCAACCCCACCAAGCAGCCTCAGCCTTCTGGGGGAGGGGGAAATTCTCTGGAAGTGATGCAGTGGCTTCTGCAGACACGACTCTAGCCCAGCCCCAGGCTCCTGCTGCAGACGTGGGGGACCCCCGTGGGTCTCTCTTGAGGATAGCTGTGCTTCCAAGAGACAGTGAGGGCGTCTGTGGGGGAGCAGGCCAGGCAGACCTGGGGCCTCTGCAGGCAGCCTCAGCTCTAGTTACGGATATGGGACTTAAGCTTGTGTCCAGGGGAGAGGTTGACCATGCAAAGCAAATCAAGTGACCAAACCAGGTCTCCTCCATTCGGCTTGGAAGGGCTGTACGGTGTCTCCTTCATGACTGCAAAGCCCACAGCCAGGGCAGCCTGCCTCTTTCAGTTCTCACCGCACCCTGTGGGTTGTTGGGGTGCCACAGCCCGTAGTGCAAGTGAAGCAGAGTTTGGTTCCACCTGGAGTTTCCTCCAGGAGTTTCTCTGTCTTCTCTCTGGCCACCCTCATCCCCACCACAATGCTCCAATAAAGACAACTGTGGAAGTAATGGTTTCCAGTGCCCCCTTCTTTTATTTTCTTCCATCCATCCAATGTCTTGGAAGATTATGTTGACTAAAAGAGCCATATTATTAAAGCATTAATCTGTTGACTTTCCCCTGAAAATCATCAAAGACCCATATGTATGCTGGTCAGGGCTTTCCATCACCCTGCAGTAACTGACGTGGCCACCCGAGTTTGTATAATGTCAGCCGAAAGCAGAGGCACAGACATTTCCATTACCCATCGCAGGCTTAATTGGGGTGAGTCTGAGTTTCTGTTATTTTGAAATAGCAAGCAGACCCCCAATACCACCCTGCCTACCACTAGAGGCCCCAAGTTCAGGGATCACCCCGTGAGGGCTGACGTCCGAAACACGGGTTGGCATTTTAAAAAACAGACTCCGCCTTCCAGCTGTCTCCCAGTTCTGGGTTGCTGGGAGCTCTAGGAACAGTAGCACTCTCCTCGGGTGAGCCAAACAATGTGTGCAGGCTCGGGGAGACCCAGGGTGGGCAGTGTAGGTGCTACCTGGAGTGACTCACTATCTCCCTTGCAAAGGAGTAGATGAATAAGGAGTCATAAACCTTCTAGAAGTTACCGCTGTCTTCGGTTGGCAGCCTTTGATCCTTGGGCAAGTGAGTTATTGAGGGAGGACCCTAAGCTGGACGGGGCCGAGGACAGGCACTGAGGTCGGATGTGGTCCACGGAGAGTTCCAGAACATGCATCACTCCCATGTTGGGGCCCAGGGTCTAGCCTTTGTACCCCTGTGTCAGCCACTCACTGGCCGCTGGCTGCCTATGGGATGGGGGAGGGGGTGTGACTTACCAGGCAAGGTGGGTCCCATTGGTGAGGGTGATTCTCCAGAGAAGAGGGGAGTTGAGAGGCATTAGCAGCCAGTGTCCACAGTGGCTGGGGGTGATGCACTGCCCAGGGCAGGGGACCTGGGTGGGTACCCACAGGGCACCACCCCACCCAAGGTTGGCCAGCAACAAGCTGCCATCTCTTCCAGGCCTGTGCTCATGAGCTTGGAGCCCTAGACCTACTGATGCAATTTAGACGGGTCTCCGTGGCCCTGCTGAGACTTGCATTTGGTTTTGGGAAAGCAAAACATCTGGATCCGAGAAGACCATGCAAGTGGGCATAGCTGAGTATGGGAGATGTGGCTTGGAGGGTCAGATGGAGCTTGGAGGTGGGGGGACCCTCCAGATGTTGAACTTTTTTTTGATTGGCGTGTCCACCCCACTGTGTCTTCTACCTTGATCCTTGGGCTCTTTGGCACCAGGATTTGTGCAGACACCAGGTGGTCTCAGAGCACTGCCAGAACCACGGTGTGGCCCCAGCACCACCTCCCAGCCCCCTACCACCTCCCAGGCACCCTCTCTCAGACCCGGGACCCTTTTCTCAGGATAGCTAGGCCCCCGTCAGGCCACTCCATTTCTCCATTCCCCCATTCTTGAGGTGGGCAATTGGAAGCTCTCACCCAGGCTCACTGGGGGCAAGCATGCTAGTTCTGAATTCTGAAAAGTGGAAAAGTACTTGGGAGTAGATTTACTGAAGGCGCCCACGGTGGTTTTCCAGAGACGGTGTTAATGAGTAGATGAGATTTATAATTAGCTCCCCGGTATGTCTGTGTGTCAGTGGTGCTTATGGGTGGGTAGGGGAGTTTTCAGCTCTCTCCCTTCTTGGCCACGATGCTCCTTGTGGGGCTAGTGGCTCCGAATTCCGGAGCTTTGGGCACACTTAGCTCTCACGGAGGACGGAGGACGGCTGTGATGAATAGTGAATCAGCATCTGCCGACAATGGGGGTTATTTTACTGCAAAATGGCTGCCTTTTGTCTCCTTGGCAAAAGGGTGCTGAGAAATGAATGTTATGGGCTGTCGAGATGCTGAATAATAAGTGAACTTGATCCCCCTCGGCCAGTAAGGTCTGAATGGCTCTCTCCGATTGACCCACTTATACCTTCAAGGTCTCTGGGCTGAGGCTTTGGAAAGAGTGACTGGCTGAAGCATAGCTCTCTGCACCTTGATGCTATCAGATTTCCACTACAGACCCCCGTTTCAATGGGGAGCTTTAGATTTTGAGAATAATAACTCAAAGGATTTCCTAGAAAAGGCAGAGGAGGGAGTGAACAGTGGGATTGGGAAGGGACACCCTGGAGACCCAGATGGAAGCGGAGGATTAATTTGCAACTAAAAGGGAGAGCTGATGGCTTAATCTGGAGCCAGTCTGCACTGCTCCCAATGGGAGTAAATAAAAACCCTAGGTTTTGTAGGTGTGTCAGCTACCTTCCTTCATTCATTCAGTTACTCACACATTGCGTCAGCAGACACAGGGCTGGGATGAGGTGTGTTGCATTTGAGATGTCCCACATAGATTGGGATTTGGAGGATTAGAGGTCTAGACTAGAGCTGTTCGGCTGAGATGGCAGCTGACATTCTCTACACCTGGTGATGTTCTGTGCACGTTTGTCAGTTGTCCGTTGTTTCTCTAAACTCATGGGGCAAGTATTCCCTAACCCCCCTTGTTAAAGAATAATTTTCAAAAATGCTCAAATCAGGATTCTCATACAGCTATAAAATGAATACATGTTAAAGATTTTAATTTAACTCATTATTAATGAGGAAACTGGTAAAATATTCCAGACATTTCAAAGGAAATGCCAAAGAACAGATGCATTTATAGTTCATGAATAGTGAAATGAATGTGCAAACGGAAGCAAAACTGTCCCCTCTCCCCACCCCAACAGGAGGAGAGAGAAGTCAGTTGAACCTTTACTGGACAAAATTTGCATGTATAGATAATAATTATTTTGTATTGTTATCAATTTGCAGATTTATAAAATAGCTAAAGGGCAAGGAGAGACTGGAATCAAATAACCTGGATGAGTGTGCTTTGGATGATGCACAGTTTTCTATTAAAGCCCATTTTCCCCTCCACTCTATTTGGTAATGTCCAGTATTTTAAGCATTAAGCTTGCTCAGAAAATGCCTTTGTCTCTCCTTCTTTATAAATAGCAACAATTTTTTTTTCAGGGGAGGGTGCCTTATATCTATTTTTATGATATTAAATTAGGGTTAACTCCTTGAAGAGTTATTTTGGAAGAGAATTACTGAATTCACCCTGTGTAGTTTTTCAAAACCTATTTTAATGTGTGGAAAGTATGATTTATAAGATTTATGTATATGATTGATAAGATATTGGATAGGTGAATAACACTGGAATAGTGTATCTGTGAACCAGAAATGAAATGCCTCAAACAACATAGAAGGTTCCAAGGCACAGCTATTGTGGGGTGGGGAGTGAGGGAAAAGGACACGTGCAGAAACATGTAGATAATTCCAGGGCGGAGTTCCATAAACATAATTGGGAATTTCTTCATGCATTGCTTTTTAATCTCCGAAAACTTTTGGTATAATCTAATTGAAGATGACACTTTTTCACAGTTCAGAAGGACCCCAAATGCTAGATGCTTCTATCTTATCTGCCTTTCTGAAGTTCGTCCTGAAAAGATGTTGTTCTGGTTTGCTAAAGCTGTCGTTATGCAAAATATCAGAAATGGATTCCCTTTTATAAAGGGGATTTATTAGGTTACAAATAATGGTTCTAAGGCCGTAAAAGAGCCCAAACTAAGGCATCAATAAGAGGATGCCTTCGTTGAAGAGAGGCTGATGGTGTCTGGAACACCTCTATCAGCTGGGAAGGCACGTGGCTGGCGTCTGCTGGTCCTTTGCTCCCGGGTTCTGTTTCAAAATGGCTTTCTCCAAAATGTCTCTGGGCTTTTGCCTCACTTAGCTTCTCTCTCTCAGCTCCTGTGCATCCTTGCATGTTCTCCCAGGGCATTTCTCTCTAAGTGTCTGGGGGTCGTCTCTTAGCTTCTCCGCGGCAAATTCTGGGCTTCATCTCTCAGCTTAGCATCTCCAAACGTCCTTCTGTCTGCATCTTCCAGGGTCTCCAAGCATCTGGATCTGTGTGGCCTCTCAACTCTCTTAAAGACTCCAGTGATCTAATTAAGACCCACCCTGAATGGGTGGGGTCACACTCCCATGAAAATGATCTAATCAAAATGTCTCAGCACAGTTGGGTGGGTCACATTTCAATGGGAACAACCTAATCAAAAGGCCCCACCCACAATAAGTCTGCATCCAGAAGCCTGGATTAAAAGAACATGGCCTTTCCTGGGGTACCTAACAGTTTCAAACCATCACAGATGTGTGGTTGTTATGAAAAGTGAAAGGGTTGGGAAATTCATGCCAGGATTTAACATGCATAGCCTCTTCTGGTTTATTGTGAAAATGTTTCTTCTTGGCCTTTCTGCAGCCATTGACATTGCTGAGCCCATCCCTTGCTCTCCATCACCCTCTATAATCCTATTTTCCATCTCTGGGAATAGTCTCTATGTCTTTCACTGGCCCTCTTTGACCCCTTTCCCTTCCTTCTAGGAGGCAGCCCCAGGCACCAGGCTCCTCTCTCCCTATCTGTTCCCCTTAGGGATTGTGTCCCCGTTCAAGGGGTCAGCTCCCTCCTGAGCACCACCCCAACATTTCTGATTGCCAAGGGTGGTTCCGCCTGAATATTCTTACACTTCATATTCAGGATGTCTAAAATGTAAATAATCAGGGTTCTTCCCATGAAACGTAGCTCCTCTTTGCTCTGATTCTCCTACCCACTTCCCAAACCCTGTTGAGTCTGTCTTCTCAATATCTCTCCTGGCTGACTTGTCTTTTTCACCCCCTTGTCATGCCATGATCCAGGCCCTATCCCTTCACCATTGGGTTGTTGCAACACTTCTGCATTTTATTTTAACTCGGTCAGTGTGTATTTAATGCCTCGTAACTGGGCATGGATCCAGCTGCAGAGGTTCCAGGGGTGAGAGGCAGCTGGGAGATCAACATCAATTAGAGAGTCCCCCTATTAAGAGTAGCATCATAAACTGTGATACGTGCTAGATGGAAAAGGTGCTACGGAAGTATATATTGAGGAGATGATCATTGAAGAATGAATAAGCTTTAAATACCCAGAGGCAAGGTAGAGGGGGAAGGGGATACCAGGCAGAGAACCCCAGCATTTGCCGAAGCCCTGAGATGGGGGGATGCATGGCCTATTGAGAGCTTGAGTGTGGAGGGAAGTCAGGGAGGGGCCAGAGCAACATGAGGTGAGCTGGGGGTGGGAGAAGTCAGGGTAGGCTGACACTAAATTGCAATAAGAATTCAGGTGTCTATCCTGAGAGCCAGGGGAATTCTTTGGAGGGTTTTCATTACCAAGGGAATGATATGAGCAGATAAGCCTTTGCAGAAGGTCATTGGAACTGCTACATGATACCGAGAAGACAAGATAACCTGAAAATCCTCCTGATCCAAAGCAACAGGAAATGCTGGATAATATCATAGCCGAGCTGAACTTACAAGTAAGGGATCCTTGGAGCTGTAATTAAAGAGGAAGGTGAATTCCTGAGGGGCACACTGGCACTCACTACTTTATCTTGCCTGTGGTATTTGCCCATCTCAGTAAGCAGAAGGTGTACCTTTGGATGGTCACACAAGAAGAGAAGACAAGGCTGGAAGTATAAGTGGGTGGAGAAATTGGATCTGAGACTTTGATGTGAAACAAGACACGAGCCCTTGGCCCGTAAATGGGGGACCACGTAATAGATTGACTCCCCGCAAAAGAAAAAGCTTTTCTGTTTTGACCTGATGGGAGGGAGTCTTCCCCCAAAGTATCTTCCCATAGTCCTGTCCCCAGGAGGTTTTAAGGCTTTTTCTTTACACCACTTTCCTGTCCTAAGAAATCCTATCCCAAGAAATTAACATAATAAAGTGTCCTACCTTCATAATTACCTTGGGATTCCTAGAAAAAGCATCACATCTTTTCCCTGGAATTCTTACTAAAATTAAACCCTAAAGATGCCACATAATAATAGTACTACAAAACGTATATAAAAGTTGGCTTGAAATATTTTAGACTCTGTAAAGCAATATTGACTGGTTTAGTATGATCAGTTTGGGCAGTTAATCAGAATTAAAACATTTTAAGTCCTTGTATTTTTGGAGAAGAAAGTAGATCTATTGATTGATTAAAATGTATTTATTAAGTTAAATGTGTAAATTAAAATTTATGGGAAATTACAAAAATAATAAAAGGGTGTATTATGTCCCCCAGAAAAAGCCATATTCTTTGATGCAGTCTTGTGGGGCAGACGTTTTGGTGCTGATTAGATTTGCATGGAAATACGCCCCATCCTACTGTAGGTGATAACTCTGTTGAGATATTTCCATGGAGGCATGGCCCCACCCATTCAGGGTGGGCCTTGATCAGTGGAGCCACATAAATGAGCTGGTGGGCAGAGAGAACTTAGTGCAGCTGAGAGGGACACTTTGAAGAAAGCACAGGAGCTACAGATGAGAGACAGTTTGAAAATGGCCATTGAAAGCAGACTCTTGCTCCGGAGAAGCTGAGAGAAGACAAATATCCCAAGTGCAACTAAGAGTGATGTTTTTGAGGAACCGCAGCCTAGAGAGGAACATCCTGGGAGAAAGCCATTTTGAAACCATAAATCCAAAGCAGATGCCAGCCACATGCCTTCCCAGCTAATGGAGGTTTTCTGGACACCATTGGCCATCCTCCAGTGAAGGTACCCGATTACTGATGTGTTACCTTGGACACTTTATGGCCTTAAGACTGTAACTGTGTAACCAAATAAATCCCCTTTTATAAAAGCCAATCCATCTCTGGTATTTTGCATTCTGGCAGCATTAGCAAACTAGAACAGGTATATGATTTCCAAATCAATAGAGGAAAAAACTGATATGCAAAACCCAAAATCAGTCCAAAGAAGAGAGAAATGAACAAATGGAAGAACAGAAAATGCAGGATAAATAAAAAACACAAAATGAATGATGGATAAATTCAAATATATGAATATAATAAAAAATGCAAATGGACTAAAGTAATTAGAGATTGTCAGGTATGATTTAAAAAAAAATAAAATTTCATCTGTATGCTGTTTATAAAAGACACATCCACAGCATAAAGGAACAGATGGTTGAAATTCAAAGGATGGAAAAGATATAATAGGCAAATACTAGTCAAAAGATACCAAGTGTAGTTATATTAATATCCAATAAAGAAAATTTACAGACAAAAATTATTATTGGGATAAAGAGTCAATATTTAATGGCAGATATTACAGTTCAGTGGGAAGATATAACAATTCTAAACTCTAAGCACTTTACATAGTTTCAAAATAATATAAAACAAAACTGATGGAATAACAAGGGGAAACTGAAAGAAAAAATGGACAAATTTACAATCATCTTGAGAGTTAGTACAACTATCTTTGTAACTGACAAATTAAGCAGTGAAAATATCATGATGTAGAAGATTTGAACAATAGTTTTGATCTGATGGGTGTATAGAGAACCTTACCTTCAGCAATATAGAACACAATTATTTTCAACATATGTAAAATAGAACATATATACATATTTGCCTTGTACTAGGCCATGAAGCAAGTCTCAAAAAATGTCACAGAATTGGCATCAGATTAAATTCTTTGAACATAGAGAGACATTTGTAGCCTTCTGTTAGGCATATTATATTGTGTTATGTATATAGTCTATTATGGTACATTATATACTACATTATATTGTGTTTTATATATCAGTTAATTGTTCACTTAAGTAAGGTTGAACTAAAGATTCCCCAGATACCTACCTCAGACTCTATAAAAGTTTCGCTCACTAAGTTTATTCTTCAGAAACTTAAATCCTCTAAAGAAGTAAGGTAGAAGAAGGAACAATAAAATAAACCCAAAGAAGATAGAAGGAAGGAAATGAAAGGATAAAAGTGGAATTAATGAAATAGAAAGCAGAGCTATAATCAATAGAATTACCAAAACCAAAATTTGATTCTTCATAAAGAATAATAAAATACGCACATTGCTTGGCAAACCTGGTCAGTACAAATTCATACGATAAGGCATGATCAGTAGGACGTAGGACAAGAGTGACTCTTTGCCAATATATTAGGAAATTCAGATGAAACTGACATTTTTCTAGAAAGATCTAATTTAACATGGCTAGAGAAAAAGTTGAAAACCCGAAAAGATGTATAATATTAAACATTTTAATCAGTAGTTTAAAATACGTTTATTTATTTAAATTCATTTATGTAATTTACCTCTTGAACAGATGAACAGATCAAAGAAGAGAAAAAGAAATGTGATCATATCAAGGGATGCAGAAAACATTAAAAAAATTCAGATTCATTCTCTCTGTCTCTCTCTTTACCAGCAAACCAGGATTACCTGGGAGGTAAAGAGTATCTAATAAAACCCTAAAATAAATATTACTAATTAATTAAGAAACATATAAATGCATTTCCTTTAAAACCAGAAATGCGCAAAAATGCTATTATCATCCCTTGTACTCAATATTTTACCGGAGGTTTTAGCCAGCGTAATAAGTTTAAAAAAAATTGAAGGTAGAAGTATTCAAAAGCAAGAAATAAATTTATTTACAAATAATGTGGTTTTCTACAGTAAAAAATAAACAAAAAGAATGGACATACAGATTATTAGAATTTATGAGACAGTTCTTCCAGATTGCTGGATAGCAGATTGATATACAAAAATCAATGCCTTTCTATACATGAGTCATATATAAATAGAAAAATACATAGCACTTAGGAAGCAAGGCTGGTGACCCCACTCGGTTGTTATCTCTCTCTGTTCTCTTCCCTGATGCGCCAATCCTCCGGCTCATGTTCAGAAACCCTTCCCTGTTCGTCTTTATGCCCAGCCTCTCACTCATCCTCACCAAAGCTACCTCCTCAGTCATTTTTCTTAATAGTTTTCTGAATTAAAAAAAAGTGAAAATTTAAGTCCAATTTCTGGAATGTCTTCAGCTCTTTATAATCATCTATGACTTCCCTAGAACACTCTTTAGGAGGAGAGGGTGTAATTGTTGAGGTAACACTTTTGGGGGTAAACATCTGAGTCTCGTAGCCACTGAAATTTTCATTCCTAGAGGCAGAGGACAATCGCTAGTTCTGTCCAGTGTTGTAGCCTCCAGGTCCATGTGACCACTGAGGACTTGAAATGTGGGATCGAGATGTGACGTAAGTGTAAAACACCCACTAAATTTTGAACACTTAGTACAAAGGCATGGAAATCTCATAATTTTTATATTAATTCCATGTTGCAGTGCTAGTATCTTTGATAAATTGGTCTAAATAAAAAATATTATTAAAGTGAACTTCACTTTTTAAAAAACTTTTTTTATTGCGATGATTAGAAAATTTGAAGTGTTGCCTGTGGCTTGCATTTGTAGTTCACATTATTTTCTATTGGACGGCGCTGTTTTAGGTTCTTGAATTCCAAATGGTGTGGTTTGGGGGAAGTGCTCATTTTTCTTTCAGCCTCAGTTTTCTCCCTTGTAAAATAGGGGTGTTACGTGCCTCACATACCTTGGATGGTTGAGAGCATCCAATGGGGAAACCCATTCCCCCAAACGAGTCCTTCGTAAATGGTAAAGTGGTGTGCTTGCACTGGATGTTTTTTGTTTCTTCTTTGCCAGTCCATTTTTCTCTGGAGCTCTGCACATTCTCAGAAAAAGAAAAAAGGCCTTGGAGGAGATTGATCTGGCGGCTGGCATCTTACCTATTTATTCAAGCCAGGAATTAAAATCAACCTCAAAGCAAAGTTTGTCTCCTTCATGGACATCTACATTGAGATAGAAATCTGGGTTCCCAGCACCCCTTTAGTCACACCATGGGATTATGCATAACCATAAAAATGGCCAATACAAGCCAAAACCATGTAAAGCAATCTTAATTAATAATCAATGGGAAAATTACGATTGTTCTGTGAACTTTAAAATATTTGTCAAATCATTAAAAGCTCTCTTACTATTGTTTATAGATGTCTAGAAAAATGAAAAAGAAATAGTGAAACTAATATTTAGTACACTGTCATTTAAAACATTAGAAATAGCGAGAGTTATAGTGTTTTGCTTCTTTGTAAAAAATCTTATTGAGGGTAATTTGAACACTGCAAGCATCTTTTCTATGCCTTGGCAAATTGCTGCACTCCTTTCAAAGTCTGGATCAGCTGCCAGCATTTTATGCTTGCATTTTCAATGCCATGAAATACCTCCAAGAGTTCCTTTAATGTCAGGGTTTTACTGATGTCACTTCCTCTGGGATATCTTCTTCCTCATTTATGTTGAGGAGTTTCTCCTTTACTCAGTTCCTCTGGCTGCAGATCGAGAGTCTTTCGAATGGCAGCAGTGTCATACATTCCAATGGTTGGCTTCTTTCTCCTATAACTCTAAGTTCTATTCACATTTCATTTCCAGCATTGTTGCTTTTTGTTTCTTTACTGCACTTTCATCTTTGTTGGCCAGTTCCCCCTTTTGACAATCAATTTTTGTGAAGGGTCCTATGGGTTTGTCACGGAGAGACAAGAAGGCAACACAGCTGCACACTTCCCTGTCTGTTGGTGAACTGAATAACTGATACACGGTGATAATCATGAAGAAGATTGCTGTGTTGGTCACTGATCTTGGTTCACGTCTGTTATTTATGTAGCGGGTGTAGATGGAGGAGCTGGCAGTGAGGTATGTCCTTTTAGCAATTACTCACAGTTGATATTCTGGGGTAACCAAAAGGCAAACCATGTTGTTGGGGCACTGGTGTTATTGAACTAAATCATGGCACTGAAATACAGGTCTGTCAGAACCATGAAAAGTGAGGACCACCTGCCGTGTCATGCTCAGAAGGTTGCTGCTTGGAGGACAGATGCATAACCCCCTTGAGTCACTGTCTCTTGTCTTGTTTCATACTTGATCCAAAAGGCCACCTTCCCCATTTGTAGTCCTCTAGTGTTATCTCGAGGGCATTCCAAGTGTGCAGGGGTGGGGAGAGAGCCATTCGTTAAATCGTTCAACAGCTATGTTTTTGGTATCCTTTCTGCTGAACACAGTGATAGGCTCTGGCGTACTGGCTGGCAACTGGAAGTGCCTTAAATTGCTTTCATTTTTGGTTTTGGGCAGCTAACTCTCCAGCATATTTTCCAAACCACTGCTTATACCATTTGCACAAGGTTTTAAAGTTACTTGTCGCTTGCACAACTTTCCACTATCTTGATTGCTGTAATACACATATTGTCGGGAGCATCAGATTCCCGAGACTGGGATCCAGTCTGCGTCTTGGCATGCCAAATGGGTCAGTCCCTTTTCTAAACAGAGCAATTAACTAATGGACACAGTCTCAACTTGCATAGTTGGTGATTAATTATTCAAAGCATGTTTCATCAAACCCAGCAACATTTCTCAGCATCTTCTTTCTTCCATGTTTTTGAATTGACCTAGGAATTATGACTTCTCTATGTGAAAGGGTCTTATAGTATATTTATAATCAAATGTCTTTGCCTGCTGGGTTAAATTCCACCCGAAGGGAGGTGGGACCAGAAAGGAGAGGCTCAGATCCTAGAGCTTTTTCTAAAATTAAAAAAATCCTTTTGAGAGTTTTTGCTATTAAATTATTATGTAGTTTTTTACAGACAATGTTTTTGCTTGAGAAATCCAAAAAACTTTGTATAAAAAAGCTCTTTGGTTCCCAGTGTTGATGGAAATCAAATGTTTATTGAGCTAGGAGGGTGCCAGGAGCTTTCAAGTATCATCATACACAATCTTCCTGATAGCTGAATGGGATAGGAACCATTATCCACATTTATATTGTTAAGGAGCCTGAGGCCTAGACAGGTAAATGAATGTGCCCAAGATCTTACATCTGTTAAATGGTAGAGTTGAATTTGATTTCTTTAGTTTGTCTGATTCCAAAGTCCTTGCACTCTTGGGTAGAGAAATGCACGTGGGCGACCACTTCCCCATCCTGGTCTCATTACAGACATCACTAATTGATAACCGATTTATTCTCCCCGCCTTATACCAAGCTGCTGCCCATGAAGAATCTGCCTGGTGCTCAGGTGGAAAATCCATCTCACCCCTTAAATGAAAGGTAATGAGAGCAAAGAGATTTCAGAGATGGCAAGTCTAGGGAGGCTCTGGTACAGCTGCTGGTGGTCTTTCGAAAGGCCAGTGTGGCCACTTCCTGCTGTTGGCTTCCCTCCTCTGGCCTTCTCCCTGTGCCCTGTTTCTGTGTGAGGGCTGGTAAGAGAGAGCTAAAGCATTCTCTTTGGAATAAACCACAGACATGGCAGAAAAAGAAGAACCCATGGATTTAAATCCTGTGTATTTAGCTGGTGTCCTGGTTTGCGTTTCCCCACAAGCAGACTCCAAGACAAGGAATTAGGTTCAAGGGGGTGATCCCAGGAAATACAAGAGAAGGTACGAGGTAAGTGAGCAAAAGCAGGGGGTGGGGTGGGGTTGGGTGGGGAGGGAGCCTATAAAAGGTGCATCCATGAGCAGGCAGCTGCTGGGAGCACCCGAGGCTCAACCCCACTAGTTGAGGGTTGCTCACATCCCTCCCATGCCCTAGAATTAAATCTCCCGCGCCTCTTCTGTTGCTTCAGTGCTGATCACCCTCTCCCTGGAGCTGGGACAAGCATCCAGGCAGCGAAGCTGAGATGCAGGCATTGAGTTGGGAAACTGTCAGCAGGAAACTGGGACCGGGCTGCAGGGGGACTTGCAAGTGTACCAAGGGGGCAGGGGGCAGGCCTTCGACAGCACCCGCTGCAGCTGGCTTCCGCCAGGTGATTTTCCCAGATGGTGGGCACAGGGTTCATCTTATCCCACTTTGCTCACTTAAAAAAAAAATCTCCCAGATCCGCTTCTTTCTATTCTGAACATCTAATGCTGTGTGATGTATAGACCCCAAATGGCCTTTCTCCGTGGCTGGGCTGCATTCTTAGTGGTTGCAGCCATGCTGTGTGGGTTTGAAATTTACGGCGGTGGTTGATTCCATCAAAGAAAACACAGAGCGCTGTGTGTAGCTCCTAATAAATTCCTTGTTATCTTTTACAGCCATCTCGGGCGAGCACTGTTCTTCTTGACGCACAGCGGGCCATGCCAGCCAGAGCGAATGTTACCCCAGACACCCATATATTGAAGACTGAAGAGGTGTGGGGGCCAAAATAACTAGTGTTGCTGTGGAGCCAGACAGTATTTCAACCGTGGAAGGGGCAGATATGAGGTGGTTTGAGCTCTGGTGATCTTTACATGGGGGAGACTCTTAGCTTTGGCGGGGGGGATCCCAGCAGTTCCTGGTAGCAGAATTTTTGCAACCAAAGCTTGGAGCAAGAAGGAAAGGCAGTGGCAGTGACAGGGTAACAATATATTTGCAGTCATAGGTGCTAATTAACCCCAACGGCTGATTTTAATAATTGCTGCCATCCCTTGAAATCAGCTAAGTGACAGAGTGGTTTCATTTCATCTTTTGCAATAAATGGATATTCAGAACTGTTCTCTTTCTAATTTGGCTTAAAGAAAGAAAGAAAAAAGCCTAAAACTGGAATGGGAGGTACCTTCTCTGTACAGTCCCCCTTGAGTTGTGCTGGCGCGTTCATTGTTTGTGGTTTCATCTCACTGGATTGTGGGAACTGGGCAGAGAACAGCTCCACAGATCTTTCCAGAAGCGTGGAGAGGACCCCCTCCATAGCCATTCATTCATCCAACGATTTTTTATTGAGCACCCACCATCAGCTTCTTTGGATCCTCCATAGGGCCTCCAATTGGGGAAGGGTTAACATATGTAAGATTAATGTGTTGATGGCCGTGTCTTAAATTCCAAAGCGGTTCACAGAAGACGTGGTACTTCATTTCACAATGTCTCAGGAGGAGCTGCGTGTGCACTTAAATTTATATAATTACACAACAGGTACTTGGAGTGAAGCAAGGTCATGTGGAAACATCTGGAGCCGATATCGGAAGCTCCGTCTTCCATGGGATTAGGCCTGACAGAGCCCCAGGCGGCAGGAGAATGGTATCGTTAATGGGGGGCATCCAAGCATTGGCGCTGGTGGGCGTGGTCTCCTTGCCCTTTCCTGTAGCAGTGGTTGGAGGTGGGGGCAGACCTAAAGCCTCCCGTGCCCTGGGAGCCCACTGGGGTAACTGGACCTAAGGCATGTACTGGAAGTTTCAACCAGTGACCCGGTATGTTGAGCGCAGATGGCCTGCTGCTACTGTCGGTTGTAGGAGGAAGTCATTTTAGGGCATTTTCACATCAGGAGAGGCATGGAATTGTTTTGGCCTCCAGGGTTTGATGAAGGCTCGTGGGGCGCACCTGGAACCCCTTGTGAAGCCTCGTCCTGGCACAGCCCCGGTGCCACCCTCCAGACCTGGGCAATGAGGCTGGAATCCTCTGGAGATTCCTTTGCCCTCATACCTCACAGTCGGCCTTTCACGTCTCTTCTGTTTCATGGGTGTCTGCTGGGAGTCATCAGTTTCTTTACTTGTAGCAACCATGTCTTCTACATCCTCTGTGCCTTTCTGAGTTCTGGGCACAGGTTGGACCAGCAGGGATCTCTGGGGGCCGTGCCTGTCTGCCCCTCACCTTCCTCTGGGGTCCCCCTAAATCCCTTTTTCTCATGCCCATTATCCTCACTGAGTACCTCCCATGGGCCTGAAACATCCTGGCAAGAAGAGCAGCCAAGAAAAGTGTATAAGGTGGCCCTGTCCTCTGAGAGCTAATGGAGTGGATGGAGAAGCGAGGCATTCCCATGGGAGGGATAAACAAGATAAGATTGGACATTATGGAATTAAATGTGAGCAAGAGCAGCCTAGGAGTGGGAGGGCAAAGGAGAAAAGGGGCTAGAGTGCAGGGAGGGAAGGTGTCACAGAGAAGGAGGGATGCAGGCCGACCACGGCGCCAAGGATGGTCAGATGCGGCTTGTCAGGAGAGCAAGACCTACTTGTTAGGCCAGAACCCCACCCCCACCCCCCCACCCCCCGACCCCCCACCCCTCTCCTCCCGTGGCCAGGCCAGAGGAGCAAACTCAGCGCCTGTGTGGGCCAGGCAGGTGAGGCTGATGACAGAAGAGGGCTTGGCGTGAGGCAGTAGGGCCTGGTGGGGACTGTGGTGAGCACCAGAGAGCTTCCCCTGTCCAGAGGGTAGCGACGGTCCCTGCAGCACCCACTCAGCAGGGACTCAGGCCCATGTTGGCAAGTCTTCCAGATTTTCAAGAGAAGCCAGAAATCTGGCTTTTCATATGAAATTGGGGAACTTCTGCAGTGCTTGCATGAACCAAACTAAATACGTCTTTACCCAATTCCGGCCACACTGTGACCTCTGGCCACCCCCTTGGGCTCTTGCGTGTGATGTTGCTTGGGTGCCCCAACATCTTTTCACTTCCACCCCAAAAACCCCTAACCATAGCGTGACCCCCTTTGTGCAGTCACCCAGATGTTCAGAGGGCGCTTTTGTCTGTTTCTTAAGGAAGTTGCGGGAAGCGCACTTGTTCTTTAATGAGTAAAGACCGGGGAATAGAGAGTTTACCTGTGGGAAAACTGTCTTTCCCGCACTCATGGGCTGCTTGATGTGTTGGACTGGGATTTCCCAGAAAACATTTCAGGCAGCTGGTGGGCGTGAAGGGGCACAGTTTTGGGGGCAAAAGCAGTGAATCCAAGCATCGTGGAATCTGTCACTCCCCAGCAAACAAACTCAGCAGCTTCCCTTCCAACTTAATAAACCCAAGCCCTTGTGGCTCGTGCAACAAGCGTGATGACAAGCAATAACTCATAAGCAAAAGGAAGAAAAAAGAATTTTTTTTTGTCTTCCTGACTCATGCCTCTGGCGTGGGAAATCTAGGCAGAGGTGGCCACAAATGTTCTCTGGAGCTGGAAAGTGCAATTCCGGAGAACATGCGGGCATGGGCTCTGCAGATCTGCCAAGGAGGAGGGGACCTCACAGGGCGTGAACTGGGCAGCCACGATGTCCCAGGCTTCTCAGGGGGAGCCTGGGTTCTGAAGCCAGACTGCCTGGGTTCAAATGCTGGCTGTGCCGCTTGCTAGCTCTGTGACCTCGAGTAAGTTGCTTAACCTCTCTGTGCAATAGTTTTCTCATCTTTAATTGTGGATGATAATAATAATACCTGCCATGCAGAGTGGGGAGAATTAAATTAAATTTTACAATAAAACGGTTTATTGTAGGTAAATCATTTAGAAGACTATCCGGTGCATAATAACTGCCATATTAGTGTTTGCTATTGTCATTACTACTATTCAGCATAATGAAGATAGGATAGGTCTGCCCTTTCTCACAAGCAGTAAATGCTGCTGGGTGGGGATCCATAGGGCGAATTATTTACAAGGGATGGAAGTTCATTGCTTCTCATTAACAAAATGGGGGGGACACAGTGTGACTGATTCTCATCTCCACGGCTACCCTATAAAGTAGGGTGTAAATATCGTCCCCGCTGTCATGGGTCTCGGGGAAGTTGAGTGACTTTTCATCAGGGACTGCTGCTATTGGGTGTCCGCTCGTCTACAGGACTGAGAGATGCTTCTTTAGGGGGTTGGAGCTGGGTGGCCCCGTCCCGTGTCCCACTGGACCTGTGTCCTGCTTTTGAAAACAGAACGATGGCCAACAATTTTCGTAGTGTTATTCCGTGAGAAGAGCACATTCCCACGGATGTCTGTTTTGCCTGATGGATTACCATCTCTCCTTCTCTCCTGTGGTCTGAAGCATTGGTGAGGAGGAGCGTGGCACCAAAAGATGGATCCAGGATGCTGGGGCTCCAGCTCAGCCTTAGCCACCGACTGGCTGTGTGACGTTGGGCAGGTGATTACCCTTCCTGGGCTTTGTGTAGTTTCTTAAAGGAAGGTAGGCTAGATCCGTGGTGTCCAATTCGGGAACCAGGAGCCACAAGGAGGTACTGAGAACTTGACCTGGGGTTGATCCAGTTGAGATGTGCTGTGAGCGTAAAATACACGATGGCTTTGGAGGCTTAGAACAAAAAATAAAGAATGTAAAATAGTTCATTAACTATATTTTATCGATACAATGGAATATTGTCTAGCACTGAAAAAGAATGAAGTGTGGATACAGCTACAATATGGATGAACCTTGAGAATTTCATGCTAGGTGAAAGAAGCCAGACGCAAAGTGACATATATCATATGATTCCATTTATTTGAAATTCCCAGAATAGGCAGAACTATAAAGACATAATGTAGATTATTGATTGCCTAGGACTAGGTGAGGGAGTATTGGGGAGTGACTGCTAATAGGGGTGATTAAAATACTCTAGAATAGGGCGATGGTTGCACAGCTCTGTAAATATACTAAAATCCATTTAATTTTACACTCTGAATGGGTGAATTATATGGTATGTAAGTCATGTCTCAAAGCTGTTAAGATAATTTTTATATTTGGTACATGTCGAAATGATAATATTTTGGATATGCCGGGTTAAGTAAGATATGATATTATGACGAATTTCACCTGTTTCTTTTTAGTTTTTTTTAATGCATCTGCTAGAAAATTTGAAATTGCATACGTGGCTCGCATTATATTTCTATTGGACTGAGCTACTTGATGTATGCTTTAAAAATCTTTCCAGTTCCAAAATTATATTCTTCTGCCAAATGATACCCAGGTTTTCACTTCTCATGACTCATTTAGTGTCGTGGCTGAAAACCAACTTGAAAAAAGTTCATTCAGGCCTTAAAATTTTTTTTTTTTTTTTTTTTTTTTTTTGGAAAACTAGGTTTTTAAATAGAAATTCTGGAAGGAGGCACAGATTTGCACCAGCTGAGCCCAAGAGCCAGGCCCTGGTGAGCCACTAAGAGCAATCTATAACCCTGGACAGGGCTGTTCTAAAAATTTACGGTCTGAGACTCAACAAGCAGGTTCCTCAATTGATCCTCCTCTTAGAAGGTTGGCTTCGAGCCCATTGCTGCTGGGAGGCGGTCAGAGTAACAGGCAGCAATTTCCTGGATGGCGAAAGGGCTTAACCAAAGCCCGGCTGAACACGGGGACTGACCTCACGTCCCGTTTGGTCAAGCTGGAGACCAGGAGTTTGTCTTTTTTTATTTTTTTTTGGCTTTCAGTTCTTTTTTTTTTTTTAATTAAGATTTATTCACATACCACACAATCATCCAAAGTATATAATCCATTGATCGCATTACCATCATATAGTTGTTCATTCATCACCCCAGTCTATTTTTTTTTAACATTTTCCTTGTATCAGAAAAAGTGAAAGTAAGAATAAAAAGTTGAGTAAAAACAGAACACCCAAATTGTCCTCCCTGCCCTATTTTTCCTTTAGTTTTTTTTGCCCCCTTTCTTCTATTCATCCATCCTTACATTGGATAAAGGGGAGCGTGATCCACAAGGCTTTCCAATCACATTGTCACCCCTTGTAAGCTACATTGTTACACAATCATCTTCAAGAGTCAAGGCTCCTGGGTTGTAGTTGGATAGTTCCAGGTATTTACTGCTAGCTATTCCAATTCATTAGAACCTAAAAAGAGTTATCTATATTGTGCATTGGAGTGCCCACCAGAGTGACCTCGCAGCTCCTTTTGGAGTCTCTCAGCCACTGAAACTTTATTTCATTTCATTTCACATCCCCCTTTTGGTCAAGAAGATGTTCCAGGAGTTTGTCTTTTATTCTCAAAAAGGCTCAGGGTTGAAACACAGATCTTGGCCTCCAGTTTCGCCTGCAAAGAGGGCTGGAGGTGCTCTGGGGAAGCATCAATTTACCTCCGTCCTCCAGGAAGTATTGACCAAGCACCTATTTGGTTTCCTACCTTTTGCTGGGTGCTGTAGGGAAACTTTACAAATCAGAGTTGCATCCCTCTGTGGAGAGACCAGTTTCCTGAAAGAACTGGGGAGTGCCAGTGTCCCCCCAAAAGAGCCCCTGAATATGACGGCTTGTTTTTCCACAGTGAGGGTAAGTCTTTCCCCTTCACTCCTCAACCTGACTTCTCAGGGACCCTGAAAAACATTTCTCAGTCCAGGGGTGGTGAGCCCTTGAAAACCTCTGCCTTCAGTAGCACCTGCACTTGGGTGGGTTCTTGTTTGGAATGTTCCTTTTACCCCTCATTTTACCTGTTTGCATTTAAACAACTGGCACGAGTGTCCTCAGTCTTGGGAAGACCCAGCTGCCAGTCATTCAAGGCTGGACCCCTCCCCACTCCCCAGCAGCTGTCACCTCCTCTCTCTCGACAGGCTGCTTCCTGCTCCTTGAGCCCTTCCCGCCAATTTCAACGTCTGCTTAAGGGCAGGGAAAGCGAGGGCCTTTTCAGAAAGCCACTTTTAACGTTTTTCCAGGGAACGAGGCAACCGCAAATGCCTGAACAATGTTTTAAATGATAATTTGATTGACAGAAATAGCAATTGAAAAAAATAACAAGGAGGGAGGTATAATTAGACTTGAACGTTCCCAATAGCATTTCCACTAAATACAAGATTTGCAAAGATCTCCAGAGAAAAATCAGCAGGCGGGGAGCTCGTATTTGATAGAAACAATATAGATATGGCACAAGGTAACAGCGAGACAGAGGCCAAGTGCTTCGGAAAACAGAGGGTTTGTGGGACACGAAACAAGTCAGGTGGAAACCCTGTCTTTTTTTGGCAATAAGTCACCAAAGAAACAAGCCACTTCATGAGAGGATTTCCGTTTTAAGATTAGCTTGGGGATAGGTTCTGTTTCACAATTAAATCAGAGCCAGGTAAGTTTTCCAGTACGAGTGATATACCAAGAAGTGAATGGGAACTGTAGCTACTAGAAGATAATTTGGGTTTGAACAGTTATTTCGTGTCTCTCCCAGAAGAGGACAGCTTACTGACGTGGCTCTGCTGCTGGGAGGAAGCCCTGTGTGTTAGGGAGTGTTTCTTGGAAAAACAGAACCAACAGGATATATATATATACATGATTTCAGTTTCCAGGTTGCTAAAACAAATACCACACAATGGGCTGGCTTAACAACAGGAATTTAGTGGCTCATGGTTTCAGAGGCTAGAAGGCTGGCTTCTTCCTGGGGTTGGCATCTTCTGGTTGACCGGCAATCTTTGGGGTTCCTTGGCTTTTCTGTCACGTGGCAGTGCACACGGTGGCTGCGTCTCCTTTCTCTTCTGTGTTCTACTGACTTCCAGTTTCTGGAAGCTCCTCTCTGTGGCCTTCTCTGTAAGGTCTCCAGTAATAGGATTAAGACCCATCCATATTCATTTGGGCCACATCTTAACTGAAGTAACTTCATCAAAAGGACCTACTTACAATGGGTTTATACCCACAGGAATGGATTAAGATCAAGAACATGTTTTTCTGGGGTATATAACTCCAAGCCACCGCAATGTATTAAAAGATTTATTGTAACGAATTGGCTCACGTAATTGTAGGGGTTGGTGAGTCCGAAATCTGTAGGGGAGACCAGCCAGCTGGAAACTTAGAGAAGAGTAGACAGTGTCATGTTAGAGCAGAATTTCTTCTGGAAACCTCAGTTCTTTGTTCCTAATGCCTTCAGATGATTGGATGAGGCCCACCTACATCCTGGAGGGTCATCTCCTTTACTGAAAGTCAGCTAACTGTAGATACAATCCCATCAATTAAATACCTTCACAGTAACATCTAGACCAGTGTTTGACCAAATACCTGGACACTGCAGCCTAGCAAGGTGACACAAAAGGTTAACCTTCATACCTTCCAGATTACAATGGTGAGAAGTAAGACTGTGGTTCTGGCAGAGCCAATAGAACAAGTGTGTAGCTGAAAGACACGGAGGTAGGCTGGTGCTGGGGGAGTTCTGCCTCCATCTCGGGAGGGAAGGCTCCATCATTCACAAGGTGTCGGTTCTGAAGTGGGCTCTTTTGCTGTCCTGGCATGCCCAGAGGTTCCTTCTCAACGACGGATGTTTGTAATGCCCTTGGCCACTGGGATGGTTTGCCGCCACTCTGAGGGTGATGCTTGGGACGTGGAGGTCAAGCTCGGTGCAGTCTGGAAGCAGAGCATGGTGGGTAGGTGGCGTCCCATCATGCCTTGCAGTTATGTAGAGTTGCAGCCACTGGGCCACCCCACACTAGTGAGGCTCACGTCTGGAGGGGGTGGTTATGCACATCAAACTTGACCTTGGCCCTTGCTGAGGCAATAGTCTCTCTGTATTTCCCTCTCAAGTGCTACAAGAGAGGTGTATTGATATTAACATATGCATGGGATCCTCTGCAATGCTATTTCTGCGTTTTCACACCTGCAGATCCATGGAAAGACTTGAACAATGAGCACCCAGACACCCAGCACCTAGATTCCACCATGAACATTTGCTATATTTGCAACATTCTTTTTTTTTGCCACAGTATCATCTTTCTGATGTCCCCATCCTATTTGGCTTTTGAAAGACCAGCCTTATCTCTCTCGTGTCTCATATGGAAGCATTGAGGGGGAGATCCTGCAAATCAACATCCTGAGTGAGACTGAGGTCAGAATCCAGGTGTTCTGACCTGAAAGCTGTAAGAGATGATGGAAAGACGCCTGGCCTGGGAGCCAGAAGGTGAAGGTGCCAGGCCAGCTCTGCTACTCCCAAGCCTGTGTACCAGAGGGAATCACCTTTCTTCTGCCAGGAAAACCATGAGGCTGAGGTTGGGATAAGTGCTGCCTGTGGCCTTGTGCAAAGCAGAGACTCCAGATTTCTCCTGTGACCTCGGGCAAGTGTCTGAACTGGATTTTGAGCCGCTGGTTTTCATTTAGGAAATGAGGATAATGCCCATCTCAAAGGCCATTGCAGGGATTTTGTGAGAGAATGAGCTTCCTCAAAAGTACCCACAACAATGGATGTGGGAGGCCTGCACAGGATGGCAAATGTTATAGAGATCCAGCTACCTTTGTACAGTTTCCAGCACATAATGCTCAGAGTGGTAGGTTTATTGTATTGCTGGAGTTGTACAGGTGTCATACTTAGAAATAATAGTAGCAGCAGGGGCTGTGGTTTTCGTAAAGATAAGTCATCCTGAACTGAAGCCAAAAGAACTAGAGACAAAAATGTTCTCAGCTCACACCCTGTGCATCCTTTCCGTAAACTCGTGAGAAGTGCTGTGACATTTGCTTCTGTAGAATAGAATGTTCCGGTTTATTGCTTACCCCCCCAAAAAAATTGGAGCTACAAGGTAGCTGTCTTTCTCTATGAGCCTTTGGAGTGGGGCTATTTGTCACCACTGCCATTAGCATTCATTCACACTACAGGGCATGGTTACTTGAGCTCTGCTTTCCCAAGTCTGGTCAGCCTGGCCTGGCATCTTGTTTATTATCTGATATTGGTGACCATTCACTGCTGTCATTGAGAGAATGAGCTTGACTCGAGTTACTGAGTCAACGTGTTTCTAATTGGAAACCAAATCATGTTGGCCTGGAAGCAGGAGATGATGAGGGAGGTGGTTCGCAGACCTTTGGAAGCCTGTAGCCCCTCGGGATCAGCAGATGCTTTGGGCTGCCTCATTAAACAGATGCCACCATTCACATCACCATTCTTGGCTTTCATTGAACTTTGCTGAGACAAGGAATCCTCTCCGAGAGATGGGATTTATTTGGGAGATGCTGCATCCTTTCCCACCTCCACCCCCTTCTCTACTGTTTTGTGCTGAAGGCCCCTAGATTTAGCCCTCAGGCTGCCAAAAGGTGGGCAAGTGGTGGGTGCTGTCACTTACTTGACAGAGCAAACATGATTTGACCTGAAGGATGCTAGATCTCTGGCATGGTGGGGCTTTGTGATGCGCTTTCAATGCTTTAATTCAGCCTCTTTGTGCCCAGGTAAGCTAGTAGATGGAACAGTTCACTGGTTTGTAGGAACAACTCTAGGAAGAAGTCCATGCAGCAGTAGGTTCCATAGGTACAAAGTTGCCAAGCAATAATCTGAACCAAGGTCTGATGTATCTCAAAGCAATACTTTCATCTTCTTAACAAAAGGTCTAATCAGCCACATCAGTCAGAAGCTTTCATGCTGCCAGCATGGAAAACATTTTAGAATGCTTAACCCATTTGGAGGGTTTATCAGCCCATGCCACTGGCAGGCAGGGTGGCAGTTGAGGCTGGTGGGATCAATGGACAAGTGATGTCTGTAAAGACCCAGCTGTGGTCTCTGCTTTCCCTCCCTTCATTATGTTAGCTTCAGCCCAAGGCTGGCTTTCCTCATGGTGGCAAAATAGCTGCGTCAGTTCCAGGCCTCACTTCTTCACACAGGTGGAGAGAAACCTGATGTTAGCAGCTTCTCTGAGGAGTGTAGTGGACCTCATTGGCAGAAGGCACTGCGAACCTGCTCTCTTATCTCACTGACTGGAATGGGGCTGCTTACCCCTACTGATCCAGTCCCCTTGGCTAGGGAGTTGCCATGAGCAGATTGACTTAGGTCTGGCTTATCTGAACAGATCACCAATGAAAGGGGATCCCCCAATTCTGTTAAAATAGGGGCCCGTCTCATAGTTGAGGTGGGGTCAAATCTCCATAATTGTCATAGGGAAAGGATGGAAGGATCTTGGGCAAAGGACCCCAATGGCCACTGGGGACAAATGTCCTGAGCAAACATTTGCTAAGCCCCCACCCTCTGTATCTGTGACCCACCTGCCCTTTCACCACCCACTTATCTCTCTGCCACGGACAGACTTCTACACGATTCCGGAAGAGATGACACACTCCATTCCCAGAATCCCTTGCCACATCACCATTCTCAGCCTGTGTGTTTGTGTGTGTGTGTGTGAGAGAGAGAGAGAGAGAAAGAGAGAGAGAGAGAGAGAGAGAGAGAGAGAGAGAGAATAATTTTGTGTCTCCACTCCCACCCCTACCTGAGCCTTGTTTCCTGCTTCCTTCACTTTTAGAAACAATGGAAGAAGCTTTCCACTTTTCTCTTTCTTTTTGGCTCCTTGTCAGAGGACTTACTGCTCTGGGTAGGGGAAGCCATGAAGGACTGACTTTCTCACAGCATTCAGAGCTGAAAAGCCCACGTGGCTTTAGGAGAGAGAATTCCACTTGGAGAGAGGGTTGCAGACAGGCACGGAGGGAGCAAGCTGCACAGAATGGAACAAGGCGCCCTTGGCTGGAGGCACAAAACAGACCCTAAACACTGATTATCGATTATCATTTTCAGCGAGCGTTTTCAAGCAGAAGTTATTGGAAGTCTGCTCTTAGATATCAGTGCTCATTGTCAGGACTCAAGAAAATTGCTCAGGGCAGCACGTGATGGTCAGTAAAGCCCCTCTGGGGTCAGCTTGCCCTATATCCTACTCCTATGCGTTCTCTCTTCCCGTCTTCCTTTTCCTGTTTGTCAGTCTCCAACACAGAACTGAAACCTGAGAGAGTGTGGATCCTATCTTTCTTTCCACTCGACCTTGTTACTCTTCTATTGCTGGTTTTAATTTCCAACTTGGAAAGTGCAAGAAATGGGCCAAAGAGTAGGGAAAAAGGAGAAAAGGTTTTGTGCTTCAATGAAAACCACCCTCCCCGTCCTCTCCTCTGTCCTGGCTCGCTCATTGTGAAACATCAAGAGGGTATTTTCGTTCTGGTGTCAAGTTCCATGGAAAGAGGACAGAAGAGAACTAAAAAACATATCAGAAAATCTATGCTTCCATGGCTCTGGACCAATCTCATCTTCCCACTTGCCGCAAGAGAAGTTGTTTTCAAGATGAGGCCAAGGTTACCTTTGGTGGCCGACATTACCTGGTGCCCCCCAAGACGTCTGTTCAGCCCTCCACGGATTCCAGCTCGGCTGTGGGGGCAGTGCTGTGAGCTCAGGCTCCTGTGGCAATGACAGGTGTCACCTCAAGCATGAACCTTGGGTCCTTGTTTTCAGGCCCAGGGCCTTCAATAGAGGAGTCTGACTTGGTCCACTTGGAAGTGCAGCTTGGAGTTTGGAAGGATCCATGCTCCTGGATCAACCCTCAGCTAGTGGGGATGGAAACTGCAGTCTTTGTCCTTCAGGTGGACAATTTTCAGAAGCATCCTGGATGCATCTGTGAACTATCAGTGGGATCGTACCCTTGTTGCCAAAGCCCTCATCTGTCCTTTTGTCCTTTCCTGGTCTTGCTTTCCCATCGTCATCACTCCTTCCTTTTGAGATCCCCTCTGAATCAGCTACTTGCACCCAAGTCTTTATTTTAGGTTCGGCTTTCAGGGAACCCAATCCAGGGCACCTCACAACATTGCAAAAATGGCATTGCTAATTCAAAGCACTGTTACAGGAATGTCACAATGGCCTTTGAGGGTTCTGTTTGTTTGACTGGACCAGCTTCTGGCAGGATATTTTTTGGACTGTGCCTAGATTTTTTCTCTCCATCATCAGTGGCCAACCATCACCCCATGCAGCATGACCTTTAACCTGTTTATGCCCATTGTCATCTTAACTCCCACACAGTTGTCCCAGTGCACTTACAGCTTTACTGCTTTCACTTGCAGAAACTCCATGTTCACAGCAGGATGGGGACATTTATGCACGGAAAAGATTGAGCCCTCGGCTTGGACATGCAACATGAAGGGCTCAGCGGGGCTGAAGGCAGGGCAGTTTGGAGAAGAGCTCCACTGAGTTTCTAGTTCGGATTTCACCAGACTTTACATAGGATGAGATAAAAAGGTAGAACATGCATCAGCTAAGAGTCTCTTAGTTGCTGTTAAGAGAAAAGCCAGCCCAATCTGCTCAGGCTAAAAAGAGAATACATTGCAACACGTCATTGAAAAATTCGTAATTAGGCTGGCTTCAGGTACTGGGGCTGAAACGGGAAGTCATCAGGACCTGGGCTTTCTCTGCCTCTTGATTTGGCTCTGCTCACCTTTGTGTGCTGGCTGCAGTTTTGGACTCGAAGCCTTCAGACTCTCCTTCTAAGCCTACTGGGAGACTCTCCTAGGAGCTCTGCTTATGACCTAAAATCTACTCTGATTGGATTGGCTCTGATTACGGGCACATCTGAGAACCAGTCATTGTGGCCTGGAGGATGTGGGGCTTTGATTGGCCAGACCTTTAATGCAGGTTCCATTCCTGGGTGGGTGGGTGGGCTTTCACCTAGACCACAAGACTGGGCATGGGGGAGGGGTGGTGCCCCAGATAAAAATCTGAGGTTGACTCAAATTAAGGGAGCAGGGATTCTGGGGGTGAAGTGAGGGTTGGGGGATAGGCACCAAAGTCTCAATGTAGTTTGACCTTTAATTCATCAATGGAGATTTATTGAACTTCAATTCTATGCATGTTGATGGAGCCAATAAGAAAGAATTGCTGCTGCATTCAAGAAGCTTACAGTCTAATGGAGGAAATACAAAACATACATGGGTAACTATAGTGTAATGACTGAAAACAAGTTTCTTATTACTTTGGGAGCAGATAAAATGCTCTTTCTCACTCTTCACATCATTTCTCCTCTCCCCTCCGCTCCCTCTTCTTTCTCTAACCCCCTAGAGTCCTGAGGCATGGAAACTTTGAAGAAAGGTGTTCAGTCAGAATTGCAGAGAAGAAGAAATTGCTTTGCATTTCTCTTCCTTCTGTCTGATTCCCTAGTGATATTTTTATTCTGGGCATGAACTATGAAAAGTCCAGAATTAAGAAAAGACGTAGTTCTTGCCCTGTTCTATAATGGCAGAGGCAAGGCAGCATGGGAGGAAAGAACAGACAATTTTAGATTATTTTATGGACTCCTAAGCAGGTTGCACACATCATATTGAACACATAATGCTTTCATGTACATTTCCTGTGAACCAGGATATTCACTTAATGTAATTCATAATATCCATAGCTCTCTTGATATTCTCTGTGTTCATCTGTCGTTTTCCTGATTTCCAGTTATGAAGTTCAAGAAATTTAATGTTGATACAAAGCTTATGTTCTATATTCCAATTTTTTTCTTATGTCCCAGTAATATAATTTTGAACTTTTCCCCCTCCATTCTTAGATCCCTTCTGGTATTATGCATTGCAGTTAATTGCCATTCTCTCTTTAGTTTCTTTTTTTTTAAATTGTGGGAACATTTATACAACATAAATTTACCCATCCCAATCCTTCCCAAGCTTGCCATTTGGTGGAATTAATCACATTCACAGTGTTGCGGAACCCTCACCACCATCCATTTCTAGAACTTTCCCTTCACCCCATACAGAAACCCTACACTCATTTTGCATTAACTCCCCATTGCTCCTGCCCCACACCCCTGGTAACCTTTACAGTGCTTTGTTTTCTATGAGTTTGAATATTCTCTGGTATTTTCTTTGTAGTTACCAAGGGGCTTAAACTCAACATACTAAATCTGTAACAATCCTGTTTGCTTTGATACCAACGTAACAACTTAAATAGCATACATAAACTATGTTTTTACACTCCTCCAACCCCACCTTTATGTAGTTCTTGTCACAAATTACATTTTTATACATTATGAGTCCAAAGCCATTGATTTATCATTACATTTTATGCATTTGCCTTTTAGATCTTGTAGAGAGTAAAAAGTGGAGTTACAAATCAAAAATACAGTAACATCAACATTTATATTCATCCTGTCATTATCTTTACTAGAGATCTTCACTTCTTCATGTGGTTCAGTCAGTTGTCTCATGTCCTTTCCTTTGAACCTGAAAACTCCCCTTAGCATTTCTTGCAGGGCTGGTTTAGTTGTGATGAAGTCCTTCAGCTTTTATTTACCTGAAAATGTCTTAATTCCTCTCTCATTTTTGAGAGACAGTTTTACAAGATAAAGAATTCTTGGTTGGCAGGTTTTTTTTGTTTTTTTTTTTTTTTGCTTTCAACATTTAAAAATGACTTCCCACTGCCTTCTTGCCTCTGTGGTTTTCAGTGAGAAATTGGCACAATCTTACTGAGTCTTCCTTGTATGGGAAGTCTTGCTTCATTCTTGTGGCTTTCAGAATTCTCTCTTTATTTTTGGCATTCAACAGTTTGATTATAACATGGAGCAGTGTGGATTTCTTTGAGTTTTTCCTGTTTGGAATTCATAGAGCATTGTGGATGTTTATATTGTCTTTCATTAAATTTGGGACGTTTTCAGCCATTATTTCTTTGAATAGTCTCTCTTTCTCTTCCTCTCTTCTCCCTCTGGGACTCCCACAATGTATATATTGGTACATGTGATTATGCCTCAAAAGCTCTGTTCCTCTTCATTCTTTCTTCTTTCTGCTCCTCAGATTGGATGATGTCAATCAATTCAAGTTCACTGATTCTTCTACCAGCTCCAGTCTGCTCTGGAACCTCTAGGGAATTTTAAATTTCTGTTGTTGTGGCATTCCACTCTGTTTATTTCATTTTCATAATATCCTTAGCTCTCTTGATATTCTCCTTGTGTTCATCTGTCATTTTTTTGATTTCCTTTAGTTCTTTGTCCATGTTTTCCTTTAGCTCTTTGAGTATATTTAGCACCATTTAAAAAAGTCTTTGTCTGGAATATCCCAGGTCCAGTCCTTCTCATTGAATATTTCTAATGCTTTAATCTTCTCCTTTGCCTGAGAAGTCACGTCCTGTTTCTTTGTATGTCTTGTAATCTTTTGTTGAAACCTAGACCTCTTGATATTTTAATGTGTTATATCTGGAATTTAGACTCTGAAGTGTCTGTTTTTTAACCTTGCCTCTAGCTATGTCAGAGCTTTCCTTGAATGCCAGGAGCTAATAAAAAAAAAATGGAGATAAAGAGAATACCTTTCCCATTATTTGCAGATTGACTTCGTGAGTGCTCTCCTTCAAGACTTATCCATATGAGCTTGGAGAATAGCTCCAGGCCGAAGTGTGGGAGCCTCCTTGAGCCTTTCTGCACATGCCTCTTGTCTGGGGCATGCACCAAGGGATTCCCCCATTTACACAGTTCTGCATGTCCCCTCTTCCTTGGGAAACAGTCTCATGGTCCCAGACACTGCACTGTACATCCTCCAGTCAGCTCTCCCTTGCCCCAGGCAGCACAACTTGACTGTTCTCCCACAGCATTCTGTAGGAGAGCTCTGTGAACTGCCTTCTACACACAGGGCAAGTCTTGGGACAGCAGGTCCTTTTCAGGCCACCACCAGACAGACTGGGCCAGACATACATGCTCCCAGCACATACACAGTGTGCCTCTGCTCCCTGCAGAACCAAGACCCAGGATCTGCACTGGTAGTGTGGGCCAAGCACCTGAGAGGTTCGGGCAGGGACCAGCCAGGGCGTCAGGAGATCCTACCACTTATAAGTGGCCTTTTTCTTGATTCAGTATTTGCCCACTTACTGCAGTCCTTTAACTACTTTCTTCAGCTTTGAGAAAGAAGTTTCTGCTAGTTCTTGCTGGGTGTTCAAAGCTTGGGGAGGGGGTAGGGGCTGGGATGGAGCCCTGAGGTGCCTTATTCCGCCATCTTGATTGGGCAAGTTAAAGGTCATTGCCTTTCCTTTGGTTCCCCTCAGCCCCCCTCAGGTGTGGACAGAAGTGGGGTTCTGCCTTGGCTTATGATCTTTGGAACAGGGGCATCCTACATAGTAGATAAGGCCAACCCTTAGTCTAGCCATTGGCCACATGTGTCTATTTGCATCCATTAAAGTTAAATAACAGAGCATTTTCATCACTGCAGAAAGTTCTTTTGGGCAGCACAGGTCTAGGTTGATCACAATGGCATTTGAGGTTTTCCGCCTTTTAACATGTGGAAAATGATCTTGGAGATAGATAACCACTAAATCATCTTCCCACCCACCTTCCAAAGGTGTCTCCATTTAATTTTCCGAAGCTCCTTGGCAGGTTGATGTTGGGCCAGATGGCCAAAGAGAGGACCCAGAGAGTATGACAAGTGGCATTTTAACTACCAATCTCTATGTGAAACTTGATTTCAATTTCAGAGCCGGGGAATCCACATTACACGCCTCACATCATGTGTGTGCACCTGTTGCCCTTGCCCCCCTCCCCTGTCCTGCTTTTCCTCCCCATTTCTCCCTTCTTTCCACCCCTACCACCCCGTGAAAGAGCTGTCTTTGTTGTAATGCCAGTTGCCCAGCCACCAGCACAGGGCTCGAGTTCTGTGGGCTTCCTGCCCTTGAGCGTGCAGGGATGCTGGGAGCAGGTGGGGCATTGGCGGACAATGCCCCTGCCACCTGAGGACCACATGGCCCAGCTCTTTCCGTGCACCTGGCACTCAGTTTTAGTGTTTGCTTCTGACTCCCATAACCCATGAGACCCGGCAGGCACCTGTTCTTGGCAGGGGTTAAATGTTGGTCTGCGGAGTTACGGATGTGAAGAGAAGTCTCTCTCCATCCTGTTCCTCCCGCAGAGCGGAACCCATGACCATCACGGCAGCATCTCCTCACTTCCATTCCTGCCATTTCACTTTGGAAGGCACCATTCCACTGGGGCTTCTCGGTCCTGAGTAGGGGTTTCCGGGAGGCTCTGAGCTGCTGCAGAATGCATTGCCCGGGCGACTAGCACATTCATGTCTAGCTACTCAGACCCTTTCATCCATTCCTGCATTTGTTTAAAAATCTGTAATAGAGCCCCCCGACTCAGAGTGGTGCTGGGGTCAGCAGTGCTGCAGCCCCTGGGAACGTGCTAGAGATGCAGAATCTCAGAGCCTGCCCAAGCCCAGTGAACAGAATCTGCATTTAGCAAGATCCACATGCATGTGGATATTTGTGAAGAGGCCCACATTGGACATATGTGTGTCTATAAGAGAGAGAGAGAGATTGAGAGAGGCTGACAGTCCTGTAGAGAGGAGAGGGTTGCTCTTCCTGATAGGGGCAGGTGGGAGAGGCATCCATGAGGAGGCCTAAGGTTTGAGCTACTGCAAATTCTGAAATCTGGGAAAGTCATCAAGAGGCCAAGAGGTTGCAGGAGAGCTTTTTGGATGCAGCAAAGGGCAGGGGAAAGAGAACCTGACAATAATCTCTTAGTCTTAATGCTGAGCTTGGACCCCTGACCTATCCATAAAATAATCCAGAGGTTATTAGAATAAACTGAAGTTGTTAGAATAAACCCATTCACTTTATTTAGCAGTTCAATGAACAAAGTTGGGGATGTTCCAAAAACAGAATGACCTGAAACCAGGCTGCAGGGATTTAATTTTCTAAAGATTTTCAAAGCAATTTCAGAGGGGGCTGGAGATGCAGATATGACAGGCTGTATTTGAGTGTGGACATAAGTTGTGCTCTCTGGCAGGGGTTTTAGGTGGTGCTGCAATGAGGGGACCCCCTGGGGATGTTGAGGGGGTCCTGGCCTTTTAGACTCCGGAGATGGAGAGAGCTGAGCACCACTGTGGGAAACTGGAAGGCACACAGCAGAGTCTGTGAATGAGCCAGGGGTTAAAGTGTAAATGTGGTGTTAACATGGTGTAAACGTGGCATAAACATGGCGTGGCAGCCCTTCTCAAACTTTAATGGGCATACACCACATGGGAGTCTTGTTAAAATTCAGAGTCTGATTTGGCAGGTTCCGAGTGGGACCCCAGATTCTGCATTTCTTACCAGCTCCCAGATGAGGTGGATGGGGCTGGTTCTGGAGTCACAATTTGAGTAACAGGGTGTAATGACCGCAGTTTTGTCCGGGAACCCAGAAGACCCTGATGGATGGGGAGAACTTGGTAGAAATCCCTAAAATTCCTTGACCCATCATTTAAACTTAACCCTCAGTCAAGGGGCATGACCTCTGAGGGGATGGACATAGCATCACTTGGAGATCTTTCACGGACGTTCAGAGCCTCCTTTCTCTCTTGGGGTGGTCTCACCCAGCTGGATCTAATGAAACACCATTGCCTCCATCTGCATTTGGGCAGAGCAGAGATGAGAATCATTGGCCTGGCCCGTCATGAAGATTCCTCTGGTTTTAGAAACCCATGGTGCCCTGGTCTCTACTAAGAAATGGGATGAGTTAGAGAAGAAGGGATTTAGCTTAGATTTGCAAGTGGTATTTCTGAGATGAGGACTTGAGACATTGGAGTGGGTGGTGAAGTGAAAACCATGGGGTTTCTTCCTTCAGAAGCCCTAAGATAGGATGGCTGCTGCCGTGGAGTGGGCTAAGCATTGTCTGTGGGATAATCCTTCCATGGGAATGGGGAAGTACTGGATGGCAGCCCCAGATCCTCCCAGCCTGGAGAGCAGACATTTCACTGAACTCCTTGGAACCACCAGGAACTCTGCTAAAATGTGTTGTTTCTTGTGTCTCAGCCCCCAGCAGCCAGTGAGATTGGACCTGGGGCTACTGGCTGGCTGGGGAGTTGGAGACACCCATGGGTGAGATGGAAGAGTCAGGCTGGAAACAGAATGGAAGGTCTTTAACTCCCAGTCAGGCTTAGGCAGCCTTCCACCCTTGCTGCCTACAGACCCCTCTCTCTCCTGGGCTCCACTGTGGCCTCCTTTGCCTGCATGACCTAGATTTTCTACTATTGGAAGTCCACCTGGGATGAGAATCCTGTGCTTAAGCCTGGGTGGTTTTCAGAAGGCTGCTGTTAAAATCTCTGTATTTGGGAGTGGACAGGGGAAGAGGAACTGGGAATCTCCATTTGTCGATGCATTCATCCATGTTTCCGTTGGCTCGTCCATCCAAAGACGTGCCAGGTCCTGTGTTAGTGTGTGAGATGCAGAGGACCTTGAGCTGCTCAAGATGAGGATGCAAATGTCAGTGCAAGTGGACAGGGTTAATTCATTCCTCCCAACAGACTGTGGGGCAGGTGCCGTTATTATTCCCCCTCTAACCCAGAAGGATTCTGAAACTGAGAGGTTGGACAACTTACCTACATGTAGTTGGCAGAGCTGGGATTCACCCCCAGGCAGATGAGGCTGAACCTTCAACCTCCACACAGGACTGTCATGGAAGGAGAGTGGCAAGGGGTACTGAGGGGTTTTGAGTGGCAGGGAGGAGCTGGGAAGGGCAGAGAGAGCTGCTGTGCAAAGCTGGAGGAGTTTGGGGAAGCAGATACCAGATGAGACCAGATGGATGTGCGTGCGGGCTGGGCCACAAAGATATGACTGTGATGCATGAAGAAGTGTGTGTATCTAACCGTCTGTCCATCCATCCAGTTAACCAATGGCTATTGGGTACCTGCTACATTTCAGTCCAGGACACAATGATGAGAAAAGCTCAAACTGGCCTGGTCTCCTGGAACTCACAACTTGGTGGTGGTGGTGATGGGGAACAGGAGAGAAGCAATGGAATGATTACAGACGTGTTTTTTGTTTGTTTGTTTTGATCTGTGACAAGCCCTGAAGGAGAAGTGGAGTGCTGTGGGAGCCTGCAGTATGGAGGATCTCAGGGGGGATGAGGGAAGGCTGCCTGGAGGAGGGGCTTTCCCCTGGTAGCAGCGGGGAGCTATGTCACAGCTTGCACAGGGTTATCCACCTTTGCCTCCAAGTTGCACAACAAGTCCTGCCTTTTTTCTCCCGACTACCATGGTAGACTCTGCATTTGGGGCCAGTTTTGGCTCTTGGCTCGTGCCCTTGAACATGGTGTTTTGGCTAATCTCTTGTTTTCAAGGTCACCCTTACTGGGGGTCAGCCAGCCTGCTTTCTGACCAGCCCCCAGGAGAAGCTGATGCTCTGGTCATCACCTCTCTGAGCAGTGAGTCCCCTGAGCAAACGGGGGGTCCCCCAAGGCTGGGGAGCCCCAAGGACAGGGGGCCCTGAGGACAGGGAACCCCAAGGATATGAGCCCAAGCAGTGGGAGTCCCGAGGACAGTCCTGTGGAAGTGTCTGGAATTTGGCCTGGGCTCCTTTCTCCCATCCTCCCCTCTGAATGAAAGAGGGGCCCATCTGAAGGACTGAAAAACCTCAGCTCCCAATGTGGTTCTCTCCTTGGACTGGCGACCTAGTGCCTCGTCACAGGGAGAACATTTGAATGCGGTGTGAAGGCGGCTGCTTGTAATTGCCGGAGCTGAATTGGACACACGAGAGCGTGGAGGGTGGGGGGCTCGGGGAGAACTTGACCGCGTGCAGCCGCTCTGTCAGTTCCCCTCACCGCTTGACATGGTGGATCAGTGTCTCGAGAAGAGAAGTTTGAACTGGAGCCCACTGCTCCCCGCAGCTTGGAGTTTCCTCTGGCCGTCTTCGCCAGATCCTCCCTGTTCTGGAGGTTTGGGGACAGTGGAGGGAAACCGGAGCACAGTCCCTTTAGATTGCACCTGCTTGCCCTCCTGGAGGGTAGGGCGAGCTCGCTTTGGTGGGGTGCACACTTCTCCGCAATTTGTGCTCCTTCCCAAGGACCAAGAAAAATGCAGAGAGAAGCTCTGGTTTCAGTCGGAAAATCCATCTGAAAAGTCCACATTTCAAAAGCGGGGGGATCCAATTCTCCTCACTTCTTCACTCCCTAGAGGGGGAGAATCACCAGGCTCATGAGATTCTCGGGGGCTGGGGTCAGGAACCACCCCTTGGAGACGGTGCTGAGAAGAGGGGACAGCTTTGCCCCTGCTCCCCGGAGCCTGCAGAGCGTGTCTTGCAGCTTATGCAAGCCCACCTCCGACCCTGGTCTGCGTGTGCAGAGCGGAGCCAGCTGTGTAAACGGCAGAGTGGGGTATTTATAGCCTGGGCTAGCAGCTCTGCTCCAGCCCCGGGAACCGCAGGGTCCAGTCCTGGCCGCCGGTTGGCTCTGTTTCCTGTGCCGTTAACCGAATTTTCTGGACATTCTTCAGTGTCACGTTAGCCATTCGTAGACTCAGTTTCCTCATCTGCAAATGGGGTCAGTTCTCAGGGTTCTCTGGGTGATTCAGAATGGAGACACTGGCCATCCCAGTTTAAAAAAAAAATAAACCATAAAAAGCAGGCAGTGTTTGCAGTATTCTGGTTCACGTGCCCCCTCAAAGCTTCCCTGGGGCTCCCCCAGCTCCTGGGACAAGATAGATGCAAACCTGGACTTGGCGATCAGGTCTGGGCTTGAGTCCCTGCCCAGCCACTCAACCCCATCAGCAACACCTGCAAAATGGGGTCAGTGCTATCTGCCTTGCAGGCTGCTAAACGGATGGAGTGAGATGGGGCAGGGAGGGTCCTTGGTACAGGTGAGGAGCCTAAACGGTGAGGGTGGCGACTGCACAGGTGTCTGAAGAAATTAATCTCCTCTGTTGCCAAGCAGACGGTCCCACCTTCTGCTAGGCCTGGGCCAGGTATCTGGGAAGGTTTGGAAGCTCCCTGTGGCAAGGTTGCACCCAGGAGAAAGGGTCTTAGCTTCAGGGTGAAGGCTGTGAGCTGGGGCTGTTTGTAATGGACACCCAAGGAAATCCATTCTTGGTATCAGAAATCCTTGGGCTCTGCAAGCCCCGGCCCCTAAGAGGAGGGGAGAGAGCACAGGGGAGAGGGGGAGCACACAGCTCTGTAATGGAAACTTGGCACCCAGCCTCCACTTTCCTTCCTCCCTTAGTGCACGGGGCTGAGAGCTCTGCCCCCTCCCCTTCAGCAGACACCATGTGCTCTCCCCACTGGCCGCCCCAGTCCCCCCCTTTTGGAGCCTGCAGTCCTCCAGGCTGCCTCTGCTGTGACATGTGACATGTGAACCTGCTGTCTCCCCTCGCCTCCCCCAACCCCTCCCCTGACTAATTAGGCCAACATGCAACTTTCAGGGCCTGGGAGATGAGGAGCCAAGAATGCGGTGGATGGGGACCAAGTGTTTTTGTTGACATTGCTCAAGTGCAGCTTCGCGGAGCCGTGTCTTTGTGTCTTTGCAAAGCAGAGAAGTCTGACGAAGTGGGGGAGATGAGAGCAAGGGAAGAGCAGGGAGGACACCGAGCGAGACCCTCTTTCTAAAGCCCCTTTGCCTTCCCTGTCTTCCAGACCTTCCTGGCTGCCCTCCTTCTGCCCCTCCCCCCTAAATACAAGAAGATCCATGTCCATGGCTACAGGGCCAGCTTAGTCTCTAGGAAATTAACTCTTAGCAGAGCATCATGCATGGAGTGGGTTTTTAGAACCAGGTTATTCTTTCATGTATGATGCTTTTGCAGGGTGATGGTCATGCCTCACTGCTAGTAGTTTCTGAGAAAACATCTTTCTTTGAAATAGGTCCAAGGAGACTGTGTCTTCATTTTTAACCTATTATAAGGTGCAAGCTACATTATTGCTCTACCTCGCTATAGCTGAAAAAATTTATCTAGGATGGAGTTCATTCTTTCTGGGGATCTACCAAGAATTTGGCCTTTGGAGTTACCAGATCTGGGTTCAAATCCGCTTTCTGCCACTTGCTCATTGTGTGACCTTTGGAAAGTTAATTAACCTCTCTGTGCTTCAATTTCCTTATTTGCAAATGGAGTTAATGATTTCATATAGGACTATCAGGAAGATGAAACGTGAAGAATAGAAAGTTGTTTCACATAAAAAGCCCTCAGTAAATGGAAGCCAGGGTAACTATTACCTGGTAGTGGAGGTGGCCTGAGATTGACCCTGATCTTAGGCAAATCAGTTCTGTTCTACTCTTGACATATTTATTCCAAAGATAAGTTGACCCTAGAACCAACTGCCTCTTCCTATGTCACCAGGAATTTTGCGAGGACAAATGACATGGGTGTAATGTCACACTTAGTTCTCATTGGGAAGGAAATGAATGCAATGTCTTGCTCTCTTCACTGTTACTTTCAGACTCTGGTCTCTGCACGTTCTATCAGTGGTCAGTGGTCAAATATATCTTTGTTGAGATAAAAGTTAGTAGGCTTTTAGAGGTGCTGCTTTAATAGTTTCTAATTCCTGAAGATACTGAATCGCTATGTAAAAAAAATCGTCTAATTTTCTGCTACAATAACTGGCTTTATTTTTCTCTCTCTCAATTGGTATCAGCTTTTCTCTCAGAATTACAGAACCATGGAAACTTGGCTTGAAAGAGAGCTTTGGAAGCCGTTGGAAGGGGCACTGTTGCTTCTTTCTTTGTGAATCTTTGGGGCTTCTGAACATTGGGATTGCAGTACCCAAAAGCACTTTTCTTTGACCCAGACTATGAGAAGAGTTGAATGGTGAATCTGTTAGCACATTAGCAAGATTCTGCCTTGGGATATCTTGAAGGGTGGCAGATCTGTTAGTGATCTCCTCACATCAGGCTGTCCTTTCTCTTTAGCACACTGGCCAGGCCAACTTCTGGCGTGTGTATCTCATTGCCCAAGGCCTTTCTTGAGCCACCAGAGTCCACTTTCATTACCCATGTGGCAGGTTGGAAGTGCTGGGGAATTATTAATCCTGGGAAGAGCCTTCAACCGTTGGCAGACCAGTTGGAGAGGGTAACTCCCAAGCCTCTCTCACTCCTTGGATGTCTGACTTGCATGTCCTTGCTGGCCTCCACGATCCCCCCCAGTGTGATCAAGCTTCAGTTGCCCATTTTGGAAACAACTGGCGTGAAACACACTGTTTATTGGTTGGCTCCTCTTCCCCACCCCACTTCTTTATTATCCTACTGTTGCTCCCTGGAATCCCCTCCCAGATCAACTCCTCGCACTTGAATCCTTGCTTCAGGGGAAGGTTCTGGGAGAGCCCAGCCCAAGTCAAGGGGATGTTTCTCATGTCTGCCCACTTAGATCCTTTACAATAGGATGGTGTTATAGTCACATTTTATGGCTGATTGTTGGATTTTAAGGCCACTGACTTTATTGTTTCTTCATTAGCTTTTGACTTTTTTTTTTCTCTGCTTGTTATCATTCTTAATCATAAAAATGAACCATTTGGGTTGACCAAACCACAAAATTCCTTGCTTTAACCTTGAATTATCTGTGGTACTATCCTCACAATTTTGGCTAAACTGGCATGTGGCTACCATGTAGGTGTTTGTATTTCAGAGTTTAAAATTGTTCTTTATTCTAGTCAGACTCCACAGTCTACATTTTTTGAGGGGGGAAAAAAAAACAAAACAAAACCCAGGGATTGTCCTGATCAGTAGGCATTAATTGTAATTAGATATCTGGGTAATTATACACCTGGGGACAGGACCTACAGTTGACTGAGGAGGAGCGCAAGGCCTGTTGGCTTAGGTGAGATGCCCACAAGCATCGTGATCTCCAGTAACTTCCAGGAGTCCTGCTCTATCCTTCCACAAAGCAGGAATAATTCTTTTGACATGTATGTCCTCAGTGCCTGCTCCACGCCGCGCAAGTGATTGGGCCTCGGAGGGGCCCCCGTAGACCAAGCAGACAGTGTCCCCGCGTCCCCTCTGGATTCCCAAGTGGTGTCATGATCAAATTTGATGACGAAAGTGAAATCGTTCGGGAAACTGCAAATCACCATAGAAACGGGGGAATGCATATGATGACCATCGGCTCTTCATGTGCTGTTTCAGAACGCCACGCCAGTGGGGCCGGGCGTCATCCCTTACGGTATCACCTTCATCCTACAGCCTCTGGTAAAGGCCACTGGACCCGAGAATCAGGCCCTTGTCTCCTATTTAGATCAGTTTTCTGAGCACAGCATCTCTGGACACTCCAGAGGCACCCATTGCCTCATGTCACATCTTTCTTTACTGTCAAGCCATCTTTCCTTGCCATCTCTACCTCCACTGACCCCCTGATGTTTGGCTCTACCAGTCATTTCTCTGCCGTTGCCTTACCTCACTTGTCCACAGTGGTAAAGGCTGCGCTTACTTGAAATTCTCTTTCTGCTTGCCTTCCCCTTGTTCTTTTCCTTCCTGCCATGATACTTTGTTGAATTATTTTACCATGCTTGCTCTCTAAAGTATTGATGGGTTCTGCAAGACTTCTTGTTCCATCCCTTTCTTTTTAGTCCTCTCTGGGAGGACCCATCCAAACGTACGTCCCATGCTCTTCCCTGCTTGCTTCGGAATCTCCTAATGCTCTGTGTGGCTTAGCTCTTCTTTCTTGAGGGTCTCTACCCACATTCATGCAGTATATCTGCCTTTCAGTGCCCCACAGACACATTCAGCTTGTTCAAAGAGAACGCACTATGTTCTCCCCTCTAACCCTCCAATGTGTTTTTCAGTCTCTGCGCTCTCTTTTCTAGCACTCCCATCCCCACAATCATCTCAGCCAGAAATCTGAGCATTGTTCTAGAATATTCCCTTATACTCACTCCCCTGACATGGGCTGAGTGATCTACTTATTCCTAGTTCATGCCTTCATGCCTTGTTTGTTGAAAACTTCCTTTGTGTGTGGCACCCACTGGGCTAGGCTCCAGGAGCACTGAAACGGTGTCTTTGTTGGGGTAACCCCCCAAAAGCAGATCCTGAGCCAGTATTCAATTGCAGGTGGTTCATTTGGGAGGGAGCTCAAGGAAATTAAGTAGGAAGTTGACAGTTGTGTGCTGGAGCCACCTGTGCTGCCTTGGTTGGAGCTAATTGTATCCATTTCTTCCCAATTCTGCATTCAGTGAGGTCACGGTGGTAGCTTGGAATTGGCCATGATGGGAGTATTTACACCACAGAAATTGGCCAATGGCTATAAATCACCCTCCCCCAAACCCTGAGAAGCCTTTTGTTAAGCATTGACCAGCATGGCATTGGGAACAGGGAATTGAGACAGGGAGCAGATGACTGCCAATAAAGTGTGCTTTACCAAATGAGTGCATCTTAGTCGACTGGTGCTTAATCCCCCTGGGGAAAACTCTGGAAGCCAGTTATAGAATACACACCTCAAAGTCATCTCACTCAATGGTTGGTTTACATATACCAGTTCCATCAGCCATTGTTTGAGGTCTACCTCTGTTGGTCAAAAGAGAATCCAGAAGCTGGAGGAAGCCTCCAGGCAGTTAGAGGCAGAAGGGGTGAGCTGCAATGGTAAGGCCTAGAAGATATAGGCAAGATTGAGCAGATGTTGACTGAAGCACCAGCATTAGTGAGCACTCAGTCCTTTCTGCTGTTGGTGATGTGCAGTTGTTGTCTTTTTCTCCCCAGAGATTGACCTCATGGACCTCATAGGGGAAGACAGAAAGTGGATGGTGGGGAGGAAGCTAATGCAGGTGAACGAAACTCTGACTTCAGAAGATGCAGGACTCCGAGGCAGCAAGAACTGCACTGAACCAGGTAACGGGCGGCTGCATGCTGGGCAGTGGCCAACATCTTCTCCGGTTACGGGGGAGGAAGAAACTGGGTACCATGATTTGTCTTTGAGTTCTAACCTGGAGAGACTTCAAGAACATTTAGGGCAAGTTTTCAGGAAACTCAAGGGTGTGATCCCAAGGGATTATGTAAAGTGTATTTCTGCCTCTATGTTTTTTCCTAATGGGGTTGGGGAAAAGGTAAGTCAAAGTCAGTGGTGCCTCTGATTCCATCCTGATGTCAGACGTGGAGACCGGTGCTAACAAGTGGGAAACTGAGTCTGGGGTAGGATTGGGGGGGTGGATGTTCTGTGGCCATCCTCACTTTGATCCTGGAATCTTCTCTGGTGGGTTTCTAATCAGGAGCCTTGTTTCTGTCACGGTAAAAAGACAAAAGGTTGGATCAGATCCTCATCTAGGATGTTGACCTTCTCAGAAGAAGTGAATATTCATTTATCAGTTGTTGTATTTGATATTGATTGTGCCTTTCCTCAGAAAAATATGTGGAACATTCCATCTTTGATATTACTGAACTGAAAAAGAAAACAAAATACAAATGGAATCAAGGGGACAGGGAATTACAGGGATTCAGCTTACCCAGGCCTCATGGAAATGGCAAGTATCCTCGGGACTGAGGAACTTCCTGGTAATTTAGACCAGGGTCTACAAACATTTTCTGTAAAGGGCCAGAAAATAAATATTTTAGGCTCTATAGGCTACAGTATGTATGTATAGCATAGTCTTCTTATTCTAATTGTTTTTCAACAACTCTTTAAAATTTTTAAAAGCATTCTTAGTTTATGGGCTGTATGAAAACTGTCCATCGATGGATTTAGCCTGTGGGCTGTAGTTGGCAGACCCTGGCTTAGACTTTGAAGCTCTTTGTTCCTTGCCTGGTAGAGGAACTTGGGCCTTGTGTGTGCTCCAGTTAAGGGCCCGGAAGCCTGACAGCATGTGGAACCTTCATCCAGAGGCCTGGTTCATTTTTAGTGTCATCTGGGAAGTACAGAAACAACCTCCATTGCAGTACAAAGACTCGTAGACCTTTGAGTCCAGGAGTGTTTCATGAACTTGTGTGTCTGCTCTTTTTGGGGGAGGTGGGTAGAAATGCCCAACTGCACCATGCTGAGAATTTTAACAATCATCTCCCAAGAAACGCTTGAAAGAATTAAAAATAGATATCACCCCCCCCCCAACAGAAACAAAAACAAAAACAAATCCAAAGTAATTTATATTCCCCAAGGTGAAGAAGTCAGTGGTTACTGCAATTGCTATTAAATGCTCACAAAGAACATTCTTGAAGGCTAGCAAAGCACATAGACAGTCCCATGTATATTCTGAGAAATGTGGATTCACCAAGGCTTGGCCTGGAAGAGTGTAACGGGTGGCACAGTAATTTCTGTGCTGAGAAATCTTGCCTGGTGATCTGATGTGGTAGCCAAATTTTTCTCAGTGTCTTTCTAAATCCAATAGGCAGATGGTGTACGGGGTCATAGAAGGCAGGGCATACGGTATTAGAGATCACTGACATCCCCTCTTGTATGGGAAGGAGTGGCGTCAGACACTACCTGGTGGCCTGTGTTTGGGTGGTGAGCTGCACTGGCTGTTGGGTTCAGCCCCATGCAGGGCCAGCGGTGATGGGGGCCTTTTTGTTCTCTCTTGTGGGGTTGTGTTTTGGGGGAAGGTGGGGTGGTTTCTCTGGGAGGGGCATTGCTCCCTGTATGAGGACGTGCCTTTCTCCGGGGATGGATGTAGAAGAATACAGCACATTACATCCCATTGCAAAAGAAGAAATGACTCAGCCACACAAGGTAGAAAAGCAAATGTCCAGGTCAGTAAAAAGAACATAAACCCAGTGCCTGCTGGTGTTGGCAAGGATGGCCTGGGGAAAGGGAGGAGAAGGAAGGCTTCGGAGGAAATTGGGAGGAAGTGAAAAAGAGCTTGGTCATGGGCTGCGTAGAGCTGGTTCAGAAAGAGTATGGAACCAGCAGGAACGTTCTTGATTTCCTCATTTGTTGACTTTATTTCTGGGGTCCTTGACTCTGAACCAAATTCTATAGGGAAAACAGTCAATGCCCGAGACAGGAAGGATTCTGCTCAAATCCTAATACATCGAGAGCTGGCTCAGAGCCTGCATCCTTCACCAAGTCTTCTCTAGCCACCCCAGATCATAGCCACTGTTTTCCAAGTGTGTATGGTTCAAAAATGTCTGTAATGCCATTCTCCAATATGGACATTCAATGCCTATTTAAAGTCAAATTAATTCAAATGAAATAAAGTTTAAAATTTAGATTCTCAGTTTCATTAGCCACATTTCAGATACCCAATAGCCACACATGGGTAGTGGCTACTGTGTCAGACAAAGCACAGATCCAGAGAAAATTCCTGTTATCACAGAAAGTTCTATGGAACAGGCTGGTAAGTAACTTCCGGTTGTCATTGGACATATCTCCTGCCTTTCCTGCTCAATTGCACACTTCTCAAGGACATACAGTGGGTATGTAAATCTTGATAGTTCCACCCCTCCAACCCAGGCCTTGGGGGTCACACTTACCTGGGTTTGAATCCCAGCTCATCTGCTTAGGGGCTGTGGGATCTGGGAAAAATAGCCTCTCTGAGCTTCTCTCTGCTTGTCTATGAAATGGAGATTGTCTTCTGGCCTTTCATGGATGTTGTGAGAATTGCTAATGAAATAATAAAGGCTGCTCAAATGAGTGTTCATATATGGTGGGCTCTGAGACCTCTCTTAGCTGCTGGGGGGCACCCATCTTGCCATTACAGGGGACCACAGTGCAAGATTCCTAGGGCAGTATGTCCCTATGAGAAAGGACAGAGAAGGCACAACTGGTTCTGTCAACAGGCCACATTCCCAGGAAGTCTGAGTCTGATCAGTCAGCCAGCTGGATAGGAAAGCTCAAGTGCCATCTTCTAACACAGACATACTTTGCAGATCTCGCACATGGTGATGAGCACGGAGTCCTCTATTTCAAATAGGAATGCGACCCCAAAATTGCCACCTTCACAAGACCCCAGGTTGCCTCCATGTTCTTGGCATAATCTGTTGGAAGTCGATCTATCAGTCTTGACTACACAGGTACTTTAAGGAAAAAAAAGTAGAGAGCCAAAGCATTCATAAAGTACTGATTAAGAATTAAATTGTTAATAGTTTGTTTTCTCTACCTGTAACTTGAACCTTGAGAGGATTGAGCTGCAATAAACAAGGGTGAGTCCATTCACAAAAGGTTACCTGGTTTCCTATAAGAGGTTTGCAATGGATGTGTCTTTTCTGGGTGAATTGTAGTGGTGTCTGCTCTAAGAACCTTAAATATAGAGGTTAGGAAGTTGGCCATCTTCCCCTTGCCCCTCAAAGATATGATTTTAGTGGTTTGTGGACTAACTCACTTCATATTTTTGTTGACTGTCAGCAGCAGACATGCACTTCCAAAGATGAAAAATCAGGGTTTCCTCCGTGCTTGGGAAGAAAGGATTATTTATGCAGGAACTTGAGTGTTTGGGGAGCATTTGGGGAGCCTGCATGTGCTGTGGCAGGGTGAGTGATGGTGCCAAGATCACAGTCAGAAGTTCATTTGGCTCTTCTCAGAAAATATACCCGGTGCAATCAGCGATGTCACAGGGCTTCTCGGATTGTGTCTTCAGAAACCCTGTCTTTGGATGCTGTTACGATTCAGGGACTGGAGGGAGAGTTTACCTCTATTCTGGTTGTATATCGTGTTTGGGATATTGGACTGGCACGTTCAGTGGCTGTCCATTTTCTCACCTATGAAATGAGACCTTCAACTAATTTATCCCTTCCATCCCTTCCACTGTACAAACCCAGTACTTCCAAGAAATATCAAGAATAGAAATTCACAAAAACTACCATCCCAGCACCCTCTCTTCCCTTAATAACTTCTTTTTGTTTGCCAAATTCCATGTCATATCTCAACCTCTTCCCCTTCCCTCTCTGTCTCCCTCCCTTTCTGTCCCCCAACCCACCTCTCTGAAAAACAGGAGTCCAGAGCACTGTTTGTGGACCAGGGGCAGACCAAGCTGCAGGGTGACCATTAGAAAGTGGAGGTGCTGCAGTGGTTGATGTGGCAATAGCTGAGGTGACACATTCCTAGTATGACAGCTGCTACTTTAAAGACATGTTGCTTTGAACATTTTGGAAATGGTAAGAAAAATAAAAAGATGGCCTTCTTCCCCCTGTCCCTCAAAGATTTTTGGTTTTGGTGGAAATTTGTGATTTTTGTCTCCAGAGCTGTGTGAAAAAGACTGACCTCTGGGCTCCAAATTTTCTGCAATCCCTTCCAGCCCTCTGCAAAATTTTAGGGTTGTTTTCTTAGCCTGACACTGCCGATTTTATCCGATGTCTGAAAACATATTGTTTTTTTGACAAATAACATTTGAAACTGTTTACTCAGATGACCTGTTAAGAGAAATTTAACTTTGAATAAATTCGATCCACGGAAAATTAAGTTAGCTAAATGAAATGTCGAGGGTGGTAGGTAACTCTAGCAGAAATGAATTCCTTGTAATATTTATTTATACACTTCACAGTCTGTCTCTAGAAAAATCTATCATCTTTTGGTTTTGAATTCTTTGATATTTTAAGGAAATGAGCTTTTCCTCAGAGTGCCTCTTTCAAATAATCTTTGGAAGAAGGAAAAAATTTTAAATGACAGGCTTTGGCCTGGGGCTTCGCTCCGAGATCGTTTGAGTTTCCTTTCAGTAAGGGCTCATCTCGCTCCTGCTGCCTGGCTTATTTGGGTCTGAGGTCTCTGAAGATGGGGGAGACCTTCTGGTCTTGTTTTGTGGACCATGCTGAGACTGAGAGGGGCACCAAGCCTGGAGGATGTGCCGGGATTGGGAACCTCCTGGAATCAGGTGTGTAGCAGAATGGCTGGAGACACCATCATCTAAGAGTTATATGAGTGTGAATTGCACTAGGGTGAGAGAAGCCTGCCAAGGGGTCAGTGTGGCCCTAACAGGATAGTGACACTCGGGCACAGACTGGCAAGCAGGGCAAGTGTGCTCAGGATGCAGGCGTGGACAAAGGGCTGGGATCCTACTATTTTGGGGTTTCAGCCATGCTTTAGGGTTGGCTGGTTTAAAAATCACAGGGTTGGGCATGACCAATCTACAGAGCATGAAAGGTCCAACTTTCTCCTCTTTTACCTGAAAAAAAAACCGAGCTCCAGAGGGGATAAGTGACCTGCCGAAGGTCACTGGGCTTGTCAGAAGCAACTCCACAAAGATCTTAATACCTATTGATAATTGAAAAATTAAGAGTTTTGGAAGTCCCAGGGTCTAGAGCAGTGTTTGTCCAATAGAAATATGATGCAAGCTACAAATATATTTGTAAATTTTTTAGTACTCATGTTAAAGATGAAAAAGAAACAGGCGAGGTTAATTTTAATGATATATTTTGCTTAACTGAATATATCCAAAATATTAGGAATGCCAGATTTCAACCACCTTGGCATGGTTATCATTGGCAAGAAGTAAATTAAAAAAAAAAAGTCTTAAAATCCATGCACTATTTAACTAGCTCACATAACTTGCATTAACTTTTCTCTGCAGTTATAATTTTCCTAACAGTTCAAGTAATAGCTGCTGACGTTCTTAAGTAGAACACATTAGAAAGGAATGTGACCTGCTTTTTATTTTGTATCAAATTCTTAATTAGATAGGTGAGAGGAGCTCCTGTAATGGAGGAGTCCCCCAGATTTAGGGGTTTAGCACAATAGAACTTCATAACTTTCTCAAGTAAAATTCTGATCCATGATTGGTCCTGATGGAAGAGGTGGCAGGCATAGACTCAGGAACCTTCCGCCTTGTGGCTCCCCCATCCTCAAACTTGACTTCTAAAGTCACCATGTTTCTTCACCTTAGGGGAAAAGCATGGAGGATTGTGTCATCTCTGCTCACATTCCATTGGCCAGAGTCCGTCACATGACAACATCTAACTGCAAGGGAGGCTGGGAAATGTCTTTAGCAGAGAGCTCAGGAAGAAAACAGATTTCGTGAAGAGCTAGCCAGTCTCTGCCATATTTATTTTCCCCCAAACTTGTTTCTTTTTGCAAAAACAAATTTCTAAACTTCTCTTTATGCTTATCTTTTTACGAAAGCAACAAACTCCCATTATAGAAAAATCAAAACTCAAACTTACATCTTCAAAATCTGCCTTTAGCTCTTGGCTTGATTGTCACGATTCTCTCCTGATCAAGATGACAAGATCTGATTCTCATTTTACTTTGAGAGAGTCACAAGTGAGGTGGGAATTGTTACACTTGTGATCATTTGCAAATTGATTCTTTTCTTTGTCAATATGAGAACTATGGGAAAAATAATGAATGTTTGAGTAGAGGTGAAGTCTCTGGGCAACAGCATGGAAAGAACTTGGGTTCATTTGGGAAGAAATTCCAAATCCCAGTTCCATCAGTTGCTACCCATGTGGCCCCCAAGTGAGTTTCCTGAATTCTTTGAACCTCATTTGCATCATCTGTAAAGTACAAGTTGAGATGCCCACTGCACGGGGTGGTGGTAATCATTGAATGAAGGAAGTTTTGTCAGACAATTGGGACCTAAGTCATAATAGGTTCTTAATAAATTGTTTATTATTGTTATCTTCATTATCAAAAATATGATGGAGGACAGACTGATGGTGATCGTTTACAGAGACTTTACCATCCTGCCAGCACATTAGAACATCGTGGGATTGGTAAGATTGTTTTAAGTGTGAATAGGTTAGTTATTGTAGTTCAGCAACAATGCAGTGTTCTTAGAAGTTGAGTTATGCACAGAAGACAGGTAGAGGTGTTAACTAGTAGACTTCTGACTAATGTGGTTTTCTAGCCCAAGAGGCCTCTGTAGGCAAACAGGACAAAATCGGGAGTAAAGGGTTTTCTACTTTACACTAACAAAGTGTCAGCAGGAAAGATCCAGACACTATTCATTTCTTCTAGCTTTGACATTCCTTGAGAACTTCTTTATTGAGCTCCTCTTTAAAACCCTGGTCTTTAAAGCAGCCCAGACAGCCTAATCCAGTGAAGGGTGCCTGGAAGTTTCCAGAGACACAGGTAAGGGATGATAAACTCTGCTCTTTGATTTGAAACTTTCACGGACTTGTCTGTTTGCAAAGCGTTTTAGACTTTTCAAAGCGTTTTCATGTTCATTAGCTCACCGGAACATGTTTGACCCTTAGCAGATACTTTAAGGTTGGTAACAACTAGCATTATGATGCCCAATTGATAAATATGGGAGACACTGAGGCCAAGGAAAGTTGAGTTAAAGAGTTGAGAATTAGTAGAGTCATAAATATGGAGAGGAGTTTAGGTGTTATGGATTCACATGGCTTCCAAACGCTGCTCCTCCAAGCCTGGGCTCAGCTGACCAAGACCCTTGGCCAAATCTGGGCCATTACATGTTTTTAAAAATAAAGTTTTATTGGAACACAGCCACACACATTCACCTATGTATTGTCTTTGGTTGCTTTTGCTCTATGAAGACAGAGTTGGGTAGTTGCAACACAGACCACAGGGCTCACAAAGCCTAAAATATTTATTCTCTGGCGCATTATAGAAACATTCATCACCCCCTGCTCTAGCCCCTGGGGCTGGTGCCTCAGGGTGCCCTGGAGGGGAGGTTGAGTCAGGAGTGACACCCCCAAGTTCCCCTCTGCTCTCCCTGCCCCTCCCCATGGTGCCTGTGCCGTATTAAATATTTTTAATATCACCCTTCGTCTGGGAGTCTGTGATTCAGGCACACACCCCCACCCTTCTCCCCACAAACTCATGGAGACACACAATAAAAAACCACCAGAGGCGGGGCAAGATGGCAGACTGGTGAGCTGTATGTTTTAGTTACTCCTCCAGGAAAGTAGGTAAAAAGCCAGGAACTGCGTGGACTGGACACCACAGAGCAATCTGTCTTTGGGCATACTTCATACAACACTCATGAAAACGTGGAACTGCTGAGATCACCGAAATCTGTAAGTTTTTGCGGCCAGGGGACCCGCGCCCCTCCCTGCCAGGCTCAGTCCCGGGGGAGGAGGGGCTGTCAGCTCCAGGAAGGAGAAGGGAGAATTGCAGTGGCTGCTCTCATCGGAAACTCATTCTACTGATTCAAACTCCAACCATAGATAGACTGAGGCCAGACACCAGAGACTCTGAGAGCAGCCAGCCCAGCAGAGAGGAGACGGGCATAGAAGGAAAACAACACGAGAAGCTCCAAAGTAAAAGCAGAGGATTTTTGGAGTTCTGGTGAACACAGAAAGGGGAAGGGCGGAGATCAGGCCTTGAGGCGCATATGCAAATCCCGAAGCAAGGCTGATCTCTCTGCCCAGGGCACCTTTCCTTAATGGCCCTGGTTGCTTTGTCTATTAGCATTTCAATAACCCATTATATCTCTGTGGTGGGCCGTTTTTTTTTTTTTTTTTTTTTTTTTTTTTTTTTTTTTTTAAATCCTTTTTGCTTTTTCTAAAACAATTACTCTAAGAAGCTCAATACAGAAAGCTTCAAAGAATTGAAATTTGGGCACGTCAAGTCAAGAGCAGAAATAAGAGAGCTCTGAGACAAAAGGCAATAATCCAGTGGCTGAGAAAATTCACTAAACAACACAACTTCCCAAGAAAAGGGGGGTGTCCGCTCACAGCCACCATCCTGGTGGACAGGAAACACTCCTGCCCATCGCCAGCCCCATAGCCCAGAGCTGCCCCAGACAACCCAGTGTGACGGAAGTGCTTCAAATAACAGGCACACACCACAAAACTGGGCGTGGACATTAGCCTTCCCTGCAACCTCAGCTGAATGTCCCAGAGCTGGGAAGGGGGAGCAGTGTGAATTAACAGAGCCCCATTCAGCCATCATTTGAGCAGACTGGGAGCCTCCCAACACAGCCCAGCAGCCCAGAACTGCCCTGGGGGGACGGCACTCACCTGTGACATAGCACAGTCATCCCTCAACAGAGGACCCGGGGTGCACAGCCTGGAAGAGGGGCCCACTTGCAAGTCTCAGGAGCCATACGCCAATACCAAAGACTTGTGGGTCAGTGGCAGAGACAAACTGTGGCAGGACTGAACTGAAGGATTAGACTATTGCAGTAGCTTTAAAACTCTAGGATCATCAGGGAGATTTGATTGTTAGGGCCACCCCCCCTCCCCGACTGCCCAGAAACACGCCCCACATACAGGGCAGGCAACACCAACTACACACGCAAGCTTGGGACACCAATTGGGCCCCACAAGACTCACTCCCCCACTCACCAAAAAGGCTAAGCAGGGGAGATCTGGCTTGTGGAGAACAGGTGGCTCGTGGACGCCACCTGCTGGTTAGTTAGAGAAAGTGTACTCCACGAAGCTGTAGATCTGATAAATTAGAGATAAGGACTTCAACTGGTCTACAAACCCTAAAAGAACCCTATCAAGGACAGCAAATGCCACGAGGCCAAAAACAACAGAAAATTATAAAGCATATGAAAAAACCAGACGATATGGATAACCAAAGCCCAAGCACCCAAATCAAAAGACCAGAAGAGACACACCTAGAGCAGCTACTCAAAGAACTAAAGATGAACAATGAGACCCTAGTACGGGATATGAAGGAAATCAAGAAGACCCTAGAAGAGCATAAAGAAGACATTGCAAGACTAAATAAAAAATGGATGATCTTATGGAAATTAAAGAAACTGTTGACCAAATTAAAAAGATTCTGGACACTCATAGTACAAGACTAGAGGAAGTTGAACAACGAATCAGTGACCTGGAAGATGACAGAATGGAAAATGAAAGCATAAAAGAAAGAATGGGGAAAAAAATTGAAAAACTCGAAATGGACCTCAGGGATATGATAGATAATATGAAGCGTCCGAATATAAGACTCATTGGTGTCCCAGAAGGGGAAGAAAAGGGTAAAGGTCTAGGAAGAGTATTCAAAGAAATTGTTGGGGAAAACTTCCCAAATCTTCTAAACAACATAAATACACAAATCATAAATGCTCAGCGAACTCCAAATAGAATAAATCCAAAAAAACCCACTCCGAGACATATACTGATCACACTGTCAAACATAGAAGAGAAGGAGCAAGTTCTGAAAGCAGCAAGAGAAAAGCAATTCACCACATACAAAGGAAACAGCATAAGACTAAGTAGTGACTACTCAGCACCCACCATGGAGGCGAGAAGGCAATGGCACGATATATTTAAAATTCTGAGAGAGAGGAATTTCCAGCCAAGAATACTTTATCCAGCAAAGCTCTCCTTCAAATTTGAGGGAGAGCTTAAATTTTTCACAGACAAAGAAATGCTGAGAGAATTTGCTAACAAGAGACCTGCCCTACTGGAGATACTAAAGGGAGCCCTACAGACAGAGAAACAAAGACAGGACAGAGAGACTTGGAGAAAGGTTCAGTACTAAAGAGATTCGGTATGGGTACAATAAAGGATATTAATAGAGAGAGGGAAAAATATGGCAAACATAATCCAAAGGATAAGATGGCCGATTCAAGAAATGCCTTCACGGTTTTAACGTTGAATGTAAATGGATTAAACTCCCCAATTAAAAGATATAGATTCGCAGAATGGATCAAAAAAAATGAACCATCAATATGTTGCATACAAGAGACTCATCTTAGACACAGGGACACAAAGAAATTGAAAGTGAAAGGATGGAAAAAAATATTTCATGCAAGCTACAGCCAAAAGAAAGCAGGTGTAGCAATATTAATCTCAGATAAAATAGACTTCAAATGCAGGGATGTTTTGAGAGACAAAGAAGGCCACTACATACTAATAAAAGGGGCAATTCAGCAAGAAGAAATAACAATCGTAAATGTCTATGCACCCAATCAAGGTGCCACAAAATACATGAGAGAAACATTGGCAAAACTAAAGGAAGCAATTGATGTTTCCACAATAATTGTGGGAGACTTCAACACATCACTCTCTCCTATAGATAGATCAACCAGACAGAAGACCAATAAGGAAATTGAAAACCTAAACAATCTGATAAATGAATTAGATTTAACAGACATCTACAGGACATTACATCCCAAATCACCAGGATACACATACTTTTCTAGTGCTCACGGAACTTTCTCCAGAATAGATCATATGCTGGGACATAAAACAAGCCTCAATAAATTTAAAAAGATTGAAATCATTCAAAGCACATTCTCTGACCACAATGGAATACAATTAGAAGTCAATAACCATCAGAGACTTAGAAAATTCACAAATACCTGGAGGTTAAACAACACACTCCTAAACAATCAGTGGGTTAAAGAAGAAATAGCAAGAGAAATTGCTAAATATATAGAGACGAATGAAAATGAGAACACAACATACCAAAACCTATGGGATGCAGCAAAAGCAGTGCTAAGGGGGAAATTTATAGCACTAAACGCATATATTAAAAAGGAAGAAAGAGCCAAAATCAAAGAACTAATGGATCAACTGAAGAAGCTAGAAAATGAACAGCAAACCAATCCTAAACCAAGTAGAAGAAAAGAAATAACAAGGATTAAAGCAGAAATAAATGACATAGAGAACAAAAAAACAATAGAAAGGATAAATATCACCAAAAGTTGGTTCTTTGAGAAGATCAACAAGATTGACAAGCCCCTAGCTAGACTGACAAAATCAAAAAGAGAGAAGACCCATATAAACAAAATAATGAATGAAAAAGGTGACATAACTGCAGATCCTGAAGAAATTAAAAAAATTATAAGAGGATATTATGAACAACTGTATGGCAACAAACTGGATAATGTAGAAGAAATGGACAATTTCCTGGAAACATATGAACAACCTAGACTGACCAGAGAAGAAATAGAAGACCTCAACCAACCCATCACAAGCAAAGAGATCCAATCAGTCATCAAAAATCTTCCCACAAATAAATGCCCAGGGCCAGATGGCTTCACAGGGGAATTCTACCAAACTTTCCAGAAAGAACTGACACCAATCTTACTCAAACTCTTTCAAAACATTGAAAAAAATGGAACACTACCTAACTCATTTTATGAAGCTAACATCAATCTAATACCAAAACCAGGCAAAGATGCTACAAAAAAGGAAAACTACCGGCCAATCTCCCTAATGAATATAGATGCAAAAATCCTCAACAAAATACTTGCAAATCGAATCCAAAGACACATTAAAAAAATCATACACCATGACCAAGTGGGGTTCATTCCAGGCATGCAAGGATGGTTCAACATCAGAAAAACAATCAATGTATTACAACACATTAAAAACTCGAAAGGGAAAAATCAATTGATCATCTCAATAGATGCTGAAAAAGCATTTGACAAAATCCAACATCCCTTTTTGATAAAAACACTTCAAAAGGTAGGAATTGAAGGAAACTTCCTCAACATGATAAAGAGCATATATGAAAAACCCACAGCCAGCATAGTACTCAATGGTGAGAGACTGAAAGCCTTCCCTCTAGGATCAGGAACAAGACAAGGATGCCCGCTGTCACCACTGTTATTCAACATTGTGCTGGAAGTGCTAGCCAGGGCAATCCGGCAAGACAAAGAAATAAAAGGCATCCAAATTGGAAAAGAAGAAGTAAAACTGTCATTGTTTGCAGATGATATGATCTTATATCTAGAAAACCCTGAGAAATCAACGATACACCTACTAGAGCTAATAAACAAATTTAGCAAAGTAGCGGGATACAAGATTAATGCACATAAGTCAGTAATGTTTCTATATGCTAGAAATGAACAAACTGAAGAGACACTCAAGAAAAAGATACCATTTTCAATAGCAACTAAAAAAATCAAGTACCTAGGAATCAACTTAACCAAAGATGTAAAAGACCTATACAAAGAAAACTACATAACTCTACTAAAAGAAATAGAAGGGGACCTTAAAAGATGGAAAAATATTCCATGTTCATGGATAGGAAGGCTAAATGTCATTAAGATGTCAATTCTACCCAAACTCATCTACAGATTCAATGCAATCCCAATCAAAATTCCAACAACCTACTTTGCAGACTTGGAAAAGCTAGTTATCAAATTTATTTGGAAAGGGAAGATGCCTCGAATTGCTAAAGACACTCTAAAAAAGAAAAACGAAGTGGGAGGACTTACACTCCCTGACTTTGAAGCTTATTATAAAGCCACAGTTGCCAAGACAGCATGGTACTGGCACAAAGATAGACATATAGATCAATGGAATCGAATTGAGAATTCAGAGATAGACCCTCAGATCTATGGCCGACTGATCTTTGATAAGGCCCCCAAAGTCACCGAACTGAGCCATAATGGTCTTTTCAACAAATGGGGCTGGGAGAGTTGGATATCCATATCCAAAAGAATGAAAGAGGACCCCTACCTCACCCCCTACACAAAAATTAACTCAAAATGGACCAAAGATCTCAATATAAAAGAAAGTACCATAAAACTCCTAGAAGATAATGTAGGAAAACATCTTCAAGACCTTGTATTAGGAGGCCACTTCCTAGACTTTACACCCAAAGCACAAGCAACAAAAGAGAAAATAGATAAATGGGAACTCCTCAAGCTTAGAAGTTTCTGCACCTCAAAGGAATTTCTCAAAAAGGTAAAGAGGCAGCCAACTCAATGGGAAAAAATTTTTGGAAACCATGTATCTGACAAAAGACTGATATCTTGCATATACAAAGAAATCCTACAACTCAATGACAATAGTACAGACAGCCCAATTATAAAATGGGCAAAAGATATGAAAAGACAGTTCTCTGAAGAGGAAATACAAATGACCAAGAAACACATGAAAAAATGTTCAGCTTCACTAGCTATTAGAGAGATGCAAATTAAGACCACAATGAGATACCATCTAACACCGGTTAGAATGGCTGCCATTAAACAAACAGGAAACTACAAATGCTGGAGGGGATGTGGAGAAATTGGAACTCTTATTCATTGTTGGTGGGACTGTATAATGGTTCAGCCACTCTGGAAGTCAGTCTGGCAGTTCCTTAGAAAACTAGATATAGAGCTACCATTCGATCCAGCGATTGCACTCCTCGGTATATACCCGGAAGATCGGAAAGCAGTGACACGAACAGATATCTGCACGCCAATGTTCATAGCAGCATTATTCACAATTGCCAAGAGATGGAAACAACCCAAATGTCCTTCAACAGATGAGTGGATAAATAAAATGTGGTATATACACACGATGGAATACTACGCGGCAGTAAGAAGGAACGATCTGGTGAAACATATGACAACATGGATGAACCTTGAAGACATAATGCTGAGCGAAATAAGCCAGGCACAAAAAGAGAAATATTATATGCTACCACTAATGTGAACTTTGAAAAATGTAAAACAAATGGTTTATAATGTAGAATGTAGGGGAACTAGCAGTAGAGAGCAATTAAGGAAGGGGGAACAATAATCCAGGAAGAACAGATAAGCTATTTAACGTTCTGGGGATGCCCAGAAATGACTATGGTCTGTTAATTTCTGATGGTTGTAGTAGGAACAAGTTCACTGAAATGTTGCTATATTATGTAACTTTCTTGGGGTAAAGTAGGAACATGTTGGAAGTTAAGCAGTTATCTTAGGTTAGTTGTCTTTTTCTTACTCCCTTGCTATGGTCTCTTTGAAATGCTCTTTTATTGTATGTTTGTTTTCTTTTTAACTTTTTTTTCATACAGGTGATTTGAAAAAAGAAGGGAAAGTTAAAAAAAAAAAAAAAAAAAAAAAGAAAAAAAAAAAAAGAAAAAAGACAAACAAGGGGAAAAAAAAAAAAAAAAAGATGTAGTGCCCCCTTGAGGAGCCTGTGGAGAATGCAGGGGTATTCGCCTACCCCACCTCCATGGTTGCTAACATGACCACAGACATAGGGGACTGGTGGTTTGATGGGTTGAGCCCTCTACCATAAGTTTTACCCTTGGGAAGACGGTTGCTGCAAAGGAGAGGCTAGGCCTCCCTGTATTTGTGCCTAAGAGTCTCCTCCTGAATGCCTCTTTGTTGCTCAGATGTGGCCCTCTCTCTCTGGCTAAGCCAACTTGAAAGGTGAAATCACTGCCCTCCCCCCTACGTGGGATCAGACACCCAGGGAAGTGAATCTCCCTGGCAACGTGGAATATGACTCCCAGGGAGGAATGTAGACCTGGCACCGTGGGACGGAGAACATCTTCTTGACCAAAAGGGGGATGTGAAAGGAAATGAAATAAGCTTCAGTGGCAGAGAGATTCCAAAAGGAGCCAAGAGGTCACTCTGGTGGGCACTCTTATGCACACTTTAGACAACCCTTTTTAGGTTCTAAAGAATTGGGGTGGCTGGTGGTGGATACCTGAAACTATCAAACTACAACCCAGAACCCATGAATCTCGAAGACAGTTGTATAAAAATGTAGCTTATGAGGGGTGACAATGGGATTGGGAAAGCCATAAGGACCAAACACCACTTTGTCTAGTTTATGGATGGATGTGTAGAAAAGTAGGGGAGGGAAACAGACAGACAAAGGTACCCAGTGTTCTTTTTTACTTCAATTGCTCTTTTTCACTCTAATTATTATTCTTGTTATTTTTGTGTGTGTGCTAATGAAGGTGTCAGGGATTGATTTAGGTGATGAATGTACAACTATGTAATGGTACTGTAAACAATCGAAAGTACAATTTGTTTTGTATGACTGCGTGGTATGTGAATATATCTCAATAAAATGATGATTTAAAAAAAAAAAAAAAAAAAAAAAAAGTAAATGGGTTACCCATGCCCCAAACCTGCTTCAGTCCCAAAAAAAAAAAAAAAAAAAAAAAAAAAACCACCAACATCTGTCTGTCCACGTTTAAATTTTCGTTCATAAAGTTCACCTCCAAAGAAGGCTTGCAAGCCACTTGTCTGCACAACCCGCTTGCTCCAGGGCACCTGAGGGTCCGGGGCACCTTTCACCTCGGAGTCGTCTCCCCCCTGGAGTCAGAGAGCAGAGTGCACCCAGCGTGGCTTCAGGTGAGCCCATCAGCCCACAGGCAGTGGTGTTCCTGGGGTGTCACCAGGCCCTCCAGGAGCAGAGAGAGACTGTTAGACTGTGTCAGAGGCCATGACATTGGACCGGGATGGATGGAGCCCACTCTGGGGTGACCCAAGGGTGAAGCTGCCCCTGGCCCAGTGTACCCCCTTGATGGCCCTTGTGGCCTGGGAGAATGATGGCACCTCTTCCTAATGGCCAAGGAGTAAAGGGGTTCCAGCCTGTGTCCAGACTTCGCAGGGATCCTGCTCATCCCGGGCGCCCCCTCCTCTGTCAGTCCTGGTGCCTGCCTGGAGGCTGTTTTCTTGAATCCTTCACTCGGAGATGATCCTCCACCCTCTCACTTTGCAGATGAAGCCACCGCTGAGGTCTAGAGGGCTGATGTCAGGTCTCATGGGTTCCCACCAGCTAGCAGCAGAGTGAGGACGAGGGCCCAGCTTTCCCCAGGCTCTCCTGGCTTCCACCTTTAAGACAGGCTGCTCTCCTCGCCTTGTTTGTGTGTGGAGTTGGCCCTGAGTCACGTATGCAAATCCGGGTTCCCAGTGGGGCCCCCCTGCCCTTCTCCAAGTGCTCTCGGAGTCCTGGAGCAGCCTCAGCATCCCCTGGGAATCTGCTAGGAATGCAGATTCCCAGGCCTGCCCCAGGCTGACTGAGTCAGGCCCTCTAGCCATCTGAGTTTTGCCAAGCCCTCCAGGGGGTTCTGAGGCCAGCTCGAGTGTGCGGACCTCTGGCTTGGCTCACTGATTCACGATCCTGGCTGCGTCTTGGACTGAGTCCCCTGGGGAGATTTTTAAGCCCTGCTCAGGGCTAGTCAACCAGAGTGTCTGGGTGGGTCCCCAGCATTGGGGGTTTTTAAAGCTCCCCACGTGATTCTGTGGCAGCCAAGGCTGAGAACCACGGCCGAGGTGCCCCCTGTGTTCTCTGGCCACCTCTGTAGAGCTGACCATAGGAATCGGGTTGAGGGCAAGAGAGCTGGGCCAGTAAGAACCTTTTTCCTCCCACCTCCTGCGCAAGCAAGCGAACAGACACCAAACCTATCTCGTATCATCGAGCCCTCCTTGAGTGCCATATTCAGTCATTCATTTTTATACTCCATCTTGGCAGGGGTGGGGGAATTGGGTTTTGTTTCTAAGATTTCTTCCCCTGAGAAATGCCAGGGTGGAATTTCACCCTGGCTGTATTTTAAAGTCCCTGTGTATAAGAATGGGGTCTGGAGGTTCCCGCCTTGTCCTCTCTGTGGATCTAATCTTACATCTGATTGAGGCCTTTGGTTGCCTCAGTGCTTACCTCCCCCACCTCCTCCAACTCCCCACTCACAGTTGAGTTTCCTGATACACTGTTAAATCCAGTACTTGGAATAAAATTTCCATAGTCGAACAATGAAATCCCTGAATTAAAGATTAGCAGCCTTAGTTTAGAAAACTCTTAGAATCAAAGGGGTTTGAGCCCAGATCTGTGGTTTCTTCATGCCTGCTGTACTGGTTTGTATGTATTATGTCCCCCAGAAAAAGCTGTGTTCTTTGGTGCAGTCTGGTGGGGGCAGACATATTAGTGTTGATTAAGTTGGAGCATTTGGATTAAGTTGTTTCCATGGAGATGTGCCCCACCCAACCATGGGTGATAACTCTGATTGGATAATTTCCATGGAAATGTGGCCCCGCCCATTCATCATGGGCCTCGATTAGTTTACTGGAGCACTATAAAAGCTCAGACAGAAGGAGAGAGCTTGCTACAGCCAAGAGGGACACTTTGAAGAATGCACATGAGCTGATATAGGAGCTACAGATGAGAGACAGTTGAAAATGGCTGTTGAAAGCAGACTCTTGCTCCAGAGAAGCCAAGAGAGGACAAACACCCCAAGAGCAACTAAGAGTGACATTTTTGAGGAGCTGAAGCCTAGAGAGGAATGTCCTGGGAGAAAGCTATTTTGAAACCAGAATTCCGGAGCAGACGCCAGACATGTGCCTTCCCAGCTAACAGAGGTTTTCTGGACACCATTGGTGTCCAGTGAAGGTACCCGATTGCTGATGACTTACCTTGGACACTTTATGACCTTAAGACTGTAGCTTTGTAACCAAATAAACCCCCTTTATAAAAGCTGATCCATTTCTGGTGTTTTGCAATAAGGCAGCATTAGCAAACCAGAACACCTGCCAAGACCTTTGTGCTGCGGAGCTCAGCCTGGGCTCCCCAGCCTGGAGCTCCCTGTGGGACATCAAGGCTCACCCTTGATGTCTTATGGTTGATCCCATGTAGTTGGGATCAGAGACACTATGCTGAGAAAGGAATGAAAACAGTCCACAGGCAGTTGGGACAGGCCACTGTGGAAGGAGTAAAGGGCTGGGGTGGTCCCAAGAGTCAGGCTGAACTCACAGAAGCTTCCATTTCTTGCAGTCATTGAGTGGAGCCTGGAAGTGCCTAGCCTGTCTATGGGTCAGTGAGGGAACCAAAAGAACTCAGGAATGCCCCAGACTTTTATGTTAATTAATTGTAAAGACCTCATGGGCCAGAGCGGTTAGAAACAGGGACGAGGAGCTGACAGACCTAGGCCAGAACCCTCACTTTGACACACAAGGGCTTTTGGGAGCTGGGTTAGTCACTCAACCTCTCAGAGTCTTGATTCCTTCTTTGCAAAGTGGGGACATAAATGGTACAAAGAGAAAAGGTGTCCCTGAGGAGTCGGTGGGGCTCTGAGTGGGTAGAGTACTTAGCAGGCAGCTAACTCTCAATTGACCAATGGATCCCCATCCGCTGAGCACCCATTTTTCAGTGATCCCAAGCAGTCCCACAAACAGGAGCTCAGCTAGTTATGCTTAGGGGATGGTGGTTGTTATTCATGCCACTGGTTTCTCTCTCTGCCTTGAGGATGTGGGAGTTAGTATGGGGGAGAGACAAATGTATCTGACACGTGCTAATTAATATTATAGGAACCCAGGCAGAAAATACACAGTCTCAATTTTCAAAGCAGAAGTGCCTGTCACACAGACACCCTGCCAGTATCAACTAAAGCCTCCCACCAGATCTTTCTTGGGTAGCAGATATTCCACTTTTGCTGAAATCTCATTGATTTGCCCTGGGAAAATTGATGGAAAAATTGCTGATGATGGGAATTTTGATCTTTGGATAGAAGATGCAAAGTTGGGTGTCGAGAATGGATATCAGTGAATGCAAGGAGAGATAATGAAGGGCTGTGGACAGATGGAAAAGAAGTGGGGCCTCTTTTGAACTCCCCATTCACTATCATGATTGATGAGATATGAGTCAGCCCTTTGAACATGCCTAATTGAATCATCCAAAAAAGAGGTTGCATAGAAGCGGCTATCCTTCCATGTTCAAGAAGCTTAGAGATTCCCCATCATCTGCTCCATTTTAATCACAAACACTGGACTGGTTTATTAAATTGAGTCATAATTTAATACTGAATGTAAAGGAAGGGAAGTTATAATGCAGCTGTTCTTCACCTCTGTTAGGCAATTTTATCCATTGACTGTGGTTTCATGTGGGACGTTGACCCATGGAAGGAAACATTTTGTGTTCATGGCTCACAAGAGCATGGATTCTTCTAGCAGTGCCCAGGCCCAAAGCTTGGTGCCTGGTGGCTCTGCTTAGTGGTTGCCAGGGGTAAAGCATCTCTCAGTAATTGCCTTATGAATCTGGAGTTACTGTCCTATGGATGCCACAGTTGCACGTGCTATTTATTTAAAATTTTAGATCCTTTTTCTCCCTTCCCGTCTAGGCTCAAGAATCTTGCCTTTAGGTACTTTCTTTTTTGTTTTGCTCCAATATTTTATTATGAACATTTAAAAATGTACAGAAAAATGTAGAGAATTTTACAGTGAGCACGCAGCACCTAGATTCTATAATTTACATTTTACTATACTTGTTTGATCACGTTTATCCATCTCTCCAGCCCTATTTTATTTTAGCAGATTTCAAAGTAAGTTGTGGAAACCAGTATGCTCCCTCTCACACACTTTGCATGTGTGTCATTAATCAGTACTCATTTACTGTTTTCTTTTTAGCTAATGTGCACAGTGAAATGCACAAATCTCAAGCGTACCAACAGTGAGTTCTAGCTATGTGTACAACTGTGCACACAACTTTTATTGCAGTGCAAAAGGTGTCAGCATCCCAGGAAGTTCCCTCTGCTCCTTCTCGGGAAACCTCGCCCAGCCCTGCCCTAATACACCCCTCTTCTGATTTCTGTCACCACAGATTGGTTTATGCGTATTCTGAAACTTTATATATATGGGGCGTACACTGTGTACTCTTTGCTGTAAGTTCTTCATTCAGCACACTGTTTTTGAGATTCATCCATGTTCTGTGAGTAGATACAGTCTTGATTGTAAATGTTTATGTACAAATATAGATGATTGTACATGTACACATATGCCAAACTTTCCAAGAAAAGGTGTATTGCCTCTAGGATCTGCCTTGTAGATTTAACTCACTTTTCTTAGATACTTATCTTAGGCCTTTTTGCGGTGTCCGGAAGATGAGTCTGAGCTTTGATTGGCCAGAGAAGGTAGTTTATAGACAAGGGCCAGTCATCCATAACACCCCCGCTCACTGCCTTCAAAAGTAGAACCACGAGCTGGACTCAGAGACCTATGGTAGAAGAGAGGGAGGGAGGGAGCTAAGGAAGGTGGGGAGGAAAGGAAGAACCTGCCTTGCACCCGATACACCACTTACGGCCTTGTGTTCAGATGTGCGGCTGCACAGTCAGTTATCATAGGAAGTGGGAGGAGAGCAGCTGAGAAGCTGGAGTAAATGGTGTGCTTCATTAAGAGAGCAGCCTTATGCATTCTCCTAATGCTGCTGTTTCCAGGGGCCAGAGGTCCCCACAGCATTATTCTCTGCCAGAGCTGGGCTGACTCCTCCTTACAAACGCCAATATCAGCAAGATTTCTTCCTTCGTGCACCTTTGCTGGAAAACAGATGCCTCGTTAGCTAAGGAAGCAAGGCCCCTTCACTAAAGTGGGAGTTGTATGTGGTAAGGTCTTTGGAAAGCACTAGAGCCGATTCTGTTCCAGCAGAACACGTTGCTGGAGTGGGTCCTCATTTGTTTGTGTTCCTTTTTTTATGTGTCTGCTCCTGGGACCCAAGTCAACTGTGAGCGGGTCCTTTGAGAGGCACACTGGTATGTACAATGATGTCACACCCTTGGCAATCATTGCGACCATCAACAAGCTTGACTTAGTTTGGGTTCCCCTAGAAGCAGTTGCTGAGACAAGGATTTGGGTGCATGTAGTTGATTTAGGAATTGATCCCAGGAAATGCCAGTAGGGGAGTGGAGAGGTGACACAGGGAAGGGAAGACAAGGTAGCCAATGCACAGCACTATCAGCAAGTTACCACCATGGGCAACTGAGCTTAATCTCACTGGGAAACTTGGGGAGACGAAGTAGAGCACATGCCTTAGAGTTATCCCACCCGATATGGGGAGGGAGCTGGGGTATTTATACACCACCTTCCTGCAGTCATTGCCCTGGCACTTCCAGCTTGCCCCTCCTGCAGGCTGGGTAGCTCCTGTGACCAGAGAAAGCCTGCCTGTAAAGGAGCACAGGTGCTGGTGGATGGAAATTAGGTTAGTGTACCTGGAAAAGGTAAGGGTGACGAGAGGCCAGTAGAACATCAGCAGTGATCACTAAATCCCTTCTTCCCCTTTTCCAACTAAGTAGTCTAAGCAATGTTTAATAAGTTGGAGAGCTCATCCTAGCCCCAGAAGACCATTTAACTGCACTTTCCACGTCCGCTGTGTGCAAATGTGTTTGTATTGCTAAGTGAGGGCATGCCGTCTCAGCCCATTAGTTTTCGTGGAGTTGTAATGTGTGTTTGTGAAAGTGCTGATGGCCGGTCAGCAGTGGGGCTCGGGCACAAGATCGAGGAGGTCTCCCCGGTGGCAGGCAGGCCGACGGTCCATGGGAGAGGGGGGGCATTCGTGAAACCAAGAACCGTTCATTCCTTCCTCACTCATCTTTTATTGCCTCTGTCCATGCATCAGACTTCTGGGGATGCCAGGAGAGCTCAAAGCACGTCAAAATTGGAAAAGAAAGAACACTTAGAAAATCCTGCCTAAGCTTTTTCTGCAAATAGAAACTTTGCTCCTAAGGGTTCAAATCCAAATCTTTTGACTTTTGCAACCAGCTAAGGTAAGAGAGTCCTTGCTAGAAGTGTTGCTTGGGACACATGTAAACTCAGGGAAAAGATTCAGTGAAGTCTTGGACAGAAAATGGGAAAATGTGTCTGTTCCCCTATCCCTGCCCCCCAAAGGCAGCCAGGGCTTTAGTCTTCAGCATATTTGTTATTTCAGGGCAATACACGGACTTTTCTAGCTCTAGAGTCAAAAGCAGGCATGTCTGTATCTTTCGGTAACTGTTCAGTCCCTCACTCGGCTCTGTGTTACATGAAATGAAATCTCTATTTCACACAAAATCACCTTTCAGCGAGACTTGATATGTTTGAAGAAGGGGACCCTGGGTCCCTGGTATTTGGGTCTTAAACATTTTCAAATTTCCAGAGCCCACCAACTGTGGGGCTTCTGAAGGCTTCAGAGAAGAACAGATCGGACTGAGGTGACATTCTTCAGCCCACAGCCTGGCACAAGGGGAGTTAACTTCCAGCCTGGAATTTGAGGCATCTTAAAGGTTGTAGAGTTCTGTTTCTAGTCCCAGAGGAAGGATTGCACCTTGTGTTTTAAAACATGCCCTCAAATGCTTTGCTTTCTCTCAACATGAAGTGGGCCCCAGTCCCTTTCCCCCTGAACATGGCTAGCCTTATTGACCTGCTTCTAACAGAGAGAGGGTAGCAGAAGTTGTGTGATTTCCAAAGCTGTGCCATAAAAGGCAACACACCTCCACCCAGCTCTTTCTCTGGACATTCACTCTTGGAACCCAGCCACCGTGTGTGAGGGAACCTGGACCTCATGCAGAGGAAGCAGGTAAGTCTTCCAGTCAAAGATTCCAACCGAGGTCCTAGATGACAGCCAGCATCAACAACCAGATGTGTGAGTGAAGAAACCTTCCGGATGACTCCAGCACCAGCCACCATCTGACTGCAGTCACCTGAGAGACCCTGAGTGACAACCCCCCCAGCTGAGCCCGATCACCCCCAGAAACCAGGAGAGATAAGAAACGGTGAATGATAGTGGCTATTTTATGCTGCTGGTTTGGATTGACTTGTTACGCAGCCATTGCAAAGGGATGACACATACACTTACCGTCACACTTCTACAGAACTTCTGGGGCCAGTGAAGGATCTCCACAGTCCATCTCCCACTCCTTTGTTTGGTGCAGTGAATCACCTCTTGTTCCTCAGGAAATCCAGCGTCTGGGGATATAGTGTGATGAAAAACTTGGCTGGTCTTCGTCCCCAGTTCTAGGGAAGCAACTTTTGAATCTTTGGAATTTCCTGTGGTAGGATTGTCTTTTGTTCTTCTTGATGCGCCCTGACAGAGGGCGGGGCCAGGCACACCTGCAGCCTTAAGGTGGGGGACTGATCGCACCAGAAAGACCAACCATGTGGTTAGGGTGTTGGGGCTTTGAGCCAGGTGTCATCAGCCCATATCAGCCTACCTCCCTGACCACTTGGAGGAAAGGGGTGCTGGAGATTGAATTCAACCACGTGGACACTGAGTCTGTCGATCATCCTATGGAATGAGACCCTGTACAAACTTGGGATGTTTGGAGCCCTGGAGAGCTTCCACAATTGATAAAACACCCTCTGTGCTGGGAGGGTGACACATTCTGTACATGAAGAGGACATGGAAACTTGCGCTTGAGACCCTCCCAGACTTAGCCCTATACCTCTCTTCTTTTGGCTTTTTCTGATCTGTATTTTTCTACTATAGTGAAACTAAAATTGTAAGTATAGCATTTTCAAAGAGTTTTCTGAATCTTCATAAAAAATTATCAATCCCAAGGGAGAACCCCCAAATTTGTAGCCACTTGGTCAGAAGTACAAGAGCCTGGGTCCCCGAACTTGAGTCTGGTGCCTGAAGGACAATCGTATAGAGGATTGCCCTTGACCTGTGGGGTCTGGCCTAATTTCTGGGAGTTAAGAGTAAGAAACGAGCTGATTGAGTTGCTGCAGTCTTTGTAGTTGGTGTCGGAAGCTGTTGTGAAAGTTGCGATCTTAGATGTTTTTGGTGCCTTTACAGGAGAGAAGAGACGAGGAGGAGAATGTCTCTTTCCGAATCCTGCAGACTCCAGCTTGCCACCATGTTGGCGATCTGGAGACAAAACTGAGTCAACCTTGGCAGATTGGGGATTGGGGGTCTGCTTGACATCTGTCTGTGAACCGTGGTGGCACAGCTGCTTCCTTTCCTCCTCCAGACAAGATTGCATGGTGGCCCACCATGCTACCTCCCCCATGGCTCTGGGCATGGGCTACAGACCCTGCACCCCTAACTCGCTTTTGTGTTGTGACCTCCACACCAGGGGCTCAGGTCTTGGGAATGATCAGGTTGGAGGATGCAGGGCAGGAGGGCATCGTTGTCCCTTCCAGTGCTTCAGGTCTGTGGAGGGGGCCCCTGGGGGCCGGCTAGGGCTCTTCTCTGGCACTTCCTCCCCTGCATCTCTCCCTGTTCAGCCCAGAAATGGCTTGGCCATTCCTGGGGAGAATTGTGAGAATGCATGTGAGAGAACTTTGAAAATCTGCTGGATGTTGCAAAAATGGAAGGTCCTGATAAGTGATTAGTAAGCCGTTGCTGAGTGGGACAGGAGCGGCACACCGATATAGCTGTTTCATCTTCTACCAAGGCTGTAAGTTAGAGTCCTCATTTCTCAATGCTCAAAGAGACCCTACAAAATCCTGTGACTCAGTGTGTCCCCTATAATGCCTGACTTCCCTTTGTAGCATCACCATCATCTCCTTGGGGAACGCACTCCCCACCTCCTTTTGGAGGCCTTTTCATCCTTGGGCAGCTGGGATTATTAAAATTGTCTTCCTTGTGATGAACCGAAATAATTCTCCTTTTCATCATTATGAGTTTTATAACATAAATCTCATTCATTTCCTTTGTGGTAGACCTTCTGATATTTGAGAGCAATTGAGTGCTTCCTTGTCCAGATGTCTGGCTCTTCAGTTTTTCAGCTGTCCCCCCTATGACATGGTTTGGAGGTACCATCCCCATTTTTTTTTTCTTGAAATAAACAGCAGTGTGGTGTTCATTTTATTTTTTTTAATTAAATTCAGTTTTATTGAAATATATTCACATACCATACAGTCCTCCATGGTGTACAATCAACTGTTCACAGTACCATCATATAGTTAGGCATTCATCACCCCAATCTATTTTCGAACATTTTCCTTACATCAGAAAGAATTGGAATAAGAATAAAAAATAAAAGTAAAAAAGAACACACCCAAATCATCCCTCCCATCCCACCCTATTTTTCGTTTAGTTTTTGTCCCTGTTTTTCTACTCATCCGTCCATACACTAGATAAAGTGAGTGTGAGCCACAAGGTTTTCACAATCACACTGTCAGCCCTTGTAATCTACATGGTTATACAATCATCTTCAGGAGTCCAGGCTACTGGGTTGGAGTTTGGTAGTTTCAGGTATTTACTTCTAGCTATTCCAGTACATTAAAGCCTAAGAGGTGTTATCTCTATAGGGCATAAGAATGTCCACCAGAGTGAGCTCTCGACTCCATTTGAAATCTCTCAGCCACTGAAACTTTATTTCGTTTCCTTTCACATCCCCCTTTTGGTCAAGAAGATATTCTCAAACCCATGGTGCCGGGTCCAGATTCATCCCTGGGAGTCATATCCTGCGTTGCCAGGGAGATTTACACCCCTGGGAGTCGGGTCCCATGTAGGGGGGAGGGCAGTGAGTTCACCTGCTGAGGTGGCTCAGTTAGCGAGAGAGAGGGCCACATCTGAGCAACAAAGAAGCACTCGGGGAGACTCTTAGGCCCAATTATATGCAAGTTTATCCTCTCCTTTGCAGTAACGAGCTTCATAAGGGCAAGTCCCATGTTAGAGGACTTGGCACATCAAACAATGTGATATTTATTTTATGCAGTTGAATTGGGCACATAGTGAGGTAAAAATTCCAGGTAGTTATCTTTAAGGGAAATCCTTTGTTTACATGGTTTTTCATATTAATTATTCTGGAAAGTTTTTGTACTCTGTTTAGTAGCAGGTTTCTTTTCTTGATAGTTTTTTGGCCCTGCCCGTTCTTGCTCCCAGGTCTTTTGGCTTCTGCTATTTCATTTGCTTTATCCTTTTGCAATTAGCCTTCCAGCAACATCCTGGTTACCCTGTGGGACAAAGGCTAAATTGCCTGTTCAATGCTTAAAAAGCAGACTCTCCTGTTACCATGTTTGAACAACCTGTGAAAAAATTGGACCTGGTTCGATCCATGCTCAGAGGTCAGATGTAGTTCTTACTTCAGGCGCAAACCCAGCCCTCCTAAGTTAGGACTTAAATCCACAGGTTCTCTCCAGGGCAAAGGTAAAGAGACCAGACGTTTGTGGAGTGTCTCCTGGGAGCCGGGGCTGGGCTCTGTGCTCTACCTGCATTATCTTGTTTGATTCTCCTAACACCTGTGAGTCAGGCCTTCCTGGAGAGGCTTAGTGTTGATCCCAGGCATGCAGGGAGGGCTGAGCTGGAGTTAAAACCTGGCCAAGCAAAGCCAGTGTTCACTGCCTTGCACCTTGCTCCTCCCAGGGCTGAACCTCAGGCGAGAATCTCGAGCTGGTGCGTTATTTCCACCAGTGCTGGTCTTTGCTCTGCAGGTGATGAGCCTTGAGTGGGCAGGGACTAGGGCTGTTTGCTCAAAATTGTACCCCCAGGGTCCAAAGAAAGAGTACTTGAACCATGGTTGTTGCATCTCAAATTTTGGCCAAACAGATGTTGAGTCTTCGTTGAATGAATGATTCAATGAATGAATGAATCCTTGTCACTTCTCTTTGGCATATTTTTGTTTTTGTTTTCACATTTTATTTTGAAACCACAAAAATTAGTGCAAAATAGTAGAAGGGGAACTACGACAAACCCCAGTATATTTGCTCTCAGCATTAGCAAATGTTAACAATTTTCATTTGCCTCCCATCTTTTTCCTTTTATAAGAAATAAAACATTACAGATCAAGTTGATATCCTTTTTATTTGCCTCATTAGGTCTTCTACTTTCAGAAGTAACCAGCAGACTTATTTTGGAGATCTGGCTGGTGTTTTAATGTTTTCACCTTATATATATATATACACACACACACAAATAAACAGTAAGTAATATTATTTGGTGTGTTTTCAAATTTAAATAAATGTTATTTTACCATATGTAATGTTCTGAAATGTGTTTTTTTCCCCACTCATGTTTTTTGAGGTCTGTTCATGTTTATAAATATGAGTCTGGCTCATTCATTTTAATTGCTGCCTAGTATTCCGTTGTAGGACTCTATCCCCATTTATTTATCCATTCGCCAGTAACAAGTATCTGGGTTGCTTTTAGTTCCCTGCTATGGGTAATTGATATTATTGTCACCCCAAGTTTTCAGGCAAGGAGACTTAGAGACAGCAGTGAAATGACCCATTTAAGGTATGACAGTTCTAATAGAATGTAGAACCAGAGAATGAACATATCTTCCGTCTTAAGCTGTGTGATCTTGCACCTGTGCCACAGTTGTCTTCCTTCACCAAAAGAGATGATAAGGTGAAGGAGATGTCAGGTGTCTTTTTCTTCTAAAAGCTCCAGGAAGGAAAAATGGCCATTTTTTGAGTGTCATGTGGCTGTTTCCTGTGCTTCAAGGAAGAGTGAAGACCCAGGCATGGTAGGAGGGTCATCCCGGATGTTGGGACTTATCTTCTCATTTCCAAGCTGTTGTTATCCTTAGGTGTGAAGCTCTCTGTGACCAAGTCACTCCACTGGGCGGCTGCCGGCCCCTCACTCGTAGCTTCATGGGTAAACAAAGCAGGATCAACCTTACAGCCGCCTCAAAGCCTGCTCTGAACTTTGCAAGAGGAGGAAGGAGGACACTGGTGATGTCCCAGCTCAGACATCCAAAGCTCTCTGTGCCGGTTTGGATATATTATGTCCCCCAAAATGCCATGTTCTTTGATGCATTCTTGTAGGGGCAGACATATTAGTGTTGATTAGGTTGGAATCTTTGGATTAGGTTGTTTCCATGGAGTTGTGACCCACTCAACTGTGGGTAATACCTTTGATTAGATTATTTCCATGGTGGTGTGGCCCCACCCATTCAGCATGGGTCTTAATTAGTTTACCGGAGGCCTGTAAGAGCTCAGACGGAAGGGGCTCAATACTGAAGTTAGAGAGACATTTTGAAGATGGTCTTCGAAAGCTGACTCTGACATTTTGGAAAACGCCATTTTGAAAAGCAACCTGGGAGTATGCAGATGCCAGCCACGTGCCTTCTCAGCTAACAGAGATTTTCCGGACACCATTGGCCATCCTCCAGTGAAGGTACCTGATTGTTGATGCCTTACCTCGGACACTTTACGGCCTTAGGACTGTAACTTTGTAACCAAATAAACCCCCTTTATAAAAGCCAATCCGTCTCTGGTATTTTGCATTCTGGCAGCATTAGCAAACTGGGACACTCCTGAACACCTGGGGAATGGGACCATCTGTTTCCGGGAGATTAACATCCTTTTTCACCTCAACTGAACATAGTGTCTCCGTAAAACAGGTTTTACAACAAGTTAACAAAAAGAGATTCATCATTTCTTTCCTCACCTTCTCTTTAAATAATTATGGCTTTGAATAACATTAATCAAGTTTTGCAAACTTCCCCAGTTTCTGGGACAATAAAGACCTCCTTTTCCCTTCTCAAGAGATGGCATAATGAAGTCTTTAAGCAACCTGGCTCTGTTACTTGCTCTTGAGTGGCCGGGGGCCATTTGCGTAACTTCCCCAACTTTCGATTTCCTCATCTTTCAAAGCAGATGATAAGGATCCCTGCCTCCCTTGCAGAGCAAATTTACCATGAAACGTAAGCCTCAGGGCTCCTTGCTTGCTGCAGACCCTTCCACAACCTTGGATCTGATTTCGTGTTCATAACCTGTAGGCTTTTCCATAGAGGGCCCCCAAATCCTGTACGCTTCAGCTGCCTAAACCCTGGGTCCATCTCCAGACACATAAAGTGGTTGTAAGATGAAGCACTCAGTGCAGGGATGTGCCTGTTACATCATTAGTGCACAGTAATGGTTAGCTGCTGTTAGGATAATTATTTAATTAAAAACCCACCCGGAGAGCCTCATGCCAGGCCTGGGAAAGCAGGTGTGTGGCAGCCCAATCAGTGGCCGTTATGCTTATTGGGTATTTTATTCTCTTAGTCTGCAGGTTCAGCTTTGTTAGGTTCATCCTCAAGGACAGTGTAAGGGGACCAGGGGTGGCGTTCTGGCTTGCCTGCCACTGCAGATTCTCTGGGGTGCGATAGACGTAGGTTTCCATGGATTCCTTAAACACCTCCCACCTTGCCCCATCACCTGGCTTCCCTGCAGGGTCTGATATTAGCGCAGACGACGAGGAGGTGAGCCGTCTGCCAGGCAAAGGATGTCATGAGGCTGTGAATCGATTCCCAGGCTTTCTTCCTTTCTTCGAAGACACCAGTGTGGCAATTCCTCAACTAAACGCCAACAGCAAAACATTTTACAGGACCCCGTCCCCCCGCACACAAGAAAAAGGCTAATGAGAAAATGCTAAACCACCAACAAGGACAGAGAAAGAGGACGGACTTGCAAAGGAGAGGGCAGTGATGATGAAAAATTCATTCTTGGACATTCATAATGCCTTGGCTTTCTTACATAATCCACTCCCTGACAACTTAGACCAGGATACTTTGGCCCTGTCTACATTTTAAGACCTGATGCGTTTTTGTTTTTGTTTTTTCCCCTCCCCTTTCCTTCTTAAATGCTAAGTGACAGTTGTGCTTCTAAATTTAATTCTTCCTGTTTTGGTTGCTTGGAATATTTGTTCACATAAAACCTGTATGTGCTGTCTGCAGGTTCTCCTTGGGAGGCTAATACTATCAGCAGCTGTCGCATCTCCTGGAAATAAAGCCCAGGGAAGGGTGGACCCACAGCCTCAGTGGGGTTAGCCAGACTGGTGTCTTCTGGTGGCACTTTCTTTTCTATACACCACTTCTTTTTCTGTACAAATACATACGTATTTGTTTACCCCCAGCGTTAGTTTCTTTGGCATTCTGTTTTTCACCCTTCCCAGTATTCCCCTTTGCCTTAGGAAGTCTCTAGCACTGCCTCTTTCATGAGGAAATGTGGAAAGATGGGTGTTCTTTCTGTGTAATTCTAAAAGCCATTTAAGGAATCTTATTCCAGTTTCTCACCTCTTTGAAGACCTTCTCAGCATTTGCTATGCTCTGGGTAGCCAGATTATTTGTAGTTTGAGGCACCCCAGACCGCAGGGAGGGTAAGGGATTTCTCCGAAGTTACACAGCATCTCAGAGCAGGTGCCACACCCTGAATTGGGGGACATGCGGTTCTCATTGGGTCTCTGTTCTTGGCCTTGCATGGCTATTTTTTTTTCCTTTTTAATTTTTGTTGGGATTGTTCAGATACCATACAATTATCCAAAGATCCAAAGTGTACAATCACTTGCCCCTGGGTACCCTCATACAGCTGTGCATCCATCACCACACTTAATTTTTGTTCAATTTTTAGAAACTTTTCATTACTCCAGACAAGAAATAAAGTGAGAGATGAAAAAAGAAAAAGGAAAAGAAAAAAAAAGGAAAAGAAAACTCGAATCCTCCCATATCCCTAACCAACCCCCCTCAATTGTTGACTCATAGTGTTGGTATAGTACATTTGTTACTGTTTATGAAAGAATGTTGAAATACTACTAACTGTAGTATATAGTTTGCAATAGGTATATATTTCTTCCCTATATGCCCCTCTATTATTAACTTCTAGTTGTATTGTCATACATTTGTTCTGGTTCATGGAAGAGTTTTCTAATATTTGTACAGTTAATCATGGACATTGCCCACCATAGGATTCAGTTTTATACATTCCCATCTTTTGACCTCCAGCTTTCCTTCTGGTGACATATATGACTCTGAGATTCCCCTTTCCACCTCATTCACACACCATTCAGCACTGTTAGTTATTCTCACATCTTGCTGCCGACACCTCTGTTTATTTCCAAACATTTAAGTTCATCCTAGTTGAACATTCTGCTCATACTAAGCAACCGCTCCCCATTCTTAAACCTCGTCCTATATTTTGGTACCTTATATTTCATGTCTATGAGTTTACATATTATAATTAGTTCTTATCAGTGAGACCCTGCAATAATTGTCCTAATGTGTCTGGCTTATTTCACTCAGTATATTGCCCTTGAGGTTTTGTCATCAACCCATTTTTTTTTTTTTTTTAAGATGGTTTTGTTCACACACCATATATTCCATCCTAAGTAAACAATTGATGGTTCTCTGTATGGTCGCATATTTATGTGTTCACCACCTTCACTACTGTCTGTATAAGGGCATCTACATTTCTTCCACAAGGAAGGAGGGAGAGTCAAAGAAGGTAGAGAGGCAAAAGAAAGAGGAAAAAAAAATGACAGCTAGGAAGCAGCAAAAGGAAAAATAACCTTAAATCAAAGTAGAGTGAAGAGTCAAACAACACCACCAATGTCAAATGTCTAACATGCCTCCCCTATCCCCCTCCTCTTATCTGCATTTACCTTGGTATATCACCTTTGTTACATTAAAGGAAGCATAATACAATGATTCTATTAGTTACAGTCTCTAGTTTACGTTGATTGCATCCCTCCCCCAATGCCTCCCCATTTTTAACACCTTGCAAGGTTGACATTTGCTTGTTCTCCCTTGTAAAAGAACATATTTGTACATTTTATCACAATTGTTGAACACTCTAGATTTCACCAAGTTACACAGTCCTTTTCTTTATCTTTCCTCTTTTCTTCTGGTGTCTCACATGCTCCCAACCTTCCTCTCTCAACCGTATTCATAGTTATCTTTGTTCAGTGTACTTACATTGCTGTGCTACCATCTCCCAACGTTGTGTTCCAAACCACTCACTCCTGTCTTCTCCTTTCACTCTGTAGTGCTCCCTTTAGTATTTCCTGTAGGGTGGCTGTCTTGTTCACAAAGTCTCTCATTGTCAGAAAATATTTTGAGCTCTCCCTCATATTTGAAGGACAGCTTTGCTGGATATGGGATTCTTGGTTGGCGTTTTTTCTCTTTCAGCATATTAAATATATCACACCTCTTCCTTCTTGCCTCCATGGTTTCTGCTGAGAGATCCACACATAGTCTTATTAAGCTTCCTTTGTATGTAATGGATCGCTTTTCTCTTGCTGCTTTCAGGATTCTCTCTTTGTCTTTGACATTTGATAATCTGATTATTAAGTGTCTTGGCATAGGCCTGTTCAGATCTATTCTGTTTGGAGTACACAGCGCTTCTTGCATCTGTAATTTTATGTCTTTTATAAGAGACGGGAAATTTTCATTGAGTATTTCCTCTATTATTGCCTCTGCCCCTTTTCCCTTCTCTTCTCCTTCTGGGACAACAATGATATGTACATTCTTGTACTTTGTTTCATCCTTAAGTTCCCGGAGATGTTGCTCATAGGATTTTTTCATTCTTTTCTCCATCTGCTCCTTTGTGTGTAGGCTTTCAGGTGTTTTGTTCTCCAGTTCTTGAGTGTTTTCTTCTGCGTCTTGAGATCTGCTGTTGTATGTTTCCATTGTGTCTTTCATCTCTTGTGTTGTGCCTTTCATTTCCATGGATTCTACTAGTTGATTTTTTGAATTTTCGATTTCTACCTTATGTATGCCCAGTGTTTTCTTTACAGCTTCTATCTCTTTTGTTAAATGTTCTCTAAACTTTTTGAATGATTTAGCATTAGTTGTTTAAATTCCTGTATCTCAGTTGAAGTGTACGTTTGTTCCTTTGACTGGGCCATAGCTTCGTTTTTGTTAGTGTAGGTTGTAGTTTTCTGTTGTCTAGGCATCTGACCTCCTAGGCCACCCCAATCAGGTTTTCCCAGATGAGAACAGGCTCAGGTCACAGAAGGAGGAAATATTCAGTATCTGCTTTCCCTGATGGTTTTTCTTAGAGGATTGATACACCTGTGCTTTTCTGCCCGGCAGGTGCACTTGTCAGCCTGTCACCGGCTGGTGTAAGAGGGTGTGGCCTGTGGCTCTCCTCCCCCAGGCTTTGGGGTCTGGTTCTGGAAAGGCAGGCAGTAGAGCTGGGCCCCTCCCTTTCCTCTTGGGAAGCTATGCCCCCTCCAGAGAGGTCACTGCATATCAATAAGTTCTTTGTTTCTCTCACTCTGCTGATCAAAGTGTTTTGATTTTAAAATGGCTGAGGCTGTCTTTACTGCAAAGCACTGCAAGCTGAAAACGGCTGAGGCTTTCTCCACAGGGAGAGAAAGGGACAGAAAAGCTCCCAGGTTCACCCGTCAGCCAGAGATAGCACCTGATCCTCTGGGCTCTCCGTTCTGAGACAGATATGTCCCCCGACTCTCCCAAGGTCAGTTGTCCCCAAAAGCCTCTGTCTGCTTGTTGAGGATTTGCTGTTTGTATTGAGCAGTTAACATTAAAACTCCATTTGGAGCTGGGCTGAGAGAGTGCTGCTCTCTAGCACTGCGAGGCTTCCATGAGGGAGGGGCTCTTGGCTCTTGGCGCGGGTCCACAGTTTTACTTAGAGATTTTATGCTGCGATCTCGGGCATTCCTCCCAATTCAGGTTGGTGGATGATGAGTGGACAGTCACGTTTGTCTCCCCGCAGTTATTCCAGGTTATTTACTAGTTTTTTGGTCATTTATGAATTGTTCCGGGGGAGGACTAACAGTCTTCCACTCCTCTCTGTGCCGCCATCTTAGCTCCTCCCTTGCATGGCTGTTTGCACCCAGGATGCAGGATGGCTTGCGGGGTTCAAAACTGTCTCATGTGCCAGCTACTCCGGAGCCTTTGTACCAGCGGAGGTGCTTCCCATGGAGCCTTCGTTGACCTTGACTTTGGCTGATATCTGGACCTTCTAAGGACTTGAGGTCTTCCAAGACTTCCCCAGGCTCTGGCTGTTCTCTTCCCTGGTGAAGTTTTTGGTTGGGGAAAGATGTTCTTTGGTGTAGAAACAGCAATGAACTGGGATGGTGCAGACCAGGTTTGGGGCATGACTTTTCCACTAACAAATTAGCTGAGAATTTCAGGTCCCTCATCTCAAAATGGGCCTAATGAACTACATTATGAGGTTACTACAAAGAGTAAATGAGATGCTATTTGTAATGAGGCCTGATATTTATAGTATTGGGTTCACAACTGATTCCCAATGAGGGACCACCCCCTCACCCCGAACCACAGGTTCTTCAAAGATGAGATGTAGATTGGTCATCTTTAAGGCTCCTTTGGTGCACGCGTTGACTGATTTTATTAAGAGGAGACGTAAACTCTGTCTTCATGTGGATAAAGAGCTTCATAGATGAGAAAAGACAGACAAAAGCTTTTGCTGTCATGTTTGCCAAGGAATAGTAACCGTGTGGAATGCCCCTGGGGGCAGGATCTTCATCTCTCACGGGCCCTCTTCCTTCTGTAGTGCCTAGAGCAGGCCTGGGCACAGACCCGGCTCCCCTTAGATATCTGGTGAATGAATGGATGGGCAGCCTATGGCTCTCTTTTTAGGCTGATGAGACCCCAGCGTCAACAGTGGCCAAAGAGATGGAACGAGGAGTGAGGAGTGGTGGGGAGGCTGTCCTACATATGAAGACTTGGCCTCCACACTGAGACTTCTCCTGCTTTAAGATAAAACAAATAAAAACAGTTGCCTGAAAAGTGGGTGCAACATGGCTTAAACTGTGTTCTGTTCAGCCAGAATCTGGCTCAGTTTGGGAAAAAAACAAACAAAAAGCAAAACTGGGGGAGGGATTTCCAATGAAGATCCACCAAGTTTAGAAAACATGGACATCATAATTATAGAGAGGCTTGATAAACTTTCACATTAAAACCTCTGAGACATCAGGAAGAAACTTGTCCAAATTGGTTTAACGCCACGTTTCCCAAACTAATTGGATAATGGAACTCTAGTCTACCTTTTCTATTAACATCTTAGGGATCTAGAATTCTGCAAAGTATACTTTAGGGAAATGCTGATCCAGATGAATGTGAATTATGTTGCAAATCATGCCTTTTATTCAAGACACACTTCCAACTATTTTCACAGCCAGTTTCTGGTCCTCTGAAGTATCTCCTTTTAAAACATCATTTCAGATTTTAGAGGCACATCTTCAGTGCCGCAAAGAACCTCTGAACCAACCTTCCATCTGGAGTGGAGAACAAGCAGATGCTGTTTTGCTTGACTCAGCTCAGCACAGGAATACGTGCCTTTCTCTTGTGCCTGCTCTTAATGGACACAAGGAAGTTTTGAATGTGAAATGTTTCCTTTATTTGCTATAGTTGACCCAATGTCTATATAGCATTGAGGTCCCAGGAGACAAGTAAGATGAGTCCTTTTTCCTTTGAACCAGGCTATTGTTTAAATTGAGGAGGTATCATAAAGCTTATTTGACTTTAATGCTATGAGGTTCTCTAATGGACTATTAAAGAAATGCTTTTAAAGGAAAAGGGCTCCTTGGGAGTATATTGACCAACCTCAGTGTTACCTATTCCTTGGCTTTTCGTTTCCTCCACTTCACAGCTGTAAATATTGCTCAAATAACCCTTGCAAAAAAGAAAGCGCCTACTTAGACTGAGTGTTTTGAAATTGTGAAAGGCTAAAGACATTCTTTATTTTGTTAACGCATTTTGTCTTGAGACCCCAGAAATAGAACTTACGAGTCCACGTTGTAGTCCCAGGCCACTAGTGTGGGAGAGTTGACATCTTTGGTAGCTTCCCAAAGCAGGTGTTTGGGAGCTGAATCACAGCCGAGCCCATTTCCTTTTCACAAGTATTTAGATGAGGGCTTATCAGGATAGAGTTTATATTTGATGCACTCTGCAAACTTTTATTGAGCAGTTTTTTCTGTTAAAGTGTCTGAAATCAGCCGTGTCTCTTGGAACCAAATGGAGAAATACCAAACGGGCTGCAGTGAGGGCTTTATTTCATTGTCACAGAGGCTGCATTATGACTCAAGTAGCTCATTTATCTGACGTTTTCGAGAAATTGTTTCTGCCTAAGTGGCTTCTGCTGATAGGGCTGTGCCTTGTATGTCTAGGAACTGAACAAATGTTTGTTGAATGTGGTCGAATGAACCCAGTGAAATATCCCTTCACATGACGGACCTTTTCAAAAGATGGTAAGTATTCTAATTGGTATCTTTCTCAAGCAAATTCTATATGTTCTTGACTTCTGAGACATAATACACTGAACTTGAAGTTGACTTTTTCATGATAAAATGAGGCCATTGCTTTGCTGAGGACATATGCTATCATGCCACCTTATAATAATCTATTGTAGCCACTGAGCCTGCCATCACCTTTCGTATCTCCTAAGCCTGCCTTTAAAGGTCTCCTGTCATCTGATCTTCTAAACTGCCTCCTCAAAAAGGAACCTAAATCTTGGTGTCGGGTACATCAGTCTTAAAACCAGGACCTTCCTATTTTCTACCCATTTCCTCACCTCCTCACTGACTATCAGCTTCCTCACCTGGTCGATGGAGGGTTTGTGCTTGGCCTGATGGTATTACTAGTATGTGAAATTAATTAATGCTTATTAAGGGCCTAGCCAACTGGGTAGCACATTCTCTAGCCTCTTGCTACTCAAAGTGGGTCTCCGGGGACCAGCAGCCTCAGAATCTCCTGGGAGCTTGTTACAAATGCAGAATCTCACCCAGACCTACTGAATGGGAATCTGCCTATTCAGAAGATCCCCGATGATTCATATGCGCATTTAATTGATCATGGAAAGCACTGGCCTAGAGCTTTCCTTTTCTCTTTTTCTGGACAGGGAACAATATGCCAAATTTAGTTGGTCAAGACCTTCTGGAAGGGAGCAGGGTCCCAAGTATTATGAGCAATGGCCTGGAAAAGGAAAGCTGAAAGTTTACTGGATCCTTTTCCATGTATGTTGGTTAATTTGATGTAGCCCTTTATTGTTCATTTCTCAGCCATTCATGAGCAGATGTAGAACCATCATCTTGAGGATCTAGAGACAGGGGCTACCACGTGGTTCCTGGGACAGGCGAGCTTCCTGCTTGTTCCTAATGTTTTGTGGGTCCCTGGGATGACTCCAGGTCATCAGGTGGAGTCAGGACAACAGAGCCTTGAGCTCTGTCTCCTACCAGCAATGGACCTAACCGTATCCTGACACCCCTCAGGAGAGCCCAGTCGGGCCGCAGGGCCTGAGCTTAGCCAGGTCCTACATCCGAGGCAGCCCCAGGGCATGGTGCCTCGTGGGGGAACTGGCACACGGAGGTCCCACCTGCCGGGGCCACCTTATCTAGGTGTCTTAGCATCCAATGACCGATTTTTCAGTTTGTCTTGAACAGATGGACCCTTGCTTCCATACGGCCCCTGACTGCATCTCTCCATCGTATTCTAAACTCTTGCTACACAGAGCAGTCTGGGGACCGGGGACATCCGCACCACTGGCAGCTTGTTAGAAATGCAGAATCCCACGTGCATGTACATTTCAGCAAGTTCCTAGCAATTCATGTGCACATTAAGAGTTTAAGACATGCGGGGCTGGCATAGTCTCCGAAAATATTAATTCCCTCTTTCTTTGTTACACATCGTGTATGGAAAAAAATCAATACGACTCCCCAGGAGAGCGTGAGAAACCAGGAGCAAGATCTCAGGGCAGGAATTTTATGAGAACAGTCTCTTCCCTCTCTGGGGCAGGTCAGGTGTCCCGGAAGGTCAGGGGTGCCCAGGACTGACCCACAGCTACCCGGGGCGTGAACGGACGGCTCCCGCAGCTCTCCTGCCCACGTGGATGTCTGCGGCTCCAAACCTTCCCTAGAGAGGGCAACTGCTGTTTTGCAATCCCACGGGCAGCACAAGCATAAACAGCGTGCGATGCCGTGTTCCGTTTCAGTTACATAACCCAGTGCTGGAGTCATACTTTCCAGATGTGTGTCGGCACACTCCCCTCTTCTTGCACTACTACCTGTTTCTTCAGCTGCGTTCAGCTCTTCTGGGGCAAAGGTCAAAAGCCACAGCCCAGGGCAGTCAAGGTGGCTTTAAAGCGTCTGGGGAAAATGCGAAATGAGAAATGCTTTTTTTTTTTTGAGCTCATTCTAAATGCTGTTTGTTTTCCTGGAGTTTCTCTGACAGTTTCTTTTTCTTTAACTTTTTCTTTTCTCTCTTTTTGTTTTTTTTATGGAGAAGCATGGTTTCAGGTACAGAGGCTGAATTTTAGGGGGCTGTGGATTTTAGCTGCACGCACCCTCGTGGGGACTTGCATTCAGAGTTTGGACCTGTGAGGACTTTGTGCGTGAACCCACACCACATGGTCAGGTGCTGTTGGCTGGAAGAGGTCCAGCAGGCTTCCGATGGGTGACCGGGGCGGGTAGGACCCGCTGGTGGTTCTTACCTTGTGGTGTTTGCCTCCCAACCCCTGCCACACTCAGGAAGCACAGCTTGAGATGATAACGCTGAACTCGGTGTTCCGGTTTGCTAAAGCCGAAATGGAGTAAACCAAAATAGATTGACTTTTACAATAGGGGGTTTATTAGGTCACAAATTTACAGTTGTAAGGCTATGAAAATGTCCCAATTAAGGCATCAAAAGAACAATACCTTCTCTGAAGAAAGGCTGAGGGCGTCTGGGGTTCCTCTGTCACCTGGGAAGGCACATGGCTGGAGTCTGCTGGGCCTCTCCTGGGTTTAGCTTGTGGTTTCCGTGGTTTTCTCTAAAATGTCTCTGGGCTTGTCTTAGCTTCTCTTGTGGGTCCTTTTTGCTTTTCTCAGGACAAGTGCTAGATTTCCTCTCTTAGCATCTCTGAGGTCTCTCCAAAATGTCTCTTTTATCCTCTCATAGAGGACGCCAGTGAGGGGATTAAGACCCACCTTGAATGGGTGGGGTCACATCTCCATGGAAACAGCCTAATCAAAAGGTCCCACCCATAATAGGTCTATACCCACAAGAATGGATTAAAAGAACATAGCCTTTTCTGGGGTGCATAATAGATCCAAACCAGCACACTCGGATTCACCCAACTGACCCATGTTCATTGAGCTGTGGTGCTGCCCCAGGCAGTCTCCTGGGGTGGGGAGGTGTAGAGGTAAAAAGGACACAAGTTCAAATCTCAAGGAATTCTCAACATTGGAGGTAGAGGGAGAGAAATCCAGCTACTTCCTTACAGAGCAGTACACACTCTGCAGAAGATGTGGGTGCACGGGCTCCAGCTAGGGCCCAGAGAGGGTCAGGTGGGTGGGGATGGTGGGTGGGGGGCAAAGGAAGGCTTCTGGGAGGAGGTGGCCTCTGAGTAAATTATGTCACACCTGGAGGACGATGGTCATCACTTGCGGGTGTCATGGAAGCAATGCAATCAGCACACCTGCTGTATGTGAGCAACCGTGTGTAACTCTCTTTTGCCTTGTCAGCACAGAATTAATTTTATGGCAGTTGCATTGTGCACCCATTAGAATGCGTCTTTCAAAAGAATTTCACAGAAGGAATATTGTTACGATTGCCCAAGATAATCCTTGGCCCATGGAAGAATATGGCTGGCTGTGTTCCATCTGAAGCATGAGGATGGTTTTCCCCCTGTGCATTCTCTTTGTTTCATCTGTCATGAGTAATGAGTACTTTACACCCATTTCCTGCTCTCATTCTAATCCATGTTTCAAAAATTGGAAATGTTGAATGGAGGTGAGCCTATACAGGAAGAATAAATTCAGGGCTAGCTCACCATCAGGATGGAAATGTGCTGCATGAACCCAAAATGGAACTTGATTAATTAATTATTAAGGTGACTCCTTTATTTTTAAGTGGCAGTAGATGTCCCTCAGTTAGCCCACAGTATTGGAAGAGTCCTTCAAGAGTGTAAGGCACAGGGATTCGTGTTCCCTTTAGTGAAGAGCTTCATTCTTGCTTCTAGAATGGTCCTGTGGAAACGCTGGATGTCAGCAGGCTCCCCAACGTGCAGACAAATGTGTAAGGGAAAACATTCCCGGAAACTGTCTGAAGCCTCCAGTGATACGGAAGCTATTTATATTTATATCTTTGACTCTTTTAAATTAGAAGAGCCATTTAAGAATCCATCCTTATGCTGGAAAATCCCAACAGTACTGAATTACGCAGAATAAAAGGTTGAAATCCTTCACTCACACTTCACCTCCTCCACTTCTCCCCTACAAAGATAACCCTTGTGAAAGAGGTGGAGGGGAAGGCAGGATCCTTTCCAGCCTCTTCTTATTCATTCACAAGTACACGTATATGAATTCTTAAAACATCAACGGGAGACATTTTACACTTGATTTTGCTATTTGCTAGACCGTTGCCCCTGACGTTTGCTTTTCTGAAGATTTCTTGGTCCACGTTTTATGTTGACAAGTATAACAGAGAAGGGCTTTGGGTTTGTGAGAAGTTTTATTTCAGCACCTGAATGAAACGAGGGAGTTGCCACGTGCATAGGCTGTCACCCAAAGTTTCAGAGCCCAGTGGCCAGCAGTTCCCTGCTGAGAAGCTGTGGGTGTTGGCTGTCGATGATGACTGCCCGCCGGGCTTCCCTGAGCCGGCACTGCCTGGCATTTAGCCTTCCTGATGCCCTTAGCTGGCAGGCACCGCCGTTGTATGGTGAGGTTTCCCCTTGTGCTTTGCACGGTTAGCAGTGATGAGGGAAAGCAGTGATGGTCTCCGGCTTTTTCATTTATTCTTCCTTTCCTCTTTGCCTTTTTAATTACCTGCCTTTTTCTACTGCCCCTCCTTCCCTGGGGAAGGGAGACAAAATGAAACTGGGGTGATTCAGAATGTTGTTTCTTGCTCAGTGGTGGGATTAAATTAGTCTTCTGAGGAAGGGGAACAGGGCAGCTGATTTCTTTACCTGATTCTCCCTGGAGCTCTGTACCTGGGCAGCACCGACTTGGCCCTGGGTGGCATCAACTTGGCCCCACTGGCCCCAGGTAGCACTGACTTGTTCCTGGGAGGCACTGACTTGGCCCCGGGTGGGACTGATTTGTTCCCAGTGGCACTAACTTGTTCCCATGTGGCACCGACTTGTTCCCATTGGCCCCAGGTGGCACTGACTTGTACCCGGGCATCACTGACTCCGCCCTGGGTACTGGAGCAAGTGTGGGATCTAGCCCAGTTCTGCACCAGTGCCCTTTTTCAACTCAGAGACCCAAAAATGTCTTCTCCTAGGTCTTTCTTGGTGCCTTAGGAAGTCAGATTTTGAGATGGAACTAAGAGCTAAAGCCTGCTCTGGCCACAGTGTTCTGGCCATGAATCCCAGGTGGACGCGTGACAGCTTCTGCTTTCAGGGTTGGCCCAAGGGTTGGCCCTGGTGTGGGGCAAGTGTTTCCTGAGCGCTTGAACCTTTTCTGCCCTTTTCAAGGCTGATACCACATCAACAAGTGAATCCTTCTCGGGTTTAGAAACTTACTGTGCCACCCATCCCTGGAGATGATATGTTTTAGAGGATGGGTAATGGGAAAGAATAGTGCTGCCCACAGTGGACTGGCCTGGGTGCATTGGGTGAGCCTCCCCTGGTGTAACTCATGGACCAGTTGTTCTCTTCACTCATCGAGCTCATGTTTGCAGAACCAGGGCACTGTTGATGGGAAAAAAAACCCTTTGAAAACTCTCTGCCCCCATTTATAGGTTATTTTGTTGCAGAGTCACAGGACTGCAGACGGGCATCCCTCCTGGCCCAGTATTTTCAGAGGTGGGTTGAAGGAAGGGGGCAGCTGTTGCCTGATCCAGTTCCAGAACATCTTCCCTGGTGTTCTGGCCTCAAGACAGAGCCAGCCTGCCTGCTGAGGCTTCCTCGTCTGCAGAAGGGAGATGCTGAGGGAAGGGCCTTCTTTTTTCCTTAAACCTTTTATTTTGAGATAATTTCAAACTTATAGGACAGTTGCAAAAAGAATATAAAACTTTATACAGAGAACTCCAACATACCACCCCCATACTCAGATCCACCGACAATTGAGTATTATATTTGTCATTGTCTCTTTAGTTCTATGGGTTTTTGTTTTTTTTGTTTTTTTTTCAGTTGTAGAAACATATATTCAACATTAAACTATTCCATCTCAACTACTCCGGGGGAAGTTTCTTCATCATGCGTACAGCCTGGTCCTCTTGCCACATCTGCACCATGCCCATCCCCACAGCAAGGGCTTGTAATAACACACCTCCGGGTTTACCAGGCCCCGGCCTGTCTGTGTGTCTGGGCACAGGTTATCCTGCTGTGGGCAGGAGGCCCGATGTTTCAGATGTGTGATTTCCACTCCATGTCTGCAATGCACAGATCTACAATATCTCCCTGCCATCAAACAGCATTAATTGCCTGCTTTGGCTTCTGGTCAAAGGCTGCACATGTGAAAAGGGCATGTAAAGAGAGATTTGCTTTGATCTAATGGGTCACGGAGCCAGGGCGTTGGCAATCAAGTCACCTGCTTCTGGGTCACCCACATTCTGCCCCCCTTTTTTCTCTCTTTCATTTTATGTTGTTTTTATCTGCAGAGAAAGGATCTTCGTGTGCTGTCTTCAGACCCTCTGATACTCACACACCTGCTTCCAGCAGGCAGCTTTCACACACGATATGTTGGTTTCCTCTGGGCTGTGCAGTTCTGCTTACCCCTCTTTTCTGCCGGACTAGAATTGTTTGCAGTGAGAAGTGGGCAGGAGGCTGTGTGCTGTGGCCTGGCAGTGTCCCCAGTGGACTCATCCGGCAGGGCTGGGGTGTCAGGGACCCCCATTCTCAGGAGCATGGTAGGAGGCAGACATTTGAGGAGTTTTTCATCCGGCACCAAATAGAAATGAATATGGAATGTTCTGGAAAGAGCCCAGGTTTGTAAAGAAACCCTGGAGTTACGGCCCCACCCTACATGGGGTTGTATGGCTGGGGGCAAACCCTTTGACTTCTTGGGGCTGTGGCTTCTTCCTGAAGAGGCGCTGGGTCTCTCCAACTCATGGCTTGTCGCCATGAGGATTGTACAGACTGCCGCTCCTTGCTTGCAATGTTCCCAGGATACGCTTGCCTGTGGCTTTCCTGATCTGCCTGGTAGGAGGTGCACTGCTGGGTGAGAGAGTTTTAATACTAGCATTAGTGTTCACAGTTCTTCTGTTCACTTCTGCACATGCATGCTTGCAAAGTGCCCACGTAAGGAGGGCTTTAGCAAAGAAGAGGCCACAGCTCCTATCTCTGCAAACCTGAGCTGTGTCTGTGGCGAGAGAGGGATGAGATGAAGGATCAGAAGCAACCGAAAAGGTAAGCAGGTCCCTGGAGTTTACATAAAAAGTGAAGGAAGGGAGTTGGCCAGTGCAGAATGAGAGATCTCTGGGCCTGCTTTGGGGCAGCGGTCTGGAAAACATCAGGCGCCTGCATCTCATTCGAGCCAATGTGAGGCCAGTTGGCAGGACGGGGCTTCCCTGTTTGAGCTGAGATATGGTTCATAAATCAGTCGGATAAAATCATCCAATCTTGAAAATGACTAGTGGTTCAAAAATTCAAGGATTAAGTGATGCCGACGGGAGCCGTAAATCAGCCAGTCGCGAAATCACTCTGATTCCACCTCAGCAGGAGGAGTGGAGGGTTGGCCGAGGCCAGGCCCCCCGAGCTGGACCTTTGCAGAAGAGGAAATGAGCAACACCCCAAGGTCTTTTTTTTTGGGGGGTGGGGGTGCTTCTTTAAGGGCTGCCAACTCACTTAGCAAAATTAGAACAAATGGCATCTCCTTGATTTCCAGGAGGGCTTCAGGTACAGCTGGGCAGGAGCCCTCGCTGACGGGTACGCACCCCTCTTGCTTTGGGTTGTCTTAATCACGAAGCGGTGCTTGCATTTCCACTCTGCTTCCCACGGTGACTCCGCTGGGACCTGCAGCGTCCACAGGAAAGAGGTGAAAGGGAAAAGGGCATTTCAGGGCATAGCTGCCTCGGAACCACACCCCCCACTCCTGTGATCCGGAAGTGCAAAACAGACTCGGCTCTGCAGGCCCACCTCAGACCAGTGTCTTAGCGCGTCTCCTTAGGAAGCTGGCAGAGCTCCCCAGGTGGCCTGCTCCGTCTCCTGCGAGTTGCTCTAGACAGGTGCACATACCTTTTAGGAGGGTCTTTCTCTCCTTTTTTTTCTCAGTCAGCTCCCCACTCTTGTCAGGAATCTAGAACTGTTTTTCTGGATGCCTTTTGTTTACAGGGCACCTTTTTTGTAAGGAGTTTAGAGCCTTTACCTAGAGGTCACCTCAGGCTTCCTTTCGGATGCAGGGACAGCTGCGTTTGGGTCTCCCACAAAGCAGATGCCACCCAGGCCCTGCCGGGACCCCCTGCCCTTACCACTTGTGTGCACGCTGGCTGATGGGGACTGAGTCATGACCCCACAAAGACACATTCAAATCCTTTTCCTTGGTCTTGTGGGTGTGAATCCATTTGCAAACAGGACCTGTGAACTAGTTAAGGTGAGGCCAAACTGAATTGGAGTGGGCCTTAATTCAGTATGACTGGAGCCCTTAAATGCAGAGGAAATTTGGACACAGGAGCAGGAGAAAGGAGGAGAAAGAAGGGACAGACAGCCACATGCTAGAGGCAGTGACTGAATTATAGATTGTGGGCAAGCTGCCACCAGAATGCTACAGACTTCTAGGAAAGCATTGCTTGGTGTTGGACTTCTTTCTTCCACAACTGTGAGCTGATAAATTCCTGTTGTTTAACCCAACCAGGGTGTAGTATTTGTCCTAGCAGCCCTGGCAAACTGAGACACTGGCCAAATCCTAACTTCCTGCTCCCACATCCCATTGCCAAAAGCTTTCCTTGGAGGCCACAGGCCACTGTGCTACCCAGGTGGGAGTGTCAGGGAGTAAGGAGCCCTGGAAACAGCCCTCCACTGATGACTGAGGGATGCTGGTGTATAAATACCCCAGCTCCCTTCTCCCTCGGGTGGGGAACTCCAAGCTGTGAGTCTACACTGTCTCCCAGAGTTCCGAGTCGGGTTAAACTCTGGTCGCTCATGTGGTAACTACTTGATACCACACTCTCCACTGGCCGCCTTCTCAATTTCTTCTTCCTCTGTGCTCACCTCCCAAATAAATTGCTTGCACTGAATTCTTGTTTCTCTCTCCCTCTCTTTCTTTCTTTCCTTCTGTGGGATCTTAAACCAAGATGTTTGTGTGAATTTTTTGCAGGTAGGCATTGGTGGCCATAGGGCATAAGTAATTAGCATGATGAGGAGAATGAGAGCTAACCAGAGCACGGCTGGAGCCAGGAGAAAATGCTGGTGCCTCTGCCCACGGGGCCATGCTGCTGCTTCATCTCTAGTGTTAGTGTTCATGATTTTGCCAGAAAAGCCAAGTTATCTCCTCTCATGACCTTACCTGGGCTTTAGCTGCTTGTTACTACAGGTATGAAATCAAGGGTGGGAGACCCTGTAGGTGCTTCTCTGCCATTTAGAGGCGCCCGGCTCCCTTCAGCCCTGATCTCCCCTTGTTTCTCAGGAGGAAGGGTGGGTGTGGTGGGGAAAGGGCCCCGCTGGACATGGGACACTGGCTTTCATGGGGAAAGATGGCTGTGAGGGCACATGGAGACTCCTCGGGTGTAGGCAGAAGGGGCAGCCGTCCCCCTGAGCCCTTCCTCTGGCCACGCATAGGGGTAAAACCCATCCGAGAGGGGAGAGAAATAGTCTGTGTCTAGTTCCATGCTGAGTGGCTGCCTCGCTCTAGCTGGCAGTCTCTTTTCTCCTTTTGAGACAGCCTCTTTACTTCCATATTCATTCTTCTCCTTGTTTCCAGCATTTTCCAGACCTCAGAGGGCAGTTAGAAACGGATCCTGTTCTCAGAGGATATAAGAGCTTCCTGCCACCACGTTCCAGAGCAAACCCTCCTTTTGCCTGTTGACGTGTCCACTGTCCCACTCTTCTTTGCTTCTTCCTGTCCAGGACTTTCCATTTGGGCCCCACTTTCTTCAGGGAAGTAGAAATAGAAGATTAAATGGACCTAAAGGAGCCATGATTCTACTGTCCTCTGGCATGCAGGAACAAGGCAGGCTTAATTCTTCCCTCCATAAATGTGTGTGTATGTGTATTTATTTATTACTGTTTTAAACATTTACCCTGCGTAAGCATTTTCTGGTAAAGCTGCCTTGCAGATAAACAGAGGCCTCTGGCTTGCTGCTGTCCCTGAGGCCCACAGCTGAGACACAGTGGGGATGGGCACAGCCTGTGGCCTTAGCCCTCATTCACTGGCAAACCTGCTCCACACAAGCTCCTTCTGTCATCCAGGGCCTGCTAAGGTGTTGGGATGGGCGCAGAGCGTTTTGATATTTTTAAGCAACTGGTATGTCCACAGCTGTACATGCCAACTGACGCACAGTCCAGGAAAGGTGGGGCCATGTGTGGCTCACATAGAAGAAATTGCTATGAAAATCACAAAGCTGTCAGTGGGTCAGCTTTGGGGCAGATTACCAGAGCTTCCTCCTGCAAACTCTCAGGGGGAGCTCTTCTGGCCGGGTTTCACTCCTAGGAAGCTGCAGGCATGGGTTTGAAAAGCCCAGATCCACCCAGCTCACTCACCTATAATTGTGTTTGCTGAAATCTGTTTGTTGGAACGTCCCGGCTGCACCTAGAGCCAAATGTGTTTGAAAGCTGGGCCAGAGGAGGGCCGATGCCGCGGAGCTTTGTTTTTGGTGGACCACGGGCGGGCGAGGCATTTTCTGTTGTCATTTGGCGAGGTGGCGGGCACACTGTGTGTTTCTGCTTCAGTGCAAATATGGTAATTTACTAATATCATAAAGGTCGAGTTATGAAATTCACATGAAGGGGTGGCTTAGTGGAACCTAAAGGATTTCTTCCACCTCATTTAGGAGATTGTTGCTGACTCACGCTTCTGGAGCTCTTGGGTTTGGGACATCTGTTTATTTTCCCAGGAGGGAAGTTGTCCATCACTTGGCTTGTGAGCGTTATATGTGGCTGTGCTGACCTGATTGATTGACAGGACACTTCCGGTCTGTGTCACCTGATGCCGGGGACTTAGCACATTTGCTTGATCTCACTCTTTATATATGTACACACACATGCACCTGTGTGCTCTATATTATACTGTACATATATTATCAGTATATACATATGTGTGGGGTATAATTTTTTTTTTTTTTTTTGGTGAAATTGTTTGAAAGCAAGTGGCAGACAGATATCAAGAAGCTGTGCATTCTGGTCTCCTAAGAGCACTGACGTTGCATTCCTGCCCATAAACCTAACACCATCCCACTCAAGAAATGTGACAGGCACTGGGAAACTTCTAAAACCATCCAAATAAGGTTTGATCAAATTAAGACCCGAGTATCAGAAGCATGCTAAATTATCACTGATTTATTAATTAGACATTTACCAAACACCAGCAGGCAGCGAGCATTAGGCCTGGCACTGAGAAACAAAGGGTAGATGGAGCAAAGTGTGAATTGGTGAAGTACTGAAACACGTGAAGAGAGACAAAAGAAATTTGAAGTTCACATTAAGTGACTTCAATCACTGAAAATTTAAAGCGATGTCTACTTCGCAGGGGTCAGATCACCTAGGTATCAGTACAGATATCTGATTCCTCAGGTTTCTAAGACATTAGTTACATTTAAATATATTTAAAATAAAGGAGATAAGAGATGCTGTAATGTTGTGTATATCTCTCTTCCTATATGTTAAAAAAAGCTCCATTTTTACAGTAAAAAAATAATGTCAGTACTGTCTATTGACATATTCACATTTCCCTCAATTGTCCTGCAAATGTCTTTTATAGTCTTATTTTTAAATCTAGAATCTAGTCAAGGTTCACACATTCTGTTTAGTTTTGTCTCTAATCTGCTTTATTTTAGGACAGGCCCCTGCCTTTTTCGGTTGGGCCATTGATATTTTAAAGAAATAATTTTTATTGTAATGAAATTTACATAGTGTCACACATACCATTTGAACCATTTTTATGTGTACAATTCAGTGGCATTCACAGTTGTGTAACTGTCACCACTATTTCCAGAACTTTGTCATCATTCCAAACAGAAACTCTGTACTCAAGTAGTAACTCCCTATCACCTCTTCCCCCAGCCCCTGGTGATCTCTAATCTACTCTCTCTATATATAAATTTGCTTATTCTAGAAACTTCATATAAGTGGAATCATAATATTTGTCCTTTTGCGACTGGCTTCTTTGACTTACTATGTTTTGAAGTTTCATCCACATTGTAGCATGTATCAGCACTTCATTCCTTTTTGATGGCTGAGTAATTTTCCAGTGTATGGATATACCACATTTGTTTGTCCATTATCTGTTGGATGAATTACTTGGATTGTTTCTGTGCCATCGACATTTTCAGTCCAGGCCTGTTAATTTGTGGAATGCCCCATGCTCTGGATTTGTCTTATATCTCTGATTAGATGCAAGTGGAACACTTTGGGCAGAATTCTGCTTCAGTCGTGAGGCATGCTTTTCATCGCGTCACATCAGGAGACCCACAGTGCCAGTGTGTCCCGTTATTTGTTAACTTTGATCTGTGTGACTCTCCTGCTTCCCAACAACCTTTCACCCCATGGAGGACCCTTACCTGGGTCACATATTTCATCCAGTGTTGCAACTGGTGATTTTCCCATTCTCTCACTTCTTCTACATTAGCTGGCATTTCTCTCTTAAAAAAAGAGACACCCCTTCACACCTCTCATCCCCCTTTTTAGTACCATTCTAGATTCATGGATTCTTTCTTACTCATTTTTTTCACAATCCATTATCATCATTATTGTTTTGATGCTCAGATGTCCCAGTTTTGGCCATGAGAGCCCATGTAAGCGGACGTGTTCCTTTAGATTTTCCAGATTTACTTCTTTCTTCCTTACAGGGGCATTTTGGACTTTCAAAGACCCGAGATTTCTCTCTACTCTGCACCTAACTGCTCTGTAAAATTCAATTAAAGTACAAGAAAATTTAAAGTGTGATCGCTGAGTGCTGGTCTTAAAAATCTGATGACCCCTTGTGTGTCCACTCAGTGTACACAGGAGGGGCCATTCCCATGCCAGACATTGGGCCCAGCAGCCACGAGGTCGAGGAACCAGCAGACACCAGCAGACGTGGTTAAGCCATCCTCTGAGTTTGTCAGGATTCATTCTCCTTGTTGACTGGAAGTGACAAAAAGACAGCGAGACACAAACACACTGGAGCATAAAGGAACCCATTTTGGGTGGGAGGCATTCTCCTTTGAGGAGAAGTATGATCTTCTTTATTCTTCAAGTGTTTAAAGTGTCATGAAGAGAGCTTTGTAAATGCCATGACTTGGAGCAAAATTTGACAATAAATGTGCTAGATGGGAGTTAGATTGTAAACAGGTCAACAACATTAAGTTTTGGATGGCCCAGTCTGAAAATGTAGACATTCCCCAGGACATGGAGGTTTCACCTAGAGTTGTTGATTCTGGCAAAGTTAATAATTCCTTTTATATTTAAGACTTGCTCCAGTCAGTGTGCCACAGGAGCCAAAGGGATCAGGCCCTATGGAGCTAATAGGACTGGACCTTGCACGTTCAGGTGGATGGGTACCATTACACCAGATGTATCTTCAGCCTGCTGCTTGGGATGCCCTCATGATCAGGTTTTTCTAAGTAAACCCCACATCTTCTGGGTTCACCAGGAAGTTAATTTGGGAGGTGGAGGCCTAAGAGGAGACTTTTGCCACTGCTTACACATTTTATAGAACCTCGGGTCAGAGAAGCCCTGGAAACCACACTTACCCATGAGGGAAACCAAAAGCTGGCACCTCATTTGCCAAGATGGCAGAGGAATCAGCTTTAGCTGGAAAATTGCCCCATTCCCCTGCTATGTTTTAAGGATACTTTTTTGTAGCTCTGCCAGCCATTTAATTGATGTTTTCCTCCTCCTCCTCTTCCTCATCATCATTGGTAGCATTTCACAAAAGACTACTAAATTAAGAATCTTTGCTCTATAGGTTGTTGTAGAGAAGGGAGAGCTTGTGCCTCAGAAAGTTGTGGGAGGAGTAAATGAGCTAATGCATGGGAAGGCCTTAGTGCATGCCTGGCACATTGATAGGGCTCAGCTAAGATCAGTTAGCATTATTGAACATATTTGCTAACTACAATTATCTGGCCTTGGAACACTTCCTAATAAAAAACGTTCTTCCTAGGTTGTTAAATAATTCCTCTTATTTCAGTAAGTTGATATATCTTGGCTGTCTGCTGTAGTGGATGATACATTACAAATGGATGTTGGAAGGCAAGTTTTGACTGCCCTTTCCCCTCATTAGAGCAGGGGAGATTAGCCAGAACACTGCTTATCTTGGTGCCAAAACTCCTCCCAGATAAATTTGAAGTCATTTCTCCTCCTCCTCCTCCTCCTTCTTCTCTTTGTCACATGCTGATAGCATCAGCTATGAATTTGGACCACAGACGCATTTAACGTCTAAGTTATAAACCCTTTGACATTTGTCATGCAGGCATTTCCCCTTTTCTAATAGATGAATGGAAGCTCTGCTTTAAGAAAATGTCCCTCTCACATTCACACTGAGAGGCATTACCATACCACAGACTCCAGTGTCTGAACATTCCTTTGGGTTCCTGACATTCTGTGGCAGTTGCTGCACCATTTATCACCCTTTCTCGACTCTGCACTGTGATGGCTTCACGTCTTTACTCACCTGCATAATCAGAAAAAAATCAAGTCATTGATTCATTAATGAGACTTCCTTAGGCTGTGTCTGTAGAATACCAATTATGCAGCTGGAAATGGAGAAAAATCAGTTATCTTATTTTCCCAGAGAGCTTAGAACAGTCTGATGTGTGGGTTAATATTGTGGCACATGCTGTCTTGGGGAATGTCTCAGACTTTTGTTCAGTGAGTTAGTCTTCCAGGTATTTTACTCATCGTCTTCACTCTGGCAGTTGACATGTGAGAAGCTCAGCTTTTCTGCTGTGACAGCTCCTGGAGGTGAATGCAGGGTGGGAGGTTATTTTTTGGTTTTTTTGAGATGTCACCTTCCCATCCTTACCCATGCTCACCATTCCCTTGCATTCCTAAAATGCCTCTGGTAGCTTGTACATCAATGTGTGGTCCCCCCCCGTAAAGAGAGCACAGGAGCCCTGACTTGAGTGAGCACCCCCAGCCCATTTTAAGAGTTGACAGAGGGTCTTCTCCAGAGCCTGCCCCTGCTTGATTGGCCTCTGCAGGAGAGAAGATACGGCCATGAGCGTCTTAGGGATGCATTTCTCTCTGACAGCATTTTTCCCTTTGGAACACGAATTCTTCCTTCTTCCAGTATCTTAGTTTCACAGCTGCTAAAACAAATACCATACAGTGTGTTGAATTAAACAATGGGAATTTATTGGCTCTTGGTTTTGAGGCTAGGAGAAGTCCAAAATCAAGGCATCAGCAAGGCGATGTCTTTTCCTTGAAGACTGTGGTGTTCTGGGGCTGGCTGCCAGCGATCCTTGATCCTTGGCTTTTCCGTCACCTGGCAATACACATGGTGATGTCTTCTCCTTTCTCTTCAAGGTTCCATTGACTTCCAGCTTGTCTATATGGCTTTCTCTATGTCTGAAATTCATTCTGCTTATAAAGGACTCCAATCATCTGAATTAAAGTCCAACTTGATTCAGTTGGCCACTCCTTACCTAAAAATGTCCTCTTCAAAAGGTCCTAATTACAGTGGTTCACAGTCAGAGGAAAGGAATTAAGGACATTTTTTTTTTCTGGGGTCCATAATTCAACCTACCACTGCCAGGGTCTTGGAAACAGGAGATGGCATGCTGAAAAGGGGTGACGGGGAACAGTTTAAAGAAAGGTCTACTTATTGAGATGGGAGCAGGATAAGAGACCAAGAGGAGATGGGAGTAGCCAGAGAATAGCCATAGCAAGGAGCCGTTTCTTTCCCTATAGCTGAGGGAGTGGGGGAAGGAAGGGGTCACCTGGACACAGCGAGCCAGAAGACTGGGGGTGAGTGTTGGGATTTTTTTCGACAGGAGCAATGAGCTGGAGAGAACAGGGTAGCAAGTACCCCAGCCTCTCTCTGCTCCTACCCTTTGATCTGCCACTAATGCCTCACATTGGACATCTGGAAGCCACATCTGGCAAGAGAGTCCATTGGGGTTGGCCTCTTGGGGCACAGAGCAGGGGGCAGGGAAATGGGGATCTGGAGGGGCAAAAGGCAAATACCCAGAGAAGTCAGTTTCCCTTTTTATGCACACAGAACAAAGCTCGCTTCCTTTGTTTTACAGGCACTGATTCTTTGGAAAGCTTGGAAAAGTAAATCCTGCCAATAATCATGTACTGTTTAGAGATTCATTAGAGCTGGACTTTGTGCCAGGAAAGAGGCACAGCCTGACCATTTTTTGAAGGTTTACTGTTTCCTGCATTTGTTTTGATTACCATGTCTTTCATTTCTTTAATTTTATTTTTAAAATATCTTATTAATGTTTCACTACCAAGTATTAGATCAATTTGTTTGGTTATCATCCACGCAGTGGGACAAGAACTTCTAAAGCCCTCTTCCCTCTTGTTATTGCTGGAGTGGTAGATTCATGGAAATACTTTCAGCTTCTCCAGCCTTGGAGAAGGTCATTGTGAATTCCCCGTGCGTTCTTGCTCCACGGCTGGGCAGGGAGAGCAGCCGAGCAGCAGGCAGCTATAATTGCTTCATTCCGAAATGCCAATGCCCATGGTTCACTGGGAGAAAGACCTTTTATTTCCCCACCCAAGATTCCCCCAGAGAGAGATGCCAATGAGAACATGCGAGAGGACATGGATGTGCAGCCATGTGATTTATGACCTGCACAGACCTTCTGTCAGGGTACACAAGAGGAACATGGGGTGTGTGTCATACCCAGATGCTACTTGGAGGCTATGCTGGTTTGGATATATTATGTCCCCCAGAAAAAGCCATGTTCTTTAGTGCAATCTTGTGGGGCCAGACTGATTAGTTTGTTGATTAGGGTAGAACCTCTGATTGAATTATTTCCATGGAGATGTGGACGTCACCCATTCAGGGTGGGTCTTGATTGGTTCACTGGATTACTTAGGAGAACTCAATAGCTGATACAGATGCTTCCTATGCTTGGAGATGCTTGGGGATGCGTACAGAAGGACATCTGGAGATGAACCCCAGAGTTTGCTCCAGAGAAGCTGAGAGAGGACCCCCAGACGCTTTGAGAGAAACATCCTGGGAGAAAGAAGCAAGGATTCCCAGAAGCTAAGATAAAAGCCCAGGGACATTTTGGAGAAAGCCATTTTGAAACACAACCTGGGAGCAAAGAACCAGCAGACGCCAGCCATGTCCCTACCCAGCTGACAGAGGTGTTCCTGGATGCCATCGGCTGTTCTTCAGTTACGGTATCCTCTTCTTGTTGCCTTAGTCTGAACACTTATATGGCCTTAGGTCTGTTACTTTGTAACCTAATAAATCCCCTTTATAAAAGCCAATCCGTTTCTGGTATTTTGCATAATGGCAGCGTTAGCAAACTGGAACAGAGGCTCTGTGTAAAACTTCATGCAGTCCTTAAATTCATCCCCTTCCAACTTCAGTAGAGTCCTCTCCATCTTTTGCCCATGTGGAGCTCTTTTCAGGACATCATTTTCTGCCTCCAGGAATGTTCACTTCATCCATGTATGGTTTTGTCATCGTAACATCGTTAGGATGTTACTGACTGGAACACGGTCCTGATTTCAATGTGAGATGGTGTCTGCTCCCCTGCCTCAGGTGGGCCACCGGTTGTGTTCTTAGCTCACCAAACGTTAATGATCATGAAACTGTATCTCCTTATTTTGTCCACTTATCCATACACTAGTAGAAACATTCATTCATTCAATATCTATTTATTAAGCACCTGCTAGTATGCATTCTGTGTCCCAAGGAACAAAAAAGTCAAAGTCCCTACCCTCATGGAGCTTCCGTCTGGGGTAGGGGAGGAGTGAAGACAAACACTAAACACTGAACATATATAATTAAATATAAAGTGTACAAGAAAATGACAAAGGATATGGGGAAAATGAACAGGGTAAAAGGGATTATGAGTGGGTGGACTTGCAATTTTAAATCCAGGCAGAACTTTTTGAGTAGGCAGCATCTGAGCAAAGACTCGAAGGAGATGAGGGAGGGAGCCAGATAGATGTCTGAGAAAGAGCTTTCTAGACAGAGGGGGCAGCATATGCCAAGGCTCTGAGGTAGAGGCAAGCTTGGTGTGCTCAAGGGGACGGACAGTACAGAGGTCAGTGCGGTGGGGTGCAATGAGAGAGGAACAGACTAATGGTGGAGAGGATTGGGAAAACCACATCATTCAGGGCCTTAGAGTTTTTTCTGTCAAATGGGGAGCTACTGGATCATTTTGCCCCATGAGTGACATGACCAGGCTTAGGGATCAGCCAGTTGTTGGGTTGATGATAGAATATAGGGGCTAAGGGCTGAAGCTGGAAGACTTAGAAGACTCTGAAAATGGCGGTAGCTCAGACCAGGGTGGAAACAAGGTAGAGTGTTAGGAGTGATTAGATCTTGGTTACAGTTTGAAGTTCATGGCAAGAGGATTTCCTGAAGAATGGATGCAGGGTGAGAGAGAGATAGAAGAATTCACGATGACTCCCAAGGATTCTGGCCTGAACAGCTGGAGGAGTACGGAATGCCATCCTTTGAGATGAAGATGGCTGATAGGGCAGTCTTTGGGGGGTGGGTGTTTTGTTTGGGAAATGGCAATTTCCAGATGCATTCCAGACATGCAAGTGGATAGCAAGTAGGCAGCTGGGTGTGTCAGTTCTGGAGGTCGAGCTGAGATATGACTTAGGACTTGGAAGCATCTAGAAGCAGCAGCTATGTGTGGCTGTAACAAAGATGAGACCCCCAAAGGAGCAAGTTTGCACACAGAGAGGAGGAAGGCATGAGCCCAGGCCTGCGAGGAGCTAGCGAGGGAGATTGGAAGGAGCAGCCAGCGAGGAACAAGGAGCAGGAGATGTGGTGCTTTGGCAGGAGGAAGTCAACAACTCAGTCGCATGCTGCGGGCACACGGAGGGACTCCAGGGCCACTGTGTTACGGACACGAAGAGCTCTGTTACTGATGGGAGCCAAAGCCTGATTGGATTGGGTTCATAAGAGAATGGGAGGGGAAGAGTTAGAGGTTGAAAATATAGGTAACTCAAATTTTGAGACATTTTGCTACGAAAGGGTGAATAGAAATAGTACAGTAGCTCATAAGAAAAGTGGGAAGAAGAGAGTTGATTTATTAGGAAAAAAAGCAATAATATGTTTGTGTACTAAGGGAATGATCTTTGTTCACCTGAATTTATTGACTTCATGGGGTCTTTTTTTTCTTTTTAGCTAACTGATCTTCATGTGTTTGTTCAAGTTCTTTCCTTGTGCCTCCACTCTTCAGTAGATTCAACCATCATTCCTATAGGAAACTCGCAAGAAGAGGTCCTTGAGGTCATTTTTTAGTTCCTCTGGAGATACATATAAATTCTCTGACAGTGCTCAGTATATAAGCTTGCTATATTATTTTGGTCATTATAACATTTGGTTGTTTTATTCTATTATAGCTATGGAAACTATTTTACATGTACTATTATTGCATTGGTGGTTTAGCTTACAGGGCAGTGGGATGTGTTGAAACATTCTTTGGAGAACAGATAAGATCCCTCTTTCTGGATATTCTACACCAGAAAAAATTCTCTCCCCTCCATTAGCTAAGTGACCCATGTCAGTATTTCTGTAGTTGAAACATATTAATTGACCCTGAGTTTGCTGTTTGCTTCATCCCACCTACTTTCTACCCAGTAAGTGCTATCCTTTTTCCTGTGCTAGCTCAAGGTCAAGATTTTGACCTTGGCAGCATGTGGGGACCCTCTGTAGTCTGACATGTGAAATCTTTCTTTTTCCAGTACGGCAGCCTGTCACGTCATCGGACACCCTTTGAGCTGGTTGAAATCAATGTTTTAATCATCCACAGAACTTCTGAACATGATTTTAATTGAAAAGGGCTCCCTGGCACACATCACAGACCATCTTACACCATACTCATTATAGCATTATTCTTGGGCTCCCCAGATCACAAACTCGTCTTCTGAAATGAAATTATGTCTTAGCTGTTTGCAGGGAAGAAGCCCTGATTTCTCTCAGCCAAAGGTTTATCTGGGCAGGGCTGGCCTGCAGAACGTCTGCTTCTTGTGGGGCTGGTTTCCCTTCAATCTGAAGGAGGGGTTCTGGGACACAGCAGAGCCGTGGCGGGTCCAGGTAGATGGCCCCCCACTTCCCAGGGCCTCACAGTTGGGAATACTTAGTCTTTAATTCAGACATCAAGGAAAAAAGGTCCGTTTCAGGAAGCTGGGATCTTATGCATGTATTTAATTATTGACACCTTTGATGCAGGGGCCAGTTCGAAGGGGCTCCCACTGGCCACATCTGAGCACAGAGTGCTTGTAAGTGGCATGACAAAAAAGTAGTCACTCCGCAGCGGAGAAATCCGACAACCCCTTGACTGAAATTACCTTGTTCAAAGTTAACGTCGCAGGTGAGGGCAGGTGGTGCTCACGCCCTCCAGGTGTGACTCCTCGAGATGGGAGGAGGTAGTGTCACCTCGCTAGTCCTCAGGCTAGGAACGTACCACCTGAACCAAATTAGGAGGAAATGCCACAAAAACCCCAAACAATGGACAGCTCATTTAAACAAGGGGTTGTGTTCCTCTAAAATGCTGGCATCATCAAAGACAGAGGCTGAAGAACTGTTCCAGCCTAGAGACTAGAGATGGGATGACCGAATGCCAAGTCTTGACTGGATCCTGTACTGAAAAATGCTGTCAAGGTGCATTGTTTGGTCAACTGACAAAATTTGAATATAGACAAATTAGATAACAATTGTACTAATGTAAAACTTACTGAAAATGATGACTGTGCTGGGATTATGAGAGAGGATGTCCTTATTCTTGGGAAGTAAACACTGAAATATTTAAGGGTGAAGGGCTGTGTAGTAGGCAACTTTCTCTCCATCAGTTCAGAATCAAATATAGAGGAAGAATCTAGAATATAGGTTACCAGGGGACAGGGTGGGGAAAGGGAATGGGAAGTTAAGGCTTAAACTTAAGGGGTTCCTATTTGGAATGATGGAAATGTTTTGGTCATGGGTGGTGGTGATGGTAGCACAACATTGTGAATGCAATTAACTGCACTGAAATACACATCTGAATGTGGTTAAAAGAGGGAATGTTAGATTGTATATATGGTAACTGTTCCGGTTTGCTAATGCTGCCAGAATGCAAAATACCAGAAATGGATTGGCTTTTATAAGGGGGGGTTTATTTGGTTACACAGTTACAGTCTTAAGGCCATAAAGTGTCCAAGGTAGGGCATCAACAATAGGGTATCTTCACTGGAGAAAGGCCAATGGTGTCCGGAAAACCTCTGTTAGCTGGGAAGGCACGTGGCTGACATCCGCTTGCTCTCAGGTTGCGTTTCAAAATGGTGTTCTCCAAACTGTTGCTCTTGGGGCATTTTGTCCTCTCTTAGCTGTAGCTCCTCTTCAAGATGTCACTCTCAGTTGCTCTCCAAAATGTCACTCTTAGATGCTCTAAGTCTGGGCCTGTATGGCTCTTTTTAAAGTACTCCAGTGATCTAATAAAGACCCACCCTGAATGGGTGAGGCAACACTTCCATAGAAATAATTCAATGAAAGGTCTTGCCCACAGTTGATTGAGTCACATCTCCATGGAAACACTGAACTGATATGTTCCAACCTAATCAACACTAATACATCTGCCCCACAAGAGTGCCTCAAAGATAATGGTGTTTTGGGGGACATAATACATCCAAACTGGCACAGTAACAGACTGAAATTTTTTTAAAAAATCCATGGAACTACACTACACAAACAGTGAACCCTAAGATAAACTATGGGCTATAGTTAATAGTACAGTTATAAAAATGTGCTTTTGTCACTTGTAACAAATGTACCCCACCAATGCAAGGTGTAAATTATAGGGTGGTATATGGGAACCCTGTATTTTATGCATGATTATTCTATAAATGTATGACTTCTCTGTTAAAGGGAAAAAATATATAGAGAGATGATTGATAGCTTGATAGATAGGACTATAGATGATAGATTGATGGACAGATAATACGTGTACATAATAGATACATAAGTGTACATCTACATAGATAGCTAGACAGATTGAGGTATAAATTAGATTAGTAGGTAGAATGATAAAGCAAATAGGACAAAATATTAGCAATAGGTGAATCAGGGTTAAGGGTTTCTGGAAGTTCCATGTACTATTTGAAATTATAAAAGAAAGTTTTAAGAAAATAAGCCCCCTTTGTTTATTGATCGACTGATTCATTGATTGATCCATGCAGGGCTGACTGAGCCTCTGTCCCATGCTAGGCCCTGTTTCCCAAGCAGAGACCCACACAGGCTCCCCGCTGTCAGGAAGCTTACATTTTAGCGTGAGGTGGCAGAATAAAGGAATAAACAAAGGACAACAAGAAAACATCAGATCCTGAGCAGGGGTGAGAAGAGGGAAACGAGGGTCCTAAGATAGTAATGGGGGTTGGCGGGTGGGGCTGCTGTTGGATCCTGAGGTCAGGGAAGACCTGGCTGCAGAGGGGCCATCAGGACTGATCCCGATCGAGGTCCTGTAGTGACCAGGAGGAGCCCCCCAGGTGGAGGAATCAGCCGCCACACTGGGCTGAGATCGCCATGCTTGAGGGACCGAAAGAATGCCATCGTGCCTGGGGATGGGGAGAGAGGGAGAAGGAGCCAGAATCTTGGGCCATGCCTGACAACTTGGGCCTTGTCAGCCAAGGTAGGCTGTTGGTTTTCTTCTGAGTGGGACAATGAATGGAAAAGTGGAAGGTTGGAACAGTGGAAGTGACGTTATCTGGATACCACGTGATGTACGAGTTGTAGCAGGTTGCTGAGCAGGAAAACGAGGGAGGGACCACTGCCACGGGCTCTCTGGGGACCACTTCACCATCCTCCACCCAGGCACCCAGGTGAAGAACCCCTGGGCATTTGCCACTGTTCTCTCTTCCCCGGTTCCATCACCTCAGGGTGAAGGCCTGTACGAGAACAGGGTGACAGTAAAAGCACACTCTTTCTTTTTTTTCTCATTTATATCACAACATATCTTTAGTGCAGTCACTCAGTGCCCCTCAGCAACTCTAAAAATTGGCCAGAATTCTTTTTCCAACATTAGTTTGACACATGCCAAGAATGACAAAAATGCATCGCTCTCCAACTGACTTTTTCTTTTTTTTTTTTTTTTTTTTTCACTGTTCAGTTAATTTCAGGCCCTAGGTTTGGGGAAGAATAAATAGAAACCCAGAACATGCCTGAAGATGCTCCAGCTCCCTGGGGAGAAAACCATCGTGAGCTTCCAGAGAGGCATTTGGAACCCTAAAAGAAGAGGGGGTGACAGGGGCCATTGGTGCCATGGACATGCTGGTTTTGCATCAAATATTTTTAAGGAGCTAAAGAATGTAGTTTTTTTTGCTTCTACCCTGTGTCACCAGCCACCCTTTTCTAGAGTTTGGAATTCTGAAGTCTAAGGGACCAGGGCAATGTGGGAAGAGTACTTTTTTTCTCCTTCTGGCATCAGATGAACTGAGGTTTTTCTTTAGGAGGCTGAAGGGGCCTGTGACAGGGTTCTTATGGCTAATGGATGTAGGTTTTGTTGAGTTCCCATCCTGCCGGAGGGTGGGGAAAGAAATCTGAGGACATGAGATGTGTCCTCCAAAGCTGTGATTGATTCTTTAAAGAATGAGAAGCTCTTGTAAAACTCTTTAAACTTCTGACCATATTTTTGTGTAAGTGCACGTGTGTACTTGTGCATGTGTGTATGCATGTGTGTGTAAGCATCTGTGTGTGTGTGTGTGTCTGCCTGTGGCAGGTAGGAGGGTGCACAATGGGTCTCTCTAAAAAGACCTGTGACATCAAGAGTTATTGTCAATTGTTTTGTTGGTCGTGGAGTGTGTTGCCCTTTTATCTTTCCTCTTGACTTAATGTTTGATTGTGCCAAAGCACACCTCCTCTACAACCAGAGTTGTGCTTGTGGTCCTCAAGTAGTTTGTGAAGCATTTTCTGGTGATAGCCCATATGGCCCCAACAGCTCCAAGGATGTCATGGGGGAAGTTGGGGGATTTGGTCCACTGCAAAGAGCGGTGTGGGAAGAGAAGGGAACTGTTTCTGCAAAGCGGTTGCGGCATCAAAAAGAATCAGAGAACTCAAGAGGAATGGAATTTTTAAAAATAATACATTTTTTGTGTGTGTGAATTTGCATTTTGTTGGGCAAACAACATGTTACTGATGAGTTCCTTCTTGATGAATTGTTTTGTAGTATAAATAAGTTTATCTATAATGGAACGTGGTAATTTTTTTAAAATGGAAGGGAAGAAAGCAATGTTATTACAACTTTTGCTCATTCTTTTACATATCCTCCATTGAACATGACTTTGATTGTTGGATGTCGCCACCAAGTTGTTGATCAGGAATAATGTTTTGCCGTCCATGGTGTAGGGAGACCACAAAAAGAGCTGGTTGCACAACTCTGTGAATGCCCTGAAAACTGCTGAGTCGGACACTTTAAATGGGAAAATTGTATGGTGGGTGAATTATATTTCAATAAAGCTGTTAGGAACAAGAAGAAGGCAGCAAAAGGGAAATAGGCAGACAGGTTTGACTGTGAAGAAATCAAATTTTAAAAAGTCACACAGGTGCCGGAGCATATAAATGGGCAGTGGGTCATGGCCAGGGGGTAAGGTCTGTTTATTCTAGTGATTTGTTTTGTCGGCTTAAAGGTCCTTAGAACTTCCCTGCGGGAGTATCTTTCGGAGCTGGTGGTATATTCACTTCAGTATTCTCAACAGGCTCCAGTGCTGTCTTTAGAGGGTGGTGTGAATTTTAGAAACAGCTAAAAATGATTCAAAGGAAGGATTGGTGATTAAGCAAATGATCAAGCTGAGAGCTAGCAACACAGTAAAAAAAAATAAAATTAACAAACGAATGCTATAAGGTAAGTCAACAGGCTCTCTCTTTTTTTTTTTTTTTTTTTGCAAGATCCCATATACTGACTCCATAAGGAATCTTCTTTGCCAGTGAAATTAAATTAGCTAGTTGTCAAACACCAAGATTCAATGCCAAGATAAACATGACTTGTATGATTTGCCAAGGACTGACAGAGTTGACTGTCTTAGTTGGTTTCCCCCAGAAACAGATCTGAGTCAAACATCAGCAGGCAGGTGAGCACAGTGGGCAACCGAGGCTCGCTGCCACTGGGGGATTCTGGGAGCTCATGTAAAACATGCCTCACGGTTTCTCAACCCAGGGAGTGAGGAGGCTGAGGGGCTTGTCCACCGACGCCCATCTGGCGTGTGTTGAACGCTGCTTCCAGGGGTATTAGCTGGCACTCATGGCATGTCTTGCACATGGAATGAGCATGTTCTCTCTCCAGAAACGTGGTGCTCAGGCAGAGAGTTCCGAGTGTTAACAGCGAGCAGCTTTTGCTGGGGTGGCATGCGGTGCCTGGGAGATATGCATGAAGTGCTAACAGCATCTGCTACTTTAGACTGAGTGCCATCCAGTAGAACTTTCTGCTTTGGAGGAAATGTCCTTTATTTACACCATCCAATAAAATTTTCTGTGAACGGGAATGTATCTGACTTTGATTTGGGGATGTAGCCACAAAGTTGTTTATCTGGAATAACATGTGAGACCTTGTTACAATGCCTTTTGCCATTTATGGTATAGGAAGACAACAAAAGGCATATATCTGTGCTAATGAGATAGCTACTGGCCTCTTGAAAAGTGACGAATGTGACCAACCACGAAATTTTTTTTCTCTTCTTCTTTTTTTTTTTTTTTATTTTAACCACTAAATTTTTAATTTAATTTTATTTTAATGAATTTAAATTTTAAATAGCTACGTGTGGCTAGTGGTTGCCAAATTGGACAGTGCAGGTCTAAATAGAATGCTAGAAAACCAGTCCCTCAAAGTCTTGTGCAAGATATTATGATGACTAGAATAAAATGAGTGGTATCTGTGTTTTCACTTCCCCTTAAATCTTCAGTCCTTTGCACATTAGCTGAATAGATTTCAAGCTTCTATTAGCCAACAGGTGAGACTTGACTGAAGCAAATAGCTGATTAATGCAATTCAACAAGTTATTCAGTGACGCCTTTAGGAAATTTCTTTGTCCCTGCACCACACCTCTGCACACAGAAAACAGGAACATGATGGAGCCTTAACTGATATGCTACATAGGACCGTCCGAGGTGCTTGCTTCTAGCTGAGGCTGCTCAGGTAGAGATTGTTGCCAGGAAGTTACTGGAATTATTCATTTGGTTTGATACCCAAAACAGTAGAGTTGAGCAATTTTGTTTAGCCTCTTTTACCTTCATTGCATTGACCAACTTTTGCTTTGGGGATGATATGAACCAAAATGTCAAACCATATCTCTGGGCTGAGGGCCTTCAGATGATTATGACACCTGCTACTGAAAAGCAGCCTATTATCAATGATTAATTTTCATTTTCATTGAAAATGGGTCATGACGACCCAGAACAGAAATGACAAATGTATGGGATACCTGGTGTGCCTCATGCCCTCTTTCATCCTTTCCTTGTCCCAGGCAGACATTGCTAATCAATCACAGTGCTCTTTCTTTTGGGACCCAGATCTAGCCTCTGGGTCTCAACATACCTTCCTGGCATATACTACCAGTCAATCAAAATAGTATAGTATATGCATGAAGAAGCCATTTGTCATTTCTGACGTATCCTATAGACAGCAATGGATGATTTGGATATCATTTATATTTAAGGGACTTCTAATAGGCATTTTGTTGTTGTTGTTTCTTGCCTATGGAAAGTGAGGGCAGTAACAGAACAGTCTACCTCACCTTCTCTGGCCCCATCCCTTAGGCCAAGTCTCAGCCAACGTTGTCTACGGCTGCTTTTGCAATACAATGTTGGAGTCAACTAGTTGCAACACACATGTTAATATCTGCAAAGCCTAAAATATTTGCTCTCTGACCCTTTACAGAAAAAGTTTACCAACCTCTGCCCTAGGCTCTTTTTTGATTTTTGTAGAGGGAGAAAAGGTCTCCTTTCTGATGGTACGGGAGCAAAGTTAGATTAGCTCGTACTTTTCCTCTCCTGGATTGGATGAAGCTGGCGAGGTTGATTTCTTCCAGTCTGTGAAATATATGTGAACTTGATCTATGGGGTCATGGTGGAAACTTCTTAACCCCAGCAAATCAAAAGTAATTGATTTACAGAGACAGAGCTTCTTACACACACTCTGTAAGCGTGTGAGCTTGGGATCACATGGCCTCGGGTTGGTGTTTTGGATTTGTCATTTATCGTATGATCTTACTCCAGCCGGCCCATTGGAGGCTCCATTTCCTCTTCTTTAACATGAGATCATTAGCTCACAATCCTTGTGTATAGCTATTGAGATAAAGCTACTTTGAAGATGAGTAAGAAAATGGACCCAAAGTGCTTAGTCTAGTGCCAGATGCATTAAAAGTTCCAAAAACGGTAGTTCTTCTTGAAGCAGCATATTTTATTGAATAAAGCCATGGTCTAGGAGGATGGGTACTTGCTCAGGACAAGCTCATTTGTGCCATGTGAGCATCTTGGGGAAAGATTCTCCATTCATTCTTTGGGAACCCTGTTGTATCAGTCACCTAACGCTGTGTAACAGATCACTCTAAAACTCAGTTACTTAAAACACTAAGTATTTCTGACTTATAAGTCCCTGGGTCATTTGGGTGTCTCTGTTGGCCTGGGTCGGACCCAGCTATCCTCAGCTGGGCTTCTCCATTTCTGTGTTCATCTGGTGTATCAGCTGGGGGTTGGCTAGACTAGTATGGGCGTCAGATGTCCAGAGGCTGGCCGGCTCATCACCCAAGAGTTCGCTGGGCTTAGTCCCTGAGTGACAGAGGGGAGTGGAAGTTGCTGCGGCCTCTCATGGCCTCTGCTGGGAACTGGCACAAAGCCACTTCTGTCACTTCTGTTGGCCAAGTCAGCCACAAGGACAGTTCAAATTCAAGGGCTAGCTCTACCAAATGACAGGGGAAGCTGAAAAATTAGATTGCAAAGGGCATGGATGCAGTGCCGTGTGAAGAACTGGGAACATTTTTGCAATCAATCTGTCCCACCTATATACATTGGCTCCTCCAAAAAGATGATAAAAATAAATCAAGAAATTGCTGACACCATGCCTTTTCCATAAGAAATATTGAAGTCCAGTATCCAACAATTTTCAGCCACAGCTGTTCTGCTTTATGAAGAAGACAATGAATGTCTAGTCTTTACCTTTAATAGAAAGAGGCTATGAAAATGAAGCTTTTTATTAGGAAGCTCCACATGGCAAGCCCAAGTTCTCACCCTGCCCTGCCGCTTGCTATGGGCTTTGGCCAGCAGAGACTTTGACAGGACAGCATGCTAATTTGAGTCTTACCTCCTGCAGTTCATCTCTCATGTAACAGGGTCAGCAAACTTCAGGGCCGGTTGGCTGTCTGTCCGTCCGATTTCTTTCTCTGCCATTTTTACAAACGCCACAGCCCATGGATGGATTCTTCTATGAAGGAGCCCACAGGCCCCCACTTCTCAGGCTTGGCGAGATCACTAAGGCTGGATCTGCCCATTGCTCCTGAGTTGTGAAAATGGTGGCAGGACAAGTGCATCATCTTGGCCTCTGAGTTGAGCTGGTCCTGGCTGCCTGGTGGCTTGATCTCATTGGCTATTTGATTTTGATCATTTGTTTTAGGGGGACCACACTGGAAGTGTGGGGAGTTTAAGAGCTGGGCTCTGGTGTCAAGGAGGATGGTGAAGCCTGGCTCTGTGGGGCAGGTTTGCACATCAACAAAATGGGAGTAATGACAACACTAATGTTATGGGGCTGTGAAGATTGCGTGGTTAACACCACAATGCACCTTATTTCATTGTAGGCATAAGCATTCGCTCAGTCAGGGCACTTATCAGTGTTATTTTATGGGTCTAACTCCACCATACTGATCCCTTGGCACTGAAGTCTAAAATCTAAGCCCTGTTTAGCCTCTTCCAAGGAGTCTCCACTGCCTTTGAAAGCTGGGTTGGAAGGCCCATTTTAGTGGAAACATCTGGGCTTGCCATGAGGATGTCATTTTTGATTCACACAGGGACTTTCCATATTTTGAAGGGGATGTCTTCTCCCTGGCAGAGGGACATTTGCCAAGCTTCAGGAGAGCCGTAAATTTGCTGAATCGTGGAAAGGCGTTTTTGGACACAGAACTCCCAACAAACCATACTCTGTTTGTAATTAATTTGAATGCTTCCAGAACCTCATAGTATACCCTCCCTGTTGCATTCCCATGGGGAATGGAGAGTTCATCAGGCCATAGCTACGGTTCAGATAATTGTGTTCAGACCTCAGTCTTACCAGGGGGCCACAATTTAGTGGAGAGCACTTCTTCTTATTATTATTTTTTCTCCAGGTATCTACCCCTCCCTACCCTGTTCGGCATCTGTGAGGGTGTCTCCACTGCAGAAGAGAGCACGTAAATAAACACACCCGATGGAGATCCCTGAGATTATTTATTTATAAGCTATCTCTGGGTTCATGTAACAGTTTATAAGGGAACAAGACGTCATTTCACTGATTTAGCTGTTGAAAAATTCTGATATTTCCTGTTTTGTAAGGAAAAGTAGAAGAAACGGGTTAAGAAAGCTGAACCTAAATCTGACAGAGTTAGAAGAAGGGGAAATTGTTAAATAAATGTTGGAGTTCACATTTCACCCTGCTTCCCACGTGGTTTGTTAGAGAGACCCCACCCCGACCTGCCTGCTGTGTAGAGTTGTGTTCTTAACTGGGAGCTGAGATGTTTGCCCAGCACTGAGTGCTGAGAGCCGGAACCATCCAGAAGGGGGTGGGGGCAGAGCTAAATTAGAGATGGCGTTTTATTCAATTCTGACCAAGAGCTGAGGCCCTCAGATGCAACTCTGAGTTAGTACCACTTTATTAAGTGTTTGATAAATCATGTTTAACCCACAGTAAATTGGATAGAGGATTGAGAGGAGGGGGGCAAAGGGTTCCAGAAGGAAATAAAATGAGTTCCGTTTGATCCCCAAAGGACTTCCTTATGACTGATGGTGAGGCAAGGGAGGTTTGATGATATGACCTTCAAACTGTGACCTTGCCCTCTTGCACATGCTTCACACCTTGTCTTCTGGCACTGGGGCTTAGGACATGGGGAGGGTGCAAGGGTGGCCTTTGTTTTGGGACAGCATGGTGATTAAAGGCAGGGATATTCTCGTTGCATCTCCTGTAGTCCTGGAGGAACTGTGGGGCTGGGGAGGGGGGCAGCAACAGGACTGGGAACCACTTGGCAACTAAAATTCCTGTATTTCAAATAAATACTTGGAAATAACATGATGAGGCCCAGATTTCCATCCCTTACGCTGTCATCTAGATTTTCTGCTTTAAATAATGATGCTAATAAAATAATAAATAATAAATAAATTAGAAAATAGTAATAAGTATCGTATGGCGTGATTCACTGAGATAGTTACGCAATTGCATGGGGTTAATTTACATGCAGAATCATACTTAATCTTCACCCCCACTGTGTGAGGTAGGTTTTATTGAACGCTATTTTCTTTTCCTTGTCTGCTCCAAGCAAATGCCATGAAATGGGTTGGTTTAAACAATGGGACTTTATTCACTTACAGTTTTGAAGCCATGAAAATGTCCAAACCAAAGCATCATTAAGGCGATGCTTTCTTCCCAGAGACTGGCTGCCAGCGATCCTTGGCTCCTCTGCCACGCGGCCAGGCACATGGCGGCACCTTCTAGTCTCTTCCTTCTGTTCCGGGTTCCATTTCAGCTTCTTGCTTTCTGTGGCTTTTTCCCTCTCTTTCTGAATTCATTCCGTTTATAGAGGACTCCAGTAACAGGATTAAGATCCATCCCGATTGAGGTGAACTGAAGTAACCTCATCAAAAGGTCCTACTTACAGTGGGTTCATACCCACAGGAATGGATTAGATTTAAGAGCATCTTTTTCTGGGATGTACATGGCTTCAAACCACCATAGGTACATTTTGTGAGGTTGCAGGGGGTAAAGTGATTTGCACAAAGTGAACGATGGAACTAGAGCTCCAGTCCCTTGCCATTAAATTATCAGACTTGTGCACTGGTGCCTGGCTGCACGCTGGCATCGCCCGGAGCCTCGTGAAAGTACTGATTCCTGTTCCCACCACCAGAGATGCTTTAATTAGTCTGGAGTGTGGCCCATGCATGGGAGTTTTCAGATCTTCCAGGTTGAAAACCATCACTGTAGGCATTTGAGGGTTGAGAGTGGCTAAGTTAACTGATCCTGAGAATTACCTGGGAGATTTTTTCCTTGAATGCAAATTCCTAGGTCTTGCCCAGGCACACTGGATCAGCATTTCTAGGAGTGGAGTCCAGGGGTTGGTGTTTTGCAAGAAGCCCACAAGGCCACTCAAGGATCATACAGGTTTGGGAGCTGGATCTGATCTGTCCCCTGCCGCTGGGAAGGGTATCCAAGGATTCTAGGATGTGAGGTCTCAGTTGTGCTCCCTTAAAGCCTGTGCTGTAACACTCAGGGGATAGGTATTGTAGTGTAGTACTCTAAAGGGTCACCTAGAAACTGGTTGCAATTCCCAGCCATCCAGGAACCCTGCTTTGGAATTCAACAGAGGGGTTTCATTTTGTGGAACTCTACCCAAATGGGAGCAGTTTCTATAGACCCACAGGATACAAGCCTAATATCATGTGGCTAGGTTCTTCATTATGTATATGAAGAATTCGTTATGTATATGAAGAAACTGAAGCTCCCTGAGGGGTGTAGCCACCCTTCGCATTCCTGGAAGAAGGCAGGTCTGGAACTGAAGTCTCCCAAGGCCAAGTGTGTTGGTCTTACCCTCTCATGTATTTCTGACCCTGGACCCATCCAGCTTTCAATTTGTTTGCCACATGAGTGAGAGATCTATGTTCTGGATCGAGCCGTTCCTGCAGGGGTCACACATGTGACAACCAGCAGAGCTGTCCTTGGCTAGAGCCTGGATGAGTGTGTCCACAGAGTGGGAACACACTGTGCTGGGTGTGCACAGATTGGGTAAAGGGAGTCAGAGTTTCTGTTCAGGACATTTTGTAGAATGGATGCCATGACCTTCTCTGGCAGGTTGAAACTGTGGAGCTACCTAATCCTGCACCCTATAGACCGATGCATGTCATCTTGCTTACATTAGGGACCCCCCTGGTCCGAGGTGGCTTATTGTTTTGTGTGGAAAAAGAAAGAGAATGACATGGGGGAAATGAACATGACATTTCAACTTGGAAAGCTACAGACTGAGTCTCAGTCTATGCCTTAATTGCATTGGATAAAGGCATTAGGCTGTCTGGGCTTCCGTTTTCTCATCTCCAATAATATCCTACTTTTGGGATGTTTGTGAAGAGTAAATGAGACGGTGAGTGTCAAAAGCACTTTAAAGCTTTATAAAATAATATTATTGGAATGCCGGTCTACGTTAGATGATATGGAAACTCCAGGTAGAACACCAACTTTGGTTTGTACCTCCAAGAACAGTCGAGTACCTATTTTTGTTCATGGGTCTGGTTTTCTCTTGCCAGGCTTTAAATAGTTTAGTAATGTAATGCCCTGTACAGTGAATTAAGCTGATTAGCTCTCTGTTCTCCTGGAGCTTAAAATCCAAGACAGAAAATATTAGCACTGACAAAGATGACTGGGCCATTCGCCAGAGCAGGTCCATTAATAAATCCGTCTTTCCGTCTTGCCCAAGCACTGTGGGAAACTGGGATGGAGCCATGGGACCTGCACTCTGCCAGTTTTCTAAAAACCTGACCCTAGGTATCCATCATGGGAAATTTCTGCTGACTTGGCCTTGCTAATCTTCGGACAGATCAGAGGTTTGAACTACTTAAGGTCATATTCAATTATAGAACAAGCATGCATTGGAAGATTGGGCAGTCATTAAAAATCAGGCTATTGAACATTGAATGCCATGGGCACATGTTTATGATGTATGTTTTAGATGCCAAAAAGAAAGTTGCAAATATGGAAACATTTGTACCCAAAGGTTAATAATGGGTTTCTGGTGGGGTCAGGAAGAGAAGGTATTTTTGTTTTCATCTTTGTATCTGCTGTCCATTGTTGAGAAAATGCTATTTCTGCCTGATGAATGTGGCTTCCTGGAAGAAGTAATGCTCAAGTTGGGTCTTGACGGATGTGTTGGAGTTCGAAAATACAGAAGGGCCATCCCGAGGAAAAGGAGTAACATTTGTGGAGGCACAGAGGAATGAAAGCCCGTTGCCTGCTCTGGATATGGCTGGCAGTTCTGACTGTACCACATTTAGACGGTTGACCAGTTGGCTATCAAGGCGGTATGACACAGTGGTTAAGAACAGGGTGCTTGAGCCTCATGACCCAAGCGTGAGTCTTGACTCTGTGATTCTATCTGAGTGATCTTGGGCAATTCAGTTTACCTCCCCTGGTCTCAGTGTCTTCATCTGGAAAATGTGAATAATAACAGGACCTGAGTTTGGGGGAAGGTTAAAGGAGTTAAGACCTGTGAAGCAATTAGACCTGTCTCCTGGAACACAGTAAGTGTGTTCTAGTTTGCTAATGCTGCCGGAATGCAAAACACCGGAGATGGATTGGCTTTTGTAAGAGGGGGTTTATTTGGTTACACAGTTACAGTCTTAAGGCCTTAAAGCATCCAAGGTAATGCATCAACAATCGGGTACCTTCACTGGAGGATGGCCAATGGTGTCTGGAAAACCTCTGTTAGCTGGGAAGGCACGTGGCTGGTGTCTGCTCCAAAGTTCTGGTTTCAAAATGACTTTCTCCCAGGACATTCCTCTCTAGGCTTCAGCTCCTCAAAAATGTCACTCTTAGTTGTTCTTGGGCGTTTGTCCTCTCTTAGCTTCTCTGGAGCAAAAGTCTGCTTTCAAAGGCCATCTCCAAAATGTCTCTGTAAACTGAAGCTCCTCTCTCAGTTCCTGTGCGTTCTTCAAAGTGTCCCCCTTGGCTGTAGCTCCTCTTCAAGATCTCAGCTGCACTGAGTTCCTTCTGTTTGTCAGCTCATTTATATGGCTCCAGTGATTTAATTTCGACCCACCCTGAATGGGTGGGGTAACACCTCCATGGAAATTATCCAATCAGAGTCATCACCCACAGTTGGGTGGGGCGCATTTCCATGGAAATACTCAAAGAATTACAATCTAATCAATACTGATAGCCTGCCCACACAAGATTACATCAAAGATAATGGTATTTTGGGCGATGTAATACATTCAAACCAGCGCAAAGTGCTTACTAAATGCTAGCAGTGGTATAATTAGCTCATCCTTATGGCAAGCATTGTGTTGGGCCCATGTATGGCTTAACCTCTCTATGAGTTGAAGGAGAAAGAAAAATGCTGAATAGGAAGTAAGACTTCTTGAGGACGGGGGCTCTCAGGGTGGTTGGAAGCTGTGCAGCCGAAGGGAAGAATGGAGGGCACTACAATGAAAGTAAATGATTGTTCTGGATTCCCGGCTTGCAGTGAGGTCTGGCTGGAGCCAGAGGAGTGGTTAGGGAATGTTGGGAAGCAACACTGGATTAGTCCCATGGGGGGAAATTATGGACAGCCTTAGAATCCTGGTGCTAGATTTCCCACCCATAAGGGGAAAGCGACCCAGAAAGTGATTTTCTTGGTGTTGTGTGCTTGCTGCAGTTGCTGGAACATAAGGGCCTGGGTTCTGCCTGGCTTGCTAAGGTCAGTGGGTCATCTGGCCTGCGGACCTCACATGCAGCCAGCCCTGGTTGGAAGTAATTTTGTTTCTCCATTTTGTAGCAGTCAAGGGAAAAATGCCTGGTCTCTAGGCCTGGACAGAACACACAAAGTGCATTGTTGCCTCATTTTTGTTGAAGCTTAATAGTAAGGTTGAGATATATACCTGCCTGGTTTTCCAGTGGAACCACTACTCCAGGACTGGTAAGCCTTCTGAATCCTGATCTCTACACCCATGGGTAGAGTTAAACCAGTTATTTAGTTTATGCACAGGCTTGGCTTTGAATTGGGTTTCCCCAGAACTAGACTGGGAGACTAGGATTTGAGTTCGAGTAGTTCATTTGGGAGCTGATCCCAAGAAATACTGGAATGGGAGTGGGAAGTGAGACTGGTAAGGGAAGGAAGCCAACAAGGGGTATAATAATAAGTGGGCAAAAGGGACTCTACCCCCTGAGGACCACCAGGAGCCTGCAGAGAACATACTGCAGGGGCAGGATATGGTGACGCGTCTCTCCACTAACTCCTGCCTGCCATTAGTTGAGGGCTCCTTCTGGTGAAATTCCCTCCCCATTACTCCTGGCCTTCCCTGCTTATGGGTTGAGACTGCTCTGTGGGAGAGAGGCCTCAGACAAAGGAGGGTCGTGCTGAGGGAATATGGATGGAGCACCTCCACCCCACATCATATGGAGGGCTCAAGATATTCCGGAGTGAAAGATAAAAGGGCGACATTCTAGAGGTCAAAGCTACTCTGTGTGTGGAGGTGCATGGTGTACTGGAAAGGCCATGGGCTCGGGGGGCCATCGTGTCTGGGTTGGAATCCCATCCCATCCTGTGTTGTACAAGCAGTGGAGCTTTAGACAAGTGACATCGACTTCTTTCTGCTTCAGCCTTTTCATCTGCCGAGTGAGGATGGTAGGACCCTACTCCAAGGGGTTGTTGTGAAGATACAGGGAGATAAGGTCTGTACAGGGTTTGGATGGCACATGACAGGCTCATGGTGCTCCATTCCCTCCCCACCCTTAGCCCGGCTGCTGAACCTCTCTTGCTCCCCTACAGAAGGCTTCTCTGACTCTCTCAACCGTTACACCATCTTTGGCTTACTGTTCCGTGGCTGGGCTGCCAATCGATGACAGACACCTATGTGGGCAGGTCCCAACAAGGTGATAATTGACCTTGCTCCCCCTAGGACATCTGCTCAGGCTCTGTGAGAGGCCTGGGGCTCCCTGGTGCAGGGTTTCCGTTGCGCATTGCACTCTGAACACTCTTTATGGGCTGGCAAAAGGCGTTTCACACTTCAGGTGGGCCTCCTGAGGGTAAATTGCTTTCTTCAAGGCGAGTTGGGATTTCCCAGATGGTTGGAAGATTCCGTACACTTTCATTTTAGGGCCTCAGGTGGACTCTCTTACACGTGCTGACTCACACAGCCGTGTCTGGGGAAGCTGTCAGTCGGTCACCAGGGGTGGACTGTCACTGTATTAGACAGTGCAGATATAGAATATTCTGTCTCTCTCACCAGCTAACATTTTTATCTCCTGCCTACATCTCCTCCTTTCTACTTGTGCTGCCACCACCCCAGTTCTAGGCCATCAATGCCTGTCAACACACTGATGCATTGATATAGTTGTCCTTTGCAAGTCTGGCATAATGCTGTATTTCTGGTTCCTCAGATGGCAGAGCTAGTCATCTGCTCAGTTCCCTAGTCTATACTCACATCGCCTTTTCTTCTCCCACTCCCCGGCGTGTGCCCCAGGAATGCACAGAGTGCTGATTTGTAAGTTCATCAGGTCTGTCCTCGTTTTGCCCTCTACTCTTGGCATAGTCCCTGGTCATCTGTCCTAGTCGAACTCTTCCCCAATGTGTGGGGCACATCTCAAATGCCACCTCCTCAAAGAAGACCCCCATGTTTGCCCAACCAGAGTTGATTTCTCCCTTGGGAAACGTCCCAACACCTGCAGTTTTCCTCCCTTGTGATACCTGGCACACCTTGCTTCAGATGAAACATGCCTCTTTGAGGAACCCATCTGCACTTCCTCTTGGAAAATACGTTCTGTTAAGGTCAAGTGCTCCATCCCTTTGTCTGTGTAGGCTGACCCAGAGCCTCGCTGAGCAAGATTATTTGGTGAATTGGGAGATCCTTTTCCAGGAAGCAATCTCCAAAGTCACCTCTCTGAGAAGTTCTTTCCTAAACCAGCAGAGGACCAAGCCAGCACATCTGCATGGCCTGCATGCATGGAGACCCTGTGGAATCCCTGTCCCATGTGACGTTCTCTCTCCCTGCATCAACTCCCTATCTCTGTGCCTCTACACTAGACATTTAGCCACGTAGGTCACCATTTTCCCTTATGCAGGCCAAGGGGATGGGGTTGTGGTCTAGAATCCCTGAGCTTCTTGTGGTCTATATCTGAACCACCTTGCCTCAGGGCTTTAGGAGGCCCTCCAAAGCCTGGTAGGACCCCATGCCTGCCCTACAGAGCAGGGCAGAAGTTATAAGGAAACCACATCCCTGGGAACAGCCTCAACCAATGACAGATGAGCATCGGTGTATAAAAACCCCAGCTCCCACACCCCCTGGGAGTGATGACCCCGAGGTCCCCAGCATCATTAAGCTTCAACTGCCCATAGCAGAAACCAGCTCAATAATGTACCCCTGGTTCACTGCCTTCCCCTCCCTGTCTCACTGCCCCACTCTCAGTGTTCCCGTCACCTCCTAAATAAACTACTTACCTTAAATCCTTGTCTCAGAGTCTGCTTCTGGGGAACCCAAATTAAGAGTGAATCACTAATTGCCAAAGAATGCTCATTTCTGGCACTCGGGCTTCTTTGGTTTTGTCAGCCTTCAATTTGCTGTGCTGGGCGTTTGGTCCACACGATTTACAACCTGTGAGGCACACGTCCCCAAGCCCTTAGCTGGAAAGGATTGCCTCATTCATGTCCCAGGGCTAACCCTTGTGAGTGGCATGTTCAGCCAGGGCCCCAGCAGCCTGAGAAACATGCCCTGAGAGTGTGAGCACAATTGGAGGTCTCCAGCAGTTCTGGAGAAAGAGGTGCGGAGAAATATTTGGCTGCAGTGGTTCTACCTTAAGCCAGGGATTACTGAGAAGGACCAGCTCTGCTCTTTATAAGGAATGAATTCCTAGCTGGGGAGTTTATCTATGAAGCATGAAAATACTTTCTTCACGTTAAATTTCATTTTGTTCTGGAGTTTGTAAAAAGAGCATTTAATTAAAATGGAATTTGTTGGAAGAAATCAAAGTTACTTTGCAAAATCACTTTTACAAATTTATTTCAGTCTGAATTTGCTGCTACTTTTCTTTCCTTAATTCCTGTTCTCCTGTCTTCTCTGTTCGTTCTTCTCCTTCATTTTCTCTTTGCCTCTCCTTTTACTTTGGTTATCTGTGTTATTGTATTTAGAAAATATTAAGGTGTTTTCTTTTTAAATACATGCACAAATAATTTGCATTAACTGTTCAGACTTTGAACCCATTAGATGTTTCTAAACAAAAAAAAAGGACAATTGTGTGTAATACGCACTGCTATCTGCCCCGCCACTGCTTTTGCCAGACATCAGTAATCAATCTCAGGACTGTTTTCAACCCAGCCCTCCAGGGAGCCATGGCCAATTCATTGGTATTAGCATAGGGGTAGAAAGGGTCTTTATCTAATGTAAATGATTGCCTTGGGGAGACCAATTTAGGCAGACATTGGTGTGCCTGTTGCTCTCATTTTTCTTCTGTTAGGAGACTGGGGTGAGTGATTACCTCAAGAGAAAGGGGGGTCCCAGGACAACTTCCCCTGGAGTTCTGGGGATTGTGAGTCAGTCTTGGGTAAAGCATTGTGCTGAGTTTCTCCTCGGCTTGAGAGAACTCCAAGACACAGTAGATCCACAAGCTGGGTTTTCCACTTGCCTCTGTCTGTACCTTAGTGACAGTTTGATTTAGACCTGTAAAAATAGGTGTAGGTGGAATACTGCCTTTTCTCTTCTCCCATGGATTAAAATAATAATAATAATAAAGTGACAGTGTTTCAAATTCAGCGGACAATTCCCTTTGCTTCATTTCTTCATCTTTTTCTGGAAGCTTTGGCCTTTGAAAGTCTTTTCACAGTTTTCAGGGGCTCTGTGTCTGGTTGTGGACTCCATAGTCTCCCAGGAGTTGGCAGAGAGGAGACATCTCCCACATGGTCATGCCTCTGTCAGCCCAGAAACCTGCCTCTGGGTGCTGGGTGGGCACGTCATGGCCGCTTGGCTACTGCACCCAGAGGTCTTATTAGCCTTTCACACTTGAAAGTTTCCTTGGATACCCAAATATGGGGGACCTCTCCCCCTCTGCTCACCTTCCCAAAGTCAAAGCTCATTCTTGGTACTTGCTCTTTATCTCATCTCCATATCGTCAGTTGAACAGTGTCATGGCCAACTCGTGACTCAGCTGCTTCTTCTTTATCTGAGGCCGGATGTGTGATGAAGCGGGACCCTGACCCCTCAGACTTTCTCACCACTGTCCTCCTTCCTCTGGCTTCTCTTTCCTTTGTGTCTCTGTGTCTCCCATGTCCATATGTCCCACCAACTTGAAGAACTTCTCCAGTGTTTACTGCGTACTAAACACCTCTTCATAAGTGATTAAGCTTCTCCTCAGCAATGTTGGGAACTTAGTCCCTTTTCCTTGCTGCCCTAAAATTCCCTTCCTGGGTTATTTGTCAGTGTCTTTTATGCCACTGATGCTCAGTCTAGAGGTGTGGAGCTTTGTGTGGCTCTCTTCTGTACCCTCTTAACACTCCAGGAAATGTTACTTCTTTGGTCACTCAGCTTTCCTCAGTGATCAGTGTGGAGCAGGCCAAAAAAAATCACATCCAGAGACCCCATGGATTAAAACATGCAGACATGTCTGGAAAACGTCTTCAGTGACCTCACACTCCGATGGCCAGAGAGTGCTGTTTCCAAAAATATTATCTTTGGTGTCGTAAATATGCCAGGAAAAAGAAGGTGCCCCAGAAGTTTCTGGGGTCTGAGATTGGGCTGCAGATGCAGAGCCAGCGATGTGGATTCTTGAGTACATGGTTTTTGGAGGGAGGGCTCTCGGAGAAACTTACGAAAGAGGGAGAGAAGCCAGGTATGGCAGGCAAAGAGGTTCAGAAAGGATGAGTCTTAGGTTAAGTTCAGCCTTGACCTGATCCATTTGGGGACGGGGGGAGTTCTATAGCATAAATCACCTGCAGAATCGTACCCTGCTTGAGACAAGGAGCCTTAGTTTCTGTACCCATTTCAGTCGTTGAATGCCTCCAGGAGTTTGGGAGAGATAGGTACAACGTTCCTGGGGTCCTATCAGCTGAAGGTCATTTCTGGAGAGAGTTCCAGCTCTAGCAAGCACTTTCAGCAGTTGGGACATACAGCATCAACTGCGCCGAGGCTTTCTCAGGAAGAAGGAAACAAACACTTACTGAAAGATGGCTGTAGGTAGGTGCTGTACGGAGAACTTCCCGATCTAACCTCCTGTTTAATTCTTAAAACAACCTATAAAGACAGTATTATTTTCTCCGATGTTCAAATGAGGAATCTGAGCCTTGGTGGAATGAAGGAGTTTTCCTAAATTCTGAGAAGTAATGAGTGAGATTGCAGGGACTTGAACCCAGATCCCGCTCATCCTTGGTTTCTCTCCCTAAGCCCTGAATCTCTGCATTGAACCTCACTGCTAAATTGCTATATGGAGCGGGGACCCCTGTTTCAACATGAGTGTTGTCAGCCTTTGGTGGGGAAAAGACATTGTATTGGAATCTTCTACAACGTTTTCCCAAAAGTCATCTTGTAGAGTCTTTTAAGGTTCTCACTAGGGCCTGTTGGCTTTTATTTACACAGTTGCAAATTTAGAAATCAAAACAAGTGTCCTCATCTGCTTCCCAAACCGGCTCACAGTAGATTAAAATTGCCAATTTGGAAGGCAGGTCATCTACAGGCTGGGGAAACTGAGGGTCTGATATGCACGGAGAGGCAGCTTAATCATAGCAGTTAATAATAAAATAGCAGTCTTGGGCCATTAAGCATAGAAAAACCTGCAGCTTAACCTGAGTTAGTAGGTCCTAAGAAGGTCATTATATCATACCCTAGAATTAATTGGAATTTGCTTACTCATATTTTTCAACACATTTTTTTCTGAATACCTACTATGTGTCATGTACTGTGCTAGAGATACATTAAGACATGGACCTTGTCCATAAAGAGTTTGTATCATCAACAAACATTCATCAAAAAAGGGAGGATGAAGAGGAAACAAGAAGCCAGAGCAAGTACCTCCCTGAGTTGGGTCCTTTAATGCATTAACCGGACTAATAGAAATATGTGACCCAATAAGGTTATGAAAGAATGCTCAACATCATTAGTCATCAGGGCATTAAAAATTGAAACACAAGATACTACACTGCGTACACTCATTAGATAGGCTAAAGTTTAAAACTGACAATGCCAAGTGTTGACAAGGATGAGAAGCAGCTGGAACTCTAATATATGGTTGACGAAAATGTAAAATTCTGCAGCCACTTTGGAAAACAGTTTAGCAGTTTCTTATAAGTTCAGCATACGCTTGCCATGTGACCCAGACATTCCATGCTTAGGTATTTACCCAAGAGAAATGAAAGCTTAGGAATGTTGCTAGCCATTTTATTTTTAATTGCCCCAACCCAGAAAAAAGCAAATGTCATCAACTGGTGGCTGCATAAACAAATAGGGGTATAGCCATACAGTTTAAAGGAATGAGCCACTGAAACACATATGGATTAATCTCAAAAACATCATGCCGAATGAAAGAAACCAGACACAGAAGAATACGTACAGTATGATTCTATTTATATAAAATTCTAGAAACTGCGGACTAATCTATAGGGGCAGAAGGCTGATTGGTGGTTCCATGGGAGCCAGTTGTGAGAGGAAAGGACTACAGAGGAGGCACCGGGAAACTTTGGGGGGTGATGGAATTGTTCTATATTTTGATCATGGCAGTCTTTTTGCAGGCGTGTACAATTTGTCAAATACCTTATACCTCAATGAAGTTGACTTTTAAAAGGGCACCAAGCAAGCATACCTAGCACATAAATACTCAGTAAATAGTGGCCTTACTGAGAAAGCTTTATCCTAGCCTCGCTCCTGGGATAAATCACTTCTCCCTGTATTCAGGTTCAGAAGCCCCACACTCTTTGCCCAATGGGGCAGGAAGGCCCACCCTCCTCCCCTCCTCCCTGGGCTGCGAGTTTTGGAGAAGGTGCTCCCCTGTCAGAAGCAATTGTGGGCTCATTTCCACCTTGACGTCCTTCTGACCTTCGCTTGGACATCCCAAGTCCTCCCTGCCACCACCCCCCTTGCCCGGCCATCCTTCTGGCCCTGTGGGAAGGGGCTGCATGTGGTTGTAATCATCAAATTCAGAATCTACCTTCACTTGGTTCGGTTCTGGTTGGCAGCCCCCTCCAAGACTCCATCCGCTAGCTTTACCTTTTATGTTAAATTTCAGTCTGGGTTCAGAACACGTCACCAGAGAGCTTCTGATGCAAATGCACTAAAACAGGACAGAGAGAAGACAGGATAAGAGGGATGACACATTTGAAAACAGCTCATCTTAATTCCTGGCTTCTGCATTCTACATCTGCTCCGATAAGCAAGTGCAACTTAAGTTTTATCCTTTGATCGAGATCTCCTTCTGATCTCCGGCCCCTGCTGCCCGGAGCTGCTGGGACATCAGGGATCTCAAGTAGCCACTGATCCCCGACCCCTCAGGAGCCCACAGCCCCCTCCTTTTCCAGGGGTTCTTAACCCCCTTCACATTCTGGTAAGGAGCATTGTTTTTAAACACATAAGGTAAAATGCATGAAACAAGAAAAAGCACTTCAGTTATATTGAAATACAGTTATCAGTATAGCAAATATACGACCTGGTGATGGAGTAATTCCTGTGCTTCCTTAGTAGCATATTCAATAACAAGATTTAGTGGTGAGTCTAATAATTGCTGTCGCTTTGAATTGTTGATGAACATAAAAGCTATTTTGAGATATCTGCTACCACTGTAATATGCTGTAAAATTCTGACTTCTGTTGGTGATAAACTTAGATATTGCTAATACATTGGTTTGCTATGACATTCACATTAGAAGGAAATGCTAAATTTCAGTTATAGTGAGTAAAATGAAAAGATGTATTTCCCCCACCCCAGTTCTCCGGCCCCTAAATTTTATCCATAGACCCCTTGGGAGTTTGTAGATCTCAGGTTAAGAAGTCCCGGGGCTGAAACCAAACCCTCCCAGCTGTCAGGCCTTTCCACCAACAAGGATTGTCTGTCACCACACCTGCCAGTAGCATGTGTCACTTCCTAAATTACAAAAGAAAAAAATGGTGACAAGATATTTCAGATGTACAAATGCCTAGAGAATAATGCAGTGAACTTCCATCACCCACCTAAGAAATAAAATCTTGCAAAATACATTTTGAAATCCCCCACGGACTTCTCACTGATCAAAATTGCATTGCATTCCCTACCTGCCAGTGACAACCTCTAGAATTGGGTGTTTATGATTTCTGTGCATATCTTTGTGCTTTCCCCACAAATGTATGTATCCAGAAACAACACCAGGTATCAGCTGCATGTTTTTAAAATTTGATATAAATGATGCTGTCCACTGTGTGCATCCTTCTGCAATGTGCTTTTTTCACTTGGCATCATGTTTATGAGACGTATCTGTGTCGATTTAGGAGACTAGCTCACTGATTTTCATTGATGCATCGTATCCTATTGGGTGACATCACAGTTTACTTAGCTCTTCTGTTGATACACGTTTGGATTATTCCCAGGTTTTTCAACATTACAGTGCTGCTCTGACCATTCTTTCCATGTTCCCTGGTCAGACGAGTTTCTCTAGCAGTGGAATGACTGGGCCACAGGGTACATGCATGTTTCGATTTTCTGGATCCCACCAAATTGCTCTCCATTGTGGTTGCCCAATAGATTTATAGTCTCTCCAGCAGGAGTACCCGTTCCTCCACATTGTCATCAATACTTAGTATTACCAGATTGGTTAATATCTGTCACTTCTGATGATAGAAAATGTTCTCTCAATGGTGTTTTAATTTGCATTTCCCAGGTAACTGGTTAAATTCAGCTTCTGTTCACGAGCTCTGTTGGCCAGTTGGATGATCTCTTCTGTGACTTGCTTATTCATAAACTTTGTTTTCTCTTTGGAGCTTTTTGTTTTTTATTATCTGTTGTAAAAGGGCTTTTTGTATTCTGGATGCTAATTCTTTTGTTGGTGCTATGTTTTCTCTACAGCTTGTCTTTTCTCTTGTTGATGGTGGTTTTTGATATACAGACATTTTAGACTTCAATGTAGTCAAATATACCTTTTTTCCACCTTTATGGTTTGTACTTTGTCTTGTTTAAGAAGTCTGTTGCTATCCTGAGATCAAAGATGTATAGTCTGCTATTTTCTTTTGAGTATCTCTGGCTATTTGGGAACATTGCTGGCCCCTGCGTTTTGGGTGAGAGACTCCAGAGCTGAGAAGGGGCTGCCCATTCTTCGGATAACTGGCAAAGCCAAGTGGACGTTGTAGCAAGCCTACTAAGGAGTGCTGGATGGGGAGCTGGGGTTTGCTGTGTTTTGCAAACTTTGATCCTATCAGATGGCTGTGTGAATTATTTTGATGTATGGCTTTTGCAGATATATCTACTCCAGTCCGTTTTCTTTGGGGAGTGGGTGTACAAACTGGACTTCGAGTTAAGAAGTAGATGTTTCCTACTCCTGTACTTTGTAATGATCACTTATCATTTACCACTTTTCAATGATCACCACTTTAGATTCAACTAATGAAAAATTGCCCTCCCCACTCCCAGTTCAGCTATGAGTTGCCATTAAGTTGATATTTGTCCTTGTGGGGGAAAATGTGACAGGTGTTCTCTTGTGCTCTGACTATATCATCATTTTCATTTCCTTTTTGTGACTGGCGTTGCCTAAAATTCCTGTAGTGACAATTTCATTTAGTTTCTTTTTTTTTTTTCCTGTCAGTAATCCAGAACCGGGGGTTGTGAACCCAGGTGCCTTCACAGTGAGGCAGGTGATGTCAGAGAGTGAGAAGGCGGACAAACAACGGTAGGGAGAGGTCGTGCGGGGCAGATCCCACCTGAAATCCAGTGTTGGCCTCACACAGCCATCTGTGCCCCGCACCTGGGCTCTGGGCTCTGTGTTCGGTGGCCTGGCATTAGACGGCCCCCATGCAAACCTTCAGTCTTATCTTTGAAAAAAATAGAAGTGAAGTAGAGCCTCCAGCATATTAAATGACTCCTTTAGATTCATTTTGCTACACTGACCAAGTCATTAATGGTTCTGGATCTTTCCTGAGCTTTGAAATGTAACTACATGTGTTAGTTAGGGTTCTCCTTGGAAACAGAATGAATGAGAGATGTCTCTTATTATCAAATTGTAAAAGTGACTCACGCAACTGCGGGAGCGCACGAGTCCAAATTCTGCAGAGCCATCAACAAGCTGTCAACTCCAAGGAAGACATCCGACGAACTCCTCGGGAAACGAACCGACAACTTCGACGAACTCCTCAGGAAACGAACCGGCAACTTTGAAGAACTCCTCAGGAAACGAACTGGCAACTTCGACGAGCTCCCCAGGAAAAGCTTCACTGAGCAGCTGAAGAAGAAGTGAAGGTTCTCTAACCGTCCAGCTTATAAGCCTCCAACTGATCACCCAGACCAAATCCAGCCAATTGCACTCTCTCACTGTGGAAGCACGCCCCTTGATGAGTCATCAGTCAGCTGCAGTCAATTGACTGATGATTCGACAAACCAACCAGCCTCAAATAGCCTCACAGGAATCGTCAGGCCAGTGCCCGCTTGACCAGACAGCTAGGCCACCTAGCCAAGTTGACACATGAACCCAACCATCACAGTCCACCCCTTGTCAACTTGGCAGTCGTACACATCACCTAAAACCATATCTTCAAAATGAACGTTACAGCTTATGCCATGTGATAAGGGGATAAGACAGAGAAGAAAGCAAAAATATTTTCTTCACAGACAAATACAAACATAATCATCACAAAACGAGGAGGAAATATTCATATCATCATAGTCCTCGTTTCTGTAACTGGTCACAAGGCCATAGTTCATATTTATCACGACCTTCTTCCACTACCCATTCCATGTTCCCTTTACCCTCAGCAAGCACTTCAGCTGGCCGTGGTTCTTTGCCTGGTGGGGTGACCCAAACCTTCATTCCTGAAGTTTCTTGGCCATTGGTAGTCCTGCCTGGATTGGGTTGTTGCAGTTTTCCATTGACTTGAATCACGGGGCACAGTAGTACTAAGAGACGCCCCAGGGGATCTCCTGTATGCCAGGAAAACTCTTCTTTACTTCCATTGTGTAGTTGCAGTGCTATTTCCCCTTGATAGTCAGGATCAATCACCCCAGCCAGTACAGTATCCCCTTCCTTGCCTGTTGATTCAGAGGCATAAGAAGCCCAAAGTGGCCAGGTGGCAGCCTTAACTTCCAGTTCAATGGGATTATTGTTGTGTTTCCTGGTGGAAGCACTCCTCCTTTTGGAACCAAGACTTGTAGACCAGCAGAGCTTAAACTTGCAGGGACAGGAAGCAAAAATTTCCCTAGTGGATCACTAGGAGTGATAGTGAGTGGTGCTACTCCTGTTTCCACCCCTTGATTCCTGGACCCATGAATCCTGGCTATGGGAGAAACAGCACCATAGAGTGGACGCTGATTCAGAGCATACACAGCCTCCTGGAGAACACTGCCCCAACCCTGCAAGGTATTGCCACCTAGTTGGCACCATAATTGAGTCTTCAATAGGCCATTCCACCGTTCTATCAACCCAGCTGCTTCTGGATGATGGGGAACATGGTAAGACCACAGAATTCCATGAGCATGTGCCCATCCCCTCACTTCATTTGCTGTGAAGTGGGTTCCTTGGTCCGAAGCAATGCTGTGTGGAATACCATGACAGTGATAAGGCATTCTGTAAGTCCACGTATTGTAGTTTTGGCAGAAGCATGTCGTGCAGGGAAGGCAAACCCATATCCGGAGTATGTGTCTATTCCAGTAAGAACAAATCGCTGCCCTTTCCATGATGGAAGTGGTCCGATGTAATCAACCGGCCACCAGATAGCAGGCTGATCACCCCGAGGAATGGTGCCATATCGGGGACTGAGTGTGGGTCTCTGCTGCTGGCAAATTGGACACTCAGCAGTGGCTGTGGCCAGGTCAGCCTTGGTGAGTGGAAGTCCATGTTGCTGAGCCCATGCATAACCTCCATCCCTACCACCATGACCACTTTGTTCATGAGCCCATTGGGCAATGACAGGAGTTGCTGGGGAAAGAGGCTGATTGGTATCCACCAAACGGGTCATTTTATCCACTTGGTTATTAAAACCTTCTTCTGCTGAAGTCACCCTCTGGTGAGCATTCACATGGGACACAAATATCTTCATGTTGTTTGCCCACTCAGAAAGGTCTATCCACATACCCCTTCCCCAGACTTCTTTGTCACCAGTCTTCCAATCATGTTCCTTCCAAGTCCCTGACCATCCAGCCAAACCATTAGCAACAGCCCAGGAATCAGTATACAGACGCACCTCTGGCCAGTTCTCCTTCCAAGCAAAGTGAACAACCAGGTGCACTGCTCGAAGTTCTGCCCACTGGGAGGATTTCCCCTCACCACTGTCCTTCAGGGATATCCCAGAAAGGGGCTGCAGTGATGCAGCTGTCCACTTTCGGGTGGTACCTGCATATCGTGCAGAACCATCTGTAAACCAGGCCCGAGTCTTCTCTTCCTCAGTCAACTGAATGTAAGGAACTCCCCAAGATGCCATAGCTGTGGGCTGGGCAAGAGAAGGTAAGGTGGAAGGAGTGGGGGCCATGGGCATTTGGGCCACTTCCTCATGTAACTTACTTGTACCTTCAGGACCTGCTCGAGCTCTATCTCGTATATACCATTTCCATTTTATGATGGAGTGCTGCTGTGCACGCCCAACTTTATGGCTTGGTGGATCAGATAACACCCAGCTCATGATAGGTAACTCAGGTCTCATGGTAACTTGGTGGCCCATGGTTAAGCGTTCTGTCTCTACTAAGGCCCAGTAGCAGGCCAACAGCTGTTTCTCAAATGGAGAGTAGTTATCTGCAGAAGATGGTAAAGCTTTACTCCAAAATCCTAAGGGCCTGCGTTGTGATTCTCCTATAGGAGCCTGCCAAAGGCTCCAAACGGCATCTCTATTTGCCACTGACACTTCCAGCACCATTGGATCAGCTGGATCATATGGTCCAAGTGGCAGAGCAGCTTGCACAGCAGCCTGGACCTGTTGCAGAGCCTCATCTTCCTCCGGTCCCCACTCAAAACTAGAAGCTTTTCTAGTCACTCGGTAAATGGGCCGTAGGTCCCCCTGGGGAAGGCTGGGAGGAAGATTAACAGTATAAATTTTTGGCAGTGTGACAGGGTCCTTCTCCAAGGGTACCCGGCCTTCCCTTCATTCAAGAGGCTCTGGATCTGTAAACTGTCTCAAGTCTGGGAATTGATTAAGGGGCCATGACTCTCTGTTTTTATAATTCAAGGGAGATTTTTGTTCACGTGGCCTAGAATTCTTCTGCTTATATAGTTCAAACAGGAATTTAGTCGATTGCCCATCTATTTTACTACTTGGTACTCCATGATCCACTAGCCAACGCCATAAGTCTCTGCGAGTCATATTATTTTGATTGCTGCTTTGAGCCTGTTTTCCATTATGGTAGCCCTGTCCACCTTGTCTGTGGCGATTAACTGCAGCCACTTGGCTTCTGCTGACTCGGGACCCGATTATCCCCATTGTGTTTAAGGATTCCAGTTCAATGACAGCAGTTCCTACAGTAATATCTGACCTACAGAGAAGGGCGACTACAGAGCTCTTCAGGGATGATGGAGCTAGTCTCACAAATTTATTCCTTACAGTCCTGGTAAAAGGTGTGTCCTCTGGACATTCCAGGGCTGTGTGAGCAGGTTTTCCATGATAAATCCACTCTAACATTCCAATCTCTCTAAGCCTTTGAATCCCCTCCTCCACATTATACCAGGGCAGTTCTGGCATTTCAACTTCTGGTAATGCCGGCCACCTTTTGATCCATGTTTCAGCCAGCCACCCAAACAAACTGTTAACACCCTTTCTAACCCCTCGAGCTACAACATTGAATGCAGAATCTCTGCTTAGTGGGCCCATATCAGTAAATTCAGCCTGATCCAACCTTATATTCCTTCCACCATTATCCCACACTCTCAATATCCATTCCCACACATATTCCCCTGGTTTCTGTCTGTATAAGTTGGAAAACTCTACAGTTCTTTTGGAGTATAGCGTACTTCCTCATGGGTCACACTTTGTGCCTCACCCTTTGGGGCTTATTGGGACTTGAGCCTAGTTATAGGTCTTGAAGCAAAAACTGGTGGTGGGGGTGGGTCATGAAAAGAGTTAGAATTCTCTCTCAAGCCATTCACCTCAGGGCACTCTGTGGCATTTTCATCTCTTAAAACAGGATTAGTCTCTCCAGACAAAAGAGTGAGGGCTGCTTCCTCAGGGGAGGTGATTACAAGATTAGCAGGCATTGAAGGGTCAATCTCCTTAGGTGGGAGTTGCGTGGCAGGCTCCTTAGGGCAGACTGGAGGCAGAGAAGCTGTTTCCCCAGGACAGCCCTCTACAGGTAAATCTAACAATGACCCAGCAGAATCCAGGGTTCCAGTGTCCTCACTGTCATTATTATCAATCCATATGTCTCCATCCCAAGTTTCTGGGTCCCATTCTTTTCCAATCAATGCCTTTACTTTAACAGCAGACACCCTGAGAGGTTGAGATTTTAGTTTACGCTGTAAATGTGCTACTCGCACAATAAGAGACTGCATCTGATTTTCAGAAACCTCCAGTCTGCGGGCACAGGAAATAAGATTTTCTTTCAGGGCACAGATGGAACCCTTTACATCTGTCATACGACATTCAGGTTTTGAATTTGAAGCCTTTAGCTCATCCCTTTCTCTTACAACTGTATCCAAAGTATCTAAGAGCAGCCAGCCAACATCATTATACTTCTTAATACTGCAAAACTCCGTGAAAGTGTCGAAAACGCTGTCACCCAGAGCCTCGCTTCGTACTAGAGCACAATTAGGAGAATCAAATGGTGCTATTTTACGTATTTCCTTTGCCAACTCCTGCCATGGACTCTTAGTACCCTCTTGATTATTGGAAATAGAGTCATTAGTGCCTCTGAATCTAATCAGAGTAGAAAACAAGTTGTAAAAGCCCATTTTAAGATTCCGTTTCTCAAGAACCACTCTTGGTACCAAGTTGTATTAGTTAGGGTTCTCCTTGGAAACAGAATGAATGAGAGATGTCTCTTATTATCAAATTGTAAAAGTGACTCATGCAACTGCGGGAGCGCACGAGTCCAAATTCTGCAGAGCCGTCAACAAGCTGTCAACTCCAAGGAAGACGTCCGACGAACTCCTCAGGAAACGAACTGGCAACTTCGACGAGCTCCCCAGGAAAAGCTTCACTGAGCAGCTGAAGAAGAAGTGAAGATTCTCTAACCGTCCGGCTTATAAGCCTCCAACTGATCACCCGGACCAAATCCAGCCAATTGCATTCTCTCACTGTGGAAGCACGCCCCTTGATGAGTCATCAGTCAGCTGCAGTCAATTGACTGATGATCCGACAAACCAACCAGCCTCAAATAGCCTCACAGGAATCGTCAGGCCAGTGCCCGCTTGACCAGACAGCTAGGCCACCTAGCCAAGTTGACACATGAACCCAACCACCACACTACACTTCTGGGTTATCTAGTCTCCTTCGACCTCGTTAATGTTTCCATTTACACTTAACAAATCCAGAGGTGACCAGTTTCACAGGCTTGTATCTTTCCTGATACATTGTTTCTCCAATAAAAAAGTGAATTCTTGTTGTGTCACATTGCCCTTTTTCTGAGATGCCTCTGCCTCTGTGAACATCCCTCTTTTATGCCCTTGCAGGGGTCCAGCGATGTTTGCTGTGAATAACCTGTGTGGAAGGTGCTCCAGCACCTTCTCTGCCCATGAGGGGCCCAGCGGGGAGCCTCGCCTGAAAGAGCTGTCAACCCCTGTTGCCACTGACTCCCGTGGGCATCTGGGTGCAGGGGAGGAGAAGCAGCCCCCCCACACCCCCATTTGGTGGGAGGTTGGCACATCCCCAACCAGGGAGAGGAAGTAATAGAATGTGAGGCTCTTGCAGAGATTTTGTTATTCCAGTGAGCTCCACTCCTCTGCTCCTCGAGGAACAGGTCTCCACCACCGTGGGCTTCCACCACGAGGCACTTTGAGAGTGTGGGTGGTGACCCTGCAGACGGCAGGAAAGTGTCTTCTTTGGCAGCACGGATGTCCTGGTTCTGCTGACCATCTCGTTGGAGACAGGGCTGGCACTTGGGGGGGGGGTGTCTTAGTTTGGATCCCCCCAACTCAGAAACAAAGATTTGGGTGCAAGTAGGTGGTTTGGGAGGCAATCCCAGGAAACACCTGTAGGAGGGTGGGAAACTGAGACGGGGAGGGAAGGAAGAAAGGGTCTGTCAGCAAGCAGGTCACCACTGAAGACAACTGGGGCTTCATTCCAGTGGGGACTTCCTGGGAGACAGTGAGGAGACTCTTCCAGTTGTACCCCTGGGAGGGGAGGAAGCTGGAGTATTTAATCCCTAAGTCTCATCCCACATTGGTTAAGGGTTACTGGGGTGTTAACTTCCCAGTATATGTAGCCTGCCATGTAGAGAGGCTGAACATACCCCTAGGGACAGAGAACCTCCTCAGGCAGAGAGATGCAGGAATCCATAGGCATGGATGGAGACTTGGTATGGAGGCCACCAAGGTGGTGCCAACACTGCTCCGAGGAAAGTTGGAAGAAGAATTTGACCAGATATTGCCAAGAAGGAGCCAGCATCTATATATGAGCCCTGGCTGAGGTCCTCTGATGTCTGAAATCAGATGTATGAATGAGAAGGTCTTAGCATCTCCACCCGTGAATGTCCTAGCATCTCAACATGTGGATATCTCAACATCTGTTTCTACATAGAGATGCCTCAGTATCTGAGCTCGTAGTAGTGTCAATATCAAAACCTTCTGAGTGTCTCATCCGAACATGAGAATGTCACAATATGTCAAGTCTTTCAACATTTCAACATCTCAACATGCAAATGGCTTGATGTTTCAACATGTGATTGTCAGTGTCACAACCTGTGAATATGTCAATGCCAAAATGTTAAGTGAGACCTAGGTAGCCACTGTCTTCCTTCCAAATTCAATCCCCCAGAACACTGGTGAAATATTAGCATGTAGAAATTTTAACTCTTGGAGAAATTCTCTTTCTTGACAGATCAGCACCGGCTCTTCTGGTGGAGCTTGGTAACAAGCCAGTGGCGCTCCATTTATATGGAAATCGGGCTGCGGGTGACCTCAGATGCTCCTGGGTCATTTTTGGGGAAAAGGCTCCCATGATGCCCATATACATTCCCGGGAGTGGCATTCGAATTGCTTCATAATCCCACCCAGAAGGAGAACCTCTGATGCTCGTTAAGTGACAGTTGACTGCCAGGAGAGGAGAAGGAAGACCCCTGAGCTGCATCTGGGTGAGAGTGGGATTCACTTGGAAGGGGCATGAAGGAAATTTCTGGGGCAGGATGGAGGTCTGTGTCTCATTTGGGTGTTGGGTTACACAAGTGTGTTCATTTGTCAGTACTCAGTGAATGTTAGTTTGAGATTTGTGCATTCACTATGTAAATTTTATCTCAACAGAAAAAAATACCATAAACAAATATTGCCACAATATGCATGCTGAAACATTCAGGGAGCAGGGTGCCGATTGTCTGAATTCTAGGATACAGTGATGGATGGACAGATAGATGGATAGACGGGTAGATGGCGGATGGATCAAGTATAGGGGCAATGTTATGGTAGAATCTAGGTGATGAATAGCATTCTTTTAACCTTTCTGCTTTTTTGAAAATTTTCATAACAAAATATTTGGAAAAAATCAGGTTGGGAAAACTAAAGAGTCCCGCCATTTGGGGCCACTCTTCCTACTTCATAAACTCTGAGAACGTTCCCCAAGTGTATCTCACTTTCATGCCTGATACTCATTAATGGGCCTGGGTTATTTTTAGAAATCTTAAATTATAATCCATGTGTATTTAAAACAGCAGGAAAGAGCATAATTACTTTTGGAAATTTTCCATTAAAAATATCTGCATTAAAAAGAAGAAAGTTGATTTGAAATTAGAGGTAAGTTTTAAATACCTGGAAAACCCCACTTAAAGTGCATTTCTCATTCCCTGACAACAAGAGATGCCTGAGATATCATTTTAATTAGCATTTCTGGTTAGCAAATGATTATATTATCTTACCTTTGACTTGGGCATCAGCGTTTTCAGGGTACTTTTACATGTACTGTTTCAGGGTTTTAGGGAAAGGTTTTCTGAGTTAGATTCACCTGAGTTTGAATTCTAGTTCTACCATTTTCTGGATGTATGACTCTGAGAAAATTACTTGATCTATTTAATGTGACAAGTAGAAATAATGATAACTAAAACTTAGGCTTCTTGTAAAAAATGAGTTAAATAGTGTGTGCAAAGTACATTAAGGAACCTTCCACGTCACAGGTCCTTAATAAGATGGAGCTCTCAGCTTCAGCGTTCTTCATGCAGTCCCTTGACAATTCTGTGGAGGAGGAGAATGAATAATTTTATGCGCATTTCCTGGAGATGATTGACATTTGGAGAAATGAGATAACCCATAGGACTCCAACCACATGGTATTCTAAAGTGGATGAGGGATTCAAACCCACATCCCTAGTCCCCTGCTGTTTCTGCTTTAGCGACTCTTCTCCTGAAATCTGATGGGGTGCTCCAGAAAGCACAGTGAGGGGTATAAAATGCAACTGATCTGAATCTCCTTTGGTCTCAGTACTATATCATCTCAGAGTGTTGAGTACCACAAAGAGCTTTGCTCAAAATTACTAACATGCACGGTGGAATGATAAAAATACAGGCTGAAATTACTCAGCAAACTTGTGGTGACCTTTTCCAAATGGTTAAACATTTGGGCTTCATGTGTCTCACTGGGGAACTTGGACTTGGGCTACAAGTGCCAACAATTTGAAGTCACACTGTATTCACCAACTGATGTCTTTTCACCTCCATGAGCTTTCCAAGTTTGAGGTGGTTTCCCACGTTAGCATGTCCTGCTGCTGTTTTCTCCATCCCTCTCCACACCCTTCACCTCCCACCTGGGACCAAGCATTGGTGAGGAGAGCTGGAAGCCCAGTTGGGGACACAAGAACCGGTCAATAGAGCTGCCATAGATGGGCTTTCAAGGTCCACTTGGTTTAACCCCAACCAAAGGGCCGTGGGCCCTTATTCTAACACACTCCCATTCTCTTCCCTTTCTTTGGCAAAGGCTATGGAGTTTCCACACACAGCAATTAAAGAACCCTTGTGTTACTTCTGGACCCTTCTCCCAGGACATCGAATGTGCCGCAGACCTGCCAGTATTGGGGAACCAGCCTTATGCCAGATATCTCCCATTCACAAACATCTGCCCCTCTTCTTCTTCCAGAATTGGCTACCAGCCTTGTTTGGACACTTTCAAAAGTGTCCATTTGAAAATACCATCAGCTATTTGAGTGTCCTACTGGAGCTAGAAGGGAGAGCCCTGAATCCAGCATGTCTGTCTGTCTGGGGATGCCCATTCAGGTTGCTCTTTGGTGCAATGGAGACCTTGGGAGGAACAAAGCACAGTCAGACCAACCCCAGGAGAGAGGCAATGGCCAAGGAACACACATCCTCTTGTGGCTGTTTTGAGAGCATGCTAGAGAATTACAACAGACTGGAGCCTTAACAATCGCTTATTTTGTATTGGATGTTTTAAGAAAGCAAAGGATTTTTTTCTTTGTATGTTCCACATATGCCAGGAAAAATAGTTCCCAGAGAATGAAAACATCTCAAGGGCTCATTTGCAACATGAGAGGGGCCACTGGGCCCAGTTGCAAAGATGCTGCCTTGTCCGGAACGATGAGACCCAGCATCTAGGAAGGAGACAGATGCAGCCAAGTGGATGGACTGGACTTTGGATGGTTTCCTGGCATTAGTGAAGGCCCAGTTGGTCTTTTGTAGTAGCTGCGGGTGCAATGATGACCTCACCCAAGGCCAGTAGGGACGTGGGCTCCTGAACAGCTGGTGTCCAAAACCTAATGGGGAGCAGAGCCGGAGTAGACTGGTCTTCCACAGTCTGACGTGGTGTCCATGTACAGCTCTAGTCTTCCTCATGAGCCATTACCTTTTTTTTTTTTTTTTTTTTTTACTAGAGCAGTTGCAGAAAAAACATGCAGGAAGTACAGAGTTCCCACATGCCCCTCCCTGGTAATAGTTTTCCCTATTATTAACATTTTGCTTTAGTCTGGTACCTTTATTACAATTGATGAAACATTATTATTATAATTGGACTATTAACTATAGTTCACAGTTTACATTAGGGGTGACTCTTTGTACATTTCTATTCTGATACTGTATATACAACCTAAAATTAATAATTTTAGCTGCTTTCCATTATACAATTCAGTGGCGTTCAATACATTCCCAGTGTTAGTCTACCATTACTACCACCCATTACCAAAACTTTCTATCACCCCAAACAGAAGCTCTGTACCCATTAAGCATTAACTCCCTATGCCAGTTTGGAAGTAGTGTGTCCCCCAAAACACCATGTTCTTTGATGCAGTCTTGTAGGGGAAGATGTATTTAATCTTGATTAGTTTGGAACCTTTGGATTGGGTTGTTTCCATGGAGATGGGACCCACCCAACTATAGGCGATAACTCTGATTGGGTTATTTCATGGAGGCGTGGCCCCACCCATTCAGTGTGGGTCTTGATTGAATCACCCGAGCCCTGTAAGAGCTCAGACAGAGGGAGCTGGGTGCTACAGCCAAGAGAGACATTTTGGAGATCGTGTTGAAAGCAGACTTTTGTTGACACTTTGCTCTGGAAAAGCTAAGAGAGGACAAGACACCCCAAGAGCAACATTTTGAAGAATGCACAGGAACTGAGAGAGGGGCTGGAACACAACCTGGGATTAGCAGATGCCAGCCACATGCCTTCCCAGCTAACAGAGATTTTCTGGACACCATTGGCCTTTCTTCAGTGAAGGTATACTTGTGTTGATGCCTTAATTTGGACATTTTCATGGCCTTCAGACTGTAAATTTGTAACCAAATAAAACCCCTTTGTAAAAGCCAATCTATTTCCGGTATTTTGCATAACAGCAGCATGAGAAAACCAGAACACTCCCCATTCCCTACCCCCAGCCCTTGACCCTGATAGCCTGTATTCTAATTTCTGACTCTAGGAATTTGAATATTCTAATTATTGCCTGTAAGTGAGATCAAACAATATTTGTCCTTTTGTGTCTGGCTTATTGCACTCAAAATGATGTCTTCAGGGTTCATCCATGTTTAGCATGTATCAGAACTTCATTCCTTTTTATGACTGAATAATATTTGATTGCATGGCTATACCATGTTTTATTTATCCATTCTTCTGTTATTGGACACTTAGGTTGCTTCCACCTTTGTTGTGAATAATTGCATTGTGAACATTGGTGTGCAAATATCTGTTTCAATTCTTATGCATGATTTCCTAGAAGTGGGATTTCTGGGTCATACAGTGATTTAATCCTTAACTTTCCGAGGAACCACCAAACTTTTGCACAGCAGTTACCCCATTTTGAATTCCTACCAACAGTGAATGAGGGTTCCTATTTCCCCACATCCTCACCAGCAGCTGTTATTTTCTGTTTGTTTTTTTTTTTTTTTTTTTTAAGGTAGCTGTTCTAGTGGGTGTGAAATGGTATCTCACTGAGGTTTTGAGTTGCATTTCTTTAATGGCTAATGATGCTGAGCATCTTTTTAATGTGCTTGTTGACAAGCTCTGGACTTTTAAACTGCATATGGCCTCAGCGTCCCCAGGTCTGGGGTGGGAAACCCACCCAGACCCCAGGTTTCTTCTGGTCATTGCTCTCCTCTGTAGGGTGAGGACCCACCAAGGCAACCAAGACAGGGATGTAAGCACTGACGCAGGAGAGAATAAAAGAAGAAAATAGCAAGGAAAGCCCAACTCCCATCCACTGTAGACCATGGCTAGGGGCTTTGTGCACTGTCTGCTGAGAATGACCCATCCCCCACAGCTCCTCGATCCATGCAGCTGTGCTGGGGGCTGATGAGAGATGCTCTTCCATGAGGCCTTGCTCTTGGGACCAGTGACCAACAAGGAGAAGGTGAGCCAGGATGTCCTCTACTGGCTCTTCAGCTTGACTGTCCTTCCAGCAGACACCTGGGAATGACAGGAATCATTAAAAGAGCATTTCTCAATGAGTGCTGGACCAGCAGCCTCAGCTAACCCTGGGAACTTGTGAGAGAAATGCAAATTCTCAGGCCCCACCCCACACGGACTGAATCAAGAAGTAGAGGGTGAAGGGGCCTGGGAATCTGTGTTTCCCAAAGCCCTCCAGGTGAGCCTGTTTAGCCCTCCTGGTTTGAGACCCACAGGTTGTGAGAAACAAGCACTATTCCTGAAAAGGAATAAACAGTCATCCGATTGTGGAGAAGAAAAGAATTTATTCACGATCTTGCAAGAACGGGCATGCAACCAAAATGTGGCGGTTGGCGCCCAGAACAATAGACCCAGCACTATTTATTCCCTACGCCTAACTCGCAAATCCCTCCCATTTCTCCAGTGGCTGGATACTTCGGAGGTTACGTTCTATTTGACAGACCTAACTAGCCCTAGCAAATTTGAAACATGCAGCTGCCCAAATTGGAAACATTTGAAAAAAGTCTCCAGTGCAGACTTGAAACATTTGAAACAAGCAACATTTGAAACAAGTCTCCTCCCCTCTTTCCTTTGTTCTTTAACTGAAGAGTCAGTCTGAGCTAGTTTGGTAACAACTTATGAAGCTATTTTAGGAACCTCTACCTTGAGTCTCTACCTTGCCAGAATAGTGGGCAGATAAACAGGAGGACCTGCCACTGATTATAGCTGGCTTCTTGATTCTCTGCCATTCCCCTGAGCTGCACCCACCCTGTGTGAAAGCTAACCTTAATGTTAATTCTCACAAGGTGCAGAGGGACCTTGCAGAGTAGCTACCGCAGAAAATAGGGGGAATAGGGGTGGGGCACGACATTGCCAGGTGTTTCCTTGTCTTATTCATATTGTAGCTTTCTTCTATTGGTTTTTCAGGGTTGGGGGTGTTCCTATATGGAGGGTGTTTAGGAAGATGTGGGGTAGCCGTCTGGAGATGTCTTTTAAAGCTGCTCTACAGAAAGCACAAGGCTGTGACTTAAATTGTATGTTATAGATCAATAAAACAGGAAAGTTGTTCTAATGCTGCTTTTTTTCCCACACTTTACATAAGAGTAAGATAATATCTTATGTAAAGCTAGAGCCTCCTGTCCTCAGCCTCCCAGCCCTGGCTTGCTCTGAGATCCTCTTACTGACATATCTGGTTATAAAGGTTGCCTATTTTTTTTGTTCAGAACACTGCCCTGTGAAAATGAAGCCTTATTTTTTTTTTTCTTTCTGACTTTTCCCTGACATGTGAGTCCAGGTATTATTTATTATCTGGTTTTGCTCCCTGCCTCCAGGCAAGAACTATATTTAAGCCAATTCAAACTTTGCAAGTCTTAAAAATAACTCTCCCTTTGCTAATCCCTTGGAGGTTTGGCATTGACTTCCTTGCAACAGGAAATCCATCTCTTTCTACCTGCCCAACCCCCGTGATTGACTTTCCCCATGATATTTTCTTACCTTTTCAAATGGCTATGATACAGTTTGACACAAGCAAGGTCAATATTTTGGAGGGGGTGTCCTCTTTCCCCCTTTAATTGCCAAGGGTCTTGATTTTCAAATGATGAAGCTTGCTTTCTTTAAAGGCAAGTCAGTGGCCCCTCATAAATATTCATGCCATGAGGGAGTTCATCTTCATCCAATTGTTTCTAGAAGTTTTCCCAGCCTTCTGGGAGTGAAAGTTACTGTGACTATTTTAAAGAACGACCTTTAAAAGCCACAGGCAGGTGGCCTATGTAAGCTGATAATTATCTCCAAAGTGAATTGTTTTCATACTGAAAGGAGACCTCTGGAGATGTTTCTTTTCTTGCAGTTCCTTCTTTGAAAGGGTTGTTGGTCATGTTTGTGGGTTCTGGGCTCTTTTCTGCTACCAACTCCCCACCCAAGCTTGTCTAAGGCATTTTTTCTGGGACTGTCCCTCAAACCATGTCAGGAATCAAACTCACCATCCCCCAGCTGGACCCCCCCCCACCCAAGCCCACCCTGGGGCTCCCTCTTCGTGAGAAATGGAGTATAATGAGAAGGAATCTTTGGTCACAGAAGATCTTTGGTAAAAACCAATTAGCTTTGTTAAAAGTGAAGAGAGAAAGGAGAGGCCAGCAATTGGGCTCCATAATTATATTAGTTAGGGTTCTCTAGGGAAACAGAATAAAGAAGAGATATCTAAATATAAGTTTTTGTAAAAGTGTCTCACACAACTATGGGGATGCATGAGTCCAAATTCCGTAGGGCAGGCAGCAAACTGGCAACTCCAATGAAGGTGTTCCATGAACTCCTCAGGAAATGCTTCACTGGCTAGCCTAAGAAGAAGTGAAGATCCCCTCTTTTTCTCCCTTAAAAGTTTTCAACTGATTGGATTACATCCTGCTGATTGCATTCTCTTTTTGTGGAAGACACACCCTTTGTTGATGTAATCAGTCACAGCTGCCGTCAATTGACTGATGATTTAATAAACCAGCCTTCTGGCTTATTAACCGACCACAAATGTCCTTGCAGTAATGGATAGGCCAGTGCTTGCTTGACCAGACACCTGGACACCATCACCTGGCCAAGCTGATACATGAACCTCACCATCACAATAATGCTTCAACTTGCTAACTGCCAAATGAACAGTGGAAGATACGTGGGGTGTAAAAGGTCAGCAGATGAAAGACAGGAATCAAATGGTCTCCAATTCCTGCATCACCCCACCCCCAGGAGTACATAGCCCTGTCCCCCACCGCTATACAAGTGTGAGAATGGAGAGTGCATTCCATGAGGCTCTTGAGTGGCTCAACCCCAACCTCTCTTGTCACATGTTCATCTCTTTACACCTCAAACCTATGATTTCTGTTAGAAAAAGCTTGAGCCTTATCAGCTCGTGATTCAGTCAGTTTGAGCTTCATCAAGTAACCTCCCTCTCGGTTAAGAGTATAAGGACAGACTTTAGTTTAAAAGTAAAGAGCACTCAAGACAACAATTCAACTTCAACATCTATTTACTAAAGGAACACTTAAGGTAAAAGGAACAAGTTTACAATGTGAAAATAAATTGGTATGTTACCAAGCCTAGGGACTTGTCCCTTCCAGATGTAGTTGGATATGAGATCAGAAGACCCCTTTAGTCTAAGTTACACAGTATTTGTAAAGCTATTGTTTCGGGATATATTTAATTAAGTCATATTCTATTTTTATGTTTGAGTTAAGCGTGGTGAACCATGAGAGAGTCAAGAACAAAGGAGGGTGTTCACAGTGTTATTAGAGATTCAAGTTTAACCTTGAATGCTTGCAAAGCTTTACTGAAAATATTTTTACTAATTAAGCTATGACTTCTGTAGGAGTAACATAACACACCTTTTACTTAAAAATTAGAAGAGCGATTACTTTTACTTATAACTAAGTTAATAGTATAGTTTTCTTATTTTATTCTATAATTAGTTTAACCATTGCATCATGTTACGACTTTCACCTCCTCCTTTTCTGCTTGGGCCTGTTCAGTCTTTCCCTCAGTACAATCTTCTTACATAGGACTTGAAGGATATGAATTGTCTGTCCCAGTTTTAAAGTAAGGCCTTTCCACTTTCTGTCATTTGGAAATCGTACTTGAGTGTTTTGAGGTATAAGCCTCTATATCAGAATGAATAACTGGTTCTTTACTGTTAGAACAGAAAGCCTCAGGTGGTATAGGAGAGCAGCAAGTCTCCACAGCTGCCTGATCCTTATATAGAGAGAAGGAGTCAGCATCTTCATTTTCAGTTTCTGCGATAGAAATATTCTCCTGCAATACTCTCCACTTGAAAATAATGGGCCAGTTGTTTAGCCCTGCTAATCCAGGAGAACGTCCTATGATGATGGAATGTTCTCTTGCTTTTATAAGCCTCTTGAGCCGTTGGCCTATGGCTAGTGTGACTAAGGAACTAATTTTTTAATTTTATTTAATTTTAATTAATTGGCATTGAAATTTAAATGGCCACCTGTAGCTGGTGGCGGCCATATTGGACAGTGCTGGGGGAAGGAAGTGGAGTTGCATGAAGAGTGTCCCCATATCTCAGCCGCCAGATCCTTCCCGTGGCCAGTGGGACCTGTGACCAGTGGCAACAGGTCCTCCAAAGAGGAGTTTTTCCCCAGTCTGTTTCATCTGGAAATTGAGAAAGGAAAAGACCATTGTTTGGGGAAGAAATGGAGATAACTGAAGCTCAGTGTTTTCGCTGAGGTGAAGCAGAGCCTTAATAATTAACAAAAGGCTTGGAATGAAAGCAGAGGGTTAAAGGTAGAGCCCTGATTTATTTTTCCCTGGCTTTGTCCACTAGGGTCAAATTATAGAAAACTCTATGACTGTTCAAGGATTTTCTTTGCCAAGGAAAAAGGTGAAATAAATAGTTGCCTTCTTAGATGCTCAGGTTCTTAGCGTAGCTGTGGTCTCCCTGCCTTCCATTTTAACATCTGCTGAGCTGCTCCTTATTTGGGAAAGGAAGAAGGTAGAACTGGGAATTGGTTGATCTCATCAGTAGATGCTCTTGCTGATGGTTCTTGTGAAAGGGTCTGGGGCGGGGTGGGATGTGTGTGTGTGTGTGAAAGATCCTGGACACCTTCTGGAGGATCACAGGTAGCACTGTGCCTGGTGACATTTGCGTTGCTGCTTAGACTGTCTTCATCTAGCAAAACTAGTTCTATTCTGGAATATTCTTTAGTAATAATCGCCCAGCATGCCATTGCTAGATGTCTGCTATGTAACATGCTCCATGCTTGAGGTTATGAGATTCAGAGAAAGCTTTGCTCATGGCCACAGAACATGGTGCCATAGAGTTGGAGGAATAAAATACACAGGCTTGGAATAAACAGAGGAAAAGGTAATTATTGAAGTGTTGATTTTTCAGTATAGAGTAAGGTGGTGATTGTGCGAGGGTGCGTGCACACATATTCAGCTGACATTGGTGAGAAGTTTGGCGGGACAAAGACTCTGTTACGTTAGAGGGAAGATGGGTTCCTTTTAACTTGAGAGCCTTCTTGGCTGGTGTGTCTACTGAGGACAGTCCAGTAAGTGGAGGTGAAGAAGGATGGCACTTTAAGTCAGGCAAGGTGCATCCAGGGAGAAAACGGGGCAGACAGAGTTAAAAGCAGCCAGCCGAGGTTTGACGACTGCCCTGGGAACCTGGCACCCATCCTTAGCTTTGTCCTTCGTCAGTTCCTCTTCATGTTGGCTCCATGTCATCAACCTTCTTGGCACATGTCTTTGGCCTGTTGTCTCCTCTAAGAGCCCTCTCCGGCTTGGCCCTGGCTTCCGGGTCTGCTGCATGTCCTCTGTTTATGCTCCAGCAGCCATTCTGCTGCATCCAGTAAGGTCCAGGATCTAGACCCCTTTTCTGATGCTCTGTGGGCACCACCTTGCTCTCTCTGCAGTCCCAGGCCCATCTGCTCACCTCTCTCCCTGGGGCACATCACCATGGCAACCACTGGCCCCAATACTCAGCAGTGGAGCCAAATGATGTTTTATTTAAAGAAAAGCATTTAACACAAGTTAAATCTATTTTGAAACAAAAATGGGGCCCATGGTCCCTCAGCATCTATGAGAATTTTCCAGCCCTGACATGTCAAAAGGGCACAGGATAGATACCCAAATAAACTCAAGGTTTGTGTCTATACAAAAACCTGCACACAAAAGTTTATAGCATTATTATTCATAATTGCCAACAACTGGAAGCAACCAGGATGTCCTTCCATGGGCGAATGGATCATCACAATTTGGTGCATCCATAAAATGGAATATTGTTCAGCGGCAAAGCCCAAAAACGCACGGAGGAAACTTAAATACATATACTAAGTGATTCCAACTATATGGAACTCTGGAAAAAGGCAAAACCACAGGGACAATAACAAGACTGGTGATTGCCAGGGGTTTAGAGGAAGGGGAGAGGATACAAATAGGTGGAGCACATGGCATTTTTAGGGCAGTGAAACTGTTTCGTATGATCCTGTAATGGTGGATAAATGGCATTATTTGTGTCACAGCTCAAGAGGGCCATGCCAGTCCAGAGGCCAAAGAAGACAACAAGCATTTTCTGATACATGAACTTTTATTCAGGGCCTACTTACAGGGTGAGAAGTTGTGGAGAGATCATGACGGCTCTCTCAGGCCGGGCGGGCATCGCATTCACAGGGAAGACGACCGAGTGATGCAAAGAGGACAGAAAGCCTTTTATAAGGGTTTAAAACAAAGACATTCATAAGGGTGGGGGGCGCATAGATGCAGGAACAGGTCACTGTGACCTGAGAGGTGGTATAGGAAGGACTAGAATAACACTTGAACAATTACATTTTGCTCTTTTTGTGAGACTGAGAGCTTCTCACTTCCTGCCTGCTTCTCATAAAGTCACATTTTAAGGTCAATTTACCCTTTTTCTCTTTACTGGCTTACAAAGACAATAGGTTAAACATTTAGCTGCCTAGGTCATGCAGACTGCTGTGCACCAAACATCTGCAGGCCTGTTTTGCTCAGGCCACGGGTTGCCACAATTTGCATTTGTGAAAATCCATAGAACTGTGCAACCAAAAGAGTGAACCCCATTTGGTTAGTAATAATATGGATTTGGTTAGTAATGATATATTAGTGCATCAATTGTAAGATGTTAATAATAGGAGAAACTGTGTTTAGGCACTCGGGTGGAGGAAAAAGGATATGTGGGTACCCTCTGTACTTTATGCACAAATTCTCTGAAAACCTACGTGTTATGAAAAATAAATCTGTTAAGAAAAGGGAGCACAGGAGCCAGCTTGAAGGAGGTCTCACTGGCCAAATCTGGGATGATTTGATCATTGAAATGAAGAATGGCAGTAACGGATTATAATCCATAAAGTAAAATAAGAATCTATGCCCCCACATTTCAATGAATGAATGAATTAATTAATAAATGGAAGGGGGAGAAGGGGAAACTCTTTTTTTGCATGGGAAGAAAGATGAAAGGAGAAAATCACCATTTGGTAGACATAATAACGATAATTGTTTCAGGCAAGAACCATAAACTCACACTACAACTAGTGGATAAACACTTGATAAACAGGATGTTTACGTAGCCTCAGAGTATATTCCTACAAGATACTTATTAATTACAAAGGTAAAAGGAGTAACTTTACAGTGGAGAAGCCAGTCCCCTCCTCCCTATCCAAGTGAGTGCAGTTAGCATCACCAGAGAAGGGACAGAGGGACATGTTTCCTCCTGTTTGGGAAGGACATAGCATCTCTTCTGGGGTCATTCTCCCAAATGTGCATCACCTCAATATGGTCATGAGAAATCATCAGGCAAAGCCGCATTGAGGGGCATTCAAAACAACTGATCTGTGCTCGTCAAAATGTCAAGGTCATGAAAGAGGAAGCAAAACAGGTTGGAGGAGACTAAGCACATAGGACAGTTAAGTACAGCGTGTGATCCTAGGTTAAATCCTGGACCAGAATGGTTTTCTTTTGCTATTAAAAAAACTCACAACCCAATGTTTATAGCAGCATTATTCCCAATAGCCAAAAGGTGGAAACCACCCCAGTGCCCATCAAAAGGTGGATGGATAAATAAAATGTGGAATATACACTCAGTGGAATACTACTCAGCATTAAAAAGAAATAGTGTTCTGATACAGGCAACAAATAGGTGAATCTTGAAGACATCATGTTGAGTGAAATAAGCCAAAAAGACAAATATGGATTGAGCTCTCTTAAATGAAATACTCAGAAGAAGCAAACTTCGTAGAGACAGATAGATTATAGGTTACCAGGGGGTGGGGGAAGGGGGGTGGGTGGGTGGAGCAGGAAGGTTTACAGCTTATTGGATGAGGAGTTTCTGTGTGAGGTGATAAAAAATTGGGATAATGGATATTGGGGAGGGTGACACAATAGTGTGAATGTGATTAACACCGCTGAATTATACACTTGAGTTGGTTAAAATGAGAAATTTTGAGTTGTAGATTTGATGCTACAATAAAAGGTTTAAAAAAAGACATTAGTAAGATAATTAGCAAAATGAGTAATGCCTGTAGATTAGATAATATTAATGTTATCAGTGCTGATTTCCAGATTTTGACAGTTTTATGGTGGTTATGTAAGAGAATGTCCTGCTCTTAGTAAATGCTATATATATACATATATGTGTGTGTGTGTGTGTGTGTGTGTGTGTGTGTGTGTGTGTGTGTGTGTGTGTATATAACATAATATAAATATTTAGGGTTAAAGGGCAGGATCCCTGGTTTGACTAGAAGGGGCCATAGGGAATTTTGGGGGTGAAGGTCATGTGTTCTATCTTGATTGGGTTGGGGGGTACGGGATGTATACATTTGTCAAAATTTATTAAACTATACATTGAAAACTCCATGCATTTTACCACACATAAATTATGCCTCAATAAAAATTAAAGAAGAACACTTTTAAGGAAAAGAGAATTCCAAAATTGTTCAGCACTTAAAGCCATTGGAGTGGGTATAAATCTACCCAAAACGTCTACTTTGAAATTCCAGAGCAGTCCCTGAGCTGAGCATGTTATTTAAAAAAAAAAAAAAAATCCACCACTTTATGTACATGTCAAGTCTTTCCCATAATATCCAACATCAAGCAGAGCACAGTAAATATTTGTCAGTTGATTGATGATTGCTTTCTTTGACTTAATAAGCATTTCCTCTGATTGGAGGCCTGGAAGACAGGAAAGATGGAGTTTCCAGGGGAGGAGCAGAACGTGAGCCCAGATCAGAACTTTTCAGGAACTCAGGACCTCAGTGGAAACAATTTCCACCAGAGGAAATGCTCTGTGCCATGTGGCCGGCCATCTGAAGAGTTGCAAGTCCCCACAGTTGGGAACTAAGAAGTCTCCTTAAGGCAGTTTCCTTTTAAGGGAACCCAGCCAGCTCCCTGCCTTGTTTTGCAAAGGTTGGAGAATTTATTTGTTGCTTTTTAAAAATCGCTCTCCTTGTGCCAGGAAGCTCTGGGACTCTGTAACCCTCCGCCTCCAAATCAGATGGGCTAAAAATTTCACGCCCACCAACCACAGTAAGAGGACCAGGCGTTGCAAACATGATGTTGGGTCTCTGAACAGAGGAATGCAAGGCAGGGTCAGGGAACAGGGTCAGGGTTTCACTCCAACAGAGTCTCGCTGCACCGTCGCTGTGGTTACTCAAGAGAAGAAACAGGACTCTTGTGTTCAGCCAGTGCTCGGATGGCAGGAGCCTAGGCTTGGGCATCATCCGTTATCATGCATCTCAAGTTAGATCGGCAGTATTTTGACCCTTATTTGCTGGTGATGAAACTGAGGCTCAAAGAGATCAAATCCATGGAACCTGGGTTTTTTCTCCTCTTTTCCAGGGCTCTTTCCAATATATCAGTCCACCCGTCTCTGTTTGGGCTTTCCCACAGGCAGAGTTTGAGCGAAGATTTGTGTGCAGATAGCTTAATTGGGAGGTGATCCAGAAGCTGGTCACTTCTGCAGGTGACTGGGCTGAGCTTTGCCCACCGGGGGTTCTGGGAAACAGGTAGAACATGTGCCTTTGCATTTTCTCACCTGTGAGGGGAGGGAGCAGGGGCATGTCTACACCATCCCATAGGAGTTGTTGATTGAGAACTGCTGGGTAATGGGGAGAGGGATGATAAGAGAGATAGTAATTCCCACCTCTGCATTGGGTAGAGCCTTTGGGCAAATAGATGCTGATGCTGGTGGTTGCGAGTTGAGTTGGCTGGCGCTGAAATGATACACGACTATGGTACCATGGTGTCGGCAACACAGCCTTTCAAGTGCTAGGCTTTGTGAGATGAATTTTGAGAATGTCATGGACTGGATTCGAAGCTGAATCCGGAAAGATGCACACTGCTGCAGGAACCAGTTTGAGGGTTCCCATGGAGGGACAGGGTCATGATTTTCCAGATTTGCTAATAAACCCCACCGTCTCCCCAAATGTGCCCAAAATGTGGGAATGCATTCCGACAACATTCCCCCACAGCCTCCCCATGCGTGAAAGTCTTAGGCCACCCGTGCTTTTAGTGATGTATTTTCCCATCTCTGTGGGATGGGATTCTAGACCCAGTCCTAATCCACATCTGGAACCCTCTGGCCATATGAAGTTGAGCAAAGCACTTCACTCCTGTGTCTCCAAGTCCTCATCCACTGCAGTTGTATTTGTTCGGGGTCTTCTGCTGCGGTGGAAGAGGTAGAAATTGAGGGAAGGCAGGAGAGAGGATTTAAGGAGAGTATGGAGGGGAGCATTGCAAGAGGCGTGACATTGCGTGAGGTACAGTAGCGGGGCAGGATACCACAGCCCACAGATTTTCTTATTTGGTGCCACATTGGGATCAACCACATCTGCCTTCTGAGGGTGAGGGATGCTTGCCATGGACAAAGAGCAAATCGAAATAACGGCTGTGACCTTGGCCTCATTAACACTGTCTGGGAGCAAACTCAGTTATGTCATTCAGATATTTATTATAAAATGGTGAAGCAACAAAAGAAACAAACCAGCAGATGAACAAATACTCAGGTAAACATCCTGTCTGTTTTCCAGGAGTCTAATCCTACTGGAGAGAGACAATGGGGACTCCTTTTTCTTAGCCGTACTGGCCACCACAATTATTAGGAGGAGGAGTTAAATCAGGAAGGAAGGTCCTAGGGAGGAACCAGAAAACATCAGCAAATGCCGGCCTTTCAGCCTGCTCAACATGTGAGAAACAAGCACTATTCCTAAAAAGGAATAAACGCTCACCCTATTGTGGAGAAGAAACGAATTTACTCACAGTCTTGCAAGAACGGGCGCCCAACCAAAATGTGGGAGTTGGCGCGCAGAACAATAGACCCAGCAGTATTTATTCCCTACACCTAACTGCAAGTCCCTCCCCTGTTTCTCCATTGGCTGGATACTTCAGAGGTTACATTCTATTCGACAAGCCTAACTAGCCCACCCAAATTTGAGACATGCAGCCCGCCCAAATTGGAAACATTTGAAAAAAAGTCTCCGGTGCAAACTTGGAACGTTTGAAACAAGTCTCCACCCCTCTTTCCTTTGTTCTTGAGCTGCAGAGCCAGTCTGAGCTAGTTTGGTAACAACTTATGAAGCTGTTTAAGGAAACTCTACCCCGAGTCTCCACCTTGCAAGGACAGTAGATAGTGGGCAGATAAGCAGGGGGACTGACTGTGGATAGTGGGCGGATAAGCAGGGGGACTGACTGGATTACAGTTTGTCTTTTTAACCTTCTGCCAATTCCTTAACTGTCCCCACCCTGTGTGAAAGCTAAACTTAATCTAATTCTCACAAACACTACCAAAAAAAGAATGCTGGTAGCAACCAGCAAATTTCCGGCTTTCTCTATTTGTGGTGGCCAGAATTGTGGATTTAATCAGGTGGCATCAGAAGGCAAGAATTTGGACCTGTCTATGGAAAGTTCTTCTGATCCAGCATTTCCTGTGGTGGCCCGGGGCTGGATGGGACCACAAGGGAAATGAATTACATGGAGAGGGCACATTGCCTGACTTAGTTACCAAAAAATCCTTTAGGCTTGTGATTTTTGTGTCCCTTTTTATCAAAGGGAGGTCCTGACAATTAGCTCTGGTCAGGGGCCTGTAGTTTGGCTTCCTGAACCTTTGCTCCACTTTGTCTTTACAAACAGATGATTCTAGATCTGGTTTTTGTTAACTGCTGCTTTTTAGTTCCTGCGAGAGGATCTGATTTATACAACTTAGTTTCTCCCTCTGCAGACTCCCAAAGAAATCAAGCTAGAAGTGAAGGCCTCTTTTGGAGGCATCTTCTCTGTCCTGGCCAGTAACAGCTCCCCATCACCTGTTCTGCAAAGGCAGGGCCCTGAGCTGGGTAGAACCCTCTTGAACATGGGTGGGTAGTTGGATGGGGGTCTGGAATTCCAGAAGAAACATAGTGCGCCATATTTTTTTATGGCATCGAAAGTTCAGAAAACCAGAGCGAAGTGGGACTGAAAAACAAAACAAAAGAACGACAACAAAAACCAAGAGGACTTCTGGTTGTCAGAGAAGAAAGGGACAAGCCCCAGTGGAGAAAACCCTAATAGGAACTCCTGGAAAGGCTGGGTCATGATCTTCATCTCTAACTCACTACATGGCTTTGGGAGATCATCCCAAGTTTCTGGACCTTGTTTCCTTATTGGCAGAACAAAGCAAAGGACATTGTGACCTCTAGAGCCCAAAAAGAGAGCCAGGGGAGTTGGGGGAAAAAGCTAAGGGCCTAGACAGAGGGCATGGGCTGAATCACTGACCACCTTGAGGAGATCATTTAGCTGCTCAGAACCCAGATGGGCTCACTCGTGTCTTCCCTGAGTACTGGAGACATCATGGGGACACTGAAGACTACCATTGGTGCCGGAGGACTTCTCAAACTCCTTGCCTGTGGAGTTGTCTGCCTGTCGCTCATTGGATGTGTGAAGCCAACGAATTTGGACTGACTTCCTGGGGTATCAGTTTTACTGGAAGATTTGGGGGAGAGGGAACCTTTTTAAGGTAAAGCAAACTTGGATATCTTATGGTGTTCAGGTACAGTATGCTTCAATTTTAGAGATAGATACCTTATAAATAATGACTCTTGATTTATTTCATGCTGGCATTAAACTACTTATAATAAGAGCCCTTCCTTCCTCTCTCCCTTGTCCCCCCTCCCCATCCCCATCTCCTTCTTTCTAGAAGGTTGATTGGCACTCCCTAGTACACTCTTTCTTTCCCATGTATAGATCAGCACTATGCTTCTTATCCATAAAGGACAAGTTGTCTGAAATGGAGACAGAAAGGGCGGGATGCTGGAGAAAACCCCGCTGTCAGGGTTTCTGGCCTGGGAAGACGGATCAGGCCCAGCTAGGGCAAAGTTCATGAAGTCACTGCGCTCGTGTTGCACATTGCCTCACGCCATGTGAGGGGAGGAAGTGCTGTATCAGGCTCCGTGGCAGATGTCGTAAATCACAGGGAGCGTGCTGTGGCCACCTCAGCCCTCAGGCTTGGGAACGAAGCCATCTGTCAAGCACAGAGGCCAGGCCGCGGGACCTCACTCGCTGGGCTGTGCGTGGGGCCACACGATCTCCGGGAAGGGGTGCTGCAGAGCCGTGGCCGCAGTGGAGTCCTGCAGCTCCTTTGAGCTCTTCTGAAAATCAGAGAAGCTGAGAAAAGCACGTCGGAATTCCCTGAGAAATTATTTCTGCATTTGGCAAAGATGAGCTACAGTTTTTCATGTTTGTGGGGAGGGACTTTTTAAAATGAGGCAAGATCTCCAAAGTTCTTATACCTGTTTAGAAGGTTCTCTTGGGTATCTTGAGAGAGCGTGAAATAAAGAGAAGTGTTGAGAGCAGCCTGGGTTTCTTATTTAAAACTGATTATCAAGTTTGGGTCATTGTAAGCCATTAAAACATGTGTGTGTGTGCTTGTGCATGTGTGTGTGTGTGTGTGTGTGTGTTCAGGAAAGCGGGAAAATAGGGATGCCTCATGTATTAAGTTGTATACTCCAACTTATAGTTCTTGTCATTTTATTTATTATTTTGATTGTACTTTTACTATCAATGCAACTGCCAGTTTGGGAACACTTTTCTTTAGGTGCTGAGTGCCATATTTAACAAGAAACCAAAAGGGGAAAGGAAAAATGGAGGGCTCCCAGCATTCCTGATCAGTACTCAACAATGATAATAGCACAAATGGGTAGAGGAATAAATTGCAACAATCGTATAAAACATGGCTCTTGAATCATGTCTGGATTTTCTTTTTCCCTGCTTTTCTCTGTGTGTCTTTAGCATAGATCATTGTGGGCAGGCTGTAGTTCTAGCTTGCTGGGAGGCTGATTCCAATTCATTATTTCACTCTCTGCCATGAGGAAGCCAAGGGAAAAGAATATTCCCAGAATTAGAGCATTCCAGGTTTTCTAAAAGGTCACTGCTGCTTTTTTTTTTTTTTCCCTGTAGCTCTCAGCACAGCAGAAATGCTTGGACGTAAACCCTATCCCTTTAACACCGCTCCAAGCTGACTCCATTTATTTGAGATAAACTTCCCTCCCAGTCCAGTAGCCTTCACGGCCGAGTTGGCCACGAGACAGAGGATCCTGTGTTCCTAATTATTTCTGGATGAAAAGTCCCGCAGGCGAGTGGAGAGTCAGGACAAGGATGGTCAGGTGGAATCATCGCCAGTGTGCAGTGGGTTATAGAAACAGAAAGATAATTAAATTAGGAGTGCCAGGTGTAGGCACTGAAAATAACCGTGGGTGTAAATTACGTAGTCCGGCCTCATCGTCCAGAGTTGGTGGAAGGAATGCCACAGGCCCGTCCACCACCGGCTGCTTGGAAGGCTCGGGAGGGGGACAGTCGTGGCTCCTGGAGAGTTTGCCAGGGCCGTCTACTTGGGATTCTGGTCAAGCAGGGGCTATTTATTAGTTGGAGTGTGTGCAATTTTCCCATTTTGCGCTGAGCCAAGATGGGGATTGTGTGTGTGTGTGTGTAGGAGGGAGATTAATTTCAATCCATATGGGAATTTGAAATGGGGGTGGATAATGGTTGAGCATGTCCTTTCTGGTTTAGGTACTTCTGGAGGTGTCTCTTCTCTTTCTGGCTTGAAATGAATTTGATTTTAGGGGCATGGGGTAATGTGTCCCTGTCATGAAGGCAAAGGGACTATGGGGTATACTTAGATAACAGACTACAACACAGCATTAAAAAGGAACAGAGCACTGATTGTGGAAAGAATAGCACGGCGAGATGGAGGAAGAGGAGCCAGATCTCAAAGTCCATTCTGCCTGACCCTGCTTTGGTGAAGTTCAGGTTAAACTGAGCTATGGTGATGGAAATCAGGCCTGTGGCTACACCAGGGAACTTTCCAGGGTGTGGGAAAGTTCCACTCCCTTCTTGGACTGAGAGTTACGTTGATGCAAACGTTTTTCAAAATACTTCAAACGTACACTTAAAATCTGTGCATTTCTCAATATAAGAAATATGAAAAAGCCTCCCCATGCTAGGGCCACAGGCGGAATTTGAACCTCAGCTCTTGTCTCAGAGGATGAAAAAGATAAACGTCTTCTTGTTTGTGCACCATCCTGACCACTCAGCCTTTCCCTGCTCACAAAGTGGTTGAGAAAAGTCCTTCCAAAGAAGGAAGAAGAGTCTAAAGCAGAGGTTGGCAAACTGCAGCCCTCGAGCCTAGTCTGTTTTTGTAAATAAAGTTTTATTGTAACACAGCCATGCCCATTCATTTCCACATTGTCTAGGGCAGCATCTGGGCCCCAGTGATGGGCCACAGAATTTACTGGTCCACAGGCCTAAAATGGTTACGGCTGGCCCTCTACTGTAAAAGTTTGCCAACTCCTGCTCTAAAGGATCGTTTGTTTTGGGACTTCTCACCTCAGATTTGTGGGTGCAGGATTTGGACTGAGAATGCTTTCTGGAAGAGAGAACCCTCTAGGGCCAGGGACAGCTGTGGAGTTGTGGCAGCGGTTTGGGTAAGTCGTTCTTCATCCCCTGGAGTGTACTGGGCACACATGGGGCTTATGGATCTACACTAGAGTACAGCTTGGCCTATATAGAGTTTAAAATTTTTTTTCTGGGTCACTGTTTTTAAGGTGGGAGGACTATAATTCAGACCCAGGAGCTAGCAGTGCCAAAGCGAGACTCCTGGTTTAAACTTTAAGCGTTTGGCTATAAATTATCCCTCCATGAAAAATAAAACTAAGCTAATTGATTTACATAAAAGTAAATGATCTGGTTAAACTTGGTCAGCATTGTTGACTGTGTTTGTGGAGTGAATAAAGGGACAAACTGAACAAGTGAACTGATGCAATCATTTATGTTTGAATTTGGGGCTAAATGAGCCATTTTGTTGAAAATATTCTATCGGTGGCATTTTCTTTGATAAGATTTAAACTTCCTTCTCTCCTTTACTTTCCACCCAAGATTAAGGCTTGTTACCAGGCAGGAAGTCTCTGGAGGATTTGGGAATGAAATACACAGATCCAAAAGCTTAGTCTTTTCTTAATTTTGCCATTATTTCCTTCATCTGTCCGTTTCCTCACTCGGTTTTATATTAGGCTGTTCCTTAATGACCTGGGTTACAGCAGTTCAAGCAAGTGAGATTTAATTGTTAGGACTGGAAAATTACAGTCTAACCAGGAGAATTTCAGAAACAGGTGGGTGAATCACAAGTGTCTCACAGCACATGACTACTGGTGTGTGCAAGGCCTCTTGGGAGGGAGTTTGTTCATTTGGTCAATAACGTTGACTCTCCCACAGGTCAGGGATGGTGCTGTGAGCCCCTCCCATGTGTCCTGCCTTTGTGGGACCACCCTCTAGAGATGGACGAGTGTGAGGGAGTGGAATACCCCAGTGGGAATGTGATGGGTGAGAAGGCCAAAAGGCAATAGGTGCCACCAGGGTGGGGTCAGGATTTTGCTGGGTCTGGAATTTTATCCTGGGGTCAGGGGAGTGCCATTTTGTACTTCTTAGAAATTAGGGGGTTTGGTGGGCCCAGGCCTCACCAGATTGGTAGAGAATCTGAGCTGGGACCTGCTGTTCTTTTTGTGGGAAACCTCCATGTGGGCCCCAGGGGTGGATGCTCATATTCACACTCCCCTACTTTTACTCATTGCAAGATGGTCGGGAATTGTCAAGATTTAAGCCTTCTAGAAGTAGAACTTCTACTGCATAATAGTCTCAAAACTATTGAACACTTTATAAATGCCTCTTCTTCACCCTTCAGGCCACTGCAACTAACAACAATAAACACACACAACATAATCTGACGGGTTTTTCCTTATAGTTGCAGAAATGGATTTGGGGTTGAGGGAGAATAGGATTTTTTAAAATATTTATAAGAATTGCTAATAATAACCCTGTGAGACAGACATGGGCTGGTTAGGATTATATACGTCTTCATTCATTCATTCGTTCATCCATCCGTTCATTCATTCACATTTACAGAACACATTGCTGGGTTCCAGGTGCCATCCTTGGTGCTGGGGAGTAAATAGGGAGCAAAAACAAGCCCAGTTCTTGCCCACAGGGAATTTACAGCTTAATGGGAGATAAGCAATCCTCAAATAATATTAAAATATATGCTCACAATTGTAGATGAATATTGTGTATGATGTAGGTTCATCAGATTACCTACATGGTTGGGGGTCAGCAGAGATTTCACAGAGAAGGAAAGTGCCTTAGTTTCCCGGCTGCGATGACAAATACCATGGAATGCGTTAGCTTAACAACAGGAATTCATATTTGCGATGACAAATACCATGCAATGCGTTGGCTTAACAACACAAATTTCAGAATCTAGAAGGTTTGCTTCCTCCTCGGGGTTGGTAACCTGGCCAGCCAGCGATCCTTGGGTTCCTTGGTAATGTTCTCTGCTTTCTCTTTTGGGTTCCATTGATTGCTGACTTCCTGCTTCCAGCTCTTCCCCATGGCTTCCAGTAATCAGATAAAGACCCATCCTGATTCAGTTCAGCACACCTTAAGTAAAAGTAACATCTTCAGAGGGTCCCACAGGAATGTGGGTTAAGATTAAGAACATGTTTTTTTCTGGGGTGTCTGTAACTCAATCTGCCACAGAAAGCAACACTGGGGCTGGAATCTGTAGGAAGGGTGTTGACCAGGTGAAGGTCAAGAGAAGCTGTGCATGATGTTTTCACAAACATTGAGAACTGGTGGTTTGATGTGCTGAGTCCTCTATCACGGGACTTGCCCTTATGAAGCACTTTACTCCAAAGGAGAGGCTAGGCCTGCTTATAATAGTGCCTAAGAGTCTCCCCCTGAGGGCATCTTTGTTGCTCAGATGTGGCCCTCTCTCTCTAGCTAAGCCAACTTGGCAGGTCACCTCGCTGCCCTCCCCCTATGTGGGATCTGCCACCCAGGGGTGTAAATCTCCCTGGCAATGCAGAATATGACTCTCAGGGATGAATTTGGACCGGACATTGTGGGATTGAGAATGTCTTGACCAAAAGGGGGATGTGAAATGAAATGAAATAAAGTTTCAGTGGCTGAGAGATTCCAAATGGAGTCAAGAGGTCAGTCTGGTAGACACTCTTACACACTATATAGATAACACTTTTTAGGTTTTGTTCTAGTTTGCTAATGCTGCTGAAATGCAAAACACCAGAGATGGATTGGCTTTTATAAAGGGGGTTTATTTGGTTACACAGTTACAGTCTTAAGGCCATGAAGTGTCCAAGGTAATGCATCAACAATCGGGTACCTTTGCTGGAGGATGGCCAATAGTGTCTGGAAAACCTCTGTTAGCTGGGAAGGCATGTGGCTGGCGTCTGCTCCAAAGTTCTGGTTTCAAAATGGCTTTCTTCCAGGACATTCCTTTCTAGGCTTCAGCTTCTCTCCAAAATGTCACTCTCAGTTGCTCTTGGGGCATTTGCCCTCTCTTAGCTTCTCCGGAGCAAAAGTCTGCTTTTAAAGGCTGTCTCCAAAATGTCTCTGTAAGCTGAAGCTCCTCTCTCAGTTCCAGTGCGTTCTTCAAAGTGTCCCTCTTGGCTGTAGCTCCCCTTCAAGATGTTACTCTCAGCTGCAGCTGCACTGAGTTCCTTCTGTTTGTCAGCCCATTTATGTGGCTCCACTGATCAAGGCCCACCCTGAATGGGTGGGGCCACACCTCCATGGGAATATCTCATCAGAGTAATCACCCACAGTGGGGTGGGGCACATTCCATGGAAACACTCAAAGAATTACAATCTAATAAACACTGATAGGTCTGCCCACACAAGATTACATCAAAGATAATGGCGTTTGGGGGACATAATACATTCAAACTGGCACAGGTTTTAATGCATTGGAATAGCTAGAAGTAAATACCTGAAACTGTCCAGCTCCAACTCGGTAGCCTTGACTCTTGAAGACGTATGTATAACAATGTAGCTTACAAGAGGTGACAATGTGATTGTGAAAGCCTTGTGGATCACACTTCCCTTTATCCAGTGTATGGATGGATGAGTAGAAAAACGGGGACAAAAAAACTAAAGGAAAAATAGGGCAGGAGGGGTTGGGGGATGATTTGGGTGTTCTTTTTTCACTCTTTTTTTTATTTTCACTTTTTCTGGTACAAGGAAAATGTTCAAAAAATAGATTGGGGTGATGAATGCACAACTATATGATGGTAGTGTGAACAATTCATTGTACCCTTTGGATGATTGTGTGGTATGTGAACATATCTCAATAAAATTGAATAAAAAGATTAAAAAAAAAAAAAAAAAGAGAAGTTGGGCAAGGGCCCTATGACCTGAAGGAGCAGGGCACATTGCAGAGTTGAAAGGAGACCACAGAATGGGATAAATGGAGAATATGGTGCAGGAAGAGGCTGGAGTCTTGATGGAAACCTTGGCAGAGACCCGACCATGCAAGTCCTGCGGGTCATGTTAAGGATACTGAACTTGATTCCAAGAGCAGGGGGAAGCTGCTGCCGTGCTTTAATCAGGGATGGACTTACATTTGGTAAATGTATATTGGGATTTGCATTTTAGACAGATCTCTCTGGCTGTTGTGCTAAACATGGACCAGAAGGGAAAGGCTCAACCTTGAATGATGACTTTCTGCTGGTTTGTTTTTCAGTTTTGGTTCTTCTTCTGGATTTTGGGGCTCTGGGTAGTTTCTGAACAGAAGGACTGGTCATCAGGTATTTACGGAAGGAAACCAGAGTATGATGGAACATTCTGGAAAGGTCTTCTCTGGATCCAGAATGAGTGGAAATGCTGTAGGACAGCAACAGTGAGAGAAAGAGGGGATTTATGGTGGAAGCAGGTTTGTTGATGTCTGAAATGATTCCATCCACTGAACCTTAGCCATGAGGATCTAGTTTTTCCATTGACGTCCAGTATAAAGTGCAAGAGGTTTTTCTGTGGGAGCAAATCTTAAATGTTAGAGCACTGGGGAATGCTTCTTGACTCTTTGTAAGAATGAGCTAGGCTAATATCAAAATAGGTGAGATACCTGGGTTCCCAAGAGACTGGAGTGTGTGTGGGGGTGGTGGTGTATAAAAGTGCTTAATTCAGCCCTGAATAGATGTTATTATGGCTATTATTAGTATAAATGCCATTATTACCAGCAGGGATGTCCTTTCCTGTATTGCTCTCTCACATTTTGAATATTAATTCATTTATGTAATCCATTCTTTCAACAAATATTTAGCGAGCACCCACTCTGCCGGGCATTGTTACAGGTGTCAGAGACACAATATTGAGTGAAACTAAGGCTCAGTCAAGATGGAGAATCCATTCTGGTCAGGGAGGAGAATATAACCAAATAAAGAAATGCATTATCTGGCAGAAGGTGGAAAGAGCCTAGAAGAAAAATAAAGCAGGATAAGACGATGCAAAGTGATGGACAAGATGCTCTGGGGCAGCCTCTCTGAGCAGGTGCTGTTGAGCCCAGTGCGGAGCTTTGCAGATGCCTGGAGCCTCAAGTTCCTGGGAGCTGGAGCAGCAGGCAAAGGCCCCATGGCAGAAGACGCTTTTAGCATTGGAGAAGGAAAAGGAAGCCAGCACAGCTGGGGAAAGCCTCTGTGGTGTGCCACGAGCCTTTGTTATGTAACCACTGATCCTTTAAAACAGGAGTGGGTCCTTCTTCCAGGCAGGAGGTAAGTAGCCCTGATAGAAGTCACTGACATCCATTTCCAATGTTCCTCCTTTATTCTTTGAGACTGATTCCCACTTCCCTCCCAGTGCTTCAGCACAGTTGTCTGCAGCCATTCACATACTAGGGGCAGATTCCCAGAAGAAATGTCTTAAAAGTTTTCAGCAAGTTGTAATATTTATTATGTCTCCTTTCCAACAATTTTCAAGATGGGCAAAAATCCCCATTTCTTTAATGATATGACGAGAGGAGGGTGGGTGTGCTGTTGGACAAGGAACACAGAAATAAGTGACGGGAGATGACATGCTGTTGTAGCAAAAGAAGGAAATACATCTAAGGATGTCATGGGGCCACTCAAGTGACATTTGAAAGGTCCGTGATGTATTCAGTAGACAGTGTTCACTGCCGCCAGCATTCCTTCCAACACGAGTGCAGACATCTGCCATGTGTCGGTTCTGCTGGGGTCCAGAAAGCATTCTTCAAGCATGTCAGTGTCTTGGAAAACACCTCAACAATTTGTATGATTCACTACGTGTTAATAGATGCTATGAATTTGGCCGATCGATTGGTCTTCCTGGGTCTGCAAATGTGGGAGAAAATGCCGTTTCTTGTCTGCGGGCAGAAGTATAAAGCACAGAAACCTCCCCCAGGATATTAAACAAATGCATGATCTGAGTCTGTGAAAAGTTCCAGAAACTCTTTTGCTGTTGATGATGATTGTATGAGTAATTAAAGCCACGTAGGAATTAGTCTAATTTACTGCAGTGAGAGGGAGGAAGAAAAAATAGTTTTAAAAGGAAAATAAAGGCAGATGCTTTTTAAAACAATTAATTTTTTTTTTAGTCGTGAGTGTCATAGTGATTTAAATTAACTACTGTATCTTTTTAGAGGAGAACCTGGAGAGCCTGTTCTCTTTGCTCCTGGTTCTTTCCTGCTTCAGGAGCTACTGAAGTCCTAGGTGGAAACAGCCTTCCTCGGCTTCAGTGCCCGTCCCCTGGCCTTGCCAGACAACGCCTAAACCTCCGCCAAGCATTAAGACCAATTGGACAACCAAACTGCCCAAATGAAAAAGGGGAGAGCAGGACTTAATTACAGCTTTCTCCCATTGCTTGCTCCGTCTTCTCCCGCCCAGAAATGGATTTGTGAACAAACTCGACATACTGTGGCCCAAAGAGGATTCGAGCAGGAGACTCTTTGGCTGCCTGTCACCAGGCTGGGTGATGGGGCTGCAGTTTGCTCGAATGTTCCGGTAGATTACCTTGAGTCTGGCCGCCCCATGTCTCTACGGCAGAGCCTGCCACACGCGAGCATTCAACTCTGTGCAATTGCCACCGACATGGCTGCCAAAACATATTTTCCATCCGTTTCTGACAGGCTTCTGTTTAAATAGAGAGAAGAGAGAAGATCTCTTTTCAGAGTGATTCCAGCCTGATTTTCTAAGCACAACTGGTAAAGTCACCAAGTCTAATTGGCATGAATTGATTTATTCTCTTGGCAGCCCTGATCAGCAGCTTCCCGAGAGGCTGGTGTATAAATGGGAGGTAATCGTGATGATGTACATGATTCTCTGGAAGTTGCTTGGCTGATTCACTCCATTTTCCAGAGATATTATCACTTCAGGCAGCTGCTATTCTGTCTCTTGTCTTGAATTTTTTATTTAACCCCGTACTTTAAGAAGAGAAATCTGGTGGCATTTTAAATGCAGCAGAATTGTCAGAAAAGAGAGGGACAAGCATTCTCTCCTTTAGCATTTTCCTGTAGAAGTTAAGTGTAGTTTTTTTGTTTTTTCTCTGTTACCTGGACAAAAATCAGATGACCATTGGTCCTGTGAAATGACATAAGCATATACCTAACGTACACATTATCGATTCATGGACGTGTGCTAATGCTTGGTGTATAACGTAAGATCCACAGAGCTTCAGTTTGGTGTTTTGTTTGTTTTTCTGGATTTCTTGATTCTCTGGGTTAGTGACTTCATTAGAGTCAAACTTGGCTATCTACATGACCTCCTCCTTACCCTGCTGACCCCCTCAGAAAGAACCCTGGGGAACCATCTGCATTTTGACCTGCTTTATCTTCCTTCTCCTTGCCCCCCAGAGCTGAAGGCTTTCTCCAGGTTTTGCTTATTAATTTCTCATGGATTCAGCACTTTCAACTGCTCATTGCTTTGTCTTCACTTCTCCTTCCCTACTGGTTAGACCTAAAGGCTCCATCATGCTTGAGATGGTACTCTAGCCATCCTAATCTATATTTGCCCTTCCCATGCTCCTGAGAGGATGCTTCATATACAGTCATTGAAGCAAGCATTTGTCATTTCCCCAGATAACCAAGGGCTCATTTCTTCCCTGTTGTGGTATCCCCTTATCAGAGAGGCATTCCCCACTCCCCTATCCAAAATTGCAGCCCCCATCACCACATCTACCCCCTAGTACTGCTTTCTGTTTCCTTGCAGAGTGTTTCAGCATCTGTAATGCCATATATATATTTGCTAATGTTTCCGCATCCTCTGCTACAAGTTCTGTGAGGGTAGGGATTTGTTTTGTTCATTGCTGAATTTCCAGCCTGACACAGCGTCTGACACCAATAAACATTTATTCATCGACAAGAGTAGTTTAATCAATGAAAAACATTCCATTTTTAAATCTGATTTGTCCTCAATCTTCTTTTTCCTCTGGGCTCTTATTAAAGGCCTTTCCTCCAAGCCCTTCCAGTACTGGGACATAAATATAGGCTTCTTTTTCCCTCCAACATTATATGATGACAGTTTTCAACCCTGCTGAGAGCACTGAGTTTACACCCATATATCCACCACCTGGATTCCAAATGATGTTTATTATACTTGTCTTACCCCGTATTTCTCCATCTTTTTCCATCTATCAAGGTTGGGAAAATGCTCTGAAATTAAAGGTGAGGATTGCAAGCAAAGACAATGAACTCCAGAGCTGGCCAAGTTTCTTCTGGTCAGTTTGTCACTCCGTGGGTGCTGTCAGCCTCCCCAGAGGTTCCCTGAAGGCAGATGCCTTGACTGAGGAAGGGGAGCTCTAGGCCCACCCAGTGAGTGACAGGAGCCAGCCTTCTCTCCTTACTTCACTTTTTCTCTTTTTAACTTGTTTTTGTGGTAGCATATATACAACTCAAAATTTGCCATTTCAACCACTTTCAAGTGTAGAGTTAAACGGATGAATAACATTCATCAATTTTGTGCTACCATCACCAGCATCCATTACCAAAACTTTTCCATCACCCCAAATAGAAACTCTGTACCCATTAAGAATAACTCCCATTCCCCTTTTCCCCCTGACCCCAGGGAACATCTAATTTACTGTCTGTATATCATGCAATATTTTTCTTTTTGTGTCTGGCTTATTTCACTGAACATGATGTCTTCAAGGTTCATCCACGTAGTAGCAGGCATCAGAACTTCATTCCATTGTATGTCTGTGCCACATTTTGTTTATCCATTCATCAGTTGATGGACACTTGGGTTGCTTCCATCTTTTGGCAGTTGTAAATAGTGCTACTGTGAACAGAAGTGTCCAAATATCTGTCTGAGTCCTGCTTTTGCTTTCTTTGGGTATATACCTAGGAGTGGAATTGCTGGGTCATATGGCAATTCTCTGTGCAACTTTCTGAGGAACTGCCAAACTGTCTCCTCATTGGACTTTGTGACTAAAGAAGAATAATGTTCACTAAAGTCATCATGCAGCGCCAGCCTTGTCCCCCAGGCCTGAGGACTGTGCTCCGTTTACCGAGAGCAGTTCTGCTCAAATGGGAAGCCCTCAGAAGTTAGCAGGTGGGCTGCCCTCTTGACTGTGCCATAGGTCTTGTGTCTTCCCCACTCACCTGGCATCTCACCTGGGCTGTCTCTGCCTGTTGTCTACCTGATTCTCAGGAACCTCTCTTTTCCCTCCCACCAAATCCACGGACTCCTTACGTTAGACCCAAGTTTCTGTTCCTTTGAAACTCTTCAAGGCTCCCAGCCCACTTCGAGGACATAGAGAATAACCTACAGTAGGTAGCAACTTGAGGTCCCCTGGAAGGCTGGCTGTCCGTAGGTGAGTAGGTGTGCCTCACGCTCCCTGGCTTTGAGGCTAGATGCTCCTCACCAAGGAATGGGGAGGACTGTCTGATCTGAAGAAGGGGCTCCTCCCATCTGTTCCTTGAGCACCTACCTGCCAAGTCTAAGCTGGCGATTCTCACCGTGGTCCCTACCAGCAGTGTCGTCATCACAGCTCTGGAGTCAGGGCCCAGGAGTGATGCTCTAACCAGCCTCTGGGGCATTCTGAGTGAGAACCACTGGTCCAAACTACTGTGCACTTAAAACTCCTGCTAGCTTCACGAGGAGCACTTTGACCAGCCAGTAAGAGGTTGGATGCAGGCCCCGTATCAGAGGCATTTTTCAGAAAGTGAAGAGGTGTTGTATTCTTAGCCCAGAAGAATGACTCCTCCTGGCCTCTGGAGGCCGTGTCTATGGGTCTGCGCAGAGACACTCTGGGGACTGGGCTTCTGTCCCTCTTGGCACGATGATGCATGGAAGTGTCAGCTATGTTCACCACTACCTCCAGCCCTGTGTGCTAGTTGACCGTCTCCCTATGAGAGTGTTAACTCCACGAGGCCAGGGATTGGGGCTTCTCATTAGCCTCTGTGTGCCCCAGACAGATAAATGCTGATTAAAAAGAAATAAATAAAAATGCCTTGGAACCCAAAAGTCTAGAGATCCAGAGAGGAGTTAAGATCTATTGTCTGGGAAGTTCTCCTGGGGCTGAGCTGTGACTTCCAAGGATGAGCAACCAGCAACCACAAATGAAGGCCCCTGAGAAGGGCCCCAGGCATTTGGCCCTCCACACACCAGCAAGTGGGCAGAAGGTGGCCATAGCCCCTCAAATGCCTGGTCCACTTTAAACTCCAGGAAGCACCTGGAATTCAGTTGATTCTCTCACCTTTCCCTGAAGGATGCTTAGGAACCACTCAGGTGCAAAGTCTCAGGGGGATTTTCTGGATGATGAGAAGTACTCCAAGGCAGCTCCCAGGCCTGGGCCAGGATATTTCCAGCTTGGATGCAAGAGGTTCTGTGGCTCCTCTAGCTCTTGGAGGGAGGGTACTCATCAAGCAAGCTTGCACACCATGAGAACTGGAGCCAAATCCAAAAGTGAGAGTGCCCTGGTTGCTAAGGTAATACTCTTCTAGAAAATTACAGTGTGCCATTGAGATGGATGATGCCCCCATCTGTCAGGCCAGGGTTCCTCTTACCTTCACTGGATGGTGTCATTTGGCCAGAAAGGAATCCCCTCCATCATTGGCCTTCAGTGTACAGATCTGTCATGCATCTTCATTTCAAACAACAAGTGTGAGTGTGATGTGTGGTTAAATCTACCATAGGAAAGACCATAATGATGGTGTTTAATTCACAGACAGACATTGAGTGGACTCTTCCTGTGAGAAACAAGCACTATTCCTAAAAAGGAATAAATGCTCACCCGATTGTGGAGAAGAAAAGAATTTATTCACGGTCTTGCAAGAACGGGCACCCAACCAAAATGTGGGGGTTGGCGCCCAGAACAATAGACTCAGCAGTATTTATTCCCTACACCTAACCACAAGTCCCTCCCCTGTTTCTCCATTGGCTGGATACTTCAGAGGTTACATTCCATTCGACAAGCCTAACTAGCCCACGCAAATTTGCAACATGCAGTGGGCCCAAATTGGAAACATTTGAAATAGGTTTCCAGCGCAAATTTGCAACATTAGGAACTGTTGGAACAAATCTCCACCCCTGACTATAATGGTTATGCCCAGGCCTCTTTAGAGCCCGTCTGGGCTAGTTTGGTAACAGGTTATGAGGCTATTTTGGGAACTTCTATTCTGAGTCTCCACCTTGCAAGGATAGTAGATAGTGGGCGGATAAGCAGGGGGACTGACTATGGATTACAGTTTGTCTTTTTAACCTTCTGCCAATTCCTTAACTGCCCCACCCTGCAAGGGACGCCTGTCCTGTGTGAAAGCTAAACTTAACCTCATTCTCACATTCCCTCCTTGCCAAGGAAGGGAGGAGCCCTTATAGTCAAAAGGAGAAAGATCTTCTCTTGTCTTATCCGTCTTCTTGACCAGAACCAAAATAAAGCCTACTCCCAGGATTGGGCCATTGACCCATCACTGGCAACCATAGGCAACAGCTACATCTTGTCGCTTTCCCTTTCTCTCTTTTCTCTGGCCACATCTGGCTCTAGTCTAGGAAAGATGGATTCTTCAATGAAGTAGCGCAGTCATGGTCTGGCCAATGAATTGTTGTTTGTTATGTAACTTTTCATCTGATTGCAAAAATATTCATGTTTCCTGCAGAAAACTTGCACAATATGGAAATGTATAAAGAAAACATAAAAGTCAACCATAATCCCACCAGCATTTTAGGGTACAGCCCTAATAAGTTTGCAGGTATTTCTTTCCTAACAAAGAAAACACCCTCATACCTCTAACAACCCACTTATTCTGTTGGCCTGACACTGTTATAGGCACATGTAGAGCCACAAATTAAACAAGAGGGTCTCTGCTTACTTGAGCAGACAGAGAAGTAATCAAACAATTGTAACAAAGCCTAGCATGCTCAAGTGATTAAGTGCTAAGAATGTCAGAGCTGTGGGAGAGTGGGGTGATTTTGCAAAGGAGGGGGCTTTGAAGGTGGGTCTTAAAGAATGATTAGGAACTTTATAAGCAGAGGAAGGGGATCAGAGCAATCCAGGATGAGGGTATAGAGTGTGAAAGGCATGGAATTGTGGAAAGTTGCCCTGTAATTTGGGGAATAGTGAAGAATTCAGTGGATATGGTTATAAGGTTGGGGTGGGGCAGGCAGGACCTGAACCTGAAGGGGGTGATTTGGGTGTCTCAGTCTTCTACTGTCAACCAATGGAGGTCTCCCCCCACTTCAGCCCCAGAAGTGCTTTAAAAAAAAAAAAGATAAGAAAAATGACATTTTGGCTGCAATGTGACGCTACACTGATCACCAGCAATCTGTAGTCATTGCAGAAGTTGTATAATAGCCCTTGAAGATGACTAATTATTGTTCTGAAAAGGAAATTAACAATATCCTGGTGCTCCAGAGAGTTAAACATTTTAATGTGCATGGGGATTGATTCTCAAAGGGGATGTGCTCTTTCTGTTGTTTTTCAAATCAGTATACTTGAAAATAGACTAACCAGTGAGCATGTGAAGTTCCTTAATCTTTACTGTCTAGAAGCACTGTCCAATGGAAATAGAATGCAAGACACAGATGTAATTTTTATTTTTCTAAAAGCCACATTAAAAAAGTGAAAAAGAAAGAGGTGACATTAATTTTAGTAACGTTTTATTTAACCTCTGTTATTACATGTTAAATAGCATTATTATAACCAGTAACCAATATAAATTATTAATGATGCATTTTCATTCTTTTCTTATACTAAGTCTTTGAAATCCAGTGTGTATTTTGCACTTGCAGCACCTCTCAATTCAGACCAGCCACATTTCAAGTATAACTAGTGGTTATCATATTCGATACAGCAAGTCTAGAAGATGCAGCCATTTAAAAGAAATAAACAGTAACATTGTATTATTCTAACTCTTTGGTTGGCATAAAACATGAACAGTATCAAGCACCCTCTTTTAAGACTTTGCTCACAGAACAGATCAAATTACTTCCCTGGCATGCAGGAAAGTTTCAACTGATGGAGTATAATTTTCACGGACACTTTTGTTTGCTGGGATCATATGGTGTCAAAAAAAAATGTGCAATCATGTCAAATCATGGTAATTAGTGCCAGAAAAACTTGTCAGGGGTGGGCATGCAGATTATATCACCTCCGTTCCCAACCTTGCATTCGGATTCTCTTCTACATTTTCATCCCAGCCACCAGAACCAAATTCTGCTTCGGATACACAAGTATGGCTGTTTCAGTATAGGTGGGATTGAAGTTAGAAGTTGGTCTGAAGGGTAAATGAGAATGTGATCATTAACACTGGCAACTATTAGAGATGCCCAAGGGGATGCTAGACGCTTTGGTATATGTTTTCTTGTGTATATGTGCATTTCTGTCCAAATCGACGGACTCAGTTAAAGTACATTCTGCTCACTTTACCCCTCGTTCCATATCTTGAAGCAGACTTTTAATATATAGATTTGGAACTCCTAAATCATGCATTATCTTTTTCTCATTAGCAAAATTTTTCCGCAAGCCATATGTTCTTCTTCCCTCAAAATAGGAAGGATTTAATTTTCGTCATGACCAGTTAGGTTCTTGCCAAAGGTATGAGATAATCTTTTGAGCTGGCATATCTTGAAGCACATCAATATAATCTCATTGGAAACTACAGCAATTGGAAAGAAAACAAAACCTGAGCCTAGGAGCTTAGCAGTGTTTACAAAATTTGAAGGAAAACCTAAAAACAACTTATTAGACAAAAGATGCTTGCTGGCTTCCAAAGAAGGACTGATTTTTCCCTGTCTCATTTCATTTTGCCTGGATGATATCAGCTTTTTTCAACATGTAAGTGGTTATAGAGGGAAAGATTGTGCTTAAAAAAAAAACAAAACAAAATGGCAATTAAACAGATAAGGGGAACTAAGTGAAGATTCTCCTGTTTTAAGGTTGGCAAAAATAGTGAGGCTCTTTATATCCACTGTATAAGTTGGATCTTCCTTCCATAACTTGGAACTCTGAGATGCTGAAAGGCTGTTCATTTCTCCATGGAAGTCTTGTTAGCACCTGAAGAAGGAGGAGTCTTATATGGCATACATTCCTCTTGGAGGACCTAGGGCAAGGGAGTTCAGCTGGAAGATTCCAGTAGAAAGTGAGATGCTAAGAGGAAGTGAAACTTGTTCATTCTCATTCAACCTGAGTGAGGGAGCGGTTCAACTGTGGAGGAAATCAACGTAATTTCCTTAAAACACTGATGCAGAAAAGTGTAACCTGCCTTTTCAAATTATGGGTGCTTATACTTCTTTCTTCTATCTCAGCTCCTTCACTTAAATCTTTAATTTCTACTTATTTCAGAAATTGGAGCCTTCTCTGCTCACACAGGTTATCATTTCCATTAGGCTTATGATTTGATTCCAGGAGTCCTAATTGATATAACTGCATTATGTAACTTAACATCTAAGACTGTATAACTTTTTTTCCTTAAAAAAAAAGAAAGCTTGAATTTTGATCAGGATTGTGTTGACTCTGTAGATCAAGTTGAAGAGAATTGGCATCTTAACAATATTGACCTTTCCAACACAAGGACATGGTATAGCTCTCCATTTTTTTGGAACATTAATTTCTCTCAGCAATGTTTTATAGTTTTCGGTGTGTGTGTCTTGCACAACTTCTGTCAGATTTATTCCTAATGTATTGAATTTTTTAAGCTATTATAAATGTTATTGGTTTTTAAATGTTTTTATTTTTGGCATTTTATTTCAAGTTTTGATTGTTTGTTGTTAGCCTATAGAAATACAGTAGATCATTGTATATTGATCTTTATCCTGCAACCTCGCTAAACTCTCATCTTTGTTCTACTTTTCTTATATTACATTGGATTTTCTACACAGGGGATCACGTTGTCTGCAGATAAAGACAGTTTTACTGAATAAAGTTTTATTTGTTCTTTTCCAGTCAAGTGCCTTTTATTTCTTTTACTCTCCTGTTACACTGGCTAGAACCTCTAGTATAATTTTGAAAAGAAATGGGGAGAGCCGTGATGCTTGTCTCGTTCCAACTAGGGGAAAAGCATTCAGTCTTTCACCATTTAGTGTGATGTAATAGGTCTTTTGCAGATACACTTTGCCAAGTAATGAAGTTCCCCTTTACAACTAGTTTGCTAAGAGTTTTTGTCAGGAATGGATATCGGATTTTGCCAAATGCTTTTTCTGCATCTATTGAATGACTATATGGTTTTTCTTCTTCAGTTTGTTAAGATGATGAATTATGTTGATTGATTTTTGAATGTTAAACCAACTTTAATTCCTAGGATAAATCCCATTTGGTTGTATATTGTGGAATGAAATTTGATAATATTTTATTTTGATTTTTGCATCTATGTTCATGAGGGATATTGGTCTGTAGTGCTCTTTTCTTGCAACATCTATGTCAGGTTTTGGTGTCAGAGTAGTGCTTGCCTTATAAAATGAGTTTTTTGGAAAGTTCACAAGTTTGTGTAGGATTGGTATTATTTCTTAAATATTTGGTAGAATTTACAAGTGAAGCCATACGAATCTTAGAGTTTCATTTGTTGGAAGGTTTTTAACAATTCAATTTCTTTAATAGACTTAAAACTTTTCAAGTTAATCTATTTTTTCTTGAGTGAACTTTGATAGTTTGCATTAATCAGGGAATTTGTTCATTTCGTCTAGTGGTCAGAGTGATTGGCATGAAGTTGCTTATAATATTCACTTAGTATCCTTTTAGTATATATAGAATTTGTACTGATCTCACCTCTCTAATTGCGATATTGGTGGTTTATGTCTTTTTTTTTCATGTTGTCTGGCTAGAGGTGTATTAATTTTATTGATCCTCTCAAAGAACCAGCTTTTGGTTTCATTGATTTTCTCTATTTTTCTGTTTTCTATTTCACAGATTTCTACTCTGATCTTTACTATTTCATGTTTTCTGTATATTTTGCATTTACTTTTCTCTTCTTTTTGTAGTTTCCTAAGATGAAAGCTGAAGTCATTCCTTTGAGACCTTTCTTCTCTTTCAATATAAATGTTTGGTGCTATGATTTTCTCTACGTACTGATTTGGAGGCATTCCACAAATTTTGATATGGTGTGTTTCCATTTTCATTCTGTTAAAATGGTTTTTATTTTCGTTTTTGAGTTTTTGACACTTGAGTCATTTAGAAATGTGTTATTTTTATTCCAAATACTTGGTAGATTTTCCAGATACCTTTTTGTGATTGATTTCTAATTTAGTTTCATTGTGAATAGGAAACATACTTTGTATGACTTTAATCTTTTTAAATTAATGGAGACTAGTTTTATGGCCAGACTTTGGCTTGTTTTGATAAATATCTCGTGTGCACTTGGAAAGAACATTCTTTTCTGCTGTTGGCTGGAGTGTTCCATAAATGTCAATTAGGTCAAGTTGATTGATAGAATTGTTCAAGTTTACTGTATCCTTCTGTCATTGTGTTATATCAATTATTGACAGAGGGGTATATAAATATCTTTATTCTCTGTTTCATTTTAATAGTTTTATTACTAGAGCTTTAAAGTCACTGCTCTTTTCTTTTGCAGTGTTTAATCTGCTGTTAATCACATCCTGGATATTTTCTTCTCAGACATTGTTGTTTTCATAAAGAGAAGCTCAAATTGAATCTTGTTTCTATCTTTTATGTCTCTATTTAGCTTTTCACATTTATGTAATACAGTTATAACAGCTGTTTCAATACCCTTGTCTGCTAATTCTAACATCTGCATAGTTTGGGCTGGTTTTCATTGATTGATTGAGCTCCTCATTGTGGATCCTGTTTTCCTTTGCATGACTGGTGATTTTTGATTGGATGCTTGACATTATGAATTTTACTTTGTTCATTGCTGGATATCTTTGTATTCCTATAAATATTCTTGAGTTTTGTCCTGAAATGCAGTTAAACTACTTGGAATCAGCGTGATCCTTTTGATCTTGCTTTTATGATTTGTTTGGTGAGTCTGTAGCAGTGCTCAGAACTTTCAGAGCATTCTCACTGCCCCGTGGATTATGAAGTTTCCCAGTCTGGCTGATGGCTGTGTGAGCGCTGCTCTGTAACATCTAGTCCTTTTGGGTGTTTCTTTCCCTGGCCTCAGATAGTGTCCTCACCCAAATGTATTGATTAGTACTTGGTTGAATATTCAAGGAGGACCCTCTGCAGATATTCAGGGTTCTCTGTCCAGCTGTCTCCTTTCTGGTACTTTGCCTTGTGAATTCTAGTTGCCTTGACTTCTTTCGACTCACAGTTCATGTCCTCAGTCAAAGCAGTCTGTCAGGCTCCCTCCCTGCACTGTGGCCCGGAAACTCTCTCAAGGAAGTCGGCTGGGGCATTCCTTTGGCTCATGTCATTTATTCCCCATCCTTCAGGGATCACCGACTTTCATTGCTTAATAGCCATTGTCTTGAAAACTATTGTTTCATATATTTCTGTTTCTCTGGTTATTTCAGGTGGAATGGTAAATCCCATCCTTGTTACTCCATCTTCGCCAGTAGCTTAATCTTAGGAAAATTGTACAAACCCTATGCCTCGCTTCTCTCAAATGAAAATAAAAGACAACTTGTGTCCATGTTCCATGGTCCAATTGTGGGAGTGTTTGAGGTATCAATGTAAAGCATTTAGAGCATGCCTGGAACATAGTAAGCACTCTTCCTTCTTTAGGAGGGAGATTGATGTCTGCAAGGGATGTAGCCTCAGTTGCTCCTCCGGAGATTGCCAAAAAAAAAAAAAAAAAAAAATCAGGAGACAATACCTGGAATGTTAGGAAAACTCCTGAAGTCAGCAAATGGCTGAAGAACCTGTCCACAGAGATGTGGTGGTGCTGATAGTGATGACACCAGCCTCTCTGATCTCCCAGTACGTTCATGGAGAGTGGGAACGGTCTCACCAGAGACAGTGACCTCTTGTTCATGGAGCAAGGTTTAGGAACCTATGGAAGACTTCCAAATCAAGAGTTTTGCTGCATCTCCTGTTCTGCCATCAACACTGGGGATGAAGTGGGGCACCCACTCAGACATCTATTGAAAAGTTGTGCAGAGCCTCAAAGAATCTACTAAGGTTCCCAGAACCTTGGGTAGCATCTGATTTGGACCCTTCATTTGACTGATGAGAATAGAGACAGGGAAAGGTTAGACAGGGAAAGGTTAGATAGGGATAGTTTAGGAACCTGTTTAGGGGGTACAGCAGCTGCTGTTGGTACCCTGCCCAAAGCCCCTCACCCTAACCCCTGCAGCATCCGCCTGTCCATGTTCTAACTGCTGGCACCTGAACTTCTTGGTCTGAGGGCTTTCTCTGGCTGCTGAAGCACATTTACCTGTCCAGTGGGAACCTAGAAGTGCTGGAAAAAGTAATGCATTTGTTTAGGATCCATCCTCAACCAATGACTGATGATCTACCCTCAGACAGTACCCCAGTGCCCTTGCATATCAAGTGGGATATGCAGAAGCACGTTTTATGCTGCTTTCAAGAATTCTCCAGTAAGATTAAACGTCAGTTGCCCATAATGGTAGCTGGTTTTTATAATGCCCCTTTTAATCACTGCCTTCTCTTTCAGGTGTTTCCTGGAGTCACCTCCTAAAAGCTTTATTTGTACTTGAGTCCTTGTCTTGGTTCTACTTCGGGGGGAACTCAAACTAAGACAGGGTGGGTGGAGGGTAGTGGTCATTGAGACAATGTACATCTGGAAGGGTAGCATGAACTAAGGCAGAAATCCTTTCTGAATGTACTGTTACAAAAAGGAAAGAAAGAATTACTGCTTCAAGCTCTAGTCCAAAGATTAGACAGAAATCTTGAAGGAAATGATCACCTGATAATCAAATCCATGATAATCTTAGTAGGAATAGTAGGACTCTAAAATGTAGAGTCTGTTTTAGGAAACAGATTTACTTAGATTTTCTCTCCAGCCATTTTCTTGCAACCATGGTATGCATGCAAGTGAGAGAGAAATGCAGATATAGGAGCTGTTATTCAACAGCCTAAAGTTTGCTTCAGGAACAAACTAAATCAAGGTCTCAGAAGGACAGAAATGATCAAAAACCAACCAAGGATCTACTGCAGACTCCGTATAGTATCACACTGGAAGTGAGGCCAGATCTTCAAAGAGAAGTAAAATAAGACAACCCAACAACACAGGGTAATATTAAGAAGGCCAGCATTGAAAGGAAGTTTTTGCTAGGAAATGTCATGAAAATGATGAAAACAAATAGTACATTTTAACTCTATTGGGCAGAAGGAAAAGACCAGAGAAGTTTGTTTCCTTGAAAGATGAAAACTTTAAAAATCTCACTTCTCTCCTTCCAGAAAAGATCAACAGGGAACAATCAGCTTCAGCTGATCCCAGATAGGGGATGATGTGGGCCAGGGTGACCCAGAAGTAGAGACTGCGTTGAACTTACCAGGGTCTAGATTAGTGCTGCCCCAAGACTTTTCTTTAATGGAGGAAATGGTCGCTATCTGTCAGGTCCAGAAGAGTAACCAGCAGCCACATGTGGCTATTGAGAACTTGAGATATGGGCGGTGTGACTAAGGAACTGAATTTTTGTTTTGAATGACTTTAATCACATGTGGCTAGTGGCTTCCATATTAGGCAGCATGAGTCTGGAATATGCACCCCAGGGTAATTTGGTCTGTTACTGCACTGCCCTTTGAGACATCAGATAGGGCAGAAAATGAGCCTGGGAACTGGGAAAGGACCATTGTTATTTCTTGACTTTTCTGTGAGAAGTGTATTCTGGAAACTGCAGGTTTGTCCAATTCTTAAGATTCATGGGTGATACTCCCACAGCTATGAACTGTTCTGTAACATCTTCTGCAGCTCATATGCAATAGTGCCTTTGAAATGTGCCATTCATTCAAGCAACAATTATTGAGTAACCTGTATGCATTCAGCTCTGGGGGTGGTGAAGAGAACAGACCCAGCCTCTGTCCTCATCCTTATGGAAATGATCATCCAGCAAGAGGAACACATATTGAACCAATATTTACATTGATTTATTTCATTTTAACTGTGATAAATACTATCAATACAGGAGACAGAGTACTGTGAGAGCAAATAGTGAGGGGCTCGGGCTCATCTGAAGACAGCAGGGAAGGCTTTCCTGAGGAAGTGACTTTTAAGTAGGGGTTAGTCTGGCAAAGGTGTTGTGCAGCCGGGGTTGGGCATGGGAGGGCCTTCCAGGGAGAGGAAAGAGCCTGCAGATTTCCCCTGCAGACAGGAGGAGTTTGGAGGATCCTGGAAACCATAGGAATGCTGTTGCACCTGGATTTAAGGGATTATAAGCATCATCAGGTGGTAGAGTTTTTAGGTGCCATAGAGTCCAGTGGTTTTCCCAACCTTTTGTCATTCGGCAACAGAATCCTTGAGTCAACCCATTATTATGGGGAGCCTGCATAATAAAACAGAAGGAGGCAGAGATGCTCAGGTTTCCTTCCTGAAAGGGCCGTAGAATAACCTCCCCTAAGCTTTGGGGTTCAGTGTAACGGAGTTTGACAACACTGGTGGGGTCAACCCCTCTTGTTTCCCACATGAGGAACCTGAGGCTCAAGAAAAGTGTGTGGCTTGATCAGTGTGACATAGCATGAGAAGGGCAGTCAAGTCAGTGCCTTGGTCTGCAGGACCCCCCCCCCCCACCGTGTGTTCTTTCTGCTCTACTTCAAAGGAAATAAAATGAACCTGCTACCAGGTGTTCCTTGGCACCTCTTTTAGAAATCGGGTATGCTCAGCAAGTATTTTTGAGCACCTACTGTATGTGCCAAGTAGTCTTCTTAGAGCTGGGGATGGATCAGTTAACAAAACAGGCTACTGTTCCTTATGGGGCTAGATATTTTTTAATTTGGTTTTATTGAGATATATTCACATACCACACAATCATCCATGGTGTACAATCAGCTGTTCACAGTACCATCACATAGTTGTGCATTCATCACCCCAGTCTATTTTTGATCATTTTCCTTATACCAGAAAGAATAAAAATAAGAATAAAAAATAAAAGTAAAAAAGAACACCCAAATCATACCCCCCATCCAACTCTGTTTTTCATTTAGTTTTTGTCCTCATTTTTCTGCTCATCCATCCATACACTGGATAAAGGGAGTGTGATGTACAAGGTTTTCACAATCACAGTCACCCCTTGTAAGCAATATAGTTATACGATTGTCTTCAAGAATCAAGGCTACTGGGTTGGAGTTTGATAGTTTCAGGTATTTACTTCTAGCTGTTTCAATGTATTAAAACCTAAAAAAGTATTATCTATATAGTACATAAGAATGTCCACCAGAGTGACCTCTTTACTCCATTTGGACTCTCTCAGCCACTGAAACTTTATTTTGTTTCATTTCGCATCCCCATTTTGGTCCAGAAAATGTTCTCGATCCCATGATGCCGGGTCCAGATTCATCATGGGGCTAGATTTTTGTGAGCTTTTGTACAGGCAATGAAATATTGGGCCTGATAAGCCGAGGGCCTTCCTTGTCATGGAAATCCTTTGGTTCTTATGTTATAGCTGTGTGGGCAACTAAAAATCCCCTCATTCACTTGCCATGAGTGGGGAAAGCAAAAGTAGAAATGTAAATGGTCAACAAGAGCCAGTGAGTATAAGGCACTTAGTAAGTAGACCTTTGAAAGGCATTGCCAGGAAACAAGAAATCAAATGTAGCCAAAAAGATGTCCCAGTTTTAGCCCATTTCTTTCCCTGCCCTTCCATCTGCCTCCCTGATCGTGCATCTCTTAATGGGAACCTAACTGATGATGGGTTACAGCATGATCCTGATGGGGCCAATGGGTTCGGTCAGACATCATGTGAACCAGTTCCAAGTCTGAGCCAGCCTTCTTGCAAAGCGTGCTTCTGCTCCCTGCAAGAGTGTTGAGGTGGCTGGAGAAGTGCAGGGGCTCTTTCCCAGAATATCGGCTCTTCCCCTAATTAGGTTGTGTTTCTTTTATCAGGCTCCCAACCAAGATGATCTTGCACTCCCGGCTTCTTTCAAACCTACAAGGGTTGTAATGGTTTTATAGTTAACAGTCCTCGGTTGCTTTCCACCTCCTCTCTCAGAACACTTAGGACAGAGAACAGACAGCATGGCACACCAAAAGGGTTCTTTCCCTGGGACTACTAGCCAGTGCCCCAGTGTTCCTCTGTCCTTAGGGTGAGCTCTTGCTGGACATGACTCTTTTTGGAAAGTCAAGAATAGCCTTTGCACCCCTGCCAACCTCCAGCATCTTCTCCCAACAAGGATGGCTGAAGTAGGGGATCGACTGTTGGCAAGACTGAAACCAGGTCTTACTGGGGACTCCCAGTAAGGCTCTTCAGAAAACCAGGAGCCATCAGTACCACCAGTACATCAGTCTCAACTCCTTCTTTCCATTCATTCTGTAAAGTAAAACTGTCAGTTAGGATCATAGATTTATATTTGAGAAAACAAAATTTCGGTGCCCCCTCTATCACTGTCTTCCTCACTTCCCCAAATTCCTTGTCACTTTGAGGAAAAGGCATAAAGACATAACCAAAGTGCCATTAGTACCATGACGACATGTACAGAAACGTAATCGAAACTCAGATGGCAGGGTGACCACTTGGGTTGGCTCACAAAGGGGGAAGCAACATTTAAGCTGTGCATACCTTCAGATTGGTGTTTTCTTTATGTTTCCATTGAAAGCCATCCTGACATAACTTAATTCCTAGTACTTCATTTGGCATCAACACTGCTTCCAGCCAGTTTAAAACAAAATTCCAGACCTTAAAGAAGTATTTGAAGAATTTTAATTTTCCTTCTACTGAGGAAAATGGGCAAGAGGTGTGGTTGCATGAGCTAATAGGACTGGGCACACTGAACAGTGTTAAATAAGGTGTCATTTTCTTTTTTGTAGGGGGAATTTGGGGTAAAGTAATGAAACAGTTTTAACACATGGATTTGGAAATGGTTTTGCATTTGTTTAGTGGATGCTTTCCTGTAAACTCTGAAAATCTGATTTTGAATTACTGCATGGAACTTGGTGAAAACTCATGCCCGCCCTTCCTTCTTTATTTGATGGCTTTGGAAAGCCCTGAGGATTCAGTCTGAGAAGCTTCACTGCCTTCAGCAATACTGGGGCAGCCCAACCCCAAGTACTCAGTATTTTAGCAGAATGTCTAGTTTGCTTAAATATGTATGATTTGTGTGTGAGAGTGAGGTGAATTTGTGTGTGTATTTGGATATTGGTACCGAATCACACCCCATTTGGAAGATTCCACTTTCTTTGAAATTCCCCGTGAGCGTCCTTCTTGTTACACATGAGAAAAGAGAACAAACGTGAAACTGTAGGGGATTGATGAGGTTGACTTAGAATTTGAGCAACTTGAAGTTTGATTTTACAGCTTTTTCTGCCTCTCTTTTCCTTTAATGTCTATTCAGAGACTAAGAGAATTGACTTGTAGGTCTTCATTCGGAAATTCAGTCCAATTCAATTAAAAAATGCTTAGTGAAAATCCATTCTATGCCAAGCCACTCTGAACAAACAGGATGTGATTCCTACCTTGAAAGAATTTACTGTCCAATGGGAGAATTTATATTTCTCACACATGTGACAAATATATTGCACGTCAGTGTGATAAATATGGGAGAAAAGATAAGGTACAGGAGTGTGGCAGAAACAGGGAAATGGTTAAGTGTGGGTCTGGGAGTGCAGCAGAGATCTGTAGTGTTTTCCATGTCCTTATGGCCAGTTCAATCCCCTTGGCTGGAATGAGGCAGTACCCATGGGCTTGGCTTCCTAATGCATGTTTTTCCAATTATACATTGGAGACTCTCCTTCCCCTTTTAATAAGGTAGGAAATTTCAAAGATACGAGTAGCAGCTTTGGGGAAGTGGGAGGATGGATCCAGAAAGAGATGGCAGGTGGCATATTGATGGCACATCTGACCGCCTCCGTGACCCATCACAGAGAGAGAACACTAGTCAATCAGGACCCCTTTTCTGTTAGTCTCTGGCAGGGAAGTAAACCAGACAATGTCTACTGATGGGTGAGGTTGACACCTATCAACTGTTCCTGGAAGGCCTGTGGGGCTCATTCGATTTGTTGATTCAGAGACAATGGAGTCTTCCAAGGACCAGAGCCAGTTCTATAGTCAGATGCTTTGGATATCCTGGAATGCATTTGGGCAGCAGTGCTGAGAGTTTGACTAAGAAGATCAAAGACAAAGAAGTTTTGGTGTCTTTGGTGATGATCAATTGAAATAATAAGGGTGGGTGCATTGGGGATAGTAGGAAGTGCTCTTCAGATGAAAAGTATTTGTCATCTTTAGTTTCTCTGTGTCCCAACGCTGTGTCCTAATTTCCATCCTCCTCTGAGAGTCTAGAAAGGGGCACCCCAGCTGCGTCAGCCATCAAGGGAGGCCACCTGGTGAAGCGGAGCCTCCTTTCATGTTGGAAACAGAGAAGGGAAAATAACAACAAAGTGTTCCTGGCTTTAGAAGAGAACTGCAGGAGAAAGCACAGCAGAAAAAAATCTTCAAGGAGACTGAATCACAAAAATCTCTATTTTAGGAGCCTAGATACTTGAATAATCTCAGGCATAGAAGGAAGAAAAAGGAAAAAAAACTAACTTTCAAACAATAGCAGCAATAATAGTAATCATAGCGGTTAATAGTGATTGGTAAAATATAGATCAAGAATATTAATCCTGTAGATAGGCCAGTTTTCCTTTTGTGTTCCATGTTGTATATTTTCTTTTTCTCCACCATACTGATTGCTGAATCCTCTGCATTTTAGCAAGGAAATTTTGGCAATGATGAGCTTCTCTTGGGGTGTCTCTTCCCTAACCACTAACTACCCTACAGGATTTGACAGAAGGAGTCAGTGAAATGGGAATTAGTCTGTTTGCTTCTTTCCACTTTAGTGTGGGGTTGGGATATTCCCAGGATGGGGACTTCCAACAGTTCCAAGGAAAACTATTGATTTTACAGGAGTAAACCTGTAAAACCTGTTCCTTCTTTGAGCATTTCCTGTACATTTAAAAATATACCTACCATTTGCAAAGTACCTCTAAGAATAGAAAAGAAGGCAAGATTTTCTCAACAAGAAGTGGGAATATCTTTATACTAGGAACTGAAGAATTTTTTTTTTGTCTGATTGTAAAAGAAATGCAGGCTTATTGAAGAAAATTTGTGAAACACTGAGATTATAAACAAAACATCGTAATCTCATCACTCTAGGATATGCTATTAATATTTGGCACATTTCTTGTAGTCATTTTCATAGCATTAAACATTCTTTATAAACATGGTTTTTAATGGCTGTGTAATATTTCACCATTGAAAAACAACGCAAGTATAATGCTAGGGAAGTGATGCAATAAATTATGGTAGATCCATAGTATAAAGATTATGCCACCATTTAAAATCATGGTTGCAAAGAATTCTTAATGATGTAGGACAATGCTAATGATATTAAGTGAAGTAAAAAACAGGAGATAAAACTATACATTGTAGCCCAGTGACATAAAAAAAAATAGGTGTGCACCTGAGACCCAGAGCTAGAGTTCTGCAGCTCTGAAAGTCAACAGTACTCCATATAGCAACTCTTCAAGAAGTGATAAAGAGATCAGACTTCAATTAGAGATAAGAATGAAGCTGATCTGATTAGGACTAAGGTAAAGCACAATACACAATAAAGGATGATATTGTCTGTATTTTAAGACTTCAGCTTCTGTGTGAAACCAAAGGAAGAAATGTTTATTTTGTCCAAAATTTAAATTTTCAGTTGCACACTATCTAACTTAACCTGTCTGGTTAGTTTATTTAAACAACCTAATTACATGGAGCCTATAATAGGGAATGAGAGATTGTTATTCTCTATAGCTTAATGTAATATCCTGATACATTCCAGAGTATTTTGGGCAGAAAATAAGGTATTTGCAAAGCCCCTTCAGGGATCAAGGGAAAAAATGTGGAACTATTAAACTTCCCCACCTGGGAAATTTATGATACTCTCTCAAGCATTAGGGATTCCCAATTTAATAAGCCATGCCCACAATCTTGAGACTTGTCCTTACGAAACTTATTTCTATAATGGCAAAGTTAAGCCTACTTATAATTATGCCTAAGAATCACCCCCTAGAGAACCTCTTTTGTTGCTCAGATGTGGCCTCTCTCTCTAAGCTAAACTCTGCAGGTAAACTCTCTGCCCTCCCCTCTTTGTGGCACATGACTCCCAGGGGTGTAAGTCTCCCTGGCAACATGCCACATGACTCCCACGGATGAGCCTGGCCCTGGCATTGCAGATTGACAACGCCTTCTTGACCAAAGGGGGAAAAGAAATGAAACAAAATAAAGTTTCAGTGGCTGAGAGATTTCAAATAGAATTGAGTGATCATTCTGGAGGTTACTCTTATGCAAGCTTCAGCCAGGTATTGCAAATTACCACAGTATCCCAAGCCTCAACCTACAATATTCCTGAAAACCCTAAAGAAAACCCTGGGCTCTGTCTAAGACTCTATAAAAGTTTTAACTTATTAAGTTTATTTTTTCAGAAACTTAAAGCCTCCAGATGGCTCCTATGCCAGATAAGTCCTGAAACCCAGAGGTACCCGTCTCTCCAAGAACCTCAACCAGTTTCATTCCCCTACCCCATAATGGCAACATCCCTTTTCAGCATGAGGAAGTTAAAATAGTCATTGCACAGATATCCCTGAAGATTGAGAGAATGATCAAATTAGAGGGAGGAGGTGTAACTGAGAAGTTAGGATTAACAAATGATGATGATTACTGACTCATTATATAGATATTTCTTTTTAGTTTCTAGTGTATTAAAACAGCCAGAAGGAAACACCTGAAATTGTTGAACTGTAACCCAGTAGACTTGGTCTTTGATAATGATTGTATAACTATATAGCTTCTACCTTGTGACCGTGTGATTGTAAAAACCTTGTGTCTGATACCCCCTTTATACCGTGTATGGTTAGCTGAGTAATAAAATAAAGACACACATGGAAAATAATTAGATATGCACAAAAATTTTCGTGGAATATGGTGGTCCAAAATGTTCACAATGGGTAGTAGGATTACAGTTGGCTTTAATTTTTATCTCTATACTTTTCTGTACCTTCCAAGTTTTGAATGCTACATGTATTACATAACTAATCTGCAAAGTAAAATATATGGAAGCTTTTATGAATGCTAGATTTAAGATGGAATTTATCACACAGTTATTCAGTTACAGAACAAGGACCTGTAGGAAGAATAGGAGTGTTAAAAAAACGTTGAAAGGAATCATGTAACAAAGCAGATACCTTACAAGGAGCCATGAGATTTTGTCAAACACCTTATTAGAGGCCTAGAAAAAACACATACAAAGAAGGAAAGTGATGTGGTACCCAGAGGGGGGGAAAATAAACTACAACCTTGACAAAAAGGCATCAGACAATGTCCATGGTACAGCACTGCCCCCTCAAAGAAGACACTAGAAAAAAAGGGAGGAAAGAAAGCAGTTGCCCTGCTCTGCATCTCTGGACCCACTTAGAGGAGAAATAGAAACCCTCTTCCTTTGTGGAGCTGCTTGGTGAGACTAAGGCCCTTTCACCACAGGAAAGACGGATCAGCCAAAGAGGAAACCCAGGCCAGGGGAGAGGAGGCAGTAGGGGTTTTATTTGAATATTTGGTAGTGCCGCCAAGAGGCGGATGTGGTTTCCATTTCAACAGGAAGTGAACTGAAGCGCAGCGGTCAGGCAGCTGGCCCAGGTATGACTTCAGAGCCCGGGAAGGTCAGAGCACGTCTCACTGGGTTCTTAGGATGGTAGGACAGCATCCAGCTGGCCATCCAGGACCTGCTGACAGGGCACCCCCACCCCGGGCAGGAACTATAAGGATTTGGCAGTGGAAAGGGCAACGGTCTTTGGAAGACAGACTTAAAAGATGAAACATTTGGTCTGTAAAGTTGATGCGTCTGTGTCAGATCATGGAAGGATAAAACGGTGGAGTGGAGGAAGTATGGATCTGAGCTCCTGTCTAGCCTGTGGAGTGAGTCCCCGAGGCAGGAACTGTGCTCAGGTTTGCTCTCCATCGTGGCCCAGCTCCTAGAACTCTGCCTGGCCCAGGTGCTTGGTAAACACTGAAAACAAAGGAACAGGAGAATCCAGTGAACTGTGAGTTTAAGGTAACCTCAGGAGATGACACTTATTCCTGTTTACTAAAGCTGCTGGAATGCAAAATATCAGAAATGGATTGGCTTTTATAAACGGGGGTTATTAGTTTACAAATTTACAGTTCTAAGACCATGAAAATATCCAAATGAAGGCATTTTCAAGAGGATACCTCCACTGAAGAAAGGCCGATGGCATCTGGTTTCCTCTGTCACATGGGAAAGCACATGGTGATGTCTGCTAGTCCTTCTCTCCTGAGCTCCACTTCCAAAATGGCTTTCTCCAAAATGTCTCTGGATGTTTTCTCTCTAAGCATCTGGGAGTCCTCTCTTATCTGCTCTGGGGAAAATGCTAGATTTCATTTCTTAGTTTCTCTCCAAACACCTTTCTCTCTGCATCTCCAAGCATCTTTTTGAGCTCTCTTTAAATGTCTCTGTTTTTTATCCTTTTATAGAGGACACCAGTAAACTAATTAAGACACACCTTGAATGGGCAGGGTCACATCTCCATGGAAATAGTCTAATCAAAATGTCCCATCCACAACTGGGTGGGTCACATCTCCATGGAAACAGCCCAATCAAAAGATCTCACTCACCGTAAGTCTGCACCCACCAGAGTGGATCAAAAGAACATAGTCTTTCCTGGGGTACACAACAGTCTCACACTGGCACAACACTATAAACACCTTCCTTAACAAATTCACTCGTTCTTCCCACAATTATTTATCGAATGTTTCCTGCACGAGGCACCACCTTTAAGATACACTTAGGCCTACAACAAATGCCTAAGAACATATTTGAATGTGAAAGAGAGCAGAATGGGTGATGTTTATAGAAACGTGCCTTGGCCTTTCGAGGTGCAGTCTAAGGGAAGGCCATAAACCCTCCCTGCCTTCCTTGGTGCCTCACTCAGTGGACCAAGTGGCCGTGCATTGATGGACTGGGTTCCGGAATCCCTGCCCTGCCAGGCCAGGTGGCACGTTCTTCTCTGCCTTCTGGGGCGCTATCCTGGAGAAGAGCAAAGATGGGTCATCGGCTGTTTGACCCCAGATTTGTCATGGTATGGGTGATGTGACCCTCCGTGCACACAGGTGTGTCAGGATGCACCCATGCCAACTCTTTTCTGAGGAAATGAATCTGCCCCAGTGTTCCTGAAGAGGGGCCACCCACCCTGATCCCCAAATGATCCTTCAAATTCCATCTTAAGCACGATTTGGTTTTTTTTAGAGCAATGGCTCTGCACACACACTGACACCACTGTATTTTTCTCTGGCACGTGTCTTCAGAACCCTGTGGAATCATACCAACCTGCAGGAAGATAAAGTCAGCATTTTGGAAATGTCAGGATGTATTTGGAGTTAGCCTTGGCCATCACCGAGCAGATTGATGTTAGTTTCATTCTGATTCTAGGGCCTGGATCTTTTAAGTGCATCCAGCAGCTAGAAGGTTGGGGTTTCCAAGCTGCTGAAAGCCCAGGCAGTTGGAGCAGTCTTGTTTTGGTGCATGAATCAAGGAAGCATGAGGTGGAAGTGATTTAAGGAAAGCAAATATGAAGCAACAGGGTTTCACTTGGGGGCATCTCATTTGCTTCCTCCTCAGAGCTTTGGCTACCTTTCTGTCAGTTTGAATAATTTGGGGTGTATGATGAAGAAGCAAAAAACCCAAATGCTCCCTGTTAGCAGCCTCCTGATGCAGCTGAGCTTCCTTAGTTCTGCAGCGGCCCACACATTATAGCTTTGTGCATGGGGAGAGTGAATTCCCCTTGGCACTTCCAAAATATGTGAGTTTTGTTTCTTACATCTGGTTAACTTCCTTTCTGTTTCTGTCAGGACCTGTCAGGGTATAAGAATTTCAAAATGTGGAGCTAAAAAAGGGTTTTCCTACAGCCCCTCTCCCACTCCCCAAACCTGTTCTTCATTGTATTTTTAACCATCAGTATGCAAAGTCATAGCCTCTCTTTCTGCAAAAATTGAAAACCTTTTTGCAGATTATTAAATAGAGTATTATTGAGTATAGCACTAGGTAAATTTCAAACCGCAGTATCTCTAGGAATTTAGCGTATTTAGCCTGAGAATTTATCTCATGCTATTTTTGTCCAAATTCATCCAGTGCATCTTTGTTTCAAGCCTAATGAAATTAAGTCCTAATGAAATTATTCGGGCAGAGGGAGTGACCCAAAGAAAAAAGAGCTGGGTTAGGGTGGCAAGGCTGAGCTGAAAGTTCATGGAGAAAACCTTCGTATAGGACTGGAATGGGAAAATAATAAAGAGGATTGTGACCATTCGATTTCCCTCATGGGTGATGTGTCAAGTTGAAGAAGGAAAAAAGAAAGTGAAAAAACAAGAACACCCAAAGGTGACTGCATGACCAGCACATCCTGATAAAGTTATTTCAGGATCTCCCACAGCGTAATATAGGGTGCAAATTTTGGAAGCTGCTTTGGCTTAATATCTTGCAAGAAAGAAGGAAATAGTTATTCACTCCCAGCCCCAACCCCTTATACTGCCCCACGTATGGAGTAACAGAGTAACAGCTTGTAAGTCGTTACCTGATTGGCTGCCAGCCACTCAACTCCCAGTAAACTACCAGTTGATATTATTTCCTAGACTTCCTTCTGCTTGACATATCTCTGTTGAACACATTGCAGTGTTTTCAGGATAAAAATAAAAGATACTCAGAATTGGAAGCTGTGGTTTCAATGGGGAAGAAGATACTAACTTGGAACTTGCTATCAAAATGCACCATATTGGCATGGATACTCTAATGAAGGAGGTCTGCAGAGACCAACTGGGACACCCATGTTCAACCTTTCTGGCTTTGGGCCACCTACTTAGTCATTGAGAAAGGTCAAATCCAGAAGTCTAGGCTGGGGGATTGGCCTGGACCTATGGGTAGTTACCTTTTGACACATCGAGACCCTTTTCTGAAATAAAGGAAGAAAATTGAAAAATAAGAACATGGGTAATGACACACTTTAGGATGCCTTACAGAATGTCTCATGTAAAGCTGAGATGCAATGAAAATTCGTTGTACGAATGAATGCATGGATGAATGAATAAATAAGTGGTACCAAATGCTGGGATCCATGGTTTCAATGGAAATGAGCAGCAGAATTGGAGAAACTGGTGAAGGGCTAGGATGACTTCCCAGCTCATCTTGAAGGAGAAACTTTGTATTTGCAGATGGGTCCCTGAAGCTACACAGCAGTGAGCCAAGTCTTTTAAAGTAGCCCCAATTCAGCGAGATGCCTCAACTTGCAAGTCCCGACTACACTGATTACCTCATTTTAGTTTCTAACAAGGATTCTGACACTCAGTAATCATCTTTTCCTTTACCCTCAACCCCGTGTTTGCAGCACAGGCTATTGATTACGGTTGGATTTGCAGCTTCCTGTTCTGAAGCAAGTGAACAGAAGGAAAAGCAAAGTTTCTGTGACATTGCCACAGTAGTTCCCTAGAACAGAAATGCTTTAGTAAGGCTCTCTGCTGGAATTGTTTAATATAAATTCACCAGAAAGAATCATAATGTAAGCCGTCAATAGCTTTGACTTCATAACATTTTAAAATTTCTCCCTCTAAAGCTGTCTCATGAACAATATTAAAGGGCAGACATTAAGCTGGGAAAGGTTCAAAACAAATCTGACCAGACAAAAAGATTAATATTCCTAAAATATAAAGAATTCATGCAAATCGATAAGAAAAACATTAAGACCCAAAATAGATAGAGGGGTAAAGGACAAATGAATCTCTAAAGAGGAAAGGCAAATGGCAAATCAACATATGATGAAACATCCAGCCTCACTCGTTTAAAAAAATTGCGAATTGAAATAGACAGGATAACATTTCCCCTATCAAATTAGCAAGGATTCTAGAATGATGGTCCAGAAAAGGGTTCAGTGAAGTAGACTGTTCTGTGTTACTCAGGATAAATGGAGACTTTCTGGAAAATGGTAGACCAATACACATCAAAAACTTAAAATACTGATGCCCTTTGACCCAGGAATTCAGCTTCTAAAAATGTATCTTCGGAAGGTCATCAGCAAAGTAGGCCATCATTGGTGTACAAAAACATTCATCAGAGACATTTTGTTTATTTAAATATCAATTACGAAAGAACCAAAGTGCCCCAAATTATGGCTTTTGTTCAATCTATCTACTCTGTGAAATATTTTAGAGCCGTAAAAATGATGCATGCTACTCCAGTTTTGCTAATGCTGCCCTTATGCAAAATACCAGGAACATATCGGCTTTTATGAAGGGGGTTTATTAAACTACAAATTTACAGTCCTAAGGCTATAAAATTGTCCAAACTAACGCATCAACGAGAGGATACCTTCACCAAAGAAAGGCTGGTGGTGTCTGGAACACCTCTGTTAGCTGGGAAGGCACATGGTTGGCGTCTGCTGGTCCTTTGCTCCCAGGTTCAGGGTTTAAAATGGCTTTCTCCAAAATGTCTCTGGATTTCTGTTTCTTTTAGGTTCTCTCACTCAGCTCCTGTGCATCCTTGTTTGTTCTCCCAGGGCATTTCTTTCTAAGCGTCTGGGGGTCCTCTCTTAGCTTCTCCGGGGCAAACCCTGGGCTTCATCTTTTAGCTTAGCGTCTCCAAATGTCTTTCTGTCTGCATCTCCAAGCATCTGGGTCTGTGTCGGCCCCTGAGCTCTCTTAAGGACTCCAGTAAACTAATCAAGACTGACCTTTAATGGGCGGGGTCACAGCTCCATTGAAATAATCTAATCAAGAGGACTCACCCACATTTGGGAGTGTCACATCTCCATAGAAACAACCTAATCAAAACATCCCACTCATAAGTCTGCTCCCACAAGATTGGATTAAAAGAACATGGCCTTTGTGGGGGATATAATAGGTTAAAACCAGCACACTCACCAAGATTTTGGTGGCGTGGAAAAACTCTTGAAATATAACATAAATAGAAAAAAATAGGGGCCAATCATTATAACATGATTTCATCTGTGTTTTAAAAGTGGTAAAAGACTGGAAGAAAATCCTCCACATCCCCATATCAGTGAGATTCCAGGAGACTCATTTTCTTTTTAAACATTTCCCCCAGCTTTTCAAGAATAGGTGTCTCTTTCTTTTAAGGTAGAAACAAACAAAAAGCAATCTCTTGCTGATACTCTCGGTCAAGGTCAGTGACTTTATAGTTTAGTTACCTTGCTCCGTACACTAAATCAGTGGGCAATTATTGTGTGAAATTACAAAACACGTCTTGCTTCCCTCTCTGCCTTGGCTGCCAACAAGCTAAGACTAAATTTAATGGCTAACTAAAATAAATACTAGTCTTGACTTTGTAATCTTTTTTCCACCTCTCTTTATAATGCTGTATATACTTTATATTTATTTTATGGCTATACTATGTAAATCCTTAATTAGAACCCACTTCAGATTCTCTTTATTTTGAAAATAGCAACTATGTGATGAATAGTTGCAAATGTATTTGTGAAGTTTTAGAGTCAGCCCAAAGCATATTTGGTTTTGATGGCATTCTCCAGCAGCAGGGGTCTGTGGGATGTGGTGTAAGGATTCGTGGTGGTGTTGGGAGGGTGAGTGTCCAAGTGTGAGCAGACACACAGCACACTCGTGTGCACACCCATGGCTAGGTCTTTATTGCTGAGTGTAGAGTCTGAGCCTCGAGACGCCATCCTTTTCTGTCATGGAGAGTCACCTCAGAACTGTGTAGACCCACACCTCAATTTTGCAGTTTATGGTGTGTTCTGAGTCACTAAAGCCAACTTCCGGGTCTGCTGTCAGCCCTTCCCGTTATTCTCTGAGGAATTCCATTGGTGTTTATGTAGGAGGCACAACTTCATTAAAGACCTGGGCCCAGTCTCATCTAAGTAGGTATTCAAAGTTACATTTCAAAAAAAAACAACCAAGAATGAAACAGCCTTTGAAAACTAACTTGGGGACCCATTCAGGGATTTCTGCTTCCTCCTGGAGTGAGGTGGTATAAAAATCTGTGTCCATTTTGGGAAATTTGCTGTGTCCAGTGAATTTTCCATCACAATATGAGTATAAATTTTCCCATCATATTCTGTTTCCAGGAGGGGAATGCAAATTTCAGCTTCCAAATAATGTCTTATATTGGAAGGGGGAAAAAACCATCCGTTGTGTTTCAGGTCTTTAGCACCTTTCTCTCTAAAAAGTTAGTTAAGAACGGGTTTGAGGGGTTAGACAGGCCTGGCTTGGAATGGTGGCTCTCCTGCTTATTAGCTCTGTGACCTTGGCAATGATGCTTAACTCCTCCGGGCCTCGTTCCCATATTTGTAAATACAGACAGTAACAACAGCCAATGCATCGTGCATTCGCTGTGTGCATCTTGCATTCACTGTGTGCCATGGGCTGGGCTGAGAGCTTCACGCCAATCAACCCATCACATCCCCCACCACCTTACTATGGTAGGTGTTAAGTGGCCTCCCATTGCAAATGAGGAAATTGAGGCACCAGAGGAACGCAATCATTTGCTAAAAGTTCACTCAGCTTGTCAGTGGAAAAGTCTGGTTTCCATCTTGGGAAAAGCTGGCCCTGGTTCTCAACCCCTGCCTGGCTGGTAACGTCAACCTTAAAGGAGCCTCCTGAGGGGTAAGTGAAATGGTGCAGGTAAAGGACGGATTCCCCATTCCAGATGGGGACCTCAGAGGGGTGACGTGTGGAAACACCCCCTCTGCGACTTGACTAATGTCCTGCTCTTCAGTCAAGCATTGCTCTAGGAAATTCAGAACTTCCATGAAGCAGCCCCAGAGAGGATTATAAAAACTTGATGGCACCTCTGGTGGGCTGGAAAAAATGACCTCCCCAAAAAACACTTCCTAATCCCTGGAACTTGTGACTGTCTCTGCATGTGGCAAAAGATGTGGTTAAGTTAAGGATCTTGAGAGGAGTAGCTTATGCTGGATTATCTGGGTGTCCTTCTCACAGAACGGCAGAAGGAGAACAAGCTGAAGCAGAGGAGAAGGCTGTAGAGACTGGAGCGATGTGGCCACGAGCCAAGGAATGCCTGCAGCCACCTGAAGCTGTAAGAGGCAGGAAGGACCCTTCCCGAGAGCCTCAGGAGGGAGCAAGTCCCTGCTGACACCTGGATTTCAGACTTCTGGCCTCTAGAGCTGTTGGAGAACTAATTTCTCTTGTTTCAAGCCATCCAGTGTGTGGTAATTTTTACAGCAGACCTGGGAAATGAATACAGTGCCCCTTCCCCTAATGGGCTGGGAGTAGCACCCCAGCTCTCTCCAGGTGCCCTGCAAACTGCCTCTGCCAGTTTGGATGCATTATGTCCCCCAAAACTCCATTATCTTTGATACAATTTTGTGGGGGCAGATATTAGTGTTGATTAGGTTGGAATCTTTGGATTGGGCTGCTTCTGTGACCCACCCAACTGTGAGAGACACCTTTGATTAGGGTGTGACTTCTTGATTGAATGTTTCCATGGAAATGTGGCCCCGCCCATTCAGGGTGGGTCTTGATTAGTTCACTGAGTCCTATAAAAAGAGTTCACAGACAGAAGGAGCTTAGAGAAACTAAGAGTGACATTTTGGCAGAGCTGCAGCTGAGACAGACATTTTGAAGATGGCTGTTGAAAGCAGACTTTTGCTCTGGAGAAGCTAAGAGAGGAAAAAATGCCCCAAGATCAACACTTTGGAGAACATCATTTTGAAACGCAACCTGGGAGCAAGCGGACACCAGCCACGTGCCTTCCCAGCTAACAAGGTTTTCCAGATGCCAATGGCCTTTCTCCAGTGAAGGTACCCTATTGTTGATGCCTTACCTTGGACACTTTATGGCCTTAAGACTGCAACTGTGTAACCAAATAACCCCCCTTTATAAAAGCCAGTCCATTTCTGGTGTTTTGCAAACAGCAGCATTAGCAAACCGGCACACTGCCACACCACAGGTGATAAAGGATTTGCCCAGGCACTTCTAAAAAAATACCCATTACCATAAAAGTCAGTGGAGCAGTTCATAGAAATTAAAGCATTCTAATTGCTTGAAGATATGATTTCTGCAAAAGGTTTTGCATGTCCATTTTGGAAAATATTGGGGCATTGCCCTGAGTGCTTGGAGCCCTTCCTTCCCTCTTTGATAGTGGGGGATAAGGTTCTGCCAGCTGAAGCTACACGACTCTTACCCCATTTTACAAAGGAGGACACTGAGAAACAGGGTGGTTAACTGGTTTACCCATGTTGGCTCAGCTGAGAATTGAAAGAACATTCTGTACAGGCAAGGTAGTCATATGTAATCATGAAGTGTATTATTGGGAGGAACAGTGATTTGGTTCCTTGCAAAGGGAGAAAGAATCCCATGAGTTTCACCTGCATCTGCAAGTATTTATTGAGTGTCTACCAGGCGCCACGTCTACCATCCCTGTACCGGGCAAGGGTGAGGGATTCAAAAGGAGTTGAAGTCCTAGTCTCTGCCATTCCAGAATACATTACGGAGAGGAGCTGTTTGCACATAGAATGAGTCAGGTCCAGGACAACTCGGTTTGAATGTGAGAAACAGACACCGGTGCTAAAGGAATTCAGGGAGAAGGTGGTGTGGTCTCAAGGGAAAAGCACTAGATGGGGGTCAAGAATCGGTTGCACGGCCCAGCTCAGCCAATGCCATCCCACTGGGCCCTGGGCGAGTACCTCAGTTCCCTGGGCCTTGGATTCTTATCTGCAAAATGGGCTCCATGTTTACTGAGCTCCCTTCTGGACATCCTCTCTTTATACCCCACATGGTCAGGAAACCAGCCGCCACTGCATCTGCAGCCGAGGACTAACTCCATTCTCTGAAGAGTTTGACCAGAGACGATCTGACCCAGGTATTGACTCAGCTAGAGGTGCTGGATGAGTCTCTATACTGCAATGATGGGAGTAAGTGAAAACCTACATGCTGCTGGGTGTGGCCCCTGCTTGGAGTCAGAAATGGAAACCAGACCTATACTCCCCAGGAAGGAAATTGGAGGAGTTTTTTTTTTTTTTTTTTTTTCAGGGCAACTGGTTAGCTCAAAAGAAGAGACCTCACATACTGACAGTTGAGAGCCCATGGCAAGTTGCTGGGTCCTTGCCTGATGGCTCTGCAGTGAAGCCCACAGGAAAACATCCCCTTCCACCTCCTTGGAAACAGAGCTTTCGACCAGCACTTCAGTACCCACTCAAATACGATCATCAGGCATTTGAAGAGGCAATAACAGGAGAGGCAGGAACCAAAGGGAACAAACAGGACAAGGAATTTTAAGAGAAGAGAGACAGTGCAGGGTGCAGATGAAAATGTCAAGAAGATGAGAAATGATACAAGAGAAGTTATTGCACCATGAAACCGGAACAGCATGCTGTTTAAAAGCAAGGGACAGTCAAAGAACACACAACAGCCTGTGGTTGGAACTGCAGCTCTAACTCAGCCTTGGCTGTTTGGTACTCAGGCACAGAGGATGTGTCCAGCAGAAGGTGACACGAGCATGGTGGGTCAGGAGAGCAGACACTTAGGTGCTAGAGCTCTGCATGGGTACCCTGAAATGATGCAGCCAGGCCTGAGAAGTGGGGACACCTTTCTGCTCAGTGTGCCGGCAGGTATCTGCTCCACCCTGGGTGTCTGTCCTTCCCGAGTTCAGCATCTTTCTTTTTTTAAAATTGAGATCAATTTCACAAAATTAACCATTTTAAAGCATCCACTTCAGTTGCATTTAGTACATTCACTGTGTTACGCAACCACTACTTCTATCTAGTTCCAAAACCTTTCCATCCCCTCCAAAGGAAACCCACGCCCATTAAGTAATGACTCCCCTTCCAGCCATTCCTTCAGTCCCGGGCAACCACCCAACTTTCTGTCTCTGTAGATTTGCCTATTCTGGACTTTCATGGAATCATGCAATATGTGGCCTTTTGGGTCTGGCTTCTTTCACTCAGCACAATGTTTCAGAGATTCATCCTCACTGTTGCATATACCAGCCATTATTTATGGCTGAATAATGTTCCATTGCCTGTTAATACCACAATTTCTTCACCCATTCCTGTGTTGATGGACATTCTGGTTGTTTCCACCTTTATGCTTTTGTGGATAAAGCTGCTGTGAACATCGGTGCATGAATGTCTCTGTGAGTCCCTGCTTTCAATTCTTTGGGATATACCCCTAGAGGTGGGATCGCAGGGTCTTATGGTTAGTCTATGTTTAACTTTTTTGAGGAACTGCCAAAATGTTTTCTACAGCAGCTGCACCATCTTACATCCCCATCAGCCATGGACAAGGGTTGCAATTTCTCTGCATCTTCATCAACACTTACTTTCTGATTCTCTGAGTATAGCCATCTTAGTGGGTATGAACTGGTATCTCATTGTGGTTTTGATTTGCATTTCCCTAATGGCTAATGCTGTTGAGCATTTTTTCATGGGCATATTGGCCATTTGTATGTTTGGAGAAACATCCACTCAACTCTTTTGCCCAGTTTTTTTTTTTTTTTTTAATTCAGTTTTATTGAGATATATTCACATACCATAGAATCATACATGGTGTACAATCAGCTGTTCACAGTACCATCATATAGTTGTGCATTCATCATCCCAATCAATTTTTGAACATTTTCCTTACTCCAAAAAGAATAAAAATAAGAATAAAAATAAAAAAGAACACTCAAAGCATTCCATGCCCCCCATCCCACTCTATTTTTCATTTAGTTTTTGTCCCCATTTTTCTCTTCTTCTGTCCATACACTGAATAAAGGGAGTGTGAGCCACAAGGTTTTCACCATCACACTGTCACCCATTGTAAGCTACATTATTATATAATCGTCTTTAAGAGTAAAGCCTACTGGGTTGCAGTTTGACAGTTTTGGTATTTACTTCTAGCTATTCAAATACCTTAAAACCTAAAAAGGGTTATCTATGTAGTGCATAAGAGTGCCCACCAGAGTGACCTCTCAAATCCATTTGGAATCGCTCAGCCACTGAAACTTTGTTTCATTTTGCATCCCCCTTTTGGTCAAGAAGATGTTCTCAATTCCATGATACCGGGTCCAGATTCATCCCTGGGAGTCATATCCTGCGTTGCTAGGGAGATTTACACCCCTGGGAGTCAGATCCCATGTAGGGGGGAGGGCAGTGAGTTCACCTGCCGAGGTGGCTTAGCGAGAGAGAGAGGGCCACATCTGAGCAACAAAGAGGTACTCGGGGAGACTCTTAGGCACAATTATAAGCATGTTTAGCCTCCCCTTTGCAGTAACGAGCCTCATAAGAGCAAGCCCCAAGATCAAGGACCCGGCATACCAAATTGTCAGTCCTCAATGTTTGTGAGAATATCAGCAATAACCCAGGTGGGGATGTCCAACATTTCAGCATTTCTTCCCCAGTTCCTCAGGGGTTTTGCCTAGTTTTTAATTGGATCCTTTGTCTTTTTGTTATGGAATTTTAGTTTGGCATCTTTTGCACCCATCCCTTAAACAGGTAATTCTTCTCCTCACCTGCAGCTTTGGTGATGATTCTTATAGTAGTTCTCGGCCTTGGCTGTATAAGAAGATCAATTGGGGAATGTTAAAATTACTGACGCCTCCTTCCCATCCCTATATTGTGAGAAGTAATTGATCTGCGGTGAGTCCCAGTCACTGGGAACATTCGAGTCTCCCCAGATGTTACTAACCAGCAGCCACCTTAGATGAAAACTCTGGGGGCTTAAGCAGGTCCCTAGGCATAACATCCAATAATTATTTTCACAGTCACGAAGGAATTTCTCACTTCTTTGCAAAACCCCACCCATTATGGATGAGTAGAAAAATGGGGACAAAAAACTAAATGACAAATAGGGTGGGATGGGGGGATGGCTTGGGTGTTCTTTTTTTACTTTTATTTTTTATTCTTATTCTGATTCTTTCCAATGTAAGGAAAATGTTCAGAAATAGATTGTGGTGATGAATGCATAAACTATATGATTGTACTGTGAACAGTTGATTGTATACCATGGATGATTGTATGGTTTGTGAATGTATTTCAATAAAACTGAATTTAAAAGAAAAAAAAAGAAAAAAGAAAACCCCACCCATTGAGTTGGGAGTAGGCCCCACCGAGCGTTGCGTGAGGGATCCCGTCTTGCCACCAGGCCTCTGATGGAACCCTAGCATTACATATTATGGGTTTCGAGAGGATTTGCAGGCCTGTAGCCCTTTGTCTCTGTTACCTGCTTTCTAGCTGTGCCTCTCCAACTCCCCAAGCTTCAGCCTCCACATCTGTAAAATGGGGATATTAGTATTACATGAGAAAACTCGTAGAAAGTGTGTGCCTAGCAGATACCTGGCAGCCCCGAGCCCCACGTCCAGCTGGATGTGTGTTCTGGGCCCCGATGAAGTTCCTTTGGCAGGGCACGTGATGTTAGTTTCTCTCTGCAGGGCAGGTGGGACGGATGCCACAGGGGGGACGCATTTGAGCCACCAAACTGGGGTGGGGGGAGGCATATCTCCCTGCCTCCAGCTTTTCCTTTTTGGCCGGCTCAGTTGCAGCCACAGAAACCCAGCAAACAGCAGGCGAGTGCCACGTGATAAAGGGCCTCTGCACAGTCTGAAATAACCGTGGTAATTAGGATGTAAGAAAATGTAGCAGGGCCATTTAAAAACTTTGCAGGATGCTTTTCCTCCCAAAGAATGAGCTAAGCAGGAACCCCCTGGAGGTGTTTTTAATGGGCCTGAGCAGCGGGAGGGTTTGCAGAATTGTTTTCCCTGTTCCCAGGGGTTCCATTTCTGTTTTGGTATGGGCACTGGACGGCGTTGGTCTTCCAGTGCCCTATTTGTTGTTATTAATAACAGCACCATCCGTGGCTTGAGCAAAGGCAGGCAGACAGGGAAGCAAGAATCCTGCTGTTTGGAGAGGGCAGCGAATTTAGACAGAGCTCTCCCCAGTCTCCAAGTAGGTCAGTTCTGTGGACATTTGGGGGTGCCAGGTGCCGAGGGGGACAATCGCAATGTAAGCCAGTTCTGCCTGGGGAGCTCCCTGTTTGTTGGAGAATGCCAGGTACACGGGCAGTTATTTCAATACAGATGGTGCATGGTTTAATGGATGGAGGCATCTGAGCCTGGAGGGAGGGTGAGAATGTGCAGAAAAGGCATTTGCTGGAAAGGAGTCTTGTCTGAGATGAGTTTAAAGGAAAAGACGTCATTGTAAGTAAAAGAATGAAGGAATCATAACTGGTAGAGGGAAGCAGGTAAGCTGTGACAGAGCAGGGTGGAAAAGCCTGGTGTCCTCAAGGAACAGCAAATGGGTGGGTGCGGCTGGATCAAAAAGTGCAAGGAGCCATCGGAGTGCAGGGGGTGGAGCTAAACAAGGAGATTGAGCAGAAACCAATCACCTTGGGACACGTACTGGGTTACAGAGCACAGACTTCACTCTGTAACTAAGGGGTGAAAGGCTTTCTTGCCCTCCAAATTGTTATTTTGAAACTTGCAAACCTACAGAAGTGTTGAAAGAATGATGCAATCAATAGCTATCTACCCTACATGTGGATTCCCAAATCATTAACATCTGCCACCTTGGCCTTCTCTTCCTCTCTCTGTGTTTTGTTTTGTTTTGTTTTGTTTTCCCCAAACCTTTTGAAAGTAGGTTACAGACATCATGACTAAATACTTGAGCTTGGATCTCTAGGAAAACAGGCATTTTCTACGTAACCACAATGCCATTATCACACCCAAGGAATTTAGCATTGGTAACATTTATAGTATCTGATATTTGGTCCATAGTTACGTTTTGCCCATTGTCTACAACATGAACTTTATAGGTTTTCTACTCTTCATCCAGAAATCAATCAAAGAAGACAAATTGCATTGGATACATTATCTCCTTAGTTGCTTTCAGTGTAAACAGCAGCCTCCCACCTTTTTTGTTGTTTATTTTGGTTTTGGTTTTTGACATTAACATTTGCCACAAAACCAGTCCAGTTGCTTTGGAGAATATCGCTGGATCTGTGTGATTGTTCACTCACAATGAGATTAAACATTTTTGGCCAGAACACCCTGTGGGAGAGGCTGTGTCCTCCCCATTGCATCACGTCGAGAGCACAAGATGCCAGTTTGTCCCAAGATTGCAGGTGCCACAGTCTCCACTTTAAAGCTACGTTTCTCCCTTATAATAAAGGGTACAAGTCCATTGTGCCAGTTCGCCAAAAAAAAAAAAAAAAAATGGCAAAATTGAGTCTTGGTGTCATATGGAAGGAAGAATCTGGAAGCAACAACCTGGAATACTTAGCTGAGGAGATCTCCAGACTACATGTGGAGGATGTATCCTGGCTTCTCCTTGCAGCTTATAGTAAAATGCGAGCAAAGAGAGATAAACTTAGAACTGAACTCTTGGGTTCTAAGAAACCAGATGCTGATGGCTTGGAAAATTATGAGCTTCCAGGGGGTGGAATCCCAGAAGCTACAGCCCAATGTGAGGATGTAACCAAACATGGAACCCAGCCGCCATTTCAGTACAAGCCAAGATTGGAGATGGAATTATCCAGAAAGGATTTGTGGAAAGTCCTATTGTCTGATGGCTTTGACCCCTGTGTGCTTCATGCAAAGCCAACAGAACTTTTGCGAGAACTTTATAGACAGAGCCACTGCCAGTCTGGACTGGAGGAGACAGACAAGGAACAAATTGCAGGAAAAATTTCTTCAAAGACAGAGCCATGGAGGTTGAGGTCTGGAGTCAAGAGGCCTTGGGCTGGGAGAGTGGAGCAGCCCACACGCATGGAAAGGGTGAGTTTGCCCCGGAGGTGGAGGGTGGGCCTTCCACCTCGATGCTCTGGAACAGTTTTGCCACCCGAGGTCCCAAAGAGGGTGGAGCACATTCCCAGGGAATTGGGGAGAGCCTGGCTGCCACCACACTGTTCTGAAGGGGTTGAGCATGTGCCCCGGAGATGGAAGGGAATCCGGGAGCAGCCCCGATGTTTGAGGAGGTTGGGGCCGAGAAGGTGGTCTCCCCAATGTGTGGGTATGTTGGAGCACTCACCCAAGTGTTTGGAGAGGAAAGGGCTGCCTCAAAGGCCCTTAGGAAGGGTTAGACTCCCGCTCTCTCAAGCCCCAAGGATGCAATGTTATTCTGTTAATGACTCTCAGACTTTGAAATCTAATGGAGTTTGTCCTGCAGGTTTTAGGAACTGTTTTGGTCCTGTTAACCCTGTTTTCCTTACTCTTTCTCCTTATGGGAATGGAAATGTTTATCCTATGAATGTCTCTCCTTTGTATATTGGAAGCATATAACTTGTTCTAAGTCCGCAGATCCAAGCTAAAGGAAAATTATGCCTTAGGATTGAACATGCCTGTATTTGATTTTGATGGGATTTTGTACTTAACTTTTGTTACTGAAATGGTTTAAGTTTTTGTGATATTGTGATGAAATGAATGTATTTTGTATTTGGAAAGATAATGTCATTTCGGGATCTAGGGGGTGGAATGTGCCAGTTTGAATGTATTGTGTCCCCCAAATGCCATTATCTTTGTGGTCTTGTGGGACAGACGTTTTGGTGCTGGTTAGATTTGCTTGGAATGTGCCCCACCCAGCTGTGGGTGGTGACTTTGGTGGGATACTCCCATGGAGGCGTGGCCCCACCCATTCGGGGTGGGCCTTGATCAGTGGAGCCATATAAATGAGCTGGCTCAAGGAGAGGAAGACAGAGTGCAGCTGTGAGTGACGTTTTGAAGAAGAGCAAGCTTGCTAGAGAGGAATGTCCTGGGAGAAAGCCATTATGAAACCAGAGCTTTGGAGCAGACGCCAGCCATGTGCCTTCCCAGCTAACAGAGGTTTTCCGGATGCCATTTGCCATCCTCCAGTGAAGGTACCTGATTACTGATGTGTTACCTGGGACACTTTATGGCCTTAAGACTGTAACTGTATAGCCAGATAAACCCCCTTTTTATAAAAGCCAGTCCATCTCTGGTGTTTTGCATTCTGCAGCATTAACAAACTAGAACATCCATCTTTCCCTCTCCTGTTACAAGTGGGCTTTCTTCTCTAAAGGAAAACTCCCCACTTTACCTCCCTTTAAAAAAATCATCACTGCTGTGCTCAATCTGTAAGATACTAAAAATTAGAATGATACAGAGAAGATGAGCTTGGCCCCCATGCAAGGATGACACACAAATTCTTAAAGTGTTCCATATTTTTCACTGAAATATATATCTGAATGTAGTTAAAAGGAGTTTGGTTGTATATATGGTGTTCCAGTTTGCTAATGCTCCTGTTTTGCAAAACACCAGAAATGGATTGGCTTTTATAAAGGGGGTTTATTTGGTTACAAAGCTACAGTCTTAAGGCCATAAAGTGTCCAAGTAAGGCATCAACAATAGGGTACCTTCACTGGAGGATGGCCATTGGTGTCTGGAAAACCTCTGTTAGCTGGGAAGGCACGTGGCTGGCTTCTGCTTGCTCCCAGGTTGCATTTCAAAATGGCCTTCTCCAAAATGTTGCTCTTGGAGCATTTTGTCCTCTCTTATTTGCAGCTCCTCTTCAAAATATCACTCTCAGTTGCTCTGAGTTCCTTCTATTTGTCAGCTTTTTATATGGCTCCAGTGATTTAATTCAGACCCACCCTGAATGGGTGGGATAATACCTCCATGGATATTAACCAATTAGAGATCTTGCTCACAGTTGATTGAGTCAGAATATGGAAACCATCCCAGCTAACAGAGGTTTTCTGGACACCATTGGCCATCTCCAGTGAAGGTTCCCTTGGACACTTCATGCCTTAAGACTGTAACTGTGTAACCAAATAAACCCCCTTTTATAAAAACTAATCCATTTCTGGTATTTTGCATTCTGGCAGCATTAGCAAACAAGAACAGCTGGGAAGGCATGTGGCTGGCATCTGCTCCAAAGTTCTGGTTTCAAAATGGCTCTCTCCCAGAACGTTCCTCTCTAGGCCACAGCTCCTCAAACTGTCTCTCATCTGCAGCTACTCTCTCAGCTTCTGTGCATTCTTCAAAGTGTCCCTCTTGGCTGTAGCAAGCTCACTCTTTCTGTCTGAGCTTATATAGTGTTCCTGTAAACTAATCAAGGCCCATGCTGAATGGACAGGGCCACACCTCCATGGAAATTATCCAGTGAAAGATCTTGCCCACAGCTGAGTGATCCATCTCCATGAAAACATCCAATCAAAAGTCTCCAACCCAATTAACACCAATAGTTTCCTGCTCACACAAGACTGCATCAAAGATAATGGCGTTTTGGGGGACACAATACATCCAAACCAACAGAAAGTGTTTTGAGAAATTTTTCAACTTTCTTCATTTTCTTTTGAAATACAAAATATTTTTAAAAGCTAAAAAAAATCACCATAGAAGCAGGGATTCATTTTTCATTCAGTGTGTTACAATCCATTAATGTCACTATTCTCGTTGATGTTCAGATTGTCCCAAATTTGGCCAGTGGGAGCCCCTTGAAGTGAGTGTGTGTGTCCTTCGGAGGGGTCCCCCATTAGAAGTTGAGCAATTCCAGGCTTCCTGCTTCACTTTGTCCTTTCCCTGCCCCAGACTTGGGATGAACCACTCTTCCAAATATCCCTGGTTCCTTTCCACAACGAATGGTAATTAGAAGCCACAATCTGTTGCCATTTTTGCTCATTGCTACAGAAATGCCATCCCTTCTAGGCCCTTTGGAGATTGCTAGGAAATGTACCCTTTTAAAAGCTCACAGGTGTATACCAATAACACCAGTTGATCACCAGTTTCTTTACTTCCTCCATTCTGTAACTTCACATCGAGAGCCTAGTTCCCCAATATGAGTGCATTTCCTTACTTCTCTGTCCTACACAGTTGCAGAGCTATTCCTGAAGTACTACACCAGTACCACAACCACCAGCAGCAAGCTTATTAAGTAAAATGTAAGATTTCTTTGCAGTTATTTTTATCCTTAGAATGTATTCCACTAAGGGTATACCATCAGAGTCCTGGGTTCAGAATTACATGAATTCATTTCATGTGTGTGTGGTTTTGTTATAAGTTGGTACAGTTCAAGTCATCTGTTCAGATACTTCAGTGTTTGTTTTTTCATCTGCAATTTTATTTTTTGTAAATGTAAAATACTTAACATTTCAAAAGTTAATGCCATATTAAAATTGTTTATCTAATCAGTATCTTAGGGATGGACATTTAGGTTGTTTCCCATACATTGCCATGGTGAATTATTTCCGTCTGTGGAGGTGTATCTTCTGGGTAGACTCCTGGAAATGGACCTACTGTGTTCAAAGGCAAATGCCCGTGGAGTCTTGTGAGATGTGGCCACGTTCCCTTTCATACAGGCTGTACCACTGGAGTTTTTGGTGGGTTGTCCTGGTGGAGGATGGACTTTAGAGGAAATTAGATTGGATGTTGGAAGATGGTTAGTCATCAACTGCAGGTGATGGTGAGTGCCTGGACTGTGATGGTAGGACTGGGAGGGAGAGGAAGCAGTGGCTTAGAGGCTTAACTCTTGATTGCATGTGAGTAACAAGGGAATAAAAAGAACAAAGGGGGACTCTCAAGTGTTTGAGCAAAGCTAACAAGGCAGGTAGAATGTCACACAAAGATACCAAAACAGGAGGGCAAAATGCATGTGCACACGTGCATGTGGGGGAGAATGAGTTCCGCTGAGATGTGCAGAATTTGGGAAGCAGATGTGCATCAGGCCTGAAGCACAGGGTGGGGTGGGTCTGGCAGTAATGATATTTGAACTTCTGGCATGAAGAACACAATAAAAATCATAATCAAGGTTGAGATCAATAAATTCACTCACTGTGAGTGTCCCCAAACTCTGGACGCATGGGGGAAATGGTGCATTTATTTGACTTTTCTTTAAATTTAGAGATACATCACATGAAAAGCAATCTGGAGTTTGATGAATAATATATTGAGCATATTATGTAAAAATGTCATTTTAACATGTATACACATCATGTATTCTCCATTTCCCAACTTTCCCACGCTGGAGAGGTGGATGTAGCCTTAGTGTCAAAGCAAGGTGATGCCTCTCTGGGTATGAGATGAGCTGCAAGCTGGGGAACCTTGGGAGACATGTCCTGTGGGGTGTCTGTCTGTCTGTTAAAGGATGCGTACTTCTAGAGTCCTCTGGACAGGCTTGTCCTGGGGTGACCCAGGCATTGGAAGAAAGTATTTGCTGGAGCCTGAAAGAACGGGAAGGCAGTGGGAGTCATTTCAATAATAGCCTTGGCATTTTCAAAGCTCTGCGGAAAGGGGCACTTTAGCCTCCATCAGGGAACTCTTCCTTCAGTTCTAGAGAGTGTTTTATGTTTGGCTAAAGGTGTGGCCCCAGGTATTTATGCACAACTATAGTATCTGTGGATGAATCCACATTTGTAGAAGTGTATCAGAATTCCTATGTTTGCGGTAACACGTCGGAGATCAAGCATTACTGTGCTCCTCGGATTTGAATTACCCAAATAAATGAAACATTCCTTCACAAACACCAGTGTAATAACAATAAAACACAACTCTGCCCCACCTCCAGATTTTATTTTATTCCAGAGCAATATTTTTAAAGTACAGTTTTGTTCTTACACCGTACCTAGTACACATCACTTAACCATCTCCTAATAACTCGGTGGCATTATTAGGAACATCCAGCCTGGTTGCCTCGAAGGCCGGCTACCAGCTGTCACTTTTGCTCTCTTCTGGCTTGCTTCTGACAGCTCTTTTCATACCAATAACATCCCCTCTTCTTGTTTGCTGACTTGTATATTCCATGGGCTTGGGCAGGGCTCTCCATTCTGTTTGGTGTTAATACTGCTTGATAAGTAAGAGTTGCGAGACTATGAGAGACCTCTCAAGCATAAATGTCTGGCTGGAGTTCAGCACATCTTAGGAGGGGCTGAGAAATTCTCAGCTGAGAATTAGGATCTGGAGAAAGTTTGACATCTGGATGGTAAAGCCTTACATTGCACTTACCTACAAACATTCGTTTTGCGCAAAACGATAAAGCCTCCAATGCAACTCACCAAAATAAGCTCTGCAGTTACGCACTTGTGTGATTCTCTCCTTTGGTTGGAGGGGGTGGCATGGAATGCCTTGCATCTTTATCTGGGAGGCAGTGGAGAAGAGGCCCCAGACTGGGGTTCTGAGTTCTGGTCCACTCCAAATTCCATCACTCCTTGGTTGTATGATCTTGGGCAAAGTGAAACCTCCTGATCTCCACATTTGTTTGCTAAAATCGAAGCAATTACCCACCCTGTTCAGATAACAGATGTGAAAAGACTGTCGGCAAGCAATGCAGTCTACAAACGTAAAATATCCTTATGGCTGTCTGTGTCCTTATTTGCATCTTGAGGATATTGTAAATGTGTAACAGACAAGTTATGGTATATAGGTTGTGATTTGCCTCAGCTACAACACATGTGTGTTGTTTTCTTTCTATCTTTGAGTTCTCTCTTTTCCCTCCAGGGTTTCTTTTGCCTTCTCCCCACGCCCAAGAATATTTAATGCTGCTTTTTAAAATCTGAAATAATTTCCCCCCGGTGGGCTACAATTGTCAGCAGCCAGAGTTTCCTTTCAGGGAATGTTAATCAGTGTTGGAAGAGGCATGAACCATGTTGGCAAAAACTAACAACTCAGCCCTCTCCAACATTCTCACCTCTTTCTCTGTTATCATCAAGAAAAGAACTGAGGGGTTGACCTGGTGGTTGACCCTTAAGAAGCTGCCAATATTTGACCACTTTTGACATCCAAAAATGGCAGTTGTATGTGGGTCAACTTAATGATTTCTGGGGAAAGAGAATCCCACTCTTGGTTTCTCATAGCTAAGCAATAATCGCAGCTGCATGCTGTGTCCCTCATTTTTATGGTGCAAAACCTGTAATTTGTAAAAGCAGAGGGAACACGGGCACCATCTCTGCTCTCTCCATGCCACAGACTCAGGGGATGCTCCTCTTTCTTGCATCTGGTCCAGTGTGGTAGAGAGGTGCATGTTTGCATGGAAAGCAGTGTAGAGCGGGCTTGAATTTACTGTGTCATTTCAATATGCTGCCCTCTTGCCTTGTCAGTGAGGCTCGCTGAGGGCTGGCTTGGAAGCACTGCTGACCTGCTGTATAAATGATGCCCCGGGCCAGCAGAATCTCTGTCCAGTTCATCTGAGAGTCGTAAATCTGCCCTCCCAGACAGGCAGCAAAGTGCAGTTACTCCATCTTGATTTCTGACTGACCCATAAAAGGTATCTTCAGTGTTGCTGATTATGAGCTCGTCATCTGATTTAAAGTCGCGTCACCCTAAAGCAGGCAGAATTTCCTCACCATAAATCTCTCATTTTTAATCCAGAGCTTCAGTGGGAAAGCCTGTCTGCACAGTTTAGAAAAAGGGGAAGGGTCTGGGCCTGTGTTTGAGTAAGATGGAAGGTAAGAAGGGGTCCCCCCCAACAACTGGCCACAGAAAGGGGTTCTGCAAGGTGCCCATGGGGTCTGAACCTGAGGGAGGGAGGGAGGGAGGGAGAGGAACTTGTCCTTTTTGTTTTCTTTCTTTCCCCCTGCCCCAACCCTGCCATTTTTTTTTTCCTGGCTAAGATTTGGCTCTTGCTGGGGTGAAGCCTATCTTTGGGCCTAGGGTCTTGGAGGCATTATCTCTGCTGACCCTGGTTTTACTTGACCAAAGCAATGGTTCAGTTTTCTGGGTTCACCAAGGAGAGGAAGGAAGATTTAGCAGAGGAAATAGAAAATGCAAAGAACCTCCCTCCCTGCCCCAGCTCACTGCTCAGCCAGGGCAGCCTCCAGCCAGACCGAGGGTCCTGACCCCCAAAAAAAGGAAGTGAAGGAAGGAGGGAAGTTGGAAGAGAAAGAGGAAGGGAAGGAGGGAGGGAGGGAAGGAAGGAGGAAAGGAAAGAAGGAAGGAAGGAAAGAAAGGAGGAAGGAAAAGCCATTCTCCCAATTTATTGGAGTGGAAATTAAAAACAGCCCTGGACTGTAGGATTTCTGTAGGCTTCAGGGAGCCAGTTAATGGGGAAAGTAGTGCATAAAAAGGCAGCTGCTCCATGTCAGCTGTGTTTCTCCCTGGAGATGCTCCTGTCTTGGTCCTTGACCACCCGTGTGCACACCCTCACATGCACACACACGTGGAGATGCACACACGCTCATACATGCACACACATGCACACCTAGGCTCACACAAGTACACACACGTGCATGTGCACACACACACACCTAGACATGTGCACACATGCATGCAGATGTGTGTACACACACAGACCTAGGGGCACACTTGAGCACCTGGGCATATGCACACGTAGGCATTCACAGGTGTACACACACACGCACACACCCCTGCTTCTGCCTGCCCTCAACACCCCAATCCAGGCAGGAGCAGCTCAGAGCTTTGGGGGCCTGTGGGTAGAGCAGTGTTTATACCCCCAGTGTGGCTTTTTACTTGCTCAGTTGGCCACGCAATTGGGTAAGGACTCTGGTTGTCCTTTGGCCCAATGAGAAGATTTAGCGATGTGCCCAGTGTCACCAGGCTAGCCTAGCTTGGGTCCTCCAAGAAGCACGTGCCAAGACAGGATTAAATGTCCGGCATTTCATTAGGGAAGTCGCCTGTGTGAGAGCAGTGGGGCAGGAGCTGGGGCAGGATGGGAGAGGTGGCAGCAACCCCTGGGGTGGCTGTGCAGGCTAGGGGAGGTTGGGCAAGGCCATCAGGGAGTCATGGAGCTAAAGTCTGCCCTCAAAGTAGACCCACCTTGGGATGACCCGTGGGTGGTTTTCAGCACCTGGCAGCTGATCCCTGGGTCAGGGATGCTCCTTGCTGCAGAGAATCCAAGAGAATGTCCATCCACGGATGAATGGATAAGCCAAATGTATTATATACATACAATGGAACATTACTTGGCCCTAAAAAAGGAATGAAGTGCTAATACATGCAACAGCATAGATGGACCTTGAAGACATCATGTTGAGTGAAATACTCCAGGCACAAAGGGATAGATACTGTATGATTCCACTTACATGAAATAACTAGAATGTGCAAACTCATAGAGACAGAACGTGGAGTACAGGTTGCCAGGGACATGGAGGAGAGAAAAGAGGGAGTTGATGCATAACGAGCACAGAGTTCCCAATCGGGTAATGGGGAAGTTCTGGTAGTGGATGGTGGAGAGCGTAGCACAACATGGTGAGTATGATTTAGTGCCACTGAGTGATATGCTTGGGGGTGGTGGAGATGGGAAAGTTCATGTTGTAGATATGTTTCCACAATTAAAGAAGAAGAAGTAAAGGTCCGTGAGTCACTGAGCCTCCCCTTCCTTCCGCATTCCCAGCTGCTGGTGAGCCAACAGAGAAGGAAGCAGATCTGAGTGCTACCCACCATCCTTCAGAAACTTAAACCCCAGTCAAAAGCAGTAACCCCACATGGTTTCATACTTACTTGGAACAGAAAAATCAGCCATTCACTCAGGAAATTGGTTGACTTCCTAACATACAGTAAATTCAGTCAATTAATCATTTGCTAACAAGGCATGTTTTTTGTCGGAATGCAAAGGGTTTTCTTTCCACTTCCCAGAGAGCCACAGGTAGGCACATCTGCTCTCAGCACCGAGAAATGTCAGGGGCTTCAGCTGCAACACAAAGCATTTAGCTTGGAAATGAGAAGGAATTTATTGATGGCAATGGGAGAGTGAAGCATTGCAAAGGGTTATAGAGTCATTTTGTTTGGAGGACTTTTAAAAATCAGGTTCGAATCTTATCAGTTTACGGTGAGTTGAGTGACTTTATTGGAGGGGAGATACTTTTTAGTCCTGGCTTCCCAAACTCTCCAAGTCCTCCGCCAGCCTCTGATTGGGTGACAGGAAACAGAGAAGCAGCTATCAGAGCCTTTGTGTCTAGATAAACACAGCACATGGCAAAAACCAAACCCCAAAGCAGATATTCCGAGAATAGTAGACAGCCCCATGTCATCATTCTTACAAAACCAAACAGATTTATTTGTGATCTTAATGAGCATCCTAATAATCAATGGACCATTTCAGAGTTTTTTAAAAATCAGAGAAGATAAGAAAAATGCCTGAATATTTTTAAAGTATGTGGTTGCTCTTTTTCTATAGCCATCTTAAAATCAGCCTATTGAGCTTTCTCCAACGGCCCATGATAATTCATATGCAACACTTAACCCCACAGAGAAATCCAAGTTGAAGTCTGATTCCACTGCTATATCCCTCTATCCCAAGCCTAAGGCATTAAAAATTGAAAAAAAAAATGCAGCAACAAAAATGAAAGGAAGTCTTCAGTCTGAAGCTCACACCCTCTCGTCTAACTGGATATAGAGCGTGTAATAAGCTACGCTACAGAGAACTGCTTGGCTTTGCTGCCTCAGCTAATAAAGGGAATGATTTGTCAACTCTTAGTAGCCAAATGTATTATTTAGTGTGTGTCCACCAAAGCATCCTAAACTCGGATGTACTGCTGTAAGTTGTGTTTCAAATATTTTGAGCTGTCAGTGAGCTTTCTTTGGATGGTGATGGTTGTAATTGTTTGTATCTTAAATCACTTTAGATTCTCTGAGTCATTCTGATTAAGATATCAATATTTCATCCAGTGCAAGTAGCTGTCTCTCTAGGAAGTTCTCCACATTCAGGAATTAATGAAATGTGTACTTTCTCCATGATTGGATCATCTGGGGCATTTCAGTTATATGTGGGGCAGTGTGACCCCATATCTTATTGGTAGACTAAGGACAGATGACCAAAGGCCTTTTGCATAAAGCATTTATATTTTGCTTTCAGACTTTGGGGGTTGAAAGTGGGTCAAATCACAGAGAGCTCTTACAAACTAATGAGCATGCAAAATCCAGATACTCAGAAATGCGTGCAGTGTTTTTAATGAAAGTCCCACGGGGGAACTTTACCAAGACTTTTCATTTGAATCAGTCAGTAACTGAACTTACGTAATTTCCTGTAATTGGCAGAGTATCAAACTTACATCTGCATATTTTCGATTCTTTTTTCAATCACACCTCTTGGTTTTCCCCATTGAAAAGCAAGATAAAGATGAAGCCACCAGAATTTTTCTGCTACCTCGTGGGAGAGGAACCGTGGAGTTAAGTGGGAGAGACTTAGAAGGGATTCCCATCTCCAGGCAGAAATTCCAGTGGTTTATCAAATAAGATGAGTAAAGAGTTAGGGCTCCATTTGGTTGATAAGCACCACCATATAAGGGAAATTTTCATGGGCCTTAAAACCAAGGAATCACAGAACTTCATTCTTCCACGGAAGGTACAGTCTACGATTCTGGTGTTCATCAGCCTCTGCTTGTCGCTGCATTGGGAGGCTCTGGAAGGTTCTGCAGTGAGAGGCAGGTAGCTTAACTCAGCCAGGTGTGAGAGAGGAGGGGCCTGGCTTTGGAGATGGTTGTTAAGAGTGCATGGTGGGAACAAATTAGAAAACATTTTACAGGTGACTTCGGCCCAAGGAAGTTCACACTACCGGAGTCACATTTCAGTTGCTGGAGAAGATGGAGACGTTTGGGAATCCCAGGCCTTTAGTGTTAGCACTGGGGACGGATGATTGTTTTTTGGAGACCTCGCCATTTGCTTATATAGAGGGAAAGGCTAGCTCCCCATTATACGTGCAGCAGAGCAAGTGTACTTACTTTTCCTCTGCAGATTTTTAATGGACTACATGGCTGCCTTTGGTGGTTGCTGGTTCTTGGCGAATTCTGGAGTTAAGGGATGTTAACAGTTTTATAGGTAGGAACTCACCTTTTTAGTGTTTTCCTAGGAAAAAAACAGAAGCCATAAAATGCCAGATTAGTGAGTAATGAATGCAGGGAGAGTAAAATGCTGGCCTCATACCTCCTCTGCCATCATGCAATCACCTCGTTTATCAGTTTGTAAGCTGCACATCAACCAAGAGTTACTGTTCCTTGGTGTTGCCGCTGGCTCTGGGATACCCTGCCCAGCTTTCAACAGTTACCTGTTGATTAACTGGTCCAATTGGTTCAGCTTTAGGTTCTGCCAGAATGATTACAGCATGCTGCCATCTCTATTTGGGGGCAGTCTGTCGTTGAAAGATAACAAACTTCCAAGTCAGATGAGCCCTGATTCAAATCCTGGCTCAGCCATGCACCAGCTGGACAAAATTTAGCAGCTTCTGAACTTGCCAGAACCCGAGATTTTTCCTCCTCTCTAAGGTGGACATAATTATACCCACCTTGAAGCAGCACTGGGAAGGTAAAACAATAGAATTAGGGGAAGTACCCGCAATATGGTGGGCTGTTATTTTTAGTATTTTTTCACATATCAACACCAAACAACATACCAGAGTGTTTTTTAATTTTAAAAAGACATTTATTGTCACCATTTTATGCTATATTATAGCAGCAGCACAGCTTCAAGGGAAAATATTTGGGAAGAGATGCATGTACCCACTGCAAATGTTAGGAATCCAAAATGATCTGTTTGGCTTGACATTATGGGCACTGAACATCTTTGGGGAGGTGCTTCAGGGCAATTAGTATGTGCTCAAAGGTAATCAATGGTAAATTTTATAGAACTTTCCCCCATTCTCCAGTTGTAAAGAGTGGCCCCACTTGTATCCCCATTCTGGCCAGGCACTCAGCAACCACATATGGACTTGGAATCCAAAGGTGGCTGTAATTTCCTCATCTATCTGGTGAGAATCTATCATAGCTTTATCTTTAAAATCTCTTCCAATGAAACTGTCAACAATTATGGAAGAAACACAGAACAGAGAGAAAAACTTTATCCTACTGGTTTGGCTAAACTTGACATTGTAGTGGAAGCCCATACCGGTTCTAAGAATTAATGAAGCATTGACCTAGACATTCATTCTGTCTGTCTCTTGTGCCTGTACCTTAATCGCCTGAAAGAATCAGAAAGAACAAGAAGTGATTAGGCTGGCGTAATGCCCTCAAGAATCTCAGGAAGGAGTGGGAAGAAGGTTGGGTTTTCCACCTCCTGAGAGGGAAAAGTTTATCTGGGCAAGTTTATCCAACTGAAGATTATTCTCCTGCTCTGCAGTTCACTGTCCCGAACCAGTACATCTTCCAGGGGAAGAGGGTTTATTAAAAAGCTGAGCAGAGATGGCCAGTTGTGTTACTGTGTTACCACGCTCATCAGAGGCGGTGGTGTTCTTTTTCTCGCGTAATCTCCATTCTTCTTCACCTTCCCACTGTTATTTGTGCAAGCCTCTGGATGTGCTTGCCTCTCACCTCATGGTTCTAGAAAATTCCCCACCTTTACTCCTTGGCGGTGAAGGTGAATTGATGAGGCGATTGTCGGGGCCTGCTGTATTTCCTGAACAAATTCTGTGCCTGAGTCTCATTCCCAAGAGAACCGTGGTTTTTCCCAAAAGACTCTGGCATTAGTGCCCCAAGCACTGTCATCACTTCAAGGTTAAATGTAGTGACCTGGTGTTTTAGAAAACGTGACACGATCCTTGAGAAGAGGAAGTCGGTTGAGTTAGGCGAATCCCCAGCATCTGCGTGCCGTGCACTCGACTGTGAAAGGGAAAATGCTGGCCTTTGAGCTTACAAAAGGTGTAAAGAACGGGGTGGGAATGAAGTAGCCAGTCACCACTTCAGGAGGAGGAATTGGGCATTTAATGCAGGCCTGAGTTCAAGGAGCCCGCTCTGTACCGTGATAGAGAATGATGGTCATGGACTTCTCCAGCATTGGCTTCCCTTGCCCCACTGCTGTCTGGTGAATGGCACCAGTAGCGGGCACAGGAGCTGCTCACAGATCCTGCCCTTCTCCCAGAGGGATCACCGACTTTGTCTCCTGGCTGCCTGGGCACTCTTGGCCATGCCCACAGCAGAGTGCACGGCCCGGCAAAGGCGTCGCTTGCCCGTGGCTTTCCTGAAGCCAAGTGGCCCCCCTGAAAATAAGGTTTATCGCCTCTGAGTTTTCTCGGCCAGCTGTCCACCCGTTCCCTCCCAGCGGCAGTGCGTGTCGGCACCACGGTGCCCTCTGCGTGCTCAGCAGACCTGACACCACGCAGCCCATGGCGCTGAGTCACATTGCTGATGCCCGTCCAGCGCTGAGGATGGCAGGGGGCATACGGGGTGTCCAGCCTCGCTCATTGGAGGCGGTGTTCTTTTTCTTGCAAGGCCTCAGAGGAACTTGGTGCTGAATTTTGGTCTTTGTATTTTTGCTAGGTTTTATTTAAACTTAAATAAAATAAGGTTCTGGGACAGTAGCCTGGTCCCCCAAACAGATGGATTTGGCCAGACTCCTCCAGCTTGGAGATGCATTTATGAAACACCTCTAAATGGCTTTTATCTTATATAATTCTGTGTAAATTTTGCTAGCACCTGCAAAAGACCCCTTGGGGTCCCACAAAAATAATTATTAGTAATAGCCTGAATTCCCTACCAACCCCAAATGAACAGAAAACCCCTATCTTTCCAAGGACTCAAATCTCTTGCATTCTGCTTTTGCATTTATCCGTAAATCATGTCTGGTGCATTTGGTGTGTGTATTGCACAAGGTCTCTGAATGAATAAGAACCAGTTGAACTGAATACCTTGCTGGTCTGAGTGTTTGATTTGGGAAGGACATGGCTAAGTCCTGTTGGGGATCAGAAGGGAGAGAAAGATTTGATTCAGTTGAGGAACCAGGAGCATCGTTGGTTTTGCATTCAGCCAGCTTTGGGCGGGTGAGGGTGTTAGTGGCTGGGTTTCTGATTTGATGTAGGAGTTTTACTCCTGCATAAGGAGAAGTACATATTCCTATGGATTTCTTACATTTCACTCTTTCAACTATGGAGAAAAGAATTAGACCTAACTGTGCCAGTTTGGATGTATTATGTCCCCCAAAACTCCATGTTCTTTGAGGCAGTCTTGTGTGGGCAGACATATTAGTGTTGATTAAATTGGAATTCTTTGATTGAGTGTTTCCATGGAGATGTGATTCAATCAACTGTGAGTGAAACGTTTGATTGGATAATTTCCATGGAGGTGTTACCCCACCCATTCAGGGTGGCTGTTAATTGGATCACTGGAGTTGTATAAAGAAGTTCACAGAAAAGGACCTCAGAGGAACCAGGAGTGACGTTTTGAAGAGGAGCTGCAGGTAAGAGAGGACAAAACGCCCCAAGAGCAACATTTTGGAGAACGCCATTCTGAAACGCAACCTGGGAGCAAGCAGACGCCAGCCACGAGTCTTCCAAGCTAACAGAGGTTTTCCGGACACCAATGGCCGTCCTCTAGTGAAGGTACCCCCTTACCTTGGACACTTCATGGCCTTAAGACTGTAACTTTGTAACCAAATAAACCCCCTTTATAAAAGCCAATCCATTTCTGGTATTTTGTATAACAGCAGCATTAGCAAACTGGAACACTAACCTTGATTACTTGTCTTTTCTGAAATACGGTGATCTAAAAATCCATGGGCATTGAAAAACCAACAGGTCACCAGAATCCACATTTTCTTCCCAGCTGGGTAAATTTTCTCTTGTGGCTAACTTACTGCAAAGCTCAGAAATACCAGAAGTGAATTTAATACCAAAATTACAGCCCCCAGTTTACTTTTCCAAAAATTTTTAAATTTGTTTTTATTAGAGAAGTTGCAGGTTTATAGAAAAAGCATGCAACAAATACAGAGTTCCCATATCCACTCCCCCCAAAAGTTTTCCCTGTTATTAACACTTTGCATTAGTATGGTACCTTTGTTACAACTGCTGAGACAATAGTGTTATCATTGTACTGTTAACTATAGTCAATAGTTGACATTAGGCTCCACTGTTGGTGTTGTACTGTCCTCAGGTTGTTTCCCACAGTTGACTTTTGTCCTCCTGGTGCCACCTGACTCTCCATCCACCCAGCCTATCTGTTGAGCCCCTAGTTGTTGAGTCAGATGCTGTGAGGAGCTCAGCTCTGAAAGCTCCTGTTCCTGATCTAGGAAGGAGCTGGTGAGTGGTGGGGTTAAGTGTCCAAACAGCTGTTATGGATCCCACTGTGGTAAGCGCCTTCTAGGTCGTGCACCTTAGAAAAGAATGGCCCAGCTCTGTGACGTTCCCTGGCGAGGGCAGGTGCCTTCTGCACTGCTCATTCCTTCTGAAGCCTGAAGTCAGAGAGAGATGGGCCTCCATTTCCCTTCTAACCAGCAGAGCTGTATTTACTTGGAAATACTCAGAAATAGTTGCCGGAGCAGAGGCCTCGCTGAGTTACTCTGTAAGGAATGAATACAATTTCAATAATCAGAGATAAAATAAATCCAGGTACAAGGAACAGTGTTAGGAGAGGCAGAAGGAGGAGAGTGGAGGTGGGGCCCAGGGCACCCCTGGCCGTCTCTGGAGGAAGAATGGAAGATGAAATTAGAGAGGTGGCTTGGCCGGGGAGGGGAAGGGACAGGCCAAGCATCCCCAGCAGTGGGCAATGGGCAGCTTTGGATGCCTTTTGATGATGGATGGGCCAAAAGCAAAGCCTTTTGCTCGCTGACTGGGATGCAGGCTGGATTCCGTGTCTGTACAGTCCTTGCATTTCACCCCGCGAACCTGCAGCAAGGTTGCAGATGAGGCTGGGGAACCATGCTTGGGTCTGGCTGGTTTTGAAATTGCAGCTGGAAGCCTTTGGCCACCAAATGAAAGCTGGGGTGACCTCTGCATGCGGCCGTCCCTGCCTCACCCCAGAGAAACCCATTTCTACTCCCAGCTAGAAACCCTGTGACTTTGGCTAAGCTGTTGCCGGAGGTATTGTAGTCGCTGTCTCAGCCTGCCCTGTAAAGAGCACTCGGTTTCCAGGCGAGGGACCCAGTGCATCTGAAAGCCAAGGAGCAAAGATGGCAGAACTCATTCAACTCGTGAAAGCGGAGTGGTCCTGCCCAACCTCTTCCTTCTCCTGGCCTAGGTAACCATGAAGCTGGAAAGAGGAGCAGCAAGCACATTGGGAGATGCCACAACCCATTGCCATCCAGCCCAGATTGCACAGGTGTGTTCATGCGCAATGCATGTTTCTTAGTGTGGAAGCTCCTAGAAGCAGACCCAGGGTCAAGGATTCAAGGGCCAGAAGTTTGTTCCTGGGGCTAAGGTCAGGGAGTGGGAAAGTGAGACCAGGAAGGGAAGAAAGCAGGGAAAGGGTGCATTCTCAAGGAATGGATCACGTGGGCACCTGGAGTTCAGTCCCCCTGGGGATTGGATCGCTGAGAGGCAGCTCAGAGCACACCCAGGAATGAGGAAGCCAGGAGCTTATCCAACTCCCAGCAGCCTTTGGGTGAGAGCTGCACCCAGGCGAGTGAAGCCCCTGGCGTTTCAAGACTCAGAATTGGCTCTGAGAGCCAGGAAGAGCCCTTGGGCAGGGAGATGTGGGTGCTGGCAGGCAGAAGTCAGGCTGGTGTGCACTGAAGGGTCAAAGCCAGGGGGCACGGACCAGCCACCCAGGGCAGCTGCTGAAACCCCTTTCAAGAATTCCTTTGCTACGCCCCTCCCTTCTTCCTTACTGAGATCTCATTCCATCCTTGCAAGAAGCCCGTGAGGGAACTGCAGCCACCTGCGTCACCCCTATTGCCCACCGACAGAAATTTAAGCCTGCAGGGGTTCAGTGCTTGGCAGAGGCTGGGTGCCAGGACGAGAACTCTAGTCACCTGTCCCGGACCCTGAACTGCCTTGCAGAGAGAGTGACTTCAGAAACCCTCAAAAACCTTCAGGAAGGAAAAGACCGTGATGGCAAAGAAAGCTGATTTTGAACCAACTTTTAGAAGGCAGTGTATAACGAGTGCTGGGAGCCTTTTAATTAAACATTGAAAAGCACAAGAGATTGAAAGCCAGTGGCTGCAATGGGAAAGCTAATATTTACAGGGGGGAAAAAAGCTGTCTAGAAGTCTGGAAATCCAGGTTTCTCATTAGGTGCAATATAATTACCGAGTTTCCGTTTCCTAGCAATGAGGAAAAAAAAGATGTTAATTCTCTGTCCAGGGTTTGCATTGAGGCAGGGCTTGGATTTGGTGGCTGGCCGGAGCCTGTTGCCAAGGGGCATGCCTCCGGGTTTTTATTGGAGGAAGGTGATCTGGGGAATTGCTCTGGAAAGGAAAGAGTTACTCTTCTTTTCTGGATTCAGGTGACTTGGATGAGCCTTCCAGCGGTAAATACCAGTAAGAGAGCGAGCTCTTCAGTGTGAGCTTGACTCATTCCACCAGAATGCCTGCCTGGCGGGGAGACGCCTCCTGGGTTCAAAACACAGAGTTAAAATGGGAAATTTTCAGTTATATATATGTTACCAGGATACAAATATAAAAGGAACCCATAGGACTGTATGGCCCAAAGAGGGAACCTTAAGGCAAACTACGGACTATAGTTAATAGTATAATTATAATAACATTATTTCATCAGTTGTAACAAAGGTACGATGCTAATGGAAAATGTTAATAAAATGGAAAATTCTGAAGAGGGGGAGAGAATATATGAGAATTCTGTACTTACTTGCTGCATGATTTTGCTGAAAACCTACAACTGCCCTAATAAAAAAAATTAAACACAGAGGAAAACACAACAACAACAAAAAAGAAAATGAAAAAGGAACAGACAAAACAATAAAACAAAAACAAAGAGAACTGGACTAGCTTCAGTTTCCCATGAACCAGCTGTGGGACTTTGGACAAGTCCGTGGGACTCTCAGGGTGCAGAATTGCACTCGGTGAGGCCTTGTTCAGCTCTGTCAATTGCACGTGGCCGACAGGTGACTGCAGTGCTCACTGTCCGCAACAGCCTAGGTGGCCATCAACTGCCACCACTGTGTGTCATGAAGTGGACGTCCCCTTGGCCATGCCCAGCAGCTCACAGCAGGGCTCCATTGCTCACCACTTAGAAGAGCAGGCACACCCACCTTCTGGATTCCCTAAAGCTGGAAGGGAGAGCAGAACGTGGCTTGTTGAGTTATTTATGGTAGTCCTAGCTGCTGTAACAGGTAGGACCCCAGATTTCAATGGCTTAACTCCAGTGACATTTATTTCTCACTCTTGCCATTTTGGATGCAGTTCTCAGCAGGTGCCCTTCCGTGCGGTGATTCAGAGACCCAGGAGTCTTTGTCTTCAGGTCACCATCTGGTGGGACCTCAGGCATTCCCTTCCACCTGGCCAACGGGGAAGGAGAAGGGGTGGAGGACCGCAAAGGAGATTTGAAAGGACCAGTCATATCACTTCTGCCCACTTTGTATTGGCCAGAATTCAGCCACTTGGCCATGTTGCAAGTGAGATGCAAGCCCTAGAGGTGGAGGGCATGGGTTTTGGTGGAATCAAAGCAGATTCCGCTTTAATTGTATAAGAGCAAAAGCAAGACTCACAGGGGTCTGAAAGCTTGTAACAAGGGGTGTATCTTTTTTTAATTAAAATTTTTTTTAAATTTAGCTTTATTTTCACATACCATACACTCATTCATGGTGTACAATCAACTATCCACAGTACCATCATATAGTTGTGCATTTATCACCACAATTTTTGAATATTTTCCATACACCAAAAAGAATAAAAATAAGAATAAAAAATAAAAGTAAAAAAGAACACCCAAATAATTGCATCCCCCCATCCCACCCTATTTTTCATTTAGTTTTTGTCCCCATTTTTCTACTCATCCATCCATACACTGGGTAAAGGGAGTGTGAGCCACAAGGTTTTCACGATCAGTCACACCATGTAAGCTACATTGTTAGACAATCATCTTCAAGAATCAAGGCTACTGGGTTGCAGTTCGGCAGTTTCAGGTATTTCCTTCTAGCTATTCCAATACACTAAAACCTAAAAAGGGAAATCTATATGGTGCGTAAGAATACCTTCCAGAGTGACCTCTCGACTCCATTTGGAATCTCTCAGCCACTGAAACTTTATTTCGTTTCATTTCACATCCCGCTTTTGGTCAAGAAGATGTTCTCAGTCCCACGATGTCGGGTCCAGATCATACCCGGGAGTCATATCCTGTGTTGCCAGGGAGATTCACAACCCTGGGAGTTAGGTCCCATGTAGGGGGGAGGGCAGCAAGATCGCCTGCCAAGATGGCTTAGCTAGAGAGAGAGGGAAGGGGCGTATCTTAAAACATGAAATTTGGTGGAGATAGGTACAAAGTCAGGCTCTTGGTTTAGCAAAAGCCTTCTTGTAGAGGCATGCAATGGAGAAGACATGGCTTCAGAGTTTCACACTTTAAAGTAGCTATGAGTCTCCTTTGAGTGTGCATTTATCTTCCCGAAGGAGGAACAAATGTTTTTCAAGGGCTTTCTTTGTGGCGGGCACTGTGCTCAGCATTTGCCTGCATCACCTTGTTGAATCTTCACAGCAGCCCCTGAGCTAAGCATTTCAGCCATCCTCAGTTCACAGATAAAGAAACTGAGGCTCAAGGAGATCAAATCATTTGCCCACAGTCACTCAGCTGATATTTCACAATAAGGAAATAACTGAAACTGTGGTTCTGTAACTCATAACAAATTTGGAAATTTCCTATATATAACTACTTATTAAATCATACTTTGAAAGGTACTATTTTTGTATATATGTTATATTTTACAATAAGGAAATAACTGAAACTGTGGAACTGTAACCTATAATATTCTTTGAAATTTGCTCTCTAACTACTTATTAAATTGCATTTGGAAAGTTGTTACTTCTATGTATGTAAGTTATATTCTACAGTTAAAAAATATGATTTAAAAAAATGAGGCTCCAATCTACCTCTGTCTTGCTGTGATCTCGTGTCTTTCTAGAGGAACAGCTTTCCCACCAGGGCAGTGTTGAACCTGCTCCTCTCTGTGCTGGATGGACCTCTGTTGGACATACACAGACGGTTACTGGTTCACGCTCAGACAGAGGAGAGGGAGACGGGGCTCGGTGGCATGTGACGAGGGTGGTGTCAGAGCCGTGTCTCGGGGGTGGCTGTGGTGCTGGTGCTGTTAGGTCTCGAGAGACAGCAGCCCAGGATGGGTTTTTGAGTGGATTCACATGTCCTTGGGTGGGGTGATGGTTGAGCATCCTTGAAGCTACTCCCAAGAACCCCTCCTTGGCTGGGCCGCTGTCTCCATTGCACCCCCACCGTGCCCTTTAGAGAGCCTTGTTGCTGAACTTGGCACATCTTGGTGAACTGAATTTCTGCACTAGACTTAATTCATTTTTGTATCCCCAGCAGTTAGCACAGAGTGGGTACTCAATAAAGGCTTGTGATGAATGAATGAATGGATGAGTGACTGTTGGGTAGGCAGGTAGGGACATACAACTTCTGAGGTCCCTTTCACCCTTGGGTCCCATAACTCCATGCATATAGCAAGCCCCTCCTTTGAGCAGTAACCAGAGGATTTAGCTCCTTCTGCTCTGGGGAAGCTTCACACTGCCAGCCATCCCATCTTCCCAAAAGGTGGGATCCAGGGTTTTTGCCACTGATCCCACACCTGCCAGGAATGGCTGGACCTGATCTCCAAACCCTCACTCCCAATTCAGCACCAGGTACAATGCTTGATCCAAGGCTCTGAAATTATTTTAGTATTACTAATAACATGGTTAATAATTTAATAATAGCTTCCAAACGTTAGATGCTTATTATGCACAAGCCTCGGGTGGTTCCTTTGCATAGTTTCTCTCTTTTAATCCCAATAACCAACTCTATGGTAAGATTTATAACCCATACTTTCTGATATGAAAATAGAGATCTGAATGTGATTAAAAAGGGAAATTCCAGCTTATATATATGTTACTAGACTAAAAATAGAAAAAAAAATCCATAGGATTCTACAACACAGGGGCCCCTAAGGTAAACCATGGACTGTGGTTAATTGTGCAGTTATAAAAATGTCATTTCATCAGTCGCAACAAATGCACCACATTAATGCAAGGTGTTAGTTATTACCTTTTGTGCCGCTCTGAAAAGAAACCACACGAGGGCATCAACCACAGGTGTTGGGTGAGCGCTAACATCATTCGAAGGAGAAGGAGCTCTACCAGCTGATGTGGCCACCAAGCATCCTTTCCTGCTGTCACGCAGTGGAAGAGATGTGACGAAGCTTGAGATGACATGACAGCTGTTCCTCCTGCCAGGCAGAAGCCGGACTTGCCTCCCATGTTCAGACGGTGCCTGACGGGCAGCCTTTAGACCCGAGACAGCTCTCGGTGCAGATGGGGCTGTGGGGCCCTGTACTGCTCACATCTTCCTCTCCGCCCGCGCTGCCAATGCGATTCTCACACTGGTCTGTCTCCCCAGCCCTGACAATGAGACTTGGTGTGAGAGTGACCATGGGGAGAAGAAGGTGGCAAGGGGAGGGGAGCAGGTGAGTGGGGATGCCAGGAAGCTCCCCTGGTGCAGAAACGTTGTCATTGTCAGCGTCCTTTGGCTGCCATATCTGAGCGTGCCTGATCCCCTTCTCCCTCCGGTAAGTTCTTGGGGACAGCAGCCATCTATCTACAAAGACTAAAAATGTACCTGAAGGCTTCATTTGCTGCAAGCTTTGGGGCAAAAGATTGCCAACCCTGCTGACAGGGCTGTTTTTCCATTTTACAAAGGTGGGGAACTGCTAGCCTACCTTTGTGCCGACTTGAAAAAGGTATCTCCATGCTGGCCATGGCCCTGTAGACGCTGGCTGAGTGGGCAGGCGGTAACTTTGTACAAATTTTCCAAAAGGTACCCTTTGGAGGGATTATGGATTGAATTGTTCAAGTCTTAACCCCCAGCCATGTGGACCTGGACCCAACTGTAAATAGGCTCTTGGAAGGTCTTATTAGGATGAGGCCAAAACGAATGAGGTAGGGCCTTAGTCCATTACAACAGGAGCCCTTGTAAGTGGAGAAAATTTGGACGCAGTCAGGGAGACACAGAAGGGGAAAGGGACGGCCATGTGATGGATACAGAGAGTGAGTTATGAGTTGCAGGCAAGCCACCTCCCGGATGCTACGGACTTCAAGGAAAGCTCGATCCTGCCAACACCTCGATGTTGGCCTTCCAGCACCAGAATGTGAGACAGTGTATTCCTGTTGTTAAGCCCAGCAGTCCGTGCTACTTTGTTACAGCAGCTGTGGCAAACTGAGACAGAGGGTATTTCCAGGGGTCTGCTTGTGTTCTATTTCTTGACCTGGGTGCTGATTACATGCGTGTGTTCAGTTTGTGAAAATTCATCCAGCCTAAAATGTGTGATTGATGCACTTGTATATATGTAAAACTTCCAATAAATTTACAAAAAAGTTAAAGGGATAAGAAAAAAAAATATTTTTTAAATGTCCCATCCTCCTGAAGGATGCAGCTCGGCTTGGCAAGAGGAGCTTGGGTGGATTTCAGCACGCAGTTGCCTCCTTAGCTCTTGTGCACTGCACATCCTATACAACCTTCCACGGCTGCCCTGGCCTTACTCAAATGTTTTATGTCTCTGGGGCACTTCTTGCAACTGTGCCTGGCCCCTAGCAAGTTCTCACATCATTGGTTGTCCAGCTGGTCCATTCCTCAATCGCATTTGAATCCCCATAGCCCTCTGAGCCAAAAGCCAGCTCTCTGGTTCCTTCAGTGCTGCTGACAGCTGTGCATCTGAGTGGAAAGGATGCTTGTGCAAACTCACGAGTTTCATCACTTGAGCTAATCCCCTGCTTTTGCAAGAGCAAATGACAGGTTGGCCAGCAGCTCCCTGCCGTAGTGATGTTTTGAATGATGGCTGCAGATGGATATAGGCCTGGAAGATTCTGAAGGTCACTGGGGAGGTTACATTTTCAGCTGTTGATAAATAACTTTCAACTGGTTGCTTATGGACTCCATCCCTTTCTGTTTCCCCCTCCCTCCCCATTGCACACCTGCCTCTTGCCATGCAGCTGGGCTTAGATCTCAGGCTAGCAAAAGGAAATCACACTTCATCTCTCTGTGTTTTTTCCCCCTAACAGTGCTAGAATGGGCTTTCAGCCCCCCCAATAGAAGGAAATGTTTGCCAAGAGTACCCCTCACCAGCCTTATTTGCCTTTCCTGATATGCCACAGTCTGTGCACATGTCATAAGACAGGATTGTCTGTGTGGCTATTTTCAGAAGCTCAGACCACATCTTATTACAGCTCAAGAACATATTTCAGAAGGAGCCCAGCTTCCCTCCTGGGAAGCATTGCATATGAGAGATAAGACGCTCGAGGCTTATCCCACAAATGCAGTAGTTCTATTTCAGCCACATACCAATATTTGAGGAGCCGAGGGGAAGTGCGGGTGTACTTTTTAAAGACCAGGGTTGGAATTTTCCGAGGGGGGTTAGCGTTTATTGAAGGTTCCCATCGAGGCCTCCTATCTAGCCATCAGGCTCCCGGCAGTGTTTCTGTCCTCCTCGTGGTATTTGCTGTTGTCAGAACTCATCAGTGGAAAAGTTAAAAAAAAAAAAGGGAAAGCAGGTGGCTAGGGTAGGGGTCTGAATTGTATGCAGGTACACGCATGCATGCGTGCGTTAGGGGAAAGATTGCTAGAGAGGAAGAGAGAATGCTAGAGCACAGTGGTTCTCTGGGATACTTAACTGGGGAAGACTGAAGTGCTTGGCAGGGTTGGGAAATAACCAGAATAAAGCAACTGATATTGGGAGCCTTTGCCTCTACCCCTCCACAGCAGGGGCACCATCTAGGGGCCGTGGGTAGATGTGTCTCAACACACACGTGGTGATCTGGCCCTTTGGAGGGGAGAACGTGTCAGTGGACCCAAGGATTGTTATATCAAGCACATGAGTCCTTTGGGAGCCTATTGATGTTCTTGGGGTCCTTGGCTCCTTGTCTCAAATAAAAAGCTGCTTTGAGTGTCCTGGGAGCCATGAAGAGTGGGGGGCGGGAGGAGGGTGATGGGGGAGGCAGAGCCTGGAGGCAGAGGTGGGAGCAGGTTTGCCAGGTCTGCTTGTAAGCCCCCAGTCTCCTGTTGCTGGCGCCATTCCTTCTGAGTTCACTCCTGCCCCAGCCCTACCCTTCACTTTTGCAAGACCCCCATGTGTTCTCGCCCCCCATCTGGACATGCTCCCTCTCCTGGGTCATTTGTAGCCCCTGTCCACTGGTAGAAAAACAGAAAAACAGGGGTATCACAAAACAAGCACTGGCAGGGGACTTTGGGGCAATGAAGGTGTTCCCAGGCTGCCTGTCTGCCCTACAAAGACTAAAAATGTGCCCGAAAACTTCACTTACTCAAGCACTGGGGCAAAAGATTGCCAACCCTGCTGACAGGGCCATTTTTCCCTTTTACAAGCTGCTGTCTCCAAATGTTAATGAATTATTCCTTGCAGCAATCTGGCAAGCTTAGTGATATTACCATTTCATAGTTGAGGAGACAGAGATGCTGGGGGTTAAGGAGCATACCCAAAGCCAGTGATTTAGTGGCAGAGCTGATGTAATTGAATATTTATGGGCCCATGATGGGGGAGAGGCTGTGCAGCTTTGCTCTCTTCCTGACCATCTAAGGAGGCCACCTGTCATCAGATCAGCGAGGGGAGAACACACAAATGTCCATTGAATTTCTGGTCCGTAAGGGATTTAAAGTTTGCTGACAGCAGCTTTTGCCCTGGTCCTACATTTCCTGTTTTTTTGCCATAGAGTATCCAGACTGGTAAATCGTGACAATTAGGTAGATAGTATGGAACTTGATTTTGATATGGGATTTGCAGAATCCATTTTGATGTGATTGTAGGGCTGAGTAGCTGGTGGAAAACTGCTTTAAAAATGTGTTGATTTAATGACCTCAGGATTCTTGGTAACGGCATGTTTGCAGCTGACCCCGACAAGTTCAACATTTTTACAAATGTTAGCGGATTAGAAAAGTCCAAGCCCTACAGAACTTCAGTGAAGACATAAAAGATGCAATTATCACATTTTTAGGAGGTCAAAGGGTTGTAGGAGTACCACAAAGGGTAATGAGGAACCGAGATTCCAGGCTCTGGGAATGAATGAGATGAAATTTAACTGGGATAGATGCAAAGTCTCAAACCTAAGTCCCCAAACGACCAACTCAAGTGCAGGATGGGTGAACTCTGGCTTACCAGCAGTTTCTCCCAAACATCCCAGAAACTTCTAGTGTTGTTAGATGCTATATGATCCAGTATGGCTGAGAACGTGCATTAATAGAAAGAGTGAAGAAGGTAGGATCGCTGTCAGAACTACCTCCCCCCTTCCTTCCCTCTTTGTCTCTTGCTGTGTGTCTCTTTATCAGCAAGGAAATCTTTTACTGCCCCCTCCAAACACTTCCAGCTTGCGTCTCATGCCTGTTCCTAATCCAAGCCTTTGCAAGTGGATGGAACCACCATTATTGGTTAACAGGCCCCATGTTTAAAAGGAGGTGAATGGATCACCCAAGAAAATCAGGATCCTGTTGGAAATGAGAGAGATAGGTGTGGGGTACACAGCCCTAAATGCCAGCCATGAGGGTTAACATTGCCTCTAAGATTCTCCAGTTTTTTTGTTTTTTTTTTCTAATTTTTTTCCATAGGGCCCAATATGGTACTGGGTTGTCGGTTGGTTGATCAGATTTTGTGAAGCTCATTTCTCATCTTGTGTTTGGATAAACCTAACATTTAGATGAGATGGGAGACTCTAGCAGACCCTACCAGTGCCTGCCCACATCCTCTTGGCCTCCCCCCGAGATCAATTCTGGAGACTTCTCATAAGTGAAGGGACTGAAGGTTTCATGTATCTTTATATCCGGGGTGTTCTCCAGCCATGGGAATGTGCTTGACCTCATCAGATGGCCGGCTGAAAAAGCCTGGGACTTGGTACCCCAGGAGCCCTAAAGCCAGTGAGTGTCGGAGGATAGTCGATAAAACACACCAGCCTCTTTGCCCCTTTGTGGAGCAGTTCAAAAGGGAGCGTCTCACACTCTCTCTCAAAGGGTCCCCAGTGGGATTGAACCCTAGTTACTCCATGAGGTATCACACTCAGCCATGCACACTTCATTGGCTCCCTTCCCTTCCCTGTCTCACTTCCCCCGCTCCCTAATGGTCTTCCTAGAATCGCCTCCCAAGTAAATTCCCTGCACTCACTTATCTCAAGGTCTACCCCTGGGGGGACAACCAAATTAAGACAGAGGCTAGATGATTAGAACTATGGGTTGGGAGTCTAAAATTAGAATGTCTGCATAATATACAACCAGTTGCTCAAGTGGCATTTGTTTGGCACTTCGCTGTAGTTTGGACGTTTTACAAAGATAAATGATCTATGAATTTAGAGTGGATGGTGAGTGATAAAGTAAGTGCATCTCACCCAAGGAGTTCTCTATGTTTCCAGACATGGAAATCTCTTCCAGAAAACTGTGCTGCTTGTCTTCCTCATCTGTATCTATAAAACTTTTTCTTCACCTTAAGGGAAGGACCCTTTAGAAAAAGAGACTTGCTAGGAAGCTGCTTAGCGTCCTGCCATTGGGTTGCCTGTGGAGGGGAACCTATAGCAAGAGAAAGCCTCATATTTGTTCCTTCTTGGCGTAAGCATACATCCTACCCTGCCGATCCTGCTGTATCATCTTGAGAGGGGCAACATTTAAGTGACCAGACTCTTTCCCCGACTGCCCCCTCTGCAGCCAGAAGTGGCTCAGAACGCCTCTGTCATGCACAAATCCCAAACCCTGGCCCCTGGGGTGAGGCAGGCTGGCAGGGGCAGGGCAGTGGCTGTTGGGAGTGGCCTGGGACTCAGTGTGCCGCCCCGTTCCCCAGCTCAGGCACCTAACACCCCCCAGCACTCAGTCTGGCAGGCACGTTCCATTCGCAGAGATGGAAGACGATGACTTTGTCCAGAGCCTCCCTTGGAAGCTTAAGGTCTTGGAGGCTTAAATATCAGAGCCCAAGCTTTCTCCTGGGATTAATATAAGGGGAGGTGTGTGCCAAATATGGCTCCTCCACCAAGCCATAGGATGGTATAAAAAGAAATGCTGCAAAGGGCATCCAGGAAAATGTCTGCACCCAAGAAACAAATGAATTATGTAGTGCTTGCCCCAAGTGTCCCAGGATGTAAGGGGAGACCCTGAGGGCACAATCCCGGGTTCCTTAACTATGGAACCTTCCATTTCATGGCCAATCTTTAGTTCTAGACAGAAAGTACACAGGAGGGGAGGGTTCTGGTTTCAACTCTGTCTAACTTGCTGTGTGACCTGGAGCAAATGACTCTGCCTCTCTGGGCCTTAACTTTAAAAATGAAGGAATTAGATGGGTCATTTTCAAGCGACATGTTTTTGTTTTGTTTTGCCCGATATCAATTTAGACTGAAAGAAAAATTATTTATGGTCTGAACTGTTTCACTCAAAATGAAAACTGATTTATTGACTTCCGTGAGGGGAAAAGGTATTTTTACGATTGGGGTTATTCACTCTATTGAACAAAAGAGCGCCAGTGAAAAAGTCAACAGTTTCAGCCTCTGAAATGTTGACGGCTGGGCATACTTGAGAAGTGGTAAAATGGGGACACTTTCTAATGTCCTACTCTCAGACGGGCTCTCTGGGCTCTTGCAGGAAGCTGGCAGACCCCCTGCATCCTGCTGGCTGCAGATTGCTCGTCGTGGTTCTGGGGCCCCAATGCAAAGTCCCCCCTGAGAACTAACATTCTCTGGGGCCATGTCCCATCTGGAGGAGGCTGAGGGCACCAGCTGTGAGAGCCGAGCGGTTCCCGGAGAGGGCACACACATGGCTTCTCCTGGATCACCTCCAGCCAGGGGCCATGGAGAGAGGCCGCTCCAGGTAATAAGGCCCGGAGCAGACAACTCAGGGCGCTATGATACCCCTTGTTGGGTCATGGGGCATATGAGGGACAGCAATGGGCTTCTTCCCCAGCCTATTACTTCCAGAAATTCCAGACTATATTCAACTCTTCAGTTACATAATGATCCTTTCATACATGACTCACGGGTGCCTGGGTTGGCGGGGCTGGGTGAGAATGACAGTGAGTCTTAAAGTCAGCTGGAGAACATGTTTTGAACTCATTTATCATACAGCCTGCAAAAAGGATGGTTTCAAGCCTATACATGAGTGTATTGTTTCTGTGTGCACATGTGTGTGCATGTATGTGTCTGTGTACATGCATGTGTGTTTCTCTATCATATGTGCCTATGTGTGTATGCACACATGTGTGCATCTCCTATGTATGTGTGTATGTGTTTGAACATATATGTGTATGCACCTGTGTGTATGTCTTTGTGCATGTCTATATGTGTATGCATGTATGTGCATGTCATGTATGTGTGTGTCTGTGTGTATGTCTATGCCTTTATGTGTGTATGTCGTGTGCATGTGTGCATTCTCTCCACCCACGGTTTCCCTCAATTAAGCTTAGAGGCAGCCTTCATACCTTCATATACAGACCTTTAGGGCTAGCTAGGTAAAAACAATTTTAAACTAATTCTAGCTTATATTTGGCATTAGTCCCAGCTGATTTTCACGGCTGTTGAGCAGTCCGTTATTTTGTTGTTGTTATTAGCGTACCTCCTAAGGTCGTGCCATCCAGATTTCAAACATGGATCATATTTAATCCTGTGAGGATGGGGGAGGCGGAATGGTGAGTTTTTGCCGTGTGAGCTCCGTTAAGTCACTTCATTTGGGTGGCCCTTGGGAACTTAGTGCTGGTTGGCACGCTCGTGTCGGGGTGAAGATAACTGGGTCCTGATCAGACTGGCTGGCACTGCCCCCTCCAGCGAGAGCCAGGAACTCGTGGGAAGATTCTCTGAGGTTCTAGAGGTCTAGAGTCCCATTGCCCACCAGCATGAGACACCAGGCATGGTGTGGAATGAGGGTCAATCCTGCTTGGCTTGAATTGGGTAATTAATGGGGTTTATTGAGTTGGGTTACTTTTGATGGTAAGCATATATGTTCAGATACATTTAAAAGGGATATGTGGTATGACCTGGAACACTCCAGCCACTTCTATCATATTCACCAGGATCTTCTGGTTTCCGCTCCACACTTCCCTAATATCATTCCCCAGTCTAAGGCTCTATCTTATAAAACAGCTGAGAAAACATGGATTTTTTTTTTTTTTTTGGCGGTCTCCTGACCCCTTCACTTGAGTAACCTGCTCGTCACCATTCTTCACATCTTTTGGTTGTGGAAGGAGTGGGAACTTGGGCATGTGCCTGACACGTTTTTCTTTTAAGCGCTGGGTACATTTGAGACACCATGTAAATATTTATTGATTCTTATTGCACAGATTGTATTGACATAATACAATATTAAAAAGTACTATATGGGACCTTAGGGGATGGTTGTTCCCCCATCCAAATACAGTGCATGAGCTTTCTTAAATATTTGATCAATGGTCAATAAATATTTCTTTTAATATAATCAGTGTGGTGTCTCTCTGGAAGCTAAATGTAGATTTGTGATCTCCAGCTGGCCACAGAGAGACTCAAAGAAACCCTTAGCGTTTCCTCCTCCCGGGAATCTCAGTCACCTCTCACTCCCCAGCATGGCCAAGACATGGCATACACCAAGTGAGCCTGTAATTTTTGCCGATCCTTTGACTTTGCCACCTCTCTGACTTTAATTTCATGGTAGAAATCCCTGGGGGAGGGGTCTCATTAATATGCAGATTATAGCTCCGTATGTCTGGAGGGAGACCTGGGATTTTGCATTTCTAACTGGCTCCTTTCTAGGTGAGGCTGATGAGACTGGTCCATGGACCACTTTTGAAATATTACAGCTGTTCCTGGGAACCTGGGAAGAAAATAAGCAGGGCTAGGATGAGACGACTGAAACACCAAGGGCACCAAGTGTAAGGAGGTGCCCACTCTCGGGGTCATCCCAGGGCTCTCATAGAGGCTCTCACTCTGTGGGTTGTGCAAGTACAACCTCTTTAAATTTTGCACCCTAGATGCCTCACTTCCCTCACCCTAATTCTGACCCTGAAAGGAAGATTCTGGTGATAGGGGACATGGAGCTTGTCATGCTGCCTGGAGCTGAGGTCCCAGGTGCAAGGACGATGGAAACCTCTGTCTGAGCAGAGATGCTGGCACTTCCTGGTACCCAAGCCAATGTAGACACATGCCGCTTAGCAGGGTCGGGGTGGGCCTCCCTTGGCTGGCTTAGGTGTGGCAGTCATTTAAAAGGATCTTCCGGCATGTTCCTTCTGAGTGTTCACGGTGTGACGTGCATGATGACCCCAGCATGGCAAATAGAGGGAACACAGAGTGAGTCCTGCATTCTGTTCTCAGTGCTAAACTCAGGGCCCCACACAAAGAAGGTGCTTAGATGGTGCCTCCTGAATGAATGACACGAAGTGTGTGCAGCTGTCATGGGGCAGGGCAGGGGCGGGCACGAGGAGAGTGTGCAGGGGGCACAGAGCCCTGGTGCTTCCATGAGGTTGAGTTATCACAGACGAGGGTCCACGGGATGCAGCTGGGTGTGATGGGCAAAGCAAGGAGGCAACTAGGGACACCCCCTTCTCCTAGTTCCCTCCCGGGACCACCCAGCAGCTGCTGGGCCCGGAGTGGGATGCAGGCGGGCATCATCTTGCCCCAGGCCCAGGAGTACCTCGGCCAGATCCTAAGTACTGGGCACGTATTTCCACATCTCACCCTCACAACAACCCTATGCAGTGGGTACTTTTATTACCCCCTTTGATAGACAGGACACAGGCACAGAGTGGAGGGCAGACTCTCCCATGGTGATGGGAACCCAGGCAGCCCCCAGCCTCATTGTATCTTCAGCCCTGCACTCTGCTGAACCGTGGAGGGACTGTGCTCAGTCTCGGCTGTTTTACACTGATGATTTCCTTCCAGGGTGCTCATTGTGTATAACTGAGCCCTTAACACGTTAGCAAAGTCTGCTGCCCGTGACCCCTTGTTCCTTTACCTACTTCTCCACTCCTCCCAGCAAGTCTTTAACTGTAATAACTGTAGTCTCTAATTATACATAAAATAAAAATATCAGAAACGAGAGAAAACAGGAACAAATGGTTAGCTGACAAAGTATAAGATCTCCTCCAGCCATGGGCTTTCTGGAGACGTTCCAGGTAGACGGGGTACAGGATCTTTAATTTCTTAGAGGAGCCACATCTCAGAGAAGACCAGACTTGGGTTGTTTTAAAGTCAAGAGTTCATTTCTTGGGCAACGGAGGGATTGAGGGATGTGTTTTCACGCTGCGTCCTGTGGTCTGTGGTCCCAAGAAGAGGTCAGGGTGAGGCTAGTGAACGTCCACACCCAGGGGCTGCCCCTGCCTACTCCTGGCCTTTACAGAGGCTGCTTCCATGCTCATCCTGGGTTTGATCCTTTAAGAAATCCCACAGTCTCCAGGGAGTGGCTTGCGACGGTAGGTCTACTTCACTCCATGCCCTCATGGTCTTGGAGAAGTCTCCTGACCTCCACTGCAAGTTTGGAATCTGTCCTGAGAGACAATTGACCCTTATTTAGAAGAAGGAAAAAGAAAAAGAAAAAGATGTGTGTATGTGTATATATATATATATGTATGTATATGTATCTGTATATATGTATGTATATATAGTATACAATATATATTATATACAATATGTCATGTATGTAATATATACTATACCATGTTTTTTAATAATAATAAGCATGTATTGAGTACTAGTTATTAGCCAGATACTTGGATAAAATCCTTTACCTACACTATCTCATTTATTCCTTGCAGTAATCTTAAGAGAAAAATATAATACTCTCTTTTTATTTATCCCCAAGAAGTTAGGTAAAGTGTTCAGGGTTAAATGTGAAATGGCTGATCAAGGATTTGAATGCTGGCCTCTGACTCCAGTGCCTTGCATCTTAACCACTAAGCCAGTGGTTCTCCAACTTTTGACTGAGCATCAGAACCCCCTGGAGAGCTTGGTAAACCCAGAAGGCTGGGCCCTAAATCCAGAGGTTCTGATTCAGTGGGTCTGGAGTGGGCCCAAGAGTGCATTTCTGCCAGGTTTCCAGGGGGTTGCCGCTACTGGTGGCAGTTTAAACTGGAGAGCTACTGCCTTGTACAGGGCCTGGTCATGGAAGGAGGCAACGAGAAGGAGCCCAGACATGGTAGGCAACTTCACGGGAGCCCCAAGCCACCGTGAGACCAGAGTCTGGGGCTGTGATGAGCCTGGAAGAAACAGTCTCTTCCCCCTGGTCACACCTGCTTATGAACTCCTGGATTCCTTACCACCCAAAGGTCCATGCGGAGTGGTTCTTCAGGGCTTCCTTCCAACCAAAGGACAGAGGCCTCGGGCAGAGCTGAGGCTTCTCATTGACATCATCATTAGGTAAATGAGGCAAGAGTTGGGGAGGCAGGAAGGGTAGGGGGAGCACTTCAGCCCAGAGGGGGCTTCAGGAGACCTCAGCTTTGCCTTTCACCTCACTAGCAACGTTTTTCCACTTAGGAAAGTGGAAAGTGTATGTCCCTGGAAAGTGTATATCCCTGGCATTTTGGAATTGTAATTCAAATGCGTTGGTTTTCTACAGCACATAATTGGAGATTCTTTGTCCAGGCTGCCTGGTCCAGTCATCTTGTCTACCATCCATCCCTTCATTTGCCAGGATCTCCTCCCACATGTCAGGGCAAGAATTCACTCTGTATGGACACACTGCAAGAGTATGCAGGCAGGGGAGAAAAAAAACTTATTGGTGCTTTGTTGCTTATTGACTTGCAAAACCTAAAGCTATTTGAGAAACAGAAATCTTCCAGTGATAAGCTCTTCCTTTACTTGTTAAAAACTTTTTAGAAAAACAAGGAGAAGAAGAAGTAGATTTCCAAAGGATGGCTGCAACTTTCCATCATACTAATTAAGTTGTAAGTGGTGATATTGAACGTTGGGATTTTTACTTTTCTATTCCCCAACAATTCCCATTGCAAACCCCAAGAATTCTCATGCAGACCCAGAGGTCTAAAGCACTGGGAGCAATGCTGGTAGGCTGGGTTATTTAGCCTTTGTGGACTTCTTTATGAGTCCTTTTCCTCCGGCATTCATATTCAGTGCTTTTCCTGAGGTAAACCAGCTCCAGAGAGGTAGAGCAAATCAAATGCAGGTGACTCAATAGGACTTTCTTCCCTGATACCTGAACCTCTGCTGACCACCCCCTTCCCAAGTCGGATGAGGTCAGTCTTAGGGTGACATTGAATGGTTTGAAAACCATATTAGCTGTGGTTGTAAAGCAAGAAGGTACCATTGGATGGATCATGGTTTCCATATTAAAGTTTAGAAGTTTGTAGACACCTAAACCAGAACACATGTTTGTAGGACTTTAATGGGATTTGTGACTGACATATGGGACTATGTCAAATCCAGGGATGGGAAAAATTCTGCCAAAAAAAAAAAAAAAAAAGTGTCTGTTCCCTTTATCTTGTAGCACTGGGAAAATCTTCACTAAAGAGATGTGGACATGGAAATCGAGTCACATTTCATGCATCTAACTTTGAGTTCCCCCAGAATCAGGCTGTGAGATGAGGATTTAAATGCTGGTATTTTATTTGGAAGGTGACCCCAGGAACCACTGGCAGTGGAGTGGAGAAGTGAGCCAGGGAAGGCAATAAGGTTTCTGTTCCAGTTTGCTAATGCTGACACTGTGCAAAATACCAGAAATGGACTGGCTTTTATAAAGGGGGTTTATTTGGTTACAAAGTTAGTCTGAAGGCCATGAAAATGTCCAAATGAAGGCATCAACATGAGTATACCTGCACTGAAGGAAGGTCAATGGTGTCCGAAAAACCTCTGTTAGCAGGGAAGGTACAAGGCTGGTGTCTGCTTGCTTCCAGGTTGCATTTCAAAATGGCGTTCTCCAAAATATTGCTCTTGGGGCATTTTGGCCTTTCTTAGCTTCTCTGGGGCAAACTCTGGGCTAGCATAAGTCTGCTTTCAATTGCCATCTCCAAAATATCACTCACAGCTGCTCTGAGTTCCTTCTGTTTGTCAACTCTTTTATATGGCTCCAGTGATTTAATTCAGACCCACCCTGAATGGGTGGGGTAACACCTCCATGGAAATTCAATCAAAGGTCTCACCCACAGTTGATTGAGTCACATCTTCATGGAAACACTCAATCAAAGGATTCCAACCTCATCAACACTAATACGTCTGCCCCCACAAGATTGCATCAAAGAACATGGCGTTTTGGGGGACATAATACATCCAAACTGGCACAGTTTCCTTTATCAAACCAGTCTCCTCTGTGGGAAACTGGAGCTTACTCCCACTGGGGAACTCTGTAGACAGTATGGAACATGTTTCTGAGTCCCCCACCTGAGGAGTGAGGGAGCTGGGGTATTTGCGCACCATGCCATTAGTCATTGCACAAGGGTACATCTCTGTGGGATAAGTCCCTGGCAAGTCCAGGTTGCCCTGTTCATAGGCAGAGAAGGGTCTGGTAGGTAGAGAAAGCCCACGTACAGAGAGATTTTAAAGGGGGCATTTGAGAATGTTGGTGATGCCCCTCCATACCTCCCCAGATACAGGGTGGTGAAATCTGTATCTGTCCTACCTCCCCAACAACCTGGAGGAGGGGGAGAACACAACTCCCCCTGGTGTCCCCATTTTCCAAGGGAACAGAGGATTTGTGAGTAGATACATCTCTTTCTCAGTTGAGCCTCAAGAGTGAACAGAAGCCCTGAGCCAGCTCCCAGGCCTCAGGGCCTCCCCAGAGCTTTGTGCCTTGTCACAGTCCTGACTTTTCTCTCTTTGGTCCTCTCCCGTTAACAGTCACTGAGTGATCCTACAGAAAGGCAGATTAACATTTATCTGACTCTGCCAAGGGCACACACAGAGACCGACAATGTCACCCATGGAAGCCTCCATCAGCCAAAGTATATAGGGTGGGAGAGACAAAAGAGGCACAAGTGATTGTTTTCCAGTGGTCAGAGACTGCCAGCCTGGATACATCTGCAGCAGTACTTGAGGCATTTATAACTCAGCTTTGCAGAGGGGAGGACAGTAGAGCAACGCTGTGCTGTCAGGGAGGATTTGGGACAAGGGGAATTGCTTTTTGTGTTTGTAGCACTAGAAGCAGCAGTTGCGAGAGCCTCTGCCTTCTACATGTCATGGATTCCAAGATGAACCTAAACCTTCCGATGGCCTCAACACTGAGCAATCACTGACTCCTTTGGTTTCTTACACGGGGGATGATTTGCATGGGGGACATCTTGGGGATGTCCCCAAGCAAACCAGTGTCACTGCACTCAAGGGGTCTGGGGGGTGGGTGGGGAATGTTCCAGCCTAACTCTTTGACTTCAGCCCCTTCTCTGACATCTGAACCCTGTGTCTGGCATGCCCTTGCATGGGTGCTCTCTCTTTGGCTCAGTTCACCAAAGATGTACTTGACGCCAATGGTTTTCTCATCTTTGGCAAGCAGACTTCCTCTTCTACAGCTCGGTGCCTCCCTGGTGGAATTTGTGCTGTTCATCAAAATGTACAGGTTCTCCCCTCTTCCAGGCATGTGGTAAGAGGACATTTCCCAGGCCCCGCCTCCAAGCAAGGCACGGTCATGTGACTTGTTTCAGCCAATGAGAAGTGAGCAGAAACTGCACACATATCCCCTGGGTGGAAGCAGGAAGAGCTAAGGTGAAATGATGCATCACAGCCTCCTGCCCTGCCTCAGTGACCACGGAAGCCAGTGCTAAGATGAAGCTCTTCAAAGAGGTGTTAATAGGCTCCTGGCTACATGTGTTGGGCACATGGTGTGAATGAGAAGGAAACATGTGCTGTCTTAAGCCACTGAGATTCCAGAGTTGTGTATGATTGCAGCCTAACCCAGCCCACCCTGAGTGGTGCAGCCAGTTGTCAAGTGTAGACTCACCTGTTCACAGGTAACTGCAGGCTCTTGATTGCTCCTCCCAAGCTCTTCATGGAGAACTTGCCTCCTAAGTGCTCTGGGCGTCTGTTTCCTGCCACTGTGGACAGACACCATTAGACAGCCCCCAGATTCACTAAAATGTGCTTGGAGAAACTCTTCAGGCCAATTCTCAGCAGTGCCTGTCTCCTAGAAAGGTCCTGCTTGATCATTTTCATGCAAGCCCCTCTTGCCATTGTCTTGACGAAAGTATATAGAAAGCATCGGTGAACAGAGTTGCAATTTTATTTATGGAATTCTGTTGTTAATTTGGGAGAATTGCTGGCTGAATTCCCTATAACATCATTGATGATATTCTAGATGATGAGAGTATTAGGTCCATTCTCCCCAATGGACCACCTTCCAGTTTGCCAAGGGCCTCCATGTGATGTTCTTTATTTGGTGAGCAACATATTATGCACATCTTTCCATGTCAGTATAAAGGGGAATATTTTGTGGCTTGTACTGTGTGGCATTTCCTCTATATGGCTGTTCCATTTTTATTTACCTAGGGCTTCTCCCAAGGTGCATTTAGATGCCCCCACTGTCTTTTGTGTCACTAACACTACTGCATCCTTCTGCACGTACCTTCTCTTGCAATAAATTCCTGGGCGTGTGTTTGCTGGGTCTGGCCATGCCATTATTTCCTGAGTGAGGTTGTGAGCATGGGAGAGCTTAGCTCTTTACTAGTTCTGGTGCCACCCACTGCCCCTCCATCAATTAACATTTGCCACTTGATGAAATCATGTTGCTGGTACACGCTCACATATCTGTGTGTGGAGACAGACTCGCAGAATCTCGCCACCATAGCCTTTATCTGTCATTGTGCTTTTGTATTATCGGGAAAGCTTTCTTATGTCTCTCCCATGACTTGTTCTGAGAGTGCTCCCAGGTGAAGGCAGAGCAGGCACTAGAAGTTGCAACAGGAGAGAGGGCAGCAAAGAGTGGATTGTGCTGAGCACTCTGGTGGACTCACCCAGGACCCCAGGGTGCAGAGTCCCTGCTTAAAGCACTAGCTGCTCCATTGAAAAGTGAGGACATGCAAACGTGGAGCCTTCTACAGTGCCGTAAGTGCTGCCTGAGCTCCCTGGCAGTGCAAGACAGTAAGAGGTGGTAAAATCATGATGTTCGCTGAAAGCCACTGAAATTCAGGAGAAAACACATCTTGCACGGATGGCAGGAGGTAGGATTCGGGCTGAGAAGGAGCGGAGAAGGGGCATGAGGGGCTGCTCCCAGCTGGGCGAGGTTACCTGTGTGGAGATGGCCAGTGCAGGCTGAGCTGGGTTTTCCTGGTGACCCACAGGGCTCTCTCTGAGTGCTGGGGGCAGCCCAGGTGGAGCTGGGAAAAGGGCTGGTGCTGACCCTATCCATCTTAAAGCCCTGTTGGAACTGGAAGGCTGTTCTCCCAGCACGGGATGCCTGCTCCTGACTTGGGAAACACCTAGAAGGAAATCACAATGCACTGTCACCCAGGCCTCTGGAAAGTTAATGGTTTTCTGTTGACCTTTTTATAGGTCAGCAGAACCAGTAAAAAGCTGCCTGAGAGACTCTTCATTGCAGAGCTGCTGAGGGGGGCAGAGTGAGCTTTCTGGAGACTTCTCAGAGCCGGGGCGGGTTGGGGAGCCTCAGGCTCAGTCCTTCTTCCCCACATCTCCGTGACTTGCCTATGACTTCCCCTTCCACCTCCGGCCCCCACCACGGTCCTGCGGTCACAGCTGTAGTTCAAATGCATGTGCCCCCCCCCCCCACACACACACACAGAGGCTGCTAGTGGGAGGATGTGTGACTTCACAAAGCCAGGGGTGAAGAAAGAGGAAGTCAAGAAGCAGGAGCAGATCGGAGACAGGTGACCCCAGGAAGCTCCGATCTGGTTGAAACTCTACACGGCGAGCTCTCATGGGCTCGCCTGTTTGCTCCCTGTACTACATCTGGTGCTGTTGGTTAGCACTTGATATTGTTAAAATTAACAACAATAATGGCACATTCTGGGTGCACGGTGCATTTGTCTCAGGGATGAGAAGCTCCCTTTTTTAGCAAGTCTTTAAATATATAGAGAAAATGAGAGAGTCTGCCAGTTAAACCAAGTAAGAAACAAAGTCCTCAAACATGCAGTCATTTCCCCTTTTCCCAGGAAATCACAGATTATATTTAGGCGTCCCATCTTTCTGGGGGGTTTCCAGTCCCTAGAGCAACATTTTTCCAGTCTCCTTTGCAGAAAGTTCTCTTGACAGCGCAGTACTGTTAAGAGAAATTTCTGCAGTGATGGGAATTCTCTTTATCTGTGCTGTTCCATGGGGTAGCACCAGCCACACATAGCCCCTGAGCGCTTGAAATATGGCTACTGCGAGCAAGGGACTGAACTTTTCCTTTCACTTCAGTTCACAAACTTAAATTTAAATAGCCATACGTGGCCATATTGGACCGAGCTGGTAAATGAAAGAGCGCTTTGGAAGGTGGATTTCATGGAGTGGAGAGCCAGCTCCCCTCACCACCCTTTCTTCCAGGATTCCTTGGTGGGAGGGTGTCGGGAGGGTGGAGGGTCTGTGAGCGCCGTGATGGTTGGGTGTCATTAGCAGTTGTGGCAGTGTCCAGTGTGTCCACTGCTCTACGAGAAACTCGACATTTAGAGCAGATTCTTCCATAAGACGTTCGGGAAATTTTTTCCCATGAAAACACAGAAACACAAGAGACTTCCTGTTAAGCTTCTTACTCACATGGTTTGCTAGAATGCACATTTGTTTGCTGCGACCCAGCAAATGAGCAGTGAGATTTAGTTAAGACGTTTCCCGCAAAAACCATAGTTGATGGTGTGCCCAGTACCTTCCTGATTCTAGAACAGGGGCCATGTGATAAATTTGTGCTTGAGCCTGGCGTATTCCAGGAAAATGAAAAATTCCTCTCTCTAGACCAATTTGTGTGTCTCTTCTTAGCAAAAAAATGAAATCAGTGTGGCTCAGCGTGGTTCCCTTTTGTCGTAGATGTCAGAAAAGCTACAAGTGAAGTCCCTGCCCAATTGTACTCAGAAGTTCATCTCCAGGACTTACTAAATTCCAACCTTGCTTCCTCTGGACCAGGATAACTACCACTGGAGACATATTAGACCCGCTGAGGAGCTTTAAAAATAACATCCCAGACCCCAGGCTCCTCCCAGACCAGTTAACTCAGAATCTTGGGGTGCAGCCTAAGAATTGACATCTTTTAACACTATCTGGGAGCTACTGCTGTATATCCAGAGTGGAGAAGCACTGCATTAGATAGTCTTTGCTGTGATACCCCTGGCTATCTTATTGAGTGTTTGATTTCCTCACAAGCTGCCCCAGGTCCTTTGAGTAGACTGGGTATAAACCTTAAGTACAACTCTACATCTTGTTTAAAAAAAGCACACATATTTTTGCCATATATAGAAGTTTGGGTTTTCTTGAGTATAGGAGCCTCTTGGGATTGAATCATGTCCCCCATGAAGACATGTTCAAGTGTTTATGTTTTCCTGTGGCTGGGAACCCACATGTAAATAGGACCTCTGAAGATGTTATTATTAGTTAGGTGGGGATTCCTTTGCGAATAGGATCTTTGAAGATGCTATTTTGATGAGAGGCCAGAATGAATCAGGGTGGACCTTAATCCATAAGATCGAAGGCCTTGGAAAGAGGAGATTCATGTATGATCAGAGAAAGCCATAGGAAAAGACCGAGGACATTGCCTTGTGGCGGGCAGCAGAGATGCAACCAGGGAGCCCCAAGGATGGTGGTCAGCCAGCACCAGAATGCTGCAGACCTTGGGGACAAAGCCCAGCCTTGATTTTGGAATTTTAGCCTTTGAAACTATGACAAGATAAATTCCTGGTGTTAAGCCAGCCAGGGTGTGGTATTTATCATGGCGGCCCCTGGCAAACTAAGAGCCCAAGTGATAAATCCAAACAGAATTTCTGCAAAATGGTAAATGATGGCATTATTTCAGGGTGATTCTCTCTGCACCTCCCTGCAATGATCCTTTGGGTCAAAACCCTGGTTGCCACAGGAAAGAATGCTTGCAGACCTCTCCCTGATGGAGATTAGGTGAAGCACGCCAAAGAGAAGAGGACAGTGAGCAACGGAGCTGCTGGAATGACAACGGGGAAGGGATTCCAGTGTAAGCCGCTGCTTTTTCAGCCAACGTGCAACCAGAGGGGCTTGTCAGTGTTCTGTGTTTGGATTGGAGAGTAAAACATAATCCCTGCTCCTACGGGGAAGCCTCTTATGCTTCTGGAATATCGCCCTGGTCATCCTTCCCTCAAAAGGTAATAAAATATGTGTACTAGCTGATTAGTAACAAATGTCAAGCCCATCCACCGTAATGGATGTCTCCAATTCCCATAGCTTTGATAAGTTGCGGCTGGAGCTCATGAATCTTTAATAGATGGCCTATATTTAGGGGCTTTCCATTTCTGACGGCTATAAAAGTTTCTGCTGAGATGGAGCTCTCCCAGGGTTCTTTCTTCTCTCAGGTTCTTGCCTACTGGAAACATGTCTCATCTTCCTAATGTTCAGGGATTCTGCTGACGATGGGAAACTGCCAGGGGCCTGAAAGTGGACAACAAGACCTCCCCCCAAAAAAGGGTTTATTAATTTATTCAACAAACAACATTGTCCACTGTGTGTTTTGCCCTGTGCTGGGTACAGTGGTGAATGAGACTTTCTAGTCAGGGGACAGAGACAACAGACAAGCAAACAAATAATCAAGATGATTATAGGCAGTGATAATTGCCATGGAAGAAATAAGCAGGGTGGTTTGACGTGTTTTAGGCAAAGAGGTGAAGTGATAGGATTTGAATTTTGAAGGATCACCCTGGCTGCTGGGCAGGAAATGGCTTGTGGGGGCCAGAAGTGAGAGCCAGGATGTCAATTAAGATGCCATTCGGTGGCCCAGATAAGATTGTGGTGGTGACGTGATAGAGTTGGAGAGAAGAGGGCAGGTTTGCAGTATGTCTTTGAGAGTGAAATAGAGAAGACTTGCTGATGATTTGGACCGGGTAGCAGAAATCAAGGATGCAAGGAAGACTGCTAAATATGTAGCTCACCACTATGTAGATGGTTATGACATTTCCCAACACAAGGGAGAGAGAGGTCCAGGGTGTGTGTAGAACGTTTGGGGGAAAGTACTGAGTGTACTGTCATCTAAATCATCTGAGTTTGGGTATCATTTAATTATGGATGTGGTTAGAGTTCAGGCTAGAGGTCATGCCTGGGGAAGATCCATTTTGGAGATGTGAGCATATGGATGGTTTTTAAAGCTGTGAGCTGACCTGGAAGGACAGCTCAGTTAGAGAATGCAGCTCTGTCCCTTAGAATCCAATACAAGAGGCAGCAGCCAAGGAAGCCAAGATGGAGGGGCCAGAGAGGAAGGAGGAAAAAAAGTGTGATGTCCAGAAACCAGAGAGGACAGTGTCTCCATAAGGAGAGGGTGATCACTGGGGAACACAAGGTCAGAGAAGCATTCATCAGGCCATTTGGCACTGTGAGCATAGTGACTGTTCCGGTTTGCTAAAGCTGCCAGAATGCAATCTACCAGAAATGGATTGGCTTTTATAAAGGGGATTTACTAGGTTACAAATTTACAGTGCTAAGGCCATAAAAGTATCCAGACTAAGGCATCAACAAGAGAATACTTTCACTGAGAAAAGGCTGATGGTGTCTGGAACCCCTCTGTCAGCTGGGTGTTGTCGGCTGGTCCTTTGCTCCCAGGTTGCATTGCTTTCAGCCTCTGCTTCCAGTGGCTTTCTCTTTAAGCATCTGTGGGTTCTCACTTAGCTTCTCTGAGGCAAAAGCTGGGCTTCATCTCTTACCTTAGCATCTCCAAACATCTTTTTGTCTGCATTTCCGTGAGTCTGGGTATGTGTCGAGTGTGAGCTCTCTTTCTCTTTGAGCTCTCTTAAGGACCCCATGGGTAAGGCCACATCTCCATGGAAACAACCTAATCAAAAGGTCCCACCCACAATAGGTCTGCACCCACAAGACCTTTTATGGGGTGCATAACAGATGCAAACCAGCACAGTGACTTTGACAAAAACAGTTTTAGGGGGAGGTTGGGTGGTGGGGTAGAAAACAGATCAAATGGGCAAATAGTAACTAGGATGAGAAAGCAAGCTTGCATTTTTGCAAGTTTTTCTTTGAAAAAGAGCAGAGCAATGGGACACTAACTTAGACATAGGTACAGAACAGGGAGGGAATTTTTTTAAGAGACGAGGTAATTTTGGATAGAGGTTACGTAGCATGGTTGTTGCTGCTGGGAATGATAGAGTAGGAAGGAAGATGATGATGTTCCAGGTGAGGAGGGGAGAATTGTAGCAGTCAAATCCCCAAAAAGCCAAGAGGCCCGGGGTCCGGGACTTGTGTTCACTGATTGGACTTCTAACATGGCAGGGACATGTCCTGTTCAGCAGGATTGGGTAGATGCACGGAGGATGGGAGATTTGGTGGTGGGAAGATGAGAGCCTGATTGCACCTTTTTTATCAGAGTTTAAGGCAATGTGATTAGCTGAGGGAGAGGACAAGTTTGAGGAAAGAGGAGAACGTATGAAGCCGCCATTTAAAGAGTAGGGAGTAAACGTGCTGCAAACATGTTGTCAGATCACCCACCATTGCTAGTGTCCATTTGAGTTTCAATGGCCAGTGAAGGTGGGACCTTTAAAAATTAGCCCAGTGTGTCATCCTCCGTAGCCAAATAAGTGGCTCAGGTGCAGCCAAGGGCAGGTGGGTGGTTTGGTTTAGCAGAAGGTCTGAAGTTTTGCCACTTGAGTAAAAAGGAAAGAGGCAAGGAAAGTAAGGATATTTGAAAAGGAAATTTTGGAGGGTAGACAACAGGACCTAATTGGCAACAAGGGCAGTGAAAAGGGAAAGGGTGATGGAGAGTGGAGAAGGCAGAGGCCACTGGGGTTGCAGCCATGGGGATCCTGGAGCTAGTGGCTTAGATAGATGGGAGGTGGCAGTTAGAAAGCAGGATGCTTAAAGCCAGGATTTGGGAGGTAGTGGTACTATTCGTGATAACAAGAGGCAGAAAGCATGATCATTGGATGTAAAGAGGTGGGGAAAGAGAGAGGTGAGAGTTCCTGGATGGATGTCATCTCTGGGGCTATTGATGTCACCATGGTTATGTCAGGAGTAGGGATGAAGGACTTGTGCCAGGTGAGCAGGAGATGATGGGGATTCAGATATTGGTATGGGAGTGAATGGCACAAACTTCAAAGGAGCTGGGAGCTGAAACAGAGGAGGGGAAATGGTTTGGCAGCAGCAGTGGGGGGTTTGGTGGAAATTAAACTATCTGGAATGCTTGAATTTTCTCACCCTTTGGGCTTGGGGCCAGTGTTTTACTTAGTGCTATAGAAGCTTCTTGGAGAATAAAATGTCCCCAAGCTTGAGGACTCCCAGCTGCCCCTGGCAAATGTGCAGTGTTGGAGAAATCACAGCCGACAGTGGCTGTGCTGAGCGGGGAGCCCTGCATGTGTCTGCAGCCTCTGCGGAGGGGCCTGGCATGACTGCTGTATGGTGCATTCTCTGGGGGACATCAGGGAATCTAGGGACCATCTGGCTCTGCCAAAATTTCCCAGTGTTGACTCTGGACATGTGGCTCCAAGTTAGAGCCACATGTACCACTTGGTATCCTAACTCTGCTTTATGCCTGCACCTGGCCTGAGGTCTCTCTCCATTGAGTCTTGGTAACAACTAGCAAGCCTCAATCTGTTACACTGATAAAGGGCCCCATCCATTTATGAAGGTTGACAAATCAAATGACTGTTGTCACCGGCCCATCCAAGCATGTCACCTTGCCTGACCTCAACTCTTCAAGCCTGAAAGTATTTCCATGCCAAAAGGACACCCCACCTCCGGGCTAAGGGGGTCTCCACCCACACCTACCTCCTCCCTGCGAAGGACCACCTGACAAGCACAGGGCAACCCCTCTGTCTTGGGGCTGCCCATGTGTGTGGAAAGAGGCCCCACACCAGATTCCTCTCACGGTACCTTGCCCAGTCCAGCTCCGTCTTATTCAAACAATGGGCCCAAGTCTTGCCCACTGAGACTTACTCAGATGTTGTTTCTGCCTCCTCTGAAGGATGTGGCCTGGCTGTGGCTCACAGGTGGCTAGGAGTTGATAGCTTAATGTTCAGAATAGAGACAAGAGGTCTCACAGGTCCCCAAGCTGGGTGCTTATCTCAGGTCTCCAGGTGTGGGATTTGAGAAAGGGCGGGGATGAGGGGGTTGAAGCTGGAAGGCCAAGCTAGCTGCCTTGCCCAAGTGTTAAAGAGATGCCTCTTCTCTCTCTCGAATAGCATTTGCTTGGGAAAACAGATCCTAAAATATGGACCCCATCACAGCCTGGGACATGACAGCTCAGATGCATAAGGTTAAGTTTGCACACTGAACTCCTCCCCTCCTTTTTTGTTATTTTAAATTCAGTTTTATTGAGATATATTCACATACCATAGAATCATCCATGGTGTACAATCAACTGTTCACAGTACCATCATATAGTTGTGCAGTCATCACCCCAATCTATTTTTTGAACATTTTCCTTATACCAGAAAGAATAAAAATAAGAATAAAAAATAAAAGTAGAAAAGAACACCCAAATCATCCCCCCCATCCCACCCTATTTTTATTTAGTTTTCTCCCCTCCTTTGTACATGCACACATGTGCACATGTAGACACAATCACTATTGGCTAATCCTGACCTTAACAACGTAAAATCCTGGAATTTAGACAGAACGAAGACCTTGACTCAGCTCTGCATTGCCTCTGCCTAGCACAGAACTTGACATCAAGCAGGTCACAGGTGCATGTGCATTACTTCATTCATTTATTTATTCATCTTGCACATATTAATGATGTGAAATGCACAAGTTCTATTCATTTAGGGAGGTGTGGTCCAGTAGAGAAAAATAAACACACTATGGCTGTGATGCACATATGGGATGTGAGAGGCATCAGCAAGACACCATGGGAGTTTTAAATCGGACGCATTTCTTCTAGAAGGGGGAATCCAGAAAGGCTTCAGGGAGAGGTGGCCTGAAGGATGCCCAGCGCTTGATCAGGCAGAAGCAAGGCCCTGGTCAAGTGAGTGTCCTTGGGTAGGGCCTTCAGCTTGGAGAACACGCCAGGGTTCTCCATTCAGGGCCTGTTATGATTCTTCTGGGTCACAATGTCTTTGAGAAACTTGAGGGAGAAGCAGAATAGGAGGTCTGAGCCCCCACAGTGAAGCTGCAAGTGGCTATCTGGCCGATAAGGGTCTGGACCTCTTGGTCTTGTCATGAAGCTCTCGCTGATGGAGAGCCAGGATTTGCCACATCTCCAGTCTAAGCTTCTGGCTGAGTTATCCCATGAATGTGGCCCTGAAACTTTCAGGGAAATTGCCTCATAGTTGAACCTTAATTAGTGTGCCGTTAACATAAAGTATAGCACCAATTACTTCTTTAGGGTTCATTGCTAATGCATTTCCTTTTTTGTTCTGGAAGCGGAGTAAGTTGGGTACTACCCCAAGTGAGCATTTCTAGCTGTTGCCTGCACATATGTGATAGTCCTGGATTGTCATAGATTGAATTGTGTTTCCCAAAAAGGCACATTCGATCCCTGGCAACGTGGAACATGACTCTTGGGTATGATCCGGGACCTGGCATCGTGGGATTGAGAAAGGCTTCTTGACCAAAAGGGGGAAGATAAATGAAACAAAATAAATTTTCAGTGGCTGAGAGATTTCAAATGGAGCCTAGAGGTCATATTCTGGAGGTTATTCTTATGCATTATGCAGATATCCCTTCTTAGTTTTCAGTGCCTTGTAATAGCTAGAAGGAAATACCTGAAACTGTCAAACTGCAGCCTAGGAGCCTTGATTCTTGCAGATGACTGTATAACTATGTAGCTTACGTGGTGTGTCTGTGTGATTGTGAAAACCTTGTGGCTCACACTCCTCCTTCTATACAGTATACGGACAGTAGAAAAATGGGGACTAAAATTAAATGAATAATAGGGGGGATTGGAGAGATGGTATGTTTGGGGTGTTCTTTTTTACTTTTATTTTTATTCTTATTTTTATTTTTTTGGAGTAATGAAAATGTTCAAGAATGGGCTGGTGATGAATGCACAACTATATGATGGTATTGTGAGCAATTGATTGCACACTTCGGATGACTGTATGGTATGTGAATGTATCTCAATAAAAGTGAATTAAAAAAAGATCCCAAACATGAACAGCAACAACAAAAAAACATGTTTGAGTCCTAGCCCGCACTGCATTGAATGTGAGCCTATTTGGAAATAGGATTTTTGAAGATGTTATTAATTAAGGTGAGGCCAGATTGGATTAGACTGGGCCTTGATCCAGTATGACAGGTGTCCCCACAAGAAGAGGAAAAAATTTGGACACAGACAGAGAGCCAGAGAAGACAGCCATGGGACAGGGGCCGAGAGTGATTTACGCCACAAGCCAGCCACCGCCAGAACCCCACAGACCGCGGAGGGCTTGCGGCACTGCCAGCAGCTTTGATTTTGGATTTCTGTCCTCCAGAACCTTGAGACAGTAAATTCGCATTGTTTTAAGCCACCAGCTGGTGGGACTTCGGTCCAGCAGCCTTGGAAACTCAGATGGGTAGAGTGGGCACTGATGTCCTGGGAAACTGACTTTTTGAGGGGTAAAAGAAGCCCTGATTTGTAGTATTTGCCAATTTCTGTAGTGGAAGTACTCCCACAATGGCCGATTTCAAGCTAGTAACAGTTTAACAACTGGATCACAAAATTCCTTAATGTTTAACAGTTGGCTCTTGTGGGCTGGTCTAAGCCGGCGTTGGTCTATTACTAGGACTGGGTGGTTGAGGCTGAAGTAATAAAATCCATGCAGGAAAGCAGCAAAGCTTCCTTCCTTTAATATCCCGATGTCTCCTACAGAGCTCTCCATCCTTAAAAAAAAAAAAAAACTCAATGGATGTAACAAGTTATCTCCCTCTATCCACATTTCAAAGTGTTCCTTTAATATAGAACAACATTTGAAAGTCAAAAATATAAAAATAAGTCTGCAAATCTCAAAAGAGCAAGTACTGCTTTACAACGGAATCAGTCATGTAGTGCTGTAAATACCAACTTCTCCTGGGGTCTTAAAATTATTGTTTTTCAAATAATAATATCCTGTTTCCTAAAAAATTCCTTTGTTTCGAACAACGGTTCTTAATTTGGGGTCCAGGAATTTCTGGAAATTCCCGCTGCGGTGGAGTTCAGGGACTGGGAGAAGGCTTCAGAATTAGTGCGTGTGTGATTTTTCTTTGGAGAGGGTGGAGAGCTTTCAGCAGGTCCTTAAATATAACCATTACTTAGTGGATCTAAGTAATGCCCCAGGGAGCTATGTCATGCATGTAATAAACTCAAGAGTGGGCAGCTCTCTGGGTCCAGTGGGACATTTTAAAGTTGAGTACAAGTATGGTTGGTACAGATTTCGGGTGTTGTAATGGCCTCACTTATGTTCCAGAGGAAGTGGGCTTGCCTTGGGGTTGCAGCTGGGGCACGGGCTTTGCTAGGAAGGGGCTGCAACAGAGTTTTGATCATGACAATGACAGTTGATGTCTCGGCTTTATGTATGTGGGGGCAAGAAGCCAAGCCCGAAGCCCACACTCTTTACCTGTCTTCTCCCTGCGCAAGGTGTCCTGCCCTGTTTGAGCCTGTGAGTCTCTCGTGTTATTGTGAATGTTCATTTCACCGGGGCTGGGGGAGGCCACCCTCCATGACCAACTTGATATTAATTGCTGTGTTGGGGTCCTGAAAAGTTGATCTCAGTGTCCTGCTTAATTGGGGGAGCCAAGACCTCCTACATCTGGTCTTCCCGGGAACCACTGGATTCTCTGCTGGAGAAAGGGTTTCGCCCTCCTGCCATGGCTTAAAATGCCGGAGCAAGTTACATGGGATGGGTGTGAACCAAGGGCACCGCCCCCTCTCCATCAGACACCTCCGGGCCCACGAGCACACTCGCTTCCCAGCACTCCTGCCAGGGCCCGTCAGCTGCCCCCTCACACGTCTGCACCTCCCTGGGTGTCAGCAATGGCGGGGGCAGCTCATAGGGACCCCAGAGAGGCCGTGGAGGAGCACGAGTCTTTTAGGCCAGCACATAGCACACCCGCTGGCCCCTGGGCACTGGGCCAACAGATGGGCATTGGGGGACGCTGGGCACCAGGGTCACTGATGGGCACTGAGGACCCCTGGGCAGCTTGGGAGAAATAATAATGATAATTAAATAGCAGTAAGAATAGTAACAGTAGTAACAACAACCTCCAAGCGTCCTTGAAATCCTTCTGGAACTGTGCCAAGTCTTCTCATGACTTTTCTTCTTTAATCGTGTGATGGCCTATGACAGAGGTAAAAGGGTGATTAGTCGCATCTCCCACATCACCCAGGGTGGGTGGGGGTTGCTCACCCGGGGTCACCCAGCCCGTGACTTGGGGAGCCAGACCCAGGCAGTTGGCTTTCCTCACTGCCTTTACTACCACTTTTAGGATGTGATGTTTCGGGTGGTTTATAGAAAACTCTCCCGGGGAATGTGCCGGAGCTTTTCCCAGAGGAACTGTTGGGCAGAGAGCCCAGGGTGGAGTGGCCGCACGCTGGTGCCCGCCCTTCCACTGAGCATCCTCTCGCTGCCCTTGGCAAATCGGATTAGTGCATCTATCGGCAGTTTGGTCTGCAGAGACTTCTAATTAAAAGACGGTTTGTTTTTTTTTTAAATGAACTTTTATTAATTCAGCAATCTGTCTGGATGCTGAATTGTCATTTTTGCTAATAGAGAAAATGGTTTGGTTTATTTTCCAGAACAGTGAAAGTCACTCAACTTAATTAAACTGTCTGAGGAGATTTTCTACTTGTCTTCCTCAAGGCGGGCCCTGGGAGCTGGCTTTGGAGAACCTGTCAGCCTCAGTGGCAGTTTGAGTGGAGCTTTCCTTTTGAAGTCTGGGTGGATTTGATGTCAGCCCCTTCTAAAATGCTTGGCAGGGTCTTCTCCAGCAGAAGAGACCAAAAGCCAGGCAAAGTGAGGTGACACCCACAGTCCTTGGTTTCAGGGTATGGAACTAGCTGTCCCCTCAGTCGGGGCTCCCACCTGCCCCCGTGGCAGGTCTGTAGATAGCGGTAGGGGGGCAGCTCCCCTTTCCCAACGGCTTAGAACTCCATTTTGCAAAGGAGTGTAACCCGGATTTTACAGTCTGACAGAGAGCACCCTAAAGAGAAAGCTGTTGAAAATTCAAAACTGCCTAAGAAAATATGAACTGACTTTGGCAGTATATGAAAAGAATCATCTCTCACGTGCAGGCAGGAAGTTATCCGAGTAACACAAGGTCTGGGTGATGGTAGAGTATCTCTCAGCATCATGTACCATGGACCCCGGACTCCATGCAGTAAAACACTCTATGAAAAAGCACTCGGGGTCAAAGGGAAGGGCATTTCCCTGATGTCAAAGACATGCCCAACACCGACTGTCAACAGCATTAGATAATCGGGCTGCACGTGTGTCCTGTAAAAATTAGACACAAGACAAAGCTGCCCACCATTTCTATTTAATATGTTTTAAAGATTCTGATTGATGCTTGAAGGTGAATGCGTTAATGCTTGGGTTTGAATAGCTATTTGGAAATAGAAGGATAAATGTCATTATTTGCAGATAATATGATTATACACCTAGAAAATAATGAGAATCTTTTGATAAACTTTTTTTTACAGTTCTACAGTTTCACTTATTTCCTTACTGTGAAATCTAACATATATACAGAAAGGTGATAACTTTCAACATATAATTTATCAATAAACTCTTAATAAGAAAGTTTTAAATGGTCAGGTGCAAGACAAATTTATGCAAAATCAGTGGCTTTCCCCAACATTGGCAGTGACTGATTAGAAAATACACTGAATCTTTTATGCAAGTAATCACAATAAAGCAATTAACGATAAAAAATATTAGGATTGGCTTTCACAGTGTAGTATGTATACAAAAGAAAACTTCAACATGCATCCAAGTATACATTAAAATATTTTAATAAATAGATGTTCTTGGGTGGAAGGTGGAAAATTATTTTTAAATCATTTTTCTGATTTAGTTTACAAATCTGAAAGATTTATTTTTGGACTCACCTGGAGACCTAAAAATATTTTGAAGAAGAGCCAGGAAGGACAATTTTCGCTACAAGGTAGATAGTCCTAAACTGATATCAGGACAGGAGCCTAATATAACAAAGAAAACAGCCTTGAGCAAGAAGGAGGGGAAGATCCTTTAGCAGATTGAGGGGGAAACCCGCACATCACTTGGAAGAAAAACTCAAGTTAGGTTTTCCCCGCACAGTCTCTATGAAATCCTCCCCGACTTCCCTTTGCTCTATCTGACCAGGTGGTCCTTTCCAGATGGGAGAGGGTAAGCCCCCTGCTCCCCAGGCCCCTTCTAAGACCTTGCAGCTGGTTTTGTAAATGCACCCAGAGGTCCATCCTGAGGAGCAACTGATAAAAATCCCTGATTTTTAATTGAAAATCCATCCATCATCCAAGAGGATGATTGAAAAACAGTAAGTCTGAGTTTGCCTCAGGTGCAAATCGTGGACTCGATCAAAGACAAATGTAGGGGAAGTTCTGCAGTTCTTCCTATTTAATAGATGACTCCCCACCCCCACCCCCCATTCTACCATGCGAGGAAACAGAGGAAGACTCTTCTTTTAAAATAATATGCACTATATTGTCAAAGAGAGCTAGACGAACCCTTGGAGTCAGTTGTTTTGGAGAAGTGGGAAATGTATTGAGAGAATGTGGTCTTCTTTAGCAGGGAAGCAGTAGCTGGGGGGTGGGTTGGGGTGTCATCATCCACAGATACAGGAATCCCGACAAAGGTCCTCTCCCAAAGGTGGCAGGGCCCTAGAAGAGATATTCCAGCAGCGCAGTTTGGGAATACATTTCTCGGTTTCTACCACCGCCCTGAGTTTTCTGGGCGCTGTTTGGGCTTTTTTAGGAGGGGCGTGTGAGGCACAAATAATAATGCAATGCAAATGTCTCCTTCCCCTTCCTCTGGATAAGCCTCTAGGGTGGGCTTGGGCAGGTGGGATAAAGTTGGAGACATGGACCCCAGGCATAGAGTTTATAGGAAGCTGCAGTAAGGAGTGTGGGCATCGTTCACCTGACAGGTGAGCCAGGACAGGACCATACCTGGGCAGGAGAGATCAGGAAAGCTGGAGATACTTGCTGGTAAGGGCTCATGCAGGAGCAACTCCTGAGGACCTGCCTGGGATGGCAGTGAGATGCGGAAGAGCTGAGGAGTGGAGGAAATGTGGCCAGGGGCAGGCCTCCTGAGCTGGAAACTGGCTGGAAGTGACTGGACCAAGCATGAGGAGGTGAAGTGATTGCAGATCTCCTGTTCCAATCTGCTGCCACTTGCAGAAATAACAAACCTGGGAGGCAGAGACAGGTTTTTGCAGCTGGAGGGATCTGCAGGAGTGGGATCATCACTTTAGTTGGAGGCAAGCTAAGTCCACCAAAAGGAGGGATTTTATAACAGATGAGTTAATTGCTCAGAGGAATTTTTTGTTACGTTTCTCTGCTCCAGTATCTGGAATTTAAAAGAACTCTGCAGAGAAGGAACGTGGCTCAGCCTAGAGTTCAGGATGACAGATCCCACCGCCCCTGGTTGGGGGAGGCAGTTTCCAGTTAACGGGTCACCCACGCTCCTTGGTGGTGCTGGCCTGCCTTGCCATGGGGGCTGCCTCCTGCCCCGAGCCCTAAAAGGGAGCATCAGTGGGAAGATAAGACGCATGGCTCGATGACATTCTTGCTTCCCTGGCCATTTCCCCCCTTTTCCGGCCATGAATATAATATAAAATCTGCTTCCCCTTAGACTTGATGCAAAAGGGGATTAAGTTACTAATATTGGACTTTTGTGGGTTTGGGGAGTGAATGAAAGAATGCAGTTGTCATTTTCACGAGGGTACACCCTATAAAGGGGGAAAAACCCTACAGAGAAATAGGATGGCCTGGGGCCTGGAAATTAATAAACCCCAGCCTTGGAAGTCCTTAGGAATTCCATCCGTGGTGTCAGCACACAGCCCTCTGTCTTTCTTGTCTGTTGCCATTCTGTCAACTTGATTATGTCTGGGGATTTCATTTAGCGAAATGAATCCGGAGATTGTCATTTGGGAGCTGGAAAGGACCTTGCATCCCTGCTTCTGGTCCTGCCCCAGCCTTCCCACAATTGATAAATAGTCCACCCCACTCCCCAATCCCTGGGAGAAATAAAGTGCAGGCTCAGGGCTTATTGATTTTTCATAAGAAATGATGCATCTTTAGGGCTCTTTTTTATTATTATTTCAGAAGCAGCCTTCTGACCTGACTCAGTCCTGTACGTCGGCTGACAAAACGTTCCACGGCTGCTTTTCTTGGCATGTTGCTTTATGCTGTTGGTTTTATTCTCTTATGTTTGACATTGAAATGTCCTTGGGGTTTAAGTGTTCTCCCTTCCTTTTCTGGGCTCTTCTGAATTTGAACTTCAAAAATATGTTTAAAGGGGGAAAGAAGGCAGCACAGCCCTTGACCCATTGTGGTTTGACGAGGCCAGCTCAGAAAGCAGCAGTGTAACCCCAAACACGACTGCACTCTTGGCAACAAGCAGGGTTTTCTCAGGCCCTACTTGGGCGAGGGTAGACGTTTCCACAAGCGGAATTGTGTGCCCTTGGACACACCCAGGCAGCACATTATCCCAGAGCTTTCAAGCTCTGTAATAACCCCATACCCCTCTCTGTCCTTTGGATAAGTTCATTCTCCCCAGGCCATTCAACACCCTGCCCTGCACCTTCACGTGGGTGACAACGGACCACAACCATGAGCATTTTGAGGGCAAGAGCTATCTCAGCTTCCTCTCTGTGTCCCACTGCCTGATCCAACGGTTAACTCCAGGAGGTGACTAACTCCTGTCGGTTGAAGGAAGGTCTTGGTTGACAGGGCCACTCTCCTTGGAAAGCCAAGTTCCATGCACTGGCTGTGGAACTTTCCGTTTCCTGCTCCAGAAATTGGCTCCACATGACTTTTAGCATGTGATAGTCCTCTGAGGATGGTAGGGTATTCTCCCAGGCCTCTAACGGGACTCTGCCAGTCCTACAGGGAGGACCCCAAAGTCATAAGATATGAGTCCAGAGAGTAGTAGTGCCAGTCATCGTAGTCTTTCGTTGCCAACATCCCTTGAGATGTGGCTTCCTTTCCCATCCTCATCTGACTTGTTTCGACACCTTCCTTGGTCATGTCTGATGATGGCCAGGTCTGCAGGTTAATTACCTGTTGCCAGAGTGTTTCACTTTATCCATTTTGCATGCAGTTCTCCATGATTTTTTGTAGTGCCATGCCTGTGTTTATGGGAAAAGTTACCACCTCTTGGCTGGTTTCCTGAGGTCTCCTTTGTGTGTCTCACACACCTCCTTTTTTCTCAACTCACAATGATATATCAAGAGAATGTTCCTGCTCTTCTCTCTCGTTGTCTTAGACTGCATTGCCCAAACAGCAGACCCTGAACAGAGATTCAGGTGCAAGTGGGTTACTGGGGAGGAGATCCCAGAAAGCATTGCTAGGCAGGCGAGGAGGTGAGAAGGAAGGGAGTCAGTGCAAGTTGTGTTAACATACCCGTTGCCTTCTGGGCAACTGGGGCCTAATCTCACTGGGAGCTTTTGGAGAATGTGTGGGAGAAGGAAGTGAGGTTATCTCCTGCAATTCCCATCCGTCCTTGGCTGGAGCTGCTCCTGGGGCCTTAACCGCCAGCTCTTTTAGTCTGCCCCACCCAGCCCCCTGTGGGATGAGAGAAAGCCCCTGAGTGGAGGGGCTCAGAGTCTTGAGAGGACTCTAAGTGTTCACATCCATGGGTGGTCACCCAGATTTTGAGGATCTGGAACAAAATCCCAAGGATCTTTGGCTCCAAAATCTGCTAGCTCGGTGGACTTGGGCAAGATGCTCAACCTCTAGGAGGCTCAGTTTCTTCTCTGTAAAACGGGCACAGTTGTGGTGCATACCTCATACGGTAGATGCAAAAACTAGGAAATGCAACATAAAGCACTTTGTGCTGAGAAAGCACAAAGACGTTTTTCACCATCAGCAGTTTTATTAGCATACTTGTCTTTTGTCACCTGTTTTGGACAGACATTTGTTCTGCTGTGTGCAGCTGAAAGTTGCAATTACTAGGAGACAGGGCTCTTGGGTGTTGGGATGTAAGATTAGTGAACTAAGAAAAGTCATTTCACCTTGAGGGCCTGGTTTTCTTTTCTGTAAAGTTTGGATGAGAGGAAAGGCTTGAATAATTGATGATGGTGGGAAACTCACACTTACGGAAAGCAGTGCTTTATTCCACATTGTTCTTTTGACTTCCCAAGCCCATTTTTACACTGCCTTGCCTTTGGAGCCATGTTGACATCATCGGCTACACAGCTGCTTTAATTTTGTTTGCTTGCTTGTTTTTAAATAGCTGTACCTAATTTTGAGGTGCACTTTTGTAGTGACTAACTGGGGACTTGGCTAGCAGGTGACCTCACTAATAGCTGGTGGTAGGGTCCTCTGCTCTTGACTGGGTCATGTGCCTTTTCCATACACTAGTCCATTTAGCTCTTGACACACTGCTTGAAGAGGGGTCCAGAACCTTCTGTGGTCCCCATATTCCTTATCCTCACACTCAGCCAGGGAAGGTTCTGTGGACTGATCTTGTAGAAGGGAAAATTCCGAAGAGGACGGTTGACTTACTTCATTTCCCTTGAGAGGTGGATCTAATCTGAGTGTTGGGTGCATTGTTCATGAACCTGTGAGTTCTGAGAGACTTACCAGTCCTGGAACTGGGGCTTTGAAACAGCACAGCTGAGTTTAGCAAGGCTAAGAAAAATCCAATAGAAGTCACGAATGCATATTGATGACCCTATTTAATAAAAAGCCTTGGAAAATATGTTGGGTTCTTGACAGAAACGTTATAAAAGCTCGTTTTTCATGCTGCTCATTATATGCTTGGACTTTTAAGATTTCTTATGGCTGTGTATTCATTGAAGGGGTTATCACTTAAGGAGAAATTTCAGGGCATTGTAAGAGGAACTTGGAAATCAAATATGAATGAAATCCATCCCCTGTTTTGAAGTCGCCGCTCTGGAGGAAGGCACAGATATGTTGGGCAATGGCCTCAATAGAAGGTTTCTATCACTACAACTTGGCCGTTGGTGTGCACAAAGAATATTGAAAGAGATATTAGAATGATAATTATATATATGGGGGGAAGTTTTATTACAGGAATTGACTCAAATGACCTTGGAGATTGGCAAGCCTGGATTCTGTAGGGTAGGCTGCCGCAAGTTGGAAACTCCAATAAAGGTGAAATTGAATTCCCCAGGAGTAGCTGGCTGGCTGAAACAGAGGCATGAATTCTTCTTTCTGACTTCTGAAATCCTCGGTTCTGGTTTTAAGACCTCCAACTGATTGAATGAGGAGATTCCTCTCATTGTTGAGGGCAATCGCCTTTGTTGATTATAGATGCCATCAACCGTGGAAACAGACAGCTGACTCTAGATGCAAATTCATCTATGAAATCCCTTCCCAGTAACAATCAGGCCAGTGCTTGCTTGGTCAAACAGCTGGACACCATAACCTGGCCAAGTTGACTCATGGAATTGGCCATCACAATAGCAAGTATTTATTGAGCAACTACTATATGCTGGGTGCTGGGTTTAGCACTTTGTGGGTATTAGTGCTTAACCGTTACACAACTCCACGAAGCATATGAGTCAATAGACAAATTTTCAGATGAAGAAATTGAGGTGTGACCTGTCCAAGGTTGCCTAGCTGGTAAGTATTGCATTAGCATGGGAATCCAGGAGGCCTGGCTTTAGACCTCACTGAAATTCCATCCTCCAAATATGAGAAGAATCTCTTAGGGATGGAGAGGAGGGGCCTGAGTGGAGAGACCACTGGTTTGAGTCATGGGGCTTCAAAGATGAGAAAAATTCAGGATGACTCTGATGTTTCCATTGGGTGCCTGGGGAAATGGTGGTCCTATGAGTTCATAAAAAGAATATGGGACAAGAGGCTACCAGGTAGCTCTGAGGTGGGGGAGAGCAGAATGAGTCAGAGTTGGGTGAGTGAAGTTAGGGGTCAGCGGGATATATGGGGAGAATGTTCAAGGCATGGCTCTCTTTCGGGAGACCCCTTAAAGAAGTCAGAAAAGCCAAGTCATCATTCTGCCCCACCCAGAGATAGCCCAGTGGGCATTCTCTAGGGGAACCTTCCTAGGATCACAGCCTCTTCTCTGGAAGGGGTTCTAGGGCTTCTCCTGTTGGACCCCTGTCCTCAGGGCTCTCCTTTGAGTTCTAAATTCATACTCCAAGACTCTAGACCTACTGACACCTCCTCCTGGACAGCCATAGCATCTTCAAACTCCACTTCCCTAAACTGACCTCCTTCTTGACCATCCCCCAGACCTGATCATCCTCCTGGGCTCCCATTCCTGGGCACAGCCCAACCGTCTTGCATGGCTGAAGACAGAAACCTGGATGTCCTCCGAGACCCGGCTCACTCCCTCATACCCCGTATCCATTCACTCACCGGCGCTGTTGGTTTTCCTTCTCATGAGCTCTTGCATCTGGCTGTGCTTCCTCCAGGGCAGTCCAAAGCCAGCCCACCTCTCCTCTGTCCCCTGCAATACTCTTGCCACAACAGCCAGCATGATCCTTCTACAGATTGAACATTGTCCTGGCACCTACTTTTTAAACGCAGACATGGCTTCCCATTGCTCTCAGGGCAAAGCCCAACACCATCAGCCTGGCCCATGGGGCCCCTCTGCACCTGGCCTGCTCTCGCCCTCCCCTCCAACCTCCCTCTCCTTCAGGTGCATGAACGCACCACGCTGGCCTCCCTCCCTGGGGCTTCTCCAGGCTCTTTCTTCCAGGAGCAGTTTTCTCTCCATGCATCCTCTACTCCGCTCTGACCTTCACTCCTACGGGTATCACAGCCCAACTTTCACAAGCTCTTAGCACCCCAGGTAGCATCCTCATGGTGCTTACCACAGTTGAAACTTTACATTCATTAGTGAAATTAAATCATCAGTTGCTCCCCAACTAAACTGTAATTTCTCTGTATCCCCAGTGCCTAGCAAATGGCAGACACACAATAGGTGCTCAAACAATGGTAATTGAGAGAGAGAGAGAGAGGAAGGAAGGAAGGAGAAAAGAAAAGAGAAGAGAAGAGAAGAGAAGAGAAGAGAAGAGCAGAGCCCCTGTTGCTTTTGCATTTGAGGATTGTTCTGTCTTCTGTGAGAGCGTTACTTAGGCCTTCCTGGGATGGTGAGAACCCTTCTGCTAAGACATTTCCTCCCACCCCTGACTAGGAGGGGTCTCAGAGTCTTCAAGAAGGACCCTGGGGCAGAGTTTAGGGTCACCACGAGCATGTGGTTCAGCCAGTATGCCTGGCCCTGTGCCTGGGGCACAGAATTGCAGAGTTTATGGTTCAGTGAGGAGACCAGCTTTGCAGATGGAAGGGGTGCTGCATCCCAGAAATCGGCCATGGTATTCTTTGGCATTTTCCTCTCTGGGGCAAGTCCTGGCCAGCACTGCCTTCCGGCTGAGGTCACCTGTCAACACACCTGTCCCCACTGCAGGGCTCTAGGCTCTGCAGCTGTAAATTATCTCCTGACAATTAGCCAGTTGGCTTATAATTAATGACCGCTGAGGCCACACAAATCAAGGTCAACGATCAGTTTGATCCATTGATAAAACTGTGTGCTGGATAACATACGGATCCAGAAGGCAGCCACACATTGTCACCGATAAGTCTCCTCCTACCCGCCAAGTGGGAGGTTGACAGTGAACAAGCAATAGCTCCCTGGTTGGTTTTCAGTTGAGCTTAGATTTCCAAAGCAGGGGGGAAAGGGCCAAAAAAAAAAAAAAAAAAAAAAAAAAAAAAGTTATTTTCTATTGAGACAAATGGAAAAAAATTTGATGGCAGCCAGTCATGGCTAGGACAGTGGATCTAGAATCTGGCTATCACATTCCAGGGGCTTGTGGGGTTGTGGTGTCGTTGTGTGTGTAGGTTTTAACCAAACCTGAATTTAGGGTTTGGAATAGTTGCAAGGTTGTAATGGTAGGTGGCATTTATGCTAACTGTCCCAGCTGTTTTCCTCGCCTCTGATTTTGAATGAGGCTCCAGAGGCCCTAAGGAACTGCCTTCTTTGCTGTGGACACCAGCGTCGCTGCTGCTGTGAGCAGAAGAGCTGCAGGTCTGCCCAGTGGGAGGCTCAGCCCAGTGTCCCAAGAGCCCAGCTTGAGAGGGGCTGTGTCCACCAACGGCCCACCCTCTCGCAACTGCCAGGCGGGGCTGGGGCTGCCCTTCTAGGGCTGCACTCGGAGAATCAGTGCTTTGTTCTTGGGCAACACTGAGATACAAATGGGAGCCAAGGGTGGATTCAGAGATGGGCTTAAAGATTAAAGAGAGGAGCTTCCTGGGAACAGAGGTACTGGATAGCATTAGGGTCAGCTGGAAATAAAATGGCATTAAGAACATACTGAAAGATATTCAGTCTCTGTATATCATATTGCCAGAGATCGAAAAGTTAGATGATTCAAAGTGTAGGGATAAGGCACTTGTTCATTGCTAGTGGGTGTAAAAACTGGTACCACTTCTTTGGATGGTATTTTATTTCTATCAGATTTTTTTTTAAAAGCATGCATTGCTTTGACCCATCAATCCCATGTCTAGGAATTCATTCTATCAATATACCTGTCCAAGTACTCAAAGAAGCATGCATAAGGATGTTGCAGCACCGTTTGCATCGTAAATGACTGGAAGCAATCTAAGTGCCCATCACTAGGGGACTGGTGAAGGAAGTCATTCAATTCCATCCAGTCAGTGGATGAGGCAGCCGAATTGATGTGCCGACATGGAAAGATACATTGTCAAGTGAACAAAGTAATACACGGGCAACTGTGTTGAATTAGCTGAATTGTGAATAAAAAGGAAAGAGGATGCATTTATGCCTAAGTGCTTGTATATGCATAAGTATATATTTGAGAGGGTCCACAGAAGGCTGAGCACAGGGCTTGTTCCTGGAAAGGGAACTGGAGAACTTCATTCCTTCTATACCTTCTAGGACTGTTTTTCACGAGCATGCATTACTTATTCTAAATCAATACAGGCATGCATAATATATACATCCAAACAGACCTGCATGTCTTTTAAGAGTTAGCGGTGATAACGAGAGCAAGGGTCCACGCTGGCTGTGCAGCTTCCCAGCAGCAACTCAGATATGTGGCTCCAATGACCAAACCAAGATTCACCCATCTCCAGAAATGTCCCCTCTGTCATTTAAACTTAGTCTGAATATATTTAATCAGTCTGCTTTCCTCTTAAAACTTCCCTGATGGTTCTCATACTGAAGGAGGATGAGTTTTAAATGTGAAAGAAAAGAGAGAGAGAAAGAGAGTGAGCGAGGAAAGAGAAAGGGGCCGCACAGGTTCATGAGTGTGGCCCAGGATCCATGCTGAGGGAACTTGGGGCCTCCTGAAGAGGCAACTGGGCCCGGCTCCCACCAGGGAGGGGAGAGGTGGCCACAGCAAGTGGGAGAGGGGCCAGGCTGGGGAGGGCCCCCATTGCCACAGATTAGTTCTCCATTTTCCCCAAAACTCACCTCCTGGAGCCCCTTTGGCTCTCAGCAAATGGAGCCCTGGGGGTCTGTGTCATCATCAGGCCCAGAAGAGTCTGGGGTTGGGGTAAAGCCAATCAGGGGGAGCTCAAGCTGTCCCTTCCTGTGGGGGCCTTGAACTGAGTGGGGATTGGGGGTGTGGCAGGTTCTCCCTCTCTGTTCTGGTAGAGCTGCTGTTATGCAAAATACCAGAAATGGCCTGGCTTTTTTAAAGGGGATTTATTAAGTTACAAATTTATAGTTCTGAGGCCATAAAAGTGTCCAAACTAAGAAATCAACAAGAGAATACTTTCATTGATGAGAAGTCGGTGGCATCTGGAACACCTCTGTCAACAGCTGGGAAGGCACGTGGCTGGTGTCTGCTGGTCCTTTTTCCCAGGTTGTGTTTCAATATGTCTCTGGGCTTGTCTCTATTAGCTTCTCTGAGCAAACTCTTCTCATCTCAAAGTGTCAGCAGGCATCTGGGACTGGAGCTTTCTTAAGCACTCCAGTGAACTGATCAAAGACCTACCTAAATGGGTGGGAACAAATCTCCATGGAAACATTCAATCAAGAGGTCACATCCTAATAAAAAAAGGTTAATCATTCTGCCCCCACAGGATTGCATTAAAGAATATGGCTTTTGGGGGGACATAATATGTCCAAACCGATACACCCTCAGACCCAGGCCTGACTCCCACCTGCTGAAAGGGTTTGAGGGAAACAAGATTTGGCTTTCAACACCTGAGAGAGTTAAAACTGTTAAACTACTTAGCAAGAGTCTCAAGGCCCTTCGTGTACCTCCTTGCAGACCGCTGGCTTCATCCCAGAGGAGGGCTCCCTTCTAGCCTGTCAGCCCCATTCACACACTGCCTTCTCAATATGACTGACCCAGGGGCTCCAGGAGGCTTTTATTTCCCCAGCATGTGTGGGTTTTCATCTCTCAGTATCCTGAACTATGATCATGGGTTTTAATGGCAAGTATTTCATTTTTATTTTCTTGTAGCTGTTTCTATTTCATTTTTTTAAAAATTTTTATAACATTTATTCACACACCATACAATCATCCAAAATATACAAGCAATGATTTCATTTTAATTACCATTGCACATGACGCAAGAAAATTCAGTAACCACCGTAGTGATGTATTTATTCAACAGGGTCTCATACCCTCTGCCCTGAGTTCAGAATTTGCATTTTGCTAAGAGCCTGCAATTTGGTAGATGCTTTTCTAAAAATTTACATATTTCTCTCTTTTATAGATTTTTTCCCCCAATTTATTTTTTTTTCAAATGTACTTAAGGGCCTTTGAAAGCAAATAAAAGTGAGGTTTTCTAGAATTCTATCAGAAATCGCTCTTCAGGGGTACTGAGGGTCTTGTCAGTGACTCTTTAACTGTTGTTGAGCTTAAAAGTGACCCTGAGGACCTGCAGGGCCTCAGCTGTCTTTTGAACAAGGAAGATAAACAAATTGTGTTGAGAAAAAATGTTTGTGCCGAATGCGATTTAAAGCATTGTGGTCTTTTTAAATTGTGGACCCACATGTTAGCATATGGTAATGTCCCTTTTCCTCCACCATATTGAGTAACAGAGTAAAATGATGCCCCATTTTCTTTCTGAATCCAGTACTAGATTTTGGAGACTTTTGGTAGAAGGAAGTAGAAAATGGCTTTGGGAACAGAGAGAAAGTTCATGTCATGTGTGAGTGTGTGTGTGTGTGTGTGTGTACCTGACTGTTTATGTGTGTGTGAGTATGTGTGTGTCTCTGGGTGTGAGTATGTGTGTCTGAGTGTGTGTATGCGAGTGTGTGTGTATTCCTGAACTGCTTACCTATCTCTAAGTTTGTAAACTTCCAAAGACTCCTGCGGTCACAGAAAGACCTCCTCTTCATTCTTGGCCCCAGACTAGCCATATGAACTGCTGTCGGTTCACCCAGCCATCCTCTTGACCCCAGAAGCCATGTGTCTTTCTTTCCATCTGTCATTCTGGACAGTCATGAGATGGAAACCAACCCTGAGCCTGGGGGTCACCTCTCCACAGTGCATGGCCCATGGCCCTCTGGGAATTGTAAAAATGGTTCCTGGTTTACTTCACCAAAACTGAAACTCTGCTCAGACTGGTGAGAAGCTGGTAGTTGACAACTGGCTCTCTCCAGCCACGCCAGCCACAAAGCCCTGGAGAGGCATTTTAGAGCTTAGTGTGCCTCTGGCTTTCTTTGCTATTGAGCTTCCTGGCTTTCAGGAGCGATGTCTAGATCCCACTCATCCCCAGGCTATCATGTGCAAAATTAACTCCCTTTAATAAAGCTTCAAGTACAGTCATATGTGAACCACTGAAAAAGCCTGACCTGGGTGTCTGGCAGCAGATCATAATTATGACTATGTGATTGATAGAATTAGAGCCATTTTTAAGATTAAGGAGGTTAGGGTGAAGAGTTATCAATGATGCTAGTTTTAAAAATAAACGTTTTTTGTTCCTTTTGGTTTTTCCACACCCTGGGCCCACCTTTCCCAAGGACAGGGGATTCCTTGTGCTCTTTGCGTGAAATAACCCAGGATCAGCTGGAGCCACAGGGGATTTCTTTCCTCCCTCCTCCTCCTTGCCTTCCCTCGGGGCTTTTAAACATATGAGTCTGTAGAGCTGATGTAGACTGACACATACTGAATGACTGGCTTTGGGGCAGAAAATTCTCCCTTCCTCCATAGTGGCATGTTCCGGTTTGCTAATGCTGCCGTTATGCAAAATACTGGAAATGGATTGGCTTTTATAAAGGGGGTTTATTTGGTTACAAAGTTACAGTCCTAAGACCATAAAGGGTCCAAACAAAGGGGTCAACAATGGGATGCCTTCACTGAAGAAAACAGATGGCATTCGGAAAACCCCTGTCAGCTGGGAAGGCACATGGTTGGTGTCTGCTCCGGGGTTCTTGTTTCAAAATGGCATTTTCCAAAACGTTGCTCTTGGTGCATTTTGTCCTCTCTTATCTTAGCTTTTCCGAACCAAAACTGTGGACTGATGTCAGCAAAAGTCTACTTTCAACAGCCATCTCCAAAATGTGTCTCTCAGCTGCTGCACCAAGCTCCTTCTGTCTGAGCTTTTATAGGACTCCAGTGAACTAATCAAGACCCATGCTGAATGGGCGGGGCTACACCTCCACGGAAATTATCTAATCAAAGGTGTCACCCACAGTTGGGTGGGTCACATCTCCATGAAACAACCTAATCCAAAGATTCCAACCTAATCAACACTACTATGTCTGCCCCCACAAGATTGCATTAAAGAACATAGCATTTTGGGGGACATAATGCATCCAAACTGGCACATGACACTCTGTGGAGTTGCTACTTTTAAACTCATTGTCTCTATGTTTCTTTTCAATTGGCAAAAAAGCAGATTATTCCTAATTCAAAATATGGAACATGGATACACTCAATTTTCTTTTCTCCCTTTCACATGCATTAATAACTCAGTTGTTGTCATGATAACTTGAAGCACATGAACTTGGCCGCGCCATTCCCGGTGATGGCAAGTCCTCACCGCCATCTTCACATCTGGACCCAGGTTTGATCAGCACCAAATTGTCTCTTCTGGGTCTTTTCACCTTGGCTCAGTGGGAGTCACCCAGAGAAGGAGAGTGGTGTTAACTCTTCCCTGCCCTTTGAATGTGTGTTTCTTCTTGCCTGACATCTCCTTATTGTTGAGTTTCCCTGTGCCTCAGTTTCCCCTTCCTTCTTAGTCTTACAGTCCATGTCAGTAGCCTCTTCCCCAGTGCTTTCCTTACATGTTCCCTTCCCAGGACCACCAGTGCTGTTCGCGATGCTCCGGTTGTCAGTTGCTTGAGCAGGGACAGTGCCATCTGACTTGCATGCCCCCTTGGCACAGTGACCTTTGTCCATGACTGACCACGGCAGCCAGATGGGACTGAGCTCTGGTCCTCCTTGGGCCCTGGCTTCCCAGCACTGCCATCACATCCTGGCACCTTCTCAGCACCTCGTGTTCCCTCCAGCCCATAGGTTGGCCACTTCTGCCCCTCCTCTGTCCTGCTGCTCTAGGATGGGTTCTCTAGCAGCAATCTGGGTTGAGGATCTGGGAGCAAGTCCCTTAGTAAGGAGATGCTAGGAAGTGAGGGCAAGAAGAGGAGGAGGAACCAAGGCAAAGGGGGAGGAATCAAGCCCTACAGAGGGTAGCACCACCCGGATCCCATAGGGAGCCCTCGAGTATAAATTATGCCTCTGAGATACCCTGGACCAGGCAAGGGAGCTGGGCTTTCACCCTCCCGCATCCATCGGTCCCTGGTTACAGCGCTGAGCAGGGGGACAGGGGTCACTAACACCCAGGCTATTCCTCGGTCACCCCAGGGCATCCTGCAAAGAAGAGACACAGGTGCTGGCTGTTGGAACCTGAAAGCACACTCAAAGATGGGGTGCACATGTAAACAAGGGGGGCTGGGCAGATCCCCAACGTTGTCCCTTGTGCACTAGTTTTGAAAGTGTCCATGAGAAGACAGGTCACGGCAAATGTTTCAAGTAGAGTCCCCCTGTCTGGACAAAGTCCTCCCCAATCTCCCTTACCCTGGGCGCCAGGTGCCCACCTTTGGGCAGTCAGGGCAGCATTGCATTTAAAAGCCGGGCTCTGGAATGAAAGCAAACTTGGTTTTCCATCTGTCCCTGCCACTTAGTTGTGTGGCCTTGGCAAACTATTTGCCTTTCTGGGTGGACTCTGCATCTGTGCAATCGTGACAATTCCACTGACTTGCCGGGGGGTGTGAAGGACTATTTGAGGCAATGCCTGAGCCCAGAGTCCAGCCCAACAAGTGCCTAACACTTGGGAGGTCTTAGGTCCACTCATCATTTCACACCCAGAATGCAGAAGAATCCAGGAAGTTAAAGCAAGGACTCCACGTGCGCTGGACCTTAGATTTGAACTCCTGAGGCTTTAGTTGCCTGCATCCCATCTTCACATGCTCGTCATAGCCACATACCCCCTAGACCATTCTTTCCTTTGTATTTTTCTTTAAATTAACTCTCTTTGAAAATATGTATTCATTTTTAAAGATGATTGTGTTATGGCTCTTTCATAAATGAACACAGGTATTCTTTTAGAGTAGGCATTAAAATGAATATTATATAACTATTAAAAAATTTTTGGTAGTAGTTCGTTCTTCTATGACCCACATCCTCTCGCATACCCCTGGGAGAGCTCAGACACACTCTTGGTATTCTCGTGTTTGTTCTTCCATCCTCTAAGTACCATCCACCATAGTGATGGGACTTCAACAGCCTTGGGGCTTGGGGAGCAGTTCAGTTTGGTTTTCCTAATCTTTCCATTACCGTTTCATATTTTTGATTTCTAGCATCTGCCTCTAGGCATAGAATTCGTTCTGGACTCAGGTTGCTGGTGGGCAGGGGCGGGGGATAGCTCTCTGAATTAAATGGTTGGTTGTGGCCTCGTCACCATAGTGATGTGAATTAGTGCCAGCTAAGCAGGGACTCAGGGTGACCAGTCACCCAGGACAGTCACAGGGCTGGGCCATTCCTTTGTCAGCTCTCTCGGTGACTCTCCCTCCTGGCTCTCCAGCTGGCCCCATGTGCAGCTTCCATCTCAGATCACATTGTGACATCTTGGTGGGGAAGTCCTGACAACTGTGGAACCTGGTCTACTCCGCATACCTTAGGGAAGCAGTGATTTAAGAAACAAAAGAAAAAGAGAGTCAAATAAGATCAGTAGACAGGGTAAATATTTTCTCTTTACATATCTGGTACAGAGTAGGTAATGCAAAATTTTTGATTGAATGAATACATGAATAAACAGAGTACTGAAACTGTGCTATACGATAATCATGTATCTTCTCCTTCAACCAGCATTTGCTGGGTGTTTTCTGCACTCTTAGTACCAGGTTGAGGATCAAGGAGTAGAATGATCTGGAAATGTGAAGCACATGTGGCTGGCATGTAAAGGGGTGAGCAGAAGGGTGGGGAGGAAAAAGAGAATCTGGGCAGTGTCTTTGGGAAAGATGATGGATTAGGAAATGGGAACACCATGGGAAGTCAGGAGTCTGAGTTTGGGCAGTCCACTTGGGCTGAGGGCATGTCATGGCCAATCACCAACTTGTGCACCCTCCCTGAGAGAATGGCTCCGCTCTCCCCACCCTAGAAGCACTGAACTGTGGCTCATTTGCTAAGGGTAAGCCCCAGACACTGAGCCTGTGCCGCCTGCCTCTTTGGCCCCTTGGGGTGACCCTGGCTTGGAGTAAACGTGCTCTATCTGGGAGTGCTTGCTGTACACTATATCTCTTGGCTCCTGCTTCCTTGGCCAAGCTTGCCACATTCTGAGTTAAAATAGCTCATGCTCCTTACTGGCTGGACCTTGCAGGGCTCTCCAGGGCTTGGAGTGTGGATCTGTGAGGAGAGAGCAAGTTTCTGGGGTTAGCAATCTTCCCTTGGATGGGAATCTGTCTGCAGCTCCTCAGTCCTCAGTGTACCTGCTTGGCCTCTGCCATCAGACCAGCACATGTGGCTGGCAGTGACGGAGGCTGTGCTACCTGCTCATGGCAGCCCCTGCCCGCCCAAATCAGGCGTGTCTGTGGGAAACGTTTTTGACAGCTTTAATCCTTGAGATTGAGGAGTGCAAAGTCTCTCCTCAGACATCAAGATGGGGGTGTCCTTTAGCAGAGATAACCTGCAGGGACAGAGCTCACTTGATGAGAGGTACAGGATTTGCTGCGGAAAGCTTTGAAAGCGCAAATCTTTGGGGCCTCTTAAAAAGGATGCCTGGTTTTATCCAGACTCATTGCCTTCCAAGTGATGGAATCATCTGGGAAATAAATTTCATATTAAAATATAAAACCTCCCAAGAATCCTTCCTCAAACTTCAAAGGGAGATTTGGGGCCAGGAAATCCTACCAGTTTTAACTATTCCAGGGATATTTGGAGGGGGGGTGGGGGGGAGAACAAGGAGGAAAGGAGAGCAAAAGTTTTCTCTTGGTGCCAAATCCAAATTTGGTGCTGTGCTGTCAGTCAGTCTCCAGGGCACAGAGCCTGGACTTTGGCTTTTCTAAGGCCTGGGGCTTAGCTTAGAATGGAAAGAACTAGAACTATTGGTGCAGCTTGGGGCTGCAGTGAATTGGAGGAATTAACAAGAGGTGCAGCTTGCTCCTGTCATCCTTAGGTGTACAGGGGACTCGCTGCTAACAGCTGGTCTGCATTTCGCATTGCAAAGAGCTGTCCATTTCTTTTGGAGACCTGAAACCAAAACCAAGCCAAAGGGGTTACCTCAGGTTGGGCTCCTCAGGTAGAGATTCTTGTGCATGCAATTTTTTGATGAAGGGCTCTCAGGAGAAGGGGTGTGAGAAACACAGGATGGGTCAGGAGAAGGAGTCAGCAAATGTGTGGTCTGTGCTGCCTCATCCCATGGGAACTCGAGCATGAAAGGTGTCCCTGAGTTGTCCCACCTTGAGGCAGGGGCTGGCCTTTTGGACCCCTGGATCTGGCAGGCATTGGCTGCAAACCACTCTTGGAGGGAGCACTTCCAGGCATTTCTGAGCGAGGGAGTAACCACCAGCCACGGGCAGTTCTTGGGAGAAGAGTGCACTCCGGGCCGTCAGCAGCCGACTGGGGTGGGTTCAGCAGCCCAGTTTAGGAGATCTGTGTAGGGCACCAACATGGACATAACATCATCCTGTGGTCCTGCTCGTCCTGCACGCTGGACTGGCTGCTACAAAATGCCAAGTTCTTGTCACCTTTACAAGGAAACATCATTCATCTGTTTAGGAGAGGTCCAGTTTCCTTTCCAAGCCATTCTACATCAGCAGGTTTTAGAGGTGTGTTATGGAGGGACTGGGGGTGGGGAGTATGGATACATAAGCTGATGTGGCTGGTTAGACATTAACCCTTTCCTGTCTGACCAGCCATGGGCATAGCTGCTCAGCTCTTTAGCCAGGCTCATTACAAACAAGGGCATAAAGAGCTGGTTTCATGCATTTTCCCTCAGCATGGCAACCCTGGCAAAAGTGTGGGTGGTCTGCCCTTTGCATTCGAAGATATTTTCAAGACTTGACTCCCTTGTATATGCCTGGTCTTGCCCCTGGCCATTCACTCAGGCTTCACTCAGGCTTCTCCCCTTTTCTCTGGCACTTACCTCTCTGCTATTTGAAAATGTTCATGAAAAAATGATGACTGTTCCTTCCTCAAACCCAAGTTACCATTTTCCTTCATGCTGTGATGTTCCAGGTTCTCACCATGCCCCAGATGTGGGGCTGGACATCCTGTTGTCATCGATGAGTTCTGGTCCTACTTCCAACAGATATAAGCACACATTCTGTTCTGTTGGGCTATTTGGAGCAGGGCTTTCTCATTAAAAAAATGACGTGATAGGAGAGCATAGAGATATCTGGAACATGTTTGAGACCAGTGGAAACAAGGTGAGAAGACACTCATGGTGCCGCCTCTCAGTTGAGACAAGTCAGGCATTGCCGGTGTCCCATCAGCTGGCATGGGGAATGGAAACTTTGGCCACGGGGAGTCGTTCTTTTGTCTTCTCCATGCCCTGCCTTAACCCCGTCCCTCTCCCCTCCTCGCTGCCCATTTCTCAGAGCAAGTCCAGTCTCACATCATTCCACCCTAAACAGCAACCAGCCGACCTAAATGCCGCACGGACCGATAGGCACGCTGGAATCTAAATAGTAAAAATACTCATCCACTGAGCAGAAACAGGCCAGCCCACTTAGGAACTGTGGGGCCACCGGGTGATGTGTGGGGCTCCCTGGAGCCGCTGTCATTTGATGGGACAGTTGAGAATGCCGTGTCCTGGGGGTGTGGAGGACAAGTTGCTGCCCCCCTCCACACACACACACACACACACACACACACACACACACACACACACACACACACACACACACACACACACACTCCAGCCTGCACTCTGTGGTTTGGATCCCAGTCTCTGCTGTGATTTTGCAGAGGATTCCTTTGGGATGAGCAAGGGTGTGCTTGGGGAAACAGCCGTGTTGGGTGGTTCCTGGGGTTCCCAGAAGCCAGCCCTGGCATGAGTGTTCATGTAATGGTGATTTAGAAAGTGCTTCCTGGAAAAGCTGGAAGGGGAGCAGAGGCAAGGAAAGGGGGGCAGGGAAGGAAAGGGGGACCGGGAAGGGTAGGAGCTCAAAGAAGGGCGTGGCCTCAGGCCTCAAGGGAGTCCTAGGTGAAAGTATCCCCAGAGCTGGAGCCAGGTGAGTAAAAGGGTCAGCAAGGATGCAGGCGGATCCCAGACAGTGTCCATGTCAGCTCCATTCTAGCAAATTCCAGAGGAATTTATAAGAGCCATAAGCGCACGAGATCCAGTTCTTCCTTAATCCTTAAACTCAGCTCTGTTTTAAGTTGGGATCCTTTGGAATCGCTGATGCCAACTCTTTCCACTTTACTCTTATGGGTCCCAACACATCAAGCAGATATTAGGGTAATGGCACCCTGGGATAATAAAATGTGCAAATGATAAAAATGGGTCCCCGGGACATAGAAAGTTGCTGCAGCGAAGGTGCCAGGGTGCTTTTCATTGGGGTGTGTCTATGGAAACAGGAGGACTTGAGCCAACTCCTAGCTCCTTCTTAGCCTGTGACAAATGTCAAGATGCAAATCGACATTCCCAGCACTTAAAGAAGCCACGGACTCTGAGATGCTGCCTTTTTGGGTGGAAGGGGCTAAGAACCAGTTTCGTCAGATTAGGAAGCCCAGGGACCACAAAGCTGTTCACCACCAGACCTGCAAAAGAGAGCAGAGCCCCACAGTCTGTGTGCTCCAGAATTATGTTTCTCGAGCCCAAGGCTTAGTTCAAATTCTAATCAGGAAAGCTGGCCAATTTTCGTCTTGGGTCCCATCCTGGATTCTAATGTACCATGAAATCTAATGCAATCCCACAAGTTCTTTCAGATTCCGGGTGAAGTCTTTTCTCTTGGAAAACACAAAAGCTTGAGTTTGCATAAGCAGATGCTTTATCTCTTAGAGCCTGGGGGGGAAAGGCGAACCTTGTCTAATAATTCTGGAGAGGTTTTGTGGTGCAGAAGAAAGAGCACTTGACTGCAAAGACCTGGCATTAAGAGCATACTTGCTATGTAGGGCAAGCCTCGGTTTCCCCCTCTGTAAAGCACAGAGCTCTCAGGTTTCCCCCTCTGTAAAGCACAGAGCTCTCAGGGTTACCACAAGAATTAGGAAAGACTGTGTAAGGGAAATAGTGATGTGTTAACACATTAGCAGCTATTACCATTTCCACTGGAGAACTCAGCTCTTTCTCAAGAAGAAAAACACCAAACAGCACCCACCCCATTAGAAAACAGAGTGGCACTGCTGTTACCCTCTCCACGTCTTTGTCTCTGCTTGCCTCTCCACCTGGAATTTAAATTCCACCCCTTCTTCCAGGCTCCTCTCAAGTCTGACTTGACCCGTGTAGCCTTAACCCACTGTTCTGGCTCATGCTGATACCTTTTCTTCTACCACTACTGTCTATCTGGTCCATATCTATAAACATAGATTCATTATACATCCAGTTGACATATTTGTCAACACAGATATGGATAAACCGTGGCAGATGGCATTTTCCAAAATGGCCACAGTGATAATTTGAGATCTGTATGCTTTTCCAGAATCTTGCCCTTCCCCTGTCATAAATCTAGAGGTAGAGTCTGTTTCCCTTCCCGTCGAGACTAGGCAGAACTTTTTAACTATTCTCGGGAACAGAATGCAATGGAAATGCTCTATGCAACTCCCCAAGCTAGTCATAAAAAGCCACACAGCTTCCTCCTGGCTGTCTTGGAACACATGCCTTTGTAGCCCCAATCCTTGTAGCCCCAAGCCGCCATGTGAGGAGTCACCATGCTGGGGAGATCACAGGAAAGAGGACATAGAGAAATCATATCGACATGAGCCAGCTCCCGGGTGTGTGAGCTGCTGCAGGCCAGGTGCCGGTGAGTGAGCAAGCCTTCACCTGTTTCCAGCTTCAGCCACTGTGCATTTGCAATTGCATGAGACACCGAGTAAGGACCACCTGTCAGCCCAGTCAACCCCCCCCCACCAAAGTGCAAGAAATAATAAAACATATTGTTGTTTTAAACCACTAAGGTGGTTATTATGCAGCTAATAGATAAGTAGTATATACACACATAACATACTTGCATATATGTGTGTACATGTGTGTATATGCATACAAGCATACATATGTGTGTATGTACATATATACCCATGTAAGTGTGTACCTGTGTGCATACATGTATATGCATGTTTATATACATATACACATAATTGCATGTGTATATACATATACCCATATAAGTGTGTGCCTGTACATGTATATGCATGTTTATATACATACATACATAATTGCATGTGTATATACATATACCCATATAAGTGTGTACCTGTGTCCATACTTAGATGCTTTGGGCCATATCCTGCCTCTTGCCATCCTCCAGTTTCTGTGTGTGTGTGTGCACTTAAATCTGGCGTCCTCAGCTGGAATATAAACTATGAGGCCAAAGACTTTATTATATACTTCCTTGCTATCCTCTGCCAGATTCTGAATGATACAGCAAATGAAGCAACTCCACCATGAATCTGTGACTTAAATTGATGGGGAAGCATCTGTGTGCACATCTGTTTTCCTGAAAAGCTTGCTATCATTACAGGACGCAACTGTGATGATAAAGAAATCGGAATCACTTTAGTCTTTATATCTTTCTCAAAGGAACTCTGTATCCTTGGAAAGAACCATCTGCCTGAAATAGCTGAGAATAAGCTCCCCTATCTGCTTCTCTGCCGTGGACTTAGCAGAAGACAAAGCTGCTCTCGCAGCCCTCCCTGCCTGCAGAAACGCGCCAGCTGGAGTCTCAGAGCTTATTAGACTGGACCTTGTTTCCTTGGTCCAGGAATCCCATGGGGTTCGCTGCTTCCATCTTCAGTTTAAAAAGCAGCCCCTTTGTCCATCATCTCATCTTAGTGTTACCTAGGAGATCAGAGATTTTTATGCAGACAGGTTTGGCAATCTGATCATACTTGTTTGAGATGCGCCAGAAAATTTAAACATTGGATTCTCTCATAGTCTAATAATGCTATTTGTATCCAAAAATGCATCTCAAATATTTAAAAATTCTTTTTTAAAGAATTATTATAATAAATTTTTTCTACAGAGCTATAGGAAGTTACCCCAAATGCCACGTTATATATGAGAAAAGACCTAAGGAATTAATGATCTGAACTCCTTTTCCATTCTTCAAAACGCTGCTGAGTCATTTTATCCGACCCACTTCATAAACTCTCTCCAGGAAAGATAAGCCTCAAACAGCAAAGCATATCAAATGTTGAGCTGCAGCACATCTTCAAGTACATGCTAAACCAGTCATAGGGATGGCAGAAAGGTGATGACAGGGCATTTATTTCCTTTGATAGGCCTTTTATTCAAGAGGGCCCTAGATTTGTCCTCGTTTACCACAATACAGCTGTACATTTGCACGTGGCCTCTATGCCCTGTGTCCAAGTTTATTTTATCACAAAGTGCATGCTCTTGCCACTGCCTCTGCATATTTTTTGTCTCAAAATAATTGTGTTGATTACTTTAAGGATTTCTTTGTGTACATTTTCAACTCCATCCAACCCTGCAATGAAATATAAGCACATATAAATTCATAAGATAGCCAACAGTGACACAAAATAATAATTTCTGGGGAGGACCAAGAGGTCCTTGACTTGTACCTGGGAATATAATTAAGTTCCGATACAAAAACAAAGTGAAATCTTTCCCTCCTCCTTTGTGCTGATTTTCCTCTTTACTTTGGACACAAGTTGTGGCAGATATTATTTTGGCCTCAGCTAACTCAAGAACCAAATAGAATTTTCCTTTTAAAAAATTGAACGTTAATAATTGCATGTGCTTTATGTAATGGCCAGGCTTAGTCAAACTTTTTGATTGCTGCCTTTCTTTCTTTCCTATTTCTGAAGCTTTGCAAATTTGTCTGGACTTGAAAAGCATTTATTAAACACCTCCCTTCTATTGCTGTGAATTTCAATTTGTCAGCTTCATGCAGGACATCAAAATCTGACACTTATGAGAAACATTTAAGAGAACCTTCAGATTCCAAAAGAAAGCAAAACGTGACTTCACTCCCCTGGCTGTAACTGTTTTCCAATACTATTTTGCCTCCTAACGCATGTTCTCGCCTCTGAGCCTTAGGGTGTCATCACCTGTCAGAAACATCCGAACTGCCACAGATGTTTCTTTGGAATGCTTTGACCTTGAACTATTTATAGTTGAGGGCTTTGAAATGCTGCCGCATCCCTTCCTGTAATATCTTCCTGTACCAAATGCTCTTCCTGTCTGCTTCTTAGTTTATCTGTTTAAAATCTGTCCAAAATTAGTGTACCTACCAGCCCTTTTGTATTTACCACTGGGCCACACAGTTACTTCAGGCTGCATTAGTTCTTCAATGAATGATTTAACGTGGCTAATAGCAAGCTTCAGGAACTGTTAATGTGAATTTAGTTCATTGTAAATTTTTTGCAGCAGGTTGTGATCTAGAATAAATTCTAGACTTCTGACTCCCAGTCATGGTAGAGTAGCTTGTATTAGATTAACCCTCCTGTAGGAACAATTAGGAGCTCTGGACAAAATAAAAGCAATGATTTGGATGCTCTGGAAAGTGAATAAAGGAAGCAGAGACTGAAGGTGATATGAACCTTGAAAGAGGGAAACCATAGTGAGTGAGAGCCGCACCGATTGGTTGGGTTTTTTCCCCTGAAGACACTCCCCATTACATGCCACACATGGGGAACGGAGCTCAAGGAGAAAGCAGTGATCTTATTGGGCTGAAGCATCAGACTTTGAGACTCCCAGAGCAGCTGGAAATTGACAGAAAAGAGTCACAAACAGGGAGCCCCCAAATCAGCATAAAAATTCCCCTTGAGTCCCTGGTTCTAAAAGAGGTACAAATCAAAGGAAATAATCAACAGAGATTATTTCAGAGATCACTGTTAGCAGAAGCAAGGAGTGCCAGTTATTCTTTCATTTTGTAACTTTGTCAAGCAAAGCTTCAGCGTGGGGAAATATGAAGCACTTAACGTGTGAATAAAGCTATTTTAAAAAATAAAATAAAATAAAAAGTAAAAAAGAAGCACTTATGTCTCTGTTCTCATGACCATGGCAGACATTATTAATTGATTGAGATTCCCTGCCACACTGAGCCTAGCACTCAGTCGTTACTAGTCAACTGATGAACACAGGAGATGAGACCTGTTTTCTGTCCCTGAAATTGGTAATCATGGAATAAAATCATGGGGAAAGGGAACCAGAAGGTCCTAAAAGGGGAAGCAGAGGGGAAACTGATTCTGTTTCTCACCAAATCTTTATGTTATTACCTTTCCCTTGGTAGACTGTTCCGGTTTGCTAATGCTGCTGTTATGCTAAACACCAGAAATGGACTGGCATTTATAAAGGGGTTTTATTTGGTTACAAAGGTATACTCTGAAGGCCATGAAAATGTCCAAATGAAAGCATCATCACAAGTATACCTTCACTGAAGGAAGGCCAGTGACGTCCAGAAAACCTCTGCTAGCTGGAAGGCACGTGGCTGGTGTCTGCTGATCCCAGGCTGTGTTCCACTCCTCTCTCAGCTCCTGTGCATTCTTCAAAGTCTCTCTTGGCTGCAGAACCTCCTTCTGTCTGTGAACTCTTTTATAAGACTCCGATGATTCAATTAGGACCCACCCTAAATGGGTGGGGTAACACCTCCATGGAAATTATCCAATCAAAGTCTCACCCACAGTTGATTGAGTCACATCTTCATGGAAACACTCATCTAAAGGACTCCAACCTAATCAACACTAATATGCCTGCCGCCACAAGATTACATCAAAAAACATGGTGTTTGGGGGGGACATAATACATCCAAACCGGCACAACAGACCAATAGATTTCTACAGGCTACTTCTAGTTCTAAAATTTGTTAAGTTAACATAAACAAAGAAATCCCTGATTTTGAAATCTCCAGTCAGTTAGCATGCATTCTTCATCTTCTATGGAATAAATGCATAAAGAGTGAGACTTTGTCAAGGTAGATTTCTACAGGGAATTACTGCATTCAGAAAGAACTGTTTTAAGTGCACTTTTCCTACAAAAGTATATCATGCAGCTTCCTTTCCAAGGGTGCAGAAGGAGGAACTGGCATTCCTTGTAACCACCGTGCTTCCTCTGAAGGAGCTATTTAGTGGGTTACTGCATACTGCAACTCATCGTTCTGAATTTCTCTGGATCAATAACCAGACATGAAACCATGACAGATGTAGCACCTAGATTGAACCCCCATTCATCCATTCCAAAGTCCGTCTCTAACATTGGCACCAGGGGACATTTTGAGAAACAGAGTCATGCAAGGAAGGGTATTCACAACCACAGAGCTATTTACCATAAATATTTTATTGCCTTTAATGAGAATTCATTACTGACGCAGCCCTGGGAATCCCACATGAGCCACAAATGCAAGTTGTAGACTTGTGCCCTGCAAATAGGTCTCCTCTTGTCTGCAGGCATGTTTGTGGCCAGAGAACACTGCATTTTTCATTAGATCACTGTATGTTCTACAGTAGCTGCTGGCTTGGAGACGTAAGCAGCATCGATGCGGGGGCGGGGTGCAGTATGATTGATAAAGAAATATGTTTCTAGTTTGTCAAATTATATTTCAGTGTCCTGTCAGGCCAAACGTCCATGTAACTAATGATTGGGGTTCTTTCGTTGCAAAGAATGTCTGCTCCCTTCCAGGAGAAAAGCTTGTGGGATGGTTGTTTAAAATCTCTTGCCAATAAGCACATGCCAGAAAGAGCTCTGAAGCAGAAACCGAGAAGATTCTCATGTGTGCTGGCTCAACTTCAGCCCCGTGAAAAAGTGGCAAAGGCGGGTTCCCAGCGAGCATTCAGCAGGGTGGTCCTGTGCTACTACTTGAATGGCAGGATGCATCACTTTTTGCATAAGTCCACTGAAAATTGCCCACAGGGACTGTTGCTGTTATCTGGCATCAAATTTGCCTGGATATGAAAGAGTACTCTGCTGGAAAAACTAATCTTTTCTGAAATGGCGTGGGTGGGTGGGTTGTAAAAGTACAAAATTCTTAGTTCCCTTTGTCTAAATATGGGTTTGTTAGAAGTAGACCCTGAGGCAGACTCAAGTGAAAGAGGCTTATTTGGGAGATGATTCCAAATAGGGGAGATGCGAAGTGAAACAGGGTGGGGAATGCAGACAATCAAGCCAGATGTCACATGGACAACCAGAGCTTAATCTCTCTGGGGAACTCTAGAAGACAGTGAAGAGCACATCTCGGAATTATCTCACCTGGGAGGTGAGGGAGCTGGGATATTTATATACTCACCTTCCATCCGACTTTGGTTGAGGGCTTATCCTGGGGGAAAGAAGAGTATTGTCAAGCATATCCAGCCTGTGATATGGGGGCAGAGCAGCCTGTTCTAGTTTGCTAATGCTGCAGAATGCAGAACACCAGAGATGGATTGGCTTTTATAAAAAGGGGGTTTATTTGGCTATACAGTTACAGTCTTAAGGCCATAAAGTGTCCAAGGTAACACATCAGCAATCGGGTACCTTCACTGGAGGATGGCCAATGGCGTCCGGAAAACCTCTGTTAGCTGGGAAGGCACGTGGCTGGCGTCTGCTCCGAAGTTCTGGTTTCAAAATGGCTTTCTCCCAGGACATTCCTCTCTAGCAAGCTTGCTCCTCTTCAAAATGTCACTCACAGCAGCACTGAGTTCCTTCTCTTTGAGTCAGCTCATTTATATGGCTCCACTGATCAAGGCCCACCCTGAATGGGTGGGGCCACGCCTCCATGGAAATATCCCATCAGTTATCATCTACAGTTGGGTGGGGCACATCTCCATGCAAACAACCTAATCCAAACGTTCCAACTTAATCCCCACTATTATGTCTGCCCCACAAGATTGCATCAAAGAATATGGCTTTTTCTGGGGGACATAAGACATTCAAACTGGCACACAGCCTTTCTCAGCTTTGGAGAAAACCCTCAGGAAAAGAGATACAGATGCTGGCAGTTGCTTAGCACAAAAGCGGTGGAGACCCAGGGATGTGAGCAGAGCACTCACATCTTCAAAACCTCCCCTTGTCTTTAATTCTCCCTCTCCAACATTCAACAGATTAAAGTCAAAGGAGTTATCATTTGATAATTACTTATCCAGTTCTTAGTATTGCATCTGTCATGAGCATCACCACATTTCATTCTCATTAACAGCCATATAGACTGGCATCCTTTTTATTCTCCCATTTTCCTCATTAGGAAACTAAGAGAACTCAAGGGTGGTGAAGGAGAGCTTCAGATTCAGGTCTTCAGCCTCTTATAAAACCCTGGTTGACTGTGTTAAGAAATTTAAACCACATAGACATTTGGCTGATCTAACCTTTCCCAGCAAATTTGATTGGTAAAGTCTCTTTGGATGGATAGTTTGGTGAGCCCTGCATGGAGGTTCTTGGTTACCCATGGCCTGGGGTTGCATCCTCCTTCACAGGGATGCTTTTCATGATCTTCTTTCCATGCACATGCTATCTATTTTAATCCACAACTTTCGTTCTGGTTTTTGAATGGAAGGCCATTAAGAATCAAGGAAAAAAGGTCAAGTAGATGCCCTCAATTTTCCCTTTGTGGTATAGTTGAATCAACATGCTGGAAACTCAGAACCTGGTTATGATCTCTGATCCTCCATAACATATGGGTAAACTTGGGCTGACAACTTACCCTCTTTGAACCTCAAATTTCTTATCTTCAAAATAATGGTCCCTATCCTGTAGAAGCAGTGAAAAAGCGATAACTCAAACCTGTCTTTTAGTTCAGGATACTGGAATTATTGGGAGAATTTTTAAGAGAGTTGAGGGTCTCCTTGTACCCAGGCTAACCTTTTCTCCTCCACTCACCTACTGATTCCTTCATGATAAGGATTATGCATCCTTTGTCTTTCTGGAACTAGGGTTGGGTATGGCATATGGCAAGTGTTGGCACTGTATTGATTTGTTGATAAGTTTTCCTCTGTTATGAAGACATGGTCCTGAGAAGTAGACACTAATTCAATGAAAAGATAACCTGTGCCACCCTGTATACTCCCCTGGCCAGATATTACCCTCTTTACTACTCTGGATTGCTTAACCTCACCAAGTGTAAGAGGAGGACTCTCAAATGTCTATAGCTTTTCCAGAGACTCAAGATTGAGAAAAGTAATTTGTGATTATATCCACCTTCATCCAGATTCTTTTGTGGCTAATTTTGTCGAGGAGCCTTCAGTTATGACAGATGTGTTAATTTGATCGCCAGACACTCATTAAGTGCCTGTGTGCCAGGCAATGTGCTAGGCACTGGGGGATACAGAGAAAAGTAAATATCCTCCCAACTTTAACCTCCCTTCCCCAGAATATAGAGATAAAAACCAAAAATTGCTGCAAGACCTTATGTGCAAAATGCTTTAGCGATACCAGAGACCATTTGAGCTGGTACTTTACTCAGGATGGCCTAGAATATGCTGAGTAACAAATAGCTCTCAAAACTCAGTGGGTAAAAAGAACAAAAAAAAGTTGTTGTTTTTTCTTGCTACGTATTCAAAATATTTGTGTATGTCTCATGAGAAATCCATCTTGACATGTTTCCATGAAGAATGAGACAAGAAAATGCAAGTGGTGAATCAGGCACCGGCTTTTAAAGCCTGCCTAAAAATATGACATGTTTTGCTCACATTTCATTAACCAAAGCAAGTTGCATGGTTTCAGCTAACTCTGAAGGGGACATAGAAGAATCCATAACAAGGAGAAATGGGATATTGGTGGACAGCCCTAATGGCTGCCAGAGTTGGGATCTAGTTGTTGGGAGTTTTACTGAATTGTCCTTCCCCTAATAATTCATCTGCCCCCTAATAATTCTGCCTTGTGTTTATACAAAAACCATCTCCGGAGAGAGAGAGCAGCCCTCTGTGCTCATTCACACTTCTATTTACTTGACATTTATTGTTCTTTTCCTATATCCGGGCCTGATGTAGATGCTGGTGATGGAGAGGTGAATGACAGGATTCTTGTGCCCAGAGGCTTCATGGCCTGGTCAAGTCAGAGATAAATACAGGCAAACAGATAACTGTAATACAGTTGGAAACCATTTGACAGGTACCCACAAAGAATGATGGGGCCACAAACAGAGAGGCAGGGAAGGTTCCACGGGAGGATTGTTAAGGACCACAACCAGAAGATAGAGTGTTCAAAATGATCATGCCAGGGGAATAGAGGGCAGGCATTGCAGGAGAGAGCCTGAGACAGAGAAAGTACCTGAAGAGGGAGCCTGAAGTTGCCCATCCCTCCAGTTGGGTAGGGCCAGGACCAAAGTCTTGGGGACAGCCCCAAGAGGTCAGTCGGTGGAGATGTGCTGGGTGTTTTGTTATGTAAAGGCCACTGAGATGAGTGGCCCGGATTCCTTGAGCTCAGATGTGCTGAAGGAGCAGGGTTCTTTGGGATGTGCTGGTCTCCGTCTCCTGCAGCTCCATTTGATCAACATGTGATTAGTCTGTCTAAAGTAGTCGTGGACATCCTACTGCATTTTTTTTACAAAAATGAAACAGCCAAAAAGCTTCCATCCCCTGCAAACCTCAACTGAAACTCATCAAACTCCAGCAACATGCAGGCAGCTGGGAGAGAGATTGCTGGTGCCTGGGTCAGGGTAGCTGCTCTGTTTAGTTCTTAATGGTTTCCATGGGAACAGCACTGCTTGCTCCTGCTGGCTGCCAGGGCTGGTAAGATGTACTGAAAGGAAAATTTAGGGGAAGACAGTGTTAAGACAGGAGCAAAAGGAGGCTTGGAGGATTCCATAGGTTTTGGGGGGCAACCCTTAGCTGGAAGAGGCTGTTCTATTCGCCCTGCACATGTAGCTGTCCCCAGCAGGCCACGTGGGCAGGGCAGCCCTAGCCACCTGCACAAGGCAAGCACTTACCTAACAGCTACACATGTTAATACAGCTCCCTTAGACTAAACACCATCCTGGAGAAACCAACGTCAACACAAGGTAGGCAGGAGTTGGCAAGATGTGGATTTCAACACCAACACCAGTGCCAACCGTGTCATCTGCCTGGTGCTGAGCCAGCATGTGAGTATTGTTATAATTCTTAAGAATAATGATAGGTAGCTCCAGAAATCTGGCAATAGGGATTTCACAGATGCTGTTTAAACTCTTCACAACAACCCTGCAAGGATGGCACAACACTGCCATTTACAGATGAATAAACTGGGGCTCAGAGAGGAGAATGATAACCAAAGCCCCACAGCCAGTAGAGGTGGGATCTGAGCCCAGGTCTGCTGGATTCTCAGATGTGGGCCTTTAGGCAAAATCTAGCAGCCCAAGGAAAATGTTGCGTTCCCCAAGACCCACAAGCAGTCCAGGTAAAGCCTTGATTAAGAAATGCCCAAGTCCGGCATCATGGGACTGAGAGTATCTTCTTGACCAAAAGGGGGATGCAAAATGAGACGAAATAGTTTCAGTGACTGAGAGATTCCAAATGGAGTCGAGAGGTCACTCTGGTGGACATTCTTATGCACTATATAGATAACACCTCTTAGGCTTTAATGTATTGGAATAGCTAGAAGTAAATACCTGAAGCTACCAAACTCCAAGCCAGCAGTCTGGACTCCTGAAGACAATTATATAATAATGTAGATTACAAGGGGTGACAGTGTGATTGTGAAGACCTTGTGGATCACACCCCCTTTATCTAGTGTATGGATGAGTGGAGGAATGGGGATAAAAACTAAAGGACAAATGGGGTGGGATGGGGGGATGATTGGGGTGTTCTTTTTTCACTTTTATTTTTTATTCTTGTTCTGTTTCTTTCTGATGTAAGGAAAATGTTCAGAGATAGATTGTGGTGATGAACGCGTAACTATGTTATCACTGTGGACAGTGGATTGTATACCATGGATGATTGTATGGTGTGTGAATGTATTTCAATAAAACTGAATTTAAAAAAAATAAATAAATAATAAAATAAAAAAAAGAAATGCCCAAGTCAAGATGCTATTCTTGTCAGCTGTGTGACCACCTACAAATCATAAACCTCCCTTACTCCAACCTCCATTGGAAAAATTGGAACTCTTGCACATTGCTGATGGGAATGTAAAATGGCACAGCCACTGGAGAAAACCGTTTGGTGGTTCCTTAAAAAGTTAAACCTAGAATTACCTTATGACCCGGCAATTCCACTCCTAGGTATATACTCAGAAATACTGGGAACAGGTACTCAAAGAGATACCTGTACACCAGTATTCACTGCAGCATTGTTCACAGTAGCCCAAGGCAGATACAACCCAAGTGTCCATCGATGGACACTGTGGTATATCCGTACAATGGAGTATTTTTCAGTCATAAAAATGAATGAAGTACTGGTGTATTCTACAAAATGAATGAGCCTCAAGAATATTTTTCTAAGCAAAAGAAGCCAGACACAAAAGGATGTATCTGAAATTGTATGATTCCGTTTATATGGAATATCTGAAATAGGCAAGTCCATAAAGACAGAAAGCAGATGAGTGTTTTCCAGGGGTCAGGGAAAAGGAAGAAGAATGAGTAACTGTTTAATAGGTTATGGGATTTCATTTCAGGGTGATGAGAATTTATTTTAGGGTTTTGGAATTAGATAGAAGTGGTGGTTGTATAACATTGGGAATATACCAAATGCCACTGAATTACACCCTCAAAAAAGGTTGATTTTATGTTATGTGAATTTTACCTCTATAAGAAGAAATATAACCAAATGGGAGGGGCAAAAAAGAAAAATTGCCCCAGGTCCCTTTGGATTTGGGCGTGAGGAAGCACACCCAGTGGGAGAACAGCTGCGATGGCATTGGCACAGGCCATCAAATCTTCTGGGGGCACTAAAGGCACTGCCTTGTCGAACCCCTTGTTTTGCAGATGAAGAAACTGAGGCCAAGAAGTGCTCTGGTCTAGGATGGAGCTGGGTGGAGACTTCCAGCCCAGTGCACCAGCTTCCCTTCATACGCTTTTCCCTGAGAACTGCACTAGTTTGAAAGTGATCATTTGGTGTGTGCACATGTGGTGCCGACTCTGCTTTTCCTGGTGGGGGGGCTTGCTCAATTTCTGGAAGTCAGCTTGGCAGCTGCTGTGAGACAATACAACCACCACTGGCTGCTCTGTTTCCGACCCATTGGGCCAACTGGGCAAAGCTGCCGTACTCCATCACTGGTCTGTATCCAGGGTTCATATTAAGAGTTCTTCATCCCATTAGGCACCTGCTGTGTGCACCACATTGTAGTAGAAGAGGTGGTGGGGGGAACAGCAGAGATCACTTTTCAGAGAGCCATTAGGCAAGTGGAGGTGCGGAGAGATGAAGTGCTTCACCGCCCAAGACCACATGGTGGGGCCCCTGGGATTGAGCCCCATATGTCCATATTCCCATATGAGGACGACCTTCCATGACCCCAGCAATCCCTTCCTTAGGAATATTAAACCCAACCATACCAAACTGCTTTAGAACAATTGCAAAGCAAGATCTAAAGGAATCATGAGTGGATTTGTAGACTTGTGAATATGGTGCATAGGTTTGGGAATAACTGATATAAATAAGAATTAGGGGCCTCCCCTAAACAAGCTACTGCCCCAATAAGTCTGTGGTGATGGGTCTTCCTGGTTTTCACTCCATGCTGCTGGGGGTCATCTGGCAATGTCCTTTCCTAATGAATAAAAGAAGGTTCTAACATGGTTGGAATTGGATGCTTAATATAACAAAATGGTACAGTGCTTCTCCCTGTAGTAGAAGTTTTGAATTTGGGGCCCTACCATGCTGGATTCAGAACGCAAGTCCCAACAACAGCTTCTCCTGACCTTTGAGCCTGGGCTGGGACTTGTCTCCTGCCACCTCCACCTTTTGTCCCACTGCTGTGTGTAGCTGCCTTTTTCCACAGGTGAAGATATGGCCTCTCTATCCTTACACATAACAATCCCCACAGCTCCTCCTTTCCAGTTCTTCCAGAGAAGCTTTGGAAGTTTATAGGGGTAGAGTGTGCAAGCTGTAGCAGACACCGGGCACCACCACATCCAGATGAGCAGATGGTTCGTTGAATGCACCCATGACTGTCTGGAGCTTTCTCTGGCCCTAGGACACGCTTGACTCAGCATAGGGCTAAGCAGAAGTGAGGGGTCAGTGCCTGAGGAGCAGCCATCAACAGTGATGGAGGGGTGGTAGAGGGGTGGTAGTGGACAAATGCCCCAGCTCCTGACCTCTTGGTGCATGACTACAAGGCAGATTCTACAACATCTTCCAAGGGGGTCCCAGCAAGTTTGATCCTATTATATTAGCACCTTCCCTTCCTTTCTTTCCCACACTCCTCCCCTTGGTGCTTTCTGGGATCACCTCCCAAATAAAACCGCTGGCACTCAAATGCTTATCTCAGGGCCTGCTCTTGAGAGACCCAGCCTAAGACACAGGCATTGGGACATAGGATGAAAGACCCATAACTTGGAGAGAAGGATGAGAGGGCTCACCTGTCACAGACTTATGAGGACCCCAGTTCAGTGTGTAAAAGAAACTTCTTGTGACAATTTTTTAAAAAAAGATGATACATATATGAGAGGGAACATAAATATATGTAGTCTTCCTTGCAAGTTGTGCATGGGTTCTTTGAAATTGCTATTATTTCATCATCAGTCTAATAGGTATTTTCTGAGAGGAGCTATAATGGGTGTCAAGTGGGATGGGATGTCAGGTGAAGCTTCTGAGGTAAATATTTCACCTGGACATCCTTTCCATGTTGTCATTGGCAACCAAATAAGAATATTTTTGTTGCTCTGGAAACATAATGATGTAGAAGCATTTAATTGATGCTTCTCTGCCTTCTCCCACCCCCACTCACACCCATCCTGCATCTGAGCTATTTACCTACCACAGTGCCATGGAGCAAGCCCAACAGTGCCAGCTGCTCTGTATGCAGGCTCCAGTGCTGACCCCCGCTGGAACTGCAGCTGGCATCACCCCATAGAGGATTTTTACAGCTTGTTTCATGGCCGGTGGTGGTTCAGCACTGGGGAGGCCTCCTTGATCAAGGGTGGGAGCCTGCAGCTGGGGATGGGTTATCAGACAGCCAAGACTCCCCTCCCTGAGGAGAGGGGGTCCCTGAGCCATGAGACCACAGCTTCAAAGGAAAAAGGACCTCCAAAGAGGCCCCTGAACCAGTCTCAGTGACCCCCTCCCCTCTGTCTCTCCTGACCAGTCAGGACTTTGATGGCTCACGGTGGCCTTTCCTGAACCAGCACTGGGCCCTTTGGGACATGCCCCCATACAAGGCACAGCCTCCAGGAGGTCTTTGCCAGGAGTCCCAGCGAGGGCCATATTGTAGGGTGGAAATTTCCATCTCTGACTGGACCCTTCCCCGTCCAAAAACTGAAGCCCCGCAGGATCCATGTATTCATTGTCATTTCATTCATCCCGGTGCCTATTTATTGATTTCCAAGCAGAAGTAAACTCAAAATGCCCGGATTCGGAACCCATATCCATCACTTCCCAATATGATCTCGGATCCTGGTCCACCTAATTCATGAAGCAGCAGGACGCTGGGCGTGCTGAAGGAGATCGCGAGCCATGTTGGACACAGGAACGGGTGCCTTCGCCTCCCAGATGCGCATGCGGACTGGCGCCTCCCGCCTCTCGCATTGCGCACGCGGACTGGCCCCCCTCACATTGCGCATGCGGGCTTTCGAGTCCCCGCCTCCCGCACTGTGCACACCGGCTCGTCCACCGCATGCTGTTTGTCGCCGGCAGGTGCGGAGCTTTTCCTGCTTTCCCGTTACTCCTCACGTGAGAAGCCTGCGGGATGGGAAGCCCAGAAATAGTTTCCACCCATCTATGGCAAAATGTACCCTTACGCACCCCTGTATCTCTGTCCACCCCTTCTCCTCCCTGATGACAGGGCCTCGGGTGCATGTGATCTTTTTGGTGGGCACCCACGCGGAGCAGACTGCTGGCTTCTGTTTCTGTGGGTGGTGGGAGTGGTTGTCGACATGATTAATTTGGCATTCATTCTACACCCAGCTCTGGCTCTGGGGCTGGGCAGGGCAGTAGAAATGGTGGCATTTGGACCCTGTAGTGCACCCGTGCTGAAACCCCAGTGGCAGCTACACGGAGAAATGCAAAGGAAAAGTCCTGCCGTTTCCCTCTGGTGGCGATGGTGGCAGAATTTAGATGGGATCAGTTCCCGTTTTGGGAGGAAGTCACGAGGAGAAGGACGAGGTCATAGGACAGAGTAGATTGCAAATAGATGCGGGGTGGGCGGATGTGATAACCACAGTGCCTGCGTCGCCGGCCAGCTGGGTGTGCGTCCCTCCTCCGCAGCTGGCTGTGGATCCTTGCGTATGCAAGTATGTTGGCGTGTGTTACGTAACTTTTCTGTCCCGCCGATTCCTGGTCTACAAAACGGGAACTATGTGTTTTGTTGTGAGGTCAAAGAGGTTAGAGGGCACAAAGGGCAAGGCTCTGCGCCTGCCTGGAGCAGGTGCTCAGAAATGAGTGCTCTTGCCATCACTGCATAATTTGTCTTCTTTCCCCCTGCAGAACCTTCCTGTGAACCCTTTTCGGTCCATCAGCAGCCATCCCTTTAGCAACCCCATCTCCCAAGGGTGTAGAGAATTTGCAGGAAACAAAGGGGACTCTCAGAAGAAGCAGTAGCAAAGATATATGTGGACAGTGGTGGTTGTATTTTCAGAACCAAAGTTTGGGACGCAAGGTCTGGGCAAGCCCAGGTGAACATTGGGGTCTTGTGGGTCATGAGCCAAGGCACCTGGAGCTCTGGGTGCCTGCAAGCGGCTGTGGGGTAGGGCTTTCTTCTCACCTTGGTCCCCCATCCTGGCTATGGCCCATGGAGGCCATCAGATCTCTGGGTTTGGAAAGAAAGGGAAAAGGAACATTTCTCACTTGTTCTGATCCTTATTGGACATCATAAGGAGGAGAGGAAAATCACAGAACCCTGGGGTGGTTATTTGGGCTGAAACTCATTTACCTAGAGTGAGTTCAAAGAAAAGTTTGAGGAGAAAGCCCAAGCAAGCATCTCTTGCAAGCTGAAAGCATACAGTATTCCGTGAGCAGAGAGCAAGCAAGAGAGTGGAGAAAATACAAATGGAGAAAAAATAACTGGAGGGGCTCCAGAGAAAGTCTGACTCTGTAGGCCCAGCTGCTGTCCCCCACAGTGAGGCTCAGAGTAGAGGAGCTAAGAGGGTGCTCATCAGGAAGGTTAGAGAAGTTTCCTCCAGCTCTGCTGTACACAGCGGCAGCTCTGCGTGCAACAGGCATTAGGCCTGCAGAGGGACAGTGCTGTTGTTGAGGTGACTTGATAAAATTGCTGGGATCAGTGCAGTGTCCAGAGCCTGATGGGGGACATCGACTTGTTCTGCAGACCCTCATCCCCTAACCTTGATTTCCGTGGCTTTACGTTTTCCAGGCCATGGCTTCATTGTGGTCCTTGAGGTGAAATCCTCCAGGCTTCCTCTCTTTCTTTCCCCATTCACTGATCAGAAGAACTCACAGCCTCAGCTCAGAAAAACACCTTTGCTGTTCATGACATTCTTGACTTTCCTTATTTCCCCCGATTTGTCCTACAAAGGATCACACAGACCAGCAAGTGTGAGTAGCCTTTCCTTGTACACCACAAGCCTGCACTGCACCAGCCGTAGCTCTGCCCAAGGCCTGCAAGGTGTCTTCATCCAGGGCCACCCTGGGAAACCAAGCCCAGAGTCCTTTTCAAGAAGTGGCCAGTGGCTCTTACCTTGGGCAAATCCCCTGGCCAACGAGGCTCAATCCTGAGGCGTGTTCTGTGCAGTGCCTCAGGGGACTGGGTCCCAGGTGTCCAGAGCAGTAACTCGCTCGCTTATTAATGTTGCCATTTTGGACTCTTCTCCCTTCCTGGTCTCATTTCTGCCCTCATTCACAGTACGTCCTGGAGTTACCTCCTGTGTCTTAGTTTCCCAGAGCTACTATAACAGAGTACCATGAACATGTGGCTTGAAACAGCAGACATTTATTGTCTCACAGTTCTAGAGGCCTGAGGTCAGAAACCGAGGTGTCGGCAGGGCCTTGCTCCCTCTGAGGTCTGCGGGGTTCTGACGGTGTTGTGCCACCGTCCATGCCATTCTTTGGCCTCTGGCATAACTCAGTCTCTGCCTTTGTCACATGGCTGTCTTCTCTCTCTGTCTGTGTCCACATTTCCTCTCCTTAGAGGGACACCAGTCACATTGGATCAGGACCCACTCTAATCCTGTTTGGCCTCATCTTAACTAATCACATCAGCAAGGACCCTGTTTCCAAATAGGATCACATTTATGGGACCAGGGATTAGGACTTGAGCGTACCTTTTTGGGGGGGACATCAGTCTGTGACACCCCCCACATCCTTGGCTCAGGGTCTGCTTTGGGAGGAGCCCAGAATAAGACAAGTGGCAAAAAAGAGAAGAAAGGAGGGTCTGGTAGGAAACAGCCAGGACCAGCTTGGACGCCAGTTTTATACACTCCAGGTTTTCATCTCACGGGTGTAGATGGTTTGGAAACCAGGAGGTGTGAACCGCCCTGTGGTTGAGATTCTAGTCCAGCAGCAAACGGGTCCAGTGAGAAAGGGGAATAGAGCAAAGGACCAGCAAGGGAGGTGTTGTAACAGGCAAAAGGCTGAAGGGCCCAGAGATGGGAGGCACAGTGGGAAAGGAAAGGAGGAAATGAAGGATGAACTAGAGCAGGCCCCTTAGACCAGTTTGAGGCCACGGACCCCTTTTGTCATCCAGGGAAACCCACAGACCCCTCCTCATTGGAAAAAAATTTTTTCATTTTCCTCCACTGCATACAATGTAATACATAGGATTACACAGGGAAACTGATCCTATTGAAGTGAAATTTCCAAAATTTTAGAAGATAAATTTTCATGATAGTAATACATGTGCCTTTTTACTAGCACTTTAAATCGCATATGGGTATCTAAAAAGTACCATAATGCTAAAAACATGATGAGTGAGATCTGCAACAATAAAATGTATGTGAAAGGCCTACTGGGGCAGAGGCCTGGATTCTGCTGGCACCCCTGTGGTTGGTTGCCCACATTCTTATCTGAAGGAAACACTAGATTCCAGTTAGATTCTTTTCTCCATCCAAGTCCATGAATCCCGTGTTAAAACCAGGACTGATGACACCGTCCCAGACCTACAGCACTGAAAATGTTGTCCTATGTACTGAGTCAGTTTTCTTTCTCCTTTCAGCCCTGAATGAATTCCCCAAAGACTTCTTCACCAACGAGGACAGAAGACAAGGGGCAGTGGTGCTCCATGTGCTCTGTGTAAGTGCCCATTCTTGGCTCTGCCTGGAAGGTTCCAAAGGAAGGCCTGGCTGGTGGTGGGTGGGCAGTCCTGGTGGGGGTCGTCTGACCCTTGAGGGGGTGCTCTTTAAATGTGCAGGAATCATCTTGTAAAGACCACGGGTTCATCCATTGGAAGATACCTGTATTTGTTCTTTCTTTGATATTGGTAAAAAAGCATGAACTTGTTCTCTGCCAGGTAACCTTGCTCTTTCTCTTCTCTCTGCTCCAACACCACCTCTTGGGGAGGCCTTTCCAAAATGCCACTGCCTTTCCCCTTACCCTGCTTTATTTTTCCCCATATCACTGATCACTGCCTAACATAATATTATATCTTAATTTGCTCATCTGTCAGCTTTACTCACATGTAAGCCCCATGAGAACAGGAACTTTATTTTGTTCATGGCTTAATTCCCAGATCTATTCTGGCAGTTGGTAGGGACAAAGTAAGTGCAGCCAATCATCATCATTTTCACATTCCATATTTTCAAATTTGCCTACTCACTAAAATTTATTTGTAAGCACAAAATTAATACTCATGTGCTTTCATGGTCATTCACAGATGTGCACCAAGTGGCAAAAATTTGAGTCACCCAAGCCTCACGTTCCCAGCTGAGGTTGAACTAGGCCTTGCTCTGTCTTCTTTCTTCTCTCTCACTGTAAACAAACATCCTTTTTATGGTATTACTTAGTGCCACATTCTTGACATTTTTGTGCTTTTGGTTGGTGATTTCACTGTTTTAAATGGCCCCAAGCATAGTGCTGAAGTACTGTCTAGTGTTTCCAAGTCTGTATTGTACCTTATGGAGAAAATAACATGCTGGAGTCAAGCTTCATTCAGCGTGAGTTATAGTGCTCTTGGCTATGAGTTCAGTGTTAATGAATCAACAATATGTATTAAATGATGTGTCTTTAAGCAGAAACACACATGAAACAGGTTATGAACTGATCAGTTGGTGAAAATGTTGTGACCAGGGGCTCATGGGAAACTAACTTTGTTTTTCCTAGGAACAGTGGTTCAGTACTCACTGATTCAGTGTTTGTGGCAAGTTTATAGAACATAACTACTGTGAACACTGAGAATTGACTGTATTTGTTAAATTGGTAGATTCAATGTAATGGCAACAGTCACATCGTAGATAAAATAAAAGTTTATGCCCTTCCCTTCTGGCCTCCTAAAGGTGGACATTGCTATAGAACCTTCCTCTACGGACCCAATGACTCTAAGGTCTTTAATTTGTCTTGTCCCCATTTGGAGAGTTTGGGAGAGTGTATGTGTGAAGATGTATCTAAGAAATGGCTACAGAACCGGAAAGTTCTGAGCTAAATAATGGACTGGATTCATCATTGAGCTTTCTTCACACTCTGGCATTCAGTTTCACTCAAAGTGCTCTTAATTCCATTCTGGGTTTTTATTGCTGTGACATAAACTGCCCAAATTTAGCAACATGTCCCCTAACCATTTTATTTTGCTCTTGGATTCTTTGGGTCAAGAATTCAGAAAAGACAAGAGGGAAATGCTGCTCCATGGATCTGGGGCCTCAGGTGGGATGATCTAATGGCTGGGGGTGGCACAAAACAGCAGAGTTGGAGCCACTAGGACTCAGGGTCCCCTTCCAAGATGATTTCTCCCCTCCCAGGGCTGAGTGAAGAGCCTACACCTGGCCTCTCTAGCATGGCAGGGGCTCCAAGAATGAGGGTTACAGCAAGCATGGCGGAAGCTGCATGGCCTTGTATGACTCAGCCTTGGAAGTCACACAGCGTCATATCCACCATACTCTGTTGCTGTCACAAGCCTCAAGGGAGGGGACAGAGACCTTACTTCTCAGCTTAAGGCCTGTTAGAGAATCTGTGGGCCATGTTTAAGACCCCCACACCTGGCGTAGGTTGGCCAGGCAGACCCTGGGCTCTGGAGTGTGACTGGACACGGGTCTGCAGCCCATTTCTGCTCTCCTTGCCTTGTGTGTTGCTTCTGGCAGAATATTTAACCTCTCTGGACCCAAAAGCCACCCTCACTTGACTCCCTTCCTCCATGGAAGCAGTTAACTACTCAACTCTCCCTCTCGTACACTCCAAAACCCCTGGGACCCTCCCCAAACAAAAGGCATGAGAAATCCCTTTCCGGCAAAGATGTTCTCTAAAAATACCAAATGATAACATAGAATCTCTGCAACCCTTCCATCCCTCCCTGCCCTTTAGGAGGTTTGCATGCACTTGGGCAATTAACAAGGATGCCAGCTCCCACCTTGGCACCAAGGAGGTGCCCCTGTCACCAGGCTGAGAAGATGCAGGCACGGAGTCAGATCCAGAATTCCCCAGAAGCCATTAGCACTCTAATGCCCTGACAGCTGAGATACTAGAATTCCACTCTTGCCCTAAACAGTGCAAGCCTCCGTCCTCCCCAGGCAGTGCCATCACTTGGAGTCCTTCCTCCCCACCTCCTCCTCCCTCGTGGACCCACCTAATCAACAGCCAAAGGCAGAAGAGGGTGTATTTCCCCTGGTCTTCATGAGCCAAGTTCCTGGGCAGGTGTTGGTTCTCTGGAGTAGTGAACAAAAATGAGTAATTTTCCTTTAGACACTTTCTTAAGAGTGGACCTGAGCTTCCAGCTTTGCAGGGCTTAATGACTGATATGTAATACCACCGTTAGAGCCTGCCCCAGGCCCTGGAGTCTGAGGTCCAGGCTCAGTGCCCACCCTGAGCCCATGCCCATCCCCTGTCGACCACACTCCAGGTACATGGAACCCCGGAATTCTCTGCCCACATATTCCATGCCTGCTGTCAAGGCCTGTGCAGGCCTCCTGCCTGGGTCTGCCTCTTGGAGGGAAGAGACCCTGGTGGATCAGGCTGGAACTTGCTGCCTGGTGTCTCCACACACATGCGTGTGTGCAGGTTGGAGCCAGGGTAGCATGAGGCAGAGGGTGGGCTATGGGCAGAGCACAGGGAGCCTCCATTTGTACTCTTGTCCGGGCACATGTTTGCAGGGGAGAGGGGTTGTTGGTGTCTTCCTCAAAGTTGAGGACCAAATCTTATGTTATCCTTCCTACTAGAATCTAAGCTCTCCACGAGGATTTAAGCCTCATGAGAGAATCAACTCTATGCTGCCCACCCTTGTGTGGTGTCTGGCACATAGTAGTTGCTCAGTAACTATTTGTTGAGTGGAGAAATGAATGATTCTTTTAGCCCCTTCACCTGCCATGTTGCTGGCACTTTTGGGATGCTCAGGAATTGTGAAATGAATGTTAGAAGAAAAAAGAAATGCTACAAGGGCTAATTTTTGACATTTCAGCAGCCAGCAGGAAACAGATAACTGCATGAGTCAAAGCTGTGAGAAGCTAAATACAGATACCCTGCCCTCAGCACCTAGAAGGCTTTTCCTAAGACCCTGCAATATGGTGGTGTTGGGCTGGGACCTGCCAGATGCCCGCAATACAGCCCTTGCCCTGAAGGAGTCCACCATCCTGTGAAGAGACCACCTGTGGGCCAGCACCTGCCACGTGCTAAGTTCTGACATGGCCTATACAGCGTGCTGTGGGAGCCCAGAGAAGGCAGGATCAGGGTCAAGAAGGATGAGGTTGGACTGGTCTTGAAGGATGGGTAGACATGTTCCAAAGGAGAAGGGAGAAAAGGGATTCCAGGCAGGAACAGAAGCCCCCTAATCCAAGACGTAGAATCTTGAGAGTTCAAGGAGTCTGGAGTGAGCAGACGACAGAGGTGGATGGTGGAGCACAAAAGGACCCGAGGTTAGAGAAGTTGTGGAGCCTCATCTGGAAGCACCACCAGGTTATATACTGGTGGGAAGCAGATTTCTGATGTCCACATCCCTAATCCATCTCTCCTTGACTAGGGTTGGGTCTTAATGGAGTCAGGCATGACCAGAGGGGACAGGAATGGTCTGCCCTCCACTTGTGCGAAAGACCTGGGCAGGCCACAGCAAAAGGCATAGGGCCATGTGGGCAGGGGATCTTGGAGTCTCAGATACCCCAAGGAATACCCTTGGTGAGGGACATCCAGAGCAGATGGGGGAGACTGAGTGTCATCCAGTCATTCTTAGGTCCCTGAAGAGCTGGGCCTTTCTCCTCTAGTCAGGGGATGGAGGTGGTTTAGTGGCCGTTTTGCCCAAGGGTCTGGCAGGTGTCCCATAGCCCCAGTGACAGCTCTGGAGAGCAGACCATGTGACTGTCCTTTTAGGGGCTTAACTGGCCATCATCAGGGATCTCAACCAGAGTGCCCAGACCCGTCAAATCACACTCACACCCAGTCAGACTTAGCCTTTGCCCATAAATTCACACTGCCCATTCCAGCAGAGCTCCGCGAGTTGGCTTTTCACATAAGGCGTGTAACCTTCAACTTCATTTGGGTACAGGTCTGAGGACAGAGTGGCCCAAGCCCCAAATCAGAGGACCTCCCTGCACAATCCTTTTATTTTTACTATTTTGTTTTTTTTTTAATTATGGTAACATACACATATATATGTAAAGAGTTGCCATTTTAACCATTTTTAAGTGTACAATTAATTCATTGGCATAGAATACATTAACAATGTTGTGCTACCATCTCCGCGATCCATTTTCAAGACTTTTTCATCACCCCAGACAGAAACTATGTACCATTAAACAATGACTACCCAATCTTTTAAATCTTAGATGGCAAAGCTGTCTTCTTTTTTTTTTTTTTTTCATGTAAATAATTCACTCTTTTGTGTTTGTTTTGTGGAATTTGAACTGATATTTCTGATTAACCCAACCAACTTTAATTTTCCCTTGGATATTTCTGGGGTTTTTTGTTTGGTTTGGTTTGGTTTTTGTGGATTACAAAAACCCTAAACCCTGAGATTGCACCAAAAAAGGTTTCTGTTCCTTCTGACTGTTCTTTATATAGGGGCTCCCTATGATTGCAAAAATACGTGATCTTTACATTTATCAACAATGAATATCCCCAAGAAAATATGCTTGTCTTAGAAAATTGCTTTATATCGAATCTGTTATAATGTTGTGACACTAAAAGCAGTATCTCCTGTCTTTGAGGAAATTTGCATCTCCATAAACTCATTGAGTCTCCCCCAAATAGGGAGAGAAGACTGTGAATAATTTTCTAGAACCATGGTTTATTTGTGGTTTGTTGATACCTTGTGAAATTTTGCTAATTATCCTGTCTGATGTAGATAGCTGAATCTTTGAGATTATAAACTGGGCTACCTATTTCCTTTTCCAATAAGTGACACTTTAACTAATCAGTTCAAAAAGTCTTGATCAGAATGGGTGTGGGCACCTGTCTCGCCTTCATAAATCAGACTCCAACAGCAGAACTACCCTCTGTGCACCTTGTCAGCTTTTATAATTATTCCTCTTCAGCTTGGAGCCGCCTTTTCACATTTTCAATGTAATTCCTCTCTTCAGGCTGGCAGATATTCCTTTTTGCTTGTGTGTAAGGCGGTATAAAGTATGACACACCTGAAAATAAATCCATAGCCCTTATAAAGGCAAATTCCTGATAAGTGAGTCTTACCATGGGCTGTTAACTAGTCTAGCAGTCTAGACTCAGTTTCCTGCCCAGGAAAGAAATGTCAGTGAGAATGTTTCTGAAGTGGATCTTCTAGACACGCTCCAACAAGTCCCATGGGAAACTAGGGAACGCAAAAGAGACTTTTTTATCCCACTCCCCCACCCCTACCACTGAGCGCTCAGGATAACAGCCATCTGGTCAACCTTAGGCTACCCAGTATGGCAAAAGTGACGTGTGGGAAACCTCTGGCCGTTCTGCCTTAGTCCACTGTCCAGGTGTGGGACTCTCTCATCCACGTCTCCATCTTCACCACATCTCTGGGTGTCCAGGCTCCATTTTAGGGGTTACGTGTATTGAAGGGGTAGGGTCCCACACAGGATGGTCCACTTGGGAGGTGGACACTCGGGGTAAGGAGGAGCCTGGCGCTGGACAGTCAAGCCAGCACTCCCACAGGCAGGGGTTCTCCATGGCTGGCAATGAGGCCCATGGATGTCACTCCCTTGTGGTATCCTCATGTGATGATTCCAGGGCTCAATAGGAAGGGTGTGGGTCCCTCCAGGCCCCCTCAGCTCCCGTCTACATTTCTCTTCTTCCCCCACCCAGGGAGTTTCTGTGTGGTCTGAGAATTGGGGAAACTTGCTCTGTGAGCATCCATCCAAATTCTGTCTTATTCCTAGATCAACTCTTTAAATTTGAGAATTTGCTGATTTCTGTCTTTCGATACCATGATGACCTCGTAGCTCCCCAAAGCTTTACAGGAACCTGGTTGACATTGGAAGAAGGCCTTGGGGAAAGTTGATTGGAGTGTAGAGAGAGGAGGGAGGCTATTTAAACTTTGTCCTCCCTCTGGTGTCGTGGTTATTTTCATGTGTTCCTTCGGTGTTTCCTCAATTTTGCAGCATTCCCAGCCCAGCACAGTGCTTAGATGATTTCAAGCTCTCTGTCCTTCCCTCCCTCCCTTTCTCCCTTTTTCCCTTTCTCCCTTTCTCCTTGTCCACACCATCTTTTTTCTTTCTGAAGACATGAGCTTCTGCTCCTCATACCGGGGGCTTGCAGGTGGTCCATCCTGGCCCACCTCCACCTGGGGGCCATCTTTCCCTGCCCCTGCCCTCCTAACCCACTACCTGCCTCCACTGCTCACTGTGTCATCATTCACAGCCCCCACGAGAAGTCATCTAATTGGTCCAGCTCATTGTTTCCTCCCAGGCCATGGATCGCAGGCCAGCCTATGTGTTGGCCTCTGAAGGGTCAAATCTTACTCCAGTTCAGTGTGGCTGGATGCTCGTGGCTCCCTTGAGAGCTGTCACAAGTGGGGCACATCATGAATTGAGCCTCCAAGGCCCAACCACCCCCATGCCACAGGGGAAAGCCAAGACTAATGCAGATGTGTTCTTGAAGAAACCTGAGGCTGGGGGGAGCTTTCTGGAGAGAGCCTGGGTTCCAAGTGGGAGGGGCCACCTTACTCCCAGCTTATATTCCCTTCAGTTCATGGTTGGGGCTTGGATCGCTTTGTCCTCACCCTTGTGCTCTACTGAGATTGAAGACTACACAGTCATGGGGGCTTCTTCTCTAAAAGGGGCCTCACCAAACGGATGGCATTTCCTGGGGCTTGAGCTTCATCCAGTTATGTTGTTGTTTAATTTCAATATCTGAAGGGATGGTTTCCCTGGGGGTGTCCCTGGGACTGTGATTGCTTTTATTAAGAGCCAAAGAATAAACTAATTGAAGAAGGAAGGGACCCAGGTCCCAGCAGGACTTGGAGAAGGCTCTTTCCATGCCTGCTCCTCCCTCAGCACACAGAGATGCAGCTTTACAGATCAAAGCTCCCCCTCTAACACAGCCCCAGAGGCACTTTCTGTCCTTGCAAGGCTAGTCTTTTGCTTTTATAGCTCTAAGACTCAACGTCACTGCCAGCCCTGTCCAGTAGAAGTTTCTTCAGTGTGGAAATGTTCTGTATCTGTGCTGTCCAATATGGTAGCCGCCAGCCACCTGTGGCTGTTGAGCACTTGAGGAGCAGATTCTTTGTTTTGTTTCACTTCAGTTAATTTAAATTTAAGTAGCTGCACAGGGCTAGGGTTGACCCTAAGAGGAGTGGAAATGAATTCTATTTCAGCATCTTCCCTCCCTTCGCTTACATTGTCAGCTTGAAATCAAGAAGCAGAAATGGCCAGTAAAAAAAGGGAGCCGGCCAAGAGGCCCTGCTCCACTGTTCAGTCTTAAGGGATGACCTGAGTTGAGCAATTAAACAAGCAGGGGGGCTAGAAGGAGCTGGCAGGCCACCAGGCCCACCGACACCAGAACAGGGCTATGATGTTCAGGTCACGACAAAGGAGGCCTAGATTTGGAGTCAGAAAACTTGTCTATTCTGAAAAGTTGGGTAACAAGTCACAAAACTTCTCCAGACCTCAGTTTCTACCTCTATAAAATGGGAGCACTGAGCAGGTACTCAGTAAATGTTAGGGTTTTTTGTCTTCACCTTCTCTCCACCCCCATACCCCTCTAAAGGCACCACACCTTCACACAGCACCTTCTCTCCTGGGCCCAGAACCAGAGCCTTCCAGACGCTGCAATCCCTGGGAGCATGGGTGGAAAAGAGAGGCCTCTCTGTAGCTGGCGTTTCCCCCAAGCTCAGGGATCTGGGAGATGGGGCCGCTGCAGGGGGCTGGAAATTGAAGGAGACCTCCATGATGTGGTCAGAAAGTAACCAGCAACAACTCACTCGACTGGGCAGACGTGTTTAGTTAAGGGATTTTGCCTTGGAAGAGAAAAATGGTTAAAACAGTTTGTGGAATTTGCTGTTTATTCTTCAAGAAGTGCTGAGCATGGCCTTATAAGATTTGTCCATGTCAACAAAGAGCTAAAACTGGTGTCCAGAAAGGATTAGCACAAAGAGAGTAAATGATTATGTTTCAATAGATCTTCAGTTACTCCCTCCCGTCCATGCTCACGTGTCCTAACTTACTTTGGAAGGCCCCAGTCTAACCGTCTGTGGGTTGCACCCAGGCTTGCTGGTGAATCGATCCTCCAAGACCCCTGAGCAAAATATAAAGAGTGATGGTTTAGAACATACATGGAAGGGCAGCCCACCTGAGCTGCAAGTCTCAGCTTTTCCACTTCCAAGCCACATAGCCATGCACGAGTTGCTTTGCCTTGCCTCAGTTTCCTTTTTTGTCTGGAGGTAAATACAGTGCCCTCATCATCAGCCTGCTGGGAGGAATGTGTGAGCAGCCCTTGGCACAGTGACTGGCACTGAGTGGATAGTGCCTTAGCCATATCCCCTTGGCACTTGCCACTTGTGTGCGACTTCCACCAAAATCTGTCTTGCTAGAATGCAGGGCAGCCCCAAAGTGCCACGAAATTAACAGCCCCCCGAAGTAGCATCAGACTGAGAGGAGTTGGTGGGCAATACCTCCATTCCCTGGTGCCTTGGGAATAACTAAAATGCGTGTTCTGCGCTGTCACCCAGAGTTTCCCTGGCAGGATTAAGCTCCAGTTGCCCATCTTAGTTTTCCAGGGTTGCTATAACAAATACTACATTACCAATGGCTTAAACAACAGGGATTTATTGTCTCACAGCTTTGGAGGCTGGTAGTCCAACGTCAAGGTCTCTGCAGACCAGGCTTTCCCCGAAGTCTGCAGCATCCTGGTGGTGGCTTTGCTGGCAGTCCATAAGTCAGGCTTTGCCTCTCTCACATGGCTGTCCCCTCCAACTGTGTCCAAATTTCCTTGCTTCTAAGGACTCCAGTTCATATTGGACTAAGACTCATTCTCATTCAGTTTGGCCTCATCTTAACTAATAACATCTTCAAAGATCCTGTTTACAGATAGGTTTCATATCTACAGGACCAGGGATTAAGACTCAAACATATCTTTATGGGGGACATGATTCAGTCTATAGCATTTTCCATCCCAGTAACTTGCTTGAAAACACAGCTTTATTAGCTGCCCTTCCTTCCCTGCTCCCCGACTGGTGCTTCCAGAGATCACCTCCCAAAGAAACTTCCTGCACTGGAATCTTGGTCTCAAGTTCTGCTTCTGAGGCACAGGCTGAATAAATATTACCTATTATTGTTACTATTATTATGCAAATCAGGTCCAGCTCCAAAACCTCTGCGTCTACAGGAGATGCGGAAAACTGAGACTTCTGTCCTTCTGGATATCCATAGACACAAGTTGATTTCTCATCACTTTAGAAAGAAGTTTGGGAATGAGTTTTGGAGCAGATAGTTTGTGGTTTAATCTTCTGAGGAACTCCACCCAAATGGTGGGGAGAGAGAGGTGATCTCAGGCTTCAGCACAACCCTCTCCTTCAGTTGAGAGAGCATGTGTGTTGCTTAGACACCAAATGTTTACCCAGGGAAACTGGACATCTGCCACCTGCTGGGTGGTGCTCTGCTTCATCTTATTTGTCTAATTTATTACTCAGTCCACCGGTCCCTACTCCATGTATTGTAAATGTTGGTGCTAAGCACCCAGGAGAAGCCCCACTGTGTACATTTCCTTGAGACTTTAGAATAAATGCTATCCAGAGTGAACTTCATTTTTTCTCATTGTCTCTTTTTCCTCCTGTATAATATAGAGACTCCAGATGGGCGGGGGGTGTGGGACTCAAGTTTAACAAAAAGCCTGACCTTAAAGCAAAGAAGCTCCCACTGCTGGGAACCCAGATAGGCAGTGTGGACCCCTGCAGGCATGAGTAATCTCTTTGCAGATTTGCACTGGGAAAGCTCCACTAGCCAAGGCATGTGCCTGAGGCTGGCTCCCCCAGTTCAAGTATTTCATTTGGGGGACAGTCCTGGACACATCTGGGGGAAGTGAGACAGAGAGGGGAAAGCAGCCAGTGAAAGGTGTGCTCTTGAGCAAGTCACCAGTAAGCGCAATTGGAGACTGATCCCCTTGGGGCCCACTGGGAGACAGTGTAGACTGTGCATCTCAGATGAGCCCAACTACAGTGCAAGGGAGCTGGGGTATGTATCCACCACTTCTGTCAGTGACTGCCTTGGGGGTAATTGCCTCCCGGCACCTCCAGTCCGCCCTACCTGCATCTGAGGGCAGATGAAGCTTTCAGGCAAGGGGACGGAGAAGGTCAGGTTGGAATGCTCTGGAATAGGACGTGCCAAGGGACCAGGGCAGGCACTGAGAGTGCCTGCTGCAACTCATAACTGGGCCCTGCTCAGCAGGAGCAGGCTCCCTCCCATGCCCACACTTTGAGCTCATCCTGAAAAGCCCTGGCTGGCAGACTTCCCCATGTCTCCTCCCCAGCTCCCCATCCCACAGGCCTGGAGCATGTGGTTGGGAGTCAGATGCCACAGGAGAGTGCCCTGGGCTACCTGGCTGTGACTTCCCCGAGGCAAGTTGTCAGGGGAGTCTCTCCTGGAGCTTCCAAAACAGATCATTGGAGTGAAGGTAAGAAAAGAAAGATCTGGCTTGAAATGCCCACTTGTCTGAACTGAGTTGGAGAGAGGAAGGGGTAGAAAAAGGTGTCCCTCCTGCCATCAAGTGGACTTTTTGGTGGTCTGTGGTGACCTGGTTGGGACACCCCACCTGGAAGAGCTGCTCGCCCCCCGTCAGGTGCATCCTGTCACTCCTCTGTGGCCCTCTGTCCTCGCACAGCTTTGCTTTCTAGTTCAGCCTAAATGTTTCCTTTTAACAAATAAGAGTTATTTATCAAATGTTTGCGTTTAAGACTTTGAGGGCTCCATCAAACCCCAGTCAAACAAGGTGGACTTTTTAGACGAGACCTTCTTTGAAAGACACGTCCTCAGGATACTCTCGCTTACGAGGCAGGGAAGATCAAGGTGAAGCAAGGACACAGCACCATCCCTCATCTCTCTCCAAGATGCCAGTGCTGCTCAGATAGCTTGGGCACTGCAAAATCCAGTGACAGGGGAGACCCTCTCCAGCAGGGATGTGTCTGTTTCACAATTCAGCAGTGACTCCGAGTCCTTTCTGAATATCGGCATGAAGACATAGCATCTAAACAATTATCTCCAACTTCTATTCAGTTAAATCCTTTCCCCTATGGAGGGTTGAGTGTCCCCACCATCACCCCCACCAAAGATATGTCCACTCAGAAGCTGTAGGTGTGACATTCCTTGGAAAAAGGTTTCTGCAGATGTAATTAAGTTAAGGTTCTCGAGATGAGATCATCGTGGGTTAGGGTAGATCCTAAAATCCAATGACAAGTGTCTTTAGAAGAGAAGTGGAGAAGACACAGAGAAGAAGGCCGCATGAGGATAGAGGCAGAGATTGGAGGGATGTATCTACAAGCCAAGGAAGGCCAAGGATTGCCACCTGCCACCAGGAGTCGGCAGAGAGGCACATAACTGATTCTGCCTCAGAACCTCCAGCAGGGACCAACCCTGGTGACACTTTGATTCCAGATTTCTTTCCTCCAGAACTGTGAGAGAATAAATTTTTATTGCCTTGAGCCATCAAGTTTGTGGGAATTGCTACAGCAGTCTTAGTGAGAAACTAACACATCCTCTGTCCACTGAGGTCAGCAACCAGACTCAGTCCCGCACATGAAGGGTGTTCTAGTTTGCTAATGCTGCCGGAATGCAAAACACCAGAGATGGATTGGCTTTTATAAAAGGGGGTTTATTTGGTTACACAGTTACAGTCTTAAGGCCATAAAGTGTCCAAGGTAACACATCAGCAATCGGGTACCTTCACTGGAGGATGGCCAGTGGTGTCCGGAAAACCTCTGTTAGCTGGGAAGGCACGTGGCTGGTGTCTGCTCCAAAGTTCTGGTTTCAAATGGCTTTCTCCCAGGACGTTCCTCTCTAGGCTGCAGTTCCTCAAAAATGTCACTCTTAGTTGCACTTAGGGTATTTGTCCTCTCCCAGCTTCTCCGGAGCAAGAGTCTGTTTCCAACAGCCATCTTCAAAATGTCTCTCATCTGCAGCTCCTGTGCTTTCTTCAAAGTGTCCCTCTTGGCTGTAGCTCCTCTTCAGAACATCACTCCCAGCTGCACTGAGTTCCTTCTGTTTGTCAGCTCATTTATATGGCTCCACTGATCAACTTAGACCCACCCCGAATGGGTGGAGCAACATCTCCATGGAAATTATGCAGAGTCATCACCCACAGCTGGGTGGGGCACATCTCCAAAGAAACACTGAAAGAATTACAATCTAATCAACACTGATAACGTCTGCCTACACAAGATTACAAGAAAGATAATGGCTTTTGGGGGACACAATATATTCAGACTGGCACAAAAGGCATCTAAACATGTTGTCAATTAAGGGTGGGCAGAGTTGAGGTTTGGGGATATAGCTTTGGTTTCCTAAGCTGATCCATTTTGGGGCCAGCCACTAGAAACTAAGCAGTTCTGTTTGTCCCAGACTTTATGACCCAGCCAGGAGTCCAAGCCCTTCTGGACCCCTCCCTTTCCCTGAGAAACAAGTAGTTGTCTTGCTCTTGCCAACGGCTCCTGAAAATTTTCTAGAACTATCTCCATTCCTGGTGCTTTCTTTCTTTTCATGCTAGAAGGAGTCTCAGGGGCCCCCAAAGATAACTTGCCTTTTCAATTTTCATTGAAAATTGAAAATTTCCTCAGTTTTCTTGAGGAAGTTGAAACAAGATCCCTGGGAGCTGGTTCAGAGGACATTTGAAATAAACTCTTCCACTATAAGCCAGGAGCCCAAGAAGGTGCCCATGTACCCAATTCCTTATATTTAGGGCATGTGTGCTTAGCTCCCTGTGACACTATTTTTGTTTGAGAGTCTTAATTCCTAAGGTTCTCTTCACCAAGTCTCCCAGAAATCCTAGGAGCTGTTTGCAAATAGGTTTCTTGATGACTTGCTCTTTCATCTAAAAATCGCAAAGCAAGTATACAAGTTAGGTCCAAATAGACCTTACTATTCGGCCTTTGGTTTGGAGGCGTTTTCATTGATCTGCTTGACAGCCCCAGACTGTTGCCCATGAGTGGATTCCAAAGGTAATCTTGGAATCTGTCTTGGCAACTATTTCATTAGCACTCTGATTGTTTTCATTTTATGCTCAGAGGTAGAAGCCTGAGGATTTATTCTTTCCCTTCTTGTTAGAACTGTCTTTTCCTTTGTACTGTGGACTGCAGGGATTAAGGCAGAGGTGTATTTTTGGCAGTTAGGATAATGCCCTTTGGCATCTGAAGCTCTGACAAGTCCAGCAGTTTTGGCTTGCTCTGGGCCCTCTCATCCTCTCCTGGATATTGGCCCAAATTCATTTTTCTTCATCATTTTTGTTTTGCAGTCAGCTTGGGGATGACCCGTTATTCCCCTCTGTGAGGGTAAGTGCTGGAGGATAATTATACCCTGTGCTTATATGAACGCGTGACACATCTGAACACGCATGATAAGTACATACATATGTGTATTTATGGCTCTTGTAATATTTTTTGAAGCACAATAGGCAATAATTTTTAACATGTTAGACACAACTCCTTAACAGGTATTTCTGAATAAATTTATGTATGTGTGGGGTTTTTTTGTATTTATTTATATTTAATATCTCCCTTGGCAACCCAGACAGCACTTCTTAGGCCAGTGAAGAGGGAAGCTGGGGATGCATGGAGCCTGAATATAGTTTGAAATGGAGCTCTGAGCTTTCATTCTCCCCTGCAAACCTCTTTATCCCTTAGATTTGCCATCTCAGTAATGGTCGCCACCATCCAACGAGTTGCTCAGACTGGAATCCTGGAAATCAGCCTTGATTTCTGTCCCTCCCATCCCACCCATCAGCAAGTCCTGTCCATGCTACATCCAACATGTATCTTGATCCCATCTCCTTCTGCCCATCCCCACTGGCACCGCTCTTGTCCAGGCCACCATCATCTCTAGCTTGGCTCTGCAAGAGCTTGCTGATGGGTCTCCCCTCGCATCCTTATTCCACAAAAGATCCTTTAAACACAGAAATTAGAATCAGGACTGTAGGGTCTGGTCCCAGCCTCCCTCTCCAAATTCACCTCTTCCTTGTCTCCCCCCTCTCACTGAGCTTCTGTCTCCTCGAGCTTCCTCCTGCTCCTCAGACCTTCTAAGCCCATCCCACCACCGGGATCCTGTACACCCCCTTTCTATAATAAAACCCCTTTGGCCCTAGAGACTGCTGGCTTGTGCAGTTGATCAGATTCATTCCCAGTTCTTGCTTGCATGTGAACACTCACAGACAGCAGGCCGCCTAGAAGTTTTTCTCTACTCTTTGCACTGCTGACAATGGAATCAGAGTTTTCTATTCCAAAAATGGCAAAACTTGAATCCTCTTTTCTCCCTTCGTGTAGTAAAGAGACGAGTCAGCTCGGAGAGGAATCTGTTCAAACTGGAAAGAGCTCTGCGTGACTAAAGAAATGATTTACTGTTTCATTCCTTATAAAGTTAGCTGGCCCTGATTAGAAAAAAAAACGCGTTGGAAAGGAAATAGAAGTTCTTCTGTGAATGTATTCGTATATACTTGATTCAGTGGTGGTGTGGGCATGGAGATACAGCCTGAGAAGGTGAGGGAATGCAGGCTTCCTGCACTGTAAGACCCGGTCAGGGGCTTTGGGTGTTCCCCATTGGGGTCCTTTTAATAGCAAGGTATGCAGAAGTGTGTCCTCCCTGGGTATCACAGGGCTAGACATGCTGCTTCCAGTGTCCTCAAGTCACCTGAGTGCCAACGATCTATCTCTTTCTTTGTTTGGGGGGTAGACGGGCGATGGTGCCAGGCCATTTGTCAAAGGAGAGACAGTGTGTGTGAGTGAGGATGTTACCGTCTTCAGCTTCTTGATCTCCATGACGGCTCAGTGATGGGGACACCACTGGCCAGCTATGTGACCTTGCTCCTCTGGATCTTGGCTTCTTCATCTATAAAATGAGAAAAAGATTCTCAAGGTCAAGTCCCACTCCAAGATCCATGATTTATACAGCAAAAGATGAAATGCCTTCTGGGTGACTTGAAGCATCCATCCCGGGACAGCCCTGACATCGTCCAATTCCTCAGACCCGCAGCCTCTTCTGAGTCTCTGGAAACATGCCAGGAAGCTCGATGTTCCCCGGCTGGCAGCCACCAGACAGTGCTTGGGCAGGGGGTAGAGCCAGGTTCAGTCAGAGGCCCTGTGCCTTCTCACCGTGAGTGGACAGGCTCATCTCCGTGGCTCCTGATTAAGATAAGGCAACACGACCAGTGCAGCCAAGCCAAACATCTCTAGTTGCCCCATGTAAGGAACAGGAATCCTGTAGGGAAATAATAGCTACTTCTCAGAAAATAATCATCCTGAAGGCTGGGAGCTAGATGCTAGATAACACCTGATGCAGCTTAGTGGAGGCCCAGCCAGTCTGGTCCTGCGGTCGTACCAGCTCTGCACCCATCCACACACTTCAGGATGGGGGCTCAGCCAAAGGGCCAAGTGATACCTGTTGCTCCTCTGTTGTGTGTTCAGCCACCATGGCTGATGTCCCATTTCCTTTTCCAGCCACAAATGGACCCAGTGCAGATAGGGGTGCATCAGAGGGTTTCCAGAAGTTCTAAAAAACTATCAACCAGTAGCTAGAAATTTCTTCTCTCCTACTAAGGCACTTACAAGGGGGAGCGGGAGAAAGAGAGCTGTGACATGTGGAAATATATGATGCACAATTAGAACTGTCTGATGTTTTGCTCCCAGGCCATTAAGAGAAAGATGACATAGAGGGGGCCTTCTATGTGGTGAGGGGCACCTGGTGTCTCTCCCACGCTCTCCCATTTAATCCTTCCAAGTGTCTTTAATCCTCCCCATTTTGTAAATGAGAAATCAGAGGCTTGGAGAAGTAACTCTCCCAAGGAAACTCATTGCTTATGTCATGTTTAGGCCAATGCATGTCTAAATACCTCGGGTTTAATCAAATGAAGAACTAGTTATTGAGAATGTTGTAAATAAGAGGTGCAGAACGAAGACAGGGAGGTACAGGTAAGCCCCAGTCTTTGCCTTCTGGGAGTCTGACAGCTCGTAAGACAAGGCCTGGGAAACACTGTAGAGACAAAAGGCATCGAGTGACTTTCCAGGCAGTGGCATGATAATGAGTTGGTCATCCTCCCAGTTATCCTGCCACGTGGGTGTCCTGTTCCCATTTGCAGATGGATGAATTGCCTCCCTGGGATGTAGGTATTATTATTTCCTCCATTTTACAGATGAGGAAACTGAGGCACAGAGGAATTAAGTATCCTGCCAGGGCAGTGAGCTCGTGGGTGGCAGCACTGGGGTTTGACGTCAGACTGCTGGCACCAGAGGGGGAGGCTCCTCTTCTGCACCATGACGTCAGCAGTAAAGGTGGAAGGAATTCCAGGCTTGAACAGGAGACACATTGATCCACTTTCCCAGCCTTGATTCTAGACAGGGCTCTAATAACCATGATCCCTGATTTCTGTGAGCTACCAGACAGCCCCGGAGGGCAGGTCTCAGGAGGACCCTGGGGTGGAGGGTGTAGCTGTGCTTCAGGGCCCTGTTGGTCAGCCTTCCCCCGAGACCCACATGAGGTGGGCGGGCATTAGGGGACCGGCCTGCAGCCCTCCCCATCCTGACACTGAGCGCCTGGGATCTGCCCTCCCCTCTCCTCTGTCAAATTGAGTCACCGCATCCTCAGAGTGGAGTCTCAGTCACTCCCAGGGCCCCTGCTTGGAGCCGTGACCTGCCTGTTGTCACGGAAGAGTTTCCAGATAGCCATGAGGGAGCCTTTCCACCAGTCCAGCCACCTAGGTCCATCTTGTGGAGAGGTGCAGATGATAAGGGACTAAACAGACATTCATTCATTCATTCCTGGGCACCTCCCAGAGGCCAGGCAGTACACAAAGCATGAGGAGCTCATGTGTGTGCGACACACTTGTAGCTTAGAGTCCAGTGGGAGAGACAGACAAATGGACAGGCAGTCACACGACAAGAAGGTGCTGCCCATGAGTGTGACTTGCATCACACACTGCGCTGGGGACTGTACGTGCTGTGTCTTGTTCAACCCTCAGAGGTGGCCATCACTGGACCCATTTCTCAGATGAGTAGCTGAAGGTCCAAGGTGTGAGGGAACCTGCCAGTGGTCACAGAGCTGAAGGGGCGGGTATTAATCGGTCTAATAGAGGTTGGCACAGGATGACCAGGATGTTATTCAAAATATCTAATAACTGCAGAGAGCAGAGACACTGACCAAGCAGCACAGCGAGACAACAGCTGCAAACAACCACTTCGGACAAATCAGTGCACACGAGCTGAATTTCAAAACTGCCCTGACCCTGCGTTGGGGATGGAGAAAGCTGCCACAGCAACTATCTGCTGCTGCCTAAGAAAGCACCCCAGTACTGAGTGCCTTAAAACAGCCTGTATTGTGAATCCTGAGAGCTGGGTGTGCACTGAGTTCTCTCACATAGCTGAGGCTGGAGCCATCTGGAAGGTCTGCTGAGATGCACATCCCAGAAGCTTCACTCACCTGTGTGGTGCCTTAGTGCTGCCCGCTGGGGCTTCCTCTCCCACAGAGGAGGCTGGATGCTGATTTCAGCAGCTCAGAGCTCCACTAGGCAGGGTGGGGGCTGCCCAGCGAGTTAAGGCCAACCTGGAACTGGATCAGCATCACTTCCACTGTGTTCTATTGAACAGAATTGCCACAAGGCCCACCCAGATTTAAGGGAGTGGAGAAATAGAATCCACCTCTTGGTGGGGGTGTAGTGAAGTCACCCTACAGCTGAGCCTGAGTGATGAGGGGATAATACTCTGGCCACCTTTGAAAAACACAGTCTGCCACAGCAACCTTAGAAGAGGTAGGATTTAAGCTGAACTGGGTGAAGGGGGCAGGGAAGGGTACTTCCTGCAGTGCCAAATGTGCAGGGGCACAGGGGAGAGGGCGTGGAGCATCTGTGAGTTTTCCAGGCACTCCCCTGGGGCTGAAGTGTGCCTCAGGATGGGGAATGGCAACAGCTGAGGCAGGACCGGGCTAGATCGAGCAGATCATCTGGAGCCTCCCAGGCCTAAGGCGGTTTGGTTTTAGCCTCAGGGCATTGAGAAGCCGTTAAAGGGCTTTAGTAAAGCAGGAATTGAAGCAACCGTATCTACATTTTAGAGCAGTTTTGCTGGCTATGAAATGGAGAGTGAGTGGATGAAGGCAGATAAGCCAGACGGGGTTCTTTGTGGACAGAGTAACTCGGTCTCCTGCACGCCGCCCCTTGGCTATCCTGCACCGGAGGGGCATGGGCCACCAAGCCAGGCCCTCCTCCCAGCACAGGCTAGACCCTGCTCTGGCCTTTGTTCGTGGCTGAGCAGCCCGTGTGTTGTTTGTAGGGCTCAGCCAACTTCTGTTACCCTTATTTGTCTGAGATTCTGGGAGCCTTGGAACAGCACTTGTGATAATTACAGAATCCCCACATATATTGATGAGAAACAGCTACATAAATAGCACAGCTTGGTATTTACAAAGTGCCAGTTTCTGTAAATATAAAATGTTGGCAGTTCTCGCCAAGTGGCTGGTCCCCTCTCTGTAGCCAGCACTTGTCTTACTCAGAACACTTTCTAGGGGAGGCTGCAAGTCACTCCTAACTGTGGCCAGTCTAGGGGCCTCACCGGATACAGTTCCACAAAGCAACTAATCTGAAGCCAAAGGCAGTGGCCCCCAATCTTTTTTGGAGTATGGGGACTCCTTTTTGCTATCCAAAAAGTGTCCTGACACCCCTCCACCATGTATGCCCACAGACTCCCAACCTCCTTGTAATAACTCAGACCCCCTCTTCTGGGGTTCCCTGGCCCATAGATTGGAAACCAAGGCTCATCTACAGACCTGGATCAGCATTTCTCCAAAGTGTTTTCTGAAGACACACATGTAGAAAAATAGTCATAGTTATTATGTGGGAAATAAGAATGCCTTAATCAAGTGTTTACTGTTTGTTTACTTTTTAAGTGCAGGGTTTCCCAGACTTTAATGTGCTAATTTGGACCAGGACTTGCTGTATAAGTATTAATAGCAGGGTTTCCAAAACTGTCCACAAAACTTTCTTCTTCAGTGTCTTCCAGGAATTTTGGAAGCATTCTACTCTCAGTAATGATCACCTTCAGGGCTATTAATTGATCTCAGCTCTCAAAGGAGTGGTATTGTATCAGTATGCTTTTGCTGTTTAAAAATTGAACCCAAACCTTAACAGCCATTTACTGAGCTCATGGTTCTTTGGGTCGGCACTTTGACCGGGGTTCAATTGGGTTGTTCTTCTGGCCTTTGCTGAGCTCCTTCATCTGCCTGTAATCACCGTCAGCGGCCAGCTGGCTCTGCTTTGGGCTGTGAGCTGAGGCAGGGAGAACACCTGGGCCCAGTGGTCTCTATAACTCCACCTGGCCCACCTGGGCTTGTTCGCCTGGCAGCTGGACTCGGCTCCAAGAGATCAAGCAGAAGCAGCCAGGCCTGCTGAGGCCTGGGCTCAAAACTGGCACATCGTCCCCTCAGCCACATTCTTTTGATCAGAGCAACTCATGACACCAGCTCCTGTTAATACCAATGCAAGGAGAAATGTGCACGAGAAACGGAGGCTTCCAAAATTCCTGATGGGAGGGACTTAGGGAAGTTGACTTGCTTGGAAGAATAGGCTGGGGTTATTGTCCAATCTGTGTTTGCTTAACAAAAAGAGATACGGGCCTAAATGGCATGTGTATTTGGGGTGCGGGTAGGGGGAGGGGCTAAAACCAACCTCCAATCCACCACTTGGTGCCCCTGCTGGAGGTGAGTCCAAACTTCTCTCTCCCAATAAAAATAATATTCTCAGATGTCAAAGCCCGCCAACCATAGATGCCCAGAAACATACCTGCAGTTTGTACAGAGAGTACAGAGAGTTATTTAGTGTGCTTCAGTGGGGAAAACAGACTCCAGAGATTTTAGGAATGTCTCTGTGAGGAGGGGGTTGGACTTGTGCTGCATGCCTCTAGCAGGGATGATAAAAGAAGGGGTAGACCTGGGTTGGATGGTGTCAAAAAGAGGGCACAGTTTGGTGATTATCTCAGCTTTTGTTGAGAAAGTGTTAATAGGATTTAAGCAGTGTTGTCATTGAGAAGCAGGAGCAGTCACTCAGCAGAGAAGCAGTCGGTTATTTTGGTTCTGTGAAGTTCTGTGAACTTCTGCTGAAGTTCTGTGGGGAATGTTGCGATTAGATCTCAGTGGGAAGATTTTATTTCTTCATGGGTCAGGGTGGAAATTGCTCAATAAGCGACTTTACCATGCTTGAGCCTCAGTGTCTCCTGACATTGAATTTTGGAAGCCTCTGTTTCTTGTGCACATTTCTCCTTGCCTTGGTATTAACATCTTTAATCACATTGGAGGTGTGTGAACCTCAGGAATGAATCCCCAAATGCAAAGAGTTGAGCTGGCAGGTTGCAGCTTTTGCCCTCTCCCATTGCCTAAGGGAAACAGTACACAGGGTGGACACTGCCTAGAGGAGACCCTTGGTTTGTCTTCCTTGAAAGCAGCTCATGGATTGAAAGAGGGGCTCTTGGAATACTGGACAAACCAACTGACTGTCTCCAGTAAAACCAACATGTGGCTGCCTGCTCTGCCAACCTCACAGGCCTTTGGGGAATTTTGTCGAAATCATCCAGGGAGCACTTTAAGAGGGCTGTCATGAGCACACATAGTGCCTCTGGATGAATCACAAAAGGCCAGTTACAAAAAGGTGTCCCTTCCTGGGTGGAATGGCCTCATCAGGGCAAGTAGTTTGAACTTGGATCTCCTGGTGCTCTCAGCTGAAAGGCTTTGTGCAGTTCCCAACAGTCCCTTCATTCTTTAGAAGAAAGATTTCTCTTCATTGTCTGTAGCAGAGTGAATGCTCCCCAAGAAATCTTGTGTAGCCATTATGCAGTTTAGTGCAAACGTGACATGAGACCTTTGCTTATCCTGGCTCGTGATACTCACCAGAGAATATCCTTTGCTCTTGTTCAGTCAGTCAACAAACATATCCACCTTGCCTCCTTCCTCTTTTAGCAGAGAAGTGTGAACCATCCATTTTACTGAAGCAGGGCCCATCTTTTTAGGTCCTGCCTTTGCATCAAGTTAAGGGGCAGAGTTGCACAGTGGTTACAAGTGTGGGCCTTGAATAGACCTGTGTTGGAATTCCACCTCCACCAGGGACCCACAGTGAGGCTGTGTATCTGTTAAACTGGCCTCATTTTCCTCCTCTAAGATGAGGTGATAGTAATACCTGTGACATGAGGTTGCTGTGAGATGCTGGTGCTGGAATTCACCAAGCCCTCAGTGAGTGTCAGCTCTTATTATCTGTTGTTATTCTTATCTCATTATAGAATGGAAAACGGGCAAATCATAATTCTCCTGTGCAAGGTGATGATTTTACTTTGAGCATTTTGAATTTCCTGAAAGTCAGAGGCATCTGTGTTCGTGTGCTAAGACCAAGATACATACATCTGAGAGCCAAAAATTAATGCATCTGGATTATCTGTATTAATGTTCCCCTCCAGTGATGCAAAATTGAGAGTTCACAGTAATTTCATTTGCATTGTAAATTTTGAGACTGGCCTCGCTTTGGTTAATACAGTCTAGCTTCCTTTGGGAGCCTCATATAATGAAGAGGCATACGCATAAAACTTGGAACTTCTATAGGAGCCAGGCGTTTCTCCTCTGTCCCCCATCCCAAATCGTATCTCCAAGCCATCCTTATAGACAACCCCTGGAAATCGGGCCACTCTGGAAATGTGGCCGAGCCATGGGCTGCCCCATGTGCTTGGCACAGTTGTTCACCCTTCTTCAGCTGAGTTAGGGACCCTTATCTTTTGCAGATTATACCCAGTTTTACAGGTTTCTAATTTTTCATCTGACTCTGGGTTTCTTCACTCTGCTTTCTAGTTCCTTTTATATCCTTTCCCTTCTTGCCTGGCATTTTCAAGGAAGATTTTTTTTTCTCCATGTTATTTGCCTACTTTAGAAACAGGAATCCCATTAACCACAGAACTAAAAATACCAACTTCCCCGATGGTGTCAGTCCAAGAGATTTGCTGAAATGTCACTTCTCCTCCTAAATCCTCATGTCCTCCTGCAGACTCAAGTTTGGTCGAAAGCAGAGAATCCAGTTTGAGTGTCATTGCCTGTCTCTGCTCCATCAGTGTCCCTTCCCTGGTTTGTTTCTTTATTTCCCTTTTATACCTTTTTACCCAGTGACACATTCCTAAACCTAGTGAGTGGTCTTCTCAAATCACAGTTTATGTTCAATGCATGTGTCCAACAAAGGAGGCATATCCAGAATATATTAAAAACATTTTACAAATCATTAAGAGAAAAGACAACCCCATAGGAGGAAAAAAAAGGGCAAGACTTGAACAAGCACTTCTTACAAGAAGAAATTCAAATGGCCAGTAGACATGGCTCGCCTCCATTAGCCATCAGGCAAATGCAAATTAAAAACCACAGTGCAGTACCACTACACACCCGCCAGCATGGCTAAAATGAAACTCTGGCAATCCCAAATGTTGGCAAGGATGTGGAGCAGCTGGAACTCTTGTATACTGCTGATGGGAATATAAATTGATACAACCACCTTATAAAACGGTTTGACAGTAACTTCTGAAGCTGAACATATGCATGCTCTATGACTCAGCAATCCCACTTCTAGGTATCAACAGAAATGCCTACGCATGTACACCAGATGTACTAGAATGTCCATGCAACACTGTCTGTACTAAGCAAATACTGCCAACTACCCAGATATCCATCAGTAATGGAATGGGCAGATGAATCATGCTGTGTTCATTCAACAGAACACTACACAGCAGTGGTAGTGAGTGGTGGGCAGCTACATGCAACAATGTGGTTTAAATCTTACAAACATAATATTGGGCCAGACAGAGTATGGACTGTGTGAATCCATTTATATTAAAGTACTGAAACAGGCAAAACTAACCAGTGAGGACAGAAGTCAGGAAAGTGGTTAGCCTGAGAGATTAGCCACTACAAAGCGATATGATGGCGTTTCTGGGGAACTGGTCATGTTTTCTTGTCTCTTTTTTTTTTTTAACTTTTTATTCTGAAATAATTTCAAACATACAAGACGGTTGCAAAAAATCATGCAAAACCCCATACAGAATAAATCAAATATAACCCTGATATCTAGATCCACAAACTTTAACATTTTGCCACCTTTGCCTTGTCATTCTGTCATCTGTCCATCCCTCCCTCCCTCCCTCTCTCCATCCATCCGTCACCCATCCACCTACCTATGTACCTTCAGGACATTTGAGAGCAGGTTGCACACATCATACTCCTTGAACCCATAATACTTCCATGTGAATTTCCTGCAAACAAGGATTTTCACTGACGTAGTCACCTTAAGTGCAGTTATCAAGTTCAAGAAATTTAACATTGATATTAAGCTTACTGTGTTCCATTTTTTTTCTTATGTATCGAGAACAATGTCTTTTTGAGGCTCTTCTACTCCATTCTTAGATTTCATCAAGGATCATGTATTGCATTAAATTGTCATCATCTGTTTGGTTTCTATTTTTTTTAATTGTGGAGACATATATACAACAGAAATCTTCCCATCTCAACCCCTCCTGAGCACACCATTTTGATGGGATTCATCACATTCACAAAGTTGCAGTACCCTCACCACCACCCACTACTGTCATTTTCCCTTCACCCCAAACAGAAACCCTACACTCATTTTACAATAACTCCCCATGAGTCAAAAACCATGGATTTATTATTGCATTTTATGCATTTGCCTTTTAGATCCTGTAGGAAATAAATGGAGTTACAAACCAAAAATACAATAGTACTGGTATTTTTATTTAGCCATGTCTCGATCTTTACCAGAGATCTTAATTTCTTCTTGTGGCTTCAGTCAATTGTCTAGTGTCCTTTCCTTTCAACCTGAAGAATCCCCTTTAGCATTTCTTGTAGGGCTGGTCTAGTGGTGAGAAGGTCCCTCAGCTTTTGTTTACCTGGGAATGTCTTAATCTCTCCCTCTTTTTTTTTTCCTCTTCAATTTGCATGCCTTTACTTTTTTTAACATTTTGTTTACTGTGAAATATAACATATGCAGAAAAGTGATAATTTTGAGACTATGTTTTAACAAGTAATTATAGAGCAAATTTCAAAGTACAGAATGGATTACAGTTCCACAACTTCAGTTATTTCCTTCTAGGTGTTCTAATACATCAGAGATTAAAAATAAACATCCATATACTGTTTCAGAAGTCAAAATCATTTGCAAGACCCTATATTCTCTTTTGTATCTCCTTCCTCTCATTTGATCATTCTCTCAATCTTCAGGGATATTTGGGCAATGACCACTCTAACTTCTTCATGTTGAAAGGGGGTGTTGACATGGGGAAGGGGGATGCAACTGGCTGATCTTTTTGGAGAGACAGTTTCCTCTGGGTTTTCGGGCTTATCTGGCATAGGAACAATCTGCAAGTTTTAAGTGACTGAAAAATAAACTTAGTGAGTGAAACTTTTTTAGAGTCTCACATATAGTCCTGGATATTCTTTAGTGTTTTCAGGAATACTTCTGGTTGGGACTCAGCATACTGTGGCAATCTGTAATATCTAGCTGAAGCTTACATAAGAGTAACCTCCAGAACAGCCTCTCCACTTCATCTGAAATCATTTAGTCACTGAAACTTTATTTTATTGCGTTTCTTTTCCCCCTTTTGGTCAGGAGGGCATTGTCAATCCCACAATGCCAGGGCCAGGCTCATCCCCAGAAGTCATGTCACACGTTGCCAGGGAGACTTAAACCCCTGGGAGTCATGTCACACGTAGGGAGGAGGGTAGTGAGTTTATTTGCAGAGTTGGCTTAGAGAGAGAGGCCACATCTCCTATTCCACCATGTTCCCAGAAGCCTCCCTCTCTCATTTTTGGAAGACAGTTTTGCTGGATATAGAATTCTTGCTTGGCAGTTTTTGTTTTCAGCACTTTATGTGTCTTTCTGCTGCCTTGCTACCATGGTTCGCACTTAATCTTATTGAGGCTCTCTTGTATGTGACATTGTTTTTCTCCCTTTCAGCTTTCAGTATTCTCTATTTATTTTTCATATTTGACAGTTTGATTATAACATAGTACAGTTTGGGTTTATTTGGGTTTATCTTGTTCGGAGTTTGTTGAACATCTCAGTTGTGTATATTCATGTCTTTTGTTAAATTTGGGAAGTTTCCAGCCATTATTTCTTTGAATGTTCTCTCTGCCCCTTTCCATCTTCTCCTTCTGGGACTCCCCAGTGTATATATTGTTACTCTTGATGGTGTTCCACAGGTTCTCAGGTTCTTTTCACTTTCCTTCATTGTTTCTTCTTTTCTGCTCCTCCACATAAACTCTCCCTCACTTTTGATGAACAGCTTTGCTGGGTAAAGAACACCTCTGTCAGCTGGGAAGGCATGTGGCTGGCGTCTGCTAGTCCTTTACACCTGGGTTCAAAGTGGTTTTCTCCAAAATGGAGGGAATAGGCATGCTCTCCGTCAGGCAGGTGAGGAACAGGAGAAGGACCAGTGCACCCCAAGATCCTACACCTTTTAAGTAGCCTTTTTCTTGTTTCCATGCCCTCCCTGTTACTGCAGTCCTCTGGCTGTTTGCTAAAACTTTTAGAAAGATGTTGCTGTCAGTTATTGCTAGTGTTCAAAGCTTATGTGAGGAGACAGAGTGCTAAAGCGTCTCACTCCATCATCCTGATCGGGGCAGGGCTTTGTGTTTCCTTCATGTGGTTACTGGTTACAAAGGTGTATTCAGTGTGTGGCAATTTACCAAGCTCTTCACTTATAGGATGTCCATTTTGATAAAAAAGAAAAATCCATCCAAATTCCTGGTACCTAATAAGATGGCAGGTGTGCCAGTTTGGACATACTATTTCCCCCAGAAAATTCATATTCTTTAATGCAATCTTGTGGGGGCAGACTGATTAGTCTGTTGATTAGGGTGGGAACATTTGATTAAATTGTTTCTGTGGAGATGTGATGTGGACCCCACCCATTCAGGGTGTGTCTTAATTAAATCACTGGAGTCCTGTAAGAGAGCTCACAGACAGAAGGAGCTCAGAGCAGCTGAGAGAGACTTTTGGAGAGATGCTTGCTGACCCTTAGAGATGCTTAGAGATGCTTGAAGGCATTAAGAGAGACAAACCTGGAGCCATTTTGGAGAAAACCACTTTGAAACCAGAACCCAGGTGTAAAGGACTAGCAGACACCAGCCACATGCCTTCCCAGCTGACAGAGGTGTTCTGAATGCCATCGGTCGTTCTTCAGTGAAGGTATCCTCTTGTTGATGCCTTAGTTTGGATAATTTTATGGCCTTAGGACTGTAAATTTGTAAGTTAATAAATCCCCTTTATAAAAGCTAATCCATTTCTGGTATTTTGCATAATGGCAGTTTTAGCAAACTGGAACCACAAGCCTGGCTACCCTGGAGAACAGTCAGCTTCCTGCCCTGCCTGGCTCTGGACAGCAGCCTAGAGGGAAACTGATGCTTGATTTGGGCTGGTTGCAGGGTCTCTTCACACCCATTGGTCTGAAAGCTTACCCTCTATGAGTTCAAGGTCATTCCTGGCTGTGTGCATGCATAGTGGTTAGCACAGACCCTGGGGCCCACCTGCCTTCAGTCCTGGTTCTGCTGTACTTTCAGCACTGCTTGACACAGCAAGTACCTCCTCAGCGTTTGCTGACATTATCCGCTCCATCGGAGAGGAGAGGTGACCCGTCCAAGGTCACACTGTGAATGCAGCCAGCGCAGAACTAGAATTGGCACCCGCATCTCTCAAACCCCAGAACTCGACTTCTACAGGATGTAGTCCTTCTGCCAGGAGGGGAGGGGTGGGGGCAGACAGTGTGCTCAGTGAGTATCCCGCCCTGGTCTGACCTGGGCAACCCGGAAGCAAGCCGTAGCCCACCCCATGATTACCTTTGCCTAACGTCCCCCCTCCCCCATTTGAAATGCAAATGAATTCTTTAATCCGCCTCAAAAATGTGAAAGCTGTTCCTTTATGCAAAGATGAAACCAGAAGGATCTCAGAGGCTGGTAACACCAACTTCTCCATGTGGTTACTGGTTACAAAGAAATTTACCAAGCTCCTCACTTATAGGATGTCCATTTCAATAAAAAACATGTAAAACATGTACGCTCCCAGCAGCATGTTAGGTACAAAGCCAGCCCCAAAGTGAGGCATCAACATGACATGTGGCACTTGTGGGGGGGTTAATATTGTGAGAAGACTGGGAGAGACGAATTTCCTGACATTCTGCTGCTACATTTCAATCAGTGCTGCATTCATGGGTGAGTTTGAATTCGATTTGCTTTATGCCCAAAATAATTTTCAAAAAGGGGAAAGGAAGCTGAGAAGAGAGAACAACATCTCCCGCCTTCCCTCCCTTTATACAGCAGTCTTGACCCACTGTTGTAATCATGAGCGATCAATTACTAAGTATTAAGGAAAGGGAAATCTATTTTAAGATCAGTGTGACTTTAAATCTGTTGGAAACTAGAAATGTTGAATTAACCATTTTAAAACGAGTGACAATTTAATTTATATCCTCACTCATGTCCTGTCCCCACCCCACCTCCTGTGGAATAACCCTGCAAAATTTTCCTAGGTGTCAAAAGAGAAATCTTTCATGCAATGTAGGATCTCACAGCTTTATTGAGCGATTCATGAATGGGGCAGCAGCCTATTCAGAAAGCAGAAGGCGTCTCCTCTCTCCTCCGAGAGGGTAGGAAGGGAAGCTCGTGCCGGGTGAATCCGGAAGCTAGTGAGGAAGTGTTCTGATTGGCTGGCGTTAAGTTTCCATTTTCCATGGGGTGGCGTGTCTTACAGAGCGGGGGCAGGCGTGCATTGATGAGTGTGGCCTGTTTGTCCAATCTGATCTCCTGAACTGAAACTGGTTTATCACTAGGTGTTGCTTATCTTGTTGCTAATGGTTGTGTTCCATTTTCTCAGAAAGCCCCTACGGTACAATTTTTTTTTGTCTTCTGCAAAAGCCTTACTCAAAAAGGGGTCTCCTCCTGGCGCTGTCCAATGCAGGCGGCCATTTTATTTTACTTACTGTGGTTAAAAACACAGGGCAGTGGCGAATTAGAAGCTGGCCGCTTTAGGAAATCCCCATACATATAACTCACATGTTCTTCAGATTTTTAAAACACCTTCTTACTGTATTTTCCCTTTATAATGAACACAGTTTGCTTGAGCCTTCCAGAAAAATGTACCTTTTAGGCTACAACCCTAGACAGAAACTTTTCAAGCAGAAAAGGGCAGCTTGTGTGGGTAAGAATAGTAATAATAGTAATAATGGTAGTGGTGGTGGTGAGATGTCTCTAGAAGGTGCTGCAGCCACGCTAGTACTCCTGTCACCATACACTTTTTTTTAAGGCAATAAAGGCATTTATTTGGGGTCTTAAGATTGCAGTTCAGGAACCACAGATTCAGGTAGCAACCCAAATTGTGTCCTCTGTCTCCATACACTTTTAGTGCTCTGGAAAATGGGGTTCCTGTCCCCTCCAGTACCTGCCTGCCCTTGCCAGCCGACTCCCCTCCCCTTCCTTTCTCTTTGCCCGCTTCCTTTCCTTTGCCTCTCGTAAACCCACAGGAATTTCACACATCTGTTCTTTCACAAAATATCATTAGGTATTTACTTCTTGCTAATCTGTGTGTTAGACACTAGGCAAATCCTGAAGGATAAGGATTTGGAGATGTAATCCAGGAATAGGGGACACCTGCTGTGCTGGTTTGACGCTGCTATGTACCCACAAAAGGCCATGTTCTTTTAATCCATTCCCATAGGTGCAGATCTGTTGTAAGTGGGACCTTTTGATTAGGTTATTTTAATTGAGATGTGACCCAGCCCATACAAGGTGGGTCTTAATCCTTTTACTGGAGTCCTTTGTGAGAAGATTAAGGACAGAAAAAGCCGAGAGAGCTTAGAGGAAAGCCCCAGAGAAGTAATCAAAGTCCCAGAGAAGCTGAAAGAGCCACTAAAGCCAGAAGCTGAAAGCATCGAAATCCTGGCAAGAAGGACCAGCAGACACCAGCCATGTGTCTTCCCATGTGACAGAGGTGTCCCGGATGCCAGCAGCCTTTCTTCAGAGAAGGTATCCTCCTGTTGATACCTTAATTTGGACATTTTCATGGTGTTAGAATTGTAACTTGTAAGCTAATAAATCCCCATTGTTAAAAAAAGCCAGTCCATTTCTGGTATATTGCATTACAGCAGCTCTAGCAAACCATAACATCTACCCACCTTCTCACTCCCCATCTACCTGAATTGGAGACCCCTGGCATCTCAGAATTAGAAACGGTCTAACAAATCTTGTAATTCCATTCCGTATCAAGTTTTTTTCTGGGGCTCTCAGTCATAATTTCCATAATTTCCCCATTAAAATTTAAAAGTCTTGCCTGAGATTTAAGAAACTTCAGTATCACTTTAAAAAAAAAATTTTAAAGGCAGAAGGTGCCTACCAGTTGTGTCTTCAGCCAACGGGCCTTGCAGAATGGGAGCTGGGTGCAGCCCACTGCTCTTGCCCAGCCTCTCCCACATTCTGGGGTTTGTGAGTCATTGGCTGTGCCATGCTTATCGATAATGCATCAAGGCAATCCTCCTAAGTGCAGGCTACCGGGGCTGCCTGGGGGTGCAGGGAGCAGAGGGCAGGGTGAGGAAAAAGCTCTGCTCCTGCCCTCCAAGGGTTTACAGTCTGACTGGCAAAGCATTATCAAATCAACAGGTTGGGGGGACCTGCAGCCAGGCCAGAAGCTGGAATTCAGAAGGAGAGGGCTGAGACGCACAGGACATTTTTGAGAGGCAATGCCCAGAGGAGACATGCCTGAGCTGTGTGAAAATTCCACTCCAGTTTATACAGCAACCCTAGAGAATGGGAAGTTGGGACATTGGCCATGGCATGTATGTATTAGGTACTTAAATATATATAAGTAAGTAATCACTGTGTTTGGTATCAGAATTAAGTTGCTGGTCCATCATTTTGAAAAAATAAACCTCCCATTTTGGGACTTCTTCTTTTGGAAAAACCAACCATGGGAAATTGCCTGAAAACCAGAACCAGTGCTTCACGGTGAAACCACCCCCAAAGCTCTGTTTTGGAAGTTGCCAGAGATTTGGGTTTTTCCGTGCTGCTTTGTTGCCGGTTCATATGATTGCAATATGAGCATTACAGTTTGGGTAAAATCTGGGTTTGAACTCATCTTTGTTTCCACATTTTCTCCAGTGGTAGTCACCCCAGGTTTATGGTTTCTCACCCTCAAAATGAGAGTGAGAAAAAATGGTTCAGTATATAGGTGTCAGGGGACATCTTTGCTGCTGTCATTTCTTAAGAGTTCAGCCCTGACTCCTGCTGTGCCTGTGGGGAATGAAAGAAAGAATGCGTCCAAGAGATGGCTGTTGATTAGTTGAGAGTGGAGGGCATGAGAGGGAGTTTTGAAAAGGCCCTGGGGGTCATGACACTAAGGGAGAGAAGGAGGGTGACTCATTTAGAAGAGCACCCCATGCAGGCAGGAGCTGGGCATTTCATCCATCACCCCTGAAGGTCTCTGGACCGAAACCAAGGTTCAAAGCTGGACCCACTCCTTAGCAGAGGGGCACAGGGGAAGCCATGTGTCTCAGGCTCCGTTTTCTCATCTGTAAAGTGGGGATAATGACACCTACCCTGCAGCCCTAAAGAAAGGAGTAAATTAAGGTATGCATTAAACACACTTAGGACCTGCCTGGGATAGAGTAGATGCTCAATAAATGGGATGTTTATTATAATTGCCATGATCTCATTTACACTTCAAACAAGTCAAAGAGGTGTGTCTGTCTTACTGTGTCCATTACACAGGCTCACAGCTGAAGCCCCATGAAATCACTGGTGCAGAGCCATTCATCCGGGGAGTAGCAGGAATGAGAGGTGGTCCCGGGTGTGTCTGATTCTCAAGTGGGCATCACCACCCCCGAGGTGAGCCAGCTAGAAGGAAAAGGAAAACTGATCACTGGTGGCCTTTCGCAGAGAATGTGAGCTCCGTTTTGAGATGGTATGTTGCAGAAAATGTTGAGACAGCAGTAACGCTGAGCTGTCAGTTTGGGCCTCTGGAGGGCCGGGATAAATAGCACTCATTCATTGGGTATTCAGTGAGGTCATGGTGGGTCCCAAGCCCAGTGCTGGTTCTAGACGCTGAGCCCAAGAGCTGCTCACAGGCCCCGTGGGAGGTGGAGGCAGGGGCAGTATGATAGTGCTCCCTGTGGGAGCACTGGAGGGAGGTGCTAACTCCACCTGGTGGGATGGGGGAGTTCTTCAGAGAGGAGATGGTGAGAAGAAACTCTGCATCTTTATATTCCTGGAAGGACTAGTCACATGCTTTGCGGTTGGCAGAACCCCAATAAATATAAATAAACTAGATTTCCAGGGACAGTTACCTACAGGTAATGTCTGTGCTGTCATGTGCAAAGAGGAGAGCAAAACCCTGAACGTCAGAATCCAGTCCTGCCATGGATGCAACTTATGGCTGTAAACAATGAGTTTTATTTTAACATACACTCCAAAACACTCCATTGAAACAAGCTGTGCCCCCTTCAAACTGATATCCTGGGAGATCACACATTGGTTGCAATGATGTTGCCATTATCCCAAATGTTTGCGGAACTTTTTCTTTTCAAGTAAAGTGGTTGGGTGTTTCCGAGTCCCACTTTCCCACTGGGAAGTCAAGCTCATATGTTACAGCAGTCAGACTTTGTTTGCCTGACCACCCACTCGGCTCATATTTTACCTACAAAGGACTTTTGGCCATTTTCCCAAATCAAAACCACATTCTAAGGACTTAATTTGCCACATTGGAAGTTGTTAGAAAGGATAAGCTATAGGCTCTGAAACACTCCCAATAGATTAACAGAGACACCTCAGAAATCCTTTCTCTCCCCTGAGAGGTACCCACGGGAGAAACCCAGTAGGCTGAGGAGATGCTAGAATGAACTGTTAAGGGGTGAGAAATAGAACAGCACAGAAGATGGAAGTGTTTCACCTTCCCTCTTAGTTCTGAGATTCCAGCCATCCAAGTAGAACAGCAATAGAATCAACAGGGAGCTCTAAAGGGAAAAAAAAATTTTTTTAAAAGTAGGAACAGCTGAAACTCTAGAAGTTGTGCACAGCCATGCAAGGGGAATTCTGCCCGAGTGGCACCCTTCTTGCACCAAATTAAAATTCAGGGGCTAAAAGGTTGTGAGAGGAGAGGTTGGTATCCATAACACCTGCCCCTCCATTTGGGGTGTGTCTTAGCCAAGGACAATAGCCAAATTGGAAACCAGGCATACAACTCATAACCACCAGTACACAACTCTAATAAAAGCTGTACTGAGGCCCTTAAGGTTGCCATGCAGATGTCTTCTCTGTCCCCACTGGATCTAAGGTGGCACAGTCAGCAGAACCGACAGGATGGCGTGAGTGCAGCAGAAAGGATGAGAGCCTGTGCCAAGGCAAAGCATTCTGTAACAATGCACCACCCACCACCCACCCACCCAGGACAGCACGGACCGTCGTGAACTTGGACTCTGATCTCAGATCGGCACCCTTTGAGGAACCAATAAGGGTAAAGGGAAGGGGATAGGAAGCATGGGAATGGGATACAGATGCCCCCTCCTAGCACTTCATCCAAAAATTAAGGAAAAATAGGACTGTATGAGTATATTCATAATTCAAAAAAAAAAAAAAACGTGGGGGAAGAGAGACTGCACAGGGTTTAAAATCAGTGAAGTCACAGCTCAATTGTTATGTTTAGAGTAATTAAAATATACTCAGCTCAATGTGGTGGGAAGAAGTGGGAATGATATAAGAAAATATAAGAAATGGCTCTTAACTCAGATGCTTACACTCTAGGTGGGAAGACAACACATATTTACATAAAGTTAGTAAATTCTGAAAGAGCAGATTTGGTTCGCGATTAGTTCAGACAGCAGGCGCTGCCATGCGACTCCGGGGGAAAGGGGTTCCCGGTGCCCGTGTGGGTCATGGGACATCGGGACACTTGGCTCCTTCCCACTCTTCTGCAAACCGCCCCTTCAGAGGTGACCTGGTAGAAGGAGAGAGCCGCGCTGGGTTAACTGGCCTTGCTTCCCTGCTCGTGCAGAAATCTCAGGTGAGCTGCTGCCCTCTGTGAAGCTCGTGTTTAATTAAGACTAGATAAAAGGGCTTCTTTTTCCTGACTCTTGCTTCCATGCAGAGTTGAAAGGGATCAGACAACTAGGTCAGTGCGCTTCCCCGGCCGCATGAAGGGGGGAATGTTAGCAGGGGTGGGGGTGGATCTGAGCCCGGCCGCCCGGCCACCCCCCATCCTCCGGTGCATTCGCGAGGCCACCTGCTAACCCCCAGAAGGTAGCTTTGCAGTGTTTCTGCAGTACCTGGACAAAACGCAGTTACAGGTTGAAGGCATGTACTTTTGCAGGCTCCTGGAGCATTCAAGAGAACTGTTAAGTCTTGTTTTCACTATTACTGATTCAGATTACTAGGAGGCTTTCTTTTCCTTGGAAGTATATGTCATTCCTTATCATCTGTGAAACGGGTGGTCGACCCGAGCCTTTTTACACACTCCTTCCACATTGCAAGGCTGGGGGGAGCATTTTGTGGGAGGTAATGAATCCTGAGCGTATGTGGGAGCCAGGAGCCAGGATTATCAGAGATGAGAGGAGACTTTCCAGTGACTGCCAGAAATGAGGCCAGGTTTCCATGATACCACATAAAACCAAACCCTTTGATTCCCTCTTCCATCCTTTTCTTTTTGAGTCAGAAGTTATAAATCAAATCTTGTGAACATACAACCAGAGCTGCTTCACTGAAGTTGGCCGGAAGGACATGAGCTTGGCTCCCCCACATGCTGTCACTGTCCCCTGCTCCTGCAGGGCCACGCCGTGGGACATGAGCACTGCGGGTTCATAACCACTGCCTTCATTTTCAGATGTGAAATCACACCGGTGATTTCTAAGGTCTTTTCCAACTTAAGGTGTCTCCACTTCTCTGTGGCAGAGCACTCTTGAGCCCGTGGGAGTAGACCCAGGCCTGGCCTCCCGCATCTGGCCCCTCTGCAGCATCTCCTTGCTCGGAAATTGGCTCCACCCCTCCTGCAGTTGCAGAGCCTGGAAAGCTGAGTGTCATCCACAACACCTGCCTCTTCCTAATGGATTCACCATCAGGTCCCCTTGATCCTAGCTACTCAAAATGTGGTCCATGGGCCACGAATATGGGTGCCAACTGGATCGAATGTAGAATCTCAGCCCCTACACACACACACACACACAACCAACCTACCAAATCAGAATCTGCATTTTGACAAGATCCCAGGGGTTTCCTATGCATATTGCAGCTTGCAAAGCTAAGTGGCCCTCAACTGGACTTACTTCTCTCCACCTCTCCCACCCTCTCGTCCATCAGTTCTTGCCTAGACCACTGAAGTAGCCTGGCTCCAGATGGCACAGCTCTCTGGTGCCATTCATAGTCCATAGTTCGCCATGGCATCAGGCTGAGACAAAACTGCAGCTGAAGCCACCTTTTTGTCTAGCATCTCCTCCTGTGCCATCCTGCTTCTCTCCCTCCCTTATAGGCACGCCCTTCATAAATCACTTACCCAAGAACACCAAGCTCAGGCACTGCATGGGGTCTTCCTTAAGCCCTGGCCAGGACATCCCCACAGTGAACTCCAACTACTGTGGCCTTTTTCCATTTCTTCAAAAGACAATTCTTTCTCTTTGGAGTTTAATTACTCATCCCTCAGCTCTCAGACCTCCCCTGACACCCAGATCAGATTGCACCCCCTGGCTGTGTGAGCTGATAGCACTCTGTGCATCTCCTGTATAGCTATTTCACCACATGTAATGATACATTTATTTGTGAGATTATTTGATCAACACCTCTCTTCCTATTCGTATGTAATCTTCATCAGAGTAGAGGTCATGTCATTTTTCATTCATTCTCCATCCCGAGGGACTCAGTGCCTGACACATCGTGGATGCCCAGTAAGCATTAAGCTGAATGAAAGAAGCAAAGTATAATGGACTTGATGCTAAATGATTCCAGTTATATGAATTTCTAGGAAAGGCAAAACTATTGAGGCAGAAGGCAGATAAGTGGTTTTCTGGGGCTGTAGGCAGGAGTGAGGATTGACTGCAGGTGGTCATCAAGAAACTTTTTGGAGTGATGGAAATATTGTAAAACTGGACTGGAGATGGTTGCACAACTGTATAAAATTACTAAAAATCATCCAACTGAACAGTTTACAATGGGTGAATTTTATAGTATGCAATAAAATTGCAATAAACCTATTCAAAAAATAGAATGGAGTAGAATGGATTGGAGTGGAGTGGAATGGAATGAATGGGTTGGAGTGGAATGGATAGGAGCAGGATGGGATGAGGTGGAATGGAGTGGAATGGATGGATTGGAGTGGAGTGGAATGGAATGGGTTGGAATGGAATGGAATGGAGTGGAGTAGGATGGAGTGGAATGGAGTGGAGTGGAAGCAACCAGGATCTCACAGGTGACTGTATCAAATGGCTGCTGTCATGCTCCTTTTCTCTCTCCTGCTTCCTGTAAAGAGATGTGCATGCTCAGCAGGAGCTGGTTGAATGATCAGGCCAGAAACATTCCCTCCCCTGCTCTTCCCCTTGCCCTGAGCAGAACTCAGATGCCACAGATGCTGACACTGCGGTTCCTTTGACAGCATCCCAGAGCCAGAGCAAGAGAAAGATTCATGATTTCTAATAACCCTCTGCCCTGGTTATAGCTCCATCCTCTCTCTAATTAGAGAGGTGTCCTTTGGGCACAGCCTAGAAATCAGGACATCTCTGTAGCTATCACTGCATAGTTTAGCAAAATAATCAATATTGGGAAATGTGGCATGGTCAATAATTTTCCCCCCAGATCAACAGAATTGCCTAGCCAATTTTAATTATTTTAGAATTCTTCTTCTGACTGCATTTTCTCCTCTGAGTTTACAAGGCTATCTCAGTCAGCATGCAGATTCCACCAGGCCCCCTAAGTGAAGGATTGTAGCCTAACTGGCTTTCAGCCTTTATCTGTTCTGATCCCAGGAGCCTTAAATGGTGTTAAATATCTACAGTGTCCCCTCTGCTTTCAAGGAGCACACTTCTCACAATTTAGAAGACCTGCCTTGGGCTCCAGTGTAAGTGCTCTGTTACTGACCTTTGTAAGCAAAATTTCAGTGTGCCCTATAAGAATTGAAGCTTCTCACAAAGGAGTGAGGAAAAAGGAAACCCAGTGAGCTGTCTGGGGGAGAGGAAGGGGTGGCAGCAGTACTTTAGGAAAACTCTCCTAGCTCATGCAGTGAGGCCACTGAACAACTGGAAATTGAAAAGAATTCTACCTTCTCATGTAGCAACAAAACCACAATTAGAGAGAAACACGTTTAAGTTGTGCACAAATGTGTGTGTGTGTAAAAGGAAGTGGAAAATACATTTCTACCTTTTATTTTGAACTTAAAGAATAGCTAGAGTGCAGATACGATGTCAGATAGCACATCATAAAATTAGGTTTTCAGCCAATATATTTTGCTTTTGCCTTTGCACAAGGAGATTTGATCCCTGGTCTTCAATCTGTGACTGCTAGACCCTTATTTTGTAACCTCTGTGGAACTGTAACCTGTAAGTCTAGTTGAGAGGAAGTGCCTTGAAAGCTGTAATCAATTAAGGAACCATATTGAAAAACTTAAAAAGAGGCAGTAATTAAGAACAAATGAGGCTAAGGGTGAATGTGGATCTACTAAGTTGGCAATGACATCTGAAAGCGTATGAGAAAGAGTGGGGAGAGGAGAGGAGGAGAACATGGGCATGGAGCAAATGGACTCTGCATACTTAGGGTCACTGCAGGGAACAGAAAACTCTGCTAATAATGGCTAAAATTCCCAGGTGCCTATTTTTCTCTAGGAAAAGGAGTCAGAAGCAACCAATCCAAGGGTTAGTGGTCCTCATGGTTTCAAGATGGAGACTCTGTTCATGGTCAGATGATTGTTGCAGTCAGGGTGTTAGATGGAATAAACTGGGAAGGCAAGAAGTAGGGGTCATGGTGGAATGCATGAATCTGAGATTGCAGGAGGGCCTGTAAGCATGACTGATGACTAAGTCTACTATGGCATGACTGTGGAAGAGAGTGCCTGAGGTAGGACGGAAGATGTCAAGCAACCGAGAGGCAAGGTATTAAAAAGATCATCTACAAGTGTATTGAAATCACCAAAAATTAAAACAGGAGTAGTATTTTAAAATTAATTATCACTCCTGCCCCCCTCGTCCATCCTGCAAACATATACCCTTTCGTCGCCTTGGTGATGGAGGTAGACAAAGAAATTCCTTGGTGGCATTGCTAGAACATGCCATGGTTGTCTTGTTTTTCTGCACGCACTGTGTCCTTCTAGCCTCCTCTGGAGATATCTCTTCCCCTGTGCTGGAGGGTTAGCTGACCCCTAGCCTGGGAGGGCTCTGCTTTTCCCAATCCATTGCATGCTCCTTTGGCTTCTGGGGACTAATACTCCTCTCTTGCTGTGAGTCCACTCTGTGAAACACGCCAACATCTTTCCTCCTAATGAGCCCTAGACTCCATTTCAAGAGGCTCTTCCTTCCCTTTGTTCCCTAGAGAACCAGTCTGACCTCAGCTGCCTGAGCCAGTCTTAGGGCTCGTACTACATCAAAATCTCTCAAAAGCCAAAAAGTAAAAAATTAAAATAAAAAAAATTCAAAAGCTGACTTTTGCTGATTGTGCAAGAAGTTACTCACTTCATGAGTAACTTTTCATTGCTGCTTGCTCTTTTTGGTCACCTGGGAACTATTTTCTATTTAGTTATCCATTACTAAAAGATTTGTTTCTTCCAAGATCCACCTTTAGGAAAACTTTCTTTTTTTCTCTCCGAATCGTCACTCATTGTTAGTGCATTCCTGGGTATATTCCTCCCCAGACAGTAAGGGCCCAAAATCTCCAGCTGACCCACCTGTTCTTGGTGTTTCTGTGTAAAATAAACTCATTTCTATAATGTTTCCATTTACACCCCTGGCCTAATAACTGGGTGTCGTGGGTTGAATTGTGTCCCCCAAAATATATGATCAACTCCTAACCCCACCACTTTATGGTACCTGTAAATGTGACCTTATTTGGAAGTTGTGTCTTGGCAGATATAATTAAGTTAAGATGAGGCCATCCTGGATTGTGGTGGGCCCTTATAAGGTGGTGTTCTTATAAGAAGTGGGAAGTTTGGGCACAGAGACACACAGGATGAATTCCATGTGACGACGGAGGCCGAGAGTGGCGTGATGCATCTGCAAGTCAAAGAACACCATGAGAGAGGCTTGGGAAAGGCTGGAAGAGGGTCTCACCGACAAGTCCCCAGGAAGAACCAACCTTGGCCTTGATTTCAGATTTCTGTCCTTCAGACTTTTCTGTTGTTCTAAGCTGCCCGGATTGTGGTACTTTGTTACAGCAGCCCTAGGAAACTGATATACTTTGGTGAAAACCACCAAACATATTCTGCTGATTTGGACTTTGTCCCAACACCAAACTCTGTCCAGGGCTTTTGGATGGAGCTGTTTGTCACCATGGCCATTTACTTACAAGTTTAGAAAGATAGAACATGTGTCAATATCCGTTTCCTGAGAGAGTGGCCTGGCAGCCGGAATGTGGCAATGAGAGATAAACACTTAAGCTGCACCAAAGACAAAAGACAAAGGCCGGATATATTCCCCTCCCTGACTTCAGTCCACTCTCAAATTATATTCAGTGCAAGAACTGAATAAATTCACCATATGCACACATATGTTATGTCCGTTAATATACCCTTTGTTCTTTAAATTGATAACCCCTGGAATATCCAGGGTCGTCTTAATGACTTTAGAGGTTATCCAGCCCGGCACCGGCCAGTCAAAATGTAAGTTTCAAGTTTTCTAGTAGTCGTGTTAAAAAAGGTAAAAAAGAAATATGTGAAATTAATTTTAAAAATATATTTTATGTAACACAGTGGATCCAAAATATTATCATTTCATCGTGTAGTCAATTGTGAAAAGCTTATTGAGATATTTCACATTCTTCCAAATTGAGTGTGTATTTTGCACACCTCATTTGGACCAGCTACATTTCAAGTCCTCTTTAGCCACCCATGGCCAGTGGCTGCCATATTGGACAGTGGAAATGTACACAGCCCCCTTCCTTTATTCATCAAGGCATATTAAGTTCTCAGCCTTGGAAGTGGCACCTACTGGGTTCTCTAGTCCCCTCTGTAAGGACTAAGTGACTGCTTTGACAGTTTTGATCATAAGGAAGTCTTCTCAGGGCTTCTCATGCCATCAGAGTCATATTAAGCCAAAACTCTTCTCCTTGTAACTTCTCTCTAGTTATCTTTGCTGAACAATCAGCACCATACAGAGCCATGACCTATTGATGGATGGGTGAAGGTCTAATAATTTGATTGATGGATTAGTAACTACAAAGACATATCTAAGAATATATCTCAAAAAATTAGCAGTGATTATCCGGATGGAGGGATTAGGGATGATTTTGCTCCTCACTACTTTTTTAATATTTTCTACATTGGGTTAATTCTAGGCATCTACTAAAAGAAGCGAGGTTTACTTTAGTATGTGTAGCTGGGTGGGTGAGAGGGTAGGTGCATGGATCGATGGATGGATGGATTCTAATAGTTTGATAGACTAAAATAAATATAAGAAATATCTAAAAGTATATATCAAAAAATTACAAGCAGTTACTAGATGGGGTGATTTTTGGTTTCTTATAACTTTTTAAATATTTTCCAAGGTTTCTACATTTCAGACATTTAATTTTACTAAATGACAGCAAAAAAATTATTCTATTTTTATTTAAAATTTCACATTGACTTTATGGCAGTCATATCACATTGTTGTATCATATAAAATTTAAAGCCTCCAGGATTTTTTCACACGGGCTGCAGTAAGATCAGGTGCCCTCTAATAATTGTATTTGGTTGGACTTTTGGACCAGGTACATGCCCATTTACATTGGTCCAGATTCAGTTCCTTCATTCTCAATTCAACCCATCATGGATATCTGGGAGGAGCATTTTGCATCCCAGGTCTGTCTTCTGACGCATTTGGTGTTAGTGCTATCTACAAATTTGACATTATCAGACACATCCTACCTCTTCTGTAACATGCTGAACAGGACAGGTCAAGCTTTTGACCCAAATGACTGATGGCTTTAAAAACTACTCCAGGGAGAGGATGTAAGATGGCGGCATAGAGAGGAGTGGAAGCTAAGTAGTCCCCCTGGAACAACTGGGAAAAAAAACAGAAACAACTAGTATACAATCCAGAATAACTGCAGGAGGACAGACGTGAACGTCCAGTCATCATACACCAACCTGATTTGGGAGGAATGCCCGAGATCACAGCACAAAATCTGTAAGTAAGAACTGCGGATCCAAATCGGGAGACCCCTCCCCCACAGCCCGAGCTACAAAGCCTCGTGGTGCCAGAGAGAAGCTTTCTCCCAGCAAGCGAATACAGCTCAGCTGAGCTCCAACTGGGGTTTTAATTAGCGAGTGGAAACTGCTCACTACGAGGTGTGAATCCCCAACAAGTAGACAAAGGCTTTGGGTGACGACTAACCTTGGAAAGCCGGAGGGTCTCCTTGGACTAGCTCTGTTCCTTTTTCAACTCAGTGGAGAAAGCCTCGGCCATTTTGAGTTCCCAGTTCTGTGACCCAGACAAGGGTGTGGCACAGGCAGAGAGAGACCATTGAAATGCTAATGACCTCCCCCTAAGGCATCCATCTTCTCTAAAGAGGAAAGGGGTGGGGCCCAGCTTCACTGCCTGCCTTTCATTCAGAACTTACACCAGTCAAGAATTATAGACTAATCTTTGCATCAGGCAGACAGCCTCCCTGCACGGCCCGGCAGCCCGGGGCTTAGCTTGAGGGATGACGTGCACAGCCTTCCCTCAGCAGAGGTCCTGGAAGATCACAGCTGAGAAGGGGGCCCCACTTGGAAAACCCAGGGATGCTATGTCAATGCCAGTGGTATGAAGGTCAGTGACAGAAAATCTGGGGCAAAAATGAAATGAAGGCTTAGACTCATGCGGCGGCCTTGAATCTCCCGGAACCTGGGGGATTTGAATATTAAAGCTGCCCTTCCTCTCTGGCCACCCGTACACATGCCCCACATTCAGGGCAGACAGCTCTAGCAGCACACCCAAACTGAGTTCTCCAACTGAACCCCACAAGAATCATTTCCCCACACACCACAGAGACAGAGTTGGGGAGAACTGACTGGAGGTATATAGGTGACTTGCAGAAGCCATCTGCTGGTTAGTTAGAGAAAGTGTACGCCAAGAAACTGTGTTTCTGAAAAATTAGATTGGTATCTTTTTTTTTTTTACAACTTGAAAGAACCCTATCAAGCAAAGCAAATGCCAAGAGGCCAAAAACAACAGAAAATCTTAATGCATATGATAAAACCAGACGATATGGAGAATCCAACTCCAAACTCCCAAATCAAAATATTGGAAGAAGCACAGTACTTAGCAAAATTAATCAAAGAACTACAATCGAGGAATGAAAACATGGCAAAGGATTTAAAGGACATCAAGAAGACCATGGCCCAGAATATAAGCAACATAAAGAAGACCCTAGAAGAGCATAAAGAAGACATTGCAAGAGTAAATAAAAAAATAGAAGATCTCATGGAAATAAAAGAAGCTGTTGGCCAATTTAAAAAGACTCTGGATATTCACAATACAAGATTAGAGGAAGTTGAACAACGTCTCAGTGTCCTAGAAGTCCGCAGAACAGAAAATGAAAGAACGAAAGAATGGAGAAAAAAATTGAAAAATCGAAATGGATCTCAGGGATACGATAGATAAAATAAAACGTACAAACTTAAGACTCACTGGTGTCCCAGAAGGGGAAGAGAAGGGTAAAGGTCTAGAAAGAGTGTTCAAAGAAATTTTGGGGGAAAACTTCCCCAACCTTCTACACAATATAAATACACAAATCATAAATGCCCAGGGAACTCCAAATAGAATAAATCCAAATAAACCCACTCCAAGACATATTCTGATCAGACTCTCAAATACTGAAGAGAAGGAGCAAGTTCTGAAAGCAGCAAGAGAAAAGCAATTCACCACATACAAAGGAAACAGCGTAAGACTAAGTTGACTACTCAGTGGCCACCATGGAGGCAAGAAGGCAGTGGCATGACATATTTAAAATTCTGAGAAAGAAAAAATTCCAACCAAGAATACTTTATCCAGCAAAACTCTCCTTCAAATTCGAGGGAGAACTTAAATTTTTCATAGACAAACAAATGCTGAGAGACTTTGCCAATAAAAGACCTGCCCTACTTCAGATTCTAAAGGGAGCCCTGCCAACAGAGAAACAAAGAAAGGAGAAAGAGATATAGAGAATTTTAACAGACATATATAGTACCTTACATCCCAAATCACCAGGACACTCATTTTTCTCTAGTGATCATGGATCTTTCTCCAGAAGGGACCATAAGCTGGGACATAAAACAAGCCTCAAGAAATTAAAAAAAAAAAAAAATTGAATATACTCAAAGCACATTCTCCAACCACAATGGAATACAAATAGAAGTCAATAATTTTTGAACTGTAACTCCACTATTTACTTCCTGCATGATATAAATTACATGAACTCTAATGACAAATCAGTGGTTTTGAACTCGGTGTAAAATATGTAATTTTAGACAATTATATAAAGGTGGGGGAATGAAGGAGTATAGGAACATAGTTTATGTGTCCTATTGAAGTGAAGGGGGTATCAAAAAAAAACAAGATTGATATGGATTTAAGAGGTTAATTTTAACCCCCACAGCAAACACAAAGAAATTATCAGAGAATATAACCATAGAGATGAAATGTAGAGTTTGGGTTAAGAGAAATGGGGGAAGGGGCAATTGGGGAGTTAAGAAATGAGTGTGGAGTTGCTGTTTGAGGTGAAGGGAAATTTCTAGTAATGGATGGTGGGAAAGAACATTACAACATTCTAAATGTGATTAATCCCACTAATGAAAGGCTAGGGAGGGGGTGGAATGGGAAGATTTAGACGGTATATATGTTTCCACACTGAAAAAAAAAAAAGAGTCTAAATAGATGACGATTGAATGCCAAGGATGAACTTGGATGGGATTGGAGGATAGAGGACAGGTGGCTCAAAGGGACACAGTTGAGACATAAGGTAAAGGAAATATAGAATGTAAGCTTTGTATCATTGTTGAACCTCTTATACTTCTTAGCTGCGCTTAATGGGATTGCATAAAAGAATGTTCTTGTTCATGGGAAGTGTATACGTGGATTATAGTGTATGTTCAAGGATGTGTGCAGCTAGCTCTTATATGTTCAGAAGACAGAGCAATAGATGACGGATGGTAGATAGGGAGGGAAAGAAATAGCGATGTGACAGCATGTTAAAGTTGGTGGATTGAGCTATCAGGGGAGGGGGGTCAGCGTATGATGGAATTCTTTGTATGGGGTTAGTATTGTTTTTGCAACTGTTCCTATAACTTTGAATTTATTTCAAAATAAAAAAAGAAAGAAAAAAAAATCAAGGTCTTAAAAAAAAAAAAAAAAAAAAAACTACTGCAGGTTGTTATGAACCCAAAAATCCCTTCAGAAGAATGTCATACCTCTGTCTATTAGAAGAGAAAACTGATCCAAGAAAGATTAAGTAACTTGCGAAAGGTCTTAGAATTACTGATGGTAATGTCAATAGCTGTACCAGTTTGGATATATTATGTCCCCGCAAAAGCAATATTCTTTAACGCAATCTTGTGTGGGCAGACATATTAGTGTTGAATAGGTTGGAATCCTTTGATTGAGTGTTTCCATGGGGATGTGACTCAATCAACTGTGGGAGAAACACTGCATTAAATTATTTCTGTGGAGATATGGACTCTGCCCATTCAGGGTGGGTCTTGATTTAATCACTGGAGTCCTATAAAAGAGCCGACACTGAGACTTGCTGATGCTTTTGAGATGCTAGTCCAGAGTTTGCCCCAGAAAAGCTAAGAGAGAAAAAAACTCCCTAACAGCAGCTGAGAGGGACATTTGGAAGATGGCCATTGAAAACTGATGCTGACACTTGGAGACATTTGGAGATGTAGACAGAAGGATGTTTGGAGATGCTAAGCTAGGAGAAGAAGCCCAAAGTTTGCCCCAGAGAAGCTAAGAGAGGACCCCCAGATGCTTAGAGAGAAACACCGTGGGAGAAAGAAGCAAGGACACAGGAGCTGAGAGAGGAGCTGGGACACAACCCGGGATCAACAGATGCCAGCCATGTGCCTTCCCAGCTAACAGAGGATTTCTGGACGCCATTAGCCTTTCTTCAGTGAAGGTATCATCAGTTGATGCCTTAGTTTGGACACTTTTATGACCTTAGAACTTTAAATTTGTAACTTAATAAATCCCCTTTATAAAAGCCAATCCGTTTCTGGTATTTTGCATAGTGGCTGCATTAGCAAGACAGAATAGAAGCCAAACTGAGTAACCCCAGACCTGGAAGATACCACCTCATCACACTTCCCACCCCCCTTCCCCATGAGGTTGTATTGACAGATACCTCTACCTGCATCAGGTGATCACACCTGTCCCGCCCACCCCACTGCAGCATGGAGTCCTCAAGCACAGCACCCTGCTTCAAGCCCTCCACCCCTGCACCCTCCATCCTTTGGGCTCAGTGCTGAGCCTGACCTAAAATTGCCCTTTAGGTTAGTTCTGACTCTGCCACTATCTTTCTAACTATATGGGAACTTAGACAAGTTTCTGCCCTTTATCTTTCCACAAGGGGTAGCAGATCTGGAAAAATAGGGTGAAGTAAACTTTTTGTGAAAGCAAAGAAAGATCAAAAAATGACCATAAGATCCATATCATTCAGCTGACCTGCCCTTACCTTTCTCCAGGAAAAGCACAGGTGCAAAATTGAAGTTCAGCGAAACCTTATCCTTCGCCAAGAACCTGGCTTGCTTTCTGTAAGAGCACAAATAATGTGTAATGTGTTCGAAGACTGTTCTCTAAGGACCAGATGCTGAGACAGCTGGTGAGTCAGTTGTTAGCCAGTGGGCAGGGCAAATAGGGCCACTGCTGGGGACATAGCAAGATGTAAGCTCCTAGAGGGACCCAGAGAAGACAACCAAGGACCCCCCTCATAGATGGAGACAAGACAGAATTGGAAGAATACAAACAGAGAAGGATAAATATACCAATCTACCGAGTGTGCAGTTACATACACCCTTAAATACACATCTAATCACGTTCTCAGAATGAAATTTTAATTGTCCTCATTTAAAACGCAGTTCAAGCTACTAGGTCACTAAATGTCAGCCCAGTTCTGTTGGGATAGGAAAGTTGAGTCCCATGGCCCCTCTTTGTTGGCACAAGGAGCATTTCCCCGGTGTACCTGGCCTTGGGGGCCACAACTCATTCCTGTTTCCCCCTAGTTAGGACATTTCTTGCCAGCATCTTGTGTGACAATAGGAGTCATTCCTTTGTTGTTTAGAAACTGGATCTCTTGACTCTGGCAGGGAGGCTGAGTATAACAATTTCATTACGAAACAGCATCTGATTTCACTTCATCCCTTTCCCTTTTTACTTTGAGGGTAAACATTTCAAAAGTTCTTTTGTTCTCCTTTATGCCCTGTCTTGAAATCCCTTATTTGGATCTTCTCGGCTACCCCCACTCTCCCTGATGGGGAGTCTCCACCCTCCTGACTCTGCTTTTTCTCGAGTTCCCATTTCCACGAGCAAGAAGGGGCAGGAGTGGGGCGACAGCTCACCATTGGGGTCCTGACTGTGGCCTCCACCTGGATTGTCCTGCATCCTCAGGGGACAGAAGGGAGCTGGGCTGGCCCAGGCCCACAGATCCACACCCAGGTGGAGCTCTGCAGGGAAGGGGACGCAGAAGGGCAGATGCCACAGAGGGCAGGTCCTGAGTGTGGAAAGCCCCCAGACAGGCTTGCTGGTTCCTTTACTTTTTATTTTATTTTTTTGAGTCTAGAGAGTTATTTTGCCAGGCACAACCCGTTTACAGGAAACCGGGCTGCCCGTGCACTTCCGTGTGTGTGTGATGAGTGTAGATGGTGGCTGGTATTGACAGGACACTTAAAACATTACGAGCAGATGATGTGTGGATTCCCATTACTGGAAGGCGGCTCCACTCACCGCATCGCAAGTAAGTTGACTTCTGTGCTGAGCGGGAGGCACTCAGCTCAGAAAAGGCTGGAGGGAAAAACGTGGCTTGAGCATCGGTGGGCAGAAGGGTCTCTTTATAGCACAGCTGTGTACACTTCACGAGGCCAAAGTCCAGACTGGAATAATCCTTACTTCCCCTGCAGCCCCCTGACAGTGTGTCTTTGACATTGTAGGAACTCAGTAAATATTTAATAACAGAACGACTGCCTGGATGGGTAAAATTAATGCTAAAAAAAACAGGCACGTGGCGATGATATTGTCCAGGGCAGCTGACTGTGGAATGGTGACCCTGAGCCTTTTAACTGTTGTTGGGATATCAGAGGTGACCTCCAAGACTGACGGCGGGAGTTTACAGAGGAAAACATGCAGCAGCCATGGAATGTTTCTAGGAAACTGGGAAAAATGTAAAATATCTGGGCACAAAAAGGCGGGAGCGCTCAGAGACCCAGACAAGCCTGTGCATCCGTGGGTAAAGTGGTAGAGGACTCACGTGAGCATGGGGGACACTTGGAGGAGAAAAACAGAGATACACAGTGATAGGCAGTGGGCAGAGTTTGGGGAAAGAAGGGTAATGATTCAGAAAAGACAGAAAGTGAATCTAAGGGGTAGAATGCTAAGTGAGAGGACTGGACCCAAAGACCGTAACACGACTTTAGAAGAAATAACCCAGAGATGGAAAATGGAATATTCTCTATGTGCTCACTGTCCAGTGTGGTGGCCACTGGCCATGGGTGTCTCCCGAGCATGTGAAAGATGTCATGTCCAATCGAGATGTGCCCTAAGTGAAAAGTGCACACCAGACCTCAAACACGTGGTATGTTAAGGGAGAATGTGAAAAGTGGTATTAATGTTTTTATTGTTTGTATATTGATATGATAATATTTTGGATATGTTCAGTTAAATGCATTATGAAAATTAAGTTCACCTGTTTCTTTTTACCATTTTGGAAATAATTAGTAGAAAATTTTAAATTGCATAAGTAGCATCCATTTTATTTCTCTTTGACAGCACTTCTCTAGAAGTGTTTCCAGTGAAAGATGGGGAGAGGAGAAGACGAGGGGTGGCGGGAAAGAGCAATTTGTGGTAGTAGAAATCACACAGGGTTTAGAGTTCAAATCCTAGCTGTAGTTCCTCGGGCACATTACTTAATCTTGATGAGCTCTGTTTCCTCATCTGTAAAATGGTGCTTGCTACTGATGTCTGTTTCACAGAGTTGTTGCTAAACCTAAATAGGAAAGTATGTGAAGCTTCTAGAACAATACCTTCCTTGTAGCAGGGGGCCTTCAAATGGTAGTTCCTTTCCTTTCTTACTTTCCCTCACCCAGAGTAACACATCAGGGGATCCAGAGGCAGCAAAGTGGAGCTGAAACAGACTTGAGTGAATTCTGAATGTGTATCTAAACTTTATGAATGCCCTGGATTGCACCAGACTGGACAAGAGAACAGGGGAGTAGGAAGTCCCATGGAGAAACCAAATGAAAGGTGAGAAAGGACTGGGCCCAGCCCAATGCCTGTGATGACAAAACCCTCCTTCCCAATTTGAGAGGAGGGGGCTGATGGCAACAGAGAAAGACTGTGGAGGTTTAGCTGGGAGGAGTCCAGTTTTGCTAAAATCTGCTCTCAGACATACTAGGATTAAGCAAAGATACCTTTGTCCCTATTAGGTAAAAGAGTTTGATTTTCTAATTAGTTGCAGTTCTGGATAGCCAACTGTGATAATTAAGTCCCCATGTCAACCTGGCCAGATTATGGTGTCCAGTTGTTTGATCAGGAAAGCACTGGCCTGACTGTTATAATGAGATTATTTCATGGATTTAAATAATCAGTAAGCTGATTGCATCTATGGCTGATTGCATCTACAGTCAACAAAGGAGATTGCCTTCAACAATGAAACAAGTCTCATCCAATCAGTTGAGGGCCTTAAAAAGAGAAGTGATGATTTCAGCAGTCAGAAGAGAGAATTTCCATCTCTTCTTCAGCCAGTCAGCTTCTCCTGAGGAATTCGAGGACCTTCAACAGAGTTCCCAGCTTGCAATTTGCACTATGGAATTTGACTTTGCCCATTCCCGCAGTTGTGTGAGCCAATTCCTATAGTAAATCTCTTATTGACATGTTTGTATCCTGTTGGTTCTATTTCTCTAGAGAACCCTAGTACAACCCCCAATATAGAGTTCAACATGCCCTGAGAAAGTAAGACCCATGCTTCTTGTTCAACTCAGAGACTCAGGAGGAGAGGAATTCCTGTACCTGCTATTTATAAATATGCCACCTGCCAAAGGGACACCAAGAAATAGTGATTTTCCAATGATCCTGGTGAGGTTCAGTGGTGGGAGCAAAAGTGGTTCATTTCAGAGGCCTCTGTGGGTGATTTGACCCTCTGTTCTAGTTTGCTAATGCTGCTGGAATGCAAAACACCAGAGATGGATTGGCTTTTATAAAAGGGGGTTTATTTGGTTACACAGTTACATTCTTAAGGCCACAAAGTGTCCAAGGTAACACATCAACAATCGGGTACCTTCACTGGAGGAAGGTCAATGATGTCTGGAAAACCTGTATTAGCTGGGAAGGCATGTGGTTGGCATCTGCTCCAAAGTTCTGGTTTCAGAATGGCTTTCTCCCAGGACGTTCCTCTCTAGGCTGCAGTTCCTCAAAAATGTCACTCTTAGTTGCTCTTGGGGCCTTTGTCCTCTCTCAGCTTCTCTGGAGCAAGAGTCTGCTTTCAACGTCCGTCTTCAGACTCTCTCTCATCTGCAGCTCCTGTGCTTTTTTCAAAGTGTCCCTCTTGGCTGTAGCTCCTCTTCAAAACATCACTCTGCCCTGAGTTCCTTCTGTTTGTCAGCTCATTTGTATGGCCGCACTGATCAAGGCCCACCCTGAATGGATGGGGCCACGCCTCCATGGAAATATCTCATCAGATTTATCACTTACAGTTGGGTGGGGCACATTGCATGGAAACACTCAAAGAATTACAATCTAATAAACACTGATAGTCTGCCCACACAAGATTACATCAGAGATAATGGCGTTTGGGGGACATAATACGTTCAAACTGGCACAGCATCCTTAAAGAAAGAAGCCAACGAACACTGATAGTTGAAAAATGCCATCATCCAAGTTCAATCTATTGGATTCATAGTTCAAGAATAGTCATTTTCTTCTCCCATTAGTTATTCTCAACAAAGGAAAGAAAAATAGGTGCACAGCTAACCTGTGACAGTGGATAATTGCCAAACTATTTCTGGCAGTATCATAAAAATCACCAGTCCTGGGAGACACCAGGGGACCTGCTTCACTGTAACTGCTCCTTAGATGTCCTCCATCCCCCAGGGAAAGTCTGTTCCTCCTTCACTGGGCTGCAGTTTCTCATTTGTGGAATGAAGAGCATTGTAGCAGGAAAGGACACTATCAGCCTTTATTTTATGCCTGGGGAAATTGAGGCCCCAAAAGTTGTCCTGTTAATGAGTGGGGAAAATAGTTTTACAGGACTCCCCCCCTCCATGGCAAATATACTGGGGTTTCAATAACACAAGTCGAGTAAATGCCACAAAAGATTCTCCGTGGGCATTAAAAGTAGCCTGTTAGCTTGTGATCCCTTGCTATGCGCCTTAGGCCTAAGGGAAATCCAAAAATAAAACTCCTTGCTTGTTGGCAGAGTATTCTAGTGGGAAAATTGTTTGTGGTGTTAATAGTCAGCTTGTCTCACTAAATTGTCCTTTCCCCGGCCCCCATCACCCAAACTGGTAGAGAATTCAGAGTCAGCTGAAGAATTTCACCATCAAGTTAAGCTGTTTAATAAGTGTGGGTTTTCTTCTGGCCGGCCCTAAATAATTCTGTTGCATTGGGAAGGAGGCAGTGTTTTTAACTGGGGTGTTAAAATGTTGCTGTCTTGGCCAGTGTGTTTAAAAAAAAAATTCTTTTAAAAATAATTTCAGCTTGGCCACTCAAACCACTCAGATGTAATTCACTTCTCCAACAGGTTTGTGCCACTTGGTTGGGACCCTTTATTTCATGGAATTCTTTCTGTGAATTGTCATGTTCTCTCCTATTGCACAGACAGGGCTATGCTGCATCCTTACTAATCTCAAAATCCAGAGTTATAGAAAAAGAAGTCTAATTAGAAAATAACATCAGACAATCATTAGGTGTGCAGATGGCTTATGGGAGCTGAATATTCCCCATACTTCTCAAAATCCATTTAAAAAAATAGTCTTCACTTCATTCCTGGCAGCCTGAGATGCAGGGCCTCCTGCACGATCTGCCTGCCTCTTGGGCCTCTCCCCATGCTGCCCTCGAGGTGCTCGGCTTTTCCAAAGCCCGAGACCTCTGGGAGTCTGCAGGCATTTGGGGCTCAAGTTCCTGGATGATTCAGAAATCTGCAGCTCACACATATGTGAGAGAGAACCCTGGTTCTTGGCTCCCCAGCTCTTTTGCTTTGCTTTGCTTTGCTGTGATGGCAACATCTGGACTCTTCTTTGGCTGTTATCACTCAAACACTCATGAGATCCTCTCTCCCAGGGCCGCCCCCTCCACCAGCCATGGAGTATTGGAGACAGCTCGTGCTGGCTCACCAGAGCCAATGGTGCACATCTCTTCCCAACTTCGTCATCACGAGGATGACCTAAAATCAGCCATGGTGGTCATACTGACGCCTTGGAGATCGGCAACTGTGACAAATCAGGGCTTTATTTGTTTCTTGGCATATCAGTATTTACCAGCTCACCACTGTGTCAGCATCACCACCTCAAACTCGGCACCATTTCCAAAGCCACTTGCCCACACCCATTTTTCTTAAAGATGGGTTTCCAAAAAAGTTAGACCTAAATGGAATGTTTCTAAATATAATTAGATTAAAATTAAAAATAAATTTTAGTAATATCCTCCCTTTGTAATGAAGTCACAGGCAGACTAAATGTGTGTGTGCATGTGTGTTTTTATATATATAGCAGATTAAAATGGGGCTGTTTTGGCTGAAGCATGATCCAAGGTCCAGGGGATGGAGGAAGGAAATGAGGATAGAGCCCCCAGTTCGTCCCATTCCCTCATTTCATGTCCCTAACACCTGGGCGTGTGTCTGGATCACTCTTTGATAAATATGGACCCCCTTGTTTTTGAAATCAGCTCTCTATAGAGGCATAATTTGCATGCAAAAATTCACCATTTTTAAAATTTTATATTTCGGAATAATTTTAGAATTAAAGGAAAGTTGCAAAAATAGTGCAGAGAATTCTTGTGTACCCTTCACCCAACTTCCCCTGATGTTGACATCTTACATAGCCATAGTATAATGATCAAGACCAGGAAATTAACAATGATACAATACTAGTAACTAAGCTATGGACCTAATCCAAATTACACCAGTTTTCCCACTAATCTCTCTTTGCTTTAGCTATTATTTCTCTTTGCTCGCCTCCAATCCATGATGGTTCTTCATCTTTCCTTGTTTTTCATGACCTTCACAATTTCGAAGGGTCCAAGCCAGTTTGGGTTTGTCTTCTGTTCTCTCATGATTTGGTAAGGTTTCACATTGTCAGCAGGAATACCACAGAAGTGATATTGTGCCGTTTTCTTGATACCGTATCAGGAGTATGATACATTGTGAATATATGACATCAGTGTCTTATTACCAGAGACATTGTGTCATTGTGTCATTCAGCACAATGCTTCCAAGATTCATCCTTGTTGTTACGTGCAGATGTTGTATGTAAAAAGGCCGTTCATTCCTTTTTATTGCCTAGAATTCCATTTTATGGGTGCGCACTGTTTGCTTATTCATTCGCCAGTTAGTTGACATCTGGGATGTTTCCAGTTTGGCATTGTAATGAGTAAAGCAGCTATGAACAATCATATACGATATACTTAGTGTCTGCAGACGTTTTCATTTCTCTTGGGTAAATAACCTAGGAGCACTACGTAGGTGCATGTGGAGTTTTATAAGAAACTGCCTGTTTCTACCATCTTCATACCTTTTTACCTTTTACATCCCCACCAGCAATGTATAAGTCCAGTTGCTCCACATTCTCACCAACACTTAAGCTTGATGTTGTCAGGCCTTTTAACATTAGTCATTCTAGTGAGAACGTAGAAGTGTCTCATTATGGTTTTTATTTTCATTTCCCTAAAGACCAATAATGTTGAGCATCTTTTCAAGAACTCAATCATTCATTTATCTTCTTTGGCAAGTCTACTCAAATATTTTGCCCATTTTTAGTTGGATTGTTTATTGTGTTATTGAGTTGTAAGTGTTCTGTACATGTGTTGAATACAAGCTCTTTATCAGATATGTATTTTGCAACAGTTTTTTGCCAGTCATGGCACGCCTTTTTACTTTCTTAACGGTGTCTTTTGAAGAACAAAGTTTTTCTTTAAATTTTGCTGAGTTCCATTTTATCAACTTTTTTCTTTCAGAGCTCATGCTTTCTTGTATTCTAGCTAATAAATGTTTGGATAACCTAAGGGCAAAAAAATTTTCTCCTGTGTTTTCCTCTGGGATGAGTTTCAAGTGGAAATAGAATAGCTCCTAACATTTTTTTTTTTCTTTCGCTTTCTCTACCCACTCCCTTAACTCATATGAGTAACAAATAGTCTCCCTCCAGTTACGTGCACTAAGAATCAGTAACCCTTTGGCAAATGAAGGCGTTTCTTCTAATAATCAGGGCAAATTTGATTTTTTTGTTGTTAACATAAATGCTTTTGCATTGGCTTCAGTGAGGTACCTGTTACCCCACTACCTTAGTTTGGGTACCACCAAAAGCAAACCCGAGACAAGGACTTAGGTGGTAAATATTTAGCAACTGGCTCTCTGCCGATTTGTAGTGTTTACCAATTGCCATGGTGTAAATATTCACAGCATGGGCATCCTCAAGCTACCAGCAGTGCATCAACTTTCTCACAAAATTCCTGAGAACTTGATAATTGGCTCTGATGAGCTGCCACAAGCCTGCCCTGGCTCACTTCCAGGTACAGGTAGTGTATTTGCAGGAGATCCCCAGGAAGCAGAAGTGAAGGAGTGGGGCAAGTGAGATGGGAGAAGGAGGGAAGCCCACAGAGGGGGCATGGAGTGAAAGAGCTGGCTGATGCCATGATCTCGGGGGAATAGTGGAGACCTGGCCTCAGAACCACTCCAAGGAGGGCTGAAGAGCCTGGCTCTTTGATTCCCTGACGCCCTTCTCTTTGTTTCTGATGGTCCCTGGGGCGTTAAACTTGGGTGCTTTTTGGCTGCTCTGCCCCTGGGTTGAGGAAAGTTCTTTAGCACTGGTGGGGGCCTCAGGCAGAAAAGCAGAGCATGTTGGAGAGGTTGGGAGCTGTCCTGGGTTGGAAGCTGCCAGAGAGGCTCCATTTTCCACAGTCAGAGGTGGCTAAGGGGCACTGAGAGCATCTACTCTACTCACTGCATACATTTCTGAACCCTGGATTATGGCTAGTCACAGCACCTCCCGTTATGTCCACAGTCAGAAGCACAATTCCTTGTCTGGTACAGACTGACTGATGAAAGAGAACCGAGAAGAGGCACTTCCAGTCCATTAGGAAATGCTTTCTTTATTGGCTGGTATCAGTGCACATTGGCCTTCCCTGCGGGGGATGTGAAGTGCATTCTTCTCATCAGTAAATACGTTGTTTTTTTTGTTTTGTTTTGTTTTTTTTTTTAAGACGGGAAGATTACTCTTTTGTTCTTAAAAAGGCAGATAATGTAATTATGAGTAATAGAATCCAATCGAATAATTTCCTCATCCAGGCCACCTAATAATTGGAATGATATGTCCATGTTGGAGGAGGACGGTCTGACAAATCAATAGACAAATCATATTTAAATATTTTCTTATTTCCAGATTATCTCACTTTTAGTAACTCTAGCAGCCCTCTCTGTTCTCTGAGGTACTCCCATTGGCCATTTCCTTGCTTGGATGTCTGACCTAACATTTCTGTGGTTATGTAGGTCAGAGGAAATCTTAAGAAAAATTATAAGATATTTTTTAACGCAAAAGGCCCCATCTTTCTTGGGGCAAAACAGAATTGGCCATGGCTCTGTGTTCTCCGCTGAGGCAACTTCCCACAGCCGCGGAACAGATGGGCCTCGATTTAGACACCATCTGCTTTTCCATTGTAATTGACATCGGATCCAGTGGTGAGCTGGATTTTGCCCTGGCCTCGGCCATCCCCGCTGACCTCCAGGGAATCCTAAATCACGTGTTTGTTGGAATGTGAAACATGAAGGCTTGAGTTTCTTGGGATGGGCAATAGCTCTTAGGAGACAAGGGAAAAAAGAAAACCAGCCTTCCACGAATCGTTCCTGTGTGTCTGCTTCCATATAAGTGGCCCTCACAGAGACAAAGAGAGGAAATGTCAGCTGATCCTTTCCTGGGTTTGATAACGAAGGGAGTTTGAATGATTCCCTAAGTCCGTTTCTCTTCAGCTGTCCCACTTCTCTAACAAGTCGAGCAAGATAATAGTGACCCCAGTTATGGTAAGATTAGCTAACGTTTATTGAATGCCTCCAACTTTCCAGTCTTCGTGCCAAGAATTTTACATGCACATCTAGTTGATTCATCAAAAGAGCCATAGGAGGTCAGCACTATTATTTTTTCCCATTTTACAGACAAGGAAAACTGATACCTTCCTGAGGTTAAAATACTCACTTAGGGTCACACAACTGCAGTATGGACCCAGGCCATCTAATTCCTGCTTCTCATCGACTGTGTCATCAAAGCCTCCTCTCACTTACTTCCTTTGGGAGACGGTAGGAGTCACCAGCTTGCAAATATCCTCCATTCCTGTGTTGTAAGGTGCAGAGAACTGTACACACTCAAATATGCCACCGTTCTCCAGGCTTTTTGTAACCCTAAGGGAATTTATTTCTCTTGAGGGTCAGCATGCTTTAACGCTATGCCTTTAGGTGACCGCCTCAGCTCTTATTTGCAACTCTGCTTCTTGCTTTTTCTGCACCGTGGGAGGAGGTAACTGAAAGCAAGATTAAATTCCAAGTCTCTGCCTTGCAGCCACCACTCCTAACATTGGGGTCGGTATCTACTAATTGCAGCAAGGGTGCTCCTTATTGAGAGTGAGAGCATCTCACATTGTTCCTCCACCAGTGGAGAGAAGTCTTAGTAGGAAGATCTGAAAGCATCTTCACCTCGAGCTCCTGACTGCAACCAGATGAACAGATTGCAAGGGTTATTGTGAGAGCAGCAGTGATTTATACTGAAGCACAGGTACAAATAATTCCCTGGAATATCCCTAAACATCAAGCCAGCCTCCATCAGCCAGAGAGGAAGGAGCCCATGTGCCCAGCTAAATTAGTTATCTGGCAAGAGAGAATATGAAGCTCCTGGTTAAAAGCTATAGTAATCATCTGGTAATTATTTTAATGGATTGCTACTGAAGTGTCAAGTTGGAAATAACTGTAATATGATGCTTTGGTCTGGCTTGGTTAGCAGCACTAATCACTAGGATCTTAAGCAATAAAGCCAAGTTCAGAGCTTAAGTCCCATTACAAACTCAGCCCCAGACTGGACACTGAATGACAACCATCAGGCTGGTTAGCCCTTTACACTGATCACAAGCAGAATCAGGCTAGAGACCTTCAGTGACCGAAGGGTGCAGCCCATCGCCACTAATGGGAAATCACCTTCCACTCCAGGAGCATATCCTCCGAGACCAGGTAAGTTCTTGCAATAGTCCACAGTAAGCCACACGGTAAAAGGAGGGAGGTGGTCCCAACTTGGGAACTTGGGACATTGCTTTGGGTACTCAAAGCTGGATAGTGGGATGGTCATCTGAGCACCTTCCCACGGCACCCATCAGGGCACTAAAGTATCACTATAATAAATCAGAACAGCAGTACCTGTTAACTCAACTTTCCAAACCAAAAAAAGTCCATACACAACTGAAGACAAATAAATTGATCCCACTCCACCTGAAGCAAAGAGCTCCCCAAAGCTGGAATAGAAAGCTGGAATAAAAGGCAGCCTGTAGATTTCATATATTTCATACATCTCACATAGTCCCAACCAAACCCATCGAACCATGCATGGTATTGTACTACTTACCAAAGTTAAATAAAATGTGTTTTTCTGTCTAGATATTAAAACTTAATTCGCCAACCAGAAGTTGCCTTGTTCAGAAAATTATAAAAGAAACTTAAGAGTAGCAGTTGCAGAAAAATGGGGAGAACTTTTGCAGAATATTTTTCAGAACATTGACTATGCTTGTGCCAGTGGAAATAAATTAGTAAGAGGTTTTATTTCTATATACTTTCTTTATTAATAGAAGATTAGTTTTCTCCTTCCTCCTCCACTAAATAAATGTTAAGTAAATATTTAAAGAATATGGGTTTGAAGAGGCACCAAATTGTAAGCCTGCCTGGGGTGCCCATGTCTTGAGTCTATTCTGTTTGGGGGAGTCCTGGTTGCTCACGTGTGAATGGCTTGCAGTCCTGTTGTTTGATGTTATCTGGTGGCGTCAGTGCCCACCAGCTCCCAAGACTGTGTTTGGAGAGACTAACAAAAAAAAAAAAAGACAGACAAGAATGCAAATATCTTGATAACTTTTACCAGCCTGGTGTCTGTCAAAGGTACAGTATTGTGAAATAAGCCAAGCTCTAATTCTGGCATGAAAATTCCTACCCTATTGTGGTTTTCCTCGGAAGGGCTGAGCACAGATTACTTATAAAAACTTTTAGACCAGAAGTGGGTTTCTCACCAACTTTGATTTGAAGAGTTCCGCCATCCTGCAGATAGTTGTGTAAATTTTGAAATGCCCAGATGGGAGAGCTGGGTTTCGAGGCCTCCAAAGTCTTTCAGAAAAGTTGTATCATCTAATATTTACAATGCATTCCTAGGGTAGGAGTCATTGTTCCCATTTTCTCAAGAGAGACTGACCTCTTATTTAGCCCACCTTCACATGAGATGTTCAGTACTCCTACAGAGTAGACCACCAGGGCTTAGGTTAGTGCTGGGGGAGGGGAGAGGGAATGTCATTGGGAATGGGAGAGAAATGGGAGAGTGAGAAAGGGAAGAAAGAATCCAAAGAAACATAAAAGTTCGTGAGAAATCTACAAGCCAGTGGGCATCCTGAGCCTTCAGAGCATTCCTCTATTCCTGCTGCTGAGAGAAGTTTGGGTGAGAACCACAGCCATGAGCTCTGGCTTGAGTTGGAGTCATACAAATAGGGTTGAAGTCCAGTGTCTGCCATGTACTGGCTCTGTGACCTTGGACAGATACTCTCTCTGACTCGGCTTTCTTGTCTAAAAAAATGAGGATACAAGTAGTGCCTATCTCGTGGTGTAGTTGAGAGAATAAAGCTTTAAAGAAGTCCTAAGACCATGGTAAATACTCATTAAGTGTCCACTATCGTGGTCACCACCATCATCACCATCACCGTCATCCCGACCCTTATCATCACCATCCTCATCTTCCCCACTATCGCCATCATCTTCTCCATCAACTTTATTATCGTCACCATCATCATCACATCACAGTCACCATCCTGTCCCCCTCCTTAACTCCATCATCATCATAATAATCTCCATCAACACCATCATAATCTCCAACATCATCTCCATCATAAAACAGCTTGGTCACCATCCTCTCCTCCTCCTTCTCATCATCTCCATCAACAGCATCATAATCTCTATCATCATCATCGTCGTCGTTATGGTCAGCATCATCATCATCGTCGTCGTCATCATCATCCTTTCCATCAACACCATCGCCACCACTGCTGTCATCATCATCATCCTCGTCCTCATCCACGTGAATTCATGAATCATGCTTTTTTCTGTGCTGCTTTCTTGTCTAGCCAGTTCTTTGTTTGGCTAATGCTATTCACCTTCTTAGACCTAATATGAGCATCATCTCCTCCTGATAATCACATCATACCCTTCCTCTTGCTCTCCAAAACCTAGGTCAGATGTCTCTCCTCTGTGATTACATAGAACCAATGGAGGGCTGTGTGCTTTGCTCTGATATCAAATGCTCTGCTTACACAGTTGACAGGCACTGTTGGCATTCCATCCAGATCACCTCAAATTCTCTTTACTGGCTTATATCCAACAGTTTTTTGTGCTTTGCTTCCAGTGGAGCATCCCTCTGACCATCAAAGAACTATCCTTGGGTTGTGGAAGCCACTTCACCGGGATGCAGTCAGAGTGGAAAGTACCCACAAATATACTGGGGTGGCCAGTGGCCAATGACTGTTTGGTACAATAATATGAAAGCCCAGCTCCTTTGCCACCTTCCTTGGCTCTCTCCCCCTTGTCCTGCTTCCCCCACTACCTTACTGGTCTCGCATTGCATATGGATTCTCATCTGAGGGTCTGCTTACGGGAAGCCGAGCCAAGACCCAGGAGCCCTTTCCCTTGGATTGGTTGATGTCACATGAGATCAAGTGGCCCTTTCACTCTAGACGTCATGTGCAAACAAAGGGATGGCACAGCTGTCCAAGAGATCAGGAATTTTAAGTCCTTAATGCCTGGAGTCCACAAGGACTGGCGACCATGTGATGAAGACAGTGGCTTTGCAGTTGCACAGCTAGATTTTAATTTTTATTCTGCAAATAGGGAACGTTTCTCAGTCTCTCCAAACCTCAGTCTCCTTGTCTGTGAAATGGAGGGTCTGCAAACCCAACCTCTGTACCTAAGTCATTCTGGTGCTTTACAAACTTCACATTCTTTCATCCATTTGACAGATATTTATTGAGCATGTACTGTGTTCCAGGTGCTGTTTCTGGGCACTCAGGATACATCAGAGAACAAGGCACCCCTGCCCCTGGTGAGCTTATGTTCTAATAGAAGACAGACAATAACATAAGCATCATACACTAGTAAACTATTGAGTATGTTAGAGGGTTATCGGTGCAGTGGGAAAAAAAAAAGAGAAAGTGGAGCAGGGCAAGGAGAGCAGGAGGAGAGGTGTCGGAGAAGGCCAGTGGTGGGGCTTTTTTTGATCCAAGACCTAGGGAGAGTGGGAGGGACGGAGCCATGGGGAGGCAGCCATGGGGACAGCTGCAGGAACAGCATGCCAGGCAGCGGGAACAGCCATTGCCAGGGCCCAGAGGCAGGAGCCTGCCAGCTTCTTCAAGAAGCAGCCAGGAGGCCAGTGTTCCCAGAGCAGAGTCAGTAAGGGAGAGAGTAGGGGTTGAAGTCAGTGAGGGCATATTAGTTTCCATTAATCAAAATCAAGAGAGTTTACCTAAAAATCCAGATTTCCAGCTTCTCCTGGAAAATCAGAAGTTCTGGCCCCACAGAGCAGGTTTTCAACGTGGGCCAGGGCAGAATCAGCAGCCCCAGGCCCTATCTGACCCCCTCTCTTGCTGGCCCCAGGACACGGAGGCCGAGGACACCGAGGCTGCAGGAGCTTCTCGTCACCCAGTGCTTCTGCACCTCAGCCGTCGTGCACCGCCTCAGGCTGCACACGGGGATGAGGAACGCTGCATCTGTGCCTGTCCTTGGAAAACCAAACAAAAATCCCTACTGGGTGATAACTTTGAAAAGGAAGGAGAACCATACAGATGCCAGAGGAGTGATCACTCCTAGCACAGTGAGCGAGGCTCTTTCTTTGGAAAGAATTAATGGACACCAGCCAGGAAAGCGCCTCCGCAGCATGACATGTCACGGAGGGCACGCTGCCAGTGGAGGGTGGCAAGGGGCACCAGGAAGCAGTTCTCCTCTCCCTCGCTGTCTGTCCCCTGCCCCGACAGCGGCTTCCGCGGCAGGGCCGTGAGAGGGGGTCTTATTTACTTTCCAGATCCCAAAATTTAGGTCTTGATCACCTCTTTGCAAAATTAAAAATAGATATATTTTTAGAGAGAGAGAGTGTGTGTGTGTGTGTGTGTGTGTGTGTGGAGAGAGAGAGAGAGAGAGGGTGGGAGGGCGGGAGGGAGGAAGGGAAAGAGAGAGCGAGAAACGAGAAAAGAAAGAAATGGGAAAAGAGAAATGGAGAGAGAAATAGACACAGAGAGGTTGATTTAATGGCCCATCTCAGTGAACTTGGCCCTTCTCCTCCCCTGACCAGATTTATTTTCCTCTTATTTTATTTGAGGAAGAGAAGCAAAAAAAAAACAGTTTTACTTAGCATGGGAGCAAATGGGCCACAAAGCCCAGAAAGCAGTTCAGCCTGTGAGACCCAGGAGGGGTGGGTCAAGGAAGCCCTAGAGGGGATTGGACCTGCCCAGCCATAGTGGACCTGCTCCCCCAGCCCCCAGCATTTCTGGGTGTGCATGGCATAAATCCATATAGCGTATAAGGTACATGATGCTGTATTTGTGTTCTCCTTCTTCCTGGTTTCAGTTTTCTGTTTGTATTTGTAATTTTCCTGTGTCCCAATGCTTTCTGCTTGTTTTACCATTATTTTATTACTGTGAGCCTTCGTAACTCCTCGGTGGGGGAAAGGAAGTCATGGAAGGCTGATGTCGTCATGGATGAATTGTCCAGTGAGTCTTAAGAATCTGCTCTTGTCCCCCATTCCAGATCTTTCTATCCTGTGGTCCCCCTTCTCCTTTCTGTCCTTTTCCAATATTTCTGGTTGGTTATTCCCCTGTTTGCACCCCAGTGCCCTTGTCCATCTCCTCTGCCCTGCTCTGCACCCTGGGAGAGCATCCTCTAAGGACATATCTCCAGGGCTTCCTTGCCCTCTGGCTTCCGGGTCAACCAGTGAGTGAGAGACAGCAACAGCGGGGAGGAGGGTGGGAGGAGAGAGAGGCCCAGGCATTTCTTCCCCGCTCCCTCTGCACTCCACGATTGCATCCTGCTGAGCAGCCCCTTCCCCACACTCACCAGGTTGCAATTGCACCATCCCACCCCTTCCTCCTTCAGACCAAGGGAAGGGAACAGCTCCCCACTGTTACTAGATTCTCGGTACCTCAACATTCTCTGCTGCTTCTCTTCTCCTTACCTGCACCATTGCAAGTGAGCCCTTCGTTAAATCCCATTCAGTAGAAAGACAATTCTCTTTGGTTAAACCCTGTTGAATGGGCTTCTCTTTCTTGCCTGTTCCCTAGCAAATACGCGAGGCCCTCCCGCTCTCCTAGACCTGACGTCCTCTCAAAGGGTCGTACTGGGGGACCAAGGAACACGTGAGAATTCCCTCCACATATGTTCCTTTGGACCCCTGCATCGGAACCACCTGGTGCTGGTTTAAATGCAGATTCCTGGGCCCCAACCCAGACCAGCTAAATAGATCTTCTGGAGGTGAGGCCAAGGAGCACTCATTTGGTATGAGTTTCCCCGGGCAACTCTGATGCGTATTGAATACAGCGGTATAAGAGCGTGTGATTCTTTATTAACACATCAAATACAAGATCTAGCAACAGGTCTAACAGCTATGTATTTTAGAAGTAGTGATGAACAAGAATGACATTTGAGGTCTCCACTATACCCATAATGTGATGTGAAATCTGTGATTTCCATCAGGGGACATACTCCCAGGATATGCCAATCCTACTGTGGCTTCTTGCTTATATTCATAATGAAAGGAAAGGCTGAATTTCAGTTAGTGTTCATGAAAGCAGAGATGTAATTTGCTCCCATCCACAGCGATGAACTCCTTTATTCTAAGGACTCCTTAGGGTGGCGCTCAGGGGCCTCAGCGTGATGGTTAATTTCCTGTGTCAACTCGGCTGGGTCCTGGTGTCCAGGTGTGCAGTCCAGCCCTGGTCTGCTTTTTACTTGAGGGTATTTTGTATATGGGATTTAGCATCTACAATCAACAAAGGAGGTTGCCCTCAGCAAAGTTGGCGGGGGGCGGTGGGTTCTCCTCATCCCATCAGTTGAAAGTCTTAAAAGCCAGAACTAAGGGTTTCAGAAGAATTTCTGCCTCATCTTCAGCATTGGCTCTTGCCAGAATTTCCGGTTAACATCCCCGAGGAATTTGGACTAAGGATTTCAGCCTCACCTTTTATCAGTTTCCAGCCTGTAGCCTGCACTACGGGGTTCAAATTTGCCAGTCCCCATGATCACAAGAGCCAATTCCTCATAATAAATGTCTGCAATATATATCCTGCAGGTTCTGTTTCTTGTGAGAACCCTGACAAATACACCCAAGTTAAGGCACCCTGCCATCTTTTTTTCCTTTTTTAAAATTGTGGCAACATATATATATATATGTATATATACATATATATATATATAATATAAAATGTGCCATTTTAACCCTTTTTAAGTGCACAATTCACTGGCATCTGTTACTTTTACAGCGGTTGCTACCATCACCACTCTCCATCTCCATTACTTAAAACTTTTCGATCACCCCAAACAGAAACTCTGTACCCATTAAGGAATAATCCTCTTCTGCCCTCCCTCCCAGCCCTGCTAACCTCTAATCTACCTTCAGTCTGTATGAATTTGCTTCATCTAGATATTTTCTATTAGTGGAATTATACTAGCCATCTTTTGTGTCTGAAGAGCTCCCATCTTTTTTTTTTATTAAGATTTATTCACATACCATACAATCATCCAAAGTATGCAATCCACTGATCACATTACCATCGTATAGTTGTTCATTCATCACCCCAATCCATTTTTTTTAACATTTTCCTTGTGCCAGAAGAAGTGAAAAAACAAGAGTAAAAACAGAACACCCAAATTGTCCCCCCCTCCATCCTTCCTGTAGTGTTTTTTGTTGTTTTGTTGTTGTTGTTTTTGCCCCTGTTTTTCTACTCATCCATCCATACACTGGGCAAAGGGGAGTGTGGTCCATATGGCTTTCCCAATCACATTGTCACCCCTCATAAGGTGCATTTTTATATAGTCATCTTCAAAATTCAAGGGTTCTGGGTTGTAGTTTGATAGTTTCAGGTATTTACTGCTAGCCATTCCAATTTACTAAAACCTAAAAAGGGTTGTCTATATTGTGTGTAGGAGTGCCCACCAGAGTGACCTCTCGGCTCCTTTTGGAATCTCTCAGCCACTGAAACTTACTTCATTTCACTTCACATCCCCCTTTTGGTCAAGAAGATGTTCTCCATCCCACGATTCTGGGTCTAGATTCCTCCCCAGGAGTCATATTGCATGTTGCCAAGGAAATTCACTCCCCTGGGTGTCAGATCCCACATAGGGGGGAGGGCAGTGATTTCACCTGCCAAGTTGGCTTAGCTAGAGAGAGAGGGCCACATCTGAGCAACAAAGAGGCATTCAGGAGGAGGCTCTTAGACACAGTTATAGGGAGGCCTAGCCTCTCCTTTGCAGCAACAGTCTTCCCAAGGGCAAGTCCTGTCGTAGAGGGCTCAGCCCATCAAAGCACTAGTCCCCTATGTCTGTGAGCACATCAGCAGCCATCGAGGTGGGGAAGCCCAACACCCCTGCATTCTCCACCAGCTCCTCAAGGGGGCTCTGCATATTGAGACCCCATCTTACAGGGGTTTTATGGAAGGGGATTTGAGGTCTGCTACAAGGTAGGGAACAGACTGCTTCTTGCTTGGAGGGCAGAGAGTCCTCTTCCTGAGGTGCTGGGGGCTGCTCACCTGGGTGCAAATCCTGCTCTGTGTCACCTGAGCCATGCTACTTGGCTTCCCTCCGTAAGGCTAGATCAAGCCAGGTAGCCCCTCTGCGGCGGTTCTGAGGGTACACGGAGGACACGTGTACCTGACTTGCAGGGAGCACCCTGTGCAGGTATGACGTTACTGTTCTCTCCCCACGTTGACATCAGCCCAGCTACAAAAACCTTGTTTCCAGATCCTCTCTTCAGGGGATATTGAGGGGAAGTAGAAATTATCACTCCCATTGAGAAACCTTGAGAAACTGAAGATCGAGAGAAATGAATGAGTTCCTCAGGGACACAAGGGAGTAGATGCCATGTGGAGGCATCTGGAGAGAGGAAGGAGGAGGAGGAGAGAGGAAGAAGAAAGAGAACATAAGGGGAAAGTGGGAAGGGTTGTCCTCTGCTGGAAATACTTCTCCAGAGATGGCAAGTCTTTCATTCCCAAGGCTCCAAAATACTGACCCCAAAACACTCTTCACGGATGGGCATCATCTGGGCATCCCAGAGCTCCTTTAAGTTAATTATAAAGATTTACACCAATGAAGCAGGTGACTGTGACATATACTCATTTCCTTCAGACTCTGAGTTCCACCAAGATAAACCTCTTCAGGTGATGATGGCTCCCAAATATCTTCAAAATACCAGTTGGCAAAATGATCTGGGGGATGGGGCAGAGGGGGAGCGTCCCCCTAGACTCCAGGAAGATGGTTGTTTTTGAGCGTGGCTCATCTTGATATCAAACTGTATTTCATTCCCTCCACCGCCTTCCTTAATCTGCTTCCTTCTTGTTCTCATTTGGGTTCTCCCAGAAGCAGACTCGGAGACAAGGATTCATTTGCAAGCGGGTTTTTCTGAAGATGAAGGCAAACTTCAGGAGGGGAGTAGGGAAGGAGGACAAGGGAGCTGAGGCTGCTAATAAAAGATGAGTTATCAAGCATGCCACCCTGTGTGCATCGAAGTGTGACCCGGCTGGGGAAACTCTGGGAGACAATGTAGAGCCCCCCACCCAGGGGGACGAGGAGCTGGGGTACTGATGCACCAACTCCCATCCATCATCAGTTGAGAGTCCTTAGGGGGTGATAATTCACTGGCATTTCTTAAATGTCTCGTGTGGTTAAATCAAAAGTGTTCAGGCAAATTAAGGCAGATTCTGACATTTGAAAGTCAGCTGGAAATTGCTAAGTAAATTAGGCCCAAAGAATATGGTGAAGAGAGGGGACACCTATGGCCTCTGCCACCCATCCCCCAAAATCCTCTTGTTCAGAACTCAAATCTGGGCTGGGTAGCATTTCTCTCTTTGGTCCTGTAACAACAGTGAGTATTTCCAGGAGAAGGGCGTTGTAAAGGGGTAGCAGAACCTGCGAGTGGGTGTGTGGTCAGTTTCTACCATGGAAGCTTGGGGCCATTGGATGCCAAGCCTGAAATGAGGGAAAATTATTCTAAAAGAAATCCTTTTTTTTTTTACTCCTAACCATATGTGATCACTTCAAACTCTGAAAAACACAGGAGGAAAAAGGAAGTTTTGTTGTTGTTCAAACCATATTCCCTGGGAGATTCAGAACAATTGCCACCAGCAACAGAGTTCTCTAGATCTTCTCTAGGAATTGCTCCACCAGCACCACCTTCATTGAAATTAAAGACAGGGCAACATGAATGCAGATGATGTAGTAAAATGAAATTGTCTGTGAAAACCGCTGACTAGAGATGCCACATTTAACAGCAGGGTGAATGCCGTGCTGTTCAGTTGCACTTGCTCTCACATTTCAGAAGCCCTCATGGGTACCGGCATTTCAGCTAGAGCCTGTTCACCTCCATTAAGTCACAGGCTATGATGATTTCCTGTTACCTTAGGTACTTTTCAGTTTAACCACTGTACCCAAAGTTCTCTAGTTTCATTAGTCCCAATCAACCTTTGAAATGGCCTGCTGAGATAGCATTTATCTTTCAAACCCCTGTTCAATAGCCACTTCCTCTGTTAAGCCTTCTCTGACCTTCTTTGCTGCTCTGCGCCCAGAGAAATTAATCCTCTGTGCCCCATATCAGTTAGGGAGACACTTGGCTGCAAGTACAGAAACCCTGCTTAATGGTGGCTGAGCAAATAGGGTATTTATTTTCTCACATTAGAAGTGCAGAAGGAGTTGGTTTCTGGCATGAGTTCAGCTGCTGAATGGTGTCCTCAGGGTTCCTGCACCCTTAGTATTTGGGTTTATAGCCTCATGGTCATTGTGTGTCTTATGTTCATACAGTGGCTGCTGCCATTCCAGACATCTCATCCAAATCCAACACAGGAAGAAAGAGATGACTTTAGTGGGATCTGTCCCTTTTTCTTATTGGCCAAAACTGTGTCCCATGGCCATGGTTAATTCTAGGAGGGCTGGAAAAGCTGGCTATATTGACACTCAGAACAACATTGGAGTTCAGTTTGCAAGATAAAAGTGCATGGTTAATGGTTAGGCCATCAACGGTGTCTACCACAGCACAGAACTCTATCCTAGGATTTTCACACTGAGTTGAGGGTGCCACTTACCTTAGGTACTCTCAACTGGACCTTGAGTTATCCTTTAAGTCCAGGGGCAGCAGCTTATTAAATCTGAGCACCAAGGAGTCCATCTGTCTTGGAACTGGTGCTCCACACATTATTGTCGAATTACTAAATAAATAAATAACTCTTCAAATCCTAAGATGTGGCTACCTCAGAATAGAATCATTATTTTCTTTGGTGGCCTCTGAATAGTGTATACTTTAAACATATAAATATTATTTCAATTGAGAAGAAAATGTATGGTCCCCGTCACCTCTGCTCTGCTTTGTCATCTTGTCTTTTAGGAATTTTTCACATTTGCTCTCTTAGAAGTTTCTTCTCGTTATTGTTTTCTTCACCATCACACTTTTTATTATCTTGACTGTATCTGTTACCTGTTGGCATAGTAATGCTGTGTAACAAGTGCATAACCCCAAAACCTCAGTGACATTGTTTAGCTCACGGGTCCTTGGGGTGCAGCTGAACTGGATTGGCCCTGGCTGGTCTCAGCTGGGCTCGCTCACTTCTGGGGTTAACTACTTGTCACTTGATCTCTAACAGCCTAAGCTGGGACACCTGGGGTGACTCGGCTCTGTTCCATGCGTCTCTCATCCTCCCGCAGGCTAGCTTGAGTGTGTCCTCATGGCAGTGGCAGAGGGCAGGTAACAAATAGAAATGTGCAAGTGCTCTTTCGAGGCTCTGAGTCATGTCAGCTAAATCCCCTTAGCCAAGCCAAGTCCCAAGGTCAATCCTGATTCTCTTGAGTGAAAAGAACTGTACAGTCACATGGCAGAGGGCATGGATCCAGGGAAGGGTGAAGGATGGAAGCCCTTCCTGCAATCTGTATGCCACACTTACTTCATCACATAAAGGCTGCCTGACCTTGGGTAGCTCAGCTTCACTTTCCCAAGCTTCAGGCTCTGCCTCTGTATTGTGGATATAATAGTAGCACCTACATCATGAATTGGTTAATAAAACTCCATATATAAAGTGCTTGGCCCACAGCAGGCACTGAATGAACGTTAGCCGTTGTTATTAATATTGTCTTTATCTTATTGTTGCTATAACAGTGACTATGCATGAGTTGCTTTGCCACATACAATCCCCTTTCTCATTCGTTTCCTTTTACTCCTCACGACAGCTTTGTAGTCTAACTAGAGAGCATGCTGTGGTTAGTTCTCAGTTGAGGGGTAAGGGAGGTAAGGAGAGTGTTCAGTTTGCTGATGCTTCCTTTTTGCAAAACACCAGAAATGGATCGGCTTTTATAAAGGGGGTTTATTTGGTTACAAAGTTACAGTCTTAAGGCCATAAAGTGTCCAAGGTAAGTCATCAATAATTGGGTACCTTCACTGGAGGATGGCCAATGGTGTTTAGAAAACCTCTGTTAGCTGGGAAGGCACATGGCTATCATCTGCTCCAGAGTTCTGGTTTCAAAATGGCTTTCTCCTAGGATGTTCCTCTCTGAGCTGCAGCTCCTCAAAAATGTCACTCTTAGTTGCTCTTGGGGTGTTTGTCCTCTCTTAGCTTCTCCAGAGCAAAAGTCTGCTTTCAAAGGCCATCTCTGAAGTGTCTCTGTAATTTGCAGCTCCTCTCTCAGCTCCTGTGCATTCTTCAAAGTGTCCCTCTTGGCTGTGGCAAGCTCACTCCTTCTGTCTGAGCTTATATAGTGCTCCAGTAAACTCGTCAAGGTCCATGCTGAATGGGCAGGGCCACACCTCCATGGAAATTATCTAATCAGAGTTATCACCTACAGTTGGGTGGGTTGCATCTCCATGGAAACACTCCAAGGATTACAATCTAATCAACACTATTATGTCTGCCAATGTAAGATTGCATCAAAGATAATGGCATTTTGGGGGACATAATACATTCAAACTGGCACAGAGAATGTCTCAATTTGCCAGGCTGCTGAGACAAATACCACAGTGGGATGGCTTAAAAGAAATTTATTGGCTCACAGTTTCAAAAACTAGAAATCTAAAATCAAAGCATTGGCAGAACCATGCTTTCTCTCCAAAATCAGTAGCATGCCTTTTGAGGAGGTACATAATTTAATCTACCACGGAGAGTCAACCAGGGTCACACAGCTTGGAAATGTCAAATGCAGGACTTAATCAGAAATCCTTTACCATGTCTTGAGCCTCTTCCAAGACCCCTAACGGCCTCTCTTTCCGCAGCAGCCTGTGGCCAGTCCTTCCCCTTGACAGCTTCCAGAGGTGACACCAGCTACTCCTTGGCATAAACAGAGCCCTTGTTCTGTGTAGACCACTCTCGACAGGGTGGGTAGGAGCATGTGAAGGACACAGCCATTGCCCTTGAAGAGAGGGAGTCCAGATACAAGAACAGAAAACGTGGCTTTCCATCCAGTGCCAATGGCAATCCCTACACAGAGGGCCTGATAAGTCCACAATGAAGAGAAGACCGAGGTGGAGCTTGAAATGAAAACCTCCTCTCTCCTCTCCAACCACCCGGCGTTTCCAGGACGCCTCACACATCCACTTGTTCTGCTTGTGTAGCGGGATCCTAGGCTTCACCGCAGCACGTTTAGGCTGACCCTCAGGTATTGGGCTAGCTCAAATTTTTTTGAGAGTCCAAATCTGGCTCATATTTTGTGTCGCACCTGGTAAACAAATAATAAAGAATAGCAATGTCCCTGATAGGCAGCCCCCAAAAGTGAATGGCTGGGATTCTGAAAATGCCCTTCTTTCATGTGATTAGAGAAGACAGCTTTTTAAAAAATTATTAGTAGTAAGTGAGCTAAAAATGAGAAAAGGTGATAGTGGGTGGTGATACAGAAATGACCTCCCCATGGGAAAGTATCTTTGTGAGAAACCTTGGAACAGAGTCCTGGGGTCACATCTGAGCTAGGCATATGTCCTGGAGCAAGATACTTACACTCTCTGAATTGTTGGAAAATGGGAAATGTATAGATGCCTTACACAGGAGTTGGAAGAATTAAGTATTGCTCCTTGTAAAGTACCTAGCATTCCTGGTAAATGACAAGTGTTAGCAATATTATTATTACCATATTTTATTTTTATCAATGCTCTTATTATATCCTTTGCAAATACCAAAATGGTCAGAGTAATCTAAACATGCTTCATTCTTTAAAATATTTGTGCCCGTTTGTATTGATAATGCTACCAATACCACACTTCTAGTAGGCTTTCTGGATCTTCAAGTTCAAATCGGTGCATTTGTTTTCTTCATTTGTTCTGTTAGCATGGTTCTTTTAGTTTGATTTCCAGTGGGAACACATTTTCCAGTGGGCAACATGGCAGAGAGTTAGAACAGACTTCTCTGCAACCAAAGTGGCAGGTCCACTTTCTGTGGGCAGGCAGGGCTTGGTGGCTGGTCTTGCAGTCCTCCCAGGGACCCCAGACAGGCCTTGTCAATGGGGTCTGATTGGCAAGGATGTGCCCACTTCACACTGACTTGTGCATCAGAAATAGTGTGGCTTTCAGTAACTCTCACCCCAGAGTGTCTGACAGATCTATTCATTTATCAGCCCAGTCAAAGGATTGATTTCACAGTGCATTTGTTGGAGCTTCCTGCCTCAGAACAGGATCAATACATAATATCGGAACATAGTCACAGATTGATAATTTATGGACTTCTAAGTGGTACCAGCTGTTTCAGTGAGTTGAGTATGTCAGCTTTGGACAGCTTATTTAGATCTTGATTAATCAACAAATGTGCAACTCTGTATTCAGATGACTTTATCTTGGTGTTCTTTCAAAGACAATGACAGAAAACCTATATAACATTGGACTATCCAAGCTGTGCGATGGAAAAGAGTTGGAGTCCATTTCAATTCAGGAATGTATTTTCTGACTCATCCACAAGGCTGTAAAAATAAAAGCATTAACTTTTAAAACATTGACATTAAAAAAAAAAACAAAAACAAAAAACCCATGGGCAAATAATTTTGTACAGATCATGAATAGACCAGTCTATAAAAAGTTATTTTTGAGCTCTCTGCATGCCAGGCATCAAGGCTCCTTAGAGATTAGAGATTATAAGGCAGAGTCCTTGCCTCTCATATCTCCCACCGTCTACAAAAATCACATGAGAAACAAATTCAAGGTGGAAAAATTGGGAAGTATGGATAGCAATTATAAAATACAGAGAGAGAGAGGTGGCTACTATTTTGATTTACAGCCTTCTGAACTCTTACAGATACAAATGCTTATATAAAGTGTCTGTGTGTGTGTGTGTGTAGGCAGATTAAATTACATGGATAATTTAACAAAAAAGATTGTCCATACTATTTTATAACATTTTCCATTTATCAATATATTGTGAATGCCTTTTCTTGTCACTAAGTAGGGATTTACTAATCCCTTTCAACAGTATTTCATGGTACAATGAATCACGGTTTATATAACCCATCCCATGGGTGTATTTCATCAAGCCATATAAAAGTTATGGATCGGGTTTGATACTTTATTATATTCAGCAATCTTGGGATGATTATCACCATGCATATATTTTTGTGCACTTCTCAAATATTTCCACAGAATCAAGCCTTAGGATGCACTTGAGAATCTCACAATCTCATTGAAGAGCTCAAACACATCATGTGAAAAGGAAACCAGCTCTTTTAAAAGGGGGGAGAGTGGTTAAATGAGTATCACAGCCAAGAGTCAAAGAAGGATTATTTCAGGCCTGCTTTGTTACAGAAGGCTTCATGAAGGGGATGGTTGCAAGTCACAGCAGCTCAGCTCAAATCAGCTTAAGTGCAAGAGGCCTGTTTTTAGTTTGGTCTCAGACTGGGCTGGATCCAGGGTTCAAACAGGCACCAGTGTATGTGTGTGTCTCTCTCTACCTGCCACATCTCTTGCTCCCACTTCTCAGGCCCACTGTCTTTGGGCAACTCCAGACTCGGGTGGTTTTGTAGCACTGGTGAGCTCATGAGAAGAGAGCCCCTCTCCTCTCCCACTCTCTGTTAATCCCTGATTGGCACCTAACAGACTTTCTTTCCAGTTTCTGGCATGTGCCTACAGCCTGTGGCGAGGGAGGGAAGAGGTATGTGACCAAAGCTCCCATCCCATGGAACAGTTCTCAAAAGGAAAAGATGCTGGGAGGTCAAAAAATGAGAGCTGTCCACTACTGAAGATGCTGGACCTTGAAGGATGAGTAACCACATCTGTCAGATGCTGTGGGCTGCAAGGAATAGGGAAACTCCAAATCAAACTGGCTTCCACAATGCTTAGGCCATGTTATGAAGTCTAGAGGCAGGTGGGCTCTGGCATCACATGATTAGTGGCAAGGTGATGTCATTGAGGGCTCGGGTGCTTTCTGACTCAGGGTTAGCTTCATCTCAAGCTGGTTTCCCTCAACATGGCTGCCAAAGGCAGTCAGGGCTCCCAGTTTTCTTCTCCACTTCCAGCACCAGAGTGAGAAACCTTTCCTCTGGCAAGGACTATAAAACCTTTCCTTCCTTCTGATTGGGCCAGCCGAGGCCATGTGCCCACCCCTGAACCAATGGCCATCACCAGGGGAATAGGGCACACTGATTGACCAGTCAGTATCTACTCTTGGAGAAAAGGGTGGGGTCACCTTCCACATGGAGCATGATGGAATTCTTTTATATATACATGCTTTTTTAAACATTTTTATTGTGAAATATAACACAGAAAAGTGATAACTTTCAAAGATGATTTAAGAAGTATTTACAGAGCAAAATTTAAAGAATGTTATGGGTTACTGTTCCACAATTTCAGTTAACCAACTTTGGTTTTATTTATTCTATTGGTTTTTTTGTTCTCCAGCTCATTTATTTCTGCTTTAATCTTTGTTATTTCTTTTCTTCTACTTGCATTAGGATCAGTTTGCTGCTCTTTCTCTAGCTTTTTCAGTTGTTCATTAGGTCTTTGGTTTTAGTGCTTTCTTCCTTTTTAATGTATACGTTTAGAGCTATAAATTTCCCTCTCAGCACTGCCTTTGCTGCATTCCATAGGCTTTGATATGTGGTGCTCTCATTTTCATTCATCTCTAGATATTTACCAATTTCTCCTGCAATTTCTTCTTGAACCCACTGATTGTTTAAGAGTATGTTGTTTAACCTCCAGATATTTGTGAAAGTTCTGGTTCTTTGGTGGTTATTGAGTACAAGTTGCATTTCATTATGGTCAGAGATGGTGCATTGAATAATTCCAGTCTTTTTAGATTTATTGAGACATGTTTTGTGCCCCAGCATATGATCTATCCTGGAGAACATTCTGTGAGCACTGGAGAAGAATGTTTATCCTGGCAGTTTTGGATGTAATGATCTATATATGTCTGTTAGTCTAATTCATTTATCATATTGTTTAGGTTCTCAATTTCCTTATTGGTCCCCTGTCTCGATGTTCTATCTATAGAAGAGAGTGGGAGTAGTGTATTGAAGTTTCCCATGATTATTGTAGAAACATCTTTTGCTCCCTTCAGTTTTGCCAATGTTTGTCTCATGTGCTTTGGAGCTCCTTGGTTGGGTGCATAAACATTTATGTTTGTTATTACTTCTTGGTGAATTGTCTCTTTTATTAATGCATAGTGTCCTTCTTTGTCTTTTATGACACCTTTTCATTTAAAGTCTGTTTTGTCCAATATTAGTATAGCTACCAGTGCTTTCCTTGCTGTAGCTTCTGTGGAATGTTTTTTTTCCATCCTTTCACTTTCAGTCTCTTTGTGTTACAGGGTCTAAGATGAGTCTCTTGTAAACAGTATATTGATGATTCATACTTTTTACTCCATTCTACCAATCTGTATCTTTTAGTTGGAGAGTTAATCCATTCACATTCAAAGTTATTAATTTGAAGGCCATTTCCAAACCAACCATCTTATCCTTTGGTCTTTCTTTATGAGATCTATTTCCTGCCCCCTTCTCTTTTTTCCTTTAAGTTACCCTTACTGATACTCTTCAGTTCTGTGCCTTTCTCCAGACCTCTTCTTTCTTTTTTCCCAGCCAGTAGAACTCTCTTTGGTATTTCTTGCAGGGCAGGTTTCTTGTTAACAAATTCTCTCATCATCTGCTTGTCTGTGAAAATTTTAAACTTTCCCTCAATTTTGAAGGAGAGCTTTGCTGGATAAAGAATTCTTGGCTGGCAATTTTTCTGTTTCAGAATCTTAAATATGTCCTACCAGTGCCTTCTTGCCTCCATGGTGCCTGCCGAGTAATCAGTACTTAGTCTTATGTGGTTTCCTTTGTATGTGGTGTGCATCACTTCTCTCTTGTTGCTTTCAGGACTTTCTCCTTCTCTTCAGCATTTGACAGTCTGATTAGTGTATGTCTCAGAGTGGGTCTATTTGAATTTATTCTATTTGGGATTCATTGGGTTTCTCTGATTTGCATATTTATGTCATTTGTTAGGGTTAGGAAGTTTTCCCCAACTGTGTCCTCAGATACTCTTCCTAGTCCTTTATTCTATTCTCTTTTTGGGATGCCAATGATTCTTACATTTGTCCACTTCCTATTATCCATCATTTCCCTGAAATCATTTTAAATAGTTCGATTTTTTTCACCATTTGTTCTTTTGTGCATCCACATTCAATTGCTTTGTCCTCTAGTTCACTTATTCTTTTTGCTTCTTAAATCTACTGTTGTGTGTCTCTATTATGTTTTTTCTTTATAAAAGTAGCAAATTTATTTCAATATCTAGTTTCATCTTTAAAATAGAGCTGTTGGACAATTTTTTGTAACTTAAAATTCATATAAAAAGTGGGGAAAACATTAATAAGCTATTAAAGACTGACCAAGAAAAACATTTTTGGACCACATATTTACAAAAGCCATGTATAATAGTAAAAATTCCAGTTATACTACTTACTGAGAAGTATTCTTTAGCTCTTTACTTCTAAATATAACATTCTCATTTTTACATAATTTTTCTTTTACCCTAATTACTATGCCCAACAAAATTTTTCCAAGTTTTCCTTACAACTTATGAAGTATGACTTAACTGTTCATCTTAAGAATTCCTTTAAAGAACTCTTTTGTTTGATCAAAAAGTATAGCACATCACTACCACATGAGTTAAACAAAAAATGGAGTAAAAAACAAAAGTGGTATCTATATAATAAGCAAATTACCTGATAAGAATTTTAGCTATTTCACATTTCTGCTTAACACAAGCAAAAATAAAGCAGTTCCAAGCATACTACAATGTTTGGCATTTGTACTGCAAGCTTTAAATTATAATTTTATTCTGCTCAACAAGTCATCTCTAAGAAAATGGCCATGTTTGTAAATAAAAAAGAAATTGTTATATCCAGCAGGTGACATTCTACTAGTCAAGGCAAGAGAACTATTTATAAAATCAGGTTAAACAATGCAGAATGTCTGATATTTATATTTCTGGTATAAAGGCTAAAAATCAGACAAACTATGCAGAAAATGAAGAATTAAATGATTAATATTTTGCTTGAGAAAATCAGAAATGATTATATTCCAAGAAATAAGCAATAATGACAAAAGATGTGATTAATATAATGTGTATTTTTAAAGCCCAAACATACTTTTCATCTTAAAGAGGACAATTCTGACTTTTACTTTATTTGTACAGAATAGGACCTGGATTTAAGCTATTATTTGAATAGAGTTCATAATCTAAAGTCTTTTTTTTCACCATAGAATATTTTTATTTCAGTACATAGGCTACAAAATGGCAAATGACTAAGTCATTTATAAAGATTTTGTAAAATAACTGCTGATTTACCTAATAACTGTCACAGATACCAACATATTTCTATATCTGAGCCTAAAAGTTACTACAGTACTAAGGTCATAACTAATGTGATTCTTCCATATGGTCAGACTTAATTTACTATATAATACTGTCATAAAATCCAAAGAAGAAACCTTAGTGAGTCCTTCCAAAGCTGCGTAATTTTCCAAATGATTTTCCTCTGGTTTTAGAGCCTGTTCTTTGCTTCAACCCATTTTTAGTCATTTGGCTTTTGCAATATTTTCTTGACATTTTTGTTTCTTCTTCTGCTCCTTTTCCCTGGCCTCCATAATCTTGACCAATTTCCAGGACAGTACAGCACTTGCTAGGAACAATGGAGTCAGGGCCAAAATCACTGTCATAAGGAAGCCATGTGAGTCCTTTGCAGCCCATTCCACAACATACTCAGCCCAAGCCTTTATATCAGATATCTTTGCAGTGGTCTTAGGAAAACTTATGCTTGAGTCATGATCTCTAACTTTGTCCTAGGATTATTAGAGAGCCAGTCACAATTTCAGATGACCCTTGGTTGTGTTCCAGTTTGCTAATGCTGCTGTTATGCAAAATACCAGAACTGTATTGGCTTTTATAAAGGGGGTTTATTTGGTTACAAAGTTATAGTCCTTAGGACTATAAAAGTGTCCAAACTAAGGCATCAATAGATGATACCTTCACTGAAGAATGGCCGATGGCATCCAGAACACCTCTGTTACCTGGGAAGGCATGTGGCTGGCATCAGTTGATTCCAGGTTGTGTTCCATCTCCTCTCTCAGCTCCTGTGCATTCTTGGTTCTTTCTCCAAGGACATTTCTCTCTATGTCTTAGTATTTCCCGGGGCAAACTCTGGGCTTCATCTCGTAGTTAATTTCCTTCTTTCTGCATCTCCAGGTATCTCTAAGTGTCAGTGTCAGCAAGTGTCTGGACCTGTGTGGCTCTTTTTAAAGGACTCCGGTAAACTAATCAAGACTTACCCTGAATGGGGAGGGGGTGTAAAATCTCCGTGGAAGCATTCAATCACAAGGTCACGCCCTGATCAAAAAGATTAATCAATCTGCCCCCACAAGATTGCATTAAAGATTATGGCTTTTTCTGGGGGACATAATATATACCAACTGGCACAGTTTTCTTCTTCTTAAGTTCTACCAAAAACTTCCGAGAGAAGGTTTAAATTCCTTCTTTCCCCTAACGAGGCCCCAGGGGCCACATTCACCCCAGACCCTCAGCCTCCACAGGCGTGGGCCTGGGCCCCTTCCCTCTCCGGCAGACCTGGTGGGATTCACGGAGCAGAGGGTCCCGGGTAATCTGAGCCCTGCCACACTTCACACCCCTGGGGCCATGACTGACTCCCCTGGGCACGGAGGTAAAACTATAGCAATGACCACACTCCAGCATCCCATACATCACCCCCTGAGCCTGAGGTACTGACCCCCACTCCCATCCAGTATATTTTTAATTTGATCTACAGTACCTTTTATGTCCATAAGCTCTGCTTTTTTTTAAAATTACTGTCTCAAATTCTTCTTTATGCTCTTTTAGAGCCTTCTTGATGTCTTCTATGTCCTTAGACAACACATTGAAGTTGTTTTGAAGATTTATATGTACTTCTTTGATTAATTGCTCCAAGTTCTGTGTCTCTTCCAGTTTTTTAATTTGTTTGGCTTGTCCATATCTTCTTGGGTCTTCATGTGCTTTGCGATTGTCTGTTGACTACGGGCCATTTGCTTATCTTGATGTGCCAGTTTGAATATATTATGTCCTCTCAAAAGCCATATTCTGTAATGCAGTCTTGTGGGGGCAGATGTATTAGTGTTTATTAGGTTGAAATCTTTTGATAAAGTGTTTCCGTGGAGATGTGACTCAATCAAGTGTGGGCAAAAGGTTTGGTTAAATTATTTCCATGGAGATATGGTTTCCGCCCATTCAGGGTGGGTCTTACTTTAATCACTGGAGTCCTATAATAGAGCTCACAAACAGAAGGAGCACAGAGCATCTGAGAAAGACATTTTGGACAGAGGCTAAGAGCTGACACTGACACTGATACTTGGAGATGTCTGGAGACATTTGGAGATGCCTGCCCAAAGTTTGCTCCAGAGAAGCTAAGAGAGGACCCTGCTGCTTAGATACACAGGAGCTGAAGAAGCTAAGAGAGACCCAGAGACACTTTGGAGAAGGCCATTTTGAAATGCAACCAGGGAGCAAAGGAACAGCAGATGCCAGCCACGTGCCTTCCCAGCTAACAGAGGTTTTTCGGACGCCATTGGCCATTCTTCAGTGAAAGGTATCATTTTGTTGATGCTTTAGTTTGGACACTTGTATGGTCTCAGAAATGCAAATTTATAACTTAATAAATCCTCTTAATAAAAGCCAATCCGTTTCTGGTATTTTGCATAACGACAGCATTAGTGAACCAGAACACTTGATAAGGTCATTTGGGGGAAATGTAGGACTATTTGGACATTTGTTTAAAATTTGGCAGAAATACAGCTTGCTAGAGTGCACTTTCCCTGTCTTCCCAAAAGATGGTGCTCCTGAGCCACCTCTTACCCTCAAGCCAGCTTTCCCCAACTGCGCCTGCATGTTGGGCGGGGTCCAAACCAGGTGGAAATCCAATCAGCGCACCAGTTCTCCATGTGCACTGGGGACTGTCAGCCTGGGGGTGGAGGGTGGGCCCTGTGCCGTTCAGCAGGGAGTCTGCATAAGGGCACAGTGGCTCTGGTGATTCCTAGGCCTCTGAGTGGATCACCCTCAGGCCATGGAGCTGCACATCTAACCCTCTAGTTCAGACATGCCCCATTCCCTGCCCACCGTGCGCCCACGAGCCTCTGGGGTCTGGGAGGGACTCCTGGTGCTTCCATGTGGCGCCTTTAGTTATCCCCGCTTCTTGCCTGTGCACACCGCGGACTTCTCTGGAGGGAGAGTACATGGCGTCAACACAGGTCCGCTGTTTCCTGAGTTCCTTCATGGGAGCTCCGCCCGGGGGACTGAGGAGGATTATCTCCCCAGCTAATTCTGAGATGGTTGTACAGGAATGGAAAGCTGCTCCGGCCCTGCTTGGCACCAGGCTCACAGCTGCCAGCCCCCAGTGGCAGTCCCAGTTGAAGAAACTCACCCCATCCTTTCAGATGTAATTTCTCTGCTTTTACTTCCAAGTCCCCTCTATGTATTGCAGAGGTCCTTCTCTGGCTGCTCATATGCTGGAACTGCTGCCTCAGGCGTTTTCTGCCTTTTCTTTGGTTTTATTCACGGAGGAGAGGTTTGCTCTGCCTCTCTTATTCTGCCGTCTTCCCAGAAGTCCATGATGGACTTTTGAATAAAACTGGGGTCCTCTTAGGAAGGGTTGGGGGATTGAAGCTGGGTGACCAACCAACAGTGGAGTCCAAATAAAATTTCATGAAATAGAGGGGAAGCATGGATGGGATAAAGCAGAGAGATGATTTCTGGCCAGAGAATAGAATCCCAGGGGATGCCTAAAGATGTGTAGGCAAGATTGCAGAAAGCTATCCTGCAGGGACCAGGAGAGGAAACAAGTTCAGCTGGAAGATTCATTGGCTTATTCATTCATTCTACATATATTTATGGAGCACTCGCTGTGTGCCATGTCCTATGCTAGGTGCTGGGGATACAGCACATAAACGAGATAGAGTTCACATCCATATGAACTTCTAGTAGAGAAGACAGGCAACACTGAAATTGATTTAATATATAATATGTTAAGAAAACAAAGCAGTATAAGTGGGATAGAAATGGGAGGGAGGGGAGTTCTGGGCCTCCTGCTAAAGCTGACATTTGAGCAGGAACCTTAATGATATGATGGAATGGACTGGAAAAACATCTGGGGAAGAGTATTATGGGTAGAGGACAAGTGCAACACCCTGCGGCAGGAGTCTGTGGCATATTTGGAGAAAAAGGGGATGGACAAGGGGGAGAGTGGCAGGCCATGAGGCCAGAGAGAAAGCCAGTACCATGTCACGTCAGGCCTCACAGCCATTGCAAAGACTTTGTACTTCCTCCCAGCGAGATGTTGGATCCATGATGATGGAGGACATTATAGAAGCTCTCCAGCTGGTGGGGAGGGCTGGATTCTCACCCCACTGCTCCACACTCATTCTGACTTCAACCCCTTCTCCTCTCCTCTCTTGCAGGCTATGTACATGTTTTATGCACTAGCCATCGTGTGTGATGACTTCTTCGTGCCCTCCTTGGAGAAGATCTGTGAGGTACGTGCCTCTGACTCTCAGTGTGCATGAGCCCATCCCAGACGCTAGGAACCAAGTACAGTGTTTTGTGCAAAATCTCTGCAAACATGCTTAGAATCTCACAATTCCGATCAACAGCCCAACCTCAACCTACACGACGGGCTTTCCCTGCTCCATTCAGCCATAACTGACAAATGCTGCTGGTGTTCTTTCCTATTTTCTTTTCTGCTTTTAAATCCTCTCCTCCTTTCTCCCTGTATTTTCTCCACCTCTCTCTTCTCCGCTTCTTTCTCTCCCCAACCTTTCTTTGGTGATGCAAGGAGTCCTTGCCAGGTCAGAAACCTTCAGCCACGCATGTCTGTCATACTTCCTCTTTCTGTCTATGGACAGAAATGCTCAAAGCAGAGGCCCAAGGTACGATAAAATGAAAGAATCGGCCACAGAGCTCAGGGAAGGAACCCTGCTAGAAGTCATCCCACTGAACGCCAGGTTGAACACCAAGTTTAATCCCTTTCATCAAAAAATATTCAGCAGATCTAGGACTCTTTCATTCTCTCTCCCCTTTCATCTCTGTCTGTTTTGAAATGTAGTTTCTTTTATCTGAAAGCTTTCCGTTTTATTTTATTTTTAATCCAGAATCCCAGTTTTCAGAAGGGATCTCTCCCAGACACACTTCCCACCTGGAACTCAAGTTTCTTTATCCCAGCAGTTCTCCAACTTTGCTGCACCCCATCCCTCCTCAGTTTCTGGCCAATAGGTCTGGGGTGTTGGGGGAAGGGTTGCCAGAATTTTGTATTTCCGGTGAGTTCCCAGGTGATGCTTGAGGCTGCTGGACCAGGGACCACACTTGGAGAACTAGTAACTTGAGCAGTGTCTTCTCCATTCTTGACGGCTGTGAGCTTTTCATCCTTAAACAAAAACAAACAAAAAAAAAATCATTGCACAGTAACCGTAGAGAGGCAATGGGAGTGAGTTCCTTTATACAATGGGAGTAAGATAAGGAGAGAAAGTGGGCAGATATGGACTCCCTCGGATCAAAGTGATTGAACTTGGAAGCAGGTCAGCCTTACATGGAAGGGGACATGGTAGTGAGGCACCTGCAGTTGACGTAATTTGTGATTTCTCAGTTACCACCATTTGGTGGTTTATTCTTCATGCAAAACATAACAACTCGGTCTCTTCCACACAGCTTCTTTATTTGATAGGAAAGTTATAGTCACCTAGCAAAGTTGATAGTAAGACCTTATTCTAGAAATGTGAGCACAATGATTGAAGAAACCCCATAGGATGGCCAGCACACCTCCTTGTAGGGAGAAGTGATTGAAGTTCCAGGAGAGGGCAGAAAAGGTAGGAGGGGTGAGATGATGTAACAAAAAGGATAAAAGGAGAGGAAAAGGAAAAGGAAGGAAAATGTTTAATGAGGAAGAATAATCTAGGTTTTATTGGGCCTCTGATGTGTCAGGAACCGGCTCAGTTGGCAAACAAGTATGGCTATGTCCAAATGTCTCTTTAATCTTCACAAGAAGCCTATGGGGTAACTATTATTATCCCCCCTTAACAGGCAAGGAAACTGGGCTCAGAGAGGTTGAGTAACTGGTCCAGGTCACACAGCAGGTGAAGGGGTTCCCTGACCCCTGTGACTTTCCACTTACAGTCCCTCCACTAACCCAAAGTCCAGCTTGGACTGGGCCATGATTTTTCTAGAATTGGCTCTAGTCCAGGAAGGGGCAGGAACAAGAGAGGGCCAGCAGCTTGGCCCAGGCTTTCCAGATGCCCATTTCCAGAGCCCCAAATGCCAGCTCTTCCTGCTCCCACCCCTTTAGACTCTTATGTGCAAGATCAGTGTAGCAAGGATATGTCCCACACCTGTGTCCTATAGCAATGTGCAACTTCTCGGACCTCAGTCGTAATTGCTGAAGAATCCTTATGTCTGTGAGTGTGAGTGGGATGAGGAGAGAGTTTACATGTATTTAGAAATCCCATATGTTTACATCTTCTTAGAGAGGTGTGGCCAGTTTTCTCTGGAGTTGGACTTTCTCACAAGATGAGAGGCTCCTGGTGACAGGTCTGCCCACAGTGGCCGTGAGAGCCTCTGGAGCCCCTGGAGCCTGGGCTCGGTTTACCTTGCTCTACCTTCCCTAACCACCTTCTAGGGATTTGGTGCTATGCACTGAATGTCAGCTCTCAGATCAAGGCTGGGGGTGGGGGGAGGAACTCAAAAGGAGATTGTTTTCAGCTTTCGTGAAAGATGGGTTGGGAGAGAAAGCCACATCATTCAACAATCTACAGCTGGGGTGGGGAGGAGGCATGGGAAAGTCTCACTCAGACTCACATACATTAATGTTTGAAATCAGAAAAATATGGGGAAAGACAAAAGAAAAGAAACGAAAGAGGATAGAGGAGAGTCCGACCCCAGGGTCACTCCAGCGGGATGACAGCCAGTGCCTGTGAGGCGCGGGCTCTGGGTCAAGCCTCTGAAACGATGGTCCCTGGATCTTGGATAGGCGGGAGGTTTGATCACCAGACGTGCCAAGAAGTCAGGCAGAGGAATTGCAGGATCACGTGAGCCACGGGAGATGGACTCAGCTGTATCGAGGCAAATTAGGGAGAAGAACAGCTCCTGGAGCAGCAACGTGAGCCCAAGCCCAGAGAGGAGAAATGGGCACACTAGAGCCCTGGCCCAGGCCGACTCTTCACTTAGAGAGGACGAGGTTGGGAGGGGAGGATGGGGGTGGGGCTTGGGCCACGCAGAGGTGTCCAGGACAACAGTGGGAAGCGATGGGTGTTGGGAGCAGGTGGGTGATGTGCTGGGTGATGTGAGACCGTCCCTCCCACTTATTTGTAAACCCAGAGCTGTGGGCTCCGCCTGGGCCGGGCTCAGCGCCAAGGGCTTAGAAGGACACCGGATAAAACACTGCGTGGTCCTTGACATCCAAGGGCTCACTGGCCAACACCCAGCTCCAGGAAGGCCTGAGCGGGGACTGGGTGAGTGCCAGGGAAACGGGAAAGTCCCGAGAGAGGCTGGAGCAGGGAGAGATGGCCTCTGCTGGGGCAGGCTTGGAGCAGCCTGGGAGGGAGGACCGCAGTGGCAGAGCATTTCGGGGAAAGGTGTTTGAAGCAAACAGTCTGAGCCACAGAACCAAGATGGGAGATCACAAGGCACAAACAGGGTGCAGGGAGCCCTAAATGCCAGGCTGGGGCGTGAGGAGTTGTTCAGCACTTGGAAGGGAGCTCAGGAGGGCTTGGGGCCATTATGTCAGGCCCAGAGACCAGGGGCAGGGAGAGCCCTGGCCAGTGATCCTGAGATTCCAGTGAGATGCTGGCTGATACCAGAGTGAATTTGAGATCAAAGGGGAAAGGGTGTGAGGAGATAGAAGCAAATGCATGGATTTGGGGATGGGAGGGGAGAGGAACTGGAGATGACCCCAAAGTTTGGATCCCACAGCTCCTGCTCCATTGGGGGCCCCAAGCTGGAGAGGGCCGTGGCAAGGCAAGGCTCACATCTTGGGGCGAGGGAGGCGTGAGTGCTGTGTTGGGTCACTGTGCCCTGGGGAGGGTCCCTCGCGGCCACAGCTCCCCTTGAGGCATCACTATCCTCCATCTTCAGGTCTCCTCAGCACCCGGTGGGAAGTGTAGCTGAATGTTCAGTCGAGAGCAAAGGAAGACCCCAGAGCAGAATCCTCACCTAGGGCCCCCACGGCAGCCTCCTGCAGAGTGGAGTGAGGGGGAGTGGCGCCCCTCCATGGTGGGGCCAGGAAGTGCAGCTGGGAGGTGTCATACGAGTCGTGCATCTCCGCTGGGGTGCGTGGAGGCACTTCGCTGAGAGCCAGCGGCTTGCTTTCTGGGGCATGACTGAATGCAGAAAAGCTAAACGTGCTAACCAGCCTCGAGTGTGTGTCTTGGCATCTTGCAGATCACCCTTTGGTTTAACGAGCAGAGCGACCTGCAGAGTTAAATTATGTAGAATATCTTGGCATCATCAATTTCCATTCGGTCCCCACTTCCCACTCTCACCCTTCCTACCCCTGGGTTCTAGAACAGCATGGAGGATGGGGAGGAGGGTTTCAGGACAGTGATCCACTTACCTCCATAGATGGCAGAGATTGCCCCATAGGCTCACAAAATGGTTACTAGACCCACATAGAATTTCAAAAAACAGAATGTTTTGCATAAACATCTGGACTACTGGCATTTCTTAAAAAATAAAAATATCTGCCACCACTAAGCCACTGTAGGGAACCTGAGCAGTGCTGCCTTGGAAGGGAAATGAATGCCCACCTCCCACCATCGCCTTTCCCCCTACAGTCCCCACCCCACTCCCCAGGGGCCTCACCCTAGCTTACTCTACTTGCCCATTATGTGCACAGCCCTTGGGGGCATTTGGGTGGGGGACCCCTACACTCCTCATTGTACACACAGTCCCCTCTCCAGTCCCGCCCAGGCTGAGGACGGTGAGTGCAGCTTCGGCCCAGCAGCGAGTCCAGCAGCAGAGGCTGGAGCTCCCTGTGGAGGAGGGGAAGGCAGAGGGCATGACTGGAGCCCCCACCCCCATACCCCCACCCCCACCCTCAGCTTCCAACAGTCCTGCTGTTGCTGAGCCCTCTGCTTCTCAGGCGTGGGACCTCAGGAGTTCCAGGGGGCCACAGCTGCCTCTGTCCCCGATGGAATCCAAAGCATCTGTTCTTTGTTTTTGCTCTTCTGCAGCGCCTGCACCTCAGCGAGGATGTGGCTGGGGCCACGTTCATGGCAGCGGGAAGTTCGGCCCCAGAGCTGTTCACATCGGTCATAGGTAGGTAATGACCCGGGGGATGTCCCAGCCCTTGCCTCCCTCAAGGAGATTGGCTCTGGATTCAGTTGGCTTTCCAGCAGGGTTGTCAGCCTCTCTGCCACTAACAGGAAACAAGCAGATCAGCCTCCTACTCTGCTGTTATCATCATCATCACCGTCATCATCATTATTATTATTATATTCAAATTATTCTACTTTGCATGAATTTGTCCCAAACCAAGTGCTAATGCTCCTGTGGGACTGGAGCATCTATAATTCCATCCTCTAGTCCACAACTGTTTCCTGTCAATGCTTATGAAGTTCTCCCGTGTGTCTACTTGGAGGTCCCCCATGTCTACCTGGGAGAGGCCCCATGTCTACCTTGGAGGTCTGCCATAAGTCTGACTTGGAGACCCCCATGAGGCCACCTGAAGGCCTGCCATGGGTCCACCTTGGAGACCCCCATAGCCACCTTGGAGGTCCCCCATGAGTCCACCCTGGAGGTTACCCATGTGCCCACCTCGGAGGTCCCCCATGAGTCCACCTTGGAGGCCCCCATGGCCACCTTGGAGGTTCCCCATGGCCACCTTGGAGGTCCCCCATGAGTCCACCTTGGAGGCCCCCATGGCCACCTTGGAGTGCAACCAGGCCATGACTGCTGTTTAACATTGGGTCTCTGTTTCAGGAGTCTTCATCACGAAGGGTGACGTGGGTGTCGGGACTATCGTGGGCTCAGCTGTATTCAACATCCTGTGTATCATTGGAGTGTGTGGACTCTTTGCCGGGCAGGTGAGTGAGGGTTGTGGCCATGTCAATCATGGTCCTGGGGCAGAAGCATGGGCACTTGGGGTAGCAGGCTGTTCTGCTGGAGCACAGGAAGCATCAGGATGCAATGACTCTGGGCAGCTGTGAGTTGGGATCTCACATCCCAGGTGGCTGCTGTGCTGAAGCTGAAAGCCATCAAATCCTGTTATCTGGTCTCCACATCACACTCAGAGCCATTTTGGCATGTTACTGATTTGAACTGGAACAGCCTAAAACAATTTTAGGTATGGTTTTGTCTCAATGGAAATTATGTACAAGAGAGAGAATTTTTTCTGCTAAAAACAATTTGAGGTAATTGCAGTTGGCTGAAGGTGTTTCTTTTTCTACAGTATTGAAGCATTTTATTGGCTTGTTGGCTTGAGCTTGCTTTGCAGCTTGTGAGGAGCTTTGAATGCCTGCATTTTACCTGTGGGGCTATCCCACCACTGGGCCATGTCATGGGGTCCAGGTCCTTTATGAACACTGATAGCCATTTTGGAAAGTCCTGGGAGGATGCACAGAAATCACCAAAAAAGTACAAGGCATTTGGGCAGCTGGGCATGGTGTGTGGCCATGGCATTTGATGGCTTGCAGCCGCCCCCCCACCCCGGCTCTTGTGGCCTCGCTTTTTCATAGGCACCTTATTGAGAAACAAGGTGGCCCTGTGCTCTCTCTGCCCAGACACTCAGGGCTTTGAGTAATTTCTAGAAAAAGCAACTTCCAAAGCCCATCGAGGCCACCCCACTTGTAGTATTTAGAACCCTGGTAATCCTAATCAGCTCCCTTGAAGGGAAGACGCAGTGACCTGCAGGAAGTGACTGATTAGCTTGAAGGGCCAAGGCATCATGGCAAGCCCTACTCTAGCGCCCTTTCCCAGGCCCCTCTGTCTTTTGCCCAGTGGCGCCCAGGGCTGCCCGCCTCTCTAACACAGATCAGAGATTCTCTAATGCAGGATGTACCCAGGCTCGCCCTTACTGTTCCCCCCCGCCCATGGTCACTTACAGCCTCTTCCTGATGCAGATCGATTTTTCTGGGGTGCCTGTTGGGTTAGTGGCTTCCGAGCGACAGGCAGAGGGACACCTGGGTCTCTGCAGGGATTGGCTGCCGAGTCCACCAGGGGGACAGGTCATTTCTCAGAGGGCAGCCTCCAGATAGCTGCTTCCTGGCTTGGGGATTGAGTTCTGCCCAACTTTCTGGACAGAACATTTTCATTTTTCTCAACCTGTTAAGCAGTTATCTCTTGTCTTAGATTTTGTGGCTTTCACAATATAGTGGGGTTTTTGGGTTTTGCTTTTGTTTTTTAATCTGCTATAAATGTAGTTAGTGGAAAAAAAAAAATTGAGTCCCTGTCGTTGCTTCCGGTGCACTTGCACTTCGTCTGCCTCGGACGAGTTCTCATTGCCTTCTGAAGATGAACAGGCAAGCCCGGGAGAAGGGGCCGTGGCTGTCAGCACTCTCTTAATTAGCATTGTCACCATTAGCAGTACAGTAGCCGGGCCGTTTAGTGTTTACTCATTGGTACCTGAAGCTTGATTCTAAAACCAGCCTAAAGGGCGAGAACTAACGTAAGGAAATGAACAAATGACTGGAACGCGTCTAGTAAATGCCACACACCTAATTGCCTATGAAGTGGCTTAAATGTATTTGTGTTTCCTAATTTATTAGCAATGTGGTTAATCACCAGCTTGGTTAGAACAGCTGCACAAGAGGCAGATTGCCTCCTGAGCTCCCACCAGTGTGGTCAGCAGCCCGTTTACCCCCTTTGGGAGGGTACTGCCTGCCTCGTCACTCCAGCCGGCGTGGCTGTGGGGAGAAACAACATCCCTGATGGGGCCTGGCAGCCAACACGGTGGTTTGGGCCACCAACCAGTAGGATTTGGGGTGCCAGCCTTTCCTTTTGTGCCCACTTAGGAATGGCTGAGGTCATCCAGCTCTCTTTTTCGGGTCTTTGTAGGGGAAGCAAATTGGTATTTTGGGAAGAACGTGGGCCCGCGAGGCAGACTTGCCTGGGTTTGAATCCTGACTCTGCCACTTGCTGGCTGTGGGACGTCAGAGAAGTGACTTAACCTCTCTGGGCCTTGGTTTCCTCATCTGTAGAGCAGGTAGAAGAGCGTTGCAGGTTCGGCACTGACAGCACCCGGCCCACATGGGAGGTGCTCCATAGAAGTTAGATTCCCATCATCAGCTCTGAAGTCTTTGCCTCAGAATCCCAGCCTGGATCACTGGTATCGTTTGACAGACTGGTTGGTGGAACTTATCAAACAGTCAGGGACGCCCACAACTTACCTGACAGCTGTAAGATACCTGGTGGGAAGAGAAAGTGAGTCAGGGAGAAGGCGATTGAAACGAAAATCAAAATGAGGGCTGGTGATGGAAGGAGCATCTCACAGGACTGCTCCTTTCCTCTGTGCCATCTGATCAGTGGGAACAAAAGAAAAATCAGAAATGAAAGCTGTCCCATCCTAATCTAGAGAGTGACACTTCCAGGCAGCTGGCGTGGGAGCAGCGTTACAGCCAAGGATGGGTATCGGGAATGGGACTGAGTAATAAATCCAGTCGCAGCTCTCACTTGGTACTGTTATTTATGTCGCGCTGTGCTTTGATTTGGTGGGGCGCGTTCCCAGCAAGCGCCCATGCGCCTCTCCCGAATGCATTCCGGCCCGAAGGGCTGCACATGACGAGGCCTGTTACCCATCGGAAATTAAAGTAATTAAGCTGTAAGGTTCGAGTTGCTATCTCAATTCGAGTTTTCATGAGTTCAATGTAATTAAGTGTCTGCCGTATTTGCAGTTTACAAACATACCAGCGCTTTGGTGTTCGCCTAAGGGGCTTTGGGGAGTTTTATGGGACAAGAAAGAAATTGCTTCTTAGAAAGTGGCCTTGTAGGGCAGTTCTTGGCGTCCCTGCAAGACATTTATAGGACTGTGGTCCTACAAGTTTTCTTTATTTAAAAAGTGAAAAAAATAATAATAAGGAAGAAAAGGCAACAAGCTCTTGATGTAACACGCAAATGTATTTCTATGGTATAAATTCACATGTTGTATTTGCAGGACTTCATGCCAATTTTGTAAAACAATGTACTTTTGAATTCACATCGGCCACTCAGAGCACATTGTGTTGTAAATACAGCACCACAAACAGAGGAAACAGTTTCACCATGTCCCAGATTAGGATGTGCATATTCTGGATATTACAGAGCAGCAGATGGTGCCAGTTCATAATAAGATGCTCCCACATCCTAGCATTGTACCCAAAGTGCTTCTGCGAGAGCCCTCTAATCTTAGCTGGATTCGCCTTTCTTCAAATAACACCCTGTCCCCTGCCAGTCTGTCCTCTAACACAAACCCACATGGCTCCCAAAGGGAAACTGCCTTAGTTTGGGCTTCCCCAGAAGGAGACCCTAAGCAGAGACTTCAGTGCAAGAAGTTTCTTGGGAGGCGATGCCAGGAAGCAGCAGGGAAGGCAAGGCACCCAGTGCCCAGTGTGGGGTTTAATTTTTCCTAGGGATCTGGGGGTCGGTGTAGAGCGTGGGCCTCTAAGGTTTCCCACTGAGGGGCAGGGGGGCTTGGTGTTTATCCACCAGCCACCCTCAGCCATTGGTGAGGACTGTTCCCAAGGGGTATCAATTTCCCCGTATTGCAGCTTGCTGGGCCCAGGCTGGGGTGACTTTGGGGCCCAAAACACATCCCTAGGCCAAGAGACATAGGGGACATTGGATGTCAGGAGAGAAAATATGAAATATGAAGATGAGGCAGTAAGAGTGGGACCCAGGGAGGATTTACTACAAACTCAGGACCAAGGCTTTTAAAAGTAAGCCACCCGTTGGCCTCCTCTCCGGCTCCCCTGGATGAAACACGAACATCAGTTTTAAGGTTTAGGCTGAGTTTTAAGAGAACTGGGCTAGGACACCTCACATTTAGGGAATTTCCTCTCATGTTAAAAGTAACAGCTACCATTTATTAAGATTCTCCTATGTGTGGGCACCACACTAGATCCTTTATAAATCTTTGAAGAAATACACCCACTACGTTTTAAGATAGTGTTATCCTCGTTTACAGACAAGGAAACGGATGCCCGGGGAGGCTGCCACGAGGTGGTTAAACCTGGGTTTGAGACACAACTGCAGTAAAATCCTTTCTCTTTCCACAGGGGGAATCCAGAATTTAAAAATCTCTAGATGTTCCTACTACATTCTTAGAGTTACTCTTAGCTTTTATGTGTTCTTTAGATGTTTTGCGTGCAGGAGCTGGGGGCAGAAAATAAGGGACAAACCAGCAAAATAGTGGTGGCCCCAGGTGGGTGATGGAGGTGCTGGACCAACCAACTCGCAGGTGGAGCACGTGTCGCCAGAGGGACCCCCGAAAGCCGGCCTTCCCCCACCTGACAGATGGGGTTTGGGGCTGGCAAGCACCCCAGTTTGTCTTGCACACCTTGACTCCTGGCTTACCGTTCCCCAGACAAAGCCCAGCTTTTCCCACACCATAGGCCACTTCTAGAAGCAGCCAGAGTCCCCAAGACGCTGAGGACAGGGGAGACCAAAAGCACAAGCCACTAGGTGCCAAATCTAAAACCAGCAGCAGGGAGATGAACAAGGCAAGGAAGAGAAAGAACACCCATGAGGAAATCACAGAGGGCAGGAGCAGGAGAAGGCCTTGCCTAGGACGCCGGATGCTTCAGTATTTGATCAGGTGGGTAGCAATACAGCAGGAGTAAACCAAAGCCACAGTCAGGTCCAGTAGCCGAGTCTATCAGATCCTGGTGAAATAGTTTCTCTCGGTGTCTTCTGCAGACCACCTGCCTCAAGAGGACCTTGTTAGAGTGCAGACCCCCAGCCCCTGCCCCAGACCAAATGAATCCAAAGAGCTTCTGTCCCTGTGTAAGGCTCAGCTGCAGCCCCAGCTCCGCTCATATCCTTGGGCCAAGCCTGGCCTGGGCAAGAGGCAGGCAGCTCTCGTATGGAAGTTGGCCCAGGCTTCATAAACCGCCATCCTCTGACTCCTCAGTCCCGTGCCTGGGCGTCTGCTGGAGCCCTCACTGTTCCCTGCTCATCCTCCTTCCCCTGACTCAAGGCCAGATCCTGGCAGAGCCCCACACCTGATCTTCCTCAACAGATGCCATTGCTTCCAGGCCCAGAGCTCCATCCAGGTCACCTGCCCAGCTCTGTGCTCCTCTGCCTCTACTGTCTCTGCATCCCCACCCCAGGTCTCAGGGTTAGCTTTGTCTTTGGCTCATGGCACTTGTTTCTGGCTTGTTCTACCTCCTTAAAATGATCTCTTGAAATCAGATCCAGTCTCAGACTTACATCTAGATTAATTAAGAGACTTTCAGTTTCAGGCACCAAAACGCTCAGCCCAAACTGGCTTCTTAAATGAGGGGAATTTATTGGTGTCTCTGAAAAATACAGAGGAATGTGAACATCAGGCATGGTTTGATCAGGGCTCCAGCCCCATTTTCTTTGATTTTCTTGATTCCAACCTCCTCTTTCCCTTTTGCCAGACTGGTTTTCCTTCATGATAGAAAATGGCTATAACTGTTTCAAGCCTTATATGCACACAACACATAACCCAGAAAAGAGAATCTCTCCCCACCCAGCTCATCCTCCCACTCTCCAACCCAGCATCACCAAACAAAAATTAGATTGGGCCAATTCAGATTACCTGGCCATCCTTGACCCAATCAGGGAACTGGTTACCCAAATGACTTAGGGTAACTAAGAACCACCCACCCATTTCCCCCTTCTCCCAAGAATGTGATCAGTCCCCCCCACCCCCGGCCCCAAATTCATAGCTTTCAATCTCTAGTTACCACACAAAGCAGACTTGGACAAAGTTTGTGCAGTCTCATGGGCTGCCCTGATAGCTGTTTGCTTGAGCTGGCCTGATGCAAACAGTAAAATGCACAGCAATCCTTCGTTCACTCCATAAGTGTCTCATCACAGTACAGCTGCTCCTGGAGGGGCCCACATGAAGACTACATTGCCTTTCTGCAGAGCATTAGAGGTTTGCATTCCAAGCCATACATTCAAGCCTGTGTTTTTGGAGACTGGGATGGAGTGTGGTTTATTTGGTCAAAGCCCTGAACTCTGAAATTTGTTCAGGTCCCCAGAAGACCCTGAGACCAGGGGTCCCCTAGAGGAACAGGTAGGGGAGTGCAGAAGCTTTATGGGAAACTGAGGGTCAGTCCTATTGGGCACTTCTCGGGGACTGTGCGGAACATGCTTTGAGGTGTCCTGCCCAAGGGGCCAGGGAGCTGGGGCATTTCTCCTCCACCTACCATTAGTCATTGCAGCTCCTGGGGCACAAACACCAGGCAGAGCCAGAGGAAGCCCTCGTTTCAGCGGGGTCCATTTGCATGGTACACCTGGGTGCACGTGCCTTCAGGCGCTCCTAGTCTGCCTCCAGGTATGTGCACGTTAGGAAGGGCCAAGCCAATGGACCTCACCCCGAATCATAAGCACTCAGATGGTCGGCAGCCTTTGTCAAAAGGACTCAGCCCGGATGGAAGTGCTTTCTCCGTCAGGGTTAGGAAGAATGACAGTGTGCCCTGGAGAAGTGAGAGCCATGGGCTCCGCTCTGAGGACAGGATGGCAGAGGGGCCGAGACCCAGCTCTGCCTGCCACGTCCCGACACACTGCCAGTCCCCCACCCCTTCATTCTTCATGCCTCTGTGTCTGTCCACCCCAGGTCCCTGTCCACTCCAAGCAAGGCCATTCTTTTTAATCAGAATTAAGACCCTGAAATAACGAGGATGGTAATATCAGTGATAAAAATAGCTAAAATGTATGAGCACTCACTGTGTGCTGGGTACTGTTCTCAGAACTGCTTGCATGGAGTCAGTCATTCATCTTTTCTTTATAATGATATATTTTTTGTTAGAGCAGTTATAGGTTTATAGAAAAATCAGGCAGAAAATAGAGTTCCTGTATACCCCCAATACACATGCAGTTTTCCCTATTATGGACACTTTGCCTTGGTGCAATACGTTTGTTATAATTGATACAACTTTATTATTACAATTATACTATTAATTATAGCCCATAGTTTACAATACAGTTCACTCTTTTTATTGTTCATTTCTATGGGTTTCTTTTTTCCCCTGGTAACTTATATACAAACAAAAATTTTCCATTCTATGCACTTTCAAATATACAGTTTACTCATGTTACACAAAGCTGTGCCACCATTGCCATCATTCATTGCCAACACTTTTGCATCACCCCAAACAGAAACTTCATACTAATTAAACATAACTCCCAATTCCCCACCCCTACCTGGTCCCTGATAACCTGTATTCTCATTTCTGACTTTATGAATTTGCTTTATTCTGCTTATTTCATATAAGTGAGATCATACTATTTTTGTCCTTTTGTGCCTGGCTTATTTCATTCAATGTGATATCTTCATAGTTCATCTGCATAGTTGCATATATCAGAACGTCATTCTATTTTTTGGCCTAATGCTACTCCACTGTGTGTATATACCACATTTTGTTTATGCATTCACCTGTTGATGATACTTAGGTTGCCTCCACCTTTTGGCAATTGTGAATAATGCTGCTATGAACATAGGTGTGCAAATACTTGTTCAAGTCCCTGCTTTCAGTTCTTTTGGGTATATACCCAAAAGTGGGATTGTGGGTCATATGGAAATTTATATTTAACTTCCTGATGACCCACCAAACTGTTTTCTACACTTTGGCTGCACCTTTTTACATTCTCATCAACAGTGTACAAGGGTTCCTGTTTTTCTACATCTTCTCCAGCACTGGTTATTTGCCTTTATTTTTTAATAGGAGCCATTCTAGGGGGTGTGAAATGGTATCTTGTGGTTTTGATTTACGTTTTCCTGATGCCTAATGACGCTGAGCATCTTTTCCTGTGTTTATTGGCCATTTGTGTATCTTTATTGGAGAAATGTCTATTCTAGTCATTTTCCCATTTTTTTAATTGGGTTGAATTTTTGTTGTGAAGTTGTAGGAGTTCTTTGGATGGATGTTAAACCCTTAACAGGTTTCTAAATATTTTCCCCCATTCTGTAGAGTATCCTTTTACTATCTTGATAAAGTCCTTTGATGCACAAAATTTTTAAATTTTGAAGAAGTGCCGTTTATCTGTTTTTACCTTCACTGCTCATGCTTTTGGCATAAATTCTAAGAAACCACTGCCTGACACAAGGTCCTGAAGATGTCAGGCATGTAGGACTCTTCTTATTCTGGTTCTTTATTTAGGCCTTTGATCCATGTTGTGGTAATTTATAGGTATAGTATAAGGCGGGGGTCCACCTTTATCCTTTTGCATATGGATATCCAGTTTTCCCAGCACCATTCGTTAAAGAGAATATTCTTCCCCCACTGAGTGGACTGTGTACCCTTGTCAAAAATCAGTTGGTGGTAAGTGTGAGGGTTTATTTCTGAACTCTCTATTCAATTCCATTGTGCTATATGTCTTTCCTTGTGCCAGTACCATGCTGTTTTGATTACAGTAGCTTTGTAACGAGTTTTAAAATCAGGAAGTCTTAGTACTGCAACTTTGTTCTTCTTTTTCAAGATAGTTTTAGCTATTTGGGGCCCCTTACACTTCCATATGAATTTGACCTTGGCTTTTCCATTTCTGCGAAGAAAGCTGCTGGAATTTTGATTGGGATTGTGTTGAATCTGTAAATTGCTTTGAGTAGAATTGACATTTTAACAATATTTAGTCTTCCATTCCAGAAACATGGAATGTTCTTCCATTTATTTAGGTTGTCTTTAATGTCTCTCAGCAGTGTTTTGTAGTTTTCTGTATATAAGTGTTCTTTATGACCTGGTTACATTTATCTCTAGATATTTGCTTCTTTTAGTTGCTATTGTACATGGAATTTTTTCTTGATTTCCTCTTTGGATTGTTCGTTACTAATGTATAGAAACACCACTGATTTTTGCATGTTTCTCTTCCAAGCCACCATTTTGATGAATTCATTCATTAATTTTAGTGCTCTTGTTGAGGATTTTTCAGGATGGACCTGATCCTGAAAAATGTTGGACCACCCTTGCATACCTGGGATAAATTCCACTTGACCATGTGTTCTGGTTTGCCAATGCTGCGGTTATGCAAAATACTAGAAATGGATTGGCTTTTATAAAGGGGATTTATTTGGTTACAAATTTAGTCTTAAGGCCATAAAGTTTCCAAGGTAAGGCATCAACAATAGGGTACCTTCACTGAAGGAAGACTGATGGGATCCAAAAAACTTCTGTTAGCTGGGAAGGCACATGGCTGGCATCTGCTCGAGGGTTCTGGTTTCAAGATGATGTCCTCCCAGGACGTTTCTCTCTAGGTGTCTGGGGGTATTCTGTTAGTTTCTTCCAGGCAAACTGCAGACTAGCAAAAGTCTACTTTCAATACCTGTCTCCAAAATGACTCTCTCGTCTGCAGCAGCACTAAGTTCCTCCTGTTTGTCAGCTCTTTTATATGGCTCCAAGGATTTAATTAAGACGCACCCTGAATGGGCAGGGTAACACCTCCATGGAAATTTATCCACTCAAAGGTCTCACCCACAGTTGATTGAGTCACATCCCCATGGAAACACTCAATCGAAGGATTCCAACCTAATCAATACTAATATGTCTGCCCCCACAAGATTGCATCAAAGAACATGGCATTTGGAGGGACATAATACATCCAAACCAGCACACCATGGTATATAATCTTTTGTTGTACACCATACCTTTTAATATTTTAAAATGTTAACTCTGGGATTTAGTCCCTGAGCTGTTTCTTGAGTGCCAGGAGCTAACAACACAAACCAACCAATGCAAAAAACTCTTTTCACTGTCCTTGCAAACTGGCTTTGCATTGGCTGGTGCTGCCCCATCAACAAGTTTAGCCCAAGGCCTGTGTCTCGTCCTTGGCTTGTGCTTCCTGGTGGCCTTAGGAGTTCTCTTGTTTGCAGGAACTTGAATGCTCCCTCTACTCTCCAAGAAACAGACTACCTCCTTTTCCCCAGTGCTCCATCACAGGACTCAAAATAGCTAAGCCTTTGTCCCAGGATGCCTCACTCAGTTTTTTTCTTCCACTCCTTTCACTGTCTCAAGCTGCTTTTGCCTGGCAGGAAAATGCTGGAAGCTGTGACAGCTAGAGAGGAGTCTCTCAACCGTCCTTCCCAGCTGGAACAAAGCCAGAGACCCACAAAGCAGTGCCTGCCAGCTCCCACCTGTCGAGGAGAGAGGATAAGGGATGGGCCAGGAAGGGTGCCAGGAGCTCTTATGGCTCTTTGAAGCTGTGTTTTCTTGATTCAGCACTTGCTCAGTAAATGTAGCCCTTGAACTGTTTTCTATAGCTTTGAGGAAGCACATTGTTTTTAGATCTCCTCTGCTGCTTTTGCCCAGGGCAGGTTGGTGCAATGGCTGCTCTCAGAGCCAGCCAGGCCCCCAGGGAGCTAAAGTAGCTAATCAATAGCAATGATCAGCTGTCAGACCACACAACCTGGATCTTGGGGTGCTAGGTCTTTATATCCTACCCTTACTCCAGAAAGCTGCACCAGGGGCCAGACCTTACTGCTCCTTGCTGCAAGAGTTGAGGATGGTAGCTATTGCGCAGAGAGAGCAGTTCGCTGGTGTTTACCAGTTTACCAGCCTCTTCTTCTCACTCTTCCCTGGATGCTGCACAGTGTTCTACGAGATTCTAAAATTTTAAAATAATTGATTCAGGCAGTTCCTGCCTCTTCAATAGTTTCTGGTGGAGGGACTAATTCCTGCAGCTTCCTGCTCTGCCATCTTCCCACCATCCTCCATGTTCATTTTCCCTGTTAGTTTCGATATGTTGGGTTTTCTTTTTCATTTGCCTCAAGATATTTCTTGATTTCCCTCATGATTTATTCTTTGGCCCATTGATTGTTTAAGAGCGGATTGTTTAACTTCCATATATCTGTGGATTTTTGCAGTTCTTCCCCTGTTATTGATTTCTAGCTTCATTCCATTGTGGTCAGAAAAGATGCTTTGTATAATTTCAGTCTTTTAAAATTTATTGAAACTTGTTTTGTGACTTACTATGTGGTCTGTCCTGGAGAATGGCCCATGTGCACTTGAGAAGAATGTGTATCCTGATGTTTGGGATGCAGTATTCTGTATGTGTCCGTTAGGTCTACTTCATTTATAGTATTATTCAAGTTTTCCATTTCCTTACTGATCTCCTATGTAGATGTGTGTCCATTGATGAGAGTGGTGAATTGAAGTCTCCAGCTATTATTGTAGAGATATCTATTTATCCCTTCAGTTTTGTCAATGTTTGCCCCTTGCATTTTGGGGTACTGCAGTTGGGTATGTAAATGTTTATGAGTTTATGATTATTATATCTTCTTGGTGAATTGATCCTTTTATTATATATTATATAGTGTCCTTCTTTGCCTCTTGTAACTGTTTTTGACCAAGTCTGTTTTATCTGGTTACCATTTGCATGGAATATCTTGTTTTACATCCTTTCACCTATTTTTTTCAGCCTATTTGTGTCTTTGGGTCTAAGGTGAGTCCCTTGTAAATAACATATGGTTGGATCATGCTTTTGTATCCATTGTGCCAATCTGTCTTTTGATTGGAGAGTTTAATCCATTTACATTCAATGTAATTACTGATAAGAGGCTTATCTCAGCTATATTGTCTCTTGTTTCTTACACATTTTATATCATTATTTTGTAATTTTATTGAGATATATTCACATACCATACAAACCATCCAAAGTATACAATCAGTGGCTCACAGAATCATCACATAGCTGTTCATACATCCCCATGATCAATTTTAGAACATTTTCATTACTCCAGAAAGGAAATAAAAACAAAAAATAAAACCCAAATCCTCCCATACCCCTTTCCCCGCCTATTGTTGACCCATAGGATTGGTGTAGTACATTTGTTACTGTTGATGACAGAATAGTAAACTATTACTGTTAACTTTAGTCCGTAGTTTGCAATATGTACATTTTTTCCCATATACGCCTCTACTATTAACTCCTTGTAATAGTATCATACATTAGTTCTAGTTCATGAAAGAACTCTTTAATGTTTTTTTACAAGTGTACAGTTAATCACAGTCATGGTCCACTGCAAGATTCACTGTGTTATACATTCCCATGTTTTAACCTCTAACTTTCCTTCTGGTGACATACATGACCATGCTGGTTTGAAATTGTTTTATACCCCAGAAAAAGCCATGTTCTTTTAATCCATTCGTGTGTGTGCAGACCTATTGTGGGTGGATCTTTTGGTTAAGTTATTTCAACTGAGATGTGACCCACCCAATTCAAGGTGGGTCTTAATCCTTTACTGGAGTCCTTTATAAAAAGATAAAAGACGGTAAATTCAGAGAGAGCTGAGAGAGAGAATTGTCCCAGAGATGCCAGGAGAGGACACACAGGCATTCAGAGAGAAAGGCACTGGAATCACAAGCTGAAAGCAATGAAACTCGGAGAGAAGGACCAGCAGACCTGCCATGTGCCCTCCCATGTGAGAGATATCCCAGATGCCTGTGGCCTTTCTTCAGCGAAGGTGTCCTCCTAATGATGCCTTAATTTGGACATTTTCACAGCCTAAGAACTGTGATTTGCAACTTAATAAATCCACATTGTAAAAGCCAATCCATTGCTGGTATATTGCATTTTGGCAGCTTTAGCAAACCGAAACAATGACTCTAAACTTCCCCTTTCCACCACATTCACACTCCATTCAGCACTGTTAATTATTCTCACAGTAACATGCTGCCATCACCTCTGTCCATTTCCAAATGTTTAAGTTCAACCTAATTAAACATTCTGCACATATTAAGCAACCGCTTCCCATTCTTTAGCCTCCTTCTGTACCTGGTAACCTATATTCTATATTTTAAATCTATGTGTTTGCATACTATAATTAATTCATATCAGTGAGATCATAAAATATTTGTCCTTTTGTGTCTGACTTACTTCATTTAACATAATGTGCTCAAAGTTCATCCATGTTGCATGCTTAAGGACTTCATTCCTTTTACTGCCGAATGATATTCTATCGTATGTATGTACCGTATTTAGTTTATCCATTCATTTGTTGATGGGCACTTGGGTTGTTTCCATCTTTTGGCAATCGTGAATAATGCCGCTATGAGCGTCAGTGTGCAGATGTCTGTTCATGTCCCTCCTTTCAGATCTTCTGGGTATATTCCCAGTGGCAGGATTTCTGAGTCCTAGGGCAACTCCAAACTTAGCTTCCTGAGGAACCACAAAACCATCCTCCACAGTAACTGTACCATTTTACATTCCCACCAGCAGTGAATAAGTATTCCTATTTCACTATATCCTCTCCTACACTTGTAGTTTCCTGCTTGTATAATGGCAGCCATTCTTACTGGTGTGAAATTATCTCATTGTGGTTTTGATTTGCATTTCCCTAAGAGCTAGTGAGGCTGAGTATATTTCCATGTGCTTTTTAGCCATCTGTATTTCCTCTTTGGAGAAATGTCTATTTGTGTCTTTTGCCCATTTTTTAATTGGGCTGTTCATCTTTTTATTGTTGAGTTTTAGAATTTCTTTATATATTCTGGATATCAAACCCTTATAAGATAACGTGGTTTCCAAATATTTTCTCCCATGTATTTTATATCTTTTTTTTTGTCCTTTTCCTTTTTTGCAGGCTTCTTTTGTATATAGTTGATCTTCTGTTATATAACTGATTGATCTCTTTCTCATTTATATTTCTATATATATTTTAAATACTTCCTTCGTGGTAATCTCAGTGTTTGTATTAAACAACCTAAGCCACCAACCTACTAGTTCAAAACTATAGCAACTTAATTTAAATAGCAAGCACAGTCTTTGCTCCTATACCTCTCTATTTCCTCTCTTTAGGTTTTTCTTGTCACACAACCTCTTTATATTTTGCATGTCCATAACATAGAACTGTGATTCTTTCTTAAGAAGACCATGTGTGAATAAAAAGAAGAATTAGAAAGTTTAAAAAGGAACATAATGGAATTTATGGGGATGAAAAACACAATAATGGAAATTAAAAATACACCAGAGGCATTCAACAGCAGATTTGAACAGGCTTTGAAAGAAAGGATCAGCAAACTGTGAGGCAAGGAAATCACAAGGTCAGAAGAGCAGATTAGAGAAAAGAGAGAAAAAAAGTGAGCAGAGTGTAAGGGATCTGTGGGACAACATGAAGTGCAACAACATGTGCATTATGTGAGCCCCAGAAGGGCAGGAGAAGGGAAAAAGGGCAGAAAGACTGGCCCAGGGTTTCCCAAATCTGATGAAAGACATAAATATGCACATCCTAGAGGCACACACCAGAGCCAGGCCCCCCATTCAGAAAACTCTGGGCAACCAGGGCCCTCCTTTGTCTCTCTCCCCACAAGTGGCATAACCTGGAGTTGAAGAGTTAAAGTCTTGAGGACAAAAGCCGGTTTGGCTGCCAGGTGCTTGTCTTACTTGTTTTCTGTAACGTGCGCATATACAGTGCCAACCTTGTGCCCAGCGTTTTAGGTAGTCACTCGTTTTGTCCTCACGGTAACTGTCTGAACAGGACAATGTTTTTACAAAAGAGAAAACTGGGGCTCAGAGACATTAAGTAACTTATCAGCCACAGACCCAGTAAGTTGAAAGGCTCTTAGGGCTGCAGGGAATCCAGCCAGCAGCATGGAAGGGGTGCGTTCTCTCAGCCCTGCTTACAGGAGCCCATGTGAACCAGGGTCCTTATTTGTTAGCCTCTCCCATATGGCAGCAGTCGGTCCCCTCGTGCCTCCACAGCTCGGCCCCTCCCAGCACCTGAAAACCTGCAGCACTAAGGAAACCTAAAGACATCATCAGGTGAAAAAGAAAGATTGGCAGCCAAATACCTCTTGCACCCCCAACTGGAAAGCATGTGTCCACAGTGTGTCATCACTGAACTTCCATTCTTCTGGAGGATTCTGACCATTCTAGGGCCATGACATTCTCTCCTGAGCTCCCCAGAAGCTGCCCAGTGGCTCCAGGCCCTCCTGGCACTTGGACCTCCCCGCTTGTCCTTTATCCCCCAGCAGAGCCCAACAAGGGGAGGTGGAATTCCAATGATGACTTCCTAAATCTACCCCAGCAAAAAGTTACTGCAAATCCTGTGATCAAAGGGAACCCAGAACCTTAGCAAGTCATGAAGGTGCTATATGAAGCAGAACAAGGAAAGCCTTGCACTTCTGTTCCCCCAGCTGGTGTCCATTTTAACCCCCCCGGTCTTACCTGCTGTCAGCCACCTGCATGGGGCTCTCGGTAGTGGTGATGGATCAGACCAGGCTCCAAGCTTCGTGTCTCAGCCATGGTCTGAGAGCTTTGGCCCACAGCCAAGCCATGGCCAGCACCTGAGACCCCAAGCCTTATGTTTTCTCAGTCATATCAATTAAAGTTGGTTTGTCTCTTTGTATTATCTGTGAATTTAATGACAGGGTAATAATTCATGCATTGTGTTCTGGGAGAAATATGCTTCTGTTCCTTCTTTGGGTGGTAAGGTCATTCATTGATTAAAGAAATACTTTTTTAATGCCTACTGTGTACCAGGCACTGTTCTAGGCACTGGAGAGACACTAATGAAAAAAAGTACATTCTAGTAGTGGACTGTGGGGGTGTTAAATAGTCAGAAAAGATACTTAGATATGTGTGGGTGGATGGATGGATGGATGGATGGATGGCTAGACAGACGGATGACAGAGATATATAGAGAGCTAGATACGGAGATAGGGAGAAGATACATCATATCAGGTGGTAGTCAATGATGTGAAGAAAAATAAAACAGTTAAGTGTCTGTGTCCAGGTGAGTGGGTGGGAGAAGAGATACTATTTTACAAAGGGTCGCCAGGGAGGGCATCTCTACAAAGATTAATAGTTACAGCCAGTGAGAAAATACTGCTATATTCCACTCTTTGAAGGAAGTGGCATCATCTTAAATGTAGGGCTGATTCCAGATACTGTTTTAAACATTTGAGTCATTCATTGAGCAGAGGGAACATGCCAGCCCTCTGAGCAGAGAAACAGCCTTTCCCCCTGGGAACACTGTAAAGAGCTGGTCCACTGACCTCACAAGTCAGGTAAGAAGACAGCAAAGCCAAGAGCCATAGGAAGTGGCATGTGGGGTCACCACCCCAACCCCACAACAGGGAACTCAAGATGTGGCTACAGAAGTGTAAGGAATCTCTCTTCTGCCAGGAGAGAGCCACCATGCGAGGAGGTGAGCTCATTGGGAGCATGGCCCTTTTTATGTCTTGCTTCCTGCTGTATCCTCAGCCCCAAGAGTAGGGCTGCATGGTAAGCGACTGGCTAACTGATATGCTGCCCCTGACACTGGGCGGGGGAGGAGGAACCTGTGGGTCAAGGGTAGAATTCACAGTGCCCCATGGCCTGGCACAGATATGCCCAGAATTGCTTGGTGGATGACTGGGTGGTTTGGTGGATGCGCAGATAAGTGTCCTGAGCTTCCATCAGGTAGACCCAAGACAAGATGCATTGAAACTGTGTAAACCCTTTGGGCAGAACTCGACACATAGTTGTGGAACAGAATTAGTGATTTTATTTGGATTTCCATTCTTGGATTCCTTCTTTGCCTATTATTGGCAGGCACAAGGAAAACAGGGGTGAATGACAGAGAGGAAGTTGCTGCTCCCAGAGCTCATAGATGATGGGGGACATGGGCAAAGAACATGACAACCAAAGATGATCAAATAATTGTTTGTTTTTTTTAAAGTTCCTGAAGAAAATGCACTGGGCAATGGGATCAGTGTGTCTGGTGTGGAAGTTGGAGCGCAGCTCTAACTGGAGTGGTCTCAAAGGAACCACAAATCATGAGAAGGAGAAGCTAGAGGTAGAACATTCCAGGTGTAAAGAATAGTGGGTATTCAGACAGGAACAAGCTTGGCATGTTTGAGGGTCAGAAAAAAAGACCAGTTTGGAACCTTGTGAAGAAGGAGGACTGGTCTGGAGCCAGTTCAGGGAGGGTGGCAGGGCCAGATCATACCTGGTCTTGGAGGCAACGAAAGGATTAGGGTGCAGTGGGAAGCCATTGGAGAGTTTTAAACTACAGAGTAACATCTGATTTATACTCTGGGAAAATCACCCCAACTACTCGTTGGAGAAAGGACCCTGCAGGGCATGATGGTGGCAGATATCAGCAAGGAAACTATTGCCTATGGTAGCCCACACAAGGGATGATGAGGCTTGAACTGAGTTTTTGGCAGTAAAGATAATAAAAAGCACCTGTTGGATTTGGAATGTGTTTGGAGGTGAAGCCAAGAGGATTTGTTGACAGATTGGATATGGGTGATGGTGTGAGAAAAATCATGGAAGACTCCAGAATTTCTGTCCTGAACAATGTAAATGAGCCAATGGGTATTTATGGACCAAACAAATGAGTACAAATTGCTCATGAGAAATTAAAGAGATTTTGTATTCAGAGAGTAACCAGCCACTCTATGGATGTCAGAGTCTGCCATTATGTGTCAGAATTCAGAAGCTTGTTAGGGTTGCTGAAATGGTGAGATTTTATTTTATTTTATTATGTTTTTTGAATCTGCAGATTTTATTGAGATATATTCACATACCATATATTCCATCCAAACTATACAGTTAGTGTTTCACAGTATCATCACTTAGTTATGTAATCCCATCACACTCAATTTTAGGCAATTTTCATTGCTCCAAAGAGAAAAATAATGGATGGACACACAAAAAAGAAAACCCAAAACACCCCATTTCCCTTATCCACCCCCCATTATTGACCTCTAGTATTAATGTGGTTTACCTGTTATTGTTGATGAAAGAATATTAAGGTATTACTGTTATAATATAGTCTGTAACTTGCGATAGGTAGTTTTCCTCATATACTACTCTATTAACTCTTTGTACAAGTGTTGTACGTTTGTAGTAGTTAATGCAAGAATTTATTTATATTTGTAGTGTTAATAGCTGACATACATAACTTTAAACAACCCCTTTCAATCAAATTCACCTAAAATATGGCACTATTATTCATAATCCCAATAATGAGCTACTGTTACCTCCATCCATTCCCAAACATTTAATTTCAACCTCATTAACAATTCTGTATATATTGGGTAACCGTCCCCCCTTTCTCTAGCTTCTGGCTATCTCTAGGTACCATATATTCTACGTTTTTAAGACTCTGAGTTTACATATTTTAGTTAATTCATATTAGTGAAATCATACAATATGTCTGGCTTATTTTACTCAGCATTATGACCTCAAGGTCCATCCATGTTTTCGCATGCTTTAGGACCTCATTCTTTCTTAGTTCTGCATAATATTCCATCATATGTATATACCACATTTTGTTTATCCACTCATCTGTTGATGGACACTTGGATTGTTTCCAACTTTTGGCAGTTATGAACAATGCCACTATGAATATCAGTGTGCAAGTGTCTGTTCATATCCCTGCTTTTAGATCTTCTGGGCATATACCAAGTAGCAGAATTGCTGGGTCATAGAGCAACTCAATGTTTAGTTTTCTGAGGAACTACGGAAGTGTCTTCCAAAGTAGCAATACCATTTTGCATTCCCACCAGCAATGAATAAGTGTTCCTATTTCTCCACACCCTCTCCAACATTTCGTTTCCTGTTTGTTTAATAGTGGCCATTCTTATAGGTGTGAGATGATATCTCATTGTAGTTTTGATTTGAATTTCCCTAATAGCTAATGAAGATGAGCATCTTTTCATGTGTTTCTTAGCCATTTGTATTTCTTCATTGGAACAATATCTATTCATTTCTTTTCTCCATTTTATACTTGGGTTGTTTGTCCTTTTTTTGCTGAGTTGTGAGATTTCTTTATATATACTGGATAGCAAACCCTTACCAGATACATGGTCACCAAATATTTTCTCCCGTTGAGTTGGCTGCCTCTTCACCTTTTGACAAAGTCCTTTGAAGCACAGAACTGTTCAGGCTTGAGGAGTTCCCATTTATTTTTTTTTTCATTGTTTGTGGTTTGGGTGTAAGGTCTATGAAGCCACCGCTTATCTCTAGGTCTTGAAGATGTTTCCCTATATTTTCTTCTATGAGTTTTATGGTACTGGCTCTTTTCCTATATTTTGGTCTTTTATCCACTTTGAGTTAATTTTTGTATAGGGTATGAGGTAGGGGTCTTCTTTCATTCATTTTGGATATGGATATCCAGTTCAGTTCTCCCAGCCCCATTTATCGAAGAGACTATTCTGTCCCAGTTTAGTGGATTTGGGGAACTTGTTAAAAATCAATTGACCATAGATATGAGGGTCTATTTCTGAACTCTCGATTTGATTCCATTGATCATCATGCCTATATTTGTGCCAATACCATGCTGTTTTGACCATTGTGCCTTTATAGTAGGCTTGAAGGTCAAGAAGTGTAAGTCCTCCCACTTCATTCTTCTATTTTAGGATGCTTTTGGCTATTCGAGGTCTTGTTCCCTTCCAAATACATTTTACAACTAAATTTTCCAAGTCTGCAAAGTAAGTTGTTGGGATTTTAATTGGTATTGCATTGAATCTGTAGATCAATTTGGGTAGAATTGACATCTTAATGATATTTAGCCTTCCTATCTATAAACAGGGAATGTCTTCCCACCTATTTAGGTCTTTTTTTGATTCCTTTTTTTTTATAATAGAAAAATATTTTATTTGTACTATTGAATAAAATACAGTCATATAGAATATAGAGTTACATTTTAATAGCAATTTTATATATGTCACGAAACCAATATATGTCTTTGATTTCTTTTAGCCATGTTTTGTAGTTTTCTCTGTTAAGGTCCTTTACATCTTTGGTTAAGTTTCTTCCTAGATACTTGATTCTTTTAGTTGCTGTTGTGAGCAGAATTTTTTTCTTAATTGCCTCCTCAGTTAGGTCCTCATTAGTGTATAGAAACACTACGGATTTTTTGCACATTAACCTTATATCCCACCACTTTGCTGAATTTGTTTATTCACTTAAGTAGCTTTATCATTGATTTCTCAGGATTTTCCAAATGTACTATCATGTCACCTGCAAATAATGAGAGTTTTACTTCCTTTCTGATCTGGATGCCTTTTATTTCTTTTTCTTGCCTAATTGCTCTAGCTAGAACTTCTAGCACAGTGTTGAATAGCAGTGGTGACAGTGTGCATCCTTGTCTCATTTCTGATTTTAGGGGGAAGGCTTTCAGTCTCCCACCATTGAGTATGATGCTGGCTATGGGTTTTTCATATATGCCCTTTATTATATTGAGGAAGTTTCCTTCAGTTCCTACCTTTTGAAGTGTTTTTATCAAGAAGGATGCTGAATTTTGTTAAATTCCTTTTCCATGTCAATTGAGATGATCATGTGATTTTTCCCTTTCAATTTGTTAATGTGTTGTATTACACTGATTGATTTTCTTGTATTGAACTACCCTAGCATGCCTGGAATAACCCCACTTGGTCGTGGTGTATAATTCTTTTAATGTGCGTTGGATTGATTTGCAAGTATTTGGTTAAGAATTTTTGCATCTGTATTCTTTAGGGAGATAGGCCTGTAGTTTTCCTTTCTTGTAGTATCTTTATGTGGTTTTGGTTTTAGAGTGATGTTAGCCTCATAGAATGAGTTAGGTAGTGTTCCCTTTTCTTCAATTTTTTGGAAGAGTTTGAGCAGGAACGATGTTAGTTAGAAAAGCCCTGGGCTTTTCTTTGTAGGGAGGTTTTGGATGACTGATGGAATCTCTTTACTTGTGATTGGTTTGTTGAGGTTCTTCATTTCTTCTCGGGGCAGTGTAGATTGTTTGTGTGTTTCTAGGAAATTGTCCATTTCATCTAAGTTGTCTAGTTTGTCGACATACAGTTGTTCATAGTATCCTCTTAGGATTTTTGTTTTTTTATTTCTTTGGGGTCCATGGTAATGACCACCCTCTCATTTCTGATTTTATTTATTTGCATCTTCTCTCTTTTTTACTTTGTCAGTCTAGCTAAGGGTTTGTCAATCTTGTCGATCTTCTCAAAGAACCGACTTTTGGTTTTATTGATTCTCTCTATTGTTTTTGTTGTTGTTGTTCTCCAATTCATTTATTTCCACTTTAGATCTTTGTTGTTTCTTCTACTTGATTTAGGGTTAGTTTACTGCTCTTTCTCTAGTTCTTCAGTTGTTCTGTTAGGTCTTTAGTTTTAGCTCTTTCTTCCTTTTTAATGTAGACATTTAGAGCAATAAATTTCCCTCTCAGCACTTCCTTTGCTACATCCCATAGGTTTTGATATGTTGTATTCTCATTTTCATTCATCTCCAGGTATTTTACCTATGTCTCTTGCAATTTCTTCTTTGACTCACTAATTGTTTAAGATTATGTTGTTTAACCTCCATATATTTATGACAGTTCTGATTCTTTGGTGGTTATTGATTTCCAGCTGCATTGCATTATGGTCAGAGAAAGTGCTTTGAATAATTTCCTTTTTTTTTTTAATTTATTTAGATCTGTTTTGGGTCCCAGTATATGATCTATCCTGGAGAATGTTCCATGAGCACTTTAGAAGAATGTATATCCTGGTGTTTTGGCATGTAACAATCTGTATATGTCTGTTAGGTCTAATTCATTTATCATATTGTTTAGGGTCTCTGTTTCCTTATTGATCTTTTGTCTGGTTGTTGTATCTATAGAAGAGAGTGGTGTATTGAAGTCTCCCACGATTGTTGTTGAAATGTCTGTTGTTCCCTTCAGTTTTGCCAGTGTTTGCCTCATGTACTTTGGAGTGCCTTGATTGGGTGCATAAACATTTATGATTGTTATTTCTTCTTGGTGAATTGTCCCTTTTATTAATAGATAGTGTCCTTCCTTGTCTCTTATGACATCTTTACATTTAAAGTCTATTTGGTCTGATATTAGTATAGCTACTCCAGCTTTCTTTTGGTTACTACTCTCATAGAACATCTTTTCCATTCTTTTACATTCAACCTATTTTTATCTTTCGGTTGAAGACAAGTCTCTTGTAAACAGCATACAGATGGATAATATTTTTTAATCCATTCTACCTGTGTCTTTTAATAGGGGAGTTAAATCCATTAACATTCAGTTATTACTGTAAAAGCAGTTCTTGATTCAAACATCTTATCCTTTGGTCTTTATTCATCGGATGTATTTTTTTCTCTCTGTCTTTTTTACCTTTAAGTTACCCTTATTACTACTCATCAGTTCTGTGCCCTTCACCAGACCTCTCTCCTGTCTTTTTTTTTTTTCAGCTGATAGAACTCCCTTTAGTATTTCTTGCAGGGCAGGTCTCTTGTTAACAGATTCTCTCAGCATTTGTTTATCTGTGAAAATTTTAAACTCCGTCACCTTTTTTAATGCAATTTTATTGAAATATATTCATATACCATACAGTCATCCAAAGTGTACAACAGTTGTTCACAGTGTCATCAAATAGTTGTGCATTCATGACCACAATCAATTTTTGGACATTTTCATTACTCCAAAAAAATAAAATAAAAGTAAAAGTAAAATAGAACACCCAAAACGTCCCATAACCCTCCTCCCCCATGATTGTTCATTTACTTTTTTTTTCCCAATTTTTCTACTCATCTGTCCAAACACTGGATAAAAGGAGTGTGAGCCATAAGGTTTTCACAATCACACAGTCACCCCATATAAGCTATGTAGTTATCCACTCATCTTCAAAAAACAAGGATACTGGATTGTAGTTCAACAGTTTCAGATATTTCTTTCTAGCTATTCTAATAAACTAAAAACTAAAAAGGCATACTATATAATGCATAAGAATAACCTACAGAATGACCTCTCAACTCCATTTGAAATCTCTCAGCCTCCGAAACTTTATTTTCTTTCACTTCTCTTCCTCCTTTTGGTCCAGAAGGCTTTTTCAAACTTATGACACCAGGTCCAGGTTCATCCCTGGGAGTCATTTCCCACATTGCCAGGAAGATTTACACCCCTGGGAGTCATGTCCCACGTAGGAAGGAGGGCAGTGAGTTTGCCTGCAGGGTTGACTTAGAGAGAGAGGGGCCACATCTGAGCAACAAAAGAGGTTGTCTGGGGGTGGCTCTCAGGCATAATTATAAGTAGGCTTAGCCACTCTTTTGCAGTAACAAGCTTCATAAGGGCAAGCCCAGAGATCGAGTGCTCAGCCTACTAAACTAGTGGTCCCCAATGCATGCAAGAATATCAGGAATTCCCCAGGTGGGGAAGTTTAATATTTCCACATATTTCCCCAGTCCCTCAAGGGGGCTTTGCAAATACTTTTTATTCTCTGCCCAAATTACTCTGGGATGTATCGGAATTTCACACTAACCCGTACAAACCAACCTGAACTCACTCCTTATTCAAGGTTCCATGTAATTATGGTATTTGAGTAACCTACCCATACAAGTTAAATTACATAATGTGCAACAGAAAACAGAGATTTTTTTACCAAATAAGCATCCCTTCCTTTGGTCCCACACAGAATCTGCAGTTTTACAGCACAATCAATATCCTCTACCCTTTAATCTGATCTACCCGTCCTTAACCAAGTCCATTTTGTTCATATCTCCAATTGAAGTCTGATCTCCTTTTCAGCCTCTTTAATAGTTACTTCATGGGGTAATTCTGACACACCTCACAGATGCCAAACTTGGGTTCTGGGTTCCTGGCACCAGACAAACACCTTAAGCTCCGGAGACTGACCAGGTTACACGCAAATGCTCAGCATCTCGGAATTTAGAAATAACCATTACAATTCATGAATAGATGTGACTGCTGTGAGAGCGTACAATCTAGGAACCCTTACAGTAAGCCTTCCTCTGATAACCCATGCTCTCAGATTCAGTTCTCAGAGTTTGCACATTATTGTTAGTCCATATTAGTGAGGCGTTATAATGTTTGTCTTTTTGTTTCTGGCTTATTTCACGCAACATAGTGTCCTTAAGGTCCATTCACCCAGTTGCATGCCTCACAACTTCATTCCTTCTTGCTACTACTCAGTATTCCCTTCTCTGTTACAGCATAGTTCACCATTCCGTTTATCAGTCAATGTACCCTTAGGCCATCTCCATCCATTGCAAATTGTGAATTCTGCCACCACAAACACCAGTGTGCGAATGTCCACTTCTGTCCCTGTTCTCAGTTCCTCCAAATATACACCCAGAAATAGGATTGCAGGACCATACGGCACCCCCATACTTAGCTTCCTGTGGAACCACCACACTGCCCTCCAGAGGGACTGCACCATTCTATTTCCCTACCAACAGTGAATAGGTACATCCCTTTCTGCACATTTTCTCTGGCACTTGTATCTCTCTGTTTATTTTTTGAACAGTTTTATTCACACACCATACAAACCATTCTGAGTTAAATGACCAATGATTCCCAGTATAATCACATAGTTATGCATTTACCACCACAATCTACATGAGAACATTTCCATTTCTACTGAAAAGAAAGAGGAAGAGGAGCAAAAAATGAGGAATAAAAAATAAAAGATAGAAGAAAAATTAAAATAAAATAAAATGAAAGGTCATACAACACCACCACCACCAAGAATCCCGCTCCCTTATATCTTCGTCTTAAAGACATTTAGCTTTCGTATATTGCCTTTGTTACAATTAATGGAAGCAGATTACGATGTTACTGTTAACTAACTACAGACACTAGTTTGCATTGATCGTATTTTTCCCCTTTGCCATCCAATTTTCAACACCTTGCAATATTGACATTCATTTCTTCTCCCTCATGTAAAAACATTCTTTTATTAGTGCATTTAATCACCATCACTGACCACTGTAGGTTTCACTAAGTTATACAGTCCCAGTCTTTATCTTCTGTCTTTATCTGGTGTCATACATGCCTCTATCCTTCCAAACCTCTCTCTCCTGTCTTTTCCTATCTGCCTGTTTTGCTCCCTTTAGTATTTCTTGTAGATCAGGTCTCTTGTTCAAAAACTCTCTGAAAATATTTTAACCTCTTCCTCAGTTTTGAAGGACAGTTTTGCCAGATATAGAATTCTTGGTTGGCAGTTTTTCTCTTTCAGTATCTTAAATGTATCACACTACTGCATTCTTTCCTCCATGGTTTCTACTGAGAAATCCACACATAGTTTTATCAAGCTTCCCTTATATTTAATGGATCACTTTTCTCATGCTGCTTTCAGAAATCTGTCTTTCTCTTTGACATTTGATATTATTAAGTGTCTTGGAGTAGGTCTATTCAGATCTGTTCTGTTTGGGGTACACTGCGCTTCTTGGATCTGTAAGTTTATGTCTTTCATAAGAGATGGGAAATTTTCAGTGATTGTTTCCTCCTTTGGCTTCTTGGATCTGTAACTTTATGTCTTTCATAAGAGATGGGAAATTTTCAGTGATTATTTCCTCCTTTGTTGTTTCTGCCCCTTTTCCCTTCTCTTCTCCTTCTGGGACACCCATGACACGCATATTCATGTGCTTCATGTTGTCATTCAGTTCCCTGAGATGCTGCTCATATTTTTCCATTCTTTTCCCTATCTTTTCTTTTGTGTGTAGGGTTCCAGGTGTCCTGTCCTCTACTTCATGAATCCTTTCTTCTGCCTCTTCAAATCTGCTGTTGTATGTCTCCATTGTGTTTTTCATCTCTTCTATTGTGCCTTTCATTCCTATAAGTTCTGCCATTTTTTACAAGCTTACAAATTCTTCTTTATGGTCACCCAGTGTCTTCTTTATATCCTTCATCTTTTATTCCTCATTTTCCTTCAGCTGGTTGATTTAATTTAGCATATTTGTTTGAACATCTTTAATTTGTTGTTTCAACTCCTGTATTTCATTTGAAGTGTAAGTTTGCTCCTTTGACTTGGTCATATCTTCATTTTTCCTCATGTGACTCATAATTTTTTGTTGTCTAGGCATCTGGTTTCCTTGATTATCCCAGTCAGATTTTCCCAGATCAGATGAGCCCAGGTCTCAGAGGAGGGTGTAATCAGAATCAAGTTTCCCCAATGATGAGCCCCAGCAAATTGTCAGACTTCCCTGTGAGGCCTGTAGACTCTGTGCTTTTCCTGTGCTGCACAGCAGATGGCACATGTCAGTCCGCAGCTCCCCACTGGTGTAAAGAGGTCTGATGCCTTTAATTCGTAGCAGACCCATCCCTGCTCCTGATGAGGGTGGTCAGAAGCCAAGCTTAAGCTATTTGGTTTTTTTTCCTCCCAAAGCCCTGAGGTCTGTATTCTCTGAGGAAGGGCAGCCACTTGAGCTGGGCCCTGCCCCCCTCCTTTTCTTAGGGAAGATAGGCTCTTTAGGGAATTATCTCCTTCACTTAACTTCTTCTTCTTCTTATGTCTCTCTGATTATCTTAACTCCACCCTTGCCTGGGTCATTACTGACAATTGAAAATGCCTGAGGCTTTCCCTAGTGTGCTACTCAAAATGAGAGAAAAAGAACAAAGAAAGAAATCCCCTTTTCAGAGACAGTCCCCAGCCCACCAGTTTCTCTAGTCAAGAGCTGGAGTTGGTACCTGGTTCTGTGGGCCACTTTTCTTGGGACATAGCCGTTTTCCAGTATTTTGAACTCAGCTGTCTCCAAAAGCCTTTTTTTATTTATTTTTTTTCCTATCAGCCCTGCCTCCTCTTTGCCAGGAGAGACCTTTCCTTTTCTGCATAGCTTGTATTCAGTAGTCCAAATTTGTTAATTAAAACTGCAGTTGGAGCTTGGTTGAGTTACCTTCCCTTGCTCCCAGTAGAGACTGCTTTTTATTCCCACAGGGAAGTATTCCAACTTAGCATGCTGTGACAATGGTGGTGTGGCACTGCCTCTGCAGTTTTGTGGGCTTTACTTACAGTTCTGCACTGTGGCCTTGGTCCTTTCACCCATTCCAGACTGGTTTATGATGTGTTTCCAGTCACAGATGCCCCCAAACAGTTGTTCCAGACTATTTACTAGTCGTTCCTGGCTATTTACTAGTTGCTCTAGAGGATTAGCTGCATTCCACACCTCCCTACACTGCCATCTTGCCCCGCCTCTCTTTCTCACTTTTGAAGGACAGCTTTGCTGGATGAAGAATTCTTGGCTGGCAATTTTTCTCTTTCAGAATCTTAAATATATCGTACCACTGCCTTCTTGCCTATGGTGCCCATTGAGTAGTCAGTGCTTAGTCTAATGTGGCTTCCCTTGTGTGGCAATTCACTTTTCTCTTACTGCTTTCAGGACATTCTTCGCTTCAGCATTTGACAGTCTGCTTAGTTTGTGTCTTGGAGTGGGTCTATTTGGATTTATTCTGTGTGGAGGTTGTTGGGCTTCTTTGATTTGCATATTTATGTCTTTTATAAGGGTTGGGGAGTTTTCCCCAATTATCTCCTCAAATAATCTTCCTAGCCCTTTACTCTTATCTTCTCCTTCTTGAACACTGAGAACACCAATCATTCTTTTTTTATTTTAATCATCATTTTATTGAGATATATTCACATACCAATCATTCTTATATTTGTGTACTTTGGGTTGTCAATCATTTCCATGATATCCAATTCAAAATTTTTCATCTTTTTCACCATTTGTTCTTTTGTGCATTTGCATTCAATTGCTTTGTCCTTTAGTTCACATATTCTTTCTTCTGCCTCTTCAAATCTGCTGTTGTGTGTCCCTAGTATATTTTTTATTTGATCTACAGTATCTTTCATTTCTGGAAGATCTTTTATTTTCTATTCTTTCAAATTATTCTTTATGTTCTAGTGTCTTCTTGATATCCTTTCTCTCTTTAGCCAACTCATTGAAGTTATTTAGAAGAATTGTTTGAACACCTTTGATTAGTTGTTGCAGATTCTGTGTCTCCTGCAGCTTTTTAATTTGGTCATTTGGCTTGGTCATATCTTCTGGCTTCTTCAGGTGCTTTGTGATTTTTTTTTACTGGTTTCCTAGCATTTGATAATCTTGATAAGGTCATTTTGAAAGTTGATTTCCCTTTCTCATCTAAGATTTTGTTGTTGCTTTGGTTTGCATTGATGGTCTCCTTTGGGACTTAATTTATCAGTAATTCTCAGCCAAACCAGGGCTGGAGCCTCACACAGGAGGTACAACCCTTTTCAGAAATCTGTTAGAGACTTAACAGCAAAGCCGTTTGCCAGACTGCACTTTTCCAACAGAAGGCACTGTTGGACCACCTCTTCCCCACAGCCCCACCCCTTCCTGACTGCAGCAGCCCGCTGGGCCAGGAGCCAACCAGGCAATAATCCAATCAAGGCTGCATGTCTTCATGTGCGCTGGAAGCCACTGACTCTGGGGATCAAGAGTGGGCACTTTGTAACTTGGCTGAGATCCCACTTGTGGGCACCATGTGTCTGGTGAGTCCCCATCTCCCATATAAAAGGACCTTGGGCTGGGAGACTGAGAGTTTCAACTTCCCCAGCTAGCAGCCATCCCAGGAGTGGTCTGCTTTTCACTGGCCAGCAAGACCTGGGTTTGTTTTAGGGCACTTCTTTGACAGTTGGGTTGTCCATATTTCTCAGACAAAACAGGGCCAGATACCTATGCATGGGGTGTAGACCAGCTTCAATGGACCTCGGATAGAGTCTGGAGAGGCTCTGAAAAGCCCTGCAGTTCTGCTGCACTTTCTGGCCTGCCCAGAGATGGCGCTATTCAGTGACTTAATTGTCCTCAGAGGTTGTTCACCTCCAGGAGCCCAGGCAGTGTCTGACCAGGCAGGGCTGAAACTGTGGGCTTTCCATGCACCCACTTAGCCAACCAAAAACTGGCTCAATGTGGGGCTGTGTCCCCTACTTTACTTGCAGTGGAGGTTTCCCCGAGCCACCCCAGTCTATAGCCATCCCCCAGGCAAGGATCAGACCTCCTGCTACTGTTTCTGTCAAGGATGGGGGATGGGCACCAAGACCGAGGGTTGGAAATACAGTCTCTGTCCACATTTTCTCAGATTCTACATCCCTTGCTAACCTGGGCCTTGAAATGTTCTCCTCTGCCCCCCATGTCCTCAGACAGTTGATTTGGGTATTTTCTGCCTGGCTACTTGCTGCTTCAAGAGAAGATTTTGTGGTTCCCTCCCTGATCCTCCATTTTGGAAGCTCTTCCTTGCTGCGCTTTTGTATTCTGCCCTCCTCTGAGGCTTAAAGACTTCCTTGGCTCCCTGTGGGCTTGGGTCTCCATGTCTGGATTTAGGTGTGCATCTGTCCCACTGCTGTGAGGGATTTTATAGTCTGTGTCCCTGGTGGGAGGTGGGAGGGATCTCGCTGCTACTTCTGCAGCTGAGCTGTGTGGAACCGAATGAGGGGATGGGGAGAAGACCGGCCAGTTTGGGATGCATTTTTCTCTTTCTTTGATTCTGCATTTGTGGGATCCCTCTCCAGCCTAAATCTTCCTCCAGAGTTCTGAACAAGTGAGAATTGTCCCTTTTTTCACTGACTCTCTGGGGAGAGGTTTTTAGTAGCTGTTAATATCACCATGTTGATGAGTCACCCTGAGATTTTATTTCATAATTGAAAGTTTGATCAGGTATCCTTTATTCACTGTCCACATTGCTGGGCAGCTTTGGTCTCTACTAGCCCTGCCCAACCCCACTGAGTAGCCCAATTCTTACTAAGACACAACTCTTGTTGGATGTCACTTACAGCAGAAGTCCTGATTAGCTCCTCAGAGGACCTCAGATAGTGGTGCCTAACTCCTGGAAGGATATGCCCATCTCCATGTCAACCTCAGTACCTGTGAATTTTTTATCATATTTTTTAATGTAGAATATAACATATAAACATAGAAGTAATAAATTTTCAAATGCAATTTAACAAGTAGTTAGCAAATTTCAAAGAATGTTCTGGGTTACAGTTCCACAGTTTGAGTTTTTCTTTGTTGTAAAATATAGCATATATGGAAACCTGTCATATCTTTCAAAGTATGATACGTGGGACATGGATTCATGGAATGAGCCTGACCCTGGCATCAGGGGGTTGAGAAAACCTTTTTGACCAAAAGGGGGAAAATAAAGGCAACAAAATAATATTTCAGTGGCTAAGAGAATTCAAATAGAGTCGAGAGGCTGTCCTGGAGGTTATTCCCATGCAAGCTTCAGCTAGATACGCCAGATGAGCACAGTATGATAAGCCCAAGTCAACAGTAGTCCCAAAAACCTTAAAGAATACCCAGATCCCTATTTGGGACTCTATAAAAGTTTCACTCACTAAGTTTATTTGTCAGAAACTGAAATCCTTCAGAGAACTCCTATGCCTGCTAAGTCCCAAATCCCAGAGGCAACAGCCTCTTCAAGAACATCAACCAGATGTGTCCCCTTTTCCCGTAAAGTCAACACCCCTTTTCATCATGAACAAGTTAGGGTGGTCACTCCCTAGATATCCCTGAATATTTGGGAAAGTGATTAAACTAGAGGAAGGGGTCGCAACAGACAAGATGGAATTTAACAAAGGATTGTGACTACTGAATCTCTATATAAATTTCTTTTTCTTAGTTGCTAGGGAATTGGAATGGCTAGAAGGAAAGAATTGAAATGGTGGAGCAGTAACCCACAGTATACTTTGAAATTTGTTCTATAGCTACTTGTTAAATTGTAATTTGAAAGTTATCACCTTTTTGTGTATATGTTATATTTCACAATAAGGAAATAATTGAAACCATGGTACTATAACTCATAACATTTTTGGAAAGTCCCTGTGAATTTAAACTTGGTACCCAGGGGCTCTGTAGACTATTGCTGGTTATAGTTTTGCTTATGGTGAAGCAAGATATGAACGACTGAAACCAATTGCATTTAACATCAGTGTGGCTTGACACATCATGTTTTTTATCATCTTCTTTCCTCCACTCTTGCACCTTCCGTCCCTGTTCTACCCTAGGTCCCAGTGGAAGTTAGATATGTTATCATATCTTACTAGGTTAAAGTACCAGTGAAGAACCTGGAGTTTCCAGGTTGCCCGAGCTCCTGACGGGCCATACCAATTGCTTGCTACTCCATCAAGCAATTAGGGAGTTAGTTTGCAATTTTAAAATGAAGAAGCAGAGAAGACAGCCATGGGGGGAAGTTAATGTTTTTGTTTTTGTTTTTTAATATAACAAAATACTTTTCTAGTCTACTTCTCATTCCAAGCCAATCTCCTTTTACTTATATGAAGTAAGATTTATGCCCTCATGATCCAGCTGTTCTTTCCTGCAGGGGAAATACAACTCTGAGTTTAAATGGAAACCTTAAGGCTGGACCCAATCCTGAATCTCCAAGTGAGAAAGAAACAAATGTCATTAACCTTTCCCAATAATGTGCAGACAATTAGTAGACAACGGGAGAGCTCATGTACCAAATTACTGACCTTTACTGGGGTAGAGGTTGGCCTGGGGTCTTTCGTTCCTCAGACCCCACCAAGGGGTGACTTACCTTGTTCTTGGCAAGGATAATAATTTCCATCTCGCTTTTTTTTTGTAGTGGATATGCATGAACTGTCACTCCCTGGGAGATGGGAAGTGAAACAGGCCTCCATGTGCTTTATTTGTTCATAATTTCTTTTTCCAAGATGAAATTGTGGCTGCAGTTGGGGTATGGAAATTTAGAATTAGGACACTTGATGCAGTAGCCAGCAGCTGGCAGACTCAAGAGTGAGGTGCAGCTGTTAGAAAACATCAGGCTTCTGGCCTTCGTCATTTTAAGATCTTGATCATTACATAGTAAGCCTTTTTTCACTCTCTAGCTCTGCCTTCGATTATTGCAACATGCAGCTTCTAAAAGCATGAGTTCCTGCTCCCCCTATAGCATCTTTGCTTTTCTCCTTTTTAAAACAACATACAACTTTCTTCTGCTCCCAGTTACTATTTTTGTTTTGAATTAAAAAATGGTTTTATTATTAATAGGTAATCTTTATTGGGAGCTCAGTTGAGTTCATATAATATTCTCTGTGGTAACCCATTTAATCCTTATATCAACAGCAGGGTGTAGATAAGGTGGAGAGAATAGAAGTCAGGACAGGAGGTTGAGAAACTTGCTACCAACCACACATCCAGGAAGAGCAGAGTTGGGATTTGGAACTGGGTGGTTTGGTTCCAGAACTTGCATTCTTAATCTCCACGGGGCACTTATGTGCTGGGGAGCCTCTCATCATAGAGGGGCCTCTTGTGGTGGAAGGCTGTAGAACGCATGGTACAATGAAAGGAAGAGCCCATCACAAATGGTGATCCAGTTCCCTCTCGTCTGGAAGACTGTGTGTGCAGAACATCGTTGGTCCTTTTTGTTTTAGAAGCTTTTATAGAAAGGGCTGAGACTGGCTACCCAGGTGGTTATCTCTGAGTGAAAGACAAGATGACGTTTCCTTTTAGAAACTGTAACTCGATTCTGAGCTGCATTTCTCAGTGCCCTGATTATGGAATTCAGAAGGATTTAAAAGTGGTTTGGCTAAGTGAATTTTAAGATCCCTTCCAATACTAGTATGGTTAATTGGGGCTGCTTCTAATGGATTTGTTCAGACCACTCTGCTGGCTCATTGTCCTCTTTTGGGAGAGTTGGCTCTGTCTCAGGAACAAGGAGGAAGGAATGAGGGAACAGGCAGGCATGTTCTTAAAATCTCTGTTCGTTTTCAGAAACATGTTTTCTTAGAGTCCTTTTGTGGCTTGGCTTTGTACCTATTAGCTGCATAGGCATGGGGCCAGCTTGAAGGCTCAGGAGTGTCTTTCTGAGAGAAGGCCTAACTGCTCAATAGCACAAAGTTGTAAACTGAATCACAAGCAAGAGTATGTGGCTTCTACCCAAACGATGGGTTGATCCCCCTGCCCTCCCACAGGTGGGAACCTGGCTGCCTCAGCTCCAGTTACCAGACCTGCCAATGTGAACTAAAGGAACCAACCCCCCTGGAGAGTCAACTCTCCCTAGACTGGGATAAATTCTCTCCATGCCAGTTTACTCCCAGAAGAACACATAACATGTGTTTTCAGGAAAAGGGTTCAGTAGGGCCTCTGAGAAAATTTTCAAATGCTATCCAGAAAAAATCAGCTGTGCATTCTCATATAGAAAACAAAGATATCAAGCTAAATATTTTGTGTTCTTTGATTCTAAACATTTATTTTCTTGATTTCTTTGACAGTAAAAGAACTTCACACTGTGTCAGTTTGAACGTATTATGTCCTCCCAAACGCCATTATCTTTGATGTAATCTTGTGTGGGCAGACCTATCAGTGTTGATTAGATTGTAATTCTTTGAGTGTTTCCATGGAGATGTGCCCCACCCAACTGTGGGCGATGACTCTGATTGGATAATCTCCATGGAGGTGTTGGCCCACCCATTCAGGGTGGGTCTGAATTAAATTACTGGAACACTATATAAGATCAGACAGAAGGAGCAAGCTTGCTACAGCCAAGAGGGACACTTTGAAGATTGCAGTGGAACTGAGAGAGGAGCTTCAGCTTACAGAGACATTTTGGAGATGGCCTTTGAAAACAGACTTGTGCTTCAGAGAAGCTAAGAGAGGACAGACACCCCAAGAGCAACTAAGAGTGACATTTTTGAGGAGCTGAAGCCTAGAGAGGAACATCCTGGGAGAAAGCCATTTTGAAACCAGAACTTGGAGCAGACGCCAGCCACATGCCTTCCCAGCTAACAGAGGTTTTCCAGACGCCATCGGCCATCCTCCAGTGAAGGTACCCTATTGTTGATGCCTTACTTGGACACTTTATGGCCTTAAGACTGTAACTGTGTAACCAATAAACCTCCTTTCTAAAAGCCAGTCCATTTCTGGTGTTTTGCATTCTGGCGGCGTTAGCAAAGTAGAACACACACATAACAAAATAACCTTCAAATAAATGAAAAATGGGTTTTAATGAAATGGTACTTTACAAATTTTAACTGAAGCAAATGTTTGATATGAGATATACAAACAACTCTGATCCTGGCCCCAGACAGGGAGAGAAATGGTAAATATTGTTGCTATTACTGAAGTGTACCAAGCACTATGCTGAATTTTTTTTTACTGCAGTTAAATTTACATAACATAAAATTTTCCATTAACCACTTTTAAGTGTACAATTCAGAGGTATTAACTATATTCACAGTGTTGTACAACCATCACCACTTTCTGTTTCCAAAATTGTTCATCATTCCAAGCAGCAATTCTGTACCCATTAAGCAAAAATCCCTATTATTCTTCCTCCCAGCTGCTGGGAACCCCTAATCTACTTTCTGTCTCTGTGAATTTGCTTATTCTAGATAAGTGAAATCATAGAGTATCTTTCTTTTTTGTTTCTGACTTACTTCAGTCAATGTGGTGTCTTCAAGGTTCATCCATGTTGTCACATGTATCAGAACTTCATTCCTTTTTATGACTCAGTAATGTTCCACTGTATATATACATCATCTTTTGTTGATCCATTCATCTGTTCATGGACACTTGTATTTCTATCTCTTGGTTATTGTGAATAATGCTGCTCTACATATTGGCATACAAATATCTGTTCAAACCCCTGTTTTCAGTTCTTTGGGGCATATACCTAGGAGTGGTGTCAAGAAATTATATGGTAATTCTGTGTTTAACTTTTGGGGGAACTGCCAAACTATTTTCCCCAGTATCTGTACCATTTTATATTCCCACCAACAATGCACAAGGGTTCCAATTTCTCTACATCCTCCCCAACACTTATTTTCCTTTTTTTTTTTAATTATAGCCATATGTGTGAAGTGACACCTCATTGTGGTTTTGATTTACATTTCCTTGATGACTAATTGATATTGAACATTTTATCATGTGCTTATTGGCCATTTGTATATCTTCTCTAGAGAAATGTCTATTCAAGTCCTTTGACCGTATTTTACTTGTGTTGTCTCTTTGTTGAATTTTAGGAGTTCTTTATATATTCTGAAAATTGACCCTCATCAGATACATGATTTTCAAATATTTTCTCCCATTTTATAGGTTGCCTTTTCACTCTCTTGATAGTATCCTTTGAAACACAGACTTTTTAATTTGGATGAGGTCCAGTTTATCTATTTTTTCTCTTGTTGCCTGTGTCTTAGTGTACCCCTGAGTTTTCTTCTAAGAGTTTTGCAGTTTTAGCTCTTAAATTTAGGTCTTCTATCCATTTTGCATTAATTTTTGTATGTAGTATAATAAAAGGGTCCAGCTTCATTCTTTTGCATGTGGATATTCAGTGTTTCCAGCACCATTTGTTGAAGACACTGTTCTTTCCCCATTGAATGCACTTGTCACTCTTTTGGAAAATCAATTAGCCATAGATGTATGAGTTTATTTCTGAGCTCTGAATTCCATTCCATTGGTCTTTGTGTCTGTCCTTTAGGCCATTACCACACTGTTTTGAATACTGTGGCTTTGTGGTTTCAGAATTAGGGTCCTTCAATTTTATTCTTCTTTTTCAATAATAGTTTGGCTACTCTGGGTCCCTTGAAATTAAATATGAATTTTAGGATGGGTTTCTCCATTTTTGCAAAAATGATAGTTTATTCAGAAATCTGTATGTCACTTTGGGTAGTATTATCATTTAACAATATTGACTCTTCCAATCCATGAATATGTGGTGTCTTTTGCTTTATCTAGGTTTTCTTTAATTTCTTTCAGCAGTGTTTTTTACTTTGTTTTGTAGTTTTAAGTGTCCCTCCTTGGTTAAATCTGTTCTTAAGTATCTTATTTTTTATGCTATTATAAATGGAATTGTTTTCCCTAATTGCCTTTTAGGTTTATTAATTATTAGAGTATAGAAATACAACTGATTTGGGGGTGTTGATTTTGTATCCTGCAACCTTGCTTAATTCCTTTATTAGCTCTAAAAAATTTGGGTTTTTTTGTTGTTGTTGTTGTTAAATTCTTTAGAGTTTTCTACATATAAGCATGCCGTCTATATATATGTAGTTTTATTTCTTCCTTTCCAGTTTGCATGTCTTTAATATCTTTTTCTTGACTAATTGCTCTGAATAGAACTTCCAGTACAGTAGTAAGTAGAAATGGCAAAAATGGGCATGTTTATCTAGTTCTTGATCATGAAAACATTTAGTCTCTTACCATTGAGCATGATGCTAGTTTTTCATGACTGCACTTTATCATGCTGAGGGAGTTCCCTTCCAAAGGTTTTTATCATGAAAAGGTGTTGGATTTTGTCAAATGCTCTTTCCACATCAATTGAGATGACCATGTGGGCTTTTACCTTGGTTATATTTATATGGTGTATTACATTGATTGATTTTTCTATGTTGAACCACCCTTGCATTCCTGGGATAAATTCCAAGTGGTATGGTTTATAATCCTTGTAATATGCTGCTGAATTTGGTTCGGTAGTATTTTTTTGAGGATCTTTGCATCTATATTCATAACAGATACTGGTCTACAGTTTTTGTAGCCTCATTGTCTGGCTTCAGTATCAGGGTGACACTGGCCTCAACAGAGTGAGTTAGGTGGATACTTTCGGTCATTGTTTTTCTCTCTGGTTTTTCTATTCTCTAATTTGTTTAGCTCCACTCTAATCTTTATTATTTCTTCCCTTCTGGTAATTGTTTAGTTTGCTCTTCTTCTTGTCCCTCAGGGTATATGGGTAGGCTATTGATTTGAGATATTTCTTCTTTTTAAATTAGCTATTTACTGTTATCAATTTCTCTCTCAGCACTGCTGTTGCTATATCCCATAAGTTTTGGTATGTTGTGTTTTGTTTTTGTCTCAAGATATTTTTCTAATTTGCCTTGTAATTTGTTCTTTGACCCATTGGTTGGTTCAAGAATGTCTTGTTTAATTTCCACATATTTGTGAGTTTCCCAGTTTCCTTTTCTATTGTTGATTTCTAGTTTCATTCCATTGTAATTGGAAAAAATACTTCATAAGATTTATATCTTTTTAAATTTATTAAGACTTGTTTTGTGGCCCTACATATGGTATATACAGGAAGATGCTCCATGTACTTAAGAAGAATATTTTTCAATGTTACTCGAATAGAAAGTGTCCAATCCAAACTTCAAACCCAGGTCTGGCCAACTCTGGAGCCTGAGCTTTTAACTATAACTCTATGTGACTTAATCTAAAACAGTCCCCTGTGCTAAGATTGATTTGGACTTGAAAATTCCCTTTTCACAAGCATCAAAATCCAAAGAACCCTCTCCCCACCTACACAGAGACAGCCTCTTTCCTGCTGTGTACCACCAAAAGCATGTCCAAAACAGATGGCCAAATCATAAAGAGTTCCCTGTTCTCTCTCTTAATTTATGGTAATGGGTAAGCAAAGTGGTGTGCCGTGAGTTGAAGGCCAGCTAACATGCTTTGGAAACAGGCCCCTCTCTGGCGCCATTGGTAGCATCAGCAAGCCAAGATGGGGTTTGTCCATGCTGTGGTTTGAGCTGAGAAGGATATGTCCGGAGAAGCCTGGCAAATGCACGGTGTATTTGGAGTTAGGTGGTCCTAGTAAAACAAGTGTGTGTTGCAGTCTTTTTGGAAATGTCACATTGTTTAAAGTCATGTAATCATACGACATGGCACTAGTCGGGTAATTGAAGTTCATATAACAGCAACAAGTGTGATTCTAGAAGCAAAAAGACCTTTAGCGTGAATCGGCCATAGTTGAGACCAACTGAGTTCCCCAGTTCTGGGCTTAAGTTATATAGGAGTTTTTATCTGAGCCTACATGACCACATCGTGGCATTGCCCCGCTGTGAGGCCAGGCAGCCCAGAGGCAGTGATACACATTGTTTTGTTTAGTTTTGCATCTCCAATTATACATACCCTACTTTCTCTCCTTTTCCAAAGAAAAGAGATCACAGTGGAATGGGGCTCTGCCCTAAGGCTGTCAGTAGTGAATATTTCTGAGGTTGTTTGCATGCTTTGGGTGCTGGTGGAGCCCCATCAGAGACAGGACCAAGGAACCCCTTAAGTGGTCCTGAATGACTTCACATTTGGTGAACAAATCCCTTTCAGTTTGAGTGCCTGTTCACCCAGCAGGCTTGCCCTTGGCAACCACTTAGCCATCCTTTGAAAGGAAAAGTCCTTTTTCCAAGTGAGGAAAGAAGAGCTTGCAGAGTTTGGGTACATATTTTCCCTTCAGTTCTTTTTCTATTCCTTAAATTCTTTGTTCATTTTGGAACTAAGTGTGTCGTCTCCTGCCTGGGAGCCGTGTGCACTCATAATACAAAATAAAAAAGGCTGTGAATTCCTGGGGGTGCCAGCTGAAGCTGTCCTCAGTAGCACCAGTTCACACAGCCTTATGCAAAGACAGCAGCAGAGTCTCTGACACTCCTGGTTGCACTGAGCCCCTTGCTCTGCACAGCTGTGTAAGGACTTCCAAGGAAGGCCTGGGACTGCAGTGGCCCTTGGATCATGAAGGGCAGTAAGGGTTTCTGCAGTCCCCAGGTGGCACCGTCATGGCCCATCGCTTATTCAACCGGTGGGCGTTTATGCAGTGCTAGTTCTAGTGCTTGGGGATATGACGGTGGTCAAGACAAGCCAGGTCTCTCCCCTTGGATTCCTTATATCCTAGTGGAGAGACGACAGATGGTCAACAAATAAAACAAATCAACAAGATAATTTCAGATGCAAGTGGTCTTAAGACAGTAAAACTGGATAATGTTAGTGCCTTGCAGGGAGTGAGGGGCTGGGAAGAGACCACAACAGATGGGGCAGGAATCAAAGGCCCCTTTGGGCAGAGAGCTGGGGGGCTGAGACCTGAGTTGTAAGAAGTAGCCATCCACACGGAGACCTAGAACATTCCAGGCAGAGCGAACTTCGGTGCAAAGGCCATGAGATAGAAGCAAGAGGGAGAGTTAGGAGAACAGAAAGAAGGCCACCATGGCTGGAGAGCAGTGATATGAGGGTGTTGGGTGGGGGTGGGGGTTGGGCAGTGTGAGGCAGTGGCTGGGTGGGGAGCCTTTGGGTAAGGTTGCCCCAATTTAAAAATGAGGATATTGGACAAGGGTGGTAGCAAGCCTCCAAGCTGGCTCCCCATTGACTCTGCCCTCCTGGCTTTTGTGTCTTGTGTACCCCCTCCCACACTGAATACGGCCCACAACAGGCTATATAACATAGGATATGGTGGACCAGGCTGGCTGTGGATTTGGAGGCTGAAAGGCAGAGCACTGTGGCTTTGCCCCCCTTTCTCCCTTGGATCACTTGCTCTGGGGACTTCTCCAGCCACACTGTGAGGACAGGCAGGCAGCCCTGTGGTGAGGTCCACATGGCTGGAAATTGAGGCCTCCCGCCAAGAACCAGCCCCAGCTCACCAGCTTCATGAGTGAGCCCCCATGGAGCAGATCCTCCAGCTCCAGTCCAGCTGTCAGATGACTGCAGCCCCAGCTGACATCCTCGTTGCAACCAGAGGAGAGACCCCAAGCCAGAACCACCCAGCCTAGCTGCTCCCAGATTCCTGACCCTCAGGAACTCTGCGAGACAGTAAATGTTGACTTTTTCAGTTGCTGAGTTTTGGGGTGATCTGTTACTCAGCAGTAGATAACTAATACAATAAAAGTTGCCTCCATTTGACAAATGAAGAATCAGGTTTGGAGATAGCGGGGATTGGCGGAGCTCACAGGGCCAGTAAGTGGCAGAGCAGGGAACCAGACCCACATCCTGTTCCACAGAAAAGTCAGGGGGCTAATGTCCCTGCAGTGCTGCCTGAGGCATACGACCTTGGACAACGAACGATATTAGGCGAAAGTAATAGGCCACACTGACTTAATCACCACCCTGGAATGGCCCTGAATTTCGGGAACCCCAACATAGTTAGGATGGAATTTCTAAGCAAGGAGATCGTTTTTGCAATTTGTATGATGTGTTTGGTTAATTGGATTCAATTAAAGCTCCATGCTCACCCAGTTCAACCACAGCCGTCTGATGTTGAAAGACTTTTACACTCTGTTTATTTCCAGTTCTTTCTCTTGTGATGTTTTAAAAATCACTTAAATCTACTGCCTGTTTCAGATTAGGGCTTCTACGAAGCTTTTTCCACAAAAGGTTTTTTTTTTAAATGTAGTATTGATGGTAGAATTTAATAGTGATGTATGTGTTTCTCAAGATTGACATCAACTGGTTCTTATGATTGTTAGCATATTTTAAGGAATGTCATTAAGTGATGAGAGTCTGCGACCACCAGCCTGCTGTTTAACTGCCTCCAGGTCTGCTCACCTAGAGCTGTTCATGGACTGCCTTCTGTTTGAAAAGAGGGTTCTTATAGCAAAGGCTTTCTGAAGATCTACTCACAGAGCCTCTGTTTAGTAGCCTTACTTTTCAAATCTCCCCCAGAAAGTCATAACTGCTGAAGTGTTAAGCCTCAGTTTTCCTAATGAATCAATAGTTGAATTTGCCAAACCAAAAATAATACCAGCAAAACTTAGTGACTTCCCTTGGCGGGTGATTTCGCTGCCCTCCCCCCTACATGGGTCCTGACTCCCAGGGGTGTAAATCTCCCTGGCAACGCAGGATATGAGTCCTGGGGATGAATCTGGACCCGGCATCATGGAATTGAGAACATCTTCTTGACCAAAAGGGCGATGCAAAATGAAACAAAATAAAGCTTCAGTGGCTGAGAGTTTCCAAATGGAGTCGAAAGGTCACTCTGGTGGACATTCTTACACACTATATAGATAACCCATTTTAGGTTTTAATGTATTGGAATAGCTAGAAGTAAATACCTGAAACTATCAAACTCCAACCCAGTAGCCTTGACTCCTGAAGACAATTGTATAACAATGTAGATTACAAGGGGTGACAGTGTGATTGTGAAAACCTTATGGATCGCACTTCCTTTATCCAGTGTATGGATGGTTGAGTAGAAAAGTGGGGACAAAACCTAAATGAAAAATGGGGTGGGATGAGGGGTGATTTGGGTGTTCATTTTTTATTTTTATTTTTTATTCTTGTTCTGATTCTTTCTGGTGTAAGGAAAATGTTCAAAAAAAGATTGGGGTGGTGAATGCACGACTGTATGATGGTACTGTGAACAGTTGATTGTACACCATGGATGATTGTATGGTATGTGAATATATCTCAATAAAATTGAATTTCAAAAAAAAAAAAAAAACTCCAGGGCTTAAAAAATAAACGTTTTCTAAGGCCAAAAAAAACTTAGTGGCATTGGAGAAAAAAATATATATATATACCCATTAGACAGCTCATCTTGCAGCCCTTCCACTTGGTGGTGCTGGAAGCGGCAGCCAGAGGTCTGTTGGGAATGGAAGACAATAGGCAGCGCCTCACTTGTCCTCTTTGTTCTTAACGGCTGTGTCTGCCTTTGGAACCAATTCCAACACCCAGTCCTGAATTCCTAGCCTGGGAATCATCATTCTTCAGGTCTGAAAATGGCCTTGGATTAGGCCTTGTGACAACCCCAGGTGGACTTGAAATTTGGCCAGGGTGGGAGGCCAGGCAGAGGAATATTGGCCAGACTAGCCTTCAGAGTTATTCTGGGGACCAAATGAGTGCTGGCCTGCCTGCTTGGGTACACACACGCGCGCGCGTGCACATGTGTGTGCTGCCAGCTAGTGTGTGTGGACCTGTCCTGCAGTTACTGCTTGCTGGGTGCTCAGAGACTTGCAAGATGGGGGAGGTGATTACAGCAGGGATGATTGTGGTTCAGATAGTATTCCGGTTTGCTAATGCTGCTGTTATACAAAATGCCAGAAATGGATTGGCTCTTATAAAGGGGGTTTATTTGGTTACAAATTTACAGTCCTAAGGGCACAAAAGTGTCCGAACTAAGGCATCAATAAGAGGATACCTTCACTGAAGAAAGGCCAATGGCGTCTAGAACACCTCTGTCAGCTGGGAAGGCATGAGGCTGGCGTCTGCTGGTCCTTTGCTCCCAGGTTGTGTTTCAAAATGGCTTTCTCCAAAATGTCTCTGGGCTTCTGTCTTTGCTCCTCTCTCTCATCTCCTGTGTGTTCTTGCTTCTTTCTCTCTAAGCATCTGGGAGTCCTCTCTTAGCTTCTGTGGGGCAAACTCTGGACTTTGTCTCTTAGCTTAGCATCTCCAAATGTCCTTCTGTCTGCATCTCTGTCAGCTTTCAACAGCGCCTCCAAAATATCTCTCTCAGCTTCTCTTGGGGCTCTTTGTCCTCTCTGCTCTCTGTGTAAGCTCCCTTAAGGATTCCAGTGATCTAATTAAGACCCACCCTGAATGGGCAAGGTCCACACCTCCATGGAAATAATTCAATCAGCGGTTACACCCTAATCAACAGACTAGTAAATCTGCCCCTACAAGATTGCATTAAATATTATGGCTTTTCTGGGGGACATAATGTATCCAGACCAGCACAGATTGCCTATAGAAATAATAACAGTTGGCATTGATTTTATTTTTTATTTCATAGCTCAGGGTGTTTAAAGGTTATTTGGTGCTGAAATGCAGAAACACAAATTTGATATAGGGGATTTCAAGCTCTGATGAAGCTCTGAGACTGCTCGCTGCATTTGAATCTGAATGACTGCTGCGCAAGTGATATTCTTCTGACTTTATTAAGTGAATTTTTGGAGTCCAAGGAGTGTGATTGCTCACCCCTTCTTTGTCCATCAGTAGAAGTAGAAAGCATTTATATGGCCCTCATGCGGGGGGGGGGGGGATTAGAGGGACATGGGGCCATGTAAGATTTAGGATGGAGAGAGAAGACAGCCAGGGAAGGCCACAGACCATAGAAGACAGACCATGAGGTCCAAGCCCTCATTTTGCAGATGAGTAGGCTGATGCTCAGAAGGGGGGCATGGCTTCTCCAAGCCCACATAGCTAGTATGACTTGACCTGCTGTTCTGCTTGCGAGCTCAGCATCGTTCAGCCCTTTCAGCAGGTGTGTGGACAGGACATGAGTAAGCTCTGCTGTACACCTGGTTTACCTGTCAGGCCCTGCCCTCTCCAGCCTGTCAGGACCCTCGGGATTAAATATGTGTGTAGGCATGAAGGAGAGATGGTCAAGGTGAGTAGGTCCAGATGGTTATTTTTCTTAAGGAAGCCACCAGAAATGTGAATCAATCCAAGGACATTCTTTGAAGTCCCATAACATGTGGTTTACTTCCTTCTCTTGCCTTCCCTCAAATGAAACTTTCTTTGAGTGCCCCAAATACCTCTTCCTGGAGGCATATCCAGTGAGCTTTTCTCATTTCACATCCTCCTTACCTGCTCTCCTCACCTGCTTGCTTCCTTCCACCTGAAACCTCTCTCTTCTTACCCCCAGTACAGCATTCCTTCCCAACAAGCTGCCTTAGCCCCATCCCTTCTTCTCTTTCTTCCTCTCTCCTTGATGGACATGCCTCGGTTCTCATGCCTGCAGATTCCTTCTCTGGTACCCATCCTTTATCCCTGGACTTTTTCCTTCCTCTCATCCTCATAGCACTTAGTTTGCAAATGGGGAGCCAGCCCTTTGCAACCTGGGTATTCTGAGACAGCCTCAAATTCAAGGTCTAACCCTTGGACAGAATGGTCATCAAACCACTGCCTGCCTTAATTCTCAGGTACAGTTGTGCTGCCAGCTACAGCCCTGTGCCAGTTCAATGTATTATGTCCCCCAAAACACCATTATCTTTGATGGATTCTTGTGAGGGCAGACATATTAGTGTTGATTAGATTTTGGAATCCTTTGGGTGTTTCCATGGCGATGTGATTCAATCAGCTGTGGACAAGACCTTTGGTTGGATAATTTCCATGGAGGTGTTGCCCCACCCATTCAAGGTGGGTCTGAATTAAATTACTGGAGCACTATATAAACTCAGATAGAAGGAGCAAGCTTGCTACAGCCACGAGGGACACTGAAGAATGCACAGAAGCTAAGAGAGTAGCTGCAGGTGAGAGACAGTTTGAAGACAGCTGTTGAAAGCAGATTCTTGCTCTGGAAAAGCTAAGAGAGGACAAACACCCCAAGAGCAACTGAGAGTTACATTTTTAAGGAACTGTAGCCTAGAGGAACATCCTGGGAGAAAGCCATTTTGAAACCAGAACTCTGGAGCAGATGCCAGCCATGTGCCTTCCCAGCTAACAGAGGTTTTCCAGACACCATTGGCCATTCTCCAGTGAAGGTACCCAGTTGTTGATGACTTACCTTGAACACTTTAGGGCCTTAAGACTGTAACTTTGTGACCAAATAAACCCCCTTTATAAAAGCCTATCCGTTTCTGGTGTTTTGCATTCTGGCAGCATTAGCAAGCTAGAACAAGCCCCATGGCGCATCCAGCCAGTGGTAGATCTAATCGATTTTTCCAACACTGCATTTTTCATGCCTGTTCCTTCCTTTCAAAGTCCCTGGCACCATCCCGACCAGGCCTTCCTTCTTGGCAGCTGGACTACCACATAATCCTCTGACACCCTGTCTGTCTGCCTTTTATCCTTGCACCCTCAAATCCATTTTCACAGTGGTTAACCTTCCCAAACCACCACTCTGAGCTTGTCTCTCACCTGCATGATCCATTTAAATGGCCGTATGCTAGTCACGTTCCCCATTTCTGGCCAGCTTTCACCTATCCACATACAGCAAAGCTGAACTGCTCTTTGTTTCTAACCCCCATTTTCCTACCTCTGTGCCTGTGCTTACAAGCATGCTGTTCCCCCTAGCTGGAAGGCCCTTCTTCATCTCTGTTCACTCCACTCCATCTCCCGATTTTGAAAGTCCAAGTGATTTTTGTTCTTCAGGGCTACATTCAGTGTCACCTCCTGTAAGAAGACTTCCGTGATTTCACCTCTTCTTTGAGCACCTGTAGCAGTCCTTAAGTTTTAAATTGTTATTCATGTGTACAGATGATAATCTCTGTTAGACTCTTCAACTTGTCTGTCCAAACTGATTCTTCTGTTATTTGCTTTTTTGGGGTGATGAAGGGGTGGAGTGGGGGGGTGTAGAGAAAATACATAAACATGTGAATGTGAATTAGCAGTATCAGGTTTAAATACACAAGGCCAAGAGAAATGTGAAGTCACAAGTTGGTAAATTATTAAATGTCAAGTGAGTTTTACAGATTTCAAGATGGCAATGCATTCATCAACAGCATGTGCTAAAGCAGGTTCTTTGGGATCTGGGCTGTCTGCCAGCATCCTCTCATGTCGGCGCACAGTTCTGAAGCACAGCTAAGTCATTAACTTTTCTTTGCAGATTAGCAGCATTTGCTTCATTTTTCAGGTGTGCTTTCATTATCTCTGTAGAATCACCAATTCTTCAGGCCTTAAGAAAAAGCATAACAGTACTAAAGGGGAAAAAAATAGTGGACGTAAAGAAAGGATAATGTATAATCAAGGCAGAGCTGCTCATTGATCTAATGTATTCATTATCTGAGCCCCTGCACTTAGGAGATTGCAGCGGGAAGCAGAGTTGTCAAAACACACAATATTCACTAATGAACTGACCACTTAAAAAACTAGGCCTTCCCAGCTTAACAATAACATCTCCTCTCATCCATTACATCAGCCTCTCGGTCCCATTTATGGCTGTTTGTTGGAAGTTGTAACAGTCCATAAAAATGCAAGTGGACTGTAAAGTGAAACTCAAAATCCTACAAAGATGGAAGAATTCATAATGTTAGTGTGCTGGAGATCATTGCTGAAATCCCACCCAATGGCCTTAATAAATGAGAATCTCACAGTTGACGAAGGAAACGACAAGGATGATGACACAAACCATGTGTCCTTCCACAAAGAATGATTTGAGTATTAAAGGATTAGGACAGCAGTTTGGAAAAATTGTTGAAACCCTTGAATATTTTCCACCCAAACTCTCTTTATGGTGATGTGTGGAAATCAGATGTGAAGAGGAAGAGAGCTGTTATCTCATGCCCTTCTACAGTTTTATGGAGAAATTACCCCCAAGGAACAAGCAATGCTTGGTTCCTTCTTTGCTCATTAAAGCAAGCAGGGCATGGTTGCTCTTAAAACCTTAATTTGTTTTGTTTTGTTTTGTTTTGTTTTGTTTTTTTACAAACACTCCCTTTCCCCCATATCCCCATTTCCTCTCCCCTGGTGACCTCTAATCTGCCTTCTCTCTCTCTGCAAATTTGCTATTTCTAGTCATCTCATATAAGAGATATTGTACAATTTTGGTCCTATGTGTCTTGCTTGATTCACTGAGCATAATGTTTTCAAGGTTCTTCCACATTATAGCATGTTGGGGATTGAATCACGTCCCTTACAGAAAGCCTGTTCAGGACTCAATCCCTGGTTCTGTGGGTGTGAACCCATTTGTAAATGGCTTTTGAAGATGTTGTTATTTAAAGTGTGCCCAAACTAAATGAGGATGGGCCTTAGTCCAATAAGGCTGGACTCTTTATAAGCAAAGGAAGTTGGACACAGAAAGAGAAAGCCACAGGGGAAGAAATTGGAAGTCAACTGAACCTGGAGGAGAAAGGAGAAGAAATTGCCATGTGCACTGCCATGTAACGGAAAAGCCAGGGACTAAGGATTGCTGGCAGCCAGCCCCAGAATGCCACAGTCTTGGGGGAGAAAGAATTGCCTTGCTGACGCCTCAGTGTCGGACTTCTCCTAGCCTCAAAACCATGAGCCAACAAATTCCCATTGTTTAAGCCAACCCAACTGTATGGTGTTTATTTTAGCAGCCAGGAAACTAAAAACCCACATGTCTTATAACTTCATTTTTCTTACGGCCAAATAATATTCCATTGTGTGTATGTGTACCACATTTTGTTTAGCCATTCATTTGTTGATGGGCATTTAGGTTATTTCCAGCTTTTGACAATTGTGAATAATGCTGCTATAAACATCAGTGTGCAAATATCTGTTTTTGACCCTGTTTTCACTCTCTTTGGGTATATACCTAGAAGTGATATTGCCACATCTAATTGAAATTCTATATTGGAATTTTTGTGGAATCACCATAGTGCTTTCTACAGTGGCTGAACCATTTTACATCCCCACCAACAATATACTAGAGTTTTCCAATTCTCTACAACCTCTCCAACACTTGTTATTTTCCATTTTTTAAATAGTAGCTATCCTTGTGGGAATCAAGTGGTAGCTCATGATCTTAATTTGCATTTCCCTAATGGCTAATGATGTTGGGCATCTTTCATGTGTTTATTGGCCATTGGTTTATCTTCTTTGGAGAAATACCTATTTAAGTCCTTTGCCCATTTTTCATTTGGGTTGTTATTTTATTGTTGAGTCTTAGGTGTTCTTTATATATTCTGGATGTTAAACTCTTATCTGATACATAATCAAAACTGTTTTCTCCCTTTCTGTAGGTTTTCTTTTCACTTTCTTGGAAATTTTTTTGATGCACAAAAGTTTTCAACTTTCATTAAATCAATTTATCTATTGTTTTTTTTGTTGCTCTCGCTTTCATTGCCACATCTAAAAACCCATTGCCGAATCCCAAGTCATGAAGATTTGCCCTTATGCTATTTCCTAGGAGTTTTATATTTTTAGTGCTTACATTTATGCACTTATGCATTTTCAGTTGATTTTTGTATATGGCATGAGATATGGATCTAATGTCATTCTTTTGCATGTAGAAATCCAGTTTTCCCAACACCATTTTTGGAAGATATATTCTTTTCCCACTGCATGTACTGAGCACCCTTGTCAAAAATCAGTTGGCCACAGTTGCATGGGTATGTTTCAGTATTTTCAGTTCTATTCCGCTAATGTATTTGTCTATCTTTGTGCCAGTACCACACTGTTAATAATTGTTGCTTTCTAATACCATTTGAAATCAGGAAGTGTGAGTCCTCCAACTCTGTTCTTTTTCAGGATATTTTTTGACTATTCAGGGCCCCTTGCAGTTATATTTCAATTGAGGATTGGGTTTTTCATTTCTGTAAAAAAGACTGCTGGAATTTTAGTAGGATTTGAATTGAATTTGTATATTGCTTTGGGTAATATTGACATAGTAACAATGTACACTTTTCTAATCCATGAATATCAGCTGTCTTGCCATTTATTTAGGTCTTCTTCAATTTCTTTCAATAGCGTTTCATAGTTTTCAGTATACAAGTCTTTTGTATGCCTAGTTGAATTTATTCCTACATATTTTATTCTTTTAGATGGGGTCTTCTCAATTTCCCATGACCTAATTTTTAAGGACACATTAAGTTCATATATTTTACTTTTCAAGATAAAATCCTAATGCAACCATTATTTTTGTGTTGCAATTTACTCCCCATTTTCATGTGGTTTACATGAAGGTGTCTTTTTCCTCTGCCAATTAACCCTATATTTAGTATGTTTAAAATGTATTAATCCATGATAGAAGTTTCTTTCTTGGAAAAGGGACTCTAAGAACAAAAAGGTGTTGGTTTGGGGGCCTCTGTGTTCCCATAAATCAACTGGAAACAATGATAATAAGTGGAAGTTGACAGTGTTTGCAGATCATTCATTTTAGTCATTACCACGAATCCTCTGTCTATACTCACTGAGTCAATGTTCTGGTTTGAAATGCATACCAGGGAATGCGGGTAGAAATCATTCATTTATTTTCCTTTTGAGTTAGCTATAGTCCACTGCTTCAATTCCAATGAAATAAAGCTTTTCCCAGAAGTTGGAACTTTATTTTACATTTTCCTTTCCTTTTACCTTCTCTCCTCCTCCTCCTCTTCTCTTCTCTTCCTTCTTCTCCCTACTTCTCCTTGTCCCTGACTCCTTCCACCTGTCCTTGGTCTTCTTTTATCTTTTCGGTTTTTGTTCTGTTTCCAGTTTTACCAAACAGTATTTTACTTACACAGTGGTGCATTGGGATCTTCTAGCTACTGTTTCTCTTCCCCAAGGTGTAGAAGATTAATGCTAAAATAGATCTGAGAGACGATTTAGCCCATCTCACTCATTTCACAGATGAGAAAACTTTGGCCTCAAAACAGAATGGTGGAGCTGGGCTGGGGTTCTCCCACACTGATTCACCCACACATGTGCACGGCTTCCAGCCACATTCCCTTGGCAGACACCAGCCCTGCCTCTTGGTATATATGGCTATGAGGAGAATGACCCAGACAAAATCAAGGACTCGAGGGGCACCAGATCTTAGAACCTATCCCCCATGTCCAGTTTTGGGTACCCCAGAAACAGACCCCCAGATAAAGATTTGAGAGCAAGTAGTTTATTTGGGAAGGGATCCCAGCAAGGGGAATGGGGAAAAAAGGCAAAGAAGAGAAAGAAGGCAACAAAGCATTTGTTATCAGGCAGGTCACTGCTGTGGGAAACTGGAGCTCAACTCCACCGAGGAACGCCGAGAGGCTGTCTGGAACCCACACTTCAGAACTTCCCCCGCTGAGTGGTGAAGGATTGGGGGTATTTATACCACAGCTCCCTTAGTCATTGACTTAGGGCAGCAGCTGCCTGGGGGTACTTCCAGCCTGCCCCAGTTGAGGACAGAGCAGGCTCTAGCAGCCAGAAAGAACACTCAGGCGAAGTTGCTGGTGCTAAAAGTTGGAAGTCCAGCCCATGTGTGTGGAAATATTGAGGGGATATGGTTGGGATACCAGCTATGTCTGCTACACACTGTATCAGAGAAACCTACTCCAGAGGGGATGGAATCCACTCTTCTCCTCTCAGGTTTTGCCAGTGCTAAGTTCTCTTCTCAAGAAGGATGGGAACAAGGAGGAATTAGAACACTCCTCCAGACCTAAGTGATTCCCTCCCAAGAGGAGGCCTTCAGGGCAAGTCTCATCAGTACCCTAAAGTGTTCAAATTCGGTAGGTCTGGGGAATGCATTTAGGATACAAGAGAAATCTCATCCAGCCTCTCTCCACTACAGAATTCCACACTCTGCCTGTTTCTCCGCATATCAAAGTGAAAGTTAAATCCATCACTGACATAGTTCAAGGGGCAGAGGGGGGAAAAATGACTCTTAACTTTTAGAAAGTCTTTGGAAAAAGTAATTGATTTGCTCATGGGGACATCTGTTCTTCAATCATGTAGAAGCCATGGGGACTCATAAGGGAGTGTCCCCATTTTGACCGAGAAAGCCACTGGGAGTTGGGTTGAAAGGGGAAAACACACCTGGTGCTGCTGAGCCTTCAGCCAAGCCTTCAGGAATTGGGAAAGTTTATTCTTCTTCAGCTGCCCTTCTGCCAACCACACCTTCTTCAACAATGGAAATAATAATAATATTGTAGATTCTGAGGGTTAAAAGGAGCATTGGGGATGATTCAGTCCAAATCTTCTCCCAATATAGTATTCCTTTAGTGGACTTTGATCCCACTTGAATCCAGCTTATGCCCCGTCACTTGCTTCACCATAACTGCTCTATCATCAAGGTCAACGGTGACCTCCACATTGCTAAGTCAAGGTCTTGGTCCTCATCTTGCATGACATGTTAGCAACGACTGGCACAGTTGTTCACTTCCTCCTGCAAATGCTTTCTCCCTTGGCCTCCGGGCTCCTCTACCTCTCTGGCTGCTCCATCTTGGTCTCCTTTGTTGATTTTTCCTCTTCTCCCCACTGGACTACACACTAGAGTGTGTGGTGTTCTCCCCTTTTCTCTTTTCTCTCTACCCTCACTTCCTGATCGTCTCCTGCAGGCTTATGGCTTTAAATACCATCTATACACTGATGGTTCCCAAATATATATCTCTATCCCTGACCTCTGTCCTAAATCCCAGACTCCCAGCCAGTCATCTACTCAACGTCTCAACTATGTCCAAACCTGTTCTCCTGACTTTCCCCCTAATCTGCTCCTTCCACATCCTTCTGAGATCATGGTCTCTCCACCTTTGCAGTGGCTCAAACCAAACATTGATGGTAGACTCCATACCCCATATTCTGTATCCAGATCACCAGGAAATCCTGTGGGATCGACTTTCAGAATAAACCCAGAACTCCGACCTCTTCTCGTCACCTACTCTGCTGCTGCCTTATTGAGCTACCATCGTCCTCCTTGAGCTTTCTGAAAAAGTCCCCTTAGTGGGTTCCCTGTTTCTCTCCTCATCCCCTTATGCTCTGTGCCCCATAAAGCAGCCTGAGTGGTGTTTAGAGGTCTTAGGTGAAGCATATCTCTCCTCTCTTTAGAACCTCCAATAAGGCCTCATCGTACTCAGGAAAAGCCAAGTGAAGGTTCGGAGTCTCCTGACTGCCCTCTGTCCCTCTGACCTCATCTCCTACTCTCGCCCTTACTTGACACTTCAGTCACACTGACAACTTTATTGTTTCACAAACACACCACGGGCTCCTGCACTTGTACCTACCCTTCCTTCTTTCCGGAGCACACCTCCGCCAGACACCCACATATCCTCCCTAATGTCCTTGTGACTTGTTCATCTGTCACCATCTCGGGAAGGTCTTCCTCGGTCACCCTCCTTAAACGTTCACTCATACCCCCACCCACAACCCTCAGTCCCTTTTCTCCCTACCACGTCATGCTCTGCACTTATATATATTTGATTATTTCACACCTTCCTCCGATGGAATGAACACCACGAGGGCAGGTGTCTTGGTCCATTTGTTTCCTGCCATCTCCCCAGCACCTAAACGAGTGTCCAGTACCATTTGGCGAAGGACCGACAGGATGATCAAACACTGCTCTCAAGTGGCCGTCCGTCCACGGTTACTATTTAGTGGTGCAGAGCTTAACATTTTGCAATGCATGCCTATTAAAATTTTAAAGAATTCTTTCTTAAAGTCCTGTGCTGAAATCCCCCTGCCTGGAATGTGTGACAGTTGGTCCCATTTCCTCCTTCTCTGCCAAAGTAGAATGCATCTATCCCCTGTTTAGGCAATAATAAAAGCCAGACCTCAGCTCAACCCTCAGCCTTGGCTTCCTGCTGTGATGGCAACTGCCCCCTTGTTCTCCGGAATTTGGCCTCAAGACCACTGCGCCTCCTTCGGATGTTCATGCCTGATCCGTGTCCCCACCCCAGGATGGGGTCCAGACCTGGAGTGTAATGGCCAGTGCTAAGCACAGTGTGGGGGGAGGTCTCCCACCTTCTCCCCCTGCATAGGAAGTGCCCCCTCATGCAGCTAAAGCCTGCACTGGTCTGGGTAGAAGTTGGCTCTCACTCTCAGCTCATGTGCATCTTTTGTTGCTGTTGTTGTTGGATTAGTCAGTTGTTAGAAGTAGCCCCTTCCCAAGCCTGCATTGCCAGGGGGCACAGAAGCCCCCGGGGCCTTGTAGACTCTGGGGAGGACAGACATGGGCTTTGAAAGTGACATTAGCTCAGGATGGGTACAGGGGCCCTGAGGGCAGGGCTGGGTCTTATTTGCCCTGCTGTCCTCAGCACACAGGTAAAACAGCCATATCATGGACAACTCTTGAACAGCCCCGATCTCTAGGTATTTTACCATAAACCACTCTGCCCCATTTGAGTATGTGCATCTTTGCACCCATCCCTTTTAAACCACCTTTTTTTGCCTTAGCTTGAGCCATGGGCATGTTTTGTTTTTTATTTCAGATTTATTGAGTTATATTCACATACTCTACAATCACCTACAGTGTACAATTAGTTGTTCACAGTACCATCATATAGTTGTGCATTCATCACCACAATTTTTGAACATTTTCATTACTCCAAAAATAAAAATAAGAATAAAAATTAACATAAAAAAGAACACCCAAAATATCTCATATTCCCCTGCTATTCATTTAATTTTTGTCCCCATTTTCCTACTCATCTCTCCATACACTGGATAAAGGAGTGTGAGCCATAAGGTTTTCAGAATCACACAGTCACACTGTATAAGATACATAGTTACATAATCATCTTCAAGAATCAAGGCTACTGGGTTACAGTTCAACAGTTTCAGGTATTTCCTTCCAGCTATTCCAAAACACTAAAAACTACAAAGGGATATCTATGTAACAGATAAGAATAACCTCCAGAATGACCTCTCAACTCCATTTGAAATCTCTCAGCCACTGAAACTCTATTTTGTTTCATTTCTTTCCCCCTTTTGGTTGAAAAGAGTTTCTCAATCCCACGATGCTGGGTCCAGGTTCATCCCTGGGAGTCATGTCCCATGTTGCCAGGGAGATTTACACCCCAGGGAGTCAGGTCCCACATAGTGGGGAGGGCAATGAGTTTACCTGCCGAGTTGGCTTAGAGAGAGAGAGATGTGGGCATCCTTTTCAATCTTGATCCTGTCATGCAGAACATTGGCTGCATGTCCCAGTTGTGTGCATAGCCTTGGAACTGATAAACGGTCTCAAGAGTGTGTTGAGGATGTAGCCAGTTTGCATCCCAGTGAAGATTGATCCTTCTCCAGATGGTAGCTACAAGTGCTAATGAGAACAGGGCCAGCACAGATGACTCAACACCTCCCACCGTTAACGTTGATCGCCTCTGGGTATGCGGCAGCCACGAGAATATGCCTATCGGATTTCCGACTGCAGGAAGTGTCACTTACCAACCACGTGGCTGCCGTGCGCTGAGATCCATCAGAGCGTTTGGACCTTGGCTGTGCTTCCGCAGGCTGCTCCCAGCCGGAGGTGTAACGGGGTGGGGATGCTAAGGCAGGCCTCTTCCTGGGAGACCAGGGACACATCTGGTGGGTGACTTTGGCTTAAGTTCTCCCCAACAGCCTTGCCAAACCCTCTTAGACTTAGAACTGAGACCGCAGTTCCAGACCCTCCCTGTGTACCTGTTGCCCCGAGTATGGTATCCCCCATCAGAGTCTGGAGCCCAGGCAGAATATCAGCTTTTGTCTTTTGGGCTATTTCCGTAGAACTGTAGGGGTCGGCTGGAGGGACTCTTAAAAGGATTGCGAGGCTGTATCTGGGGTGAGAATGTGGTTGAGAGCTTGGGATTTGGAGCCAGATGGTTAGAATTGAATCCCACCTCTGCCACTTGCTACCTATATGACATGGAGGAAATTATGTAAATTCTCTGTGCCTCAGTTTCCTCACCTGTAAAGCAGAGGTAATAATAATAATAACAGTGACCCATGAGGTCATTGCCACGGTCAGATGAGTTAATACATGTAAAGTACTTGGAATGGCAGCAGGCATGTTGCAAGTGCTCTGTGGAAATGGCCTCCTGTCATGGCCTGGTCCCTGCAGTGGTTTTCTCCTGCAGCGTGCCCCCACAAGGCACATCCAAGCCCTGTCCCCCCGGAAGCTCAGTGCCACGGGCCCCACGACTCTCCTTCCTCTAAATCTCAGTCTTCACCACAGAACATGGCCCTGGATCCCATTCTGTCTTTCTTACCCACCTGGTCCCTGGTTTTCCGGATTGCCAAACTACCTGGGGGCCTCAGGAGAGCCAGAGTCCCCCGCATGCTGTGTGTCCCCTCCATGGCGTGCTAGATTCGAGAGAGTGCAATCTTGCAACTCCGTGTCCCTCTGGATGCTGTGTGGATTCTGATGGAAATGTCACCACCTCTGCAGCTGCCCATAGCCTGGCTCCCATTGGCCCACATAGACCCGTGACTTGATCACTCTGCAAAGGACGCTAAGTCTGATAAAAATAATGAGGTTGAATTAGAGCGAGTATTTAAGGAAGAGCAAGTTGCCCACTGGGTTAGCATTTAAGAACACAAATTGAAATTTGCTGTTGGTGTGTGTGAGTATGTCTTTTGATTAGTGACTCTCCCATGTTTGCTCATCATCCAAGCCATAATTTTTTCGTAAAGCCATAATCTTTTAAGCTTTAATTTCACAGACTGTCTTCAGCTTCATCCTCAAACAGACCTCTGTGGGTAGAGGATCCTTCTCACCACATGGTGTAATTACTTTCTCAGTTGTTGTTTTTGTCGTTGTTGTTTTTAATTTCATTTGTATTTGGTTTTGTCCTTTTTTATTTTTAATCTACCAGGAAGGGATCAAATCAGAGTCTAGAAATTTTAAATGAACTGATTACTTGCTGCCTCCAGTTGGGTTTTCTGGAAACAGACACCGAGACAGTCTGGGGTATAGTTTTTTTTTGAGATTAGCACCTGTGAAGGGAAGAGAAGGAAGACAAACGATCAGGCAGTGATCAGGCTCAACAAAGCCTTGGCCAACGAGCAGAGTTCTGGAACAAATGCATTCCATGTGGGGCTGAAGAAGTGCCCAGGCCTGTGTACCCCTGCCCCGCTCAGACCACGAATGGGGACCCCCTGGGAAGGGTGTGACCTCGGGTGAGGTGACTCTGCAGCTGAGGCAGACCCAGGGGCACTGATGGCTGGAGGCCACCTGACGGCCACACTCCCCACAGCCGGACAGCGTGGCTGTCCTTGAAGGGGATTTGATGATCTCATCTCCATGTCTGCACCCCTTCTGGACAGGCCCACGCAGGACCGCTGAACATTTGTGTTCCAACCCAGTTGGGAGACAGCACACTGGGGAAGGTAGTGAAGTTCCCGGTAACGTTTAGCAAGGGCAATGACTTCCCGTTTCCTAGGCTCACCGTGTGTCCACCCCGAAGTGGCCGACCTCGATCCACCCACTGATGCCAGGGCCACTCACAGGGTAGACATTTGGGCTATGAATGAGAAGCTTCTGTGGTCAAAATCACCCCCCAGAACCTGGGTTCCAGGAAGTGTCTGACCATCCAGGTGACGTTGGAAGGCCGAAGACATCTCAGACGTCTGACCAATCCGATGTGAGCCCCACCCTTACGGAGTGAGCACCCCACCAGTATCTCTGGAATTTGTCATTCCTCTTCAGCAAGAGCCCAAATCTTGTTCTGCCCAAGATGCTACCTGGGCAGCCTAATCCTCCCTGGGGGCCTGACCGAGGACTGGGAGGAGAGGAAAGGAGTAAACTACCTCCTGCCAGTTCCACACGGGGCAGGAGGCCAATGGACCGCTCACCTCCTCTCTCTGTCATTTTGTAAGTGGTGAACTAAGCAGGTGCAGTCCCTGCCGTCATGGGCTTTCCATTTGAGTGGAACATACAGCATGCCCGACGCCATGTGTGGATTCCATGCCAAGTCAAACGGAAATGGTCCCTTCCTTCATAGAGCTCACAGTCCTCGGGGCAAAACCAAAAACGAAACCGACTGCATAGGGCTCCTCCCTTCAGACTCAGTTCATCTGGATTCTGAACTCTGATGGAGTCGTGGAGAATGGCTCGTGGGTTCCTTGACCATGCATTTGAGTCCACCCCACCCCTCTGGGGTGAAAGGGCAGCACAGCCCTGGAGCACTTGTCAGTGTTGTCCAGAAGTGATGTTGGGCAAGAACCCCCAAGAGCACGGTAGCTGTGGGCACATGTCCAGGACCTTCTACCCCCACCCTCCACCACCTGCCCCACGGAATGGAGCCAGCACCCAGGTGCCAAAGCAGCAGGGCTTTGAAGTCATCGGTGGAGCTGGCCCTGACACCGAGGTCTTTTCTGCTCAGACAGGCTCACGGGATGCCATCTGTGACATTTGCCTCAAAACAGATCTGGGAGGGCAGATGGTGGTGAAACCTGTGCCTTTGCAAATCAGCAATGGTCGGGGCTCCCTCTCTGAATTTTGGAGCCAGGAGCTGTCCTGGGGGACGTCTGTCTGCCCACACATAGTCTCTGTCCCAAACTGTCCCCACACCCACATGCTCCCAGCCCCCCGTTGTTTCAAAAGAGGAATTTAATAAGAACAAGGGTGTCCTGGTTGGGATTTTCAGCCCACGGTTCAGACGAGGCTGACTTACACAACAGCCAATGGTGGTGTAATGAAAAGACAGGGCAGCTGTGGGGCCGTGTGACTTTTATTTTGATCTCCCAACTTCCAAGCCAGATCCCAGGGAGCTTTAAACCTTCCCTCATCCTATTTTAAACCATCTGGTTTCAGTGTGTGTTTGTTTGTTTTCCTTCCTCACTTTGCATTAGCTTTTCCTTCTAGGATTTCCATCTTGAAATTTGCAGGGTAGCAGTGTCAGCCTGTTTAAAAACACACACACACACACACACATTTGTTATGAGTGGTGGGAAAATTGGGGAAGAAGGTCACAAATAGGGGCCTCCATGAAGTGCTCTCTCACATTCCAGCCCCAGGAGCATTGGGTTAAAAACACAGGCGAGAGTCAGGTTCCTGAGTTCAGATTCCATTGCCAGTTTCCACCTGGGTGATGGTGAGCAGCTATTTGTTAAGTCTTTTGTGCCTCTGTTTCTTCGACTGAAAATGGGGGCGGTAATAGTGCCTGCCCCGGATGGGGGTGTGGAGTGAGGACTAAACAAATTCATCCCTCCTGGCTCAATACGAGTTAGAACAGCATCGGGGATGGCAGTTATCTCAGAGGAAACTGTGCAGGTTCTCAAGGTGCCACCCTTTCACTTTAGTGATCAGTCTGGGCAAGCATGCCCAGCTCCATCCTCAGATTCAGAAGTGGTTTGTGATCAGCCCATTTCAGCTTTTGAAAGTGGAGAGTGGGTCGGGTTCCCCCAGGCCAAAACATAAAGCTCTGCGGTGTAACCCAGCAGGGAGACAGCCCCCACCACAGCTCCAGTCCTGCTTCCCAGTGCCCACACATGTCCCATCACACCCCTACCCTGCAGCAGTGGCTTACCACATGTCAGCAAGTCCTCTTATCCTCCTCCCATCAAAACAGAGAGTCTCATTACCCTCTCCTTGAATATGGATCGGCTCAGCGCTGCCCTTCCAGCAAATACAGTGAGGCAGAAGGGACACTGCGTGGCTTCCCAGGCCATGTGGTGTCCCCCTGGTGCTCTCTCTCTCATTCTCACTCGCTCTCTTTCTCTCTCTCGGGACATGGGCCTTTGCAGCTCTGAGCCACTGTGCATGAAGCCCAGCTTCTCTGAAGGCACTGTGCTGGGTAGATCCTGTGGCGAGAGCTCATAGGGATGGGAGTTGCCAAGGAGCCCCAGCTCTTCTTGCTCAGGCTATTTGCATCTTTCCAGCCCAGAAGCCAGACAGGTTATCCACATCCTTCAACCAACCCCCCCCCCACCCCACCCCCCCGCCCATGATGCCGATAGAGGAGAGACAAGCTGTCCCCATTCATCCACAAGATCCATGAACGTGAAAATGCCTGTTTCATGCCACTACATTTTGGAGTAATTTGTTACACAACTGACATAGATGGAACACAAACTTAGCTAAAATCCACCACGTTGGGACAGGCTTTGTGGGGTCTTTCTTGAGGCTTCTAAATAAGAAAATGGCTGTAGCCACCTGTTCCAGTTTGCTAATGTTGCCATTATATAAAACACCAAAAATGAATTGGCATTTATAAAAGGGGGTTTATTTGGTTACAAAGTTATAGTCTTAAGGCCACAAAGTGTCCAAGGTAAGGCATCAACAACAGGTACCTTCACTGAGCAAGGCCGTTGGCATCCAGAAAACCTCTGTTAGCTGGGAAGGCACGTGGCTGTCTTCTGCTTGCTCCCAGGCTGTGTTTCAAAATGGCATCCTCCAAAATGTTGCTCTTGGGGTGTTTTGTCCTCTCGTAGCAGCAGCTTCTCTTCAAAATGTAACTCTCAGTTGCTCTGAGGTCCTTCTGTCTGTGAATTCCTTTATACTACTCCAGTGATTCAATTAACACCCACCCTGAATGGGTGGGGTAACACCTCCATGGAAATTATCCAATCAAATGTCTCACTCACAGTAGATTGAGTCACATCTCCATGGAAACATTCAAAGGATTCCAATCTAATCAACACTAATACATCTGCCCCCACAAGATTGCATCAGAGATAATGTCACTTTGGGGGACATAATACATCCAAACTAGCACACCACTCCTTTTGGTGTATTGAGTTACGGATCTATGAGAAAGAGCTCAACAATCTTTCAATGTATGTGCTATGCTTCTGTTTTTGAAAACTGCCAGAAGGAGCTTTTATTACCCAGTGACAGTTGGTAGTGTTAAAAGGAGACCAAGCCTGGTTATGGGTTAGCCACATGGGTGATAAGTTATGGGTACAAATTAAATTATGGCAAAGGAAAATCTTGACTGAGAGTACAGTTGGTCAAGAAGGAAAAGGCAGGGTAGGGGATTCCTGTAGTTTTAGGACACTTTATTTAGGACACTTTCTTCTGCAGAAAAACATACAACCCTGGGACCCGCCAAAGAGTCAGGACAGACCTCACTTTCCCATAAGGCCCCCTTTGCATTTCCAGAGGAACTGGATCACATTTTTCCTTGGCTGACTCACGCCACAATCCACAATGTTAATCTAGTGGCTGAGTATCCCATCAAAATCTGCTCAGCCTGTGGGTCTCCCCTGATATTGTGGCCATTATCCTACCAAGCCTCCTCCCCACATCACCTCTACTAGTTAAGAACATCTTTTTATCATCAGCGCAGCTTTCAGCATGTTAGAAATAAGATTGAATGGTGATTCTTTTCCCTTCTGGATAAAAGATGAATTGGGAAGTCTTTAGAGAGTTTATATGCCATCAATCTTCTTTTGGGGGAAGCTTGAAGAGATAATAATTGCACTTGAGCATCTCTAGTTGAAAGCTCTTTGAAACCAGTACATTCTGCGGCACTTTGCACTGAGAAACCTGAAAGACGTGCGATATTAGACATTTTTAAGAGGAAGAGGCTGTACGAGTAAGAGGTGGCATTGCCACACACTCAGCAATTTGACGTTAAAGCTCTACACCAAGGAAGCAGTTCACCTGGAGGGCAGGCAGCTGGCACCCCCTCTTAGCTGCTGTCAGACGTCATTGAGACTCGCAGCACATTATGACGGGGATGGGATGAGGCCCACCTGCTGGGACACTGTTGGATCCTCTGTCTTGTGTTTGCAGCACAGCTGGATGGATAACTCATTTGTTCTCTACCTGGCAAGTGGAGTTTCACCTTCTGTCCTGGAGTGAAAGAGCAGAAGAGCAGCCAGTATGTGTCAGGCTGCAGGAGGCTGCAGCTCCAGCCTCGTTTTGATTCTGCAATGCAAAGGGAGAGAATGTGGTGTTCCCAGCTCTCGTAACATTGGCCAAAGTAAATGTTGGCAAAGCAAGGAGACATTTTCAAGGGACCCCCTTAGTTTCCATGGTGTGAAAATATCATTGGCTCTGAAAAGGTTTCTTACCTGGAAAGTAAAAATTTTCTGAGCTGCCAGTCTCTTTCTGATATGAGTTTGATTTGAAAAGTGTCTGAGATTTTCTGTTGTCTTTCTCTCTTGGCCATCTAGGGGTTTGTTTTCCAGACTCTGCACCCTCACCCTTAGAGGGTATTCTGGTTTGCTAATGCTGCCATTTATGCAAAACACTAGAAATTGATTGGCCTTTATAAAAGGAGGTTTATTTGGTTACACAGTTACAGTCTTAAGGCCATAAGGTGTCCAAGGTAAGGCATCAACAATCAGGTACCTTCACTGGAGGATGGCCAATGGTGTGCGGAAAACCTCTGTTAGCTGGGATGGCACGTGGCTGGCGTCTGCTCCAAAGTTCTGGTTTCAAAATGGCTTTCTCCCAGGACATTCCTCTTAGGCTGTAACTTCTCTCTCAGCTCCTGTGTGTTCTTCAAAGTGTCCCTCTTGGCTGTAGCAAGCTCACTCCTTCTGTCTGAGCTTATATAGTGCTCCAGTAAAATAATCAAGGCCCAAACTGAATGGGTGGGGCCATGCCTCCATGGAAATTATCCAATCAGAGTTACCACCTATAGTTGGGTCACACTAATACATCTGCCCACACAAGATTGCATCAAAGGTAATGGCATTTTGGGGGACATAATACATCCAAACCGGCACAAGGGGTAACAAAGGGAGGTAAATTACATCATTTCTAACAAATCCAAAAGAAAACCACCAAATGTCCTATCATTTAGAGTCCCACTTGAATAACACCTTTCCATTGTGCCCTGTTCCCTTTGGCAACAGACACATGGGGACACCTTAGTGGATTTCCACGGAGATTGACATGATCAAATCAATAGATTCAAAATAGGTTTATTTTTCCCCGTATCTCTTAGCTCCTTGAATGGAAATCCCACCTGCCCTTTCTCTAGTACCCTTAGCCCTTAGTCCTTACTTCATCAGGCCTGTGAATATGGGTAGAGAGTTTGGGCTTTGTTTGTTTTTTTTAACTAAGGATACTTAATATTGTTCACCCAGGTAAAGAAATAGATCTAAAAGTTTTGGTCGGAGTGTTTGTTCCTACTACCCTCAGGAAAAATATCTAATTCCCAGACATGTTCAGGGAAATATGTCCCAGATGTCTGTTTGCTTCTCAACCAGCACTTCTCAAATCTTAATGCATATGAGTCCCTGGAGAGCTGGTTCACTTACAGATATGACTCACAAGGCCAGGATGAGCCCGAGATGCTGCATTTCTAACAGGTTTCTGGTGATGTCACTGCTGCCATGCCCCAGACCATGTTAAAGGACAAGGTTGTAGGGCATCTACAACCTCTGCTCTTTCCATCATTCCCAGAACCATCACTCCACCCCTTTCTTTCATAAAAATTCTTCTGACTGGTCTCGGCATGACAGATGAGTGCCCTCATTAAAGCCCAGAGATGTCCAGTCTCCTGGCTGCAAATATGGACCTGTTGGCTTTGTCAGGCCCTGCTCATCCCATTTCAGACATCCATTGAGCGCCTCCCTTGTGCCATCATCAGGAAGGATGCAGGGAGCAGATGGGCTCCGAGTTGTCCTCAGGGAGCTCCTTTGCAGTTGGAGAAAGTCGGGGACCACAAAGAGAGCCAGATGAGAAAGTGGAAGAGAAGTACTTAATCGCATGATTGCTGTGGATTGGTGCTACACACCTTCAGGGAATGGAGAGGAGGCTGGGGACAAGAGTGGCCAGAAGGGCTTGATGCAGGACAGGAGCCAGAGCTGGCTTCTAAGAGGATGTGACCAGATGTGAGGAAGGGCTCACTGTAGGAATGAGCTAGGAAGCCATCGAGAGGCTAGCCTACTGACAGCGGGGAGGTGATACATGTCTAACAGAGTACGAAAAGGGGAAGCTGAGGCAGAATGGCTGACTAATGTCCGGAGTGTCTGTTGGAGAGCTGGTAACAGTGCTCAAAGAGAGTTCTCTGCTCAACCTCAAGCCAGCTGCCACAGTCCACACCCTTTAAAGATGAGTTTCTGATCAGAAGAAGCTGCAAAATTAAAAATCTGTTTCTAGGAACATGTTCCAGCACATCTTCACTCTCATTCTTGAAAGTCTGCATAGATTTAAGAACCCTGCTTTTGGCTAAACTGGGGAAGAGAGTATTTGAAAGTCATTAACATTCCAACCATGCTGGATTATTTTCCAACCCTGGAACAGAAGGATGAGTTCGGATGAGTTCAGTGGTATGTTTTTTATTTTATAAACAAGAAAAGCTAACAAATACAGCAGCTTGAGTTCAGCAACTTTAATTGAGCAAGAAAGAGGGACTCCTGTCAGAGGCTGCCACATGACTGTACTTTGGGTAACGTTCCCTGGACACTTGAAAGACCTAGTACCACAGGCCCACATTGCTATTGTCCATATAATTTTTTGTAAATGCAACTTTGTTGAGAAATATTCACAGACCATGCAATCGCCCAAGGTTTACAGTTGATCACAGTTATCATCACAGTTGTGCATTCATCACCACAATCAATTTTTGAAGGTTTTCATTACTCCAAAAAATAAAAATAGGAGTAAAAAAGAACACACAAAACATTTCATACACCTCTTCCCCCACTATTATTCATTTACTTTTTGTCCCCATTTTTCTACTCTTCTGTCCATATACTGGATAAGGGAGTGTGAGCCACAGATTTTAGCAATCACATAGTCACACCATTGTAGGCTATATAGTTATACAATCCTCTTCAAGAGTCAAGGCTACTGAGTTAAAGTTCAGCAGTTTCAGGTATTTCCTTCTAGCTATTCCAATACACTAAAAACTAAAAAGGGATATCTATATAATGCATAAGAATAACCTCCAGAATGACCTCTTGGCTTCATTTAAAATCTCTCAGCTACTGAAACTTTATTTTGTTTCATTTCTCTTCCCCCTTTTGGTCCAGAAGGTTTGCTCAATCCTACGATGCTGGGTCCAGGCTCATCCCCAGGAGTCATGTCCCACGTTGCCAGGTAGATTTATACCCCTGGGAGTCATGTCCCATATGGGGGGAGGGCAGTGAGTTTACCTGCAGAGTTGGCTTAGAGATAAAGGCCACATCTGAGCAACAAAAGAGGTTCTCAGGGAGACACTCTTAGGCACATTTATAACTAGGCTTAGCCTCTCCTTTGCAGTAACAAGCTTCATATGGGCAAGCCCCAAGATCACGGGCTTGTCCTCCTAAATTGATAGTTCCCAATGCTTGCAAGAATATCAGGAATTCCCCAGTTGGGGAAGCTTAATATTACCACATTTTTCCCAGTACCTCAAGGCGGGGGTTGCAAATACTTCTTATTCTCTGCCAAAATTACTCTGGGATGTATCAGGGCTTCACACTAACCTGTACAAACCAACCATATCTCACCCCCATTCTAGGTTCCATGTAATTATGGTGTTTGAATAAACTCATCATACAAGTTAAATTATATAGTGCTACAGAAAATACAGATTTTGCACCAAATAAACATCTCTTCCTTTGGTGTCATATAGAAGTTGACGTTTTAAAAACACTGTCAATATCATCCTTTACCCTTTAGTCTGATTTGCCTTAGTCCCAACCTAGTCTATTTTGTTCATATCTCTAATTGAAGTCTGATCTCTTTTTCAGCTTTTTTAACAATTGCTATATGTGGTGATGTGTGGTGATGCAGACATTCATAGCGGCTGACCTCTGGCTCTGAGTCTCAGGTGTCACGCGATATTCAAAGTTACAGAGACCGATTACGTTAAATACAAACAGTGCAGCATCTCAAAATTTGGAAATAACCACTACAACTCATGAATAGATGTGACTGCTCTAAGAGCTTACAATCTAGTAACCTTTACAATAAGCCTTCCCTTGATAACCTGTGCTCTCAGATTCAATTTTCAGAGTTTGCACATTATAGTTAGTCCATATTAGTGAGGCGTTATAAAGTTTGTCTTTTCCATTCTGGCTTATTTCACTCAACATAAGGTCCATTCACCTAGTGCATACCTCACAACTTCATTTCTTCTTGCCGCCACTCCATATTCCATTGTATGCATACACCACAGTTCACCATTCCATTTATCAGTCAATGTACCCTTAGGTCACCCCCATCCATTGAAAATTGTGAATACTGCTGCCATAAACACCAGTGTGCAAATGTCCATTTGTGTCCCTGCTCTCAATTCTTCCAAGTACATACCCAGTAACAGGGTTGCAGGACCATATGGCAACCCCATTCTTTGCTTCCTGTGGAACCACCACACTGCCCTCCAGATGGGCTGCACCATTCTACTTCCCTACCAACAGGAAATGGATACATACCTCTCTCCACATTTTCTCCAGCACTTGTATCCCTCTGTTTATTTTTTAAACAGTTTTATTCACATACCATACAATCCATCCTAAGTAAACAATCAATGATTCCTGGTGTAATCACATAGTTATACATTTACTACCACAATCTATATGAGGACATTTCCATTTTTTCTGCAAAGAAAGAGGAAGAGGAAAAAAAAAACTGAAGAATAAAAAAAAAAGAAGGAAAATAAAAATAAAATAAAATAAATTGAAAAGGTCAGACAATGACAACAACACTAAAAATTCCATACCACTCCCATATATCCATCCCCCTCTTATAGACATTTAGCTTTGGTATATTGCCTTTGTTACAATTCATGGAAGCATCTTACAATGTTACTGTTAACTATAGACTCTAGTTTGCATTGATTGTATTTTTCCCCTGTACCATCCAATTTTCAACACCTTGCAATGTCAACATTCATTTGTTCTCCCTAATGTAAAAACATTCTTATTTTTGTACATTTAAACACAATCATTGACCACTCTAGGTTTTGCCAAGTTATACAATCCCAGTCTTTATCTTCTTTCTTTCCTTCTGGTCCTAGCTCTCCTCTTTCAACCATACTGACACTCATCTTTGTTCAGAGTACTTACAATATTGTGCTACCATCACACAGTAATGGGTTATCCATTTCTGGATCTATACAGTCAATCCTGTTGAACCTTCTGTACTCCTTCAGTATCAAATTCTCGATCGCTAACCTCTTTCTATCTCCTGATAACCTGTGTTTTCAACCTGAACTCTCAATATTTGCTCACCAATGTTAGTTCCTATTAGATCATATAGTATCTGTCCTTTTGTTTCTGGATAATTTCACTCAACGTAATGTCTACTGTCTACCATTTTGTCTTTTGGATCTTACAAGTCATATTTTATTTTCTTTTTCTTCTTGCTCTCTTTTTACCCTTACTGATAGTCTTCATTTCTGCTCTCTTCTCCAAACCTCTCTCTCCTTGCTTTTCCTGTCTTCCTGTAGTGTTCCCTTTAGTATTTCTTATAGAACAGAAACAAACTCTCTCAGTGTCTGTTTGTCTGAAAATATTTTAAACTCTCCCTCATTTTTGAAGGACAGTTTGGCTGGATATAGAATCTTGGTTGGTAGTTTTTCTCTTTCAGTCTGTTAAATACATCATACCATTGCCTTCTCACCTCCATTGTTTCTACCGAGAAATCCACACATAGTCTTATTGAGCTTCCCTTGTATGTGGTGGATCACTTTTCTCTTGCTGCTTTCAAGTCTGTCTTTGTCTTTGTCAGTTGATAATCTTATTATTAAGTGTATTGGAGTAGGTCTATTTGGATCTGTTTGTGCTTCTTGGATCTGTAATTTATTTCTCACATAACTCTTTATTCTGGGGCTCAGGTTGAAGCTCTTCATGAGAAGGCCTTCTTGTGGTGATAGCAAAAAAAACACAAGAGTGCAAGCAAAAATATGCTAGGACTCTTAATTCTAGGCTCAGAACTGGTACCTGGTCACTTTTGCTCTCATTCCATTGTCCAAAGCAAGTCATATATCCAAGTCCAAAGTCAAGGGAATGGAAAATACATTCTCCCTTTTATAGGAAAAATGACAGCATTACATGGAATAGGGTATGGATTCAGGGTTGAGTGAAGAATCAGGGCTAATAATTAAGCCTAACTCACTGTGTTAGACCACTTGTCCATATCTTGGGAAGAGAAAGTGAGCAAGTCATCAGTCATATAGCTCAATTGAATTCTGGTTCAGTGAATTGGTTCTAGGTAGCATCAGTTATCTGTTGCTTCATAACCTACTATCCCAAAATCTATTGGCTTAAAACAACCATTTTACATAGCTATTAATTATGTGGGTAAGCAAGTTGAACTTAGATTAATGGGATGATCCCTCTGGTCTGGGCTGTTCTTGGCTGGGTTTGTTCACAGGTCTCAGGTTGGGAGGGCCGTCTCCAGCAGGCCAGCCCAGACTTGTTCAGCATGAGAGAGGAAGCTCAGGGTCTCTTGAGGCCCAGGCTTGGAACTGGCACGTCACCACTTCTGCTGCATCAGCCAGAGTCAAGGGAGGGGTAGGGAGAGGAAGAGCCTCTACCTCTTGATGGGAGGAGCTTCCAAGAATATTGGGTCATTTTGCAGTCTACCAGTTAGACCCAGGATATATATTTCACTGCTGGAAATGAAAAATATAAGGTGTGGTCCCCATCCAAACCTTACCATATCAAAGCATCCTGAGAAGTGGCAAGTGTAAGTTTAGCTGTAGTTCAGAGGAGGTGTGTCTCATCCCTCATGCAGTGGGACTTCATCTTACTTGATGAGATGCTATTAAAAGTTTTTTGACATTATGCAGTAGATTAAGATGGCAGCCAGTTATTGGCAATCCAATATCACAGGCAACAGTCATTCCCTGGGTCTGAATTTCCCAAGACAACCCCATGGACACCCATCCCCAGCCAGTATCACCTGTCATTCTCTCCTTTGAGATGGAATTGCAGCTGCTGATAACAGCTGTCAATAACAGCTGCAAAAATACCACTAAATTCCAAGTTCCTATGGTTTCATTCATTCTGGGAGCCAAAGTGACTACAAAGACAAGTGTGTCATTTATCCCTACAGGAGTATATTTACTTGGGAGCACTTGGCCATAAGTAAGTGCAAGCAGTAAGTGCTTGAAATGTATGTCTTCTCCACAGAGTCCCAGTTCTCCATTTCATCTCACCAAAGGTTTTAATGCAACGCTCTCCCACTTTAGGCATTTTTAATCTATTCATCTGGTTCAAATTTCTTTCATATCACCCATTTCTTCATCTTTGCTCAATTTTATTTTTCTTCTTAATGATCTCTGGGAATAGTTTGTTCATTTTCCATCAGTTCAGTCCACACTTTGTAGAATGCCTGGAAATTTGTTTAGTAACAATTATTATCCTTTAATATAATTTGGATTTGTAAAACACAGTTTTTCAACTTATAGTTGACACTTAGTCCAATAAAAATCCTTCATATTCAGATAGAAAGGAAACTACATTTATTGAGTGCCAACCACAAGCCAAGCTCCATAGTGAGATGCGGCATTATCTTGTTCACCCACATGCCGATCCTAAAAGCTGAGGCTCAGAACAGTGAAGCAATTTACCTAACAAAGCAGAGCATGTCACTTTTCCTCAGGATAAAGCTTTGATGTAAGTTAAATAGAGAGGAATTCAGAAATTCCAGTATACTTCTCAAAAGCATCATATTGGTATACTTTGTACATAGTAGATGTCAAAAAAATGGGTGTTGAATTGAACAGAATCAAAACCATCTTTAGGGTAACAGTGCAAGTTATTTCAAGAGTAAGTGATGATTTCCTGGTCCTAATCTCTTAGGGTCTGAGGAAGGAAATATAACAGGTGTTAAGTAATGAGTGCTTCCTTGTAACCTGTATTCCTCAAGGCCAGCCCTCTCCTTACACCACAACCTGAAAACTTCACATAAAATTACTCTGGTGGTCTTGCCCTTCCGCCTTGGCATACTAACCAGGCACCAGAATAAGAATAAACAGTATAAATATGGAGGGGGGAAAAATGTGTTTTCAATGCCTACTGAGAAGGCTTTGGGTATTTCAGTTACTAGCAATTTTCGTGTTAGATTATTCCTCCCCACTTTCAAAATTAATTGGGACTGTCATGTGGTACCAAATATTGTGAAAAGGTCACTCAGGAAAACTGAGAGAGCTAGGACAGGAACCTGGGATCTACCAATTTCTAATGGAAGACTCTTCCAATGCAATTGTACAGACTGATAGGAGACATCTGATCTGTGGAAGATCTAGAAAGCAACCAGGAGGGAAGCCCATTAGCACACATCAGACCCCCTTGTTATCTGGACAGCAGGGGTGGGCTGTGTCGGTGACCCCTTGGAAAGCAGTGGGTACTAAGTAAAGGTCTAAGGAAATGCAGCTACCCATGTGTGGATCCACTCTACTCAAGGATGAACCTCTTACCAGGATGCAGTTCCTCTGTCGATGTGCTTTGAGGGGTCCAACCACACACAGGTGCCCTTCCCACAGACCATCACCCCACTTTGACACGTAAAAAGAATAAGGTTTTCCATTATGTCTAATTTCTCTACCTTCTTGACTGTCCCCCAACCATTGCCGTAGTATCCCCAGCACATAAGATTCGGGCTCTTGTCGGGATGAGAAATTTCCTTATTAGTTTCAGCACTCGTGAGCCTAACATGATTCTTTGGCCACTCTGCTTTGGGAACCCTAAGGCCACTTCTACTCCTTGGATATAAAGCAGCCCTGGCATTGAAGGAGAAGGAAAAGGCACAGAATGAAAACCACTAAATATTTGGGGCAGAGGGTAGGGGCGTGATGTGATTGAAACAATAAAGGAACAAGGCTGTAAGAAGCAAGGAAGGAAAGAATGACCACGCTTAACCAATGTAATTTCAATTGTTCCACTCCATTAGTAAGCGAGGGACCATGGTGCCTTCCCTTGAGCAGAACGTTCAGTTGGGGGATTCTTGAACTATTTGGCTGTCACTTGCATTGAGCAAGTACATTACTGGGTAATGATGGGTGACAAGGATTTTTCCTAAGGAGACGTGCATTAGCACAGGTAGAACTTAATTTGAACTAACTTTAAGGAGAATTTTTTTAGTTAGCTGCTGAGTGGAACAGATACCTTAAGGAAATGCTCTGAACCGGTAAACGTGGTTGTGTTCATATCACTGGTGGGTAGAGAAATAATCTAACAGGCTAAGTACAAGAAGCCCTGTGGAAAGCTGCTTGGATTTATACTCACAGGAGATTCTACTTTGAGTAAAAGTTGTCCAGATGGGGGTAGGGGAGACAGAGGTGAAAGGATTTGGACAAAGTCAGACACGATTAAGATGACACTGTGACTTGGAAGATTTCTGTTGAGTAATGCAATTAACGGCCGTTAAGTTTTGTTACAAGAAGCTACCCTAAATTTGCAGCTAAGGTCGCTCCATGTCTGACTTCATCATCTGGAGTGGGTTGACTTGAGGCATAAGACGTGAATTTGCTGAGTTGACTTCCAGAATCTTCAGGTCATCTGCTGTTCACGCTGACCAGATAGCTCAGGCTCTGTTTTGAGGGAGCCTCTGGTGGTGAAAATAAATAACAAGTTAGGATCAAGGAAAACATTGGAGGAAAAACAAATGGTGAGGGGAGATTCCAATTCTGATTCTAGAAAGGAATTCCAGAGGAATAATAAAATATAGCTAGACTCAATTATTCTCTAGCTAAAAGCTGTTCTTTTCTATAACAGGATTGTAGTTGTCCTTTTCCATTTGACTTAGCAATATATCATTCATTTTCTTTTTTAATTTCATTTTTCTATCTCTGATACAAGTGAAACTCCATTAAACCATGAACATTAAAAAAGATTTCTCATCAGTGGGAAAGGGCTGATAAGTGCCCAGGGCTGACCAGGGTGGCTTTTCCAAGGAAACTTTCCAGAACCCCAGAACCAGAGCATCCCAAGAGAGAGTAGTGCCCAGGAAAAGTGCCCCAAAAACTGCCTCCCAGGGCTAGTCAGGCACATGAATGACTTGGGCTGCTTCAGACTGAAATCCAGTTACATTCGCAGCCCTCGTTATGTGGAATGTAATCGCCACGACCATGTCAATATGTGTGCGGGATATGGATTTTGAGTGTTTTAATTACAAAAATATCGTGAGTGTTGAGTCAAAACACTATTATAGTTTGCAAAATAATTTAAGGACATATCCTTCCTGGAATGTCTAAAATAAAGCCAAAAGACATCAACTCTTCATCTTTTTCATATATATTTTTTAAGTTTGTAGTGTACCAAGGCCTCTGGCTTCTCTCTCTGTCATATTTGGAAGGTCAGGAAGAGCAGAAGAACGAAAGAGGCTCAAGCATCATTCTCTGTGACTTGGTGTTAGTGGGATTTGTGTAGAGGGGGGGTAGGTTGAAATTATTAGCCTAATTAACGATTTCAGAATTGCCTTTCATTCAGTTTTGATTTTAAGGGTCTCTCTGGGCAACACTGGGACTAACTGACCAATACTTTAATCTCAGAACTCAAGTTCTTCAGATACTCCAAGAATGAGTCTCAAGCTCATGGTAATTTGGGCTGGGGCTGGTGACAGACCCTACAGCCGCCTCTCCAAGCCATGCTGAAGCATCTCCGGGGGTTGGTGGGAGTGATGCGGGGAGGCAAACGTGGGCTTCGGATACAGCAACTGTGGAACCGGACCTGAGGCTGCCCCTGCAGCTGTGGGACCTTGGGCAAGTCTCTGCACCTCTCTGAACCTCCATTTCCTTACCAGAAAATGGGAGTGACTGGTGCTGTGCCTGCACGGGATTGCCAGGAGAGTTAAGGGTGTGGCAGTTGCATTCAAGACACTTGCCCAGTGTACAGCTTGGGGCCCAGCTGGCCCAGAGAAAGCAGGAGGTTTTAATCTCAGTAGAAGAACTGGAACCATACCCTTGAGTTAGGCGACTTGCTGGTTTTGCAGAGCTGTCAGAGGTCAGCCATGCTTCCTGGGGGCTGAGGGACATCCTCAGCAGTTCAAGTGTCTTCGTTTCCCATTGCCATTGCCACAAATAACCCCACACCCAGTGGCTTAAAGAACACAAATGGATTCTCATACAGTATTGCAGAAGTCTAAAATCAAGCTGTCAGCAGGGCTACCTTCCTTTGGAAGCCTCAAGGGAGAATCCATTTGCTTGCCTTTTTCAGCTTTTAGAGTCCACATGCATCCTTGCTGGAGCCTTCATCCTCACGTCATTCCAACCTCTTGCTTCCATTGTCACTTCCCCCTCCTTTTTCTTAGGACCCTGTGATTACATGGGGCCCATCTGGGCAATCCAGAAGAATCTCTGCATCTCAAATCCCTTAACTTAATCACACCTTCAAAGTCCCTTTGCTGTGTAAAGTTACATGTCCTCAGTTTCCAGGGATTAGAATGGCTGTTGCTCAGCCACCACACCAGCCAGTCTGTTTGGTTGTTGTTTTCATTTTCAGGAAACCATCCAACAGCCCCGTTGCATAGCCACAGAACCCATGCAAGGAGGAAGGACTAGCTGTGCTGTAGGTTGGGTGTCCCTGCCAGCAGGCCTGGCTTGTCCAAAGGCCACAGGCTCCCTGTGGGGTCCATGTCTTCTTAAAAATGCTCAGCCTATCCCAGTAACTGCTCAGATTCGATGCTTAGTCCTGCAGCCTTTGCCTTCATGCAAAAGTTCATCTTCACAGTGACTTGTAGGCTCCTACCAGAGGAGACCTACCTTCCATTTTATTTTTATTACTTGAGAAAAAAAATCAGTTGTTTTTTTCATAATGCTTAAAAACATGGACTTTGGAGTCAGACAGCTGGCTCCATGACTGGGCACACATGTTACAGCAAGTTACTGTGATCCTCAGTTTTTCACATCTGTAATGTGGAGACAGCATTATGTAGCACCCATCTCAAAGGGCTGTGAGAGAATTAAATTAATTAAAGCATGAAAAGTCCCCAGGATGGTGCCAGGCATCAATAAAATGCTGCTTTTAAAGTCAGTTGACCAATTCTCCCTCCCACCTCTTTCCATATATATGCTATAAAATAGTTCACTTATTTATAAGGGGAAAGAAAAGCTTCCTATGCATTCCTTTTTGAGGTCCCTATTCAGTGCTTATTTTAATAGGCACAGCCATCCCTAATTACTGAGATATCACCAGTCAAAGGGGATGCATTTTCTATCCTTTCCTCCATGGTAGTGGTGTTTGTGTGCTATTTAAAGGGAGGTTGCTTCTTTCTCTGAAATGCTTGTTGTCAAGGCATGCCTGAGTCAACTTTTTCGTTGAAGCAATGCTGGCTTTGATTTCCACAGACCACTTTTGATTTGTTTAGCTTATTCCCTCATAGAGGAACTGAGAAAAGTCACCCAGCTGGCACCAGAAATTCTGCCAAGGAGACATGGGCCCAGTAAAGAGGAAACAAAGGGCTTTAAAATACGTGTATCTAAAACACCCATCCAGCATCCATCAAAAGACTTGTACAAAAATGGTCATGGAGGCTTTAATCAAAATGCCTCATAACTGGCAACAGCCCAGATGTCTATCAGCAGGTGAGTGGATAGGCAAGTTGAGGTAGATTCTTAACAATGGAATACTACTCAACAATAAAAAGGAAAAGATTATTGATAGACACAACAACATAGCTGAGCCTGAAAAATACTATGCTGAGTGAAAGAAGCAGAAGAAAAACTGTACATCCTGAATGTTCTATTTATACAAAGTTGTAGAACAGGGAAAACTAATCTATGGCACTAGATCCGTGGTTGATTAGATGGATGACATGATTGACTGGAAAGGGCTGGGGACACTTTTCCAGCTGATGGGAATATTCTATATCTTTGTTGTGGTTGTGTTACATAGGCATATAAATTTGTCATAACTCACTGGGCAATAACATATGGATGCATTTTATTGTTTATAACTCAAAATTTTATTTAAAACCAATCAATAAATAAAACATCCATCCAACCAAGATAAAAGAAAATTAATCAAATCCATTGTCACAATCAGTTGACATATAACCAATCATCAATCAGATCAACAGTGTGATTTTAAAAACGCAGGATATGACTCCTGAGGATGAATCTGGACCCAGTATCATGGGATTGAGAACATCTTCTTGACCAAAAGGGGGATGAGAAATGGCATGAAATGGAGCTTCAGTGGCTGAGAGATTTCAAATGGAGTCGAGAGGTCACTCTGGTGGACATTCTTACCCACTATGTAGATAGCACTTTTTAGGTTTTAATATATTGGAATGGCTAGATGTGAATACCTGAAACTACCAAAACTCCAACCCAGTAGCCTTGACTCTTGAAGATGATTGTATAACAGTGTGGCTTACAGTGGGTGGCAGTGTGAATGTGAGAAGCCTGTGGATCGCACTCCCTTTATCCAGTGTATGGATGGATGAGTAGAAAAATGGGGACAAAACCTAAATGAAAAATAGGGTGGGATGGGGGAGGGGTGATCTGGGTATTTCTTCTTAATTTTTTTATTTTTTTATTTTTATTTTTTATTCTGATTCTGATTCTGGTGTAAGGAAAATGTTCAAAAATAGATTGGGGTGATGAATGCACAGCTATGGGATGGTATAGTGGACAGTTGATTGTGCACCATGGATGATTGTATGGTATGTGAATATTTCTCAATAAACTGAATTTTTTTAAAAAAGACATTTGACTACATTTTTCTTACTTGTGTATCTGTTGTCTCATAAACACTACCTATTTCTAATTCATTGGTGGCTGCAAAATGTACCCATTTTTAAGCAGAGCATTTATCTCTTAGTCTGAATTACCCCACAGTTGGTTCTCATGAGGGATATTTATCTCCCTTCCCATCCACAAGATTGTTGAAAAGACATTTGTGTTACTCAGAGGAAATGGATCCATCATTGCCCAGAAACCGGGAAGGCATACCAAGAGTGCTCTAGAAATTTTAGTAAGTCTCTAGAGGACAGAAATTGGATGTGATTATATTGATCCAGAGCAGGGAAAGCCTCAATCCAGAGCATGCACAGGCAGGTTTGGGTGGATGTGAGGGACATGGTCCTAGAGGAGCTCTCTGAGCTTCAAGCACAGAATTAGAAGGGATGTACTGCATGAATGGATTATTGGAGGAGTATTCAGGGTAGTTAATTAATTTAAAGGGCTATCTTTGTGCCCTAGTTATCTATTGCTGTGTAATTCACTACCCCAAACTTGATGATGTAAAACAACAGCCATTTTATTCTGCTCAGCTATTCTGTGGTTCAGGAATTTGGACAGAGCCCAGCAGAGATGGCTTATCTTTGTTCCACAGTGTTTAGGACCTCAACTGGAAATACTGAAATGGCTAGTGTGCCAGTCTGGATGTATTATGTCCCCCAAAATGCCATGTTCTTTGATGTAGTCTTGTGGGGGCAGACATATTAATGTTGATTAGGTTGGAATACTTTGATTTGAGTGTTTCCATGGAGATGTGACTCAATCAACTGTGGATGAGAACTTTGATTGGATAATTTCCATGGAGGTGTTACCCCACCCATTCAGGGTGGGTCTTAATTGAATCACTGGAGTCCTATAAAAGTTTTCATGGACAGAAGAGCTGCAGCTTAGAGAGACATTTTGAAGACAGCTGTTGAAAACTGATGCTGACATTTTGGAGAACACCATTTTGAAACACAACCTGGGAGCAAGCAGACACCAGCCACATGCCTTCCCAGCTAACAGAGGTTTTCCGGATGCCAATGGCCATCCTCCAGTGAAGGTACCCTGTTGTTGATGCCTTATCTTGGACACTACATGGCCTTAAGACTGTATCTGTGTAACCAAATAAACCCCCTTTATAAAAGCCAATCCATTCCTTGTGTTTTGCAAAACGGCAACATTAGCAAACTGGAACAGCTAGGTGACTTGAATGGCTGGAGGCTGGAATCATCTGGAAGACTCTTCACGGACATGTTTGGTGCCTGGACTTGGATGACTTGGAGACTGGGTTTACCTGGTACTGTCACCTGAATCATGTACATGTGGTGTCTCCCTGTGGGCCTCCTCACAGCATGGGAGCCTCAAGGCAGTAATTACTTTCAGGGGAGCTCAGGGCTCAGAGGGAGTGTTCCAGCAAAAAGGCAGATGCTGCACGGCCTTTTATGACCTAGTCTTAAAAGTCAGATAATGCCACTTCCACCATACCCTATTGGTCAAACAGTCATAAGCCCACCCATATTCAAGGAGAAGGAACATGGATCCCCACCTCTTAATGAGAGGAGTGTCGAAGAATTTCTGACCATGTTTTAAAACCACCATAATGTGGAACAAGTGAGTCAATTAGTCCTTCTTATGATCATCAAAACACTAGAAATTTTCTCAAGGTAGAACCAGAAAAATGGTCTCTAAAGGAAATGAAGATCTGTCTAGGAAGGTCTTTGGCTTCTGCAGTAGGAGTTTGCAACTGAGAGAGAAGAGATAAAAGTGGGAGAGGCTGCCCATTATTGCAGGAATCTCTGACCATGGGTAAAGCACACTAAAGTTTTTGGAGGTCCCAAATCCAAAATGATTACCACAGACTCTAAAGTGTACACAACCTATATTCCTTCCCAAAGCCAACTATCAGCTCTCCAGTTTAGAGGAACTTGGGGGAAGGAGGTTGTATTCATTAGGGTTCTCTAGGGAAACAGAATCAATGAGAGGTGTCTATGACTACAAAATTTATAAAAGTGACTCACACAACTGTGGGTATGCACGAGTACAAATTCTATAGAGCAGTCAGCAAACTGTCAACTTCAAGGAAGATGTCCGATGAACTCCTCAGGAAACGAACCGGCAACTTCGACGAACTCCTCAGGAAATGAACTGGGATCTTCGACGAACGTGTTCAATGAACTCCTCAGGAAACGAACTGGCAACTTCCATGAACTCAGGAAATGCTTCGCTGGGCAGCCGAAGAAGAAGTAAAGTCCTCTATCTGTCTCACTTATAAGTCTTCAACTGATTAATTGGATTAAATCCAGCCAATTGCATTCTCTCATTGCGGAAGACACACCCTTTAGTGAGTCATCAGTCACAGCTGCAGTCAGTTAACTGATGATTTAATAAACCAGCCTTTTAGTTTATTAACCAGCCACAAATGTCCTTGCAGCATTTGTTAGGCCAGTGTTTGCTTGACCAGAGAGCTGGGTACTATCACCTGGCCAAGTTGACACATGAACCTAACCATCACAGTCCACCCCTTGTCCACTTGGCAGTTATACACATCACCTAGAACCATACTTTCTAAGTAGATACAATAACAGACATATATTTTGCCTAACAATACTCTGCTGTGCAGCATACAACTGGAAACACACTAAATCTCTCCAGAATAGGGTGCAAGTACTTGGGTGACATTAGCTCTTAAAATTGATTTCCTTTAGCTTAAATACAGCAAAATGAACAGTACAGGTTATGCCGTATGATAAGGGGATAAGACAGAGAAGAAAGCAAAGATATTTGCTTTACAGACAAATACAAACATAATCAGAACAAAACAAGGAGGAAATATTCATGCCATCATAGTCCTTGTTTCTGTAACTGGTCACGTGGCCGTAGTTCATATTTATCACTACCTTCTTCCACTACCCATTCCATGTTCCCTTTACCCTCAGCAAGCACTTCAGCTGGCCATGGTTCTTTGCCTGGTGGGGTGACCCAAACCTTCATTCCTGAAGTTTCTTGGCCATTGGTAGTCCTGCCTGGATTGGGTTGTTGGAGTTTTCTATTGACTTTAATCACAGGGCACAGTAGTACTAAGAGATGCCCTGGGGGATCTCCTGTATTCCAGGAAAACTCTTCTTTACTTCCATTGTGTAGTTGCAGTGCTATTTTCCCTTGATAGTCAGGATCAATCACCCCAGTCAGTACAGTAATCCCCTTCCTTGCCTGTTGATTCAGAGGCATAAGAAGACCAAAGTGGCCAAGTGGCAGTCTTAACTTCCAGTTCAATGGGATTGTTGATGTGTTTCCTGCTTTTGGAACCAAGACCTGTAGACCAGAGGAGCTTAAGCTTGCAAGGACAGGAAGCAAAAATTTACCTAGTGGATCACTAGGAGTGATAGTGAGTGGTGCCACTCCTGTTTCCACCCCTTGATTTCTGGACCCATGAATCCTGGCTATGGGAGAAACAGCACCATAGAGTGGACACTGATTCAGAGCCTACACAGCCTCCTGGAGAACACTGCCCCAACCCTGCAAGGTATTGCCACCTAGTTGGCGCCATAATTGAGACTTCAACAGGCCATTCCACCGTTCTATCAACCCAGCTGCCTCTGGATGATGGGGAACATGGTAAGACCACAGAATTCCATGAGCATGTGCCCATTCCCTCACTTCATTTGCTGTGAAGTGGGTTCCTTGGTCTGAAGCAATGCTGTGTGGAATACCAAGATGGTGGATAAGGATGGTAGTTTTGGCAGAAGCATGTCGTGCAGGGAAGGCAAACCCATATCTGGAGTACGTGTCTATTCCAGTAAGAAAAAATCGCTGCCCCTTCCATGATGGAAGTGGTCCAATGTAATCAACCTGCCACCAGGTAGCAGGCTGATCACCTCAGGGAATGGTGCTATATCAGGGACTGAGTGTAGGTCTCTGCTGCTGGCATATTGGACACTCAGCAGTGGCTGTGGCCACGTCAGCCTTGGCGAGTGGAAGTCCATGTTGCTGAGCCCATGCGTAACCTCCATCCCTACCACCATGACCACTTTGTTCATGAGTGGGCAATGACAGGAGTTGCTGGGGAAAGAGGCTGATTGGTATCCACCAAACAGGTCATTTTATCCACTTGGTTATTAATCTTCTGCTGAAGTCACCCTCTGGTGAGCATTCACATGGGACACAAATATCTTCATGTTGTTTGCCCACTCAGAAAGGTCTATGGACATACCTCTTCCCCAGACTTCTTTGTCACCAGTCTTCCAATCATGTTCCTTCCAAGTCCCTGACCATCCAGCCAAACCATTAGCAATAGCCCAGGAATCAGTATACAAACACACCTCTGGCCAGTTCTCCTTCCAAGAAAAGTGAACAACCAGGTGTACTGCTCGAACTTCTGCCCACTGGGAGGATTTCCCCTCACCACTGTCCTTCAGGGACATCCCAGAAAGGGGCTGCAGTGATGCAGCTGTCCACATTCGGGTGGTGCCTGCATATTGTGCAGAACCATCTGTAAACCAGGCCCAAGTTTTCTCTTCCTCAGTCAGTTGATTGCAGGGAACTGCCCAAGATGCCATAGCTGTGGGCTGGGAAAGAGAAGGTAAGGTGGAAGGAGTGGGGGCCATGGGCATTTGGGCCACTTCCTCATGTAACTTACTCATGCTGTCAGGACCCGCTCAAGCTCTATCTCATATATACCATTTCCGTTTTATGATGGAGTGCTGCTGTGCATGCCCAACTGTATGGCTTGATGGGTCAGACAATACCCAGCTCATGATAGGTAACTCAGGTCTCAAGGTAACTTGGTGGCCCATGGTTAAGCGTTCTGTCTCTACTAAGGCCCAGTAGCAGGCCAACAGCTGTTTCTCAAATGGAGAGTAGTTATCTGCAGAGGATGGTAAAGCTTTACTCCAAAATCCTAAGGGCCTGCATTGTGATTCTCCTATAGGAGCCTGCCAAAGACTCCAAACAGCATCTCTATTTGCCACTGACACTTCCAGCACCACTGGGTTGGCTGGATCATGTGGTCCAAGTGGCAGAGCACCTTGCACAGCAGTCTGAACCTGTCACAGAGCCTCATCTTGCTCCGGTCCCCACTCAAAACTAGAAGCTTTTCTGTTCATTCAGTAAATGGGCTGGAGTAGCACACCTAAATGAGGAATATGTTGTCTCTAAAATCCAGAGGCCAACTAAGCATTGTGCCTCTTTTTTGGTCATAGGAGGGGCCAGATGCAACGGCTTATCCTTCACCTTAGAAGGAATATCTCTACAGGCCCCACACCACTGGACACCTAGAAATGTTACTGAGGTGGAAGGCCCCTGTATTTTTGTTGGATTTATCTCCCATCCTCTGCCATGCAAATACCTTACCAACAAATCTAGAGTAGTTGCTACTTCTTGCTCACTAGGTCCAATCAACATGATATCATCAATATAATGGACCAGTGTGATGTCTTGTGGGAGGGAGAAATGATCAAGATCCCTGCGGACAATATTATGACATAGGGCTGGAGAATTGATATAACCCTAAGGTAGCACAGTGAATGTAAACTGTTTCTGGAGATCCTTACTGACAGCAACTGAGAAAAAAGCATTTGCCGGCTCAATAGCTGCATACCAGGTACCAGGGGATGTGTTGATTTGCTCAAGCAATGATACCACATCTGGAACAGCAGCTGCAGTTGGAGTCCCCACCTGATTAAGCTTATGATAATCCACTGTCGTTCTCTAAGACCCATCTGTTTTCTGCACAGGCCAAATAGGAGAGTTGAATTGGGATGTGGTGGGAATCACCACCCCTGCATCCTTCAAGTCCTTAAGAGTGGCATTAATTTCTGCAATCCCTCCAGGAATCCAGTATTGCTTCTGGTTCACTATTTTGCTAGGCAGGGGCAGTTCTAGTAGCTTCCACTTGGCCTTTCCCACCATAATAGCCCTCACTCCAGGAGTCAGGGAACCAATGTGAGGATTCTGCCAGTTGCTGAGTATGTCTATTCCAATTATGCATTCCAGCACTGGGGAAATAACCACAGAATGGGTCCAGGGACCCACTGGACCCACTGTGAGACAGACCTGAGCTAAAACTCCATCAATCACCTGACCTCCATAAGCCCCAACTCTGACTGGTAGACCAGAATGACGTTTTGGGTCCCCGGGAATTAATGTCATTTCTGAACCAGTGTCTAATAATCCACTAAATATCTGATCATTTCCTTTTCCCCAATGCACAGTTACCCTGGTAAAAGGCCGTAGGTCCCCCTGGGGAAGGATGGGAGGATGATTAACAGTATAAATTTTTGACAGTGTAAAGGGTCCTTCCCCAAGGGTACCTGGCCTTCCCTTCATTCAAGGGGCTCTGGATCTGTAAACTGTCTCAAGTCTGGGAATTGATTAAGGGGCCGTGACTCTCTGTTTTTGTAATTCAGGGGAGACTTTTGTTCATGTGACCTAGATTTCTTCTGCCTATATAGTTCAAACAAGAATTTAGTCGATTGCCCATCTATTTTACTACTTGGTACTCCATGATCCACTAGCCAATGCCATAAGTCTCTGCGAGTCATATTTTGATTGCTGCTTTGAGCCTGTTTTCCATTATGGTAGCCATGCCCACCTTGTCTGTGGCAATTAACTGCAGCCATTTGGCTTCTGCCTACTCGGGACCTGATTATCCCCATTGTGTTTAAGGATTCCAGCTCAGTGACAGCAGTTCCTACAGTAATATCTGACCTACAGAGAAGGGCGACTACAGAGCTCTTCAGGGATGATGGAGCTAGTCTCACAAATTTATTCCTTACAGTCCTGGTAAAAGGTATGTCCTCTGGACATTCCAGGGGTGTGTGAGCAGGTCTTCCATGATAAATCCACTCTAACATTCCAATCTCTCTAAGCCTTTGAATCCCCTCCTCCACATTGTACCAGGGCAGTTCTGGCATTTCAGCCTCTGGTAATGCCAGCCACCTTTTGATCCATGTTTCAGCCAGCCACCCAAACAAACTGTTAACACCCTTTCCAACCCCTCAAGCTACAGCATTGAAGGCAGAATCTATGCTTCGTGAGCCCGTATCAGTAAATTCAGCCTGATCCAACCTTATATTCCTTCCAGCATTATCCCACACCCTTAATATCCATTCCCACACATATTCCCCTGGTTTCTGTCTGTATAAGTTGGAAAACTCATACAGTTCCTTTGGAGTATAGTGTACCTCTTCATGGGTCACACTTGGTACCTCACCCTTGGGGCCTGTTGGGACTTTAGTTTAGTTATAAGTCTTGAAGCAAAGACTGGTGGTGGGGGTAGGTCATGAAAAGAGTTAGAATTATCCCTCAAGCCATTTACCTCAGGACATTCTGTTGCATTTTCATCTCTTAAAACAGGATTAATCACTCCAGACAGAGGAGTGAGGGCTGCTTCCTCAGGGGAGGTGATTACAGGATTAGCAGGCACTGCAGGGTTAATCTCCTTAGGTGGGGGTTGGGTGGCAGGCTCCTTAGGGCAGACTGGAGGTGGGGAAGCTGTTCCCTCAGGACAACCCTCAACAGGTAAATCTAATATTGACTCAGCAGAATCCAGGGTTCCAATGTCCTCACTGCCATTATTATCAATTCATATGTCCCCATCCCAAGTTTCTGGATCCCATTCTTTTCCAATCAATTCCTTTACTTTAACAGCAGACACCCTGAGAGGTTGAGATTTTAGTTTACATTGTAAGTCTGCTACTCGCACAATGACAGTCTGCGTCTGGTTTTCAGAAACTTCAAGTCTGCGGGCACAGGAAATAAGATTTTCTTTCAGGGCACACATAGAAACCTTTACATCTGTCATATGGCGTTTAAGTTTTGAATTTGAAGCCTTTAGCTCGTCCCTTTCTCTTACAACTTTATCCATCGTATCTAAGAGCAGCCAGCCAAAATCATTATACCTCTTAATTCTGCAAAACTCTGTGAAGGTGTCCAAAACACTGTCACCCAGAGCCTTGCTTCGTACTAGAGTATGATTAGGAGAATCAAACAGTGCTATTTTGCGTATCTCCTTTGCCAACTCATGTCATGGACTGTCAGTGCCCTCTTGATTATTGGAAATAGAGTCATTAGTGCTTATGAATCTAATCAGAGTAGAAAACAAATTGTAAAAGCCCATTTTAAGATTCTGTTTCTCAAGAACCACTCCCAGTACCAAGTTGTATTAGTTAGGGTTCTCTAGGGAAACAGAATCAATGAGAGGTGTCTATGACTATAAAATTTATAAAAGTGACTCACACAACTGTGGGTATGCACGAGTCCAAATTCTATAGAGCAGTCAGCAAACTGTCGACTCTAAGGAAGATACGCGATGAACTCCTCAGGAAACAAACTGGCAACTTCAACGAACTCCTCAGGAAACACTTCGCTGGGCAGTCAAAGAAGAAGTAAAGTCCTCTATCTGTCTTGCTTATAAGCCTTCAACTGATTAATTGGATTAAATCCAGCCAACTGCATTCTCTCGTTGTGGAAGACACGCCCTTTGGTGAGTCATCAGTCACAGCTGCTGTCAATTGACTGATGATTTAATAAAACAGCCTGTTGGTTTATTAACCAGCCACAAACGTTAGGCAATTGTTAGGCCAGTGTTTGCTTGACCAGACAGCTGGGTGCTATCACCTGGCCAAGTTGACACATGAACCTAACCATCACAGAGGTCTGTACACCTGCAGAGAAATCTCATTCTAGTGGACATATTGCTCATTTTAGCCATTAATTCATATGTATAAACATGCTTCTAAAGACTACCAGGCATTTGAGGATCTACCCAAAGGAAGGATCAAAATGGATAAATGCACCAAGTAACCAACTGTAACACAGGTAGTAGAAATTTATTTTTTTAAAAATTTTAATTAGTATCCTCAGAGTCACAAAGATATTAAAACCATAAAACAAGAACAGACTGCTGTAAAAGGGGTGACAATCAGTAAAAAAAGAAATTGTTCTAAAAAATTAAAAATATGACTTTCAAAATTTAAGCAAAAATTATGTAAAGGACAAAAAGAATAGAATTGATATGGTAATGACCAAAATAGACTTGAGAAACCTAGGAAGAGTAGTAGCATTTAGCATTCTGTGCAAAAAGAAAAAAGTGATTTATGTTGTGTGTGTGTGTGTGTGTGTGTGTGTGTGTGTGTGTGATGGAAAGATTAAGAAATATGGAGGATCAATCTGGGGGCTCCAATATGAAATCTGACTGGAGTTTGAGAAGAGAGCACAGAAATTGGAGGAGAGGAAGTCAACAATTCTTTCATAGTAAGAAACTTCCTCTAAACAGAAAGGAAACGTAAACCACCTTCTGAAAGGGTTGACATACTGCCAAGCACAGGGAATGAAATTAAATCTATACCTAGAGACATCTTCGTGAAATTTTAAAACGTTAAGGCTAAGAATAAAATCCTAAAAATTTCAGAGAGGAAACAGGTCTTTACAAAGAAACAGAATTAGACTAACATCAGACTTTCATTAGCAACGCTGCATGCTAGAAGGTGATGGTACTGTACCTTGAGTGTTATGAAGGATAATGAATTTGGATCTAGAGTTCCATAGTGAGCCAAACTAACAATCAAATGGGAGATAAAAATAGAAATATTTTCCAGCAAAAAAAGAGCTTTAGAATTTTACCTTTTACCTAATCTTCCTTTGAAAGCTACTTGAGAATGTACTCTAGCAAAATGAGGGTAAAACCTAAAAAAGAAGTTGGAAAAATTAACTCAGAAGTACAATGAAGAGAAATTCCAAAAGCCAGCTGAGCAAGCAAGCCTAGAAAGAAAATGGTCCAAATTGGAAAAGTCAGGAATTTCTAAGAAGATCTCCAAGAAGAAAAATGAACTTAATTGCAAGCCATATTAAAAAAATTCATCTTCATATAATAGTAATATAGTGAAGAAGGCCCAAGTTGAGTCTCTCAACAAGGAAAGAAATGTAGTTGCCAAATCTAATACAGGTAAAAATCTATGCAGTAAAGGTGTTGTAAATATATAATACAAAATAAATTTGGAATAGTTGTGTTTTTAAAAATAGAACAGTTTTTGAGATAAGAGGCTCTATTGTACCTTGACGTAAGAACATTGTCTTTTGAATGATGAATGGGTCATGGCATTGGGCCCATAAGAAAAAATTACATTCCTAGCACACTATTTGGCTCTACCGTGGGCAATATTATATTCACTTACTGGTAGTAATAATATAACTGCTATTCATTGTTTTTCCACATTTAGAATCAACATTTCGATAAAATGTAGACAATTGAAAGATGATGATAAACTGGAATGTAGATGCTTTTATTGTCGACAAGGTAAAAATCAAGTTATACCTGAGAGACGTTTAAAAGTAGAGTGTGGGGGTGAAGAGGCGGCTGGAAGATAGGGATATGAACATCACTGTTTTAACCTAATACAGAATCGAGCACTACTCCCAAAAGTTAATGGAATGTGAAATAGAGAATAATAATAATATCATTATAACTGTCAAATGTTAGGAGTGTAAGATATAAGAGGGTATCGGGAGGATGTAATAAATATATGCCTAAATTTTCATTTTCCATAGTGGGATTCAATAGATGTCTAAAGTGGATAAATCTAGAAAGAGTTATTATGGTCCTTTTCATTTGGCATTGTAGAAATACGAACAAAAAGAACCAAAAATGAATATAATAAAAAAAGTGAATATTGCAGGGAAGCAGGGATAGAAATGAGGCCGGACAGTTATTTTTCATTATGGACTTTAATTCCTATTTAATCTATTTGATGTGCACAGTTTAATTTTTTTAATATGAGGATAAAGTCATTAAGATAAGCCCTAAAACTAACTTCCAAATATTAGGGGGAGGAGAAGGGGGAAGGGAGGCACCAAGAGTAGCTCTCACATGTCATATAGACTTTATTAAGTGACAAGCAATGTTCTAAACATTTATAAGTGATCCTCTTCATAACCCTTGAAGGGGGGAGGTGCTATGATTAGCTCCATTTTGCAGATGTGGAAACTGAGGCACCAAAACATGAGTAGTAGCTTGCTCAAGGCCAGACCCCCAGTAACTGTGGGAGCTGGAGTTGAGGGCAGGGGTTCTGTCCCCAGGGCCATGGTTTTCACCATTCTGCCATCCCGGATTTGTAACATAGGCATGAGCTTGTCATTTGTCATCTCCCATAACAGGAAGTCAACAGAAACTAAGAGATCAAGGGAGAAGCAAATTATTTGGAATTAGTTTTGTGATACCTGAAATAACTAAAAGCAGAAATGTTTAAAATGGTTACCTCTTGTGAGTGAGGAGGGGGTAAGGGGAGGCAGAATATTTTTATATTCATTTTATACTCAGTTGTACTGTTTGATATTTTAAACTATAATATCAATATATTTTATAAATAAAAATCTGCTTTTAAACATTGTTATACAAAACCTATAAATTTCAGTGGACTTTTAATTTAAAATTAGAAATAGGGGGAAATTTATGTACCCTAAATTGATGATCCTTTTGTCTCCCAAGGTTGAAGTCTAATTTTGTAAAAAGGCGCATGAATTATGGAAGTAAATGTGCCTTTAGGAAAGTTTATTTAAACATTTTATTATTTTAAGTGTTTATTTCATTTGAAGGGAAATATGTTAAGGTTACAGTACTCGGCACATCATAACTGATTTTAAAGGTTGGCACTTACACGGAAAGGCTCCATCACAGGCCGTGTCCCCTTGGGAAACAGTGTAATTCTGGGTCCCTGCAAACCCACCCCCTCCCCCCAAATGGTTCCGAGAGGACTTTTCTTTCCTAGGAATGAGATAGGGCACTACAATTAAACCCACTACTTGCAAGCACTCTTTCTTCCTAATGTATGTAATTTAATCCACCATTTCTTTCATCTTAGATCTCTTCCTACATTATTTTCATGGATCCTTAGATACTGCTGAGGACCCAGGTAAATGATATTTGGATTGTAAATACTGTTTCTCCAGGTGGAAAACTAAAATAAGGAAGAGTGTAGATTCTGCTCCTGATCACAAAGGATGTTAGGATGATGCTGGGGCAAGCTCGAGCCTCCAGACCACCTACTCTGAAAAGCAGGGAGCATGACAGAAGGAATTGTTCCAAGTGGGTGGGCCAGGCCCCTTGCCCACCTCTGACAGTCACCCACACTCATTTCTCCCTGCTCTCAGCTTTCCCTGCCCAATATCAGCACATACACTAATTGAACCTCTCGTGCCAACATTTGGTTAAATTTCTGATCCCTTAAAGTAAGTAAAGAATTTACACTCCACTGACTTATATGGTCTTCATTTGCAAAATGTACAATTAACAGAAAGACTTGGATAATTTAATCTCTGCCCATGTTTCTGGCTTAAAATACTCAGCCCCTTGGGGAAGGGGCTCTTTGTTAGCTGGTTGATCTTACCGGTTGCCTTAGTCCAACAGTCCCTTTAGCTGTCTACTTTACTGTCTAACCCAGATCTAGGCTACATGCAGTATTGCTATGTTACTGTGTTTTAATTCTCAATCTCTTTAACGCACGGTGGATAATATCTTCCCAGCACCCATTAAAGAAATGTTCTTGTGTTCAATTTGCCCTGGTTGCAGACTCAGTTCATGAGCATCACCTGAGTCACAGAAATTACTTAAAATAGATTGCATCTGACAAATTAACTGGGCCAGATGAGCCATGCAGACTTAGCAACGGTGTATTTTAGAATAAAAATACCACTGTATACCCGTAAGGGAAGAGCATGGTGCTGCATGCACTCCTGACAGGGGCAGGTGCTTCCTTCCAACCTAGCACGTGGTTGGGGATGGCAGCCACCCCCACTTCCCTGGAAACACATACTTCATTATAAGCAGATGATCCTCTGATATTACAAAAGCCCTCATTATTTCTCAAACAGTAGATAGAAATCTTAATTTTAGAAGGACACAACCAACATTTTCTCTCCTTCTCTGTAACTTGATGAAGCCAAAAAATTGGATCCTTCTAAGTATAAAACAGAAAATTTCCAAATCCATATCCAAGCTCGTAGACTGAAAACTATCTGGCTCTCCTGTTTTTCTGTCCCTATGTTTTCAGCATTTTTAATTTTCAGAGAGAATGAAGGGGAATGGAGCCTCTGTCCCCCATGATTCCACTGCTGGTTTTGTGACAGCCTGGAAAATGTCAGCTTCTCCATGCTGGTGATATTACAGACAACAAATGCTAATGTAATAAAGTGTGTGATTTTAGGCAGGGTGTCTTAGTTCTCCAGAGCTGCTATGACAAATATCACACACTCAGTGGTTGGCTTAGCCATAGGAATTTATTCTCTCATGGTTTCGGAAGCTGCAAGTCCAAAGTCAAGGCCATTCTCTTTCCCCAAAGTCTGTGGCCTGCTGGCATTGGCTGGCTGCAGTTCTCAGGCTCCTTGCCTTGCATCTCTGCCTCCCGCCATGTGGCAATTTCTCCTTGTGTCTGCTCGAAGGTCTCCACTGACTTCTGCTTCTGGCTCCTCTCCGTAACGCCTCCTGCAAAACTGATGCAGGCCCCGCCTGATTCATTTGGTCCTCACTTAAATAGGATCTCAGAGCCCACACCTTAACTGATAATAGGGTCCTGTTTACAAATGGGTTCACACCCACAGGAACCAGATTAAGAATAATTGCATGTCTTTTGTCGAGATACATATTTCAATCTGCCACATGGGGTCTTACTTCCAAAAGCTTAAACTCAAATATCTGGCCTTAGAGGTCTGATTCCTGAAATCAGACAAAATGTATTGGCCTTTTTTTTTTTTTTTTTTTTTTTTTAATCAACACTCAAACACAGAGAAGTTCCACAATATTTGGGGACCCTAAGCACTATGCTAGGAGTGTTACAGGTCAGGACACTACAATGATCCCTCAAGCTTGAGGTTGTCCTTTGTGGTTTTCTAAACAATAAAGTGAGGAAATATTTACCCCCTGCATATCCTTGGCTACTGACCTGGATTGTATCAACCTCAGCACCACTCTGGTTTGGATATCTTTATACCTTCTTTTCAGCAGGTGCAGTAGGAGAGCTTGGAAGGGAACAGGAATCTTCTGGCCAGGTTATACACATTGTACAAAGGGGTGAGTTCCCCAGCATCTTTAGCAGGGTTGGTGCCTTCAGTAGATGAGGCAGGAAATCCCGTAAAAGGGATGCTTCTAATCTGCAAATTATGAATTTCATACCTCAAGACCCCAAATGACTGCGCCTGCCCACCACATTACGTCCAGGCCCCAGTGCCCAGGTACCTGTTGCTAGGCACAGGCCGTGTCACCAACCTCTGGCTCTTTATGTTTCAGTTCCGTTGGTGTGACTCAAACTCCAGAATTCGGCATTCTCTAACCCAGTGTGTGGCACTTGGTAATGTGCACAGGAGCCCCCTGGGGACATCATTCAGTTGCAGATTCTGATGCAGCAGGTCGGGGCGGGGCCAAGATTGTGCATCTCTAGCAAGCTCCCAAGCATTGTCATGAGCTAGTACCGGACTCTTGGGGCTCTACATTTGGGAACAGCAGGAGATGCTCCCTGAACTGTGGTGGGAGCAGGCCTTCCGTCCTCAGGGATGGACTCCCATATTGCACTTATCCATCTAAGATGGGAAAATGAATGTTTTCTCTTCCTAGAAAATGATACAAGTGTAGCCAAGCTTCTCTCTATGATAATGGATGAAACAGAAAGCACACATAATCGAAATCTACCAATAGCCCCAAACAACGTTTTGCCATTAGTTTCAACCTCTTTCACCCGTATTCTTATCCACATCACCAGCCTGGACTGACAGCCGCCATCCCTTCTGGCCGCTTCCTAGTGGAGGGACTTTATGCAATCAAATGACCAAGAGCCAGGAGCTAAAAGGGAGTAAAACCCCAGGGTTTCCATTTTCCAAAAACCAGATTAGGAAGTCTGTGAACTTCGATGGGAAAAAAAAATTACATCTTTATTTTCATCCATCACTTATATTTAACACTTCATTTCATTATGCATGAGGCGATAAACCATAGTAACATGAGCAGTATTTGCAATTTTGAAGCCAATAGAATGGCAAAATATTTTCGTGCTATTTTACAGCCATTGCCAGTATTTCAAATATCTCTCCTCATTCATCACTACTTTGAAATGACTGACTCTTATTGTACTGGCTTTTGTTAATGAAGAAACACATATATTACTATGTATCCATTTTTTCAACATTTTGATAACTTTATTTTAGTAAATTAGTTTCATTGTAATTCTCCATCACTTATTTTATACCTTTTAATATGCTATTCTGAGAAGAGTTCACAGGGTATCAAGGGATCCATAGCACACACAAAAAATGTTTAAGAATCCCTAAGCACTTAGAAGAAATGGCAGCTGGTTGTGTTCAGCTTTGAATACAATAATTAAAATATTTCTCTTAGATCAGAGGTCACAAATGGATATTCCTCAAGGGACCAGGCATTTAAAATAAATGAGTGAAGTGGGTCAGGTCTAAGGAAAACAATAACAAAAATAAAGTTATATATGATAATCAGCCTTTGGCTTTGAAGTGGAGAGGCAATAAAGACTGGTGGGGACTGTGGCCAACTAAAGAACACTCTTCTTACCTAATGGACACCACCACTCAGCTCCACAGTGACACATGAGGATTCCCCTAAGCTTACCAGATCTTCAGATTTTTCCATGGAAAGCCAAAAAGTCTTCGTGTTGTGGAACTGCCCCTCCTCCTGCAAATTTGTAATGTACATGTAGGTGATTATTTCACTTAACAGAAAACAAAAAATAAATAAAATAGTATGCTGGCAGGCCAAACAACAATAACAAAATAGTAGGTCAATATCCAGCATGAGATAAATAGACAATATAGAAAAGGTTCACCTTTCCCTTTGACCTAAGAATATATTTATCACAAAATTACTAAACTTCCAATCTTGTGTTTATCCAAAGAAGGGCAAAATAGTTATCTTAAGTAACACTCAAAATCTAATGAACAGGGTTACCAGGTTTAGCAAATAAAAATACAAGACACCTAGTTAGATTTGAATTTCAGACAAGCAGCGGGTATATTTGTAATATAAGTATGTCCCATGTGGTATTTGAGACATATTTATACCAAAAAAATTATTTGTTGTTTGTCTGAAATTCAAATTTAAGTGAGCATCCTGTATTTTATCTGACAACTCTATTAATTAGCCAACTCCAAGTGGTGATGGAGTGGGTATTATTAAAATCAATAACTAACACCAACAAAAATAATGACCAGCATTACAATTGCAGTTTTGTTTTGTTTGAATGTTTTTATTGAAATACTGTTTTCCCTTATTTTCTGTCTTCTCTATCAGACATTCCCAATGACCTAATCTTGTGCTTTCTGGATTAATTCTTTAATCCAGGCCTTGGCAAACTTTTGCTGTAAGGGATAGTGTGATGGCTGGGAGTTCTGTACCCCAGGAAAACATGTTCTTAATCTTAATCTTTTCCAGTCGACGTGAACCCGTTTAAATAGACTTTGGGTGAGATTACTTCAATTAAAGTGTGACCCAACTGAATGAGAATGGGCCTTAATCCTATTACTGGAGGCCTCAGAGGGAAGGGCCTAAAGAGAGAAGCCACGGGAATAGCAAGAAGCTGAAAGTCCGCAGAACCCAGTAGAGAAAGAAGATGCCATCATGTGCATTGCCACATGACGGAAAAGCCAAGAACCGAAGGCTCACAGGCAGCCAGCCACAGAACACCACAGTCTTCAGGGAGAAAGCATCACCTTGCTGATGTCTTGATTTTGGACTTCTCCTAGTCTCAAAAACATGAGCCAGTAAATTCCCATTGTTGAAGCCAAGTCATTGTATGGTATTTGTTTTAGCAGCTGGAAACTAAAACAGCTTTTGATGCTAAAAAATGGGGTGCTGCTGTGAAAAATACCTAAAAATGGAGAAATGGCTATGGAATTGGCTAATGGGTAGGAGCTGGAAGAATTGTGAGATGCTTATTAAGACCTAGGTGGCTTTGAAGAGACTGTTGGTAGAAATGTGGATGTTCAAGTGCTTCTGCTGAGGCCTTAGAAGGAAATGATGAATGTGTTACTGGAAATTGGGAGAAAGGCAATCCTTCCTATGAAGTGGCAGAGAACTTGGCAAAACTGTGTTCTGATGTCAGGTTGAAAGTGGAACTTGTAAGCGATGAACTTGGATATTTAGTTGAGGAGATTCCCAAGCTAAAGGCAGAAGGTGCGCCCTGGTTTCTCCTTGCAGCTTATAGTAAAATGCAAGAGGGAAGCGATAAGCTGAGAACTGAACTCTTGCACAAAGAAACCAGAAATTGATGGTTTAGAAAATTCTGAGCCTATCCAGATAGTGTGCTTGAGACGAGTGCCGGAAGCGGCTCTACCAGGGACCTCCCTGAGCTTCCGGTCCCAGGAGAATAGGGCTCCATGTGAGGGTTTAACTGAACATGGATCCACTCAGTCATTTCAGTGGAAGTCAGGATTGGAAAGGCAGTTATCCAGGAAGGACCCGTGGAATGTTCTACCGTCTGACCCACTTGAACTGCACACAAAGCGGACAAGGTTTCTGGGAAATATGTATGAACAGAAGCAATGTCTGAAAGGGACAGAGACAGGACGAATTAAAGGAAGAATGACTTCAAGGGCAGAACCATGGAAGCAAAGTCTGGAGTGAAAAGATTTCCTCAGGCCAAGAGAGCGGGCCCCTCACGTGCCTGGAAAGGACAGGTTCACCCTGCTCTTGGAAGGGGCAGGCCTTGTGCCCCATTGTTCACGGAGGGCGCTCGGAGATGGTGGGACCTGTGCCCAAGCTCTCCCTAGAGAGCCTGGCCACCATCCCATTACTCACAGAGGATGGGGCCTACATCCCAGTATTTGGGGAGAGCATGGCCGCTGTGCAAGCACTTGGGAGGGGTGAACATACTGCTCCATCAAGCCCAGAGGATAAAACATCTATCCATAGATGATTCTCACACTTTGAAATCTAATGGAGCTTGTCCTACTGGGTTTTGGACTTGTTTGGGACCTGTGACCCCTGTTTTCCTTCCAATTTCTCCTTTCTGGAATGGGAATATCTAGCCTATGCCTGTCCCACCATTGAATATGGGAAGCAGGTAACTCGTTTTCTAGGTTTCATGGGTCCATCAGAGGATTTTTGTCCCAGGACGGACCACACCCATGACTGATTTTGATGAGAGTTTAGACTTGGCATCATGTCTGAAATGACTTAAGGCTTTTGGGTTGTTGTGATGAAATGAATGTATTTTGCATGTGGGAAGAATGTGCCTTTTGGGGGTTTGGAGGGCAGACTGTGGTGCCTTAGAGTTATGTACCCCAGAAAAACATAAACCCTTCCTGGGAATGTGAACCAATTGTAAATAGGACCTGTTGATGAGGTTACTTCAGTCAAGGTGTGTCTCAGCTGAATGAGCCTTAATCCTAGTACTGGAGGCCTCATAGAGAAGGCCAGAGAGAAAAAGCCACACAAAGAGCAAGAAGCTGGAAGTTAATGGAAACGAGAAGAGAAAGAAGATGCCACCATTTGTATTGCCATGTGACAGAAAAGCCAAACACCCAAGGATCGCCAGCAGCCAGCCGCAGAATGCCACAGTCTTCAGAGAGAAAGTGTTGCCTCGCTGACACCTCAGTTTTGGACTTTCCTAGCCCCCAAACCATGAGCAAATAAATTCCCATTGTTTAAGCCAACCTACTATATGGTATTTGTTTTAGCAACCAGGAAACTAAACAGACAGTAAATATTTTTGGCTTTCTGGACCACTTATGGTCTCTGTCTCATATCATTCTTTATTGTACATTTTGCATATCCTGAAAAACGTACCAAAAGCAGGCCAAGTGCTGGATTTGTTTGCCAATCCCAGTTTATTTTTTCCTTCCAATCACCCATCTCATTGTTACTTCTCCTGCTTTCTGGGATATTTTCTCAGATGTCTTCAACGCTTCTGTAGAATTTTTTATTCCTGAAGAGTAAATATTTATGTTTCAAGAGCTGTCTTGCTCTGTGCTTGTTGTAGCATCTTGTTCTTATTTTGAAGTTACACTATCTTTTATTACCTCCCTGAGAAAATAATCACTGAGGATACAAAGAGTTCAATCTGCCATATTTAACTGGAAGTTCTCTTTTTTAAATCTTTACAATAGTTAGATGAAATCAGCAATTTATTATCCCAATTTACTGAGATGCATTTTGCCCATGGTCAGTGACAGTGAGGGGATTTGGAACTTAGTCTTCTTTTTCAAAGACTGCCAATTCTCCCCACTATATCACTGGAGGTTAAATAGCACCTATCATAGAAGTGTCCTTTAAAAATCCTGTAGAGTAACTAAAATAAGCACCTACCAATCCTGATCATTTCTTTTGCAAAGATAGGAAAAGGGTTGGTGGGTCATTGAGCCACTTAAAACCCTCGCACAAACACCTGAATACTCAAATATGTTCATATGTTTGCATGCCTCTATGTATGTGTGTGTATATATATTAGTGTATATATATATATAGGGTACATATGTAGTGTATATATTGGCTTATGTGTATGTGTGTGTTAGTGGGAATGGTGGTCTGATTATTGGATTACTGTGTAAATCCATGTTTAGTGGGTAGAGCAGACCTGCCCTTACCACTTCAGTTCCCGTGACCACTGTCCTGGCTTTCAGCTACCAGAAGCCACATTTCTTTGTCCGAGGGCTCTCCCTGGCCACTGAAATCCATGTTTTCTGCCCTTGTAGTGGGCCAGAAGTGACAAGGAATTAACGCCCTTTGGGAGCATCCCTCAACCAATGACTCCCTCTCCTCCTGGGTGGGATGTTCTACATGGTCTCCTGGAGGTCCCCACTGGACTTGAGCCCCACCCGCCCCTGCCATAACTTTCTTATTGTCTGCCGCACTCCTACACTCCCCAAACAGTGCTTCCTGGGACCACCTCCCAAATAAACTGTTTGCACTCAAATACTGGTCTCAGGTGAACTCAAGGCAACATGTCGGGTCATGTGAACTTACCCTAAATACCCTACATTCATTCAACAAACTTGTTTCAAGTCCTACCGTATGCCGTGCTAGATGCTGGCATGTCAGTGTCTGGCAGTGAATGCAGCCAGCACTGCACCTGGTCCCTAGAGAGGGCACAGGGCTTCGGGGGCACAGCAGACCACCCAGCCCCTAGCCGCGGTCCGGCACATTCTCCCCTACAGCAGAGCCTTCTCCCTGTGAATACTGACGCATGTCAGAATGTTCCATGCTGCCAATTTTTGAAGACCAGTGGGCAGTAACTGGCATTTCACATGAAGACTACTGCACATAATGTTTTGGATGATTGAAAAGGCACTTCTGAGCCCTGCCGCGCCTTTGGGTCATTACGAGTGTCCGTGGTTATCATTCAGCACAGTCGGTGAAGAGCAGTTAAGAGATTATTCTTTGTCTCTGCTTTCCTGATGCTGCTTTATTTTTATTCAAATATATCTCCAGTAGCAGCTTGTTTACATGTCACTTGTTCTCCTCTCACAAAACTAGAACTCTGAGTTTTCTTAGAAAATAAAATTAAATTTAAAATAGTAATTCATTTTAATGTTCCTGGTTGTGAAGATTAATAAGCAGAAGTTCACGGTATTTTGCAAAAGCATGTTATTGTCTGGCCCAGTTGTTACTGCCTGTTTTAGATAGTGAACTTCTAGAACTCAGGAACAACTTCTGTTTCAGTGATTTTGTGCAGCATAGAAGTATTTTAAAAGTGCATGTAACCATGGAACAGACTGGTAGAACCAAGACTTGCCTGGGGGAGGAAATACCCATGGCAAGCATTCAGCTGATCTGAACCTCAGCGCCACCTGCATCACCTGATCTGAACCTCAGAGCCACCTGCGCTCACCTGTTCTCAACCTCAGAGCCACCTGTGCTCACCTGTTCTGAGGCCCCTTGGTGCCTTCACATTGCTTTTGTGACACCCTAGAGCCCCTTCTTTACTCCAGATTGTATGGTGGTATTTCCCACAATAAGATTTGGCTATAGAAATTGTGTCAGCTCAGAAGCTTGGAACAATACTCCGTGTTAATGCTTTTTCACAACCATTTTCCTTGAAATTTGTGTGAAATAACAACATTACTCTGAGATGATAGCTGTTTTATGTTTTATGTCAAGTAATTATTATAGTGTTCTGTCTGTTTCAAAAGTTTAAAAAAAGGCATACCCACATTTCAAGGGTGTTTGTGCCTTTAAAAATGTATCTGCAATGCCAAATTCCATTATTCATCAAGAAAGTTGCCATCATATCATATATTCATACTATATATTGCCACATCTACTATATATATTATATGCATAAACAACTGTATACATATTTACAATTCATATCCATAGACATAAAGTGCATCTATATGTACATACATGCTTCTAAATATGTATATTTATGTATAGTCGTAGTTATAAAAGAATTACTTTTACCCACCTACAGGAAGCCAGAATTACAAAATATTATCACTCAACATTGAATAAAGGAGAATTTGTTTTCCTCTGTTTTGGAAGTGTGAATTTTTTTTCTTGCATTATGCCACTTTGAAATTAAATGAAACTATAAGAAAACTGAAGCCGCATAGTCAATAGAGAATGTGTGAAATGCTCTCCAGAAACACAACAGAAATATCAAGACGAAATTCTGGCTGGGAGGAATTCCTGGAACGATAGGGAGAAATAAAGCCTGTCTTAATTGATGGAGGAGTTTGCAAGCGGGCGGCCTTTTGTGATCTGTACCGTCTGTATTATTGATTAATGAGGTCAAGGGCAGAATTATTCACTGTTGCTTTTCTCCCAGGATCCCTGTTCTGGTCTCTTTGCCAGAGTGACTTATCTGTCTGCCTTTTAGTCATTTTGCAAAGTGCTAAGGAAGACGAGCTATCTGCTCATCAACTTCTCCCCTGCCCTGGGTTGGCTGGCCCCACCATCAAACATTCCTCTAAAAGATGCCAAAGGGCCTTCCATTTTGAGATGGAGATATGACGTTCTCTTCCGGTTACAGTGGTTCAGGGTCTGAGTCAGGTGGCTGCTGGTTTCCTTCTAGAGGTAAACGACCTGCAACAGGGAGGCAGAGGGAACCGCTGAGACCCCAGGACAGAAGTGCGTTCCTGCTGACGGAAGAGTAAAACGTCCCATCAGATGATTGCTGTGTCACCAAACTGCGAGCTGTCCTGACTTACTACTTTTTAAAACAGAGCCAGCTAAATGGACAAGTCGTTTCAGTATTTACTTAGCTGACTCTCTCCCCTGTACCATATAGCCATGCCTGACAGTCTGTAGTCCTGTGGTAACTCCTTTCTGCTTTGATTGCTTACCCTGAATCTCTTTAAAGCAGTCTGTGTTTTTAAACGTAGCTGTGGTCACTGCTTTTCTGTCTCTCACCCTTTCTTTTGGCTGCCATCTCTAATACACCTGCCCGGCAGCTTGAAGGAATGAAGCAAAGGAATTCTGCATTGGGATGCAGTCAACACTGGGGGCCTGTTTGTTTTCATCCTTGCATCCGTGAGGCCCTGCAGTGGAGTGTGTGGGGATATGGGCTTTAGACTTGGGCTGCTGGGTTCAATTCCCACAACTTCACCCCACTATTAGTTGTGTGGTCTTGGCCATTTTCTCAATTCTCATTAGGTTGCTGGGAGGACTGGGTGAGCTAACCCTTCTAAGTCCCCTGATCTGCAGGAAATGTCCAATAAATATTTGCGATTCTGGTGAATGGCAGTTATAGAAAAGTAAGGCAGGGTTGGACATGAGTTCATTATCACAGCTCTCTGTAAATACTGCAGAATTTTAAATGATCTGAGTGTATGCCTTTTTGTACTTCCTTCTAAAGTGTGGGAAGAAATTATTCTCTGGTTTGACTCCTTCCTACTTATACTCTCATTCATCACTTCTGTAGAAAGAATTGGGCTTGCTGATGATAGGCTCTGACTCTGGAGCTGAAATTTGTTGGCACTTCAGGCAAGAAAACTGTCACCACTCACCCAAAATTGACATCTAGGCCTAGGGCAAGATGGATTTCTTACAGCAGTAAATCTAAGTGGGTAATACGTATTGGACGTTCTAATTTTCTATTTTAGTTTTCATTTTTATTAAAATTGCTCATGCACAGAGCTTATGATGAAAAGCAGCTGCCTTCCAATCCCTCCTCCACCAATGTCCCCCTCTTATCAGGCAGCTACTTTTCACAATCTTGGTTGTTTCTGTTATTTACTCTGTATCTCTAAATAACATGCTTAGGTGGCATTTACTTGATTTTTCAGTTTCAAGCATTCTCCATTGACTTCATAGTTTGGAAGAGCAGGGCTTAGGTCTCTTTCAGCCCCATCTACCCCACTCCCCAGCCCCCATCCTCCCAAAATAGCTGTGTCATAAGTTTGGTTAGACAATAGTCTGTGCTTAGTTTATTATGATTTTGTAGCCGCTATCCATAGCGGAACCATTCATCTTCCTTTCCTGCACAACTCCCTGCTTTCCCTAGGTTTGTAATGGTCTCTTTTGTTGCTCTTTTGCTTAGTTTTCTACATTTTATCCGGGAACACTCTGATCTCTCAGTCGGTTCAGAATGATCAGATATTCCATTAATTTTGTCCTTTTATAGCCATTTCTTCTGGAGCTTTCTGCTCTCTTCCAGTCTGGCCAGGTTGCTGTCTAGGCCTGCTGTACAACTTTCATTTTGGAGTCTCCTTTCACCTTTTTAGAAATTTCCTTCACTCTTCTTATTATAGATCCCTGGTTTCCTGGTGTTATGGTTTATGTTAATATAATTTTGTGTAACAAGTGGTTTACTCCCTTATTTTGGTGGAGCACATCCTCCAGTAGCTTTTTGAGAAAGAGTACATGGAAATTAAATTTTTTTGAGAGAATTAGAACTTTATTCTTGTTCTTCTCTCACTTTTAATTAACAATTTGATTGGGCGCAGGATTTCAGGTTGAAGTCATTTTCCTCTCTAATTTTGAAGGCATTACCCCATTTTCTTCTAGCTTCCAATGTTTCTGTTGAAAAATAACAAGGTCGTTCTGGTTTTCTCTCCTTTGTATATAACTCTTCCTTCCCACCACCCTGGCATTTTCAGGATCTTTTCTTTGTCTCAGTATTCTGAAAATTTGTGGCATGTCTGGGCATATATTGTTTTTGTTCATGGCGCAGGGTACTTGGAGGGCCTTCTTACTATGTAGATGCATGTCCTTAACTTCTGGGAATTTCTCTTCCATTTTTTATTTGATTATTTTCTCCCCTCTGTTTTCTCTTCTTGGAACTTCTGTTCCTCAAATGTTGGTTCAATCTCCTGTTTTCTATTAAGGTGAGGGATGGGGCGTCACTCTGCTGCTTTCAGAAAGGGAGGAGATTGGAGATTAAATTCTTAAACAGTCTTCAGTTATCCTATTTTCAGTCCCATCTTCAACCCCACTTATGGAGCCTTTCCCCCCACCAGCTAAATTACCAGTTGCTCTTCTCATTTCCATCTTCCAAAACTTCATTGCTATGGTGTCCTCTTCTCTTCTCTTTGCCTTGTGGGTTTATGGTTTGTTTTGTTTTGTTTTTTTTAAGAAAATCCCTTTACTATTAATCTTAGCAGTATATGTGTTCAGTCTACCATCTGTAACTAAAAGGTGAAACAGTTTCTTTAAAGAAATTCAGAATTGATATTTGTCACATATTTTAAGTCCATTTGCACAATTATAGTAAAATGAATTGATGTTCACAACCTTTTTTGGACCTGCTAGAAAATGAAGCATTAAATCAATTTAATGTATTCCATAGATAGTAAATGATGACCAGAGGTTCTGAGAGTTAACAACACAAGAAGAGAATGATAAACGAGTAAAGAATTCCTTGTATTTGTTCTAAAGTGATTTTCGTGGTGTCAGATCCCCTTCTTGAAAGCGCCATCATCTGTAACTGAGATCTTCAAATACGAAACCCAATAAAGCAAAAGTAGCAAGAGAAGACACCTCAGTGTCCATTTAGAAGTAGAAAAATATGTCCGTGGAAGGAGACCGGCCTCATTATTCATTTATGGTTCTGTTTAAGTCATAGCTTTCCCGTTATTTGAATCCAGAAATCCTTCTTTGGTTTGACCTTACCTGATCTTCTTTTTATGGACTGTCATAGCAGTCAGGGAGAGAAGAGGCAAGAAAGCTCGTCCTTGTCCCTGGGATCCCTTTTTCCTATTGTCATAGCTGAGAGTTGACATTTGCTGTGTCCTTTTCCGCTCACCAGGCCAAGGGCAGAGGCAGCCAGACGTGCCCTGGGCCCGGGGGGTGATGGACACTTTCCAGAGGAGGAGGGGTGGGTTGAGTGATAACTCCAGAACTGCCTTCTGACGAGGCGCTGTAGGACCCCAGGCTTCTCAGTGAGGGGCTGTCAAAAATGAACCTACTCTCAAAAAAAAAAAAAAAAAAAATACTAAGTATCCTTCAAAAGGTACTTGGAAGGACGTACCCAGGAGAAATGGCTCTTCCTCCTTAATCCGGCTCCTTGCCGCCCCTCCACAGCCTCCATGTGCTGCCCGGCCCTGGCTCCGTTGCCCGCCGTGGTCACACCCAGTGGCTCCCTCCCGTGCTGCAGGAAGCCCGGGCACAGCTGGCCAAGGCCGCCTCAGACCCCCCAGCGTGCCTGTCTGTCCATCCCAGGCAGAGCCGGCATCTTTTTAAAGGGACTTCTAGCAGCTAAGAGGAACATTTTCTCCAAATCAGTGTGCAAATCGGGCTTTACAAAATCCGTATTCAACCAGGGTCATATGCCAACAAGACCAGGCATATAATCGAAATGTGAAGAGAAGGCCCAGGTGGGGGCTGCAGAAGGGGCTTGTCCTGCCCCTCCTGAGGGGGCAGCAGCTGCTGGGCCCTGGCCACTCACCCCATGCTGGAGACCTGGCTGCGGCAGACGTTAGAGCTGACAACAAAGACCAGCGCAGCCCTGGGAGAAACGGACTCTGATGGGCGACTGTGAATTGGGGGGGGTCCCCTCGGCCTTGCCGAACCTTCCTTAGACCTCTCAGAAGCCTAGCACACATCCAGCCTTCCTTCCCACTCTCCTTCACAGGGTTTACACCAACCCAGCGGTCTGGGGGCAAGCCCACTACCCCGCTCCCACCCTGTGTTCTTCATGGGCTTTTCCCCTAATAGAATTGTCCTGGTTTAATCCCCTCTTGGCATTGCTTCTGGGAAGAATCAGACTCATATGCTTAAGGGCTCTCAATCAGTTCATCTTGATTAGCAGATCAGTGGGGTGCAGGGACAGGAGATGAAATGCTAGGCTCTGCTTCTGGTTTCTCGCTGGCCAGAGCCACAGGACTCCATGCTTTCTCACCGCAGAGTCTGACACCCAGTTCCTTTTTGTCTTTCTTCCCCTCCTCTTTTAGGTCGTGGCGCTTTCCTCCTGGTGCCTGCTGAGGGACTCCATTTACTACACACTGTCTGTGGTCGCCCTCATCGTGGTAAGTGTCTGACAGACAACCTCACCTAAATTCTCTAAATTACCCCCAATATATTATTAGGTCTTTTGGTTTAACTCCCCCTCAGGGTAGTTCTCTCACTGTGGGTTATGTGGGCTCATCTGCGTGGACTGAGTTTGAGGATGCAAACAAGGAGTGAATGGTAAATATCCATGTGTGGAAGCAGTTTTCCTCTCCTCTGGCTCCTCTCACCATAGCACCCTAGCTGGATGGTTTGGTGTTCAGAACAGAAGCTCTGTCTTGGATAGATGGTCTGGTTCCATGAGACACCGTGCTGTTTTTCCATGACGTCCTGGCCAGTCTTTCTCACTTTGCTCACCGGCTCTTCGGGAATTCCTTTTACTGTCAGTGACTTCTCCCCTCCCCTCGCTCTGCACACCCTCCCATGACAATCCCTGCCCTTCCTGTAGTGCCCATTCCCATCACCTAAATCTTTGGGCTAACAACCACACACCTGTATTTTAGCAATGATGTCTCACCAGGCACAGACAGCTTTCTACTGGACATCTTCATGTCCCAAATTCAGCCAGTCTCTAACAAGGCTTAGTAAGTTTCTTCTGAAGATCGGACCCTCTTTTTATATTTCCATCCTGTTTCAGTTTGCTAAAGCTGCTGAAATGCAATATACCAGAAATGGGTTGGCTTTTTCAATGGGGATTTATTAGGTTGCAAATTTATAGTACTAAGGTCGTGAAAATGTCCAAATTAAGGCATCAAGAGGTAGATACCTTCTCTGAGGCAACCAGGGTTCCTCTGTCACATGGGAAGGCACATGGCTGGCTCTGCTGAACCTTCTCTCCCAGGTTTAGTGTCTGGTTTCAGTGGTTTTCTCCAAACTGTCTCTGGGCTTCTTCTAAGCTCCTGTGGGTCCTTGCTTGCTTCTCTCAGAGGTAAACTCAGAGCTTAATCTCCCAGCTTCTCCCCAAGCATCTTTCTTTCTGCATCTCCAAGCATCTGGGTCTGTGTCAACTCCTGAGCTCTCTTAAGGACTCCAGTAAACTAATTAACACCCACCTTGAATGGGCAGGGTCACGTCTCCATGGAAAGAACCTAATCAAAAGATCCCTCTGCCCCCACAAGAGTGGATTAAAAGAACATGGTCCTTTATGGGGTACATAACAGATTCAAATCAGCACATACCCCATTCCTATCCAAGTCCCCCAACCTGGGAAGGAGATTGAGTTGGCCTTTCTCCCAACCCCACTATATCCATTTGACTTAGTTGTCCTGTAGATCCTCTTGTAAAAACTCTCTCCCCAAAATGCAGAAGTGTTGGACTTCGTCACCTGGATTGTCACTGATGTTCTCACAAACATTGAGGACTGACAGCTTGGTATGCCGAGCTCTCTATAATGGGACTTGCTCTTATGAAGCTCGTTACTGCAAAGGAGAGGCTAAACCTGCTTATAATTGTGCCTAAGATTCTCCCCCTGAGTACCTCTTTGTTGCTCAGATGTGGCCCTCTCTCTATCTCTAACTAAGCCACCTTGGCAGGTGAACTCACTGCCTTCCCCCCTACGTGGGACCTGACTCCCAGGGGTGTAAATCACCCTGGCAACGCGGGATATGACTCCCAGGGATGAATCTGGACCCCACATCGTGAGACTGAGAACATCTTCTTGACCAAAAGGGGGATGCAAAATGAAATGAAATAAAGTTTCAGTGGCTGAGAGATTTCAAATGGAATCAAGAGGTCACTCTGGTGTACACTCTTATGCACTATATATATAACACTTTTCAGGTTTTAATGTATTGGAATAGCTAGAAGTAAATACCTGAAACTATCAAACTCCAACCAGTAGTCTTGACTCCTGAAGATGACTGTATAACAATGTAGCTTACAAGAGGTGACAGTGTGATTGTGAAAACCTTGTGGATCGCACTCCCATTATCCAGTGTATGGATGGATGAGTAGAAAAATGGGGACAAAAACTAAAGGAAAAATAGGGTGGGGTGGGGGGGTGGTGATTTGGGTGTTTTTTACTTTTATTTTTTATTCTTATTCTCATTCTTTCTGGTGTAAGGAAAATGTTCAAAAATAGATTGGGGTGATGCATGCACAACTATATGATGGTACTGTGAACAGTTGATTGTACACCATAGATGATTGCATGGTATGTGAAGATATCTCAATAGAACTGAACTTAATTTAAAAAAAAAAAACTCTCTCCCCAGGGCGTCTCCCCTGTGACCCACTAAAGTCTGGGCTGTCAGCATCTCTGGCCTGATGGAGGCCTTGTAGGTGGTGCGGAGAAGGTGGAATTGCTGCCCCCCACCCACCCACCCATCAGTTCTCAGAGCCCCACAGTGGCCCTGGGTCACCTGTTGGGGAAAGAGAAACCAGATTCTTTAGCCTGGGTGGCAGAGCTACCAGGGAGAAGGAGGGGGCAAACCAGAAAGAAAACTGAGATGGGAGCTGGCAGATCCCAGTCCTGCCGGCTCACTGCACTCATCAGGCCTAGATCATCTCACCTACAAAGAAATAGGTCCACTGAAGAGTCTTCTCACCTGTTTTACAAAGCACTTACCTGTAGATGAGCCTGTTGTAAACTCCTATACAAATAAGGTAAAAGTGATGTTTGATATGAAACGTTCAGCAAGGACCCAGGTAGGTACTCAGTGGACAGAAGTTCCTGGCATTGGGAACCTGTGGGTTACAAACAATCCCAAGGGTTTGCTAGGGTCAGAGTTGCCATGAGACATGAGACACATGCCCCTCATTCCCATGGACCTTTCATAGTCGGGAGGGAAGAGACCCACCCCAAGGAGCAAGAAGGGCTCAGACACACCCTGTTGGAACCAAAGAGATGCTCCGTCTTTTAAACTCCCATTGGGAACACACATGAATTCTGTGTTCCTATTCTCAGTCATTACCTTTAGAAGAGGTGTGACCACCTGAAGCCTAGAAGACTCTTTAGTGACCTCAAGCAGTTGCTACAAGCTTTATCCTGCAATGTACAAACCCAAGTGCATGACCCAGCACTCTGCTCTGCTGCGTTTGGAGTATTTAAGGACAATTTGTGGAACTTACTTTTTCCAAGAAACATGGTATAAATGAATGCAACTACCCACTTTGCTGAATTCCAGGAAGAGATGACTGCTCTTATAAAGGCAAGATGATGAAACAGAGCAGAGCAGGTCAAGACCTCCAAGAACACACACTTAGCAATATCCACTCGGAGCTGCAAACTTGCCTGCACTGCTTCTTTTCCTGTTTGCAGCACAGACGCCTCCTGGAGTATGTGTGAAATAATTTATCTGGACATGTCCAAGATAAAAGAAATGCAGCTGCTACTAATAACACATGAAGACATAAAGGGGTTTTGCTGCTTCCAGCTACAGATGACACGCCACTCAAGTCCAGTCTTGGAGTGCAGATAAATTAGGCCGAAGACACATTATTTCACACATACTCCAGGAGGCACCTGGGCCAGTTGAAAACTCAGGCCCTGTGTTTTCTTCGGACGAAATGATTCTTTACTTGTACCTGAAGGTTTGGACTGTGCATTTACAGACCAGTTGTCAAGGCTATAGAGTTTTGTGAGTTTGAGAAAAATTATATTTCTCCACCGTTAAGAAGAAATGAAAAAAAAATGAGATTTGAGTCCTCAGGGTTAGGTTCTTTTTACTTTAACTGTTGTTTTTGCAAGATCAGCATGCACTGGAAACACACAAGAAAAAAAGCTTGCTTAATTAAAATGTGGACTCCAGAGATTTCCGTTCAGTGGATTCTGGAGCAGGACCCAGGAAAGTGCATCTCCCCAGTCTCTGTCCCTCCCCGGGTAACTCTGATGCCAGTAGACCACCCTACCCTTTGAGAAACTCAACTTTAAATATGGCTGGAGAACTTTTCCTCGGGGGGTTTGTTTCCTAGGGCTGCTGTTACAAAGCTGTACAGACTAGGTGGCTTCCAACAATGAGAATTTATCATCTCGTGCTTGTGGAGGCCAGGGGTCTGAAATCAAAATCTCAGCCGTGCCGTGCTCCCTCTGAAACCTGTGGGGGAGGCCGCCTTTCTGACTCCTCCAGCTCCTGGTGGTTCACCGGCCATCCTTGGTGCTCCTCGGCTTGCAGATGCACTCCTCCAACCCCTGCCTCCATCATCGCCTGGCCTGCTCCCCTGTGTCCGTCCATCTGTCTGTCCTCTTCTTATAAGGATCCTGGTTTTATGTTGGATCAGGGGCCTGCTCTCCTCCCGCACGGCCTCATCTTAATTTAGCTAATTCCCTCTGCAACAACCCTATTTCCAAATAAGGTCACATTCTGAGATACTGGGAGTTCAGGCTTCCACATTGCTTTTGGGGTGAAACAGTTCAACCCCTAAGAGCCTTCAGCTGACATATAGCAGCAGGTCTGTGCAGTGGTGCACTCACAATTCCTTTCTTTAAAAGTCCTTCCTCCTACCCATGAACTAATTACCAACCTTTCCTAGCAATTTATGTTAACTTGTAGGGTTTTATTTTTTTCTTTCTCTTTTTAACAGCCAGTCCCCTGAGGTGGGATAATAAAGAGCATGTTCACTCGGGGGGCACGTTAGGACTAAGTGGAACCAGATGCTGATGCGTGTAGATTTCCCCGTCAAAAGGCCGTTTGGACGCACACAAAGGAGCCCCGAGGACAAACTGTGGGGCCTGGAGAGGCAAAATGGTGGGAAAGACGCTGGGGAGGCGGGAGGGCTCAGGAGCAGCCGGGAAGGTGCCAGTAAGGTCGTCAGGTCCAGGATTCTAAGGCAGCTGAAAGGTAGGCTGATGCAGATGGGACATGAGAAGCAAAACTATATAATAATAACGATAATAGGATTAAGACAAGTGCACACTTCCTGAAACCAGCAGAGCTGGAGACAGTGAAGTTAGAGACCAGGCACTCAATTCGTCCTCAGTGTTGGGTTCACCTAGCCTTTTGCTCTGTGCTATCACAGGGAAGCACTCCACAGAACCCAGAATGTTCCCTGGACTTTAACGGTGACACTTCTCTTGTGGGAAGGGACTGGAGTCACTGGACAAATTCCCGAGGGCTGATTTTTTTTTAAAGGAGAAAGAGGAAATGAAGAATATGGTATTCTCTAAAGCAATTATAAATTCAGAACCATAACATGTATGTCTTTCAGTGCCCCTCCCCATCCTAATCAAGTGTCCCCTTAAACCCTGATGACAGTCCCTAAAATGCAGCATTGGGCTCTGGAGAAACTGGACAGCCCTCGGGAATTTGCCCAGTGACTCCAGTCCCTTCCCACAAGAGAAGTGTCACCATTAAAGTCCAGGGAACATTCTGGGTTCTGCGGAGCACTTCCCCTTGATAGATAGTCTACGGCTCCTTAGAGACCACCCCCCTCACCCCACCCCCCCACCCGCTTTCCTCCTGTCCCCAAGGAGGCTCCTGCCTCCCAGTCCTGCTCTTTCTCCAAGCTCCAGCAGGACCCACGGTTTCTTTTATTGAAATGTTATGGTAATTTACATACTCAAGTAATTTACATAAATGCAAATGATTCATTACATAGTCGGTCTGACAGCTGCCCTCATGGAAATATTTTATATTTGCCCTTCACCTCCGCATCTGATGCTTCCCTTCTCTTCCCTGGAGGGGTCATTTCAATGCCCCTGAGTGAAGGGGGTACCACGGGAAGGGGAGAGGGAAAGGGGCTGACCCCCCCCCATGGAGAGTTCTGGGCAGCACTGCCCCACGTGGGGCCACTGAGCCCTGGAAATGCAGTTGGTGAGAGTGAGGGACTATTTTTAAATTTAATTAATTTAAATTAATTTGGATTTAAATAGTGGCCATCATATTGGACAGAGCAGTTCTAGAGAGCAGGGTCTTCCATGGAAAACAGACCTACATCCCCACAGACACCCATACTTTTTAACACTGACTCCGTAGTTTATTAATACAGAACTGCATAGTTGCACTGGGTCTAATAGCCATGATTGTTTAAGCTTGTTATTAAATGCTTTCCCATTCTACAAATAGTAAAACCAAGGCTTCTGAAGGTGAGTGATTTGCCCGAAGGTCAGGCAGCTATTATACCTCAAGTTTATCTGAGCAGGTGGTACAGCTATACCACCCCAGGAAAGAATCCAGAATCTCCTAACCCAATCTACCTCTTACCTTCTTTAAAATGATGGTAAGACACAATTCCCTTGTTAAAGACCCTTGACTGCTTGACTTATTTTAAAGTCATGTTTGTAGGCAGAAAGGAATATCTTCAGCTTCCCCTCTCCTAGAATTCTATCAAAACAGCTAATCGTCAATGATCCAGAATCTTCTGTGGGAGAAACGAAGTCTTAGAAATGGCGTTGATTACTGTCCTTTGCCACCCACCTGGTCTCCCAGCCCAGCCACCCCTTGACCCCTCTCTCTAGGACTTGTTCCTTCCTGGGGGCTAACCTCTTCTTCCTCTGATTTAGAAACATTGAGGTTCTTATGCTCATTGAGAGCCATTACATTCTGGCTCTCCTGCTATCAAAATGGGCAAAACTATGGTAGCTAGGAGATATCATGAAAACATAAGGGATGCAGGTAAGAGAACATTACAGTCCTACAAAGGACAACCTGTTTTGTATCCCCACTCTTGATTAAAGTAAAGTAAATCCAACACCCCTTCATGATAAAAACACTCAGAGAAGTAAGAATAGAAGGAAACCTCAATATGCTAAAAGGCATCTATGAAAAGCCCACAGCTAACATCATACTCAATGGTGAAAGACTGAAAGCTTCCTCCTAAGGTCAGGGACAAAACAAGTATGCCTGCTTTCACCACTGCTACTCAACATTGTACTGGAAGTTGTAGCCAGAGCAGTGAAGCAAGAAAAAGAAATAAAAGGCATCCAAATTGGAAAGGAAGAAGTAAAACTCTCTGTTCACAGACATTATAATACTTTATATCAAAAATCCCAAAGAATACACTAGAAAACTGCTAGAGCTAATAAACAAATTCAGCAAAGTTGCAGACTACGAGATTAACACACAAAAATCAGTTGTATTTCTATACACCAGCAAAGAACATTCTGAAATGGAAATGAAAAAAGAATTCCATTCACAATAGCATCTAAAGGAATAAAATACCTAGGAATAAATTTAACCAAAGAGGTAAAGGATATGTACACTGAAAACTAAAGAAGACCTAAATAAATGGCAAGACATCACATGTTCATGGCTAGGAAGACTTAATATTGTTACAATGTTATTGCTACCCAAAGCAGTCTACAGATTCAACACAATGCCTATCACAATCCAGCAGCCTGTTTTTGCAGAAATTTGGGAAAAGCTGATCCTCAAATTCATATGGAATCACAAGTAGCCAAAATAACCAAATCAGTATTGGAAAAGGTCTCACACTTGCCAATTTCAAAACTTATTTCAAAACCACAGTAATCAAAACAGTGTGGTACTGACATAAAGATAGACATATAGCCCATTGGAATAGAATTGGCAGTTCAAAAATAAACCTGTTTATCTGTGGTCAGCTGATTTTCAGCAAGGGTGCCAAGCACATTAATTGGGGAAAGAATGGTCTCTTCAACAAACGGTACTGGGAAAACTGGATATTCACATGCAAAAGAATGAAGCTGATCTCCTACCTTATACTATATACTAAAATTAATCCTAAATGGTTCAGGGACCTAAACAAAAGAGATAAAACTATAAAACTCTTTGAAGAAAACAGGGGAAAACCTTCATAACCTTGAATTTCGTGGTGATTTCTTAGATATGATACCAAAAGCACAGGCAACAAAAGAAAAATAAATAACATGGATTTCATCAAAATTAAAAACTTTTGCATGTCAGAGGACATTATCAAGGAAGTGAAAAAACAACCTGGAGAATGGAAGAAAATAATTGCTAACCATATATCTGATAAGGGTTTAATATCCAGAATATATAAAAGACTGCTAGTACCCCACAACAAAATGAGTTACCACTTCACACCCACTAGAATAGCTATTAGGGGAAAAAAAATTAATAAAAAAACAAAAAGTAATAAGTGTTGGTGAAGATGCAAAGAAACCAGAACCCCTATACATTGTTGGAGGGATTGTAAAATGGTGCAGTCACTGTGGAAATCAGTTTGGCACTTCCTCAGAAAGTTGAATATAGAATTATGTCCTGACAACCCCACTTCTTGGTATGTATCCAAAAGAATTAAAAGCAGGGACTCAAACAGAATGCACCAGTGTTCTTTGCAGCATTATTCACAATTGCCAAATGGTGGAAGCAACCTAAGTGTCCATCAGCAGATGAACAGATAAACAAAATGCTGTATATCCATACAATGGAATATTATGCAACTGTAAAAAGGAATGAAGTTCTGATACATACTACAACATGGATGAACCTTGAAGACATCATGTTGAGTGAAATAAGCTAGACACACAAGGATAGATATTGTATGATCTTGCTTATATGAAATACCTAGAATGAGCATATTCAGAAATTCAGAGACAGAAGGTTGATTACAAGTTACTGGGGGCCTGGGTTAGCGAGGAGGTGGGGGAGTTACTGTTTAATGGGTGCCAAGTTTCCCTTTGAGGTTATGAAAAAGTTTGGGTGTTAGATGTTGGTGATGGTAGCACGATACTGGGAATGTAATTAATATCACTGAATTGTACACTTTGAAGTAGTTAAAATGGGAAATTTTGCTTTGTGTATATGTTACTACAATAAAAAATCAAAAAAAAAAAAAAAGAATAAGGCAACTTAAAAATGGTAGGACATATACATGGCATTTACTTGCCTTGCCTCACTGCCTCCCTGGCTCTATGGCAGTCTCGAGGATGGCAGCCCACACTCCCAGAGAGGAACCCTGGACCCTGGTTTAAAAAAAAAAAAAAATGATGTTTAGAAACATGAATGAGCCATTTATTTATCAAAGTCCCCATGGTAATTAAAAAGCTGAACGGGTTTTTACTGACTTGAATTTAAATTTCCACAGAAGTGTGTTCATAAGTATCTTGCTAACTGTGGGTTGCATCCTAAGACTCTGAACCAACTTACTCAAATACCATTACTGGGGAAATCATCTTTACGGCACGTGGAAATGAATGACTACATTTATAATTGGAGATCATGAACACCAAAGTAAGCCTAAACGGAATCATTAAGGGAAAAAACCTTCTAACAAGGAAAAATTCAAGATTCTTACATGTTTTGCTTTAAAATTCATGTCTGAAGTTAAAAGAAAGGAATAGGATTAAGAATTGTTCATGTTGTTTGTAAACATTAACTTTTTATATTAACGTTTATTACATGCTCTGAGCAGGATTTTTTAAATCAAAATTTTCTGTTTTTACTATCTTGAGATTAGATATTCAAATACGAAGATAACTTCTTTTTGTTGTTTAACTACCTCCAGTAACTTGAATGAGAATTCTAGATCCCCTACAACGCAAGTATAAAGCAAGTAGAAAACAGAATTAATGTGTTTTCTTTCAAGTGGGAAATTCAGACTGTGTTGCAGTTTACCTAATGGCATTGTGACCAGACATATAAGGGGAAAATTTTATTACTTCAACAATTTATGTGAGACTAATTATTAGGTTCTTATTTTCCTTAAGTACAAATATAGACGCTTTCTACTGAGCTGGCTGTCGATGCTTCTACCTCAGCTTCTTTCCTACTGATTTAAAATTCCTCATTGCAAATACATTTTTTTAATGCTTGTTAACCCAGAGAAAAAGGGTATTTTGTATTCCATGTAGTGTTAAGAGCTGTGTATCAGCTGGCATGGCAAAATGGTATTTAATGTGCTATTGTGGGTATTTGTGTGTGTGTATATATATAATTCAAATTAAATAAAAGTGCTTAGAAAAAAAAAATGAGGGCCTGCTTTAAATGATGCTGGTGTAAACTTCTGGAGCTGGGGCCCTAGGTCCTGTCAGTCCTTGGATTTATCCGTTGAACAGTTAAGCGGGTCAGTTATATTGGTAAATGCAATATGTGTGTGTATAAGAACTCCTTGTCTTTTATAAGGAAAACTGTTTGGAATTTTTGGTTTATTTGTTTTTGTTTTTGCACTACTAATCAAAATTAATAGTCCTTTTGGCTTAGTAACTATCATCTTCTAAATCCTAAATCGTTTCTCTTAGCCCTTTTTCCTCACCATATTACTGGCCCATATAGATTTATATGAGCTGGCCAACTCTGCTTAAGACTTGCCTTTAGATAGTCTGCTTTCCTGCAATCACCATCAACTTCGCCTGCTTGTCTGATCCTATTGTAGGAATTCTTGTTCAACCTTAAAGGGTAAACCATTTCAGTGCATAATAGCCACTTTCCAGGAGGCTCCGTTTGATTGCTTTCCTGAATTGAGATCGCCCTTGGTCACCAGCATCCCCCCCAAAAAAAGCTAGGCAAGTCGGGTGTTCCCCGACACATCTCCTCAGTCCATGGGAGGCTGTTTCCATCTTGTTACAGCGAGGGAGGACAGATCTTCAAGGTTTCCGTCTCCTGAAAGAAAACGATGGTGTTGATTTTCTCCTATTATTTTTCCTGCTTTAAATTCTAACTGTGCCAGTGATTGTAATACAAGCTATGAAATCTTCGGTTTAGCAACATAGCCGCCCCGGCATCATGGTTACAATTTACAGTTTCCAAACCCAGAGACGGGCATGCCGATGATGTTGAACCAGCCGCCTGCCCCTCAGCTCACTGAAAAGGAGCAGCCCACTCCCCTCCCCTGCCTTCCCCCCTGGCTGATGCCTGGCTGCTCTGTGTCCCTCCTCGTCCCTCTTGAGCACTCCTGAGTGGTTCTGTGGGATGCTCCGACATCTGGGGATTCACCTGGCCCAATAGGAATGTGGCTTGCCTGGAAGAATCCTACAGCAGGCACTGGGGCTGGAAAACTGGTTACCATGGTACCCAGAGGGAAGGAGTGCTTTTTTCCAAGTTCACTTCTGTTGGTTAACATTTGGCTCAGCTGTGGGACACGTGGAAGCCTTAGGGAGAAGCCAAGGGTAGCTTCGGATGAGTGAGCCATGTCTGGGTCAGAGAGCGGGTCCGGCCCAGCCAGCCCATGATCTGTGAATCTGGGGCCCAGACACCAGTTTGCACCACCTAGATGTGGTCCCACGGCCACCACCGTGCCTGACCCCACACACAGCCAGGAGGACACAGAGGCAAGAGGTACTTACCCCACACCTGTTTTCATAAACCCATGTGGAAGAGAGCTGGGTCATTTCCAAAGGCCACAATAGCAGATGACTAGATGGCACACATCATGAGGATCATGTTGACATAGAATGAGGGCTCTACCTGTCGCCAAGGTAGAGCACTTGCAGAAACTCCCCAGAATACCACCCTGCCCTAACAGCAGTGGATTGGCTGATGGTTATTTAGAAGGTTCTCTGCCTGGAGTTGCTTCCCCTCCATTCAGGAAACTTAATGTTGCTGTGAAAATGGCTTGGACCCACTTCATTTCAGCCTCCCTACCTTGGCAGTCAGAATAGACAGGGAGGGAGAGAGGGCTAGGCGTGAGCGCCACCTAGTGGTCACTGTCCAGAATTGGGGGTGAGGGTTCTTGATTTAGACAAGCACATAAATGACTTGGGGTTTTCCTCCACACTAGTAATATTGCTGCAAAGGGTGAGAGAAGTTGTTTTGTTTTCTCATACCCACAGCTAGAGCATGAAAAGACAGAGGGATATGCAGCACCTGTCTTAAGAGAATTAAAGTAAATGAAACCTACAAGGAATAACAAATCCTTTCCCCCAGCCATCACCTTCAGCATCAAGGATGCCTGTCCTTGTCAGGTTAAGAGTTTTCGGACAGGGAAATTCTAAAATTCATCAGAATGAACTTGCCATGAACTTTCCCTAAGGAACATTCCCCAAACAGTGCCAATTTTCTCATTTTCAGGCTTCGGAGAGGTGACAATCAGCTGTACTTCCTCCTCCAAGTAGCGCCATCAGATCCTCAGAGGCAGTTAATAACTCACCCTCTCACCTCCTTTCTTGCAATAAGCAAATCTATTTCCATTTAGATTTTCTTAGAGGCCTGATTTCTAGTTCCTTTAATCAACTTTATTGTTCTTATGTGAGTCCTCTCATTTCTCCACGCAATCGTCTTAAAATAAGAGGATGGAAACCAAAAACCAAGCTGCGTTTGCTGATTAGCCTCCTCTTTGCAGACCTGTGGTCAGAGATGGGCATCTCCATTCAAGACAAAGAGGGAAACCTCCACCAGTTTTTTGTTGTTGTTTTTTTTTTTTTGATGCTCCATGGTTTTAGTACTTGCTGCAATATCATCTCTCTCTCTCTTTCTCCCTCCCTGAACTGTTTCCACCACCACCTTCTAACCTTCCAGCCACAACCATCATCTTGAGCCTAGGTTCCTGATGTTTCAGCCTTGTTCATACATCCCATCTCATCCCAGGTTGCTCTACCATTTCTCTGATTTAGTGTGCCCCCTTGTGGTGGTTTGGAGCTGTACGTACCCCAAAAAAACATATTCTTAAACTTAATCTGTTCCTGTGGGTGTGAACCCATTGGAAGTAGGACCTTTTGATGAGGTTACTTCAGTTAAAAAGGTATGGCTCAACTCAATCAGGATGGGTCTTAATCCTATTACGGGAGTCCTTTATAAGTGGAATGAAATTCAGACAGACAAAAAGACACAGGGAACAAGATACTGAAGGTCAGTGGAACCTGGAAGAAAAGAGAGAGGCCGCCATGTGCACGAGGAGCCCAGGACCAAGAATCGCCAGCAGCCAGCCCCAGAACTCCGGACTTCAGGAAGAAAGCATCACCTTGATGGTGCCTTGATTTAGTTTCCCATCCTTAAAACCATGAGCTGATAAATCCCCATTGTTCAGCTGACCCCTTGCATGGTATTTGCTTGAGCAGCCAAGGAAACTAAAACACCTCTGTTAATTTTCTTCTGTTTCGTGTCATTTGTACAGTTAGGCCCTTTCTCAATTTTTTTCTTTGGTGGGATCATTGAAATGACCAATAGTTAAAGCTGCATTGGCCCTAGGACCTGTTTCTAGAATACACACACTGGGTGCTTCCTCCAGGGTGAAACTGAGCTTCAAGTATCTCCCTGTGCAAGATCCTTGCCCCATCCATCAGTAATATCACATAGAATAAAGGCTTCTGAAAAGTTGCCTTCATCAGACATATTATTGCCTGCCTCCTCTGAGAGAAGAAAATTAAATTGGTCTGGTATAATAAACTCCTTACCAGCATCTTGACTCTCTTAAGTGCCTACAAATTGATTGTTCCAGCCCACTGTCTAAGACAGCTATTGAATTCACTTCAATTAATAGGAAAAAAAAATCCCTTCTTAAATAATTTGCTCTATTCTATGATTTCCTGACCAAAAAAAAATTTTTTAACTATTGATTATGTATATGTAAACAGTTGCCCGTTCTAGTTTGACATTTTCATCCAAATGTGACTTGTGGAATCTGATCACAAAAACAAAAGTAACAAAAATTAAGCTGCCAATGTGTTTGCGATGTGTGTTCAATCAATTCCCTAAGACTCCATTTCCTTGTATATAAATCAGAGAGTTTAAACTATATCCCTTCTTCTCCAAAATGGAAAATTATTTTAAATGATATATGGACAAGGGCTTACATAAATTAAATCTTGTCATGTGATATTTATTCTCTCTGTATTCTCTTTCAATTCTACATGTGCTGAGAAAATCTCAATTTGGGGCTTGTGTGTCTTTCCCAAGCTCCGAGCCTTACTAATCTGCTTGATAAAAGGGCAGGTGTCCAGCCTTAATTTTCAAAAAGTTTGTTTTTTCTTCCGTTTATTTTTTCAGAATTACCTTCTATATGAGGCAAGTGGTACTGATATTCTATTTCTAGTTGTGATGGAAAGTTTCCTTTAGAAATAAATTACTTTAAGGGAACAAAAATATAGGCCAGTTGAAAGAAAAATTTTGAGTATGAAGAAATACAAGTACTTGCATAAAAACTATGAAGGTGCTACCCAGTGCACAGAGATGTGCAAGAATCTTACAGGTGACCTGTAGGGGACTTGTATTCAGCAATACCTGCAGAGCTCCTAGGTCCTCTTCCATGTCTAAAAGTCTATAACGCATCCTGCTTTTCAAAGCAGGTTGCTTCCCTGTCATTCCACTGTTGGTTGGAAATTGCACAAAGGCTGGAGCTACCCTTTTTCCCTGACTCCTCCCTGCCAACTTTGCCTCCCATTAACACTAGCCAGAGTTTCAACCAGCGAAGAGGAGTGTTCACTCACAAGTGCCCTGTGCTCCAGGCTGGCCTTGCCCTGGTTACCACCATGCCAGAAACAGGTGAACAGCCTATGAACTTAGAGCATGGCATGTATGAGTGTGCTGGTTTGGATGTATTATGTCCCCCAAAACGCCATTGTCTTTGATGCAGTCTTGTGTGGTCAGGAAACATATTGGTGTTGATTGGGTTGGTGACTTTTGATTGGATGTTTCATTGGAGATGTGATCACTCAACTCTGGATGAGATCTTTCATTGGATAATTTCCATGGAGGTGTGGCCCCGCCTATTCAGCGTGGGCCTTGATTAGTTTACTGGAGCACTATATAAGCTCAGACAGAAGGAGCGGGCTTGCTACAGCCACAAGGGACACTTTGAAGAATGCACAGGAGCTGAGAGAGGAGCTGCAGATGAGAGACAGTTTGAAGACAGCCGTTGAAAGCAGACTTTTGCTCCGGAGAAGCTAAGAGAGGACAAACGCCCCAATAGCAACTGAGAATGACATTTTGGAAAGAAGCTGCAGCCTAGAGAGGAATGTCCTGGGAGAAAGCCATTTTGAAACCAGAACTTGGAGCAGATGCCAGCCACATGCCTTTCCAGCTAACAAAGGTTTTCCGGATGCCATTGGCCATCCTCCAGTGAAGGTACCCGATTGCTGATGCATTACCTTGGACACTTTAAGACCTTAAGACTGTAACTGTGTAAACAAATAAACCCCTTTATAAAAGCCAATCCATTTCTGGTGTTTTGCATCCCGGCAGCATTAGCAAACCAGAACAATGTATGTGCGTGTGTATCTCTAATCTTCTATCCTTTTATTTTTTTCACAGTTCATTTATGATGAAAAAGTTTCCTGGTAAGTACCTCTTTTCTTCCCATCCTTCTTATTCCCCCATTTATGTTGCAGAACTGAGTAATTCATGTTGAAGACCAGAGTCAGGGTTTAGGAGAGGAAGGGGGAATTCATGACAGCTTGGGACGAGAATTTTTCAGGAACCCTCTGTCTGCCTCAACAAAGAAATTAGCTTCCAGAGCAGAGACCTTTTCTTTTAACAGGGTCGGGGTGGGTGCTCCATGTGGGATGCTAATATGTAGGCATCTTTATGGTCCAGGTTAGGCCTAATGACAACTGTGTCTTCTCCAGTCCACCATTTGCTAGGCCACGATTAAAATCTGACTCATCTTTTCAAGTTGTGTCCAAAACACGTCCCTGTATTCCATATCCTGTGTATATCAGGAAACCTGAGCTTCAGGCACTTTGGGAACCTTTAATCCATTCAAGTTCTGCCTGACATTCAAGAAGATCTCAGTGCTCTGAAAAATCAGTGATTTTTTTTTTTTTTTTTTTTTTGGCAGATAGGAAACTTTGCCCAAATTAAATAAATGGGAAGGTATTTGCATTGCAGCCAACTGTGAAAACCCATTTTTGAGATGGGTTCTGAACACATCCAGTGTGTTTGAAATGGACATAGAAAGGGCTTGTGGTGTGTACTCTCATTTCAATTTTCTCCCAATAGTTGGTCTTTAGAAGTGGAATAGGTATGACAGTATATATAGACGGACAGCTTTCATGGCGTTCTTTAAAGCTGAGAATGAGCTGGAAGAAGCAGAGAGCCCATGAGGCTTCCCTTTCAGCCAAAGATGTGCTAACTCTTTGCTGGAGGGTCTGTGATCCTCAGAATTTGGGAGTGCTGAGAAATGCGACGCTCCAGCTCACGGTGTTGTGATACTTTTGCCAACTGTCCCTCTCCTCTGTTCAAGAGGAGGAGATAGCCAGAAGTTGCTTTAAGCAGCATAATCTCCAAGTTGACTCATATAAAAAGTAAAGCTTTTTGGGTAACGGTGGTCTGCAGGCTGAGAGAGCACTACGGCTCAGAGGTGAGGGAGAAACTCCCCGTCATTTCGTACTGGTGGTGACATTTCCACCGCCACCTCCCTGGGGATTCGGTCCAGCACTAGAAAACTTCCAGAAGCATCCTAGCTCAAGCCGACAGCAAATTAGCACAGACATCGCACTGCCTTCACAAGTCGTAGGTGCTTACGTGTTGCTAAATGTGCTCTTTGCTAATGACACTGCCATAAATATCACAAGTTATGATCACAGTTGATCTCAGAAACTTTTATGCTGCTCTTGTGCAGAAAAAAACATTAAGAACAGATTTCCAGGAGTGGCTTACTGTCAGTTCCAGCGGGAGCTTCCCTTGTCTCCCCACTCCGTGGCACTGGAGGATAAAAACCAGGAGGAGGTGGCAGCAAGGTTCACGATGAGCCTGTTTCAGTCTTACCCTCAAAACATCTTGCTCCGTGGTAGAGGGCAAGAAAGAGAGAGTCTACTTCTTTCATCCCCAAGGGGGAATCCCCAGGGGAACCCCAAGCCTGCAGCTGAAGGGTGCAGATTCTGCGTGGTAACAGATAATCAGGGTCTTCAGCCTGAACCCATGGTTCTGTGTATGAGTTATGAGTACTGAGCCTGGAAGGCCACAGATATAAATGAGTTGCAGATTTCCAGGGAGATTTTGCTCTGGCCTGGGGGAGGGCAGGGGAGGGCGGAATCTAAATGACACATGACGCTTGGCCATCCCTTCCAGGGAGGGACTCGGATGGGGGTGGGTCATGGCACCAGACGACATCATTCCCAGAGTGCCAGCCTGTTGTTGTTGTTGTTATCATTATTATTATTATTATATGGATGGGCTGATGGACAGAATTTTGCACATGAGTGAGGCTGAGAAAAGTCTGTACCACCCGCCCATATCTACTCTGAGACTTCCAGGGCTTTTCTTTAACTCCTTGGATAAATAGAAATATATTGAACTTTAAGATGTTTTCTTCTCTTGGCATCTTCTGCCTTTTTACCCAGCCAACCACAAGCATTTATTTTGCTGAATGCATTTGTTTAGAAGCTGATTTCTCCCATTTATCCTCTTAAAACCAGACTCTTCAATCTGTACAATTAAAACACAGGAGTATTTTAATAATACCTTAAAACAGTGAATACCATTCCGTGTTGTAGAATATTTTAGCATGTCCTAGAGATTTGAAGGCAGGTAGACAATTCACTCTATAACCTCAAAAAGAAGCTAAATTGAGTTCATTTTGAAACTTGAGTCTTCTTTAGGGTAAAATGAGCTTTGTTAAATATAAATACATAAGGACAAGTGTGGGGCATTGAATCATGTACCCCAGTTTGAAGATGTTCTTGGTTTTGGTGCCCATTTGATGGGCCCAGTGTGAATAGGATCTCTTCAAGATGTAACTGCAGTTAAGGTGTGGCCCACCTGCATCAGGTTGGGCTTTAATCCAATTACTGGAGTCTTTATAAGCATAATGAAATTCATGCATAGAGAAAGCCACAGAACCCAGAGGAGAAAACAGAAGACACCAACATGTGCATTACCATGTGACAGAAAAGCCAAGGACCAAGGATTACCAACAGTCAGCCCCAAAATGCCACAGTTTGTGGGGAGAAAGCATTGCCATGATGACAGCTCAATTTTGAACTCCTCCTAGCCTTGAACACGTGCACTGATAAATTCCCATTGTTTAAGCCAACCCATCGTATGGTGTTTGTTTTAGCAGCTGGGAACCTAAGACAACAGGGTATCCCCATCACACATTTTAGATTCCATCACTGGTCCTAAAGCAGCATATTCTGCAGTGTCACATTCAGCCAACAGGTGGTGCTTGGTGGTCAGTCAGGAATGATTTTAGCATCAGGTAATGGAAAAACTAGTTACAGCAGATTAAATAAATGGTAATAAATAAAAATAAAATAATTTTCACGTAACAAGTACACCAGGTGTAGCTGGCTGGGTGGCTCTGCAATTCTCGTGGTCTTTCCCTCATGGTCCCATGATGGTTGCCGCGGTTCCAGCCATCAAGTTTGTATTGAAGGCAAGAAGAAAGGAGTGGCTGTCCTTTTCTTCAGCACCCTTCACCTCCTCTTCAAGCTAGAGAGGAGGCAGAGGTTAGACATGTTATTACAGGGTCATGCAGAGATGTGCACAACCCTGGGGAGGTGTGGGGGAGGGAGGCTTCCCCCAGAACCCAAGGCTTGATGATCAAATATTTATCAGGCAAAGAGACAGAGGGAGCAGCAGGTGCAAAGGCCCAGAGGCCTTGGAGAGCCCGGTATGCTTAAAATAGAAGCATATGGTGTTCCCTAAATGTAGGTGCCAGGAAGTTCCAACAGAAGTGGGGAACCCCATCTCATAGGCATCCCTGAAACATGACAGAAGAGGACCTGATTCCAATATTGCAATGGAAGAGCTTACTTTGAATAAAAGATCAGAAAGATCTAAAATAGACCTAAAAAAATAGAAAGAGTATATAATGTACCTCTTTAGAAAATGCTGGACTTAATTCAACCTAACTGTAATATTTTGTTGAACTTGGCTGATTTTTGGGCTACCTCTCACTGAGTCAGTTAAAATGCATCTAAGCAATAACATGACATCCCTTCCAATCCTGGGTGAGAACTTAAGTCCCCAAATCAGTGCATCTCATCCTTCAAAATGAATGCTGTGAATGAAATTTCACTTTTCCCAATTAACCCATTGCATGTGTGTTGGTTTTGATGAGATCAGAATCACGTTCAGGCCATTGGAGGGGTTTTGCAACTAGAAATTGATGCTCAAAGGGAGTGTCACCTGCATGATGGGGGGCAGGGGGACTGAAAGAAGAGGAGAGGCCATCTAGAAGGAAGTCTGTGGGGGCCTTCTGGGAAGAGACTGACTGTCTGAGACCAGGCTGAGGGCTGCATCAAGCAGGGAGAGGATGGGAGCCGTGGGGTGGAGGTGTGTTCCTGGAGGCAAATCAGCTGTCAGGGAGAAACCAGATGACTGGGGCCAGTGTGAGGACAGGTGTCAAGTGACTGCTGGAGACAGGCATTCAGTAAATAAGGAATAAATGAATAGACAAGATAACCACATGGTCATGTGACAGCAAGCAGAGGAGGGGTAGCAGGGAAGGCTTCAGTGAGGTGACATTTAACCAAACAGATTCAGGACATATTTTGGACATAGTGTCTTGATGGATGTGGGGGTGCAGGAAGAGGAGGGCCCCTTATTGATTTCTAGGAATGGGTTTGCCTGGGATGGGGAAAGAGTACAGTTTGCTGAGATGGAACAGCCTGGGAGAATGAAGCTAGAAGTGGGAATCAAGAATTCCATTTTGATACACAGACTTTCGGGTGGAGAAGCCAAGTCAATGGTTGAATATAGGAATCTGGTGCTCCCCGATAGGTGTGCAGGGGATGCATAAATGAGGTTATCATGTATTTGGTATTTATAACAATAGGGCAGGATGAGGACAGGATCACCTGGGGAGAAAGAGTAGGTAAAAGAGAAGAGGGTCTGCTATTTAGAGGTCAACCAAGGAAATGGAGGAGGCAAAGGGGATTGGAAAGGAGAGCTAGAGGGACAGGAGGAAAACTGGGTGAGTGTGATGTCTCTGTCTGCCCAGCTGCTATGACAAATACCACACAGTGGGCTGGCTTAAACAACAAGCATTTATTGGCTCACAGTTTCAGATTCTAGAAATCCAAAATCAAGACTTTGGCAAGGTGATGCCTTCTCCCCAGCGTCTGTAGCTTTCTGACACTGGCTTGCCACAGTCCTTGGGGTTTCTTGGCTTGTGTCTCTGCCTCCATCACCTGTTGGATCTTCCTCTCCTTGGATCCACTCTTCTGGTTTCCACCAAATTCTGGCTCCTGGCTCTCCCCTGAGGTCCTCTCTGACTTCTGGCTTCTGGTTTCTTCTCTCTAAAAGGCCTCAGTAAAATGGATTAAGGCCCACCCTGATTGCATTGGCCACACCTTAACCACTAATTACATCATCAAAAGGTCTTATTTACAAATAAGTTCCCACCCACAGAAACGCAGATTAAGAACATGTCTTTTGAGGGGTACATAATGCAATCTACCACATGTGGCTTCTGGAAAGGGAAGAAAAAACATTGTTTTATGAAGGAGGGCTAGTGTTCAGCTCTCATGCTGCTGAGAAATTGAGCAGGATGACACAAGACCATCCCTGGATTTGTGTAGATGGAGGTCACCAGTGACCTTGACAAGGATTGTTTCAGAGGATCCTTGGGTGTGGAAGTTAGACCTGAGAGGTTTGCCAGTTGAACAGGAGGTGCAGACACGGAGTGCATGCAGCTCCTTGGGAAGTTTTGCTGTGAGAGAAGCCAAGAAAATGGCAGAATTAGTTGTCTCCATAGTGCATCATGAGCACTTTCTATAATAGGCACATTCACATTTAGGTAATTAATCTTCACAGACATGTTGTATGGACATACTCATCAAAATCAACTTGCCCGATCCCCCGTTTTATAATCATCTTGTTTCTTTCCAACTCTTCACTTTTTATAAACACCACCACAATAAAAACTCTCATTTGTGCATTTTTTTTACATTAGACCAAATCTTTCCTTAGGGTAAATTTCTGGATGTGGAGATTGAAAGGAGAATAGGAAGGGCAGCCACAAGCTGGAATGTCATTATGTCATTTTCCGGGAACCTTTCCTGGAAACCAAATCATTCCCTCAGTTAGCTAACTTAATCCTACAGCTAAAAGAGAGCCTGGAAAACAAGTTTCCTTGTTTATTTTAGCTGGAAGCTACTAAAATAAAGTAGCAGAAGTATTCAAATGATAAGCTCGTTTCAGCGGTTTTGTTAATTCTTTTTCTCTTCCCTGTTTTTCCCACCCATTCATTCTTACATCTCCCCAGCTGCTCCCCCTTCCTCTTTCTCTTTGCACCCTGTATTGTCGATAATCCTTCATTCACCCCCACCACTTCCTCTAGTTTTCCCTTTGTAAAAATAACCAAATAAGTTTATTAAGTGATCACACTGTGAACAGATTTATAATTTAGGCCTGGATTCAGCCATACAGATGGAAGGCTTGCTGTGCTCAAAGAACTCTTTTAGGTGAGCGAATAATAGGAAGGAGCATTTTCCTTTTAAGTGGGGAAGGAAGAGAAAGGTCATTGGGAACTGTACGCAGCACAGAAAATTTCTACAGCCCAGGAAGTATTTGTACTCAGCCTGCAAGTTTAGCTTATCCGTGCCGTCCTTGGTGTGTTGAGCTGCCATTCACATCAAATATGTTCTTTAGGAACAGGTTGGTGTGTTCCGTGTCTCCCTCTGGTGACTTTCATTAACTGACTCTCTCTGGTTTGTCTGCAGGTGGGAATCTTTAGTCCTCGTACTGATGTATCTTATCTACATCATCATCATGAAGTAAGTAAAATGCTTTCTTCATTTCTTTTCCAAAATGGTTTCCCACATTCAGCATGGTGTGATGGTGTGGAAGGAGGAACGGGGAGCAAGGGTGTATCTGATTTTTCAGCGCCTACCATTACACAACTTGGCACCCTGTCATGAATCACTGCAGTTTGGGGAGCCACCAAAGCAAAGACCCTTCCAACTCATATGTGATGATGAAATCAAAGCTTGAATGTTTTGTTTGAGAAACCTCTAGAACCCTTGCTCCCTCTTCATGATCTGGTGTTCAGTTTGCTAACGCTGCCAGATTGCAAAATACCAGAAATGGATTGGCTTTTATAAAGGGGGTTTATTTGGTTACACAGTTACAGTCTTAAGGCCATGAAGTGTCCAAGATAAGGCATCAACAATCAGGTACCTTCACTGGAGGATGACCAATGGTGTCCGGAAAACCTTTGTTAGTTCAAAAGGCACATGGTTGGTGTCTGCTCCAAGTTCTGGTTTCAAAATAGCTTTCTCCCAGGACGTTCCCTTCTAGGCCACAGCGCCTCTTCAAAATGTCACTCTTGGTTGCTCTTGGGGCGTTTGTCCTCTCTAAGCTTTTCCGGAGCAAGAGTCTGCTTTCAACGGCCATCTTCAAACTGTCTCCCATCTGCAGCTCCTCTCTCAGCTCCTGCGCATTCTTCAAAGTGTCCTTCTTGGCTGTAGCAAGATCACTCCTTCTGTCTGAGCTTATATAGTGCTCAAGTAAACTAATCAAGGATAATGGCGTTTGGGGGGACATAATGCATTCAAACCAGCACATCTGGCAACCTAGCTTTTGGTTGTCTCTTTACTCTCTGTTCCCATCAAGAAAAGTGGTAAAACTCAAATAAGTTATGCTTCTATAGATGATGAGGGAAGATGGGGCCAGAGCTGGTTAAGAGATGACTAAAGCCATGAACCAAATATCTGTGGGCTTCCGTTAGTCACATCATTGTAGTTATTTGTTGCTGCACTAGTTACCCCAAAACTTACTGGCTTAAAACTACAAACACCTATTATCTCACAGGAGTTAGGAATCCAAGAATGGCCTAAATGGACAGTCCTGGCTCAGGATCACTCTGAGATGGCATCTGTGCCAATTTGGATGTGTTATGTCCCCCAAAACGCCATGTTCTTTGATGTAATCTTGTGGGAGCAGACATATTAGTGTTGATTAGGTTGAAACGTTTGGATTGACTTGTTTCCATGGAGATGTGACCCACCCAACTGTGGGTAATATCTTTGATTAGATTATTTCCACTGAGGTGTGGCCCCACCCATTCAGCATGGGTCTTGATTAGTTTACCAAAGCCCTATAAAGGCTCAGACAGAAGGAGCTCAGTGCTGCTGCCAAGGCGGACATTTTGAAGATGGCCATTGAAAGCTGACATTTTGGAGAATGCCGTTTTGAAACTCAACCTGGGAGCAAGCAGATGCCAGCCACTTGCCTTCCTGGCTAACAGAGATTTTCCAGATGCCAAGGGCCTTTCTCCAGTGAAGGTACCCTATCGTTGATGCCTTACCTTGGACACTTTATGGCCTTAAAACTGTAACTGTGTAACCAAATAAACCCCCTTTATAAAAGCCAATCCGTTTCTGGTATTTTGCATAAATGGCAGCATTAGCAAACCAGAGCAGCATCTAAGATGCTTGCTGGGCTGCAGTTCTCCAAAGGCTTGGCGGGGGCTGGAGGATCTGCCTTCAAGATGGCTCATTCATGTGGCTGGCAAGTTGATGCCGACTCTTGGCTGGAGGGCTCAGTTCCTTTCCACATGCGCCTCTTCTTAGGGCTGCTTGAGTGTATTTACACAGCCTGGGAGCTGGCTTCCTCCGGAGCAAGTGATCCAAGAGAGAGAGCAAGAAGGAACTACAATGTCTTTTATAACCTTGTCTCGGAAGTCCTACCCTTTCACTTCCACCACATTCTATTTATTAGAAGCAAGTTGCTAAGTCCAGTTCATGACACACTCAAAGAAAGGGGCATTAAGGTTTACCTTAAAAGGAAGGAGCATCAGAGAATTTGTAGATGTATTTTAAAGCCACCACGTTGTATGTTCTTTTTCCTCCTGGAGTCTAGACAGCTTCTTATTTGTATCAAGTATCATTGAAATGAGGAGCATAACAAATAATGCCAGGACGGTCAGTGTCATGGCTGCCTGTCCACCTGGAAGCTGTTCTTTCCCTCTAAACTAACCCACTCTTGTCCACAGCATATGTAGCTGCAGCACTGCCTTGTCCAGGGGGAAAGAAAGTAGAAAGCAATCAGGAATTCTGGTTTGGACAGATCAAGTAGCAGACTGGAATTGACACATCACATCTGCCTTGCTGCTGAGACCTGACAATCATTAATCCCAACCACAAGTGACTGAGAGATTTGTTGAGAGAAGTCATGGTGGCCATTGGTAGAAATCACGTGGGCAGTGAAAGAAGGAGCTGGCTCGGCTTTTGTCCAGGGTGGGCTGAAGCAATCTGCTGCCAATCCACTCAATATGGTGCCCAGCATTAGCTTGAAAAGCAGTCCTGTGGTCAGTGTAGAGCAAATATCTGGGTCTTATTACTGGAGGAGGGCCTTTCTAGAGTCATACCTTAACCAAACATGCTCATGTGGAGTACTATCCGTGAGGCAGCTGATGACGAAACCAGATGCTTTTATCACCTAATCACCTTCCATTTAAAAATCCAATTGATGAGTTCCCAAGACAAGCAGAGTTGGCCCCAAGACCTTCCAGAGTGTCTAGACTTCAGGGGAAAAGCCTTTAGGATGGGAGCACCTCTTCATCTCAAATAACAAAAACTGTTTCATGAATCAGTGCCCCAGTGGTGAGGCCTCAAGCAATACACATTTACCTTTGGTGTTTTTTGTTTGGTTATTTCACCTTTTATGACTTTTTGAGGCTCTGAGTTTGAGTTTCCAAAAAGTCGGGAGTTGTATTCTTCCCTTCGGAAAAGGTAGATCATTCGGTTATTCCAGAAAATTTGACAGAATGCCACTATGGGCCCCACAGTGATCTTGGGTCTTAAATCTTAATTTAAATCAAAGCATGTTCCATACTGACTCCCCACATCTTTACAGTTCCCTAAGGGCTTTGCAGAGCAAGGAGGAGGTCCCCGAAAACATATTTGGTCTAGAGGGAAGGTGGGTTGAGAAATGCCATTAGGATGCATTCTATGACTACTGTACCCGTCTACCAAGCCATCGCAAAGCCTGTCAGCCACTGGCACGGCACACAGGCATGATTATCACACAGCAAACAATTCCTCTTCTCTGCCCCACACCAAACCCAGTGTGGGAGCTAATGAGGTGTGATTCTGCTGATGCCTCAGCTTTTCCGAAGCTCCAGCTGTTTGAGCCAGCAGGATACGAACAAAATGGAAAACGAAGCTACTGTGCTCATGATGTTTTTTGCATAAATTCTGGTCCTAAGTTCTAAATTGGAATCTCTGCTCCTTAGCCATCCCCCTCAGCAATCAGAGGTTTTAATCATTGGGTTGTATAAAATCTGATTTATAAAATTGCATGCTTTACAATAAAATAGCTTCAGGGTGCAAGCACAAAATTTAAAACATTCAATTAAAAATATAAAACAGAACGGCGGCAGTTAAAAACAGCATATTTTAGAATTGTTGGCTGCCTCCTGGGTAGATGGCTTTAGATGACTTTAAAATGTCTATCTGAAGGCCAAAAAATAAGTTCGGTTTGGCCAGGTAGGTAGAAAACTTAAGGGAGCATGAGTCTTTATGGGGATTGATTTCTGTGCATTTTGGGTCACTTCTTTGGAATTTGGTCCCCCGATTAGGCAGTGTGGGCTGGCAGTTAAGAACAAGTGCTTCAAACATTCATCCCCAGCTGCAGATCCCACTTGGCCACTTACTGGCCATGGGATCCTGGCCACATTACTCAGCCACCTTGGACCTCTGTTTCCTCTTCTGCAAAACAGGGTGAATAATAGTTCCTAATCCACAGGGTTTTTGTGAGGATGGAATGTGACCGTGTATTTGAGTTACTAACCCAGTACCTGGTTCAGAGAAAGCCCTTACTCTGTGATATGATTATTTGGTTAGCTAAATCCCAATACATGTATAACACATAGTTGTACTTTAAAAGCTAACCCTAATGCAAAGCCACAACTCCAGCTGTAAACCTCATTGGACAAAAATTTCCTCTAAAGCTCCAAAACCTCCCCAGACCATAAAAGCTTATAAAATCATAGGCCCAAAGCAGATTCTTAGTTTATAACAGGAAGCATGGGGTCAAAAGGGTTATTAAACATCTGCCCAAAGACAAATTTTAGATGCTCAAGGGCAGGTCACAAGTTCTGATAACTGTGATAACTGTCTGCTCGAACAAAGACACCATGGGTTCAAGGTCGAGATAAGAAAATCGCTGTAAAACTTTCACACCTAACAAGCTAACCTACTGCCACTCAGTGCGTGCTTCTCCCTTGAACACGTCCGCATTACCTCTTTAACGTGTATTCTTTCTCTCTTTCTTTAATAAACTTTAATACTTATTCCAAAAAAGAAAAAAAAAAAGCTAACTCTCATGCAAATCAACATTCTATGAGGAAAACGGATTCTGAGTCAAGGTGATAGAAACACTTCCTCTCCCCCATAAATCTGTTGGTTAGGCAAGACATTCTAGTTGAGTCCAGAAAGGGGGGCAGCAAGAAGTCGTTGGGTCATAGCACCCAGGATCTGGGGCCAGAAGTCTCCAAATCGGAGCCGAAGGGGGAAGGGAGGAAGGAGAAAGGGAGCCACAGACGGAGGGTGGTGGAAGTGTGAAAGGCAGAACCTCCTGTCGGCAAAAACGCGGGGGTTCCACTTAGGACCAGGCCAGCTCCTATACCTCCTATAGAACACTTTTTCTCTCATGACTTTTTTTTTTAATTAAATCCAGTTTTATTGAGATATATTCACATACCATACAGTCATCCATGGTGTACAATCAGCTGTTCACAGTTCCATCATATGGTTATGCGTTCATCACCCCAATCTATTTTTGAACATTTTCCTTACACCAGAAAGAATCAGAATAAGAATAAAAAATAAAAGTAAAAAAGAACACCCAAATCATCCCCCCATCCCCACCCTATTTTTCATTTAGTTTTTGTCCCCATTTTTCTGCTCATCCATCCATACACTAGATAAAGGGAGTGCGATCCACAAGGTTTTCACAATCACACTGTCACCCCTTGTAATCTACATTGTTATACAGTTGTCTCATGACTTTTTTTAACTTTCCATTAGGGAGAATTTTAAACATACACAAGAGTCAGTAAAATAGAATAATGAACCTCATATGCCCATCAGCAGCCCCAGTCACCTTCTACCCATGCCAGCCCTGCCCCATCCACACCCCTTCCATTTTCCTGCCTCCTTATGACGTTGAAGCCCCAGACATCATGTCAATTCATCCATAAAAATTTCAGTATATAGCTCTAATAGGACTTATTTTTGACATAACCAGAATATTATCCTACCTAAAATTAATGCAAATTCCTTAATATCATTAAATATCCAATTAATGTTCAGATTTTCAATGGTCTCATGAATATCATTTTTTCCTATTTTTTTAGTCTCATAAATGTCATAAATATGTTTATAGTTGCTTTTTATCAGGATCCAAATAAATCTCATGCATTGCAGTTGGTGGTTCCATTTTTTCCGTTTCTTTCAATCTATAAATTCTACTGTTTATTTTTTCCCCCTTGTAACTTATTCTTTGAAAAAAACTAGCTTGTTTGCCCTGCAGAGTTTCCTACAGTTTGGCATTTGTTGATCACACAGCTTTGCCCTCTGTGTGTCCTGTATGTTAGTAATTGATGTGATTCAGGTTAGACTAGGTCTTGAGTGGTGGTGGGTTCTTCCTTCAGGAGGCACATGATATCTGTCTGTCTCTCCATTTGTGATGTTTCCAGATATTGATGCTTAATATCTGGATCCGTTATTTTATTGGGGTTGCGAAATAGTGATGTAGTAATCCTATCTCCCTCCTCTTATAAATCCTGAGAATTCCCAGGATTGGCTGCCCATTTCCCTTTTCACAGCCCCTGCCATCACCACCCATCACTTTTGACTAGCTGTCTGTTCTCCCTCGAGCAATGGAGAATAATCACGAGCTCCCAAGGACTCGGATAAGAGGTGCATGGGAGAGCAGGCTCAGGCACAGACAGTCCCTTCTGTCTCCACGATGGCCATCTGTCCCCATGAGAGACCCACCCCAGAGCCACACATGGAGAATCAGGCACAAGGGTAGAGCTGGGAGAGACACCAGAGAGCTTTAGCATCTGCAGCCAAAGGGATGGGGAAGAGGAGGAGAAACACAAGCCCGAGGGGCCTTCCGGCTGGCCACTGAGAAGCCCCAGGCCTAGGAGCCATTCCTCCTGGAGGCTGAGACGTAGCTCGGTGGGACACGTCGATGTGTTGACCTGTGCCCAGTCAGGCATCACAGCCTTTACCTCTGGGATGGGAGAAAAAGCAGTAGCAGCCTGCAGTTCCCTGGAAACTCTGCCTGGCTGTCTTTGCCCATGAGTTTCCTGGGTTTACTCTGTGGGAATCTTCTAATACTGAAGATAAAGGGACCAGAACACTTGCCACCACAAACATCCTCGGAACTTCTATAAGCTTCTTCCCTTCCAACACAAGTCTGCTGTAAGAAGCAGTATACAATGTTTGCACTCAGTCATTCTGGGGTATCACAGCAAGATTTTTTCCATATAGCCAAGAACCCATTGGACCTAGAATTATGGCAGTAGTAACAGAGATTCACGATTCACAACCTGGGACCATGGGAAACCATAGACAGCTAGAGGACTAGACTGCTCCCCAGCCTGTAACACGCGCACCGTGAAGCACGGCCACTGAGTAGTGGCGTGGATGGGGTACCTTCCCTTCTCCCACCCAGCTGGTCCCTGACAGCAAAGACCCGGGAGATGGGGCCCAGAGGAGGTAGACCTTGACCATCCCACTGGCTTACCACAACCCTACCACATGCAGACTGTGAGTAAGGGGGCTCAATCCCAGATGTACCTCCATTAACATTGAAGAGGTTGGAAAGGAAGCAGTGTGCCATGATCTGTTGATACAGCGCTGGTTTTATTTTAACTTGCCACGAATATCCTTAAATTGAAAAGTGGTGCAGGTTGTATATTCTAGGGGGAAATGGGTTGACAAAATAATAACAATAGTAAAAACTGGAGGCATGGGGTCCCACAGATTGCATCTAGACTGAGAGTGCTCCAGGGACCATTCCTACAGGAATTGGAAAATGGAGGCACAGCAAACCCTGATGGGCTCTTTCTGCCTCCTGCTTTGTTCAGATACAATGCCTGTATCCACCAGTGCTTCGAGAGGAGGACAAAAGGAGCTGGGAACATGGTCAATGGGTTGGCCAACAATGCTGAAATTGACGACAGCAGCAACTGCGACGCAACTGTGGTGCTACTTAAGAAAGGTAACCAAGGAGAAACCTGCGTCCAAGGAGGACCACAAGCCCACCTGTCCCCTTTCACAGCCCTACATTGGGTGCCCTGGCTGGTCTGAGAGAGGGGGCTGGGCCAGGGGAGTGAAGGTTCCAGTCTTCCCGCCATCCCTTTGCCACATCCTGGGCAGTCCCATACCTGGTGATGAGCCAACTCAGAAAGCCCCCGGGTAGTGCTTGGGCAAACCGTTGGCTGGGAGTGATGCAGAGACATAAGGACTGCATGGTTGAGGAGAGAACACTGTGGGGTTTCAGGTACCAGTTTTGCCACATCCTGGCTTTGTACCATGAAGCAAGTTAACTTGACCTCTCTGAGCCTCAGTTTTCTCTTCTTTATAATGGGGATAATTTTACCTACTTCATAGAATCACTTTTAGGAGCAAAGAAGATAAGGTACATTAAAGAGTTTAGCATGATATTCCATTCATTGTTATTATTATTACTATATCCAAATTCACTTTCAGATTACATTACCTCAGTTTCTAATCTGCAAAATGGAATAGAAAATTACCTTTTTAAAAAGTAATCATATCATTTTAAAGATTCTTATAAAGCACTTGATATATTAAGGGAAATAATATGGTACTGTGTAATAAATAATATTCTTTTTTAGAGGAATACCAGAAAATGTCACTGAATTTTGACAGAATGTGTTTCATGTGTCATTTGATTTATTTTTAATTTTCCCTTTGAAATGTGCATGTTGATTTCCTCTCAGTCCCATATAGCTGCTTTGCAGCAGGAAAAAAAAATCAAAAAAAGAAATTAGAAAATATATAGGTTAATTTCAAGTACTTCTCTTGCATTAAAATCTCTGGGTAATTATTAGATTTTAACCATCAAATGCTTGATATGTTTTTCTAAACAATTATATCCAAGTTTAACAAAAGCCAAGCATATTTAGTCCCACTCCACATGAGAATTTCATTTTGTTTCTTCTTTTCTGGGTAGTTTCTAACCATGAAAGGAATACTCTCAGGGAACCAAAGAGAGCTACCTAATACTATTCAGTGTTGCCAGAGATCATTTCATGAGTTAGTGGCTTGGAAAACAGGAGCAAGTTCAATGAGAGACTGTAGCCAGGTGCCCATGCTCCATGTGCAAAAATTACTCATTCAGAGAGAGAACTCTTGGGTCTTGGTGAAACTTATTTTTCAGGTCTCCTAGCCGATTTTTACACAAGATTTACACCGATCCCCCTTCTGGACCTCTGGCCTCTGTCATGTGGCCAGCTCACTCCCCACCTCACCCACTTGTCAGCCCTGCTCACAGGCTGGTCTTGGGGGGATGTATGTTTCCCTTGTCAAGTTCTCCACTTGGCACGAAAGTCAGTTCTGTAGCTCGGTATGAATGTTGCTGACATTTGGGTGGCATGAAAGGTTACTGAAGATTGTCGGGGTGGGAAGGGATCTTTTCTATGCCTTAGATCTGAATGGTGGGAAAGAATCCTTTAAGGCAGGAGAAATTCCCTTATGTTAGCACCCATTCTTACCATGCTGGTGAATGATACTTAAATTGTTTCAAGTTATTTTGAAAGGGTAATCAGTGGACCCCGTGGAAAGAAGATTTTAACTCTTCTCCAAATTTTGCCCACTGTAACTCTCCCTGATGGGTGGGTGGGTGGGTGGGTGGATAGATGGATAGATGGGTCAGTGGGTTGGTGGGTAGATGGGTGAAAGGATGGGTGAGTGGGTGAATGGGAGGGAGGTGGGGAGAAGGAGAGAGAATGGGCAAGAGGGAAGGGAAGATTGAATAAATACCTCTTTTCTGCTCTTGATCTCAATGCTATTTTATTTTGTTTTATGCTTTTTCATTTCCCTAGCCAATTTCCACCGCAAAGCATCAGTGATCATGGTGGACGAGCTGCTGTCAGCCTACCCACACCAGCTCTCTTTCTCCGAGGCTGGTCTTCGAATCATGATCACAAGCCACTTTCCGCCCAAGACCCGGCTGTCCATGGCCAGCCGCATGCTAATCAATGAGGTATCTGGGGAAGTCCAGTCCATTTACTGCTGGGTGGGGGTAGGAAATCAGAAGGGAGAAAGTTCCCTGGTTTTAAACTAGAAACTTCTGACTCAAAGTTTAACACAATGATATCCCTCACCCATCTTTGCTGACTGGGCCAGCATTTTGTTTTTCCCTCCACATTTTGAGAGACACAGTTTAGCTCCCAGTTGTGTAGATAAACTCTCCTGTCCCCTCCTCTTCATCTTCAGTTTGGATAAGACCCATGATGTGAACTTAACACAAAAGTAGTTACAAAATGAAGGCTACCTTGGCTTAGAGTAATACAGAGTCTCTGACCTGGATTTTCATGTGCATTGTTTTCTCTAGAGTGGCAGCCTTATTGATACATTAGTCCAAACACATTGGTTTGCACCAGGGGATTCCTGTGATCTGGAGAAGAAAGACCACCACAGTGCACAGGGAATCAGGGACTCTGATAGAAAAACACATCCTAGACATGGGAATTTTCCTCTAAAGGGATTTGCAAGTTCCAGTGAGCCTTGAAAGGTTATTCCTTCCTCCTACAAGGAGGTTGTTTGAGTTGGTTACTACTTGAGAGATCCCTTGAAACATGACCACAGAGTCTTCTGGAAGCCTCTCCTTGCTGGATTCCCGGGAGAGAGCCCAAGAGCTCGTGTTTTGAGTTTAACATGTTTGCAATCCCTATGGCCATGGTAAGAGTGTGCCTTTCTCTTTCCAGAGACAAAGACTAATAAACAGCAGGGCTTATGCCAATGGAGAATCCGAGGTGGCCATCAAAATCCCAATTAAGCACACGGTGGAGAACGGGACAGGGCCCAGCGGTGCCCCAGACAGGGGTGTGAATGGGACCCGGAGGGATGACGTTGTTGCCGAGGCTGGCAACGAGACAGAGAATGAGAACGAGGACAATGAGAATAACGAGAACGACGAGGAGGAAGAGGAGGATGAGGACGATGACGAAGGACCGTACACGCCATTTGATCCCCCCTGTAAGAGGTCCTACATCTGGGCTGGGGTGGGGAGCTATTGAATGGATGCTCTTGGCTTTGATGATCTTTCTGCTATTCACCTCCAAGAAATATCTCTATGTGAACACAAATATATGTATACTGAGCCTTGACAGTGGGCAGGACTCTGTTGCAAAGAGTCCAAATATGAGCAGGATGGTGACATATAATCATTTGTTGAAATTTGCACTCTTTGACCAAGGGTGTAATTTATTGTCATTTTATGGGAAAAGGCCCTCATTTAGTGGAAGAAGGCCCTGTTTCCTCGCGGGTGCTAAGGAGGAAGCATGCATGACCCATGTCGGCATGTCAGCATGTCAGCAGGCAACTTGACGCTTCAAGGGGAGAGTTGACTCACCTCCACCTGTCCCATTACAGTTGGCCAGGGCAGCTGTCCTGGAGGAAGTGTGAAGTGGTCCCAGTTTTCCTGTCTTCTTCTCACTCCCTGCCCCTTAACCCTGTTCAGTTCCCTGCTGTCTCCTGATCTGCCATGTCTAGCAAGTAGAAAGAATTACTGGGCTTGGTCCACCTCTTCCACTACTAGATGGGGTGGGGTGGGCAAGGTGAGGCATGGCCAAGTGCCTCATGGGAGGCAGCAGTCAGGAGAGAAGGAAACTACACTGCTGTTGGTGTCCTGGAAGTTTCCACAAGTCATTGCCCCCTCCCTTTACAAGGTGCTGGGGAGGTTGCAGTTGGCCAGCCCCCTGTCTCCCCTGGCAGGGAAGAGTGAACTCACCCAGTGCTCATTCACTGTCAAGTGGGTGAGACTTGATTAACTTGGGCCACCTCTGAACAGAAAAGAGAACGCTCTGAAGATGGATGGCTTAATCCGTATGAAAGACCATCCAACAGTGGGACTTAAGTAGGGAGCATCAGAGTTCTGTTTTATTTTTGTATCCAAGGTCTTTCTTGCTCTGAAGGCCCCTGTATGTTTGGATGACAGCAAGTCAAACTCAGACCCTAGAATGGCTAATCCCTTAGGGTCATAAGATCTCCTCACCCTCAGTCAAGCACTTGCCAGAACTAATTAGAAAATATCCGGATTCCTATACCCCAAACTTCTGAACCTCCCCAGGTAAAGTTCAGTCATTACTTGTTAGTAGGATATCTTCATAGCAGAAATATATGCTGTCTTGTGGTGGGTTGACTTGTGTACCCCAAGTTGGACATGTTCTTGGTCTTGGTCTGCATTCTGGTAGGTGGGGACCCGTTGTCAGTAAGATCTCTTCAAGATGTTACTTCAGTTAAGGTGTGGCCCACCTGAATCAGGTTGGGCTTTAATCTGGATTACTGGAGTCCTTTATAAGCAAAGGGAAAGTCAGACAGAAAGAGAAGCCATGAGGAGCAGCCAGAAGCGGGACATCAAAAGAAACCAGAGAGAAAAGAGATGGTGCTGCCATGTGCATCGTCATGTGACAGAAGAGCCAAGAATCAAAGATCACCAACCCTGAACGCCACAGTCTGGGAAGAAAGCAGTGCTTTGCTTACGTCTCAGTTTTGGACTTCTTCTAGCCTCGAAACTGTGAGCCAATAAATTCCTGTTGTTAAGCAAACCCACTGTATGGTATTTGTTTTAACTGGGAAACAAAAACAGTTTTGGGTACCAGAAAGTGAGGTGCTGCTGTGACAAATACCTAAAAATATAGAAAAAGGTTTGGAATTGGCTAATGGGTAGGGGCTGAAAGAATTGTGAGGTCCTTGTTAGAAAAGGCCTAGATGGCTTTGAAGAGACTATTGGTAGAAATATGGATGTTAAAGTGCTTCCGCTGAGGCCTTAGAGGGAAATGATGAATGTGTTATTGGAATTTGGAAGAAAGACAGTCCTTGCTATAAAGTGGCAGAGAACTTGGCAGAACTGTGTTTTGATGTTGGCTTAGAAGTGGAACTTGTAAGCAATGAACTTGGATATTGAGCTGAGATTTCCAAGTTAAAGGCAGAAGGTGCCCCCTGGTTTCTCCTTGCAGCTTATAGTAAAATGCAAGAGGGAAGGGATAAGCTGAGAACTGAATTCTTGCACAAAGAAACCAGAAATTGATGGTTTGGCAAATTCTGACTTATCCAGATAATGTGCTCTGAGACGAGTGCCAGAAGCGGCTCTACCAGGAACCTCCCTGAGCTTCCAGAAAACGAGTCCCAGGAGAATAGGGCTCCATGTGAGGGTTTAACTGAACATGGATCTACTCAGCCATTTCAGTGGAAGTCAGGATTGGAAATTCAGTTATCCAGGAAGGATCCATGGGATGTTCTACTGTCTGATGGCTTGGACCCACTTGAACTGCATGCAAAGCAAACAAGGTTTTCATAAAATTTGTATGCACAGAACCACTGCAAGCCTGGCCTAAAAGGAAGAGAATTGAAGGAAGAGTGGCTTCAAGGGCAGAACCATGGAAACAAAGGTCTAAACCAAAAAGATCTCCTCGCGTCAGTGGAGCTGCCCACCCAGCCCACCCACATGTATGCAAAGGGCCAGTCTGCCCCTGTGCTTGGAGAAGGAAGGCCATCTGCCCTTGTGCTTGAAAGGAGCAGGCCATGCACCCTATAGTTCAGGGGCGTGCCACCACCCGATGCTCAGAGATGGAGGAATCTACACCCCAGTGTTTGGGGAGAGCTTGATGACTGTGCAAGTGCTTGGAAGGGGTGGAGCTGCTGCATAGTCCAGCCGGAGGACAAAACATCCATCCAGATATGACTCTCAGACCTTGGCATCTAATGGAGTTTGCCCTGCTGGGTTTTGGACTTGTTTGGGATCTGTGACCCCTATTTTTCTTCCAATTTCTCCCTTCTGGAATGGGAATGTTTATCCTATGCCTGTCCCACCATTATATATCGGAAGCAGGTAACTTATTTTCTAGGTTTCACATGTCCACAGAGAGGAATTTTGCCCCAGGATGAACCCACCCATAACTGATTTTGATGAGACTTTGTACTTAGCATTGTTTCTGAAATAACTTAAGACTTTGGGGATGTTGTGATGGAATTAGTGTATTTTGCATGTGGGAAGAACCTATCTTTTGGGGTCCAGAGGATGGACCATGGTAGATTGAATTGTGCACCCCAGTTTGGATATGTTCTTGGCCCACATTCTGGTGGGGGTAGACCTGTTGTAAATAGGATCTCTTCAAGATGTTACTTCCATTAAAGTGTGGCCCACCTGCATCAGGTTGGGCTTTAATTCAGATTACCAGAGTGAAGCTCAGATAGAGAAAGAGAAGCTATGGGGAGCAGCCAGAAACTGGAAGACAACAGAACTAGGAAGAGAAGGGAGACAACATCACCACCTGCATTGCCACGTGACAGAAAAGCCACACCAAGGCACACTGGCAGCCAGCCCCAGAACCCCCAGTCTTCAGGGAGAAAGCATCATTTTGTTGATACCTTGATTTTGGGCATCTCCTAGACTCCACACCGTGAGCCAGTAAATCCCCACTTTGAAACCAACCCTTTTATGGTATTTGTTTTAGTAGCTGGGAAACTAAAGCATACCTGTTTTTCTCTTTTGCCACCCTTGGATGAATTTCATGGTCAGTTTCCTCCCTATCAATCAGGACAAAAAACATTTGAAGGTTAAATGATAAGACTCTCCATTCCTCCTTTGCAAACCCCTCGTCTTAGTTTCCCTTTGCTGTGTGACAAATCGCCACAGACCAGCAGCGTAAAACCACTCCCATTTATTGGCTTACAGTGCTGTGGTGCAGAAGTCCCTGAGAAATGGCATGGCTGGATCTTCAGAGTCCCACAAGGCCGAAATCAAGGTGTGGCAGAGCTGCGTTCTTTCCTGGTGGCCTTGGGGAAGATCTCATTTCCCACCTCATTCAGGTTGTGAGCAGGATGCAGTTCCCTATGGTTGTAGGACTGAGATTTCCATTTTCCTGCTGGCTGTCAGCCAGGGGCTACTCACTGACCCAAGAGTCCAGCTCCGTTCCTTGCCACATGGCCCCTCCATCCTCAAGCTAGCAATGGTTGTCGAGTCCTGCTCACACTTCTCTGGCTTCACCTTCTGCTGTCTTTCCCTGACTTCCTTGTCTGCCTCTGAGGGCTCCTGTGATTCGATCAGGCCTACCTGGATAAGCAAACTGTATGAAGCTCAACTGCGCCATGTAACATCACACTATCACAGGAGCGACAGCTCATCATACACACAGGTCCCAAGAATTCAGGCGTGGAATCTCAGGGGGCTGCATCTACAATTCCATCCACCAGAACTCTTGTTTTTGGAGTCCATCATTGGCAGCCCATAACTAAACTCCAGGAATGCTTATTTTGTTCAAGTCCTGCACTGAAGATAAAGACATGCTTTGGCCAGTTGAAGACGTCTAAGCTGCTGAATGCTGTGTTAGCATCACGGGAGCCTGGAATCCCCAAGTGCATTCCTTTAGATCGGACGATTAGAACATGTGATGAGATCTGGCTGCCGTACTTAGTGTGGCAAAGTGCCCCCTTTGGTTTACTTGTTCCGTATTTCTCTCCTGGATGAGATGAATCCCAGATATAACTGTGGGTTTTCAAGGAATCTGGGGAAAGCCTGCTCTCCTCCCTCTGTGTCTGTGATTAGGTTGCTTGATGAAGCACTTCTTAGCTCCTCTGGACATTAAGAACTGTGGATACAGGTCTCCCCCGCCTCTGCCTAAGCCTGCAGCAGGGATGTAGGAACCCACAGTGGGCACCAGACCGAAGAGGGGAAATGAGGCTGTGTGTGCTCTTGCCACCACTTGGGCTTTTTCCTTCATTCCCAGGCCCTTCCAAGATCAGAGGTGGAATCCCAAGTTCTTCTACACCAGCTGGATGTGCCTGATAAAATACAGGCACTGACTCAGCAGGTGTGGATGCAGCCTGAGGTTCTGATAAGCCCCAAGTGACCCCGTTGCTGCTGGTTCCTAGGCCGCACTTGGTGTAGGAGGGGCTGGAGAACTAGGCTCAGGCCGGGAAACTTCCCAGCCCTTCTGAGACTTTGGGGAGCCTAATTCAGAGCCAGGTTCTGCCTCTGAAATAGAGAATGGGCTTGTGGAACAATGACCCGTTCTTCCCCTCCACCAGCTGCTAGGATACCCCACATCTGGACTCCAGTACTTCCACTCCAAAGCAAGGAGGCCCCGTCCTCAGCCAGACCCCCTGCCTCGGCAGGCTGGCTGCGTTTCAGTGGTGGGCAGGCCGGGCCAGCCCCTCAGATGAGTAGAGAGCGCTCGGGAAGGGGGATTCTGTCCCAGGGGCCCTCTTTGGGTTCCTTTGACTTAAAAAAGGTTAGCCCAACGGTGTGGACCTTTTTCCCTCTCGTGGTGATCCAACTGCAGGGCTTTCTTCTCTGCAGGACTTGACTATCATAGGTGTAATTAGCAAACAAATAATTGTGTGGGCATATATGAATATAGGTATATATGTATGTGTGTGTGCATGCATATACATGTCATGTGCATACATGTGTGTCCATGTGTAGGTGTGTATGTATGTGCATGTGTACAGTGTTCACGTGTATGATTGGTACAGTATGTACTTGTGACATGTTTGTGTCTGTTGTGTACATATAACAGGTTGTATACATATATAATATGCATAGCTTTAAGGAACCTGGGTTTATATCTGCATATATATATATAGGTTCTATACATATATTTGTGTTTGTATATACATTGTATATACCTGTGCATAGTATATGCATATACAGACATACGTATAAATGTACATATATATTCCTCTCTCTCAAGTGAAGAAAGCCTCACTCTGCTGACTGGCAGAAAGAGGAACATTTACATGTGTATATGTATATAGGTAAACACACTTCATAGAAAAAAGCCTGGAAGGAAATACACTAAATATGACTGTGGTTTTCCTAGGTGGGATTATATTTTATTTTTTAATATGTTCCATTTTTAAATAATATATGTTTTTACTGCCTTTATAATCAGAATAAATAAATATATATACTTTTAGCTCTCAGTCTGAACTACTGTGCAATGAATTTTTCTCTCCCCAGTAGAAGGAAGCTTTCTAGAAGGCTTAATAAGGAATCTAATTTAGATACAAGTCCTTTTGCTTTTTAAAGCCAAGTCATACTCAGTGGGATGCTTTAAAGCCCTAAGCCCTCAGCTCACATCCCTTGCTTCCCCTCTAAGCTGCTGGCTGACGTACATGAAATCCCATAATCTCCATGTGTACGGTCCACGAGGACCGGGGATTTTGTCTTTTCGGTTTGCCATATCCCCATCACCTGGAGCAGGGTCTGGCACAGAGGGGCAGAGGGGATGTTCCATAAATGTTTATTAAATGAGTGAATAAACTTAACCCCAGTGGAGCTCTGTTTGGACCATGCGGTAATGAAACAAAAGACAGAAAAATGTTCCGAAGTGTTGCTGGATCAGAGTGGAGAGGGAATCATTTTTGCCCTATATTCAGAAATGAAAATTAAGGCTAGCTAAAATGTGGAGATTCTTATTTGATTGTTCCTGCTCCTCAGAAGTCATTTAGAAAGCACTTCTGTATCACATGGTTTGCTCAAGGAGTTATATTACATTTAAAGGTATATTTCAGATAATGCTTATTGAATTTCTACTTTTAAGGTTGTTGTTACAACGAAGTTATACATTAAAGAAAGCTTCTGTATCACTTTTAAAAACAAAGAAAACTGTGTTTTCTAGGTATGCCCTCCTAGTACCAAATCAGAATTTTTCAAACAGCTGAGAAAAAGACTCCAAAGCTTTGTTGACACTAAATTGTACTGCTTGCCACATTATCTAACCACGATTGTTTTCCAAGTTCTTGCAATCATAAGTTATGACTTCATTTTTCTTCTCTCCCTTATTTTCTGAAGAATGAAGCAGAGCCAAATTGAAGCCAGCTTCTCTTGTATTCCTGTTTCTTGATCACTTTCGATTATTGCCTCTTTCTCCCTGGGAAGGAAGTAGCCTCGGGAACCACCCATGAGGGGGTCCCAAAAGCCCCAGGTGGATACAAGCCTTGTCTCCACGTTGCAGGATTTAGGGACTGGCAGAATCCCAGGCTGCCTTTGGGATCCCAAGATCCAGCCATATTCTGGATTCTGTAGCCTTGGAAAGCCCTCCACAAAACAACTCCCAGACAGCTTTCCTGCTTTTTAATCCAGCCAAACACAGTCTTGATGTTCTGTTCTCATCATTTACTTGGCCATCTCCAAGTCTTAAATCTAAAACAGTGTGTAGCAGCCAATAGGAAAAGACTTCTCATTTTTTTAATCATTTTTTTTCTTTTTGCTTTGTTCTACACTTGTAAATGGGATCCCTCAGATTCTCAAAAACAAATAACTTTCTTTGGTCTATCTAATTAGGTTGTTCACAGTTAATATTTCTGCTCTTACTGTTATTAAAATTTACTGAGCACATGCTATATACTATATGCCTTGCGCTGTTTGAGGTGTTCAAAACAGAGTGGTGAATGAGCTAGAGAAAACCTTTTTTCTTGCACAGCTTATGTTCTAGTTGGAGGGAGATTGAAAGTAAACAAGGAAACAAATAAATCTGGCAGTTTGAGACAGGAAAAATGTACCATGGAAGCAAATAAGAGCAGGTGATTGAAGAGTAAGGAGTGAGGTGGGTGGGGTCTGATTTAAGTCGGGAGATCTGCATGACAGACACACCCGCGACCCAGGCGGAGGGAGTGACATGACCAAGTTCCTGAGGCTTGGTGTGTCTGAGTACAGCCGCAGACCAAAGCGGCGGGAGAGTATGACGGGGAGAGTGGTGGGGTTTAAAGCTTTTAAAATAGCGAGTAACATTACCCAGTTGGCTTTTTGAGAATATCCCTCTGGCTATGGGTGGCGAGTAGGTGGAGGTGAACCAAGTGTGCAAACAGGGGGTCTCTGTAGGAAGCCATGTCCTCAGCTGGATCACAGACGGGGCAGCCTGGCAGGGCTCAGGCTGTGGGGACGGTGAGATGCCGATGGACTGGGGCAGCACTTGGCATATCACCAGGGGTGGAGGTGGAGGGGGCAAAAGGAAGGGACGAATCGCGCATGATTCCAGGGTCATTTTACTCAAGGAATTGCCAGACTCTGTCCTGTATCATTTCATTTACTTCTCCCAGCAGTTTTACTGTTGCCATAGTTTACAGATGAGGAAACTGAGGCCTGGGGAATTTACTAAACTCAGTCCCTCAACTCATAAGCCACAGAGTGGAAACTGGACCCCCACTCTGCCCAGGGAGAGAGCCCCCTTCTCACCTTCTCGGTTACTCTGCCCTGGTCATCCCAGGGAGCTAGAAAGCCAAGAGTTGCTAGAAATGATTTTATGCAACTTTTCTAATACAACTTTAAGAAACTATTTGGAGACCGGCTACTATTAGAAATACATCGTAGTACTGGATACTGGTACAAAAATGTATGGAATGAATTTTATAAACATTTTATTACTCTGGTGGGAATATAAAATGATACACCCATTTTGGAAAACTGTTTGGCAGTTTCTTGCAAAGCTAGATAGACACCCACCCTGTGACCCAACAATTCCACACACACCCCCATCCTGTTTTTACCCAAGAGAAACAAAAACACGCCTATAAAAATGACTTGTATGGGAATGTTCACTGCTGCTTTAGTTGGAAGATCCTAAGACAGGCCACCACCCAAATGCCCCTGCACGAGAGAATGGAGGAACAAATCGTGGTATAGACACACAATGGAATGCTACATGGCTGCAAAGGGGATGGATCACTGAATCTCAAAAAGGCATTATGTCAAATAAAAGAAAGTTGACGCCAAAAAAGGCATGCTATGTGATTTCATTCATTTGCAGTTTGAGAATAGGAAGAATGAATATATGGTGATGGGGTGGGGAGTTGACTGCAACGAACCACAAGGGAACTTTCTGGGGTCCAGAGATGTTCTGCGTCTTGAATGAGGTGGGCTGTACATATGTGTGTACCTATTTCTTTCTAGAGGTGAGTTAGCATTTACACAGAACATTAAAAACCACCTTAAGAGAACTGATATGTCAAATCTTAATGCAACTTTAAGAAACTATTTGGAGACCGGCTACTATTAGAAATACATCGTGGTACTGGATACTGGTACAATCGGGTTATAAATGTGGGTAGATGATGCGAAGGGCTAGTGGAGCAGAGAAGTGAAGGTGGATGATACTTTTTTGCCTTTTTTTTTCCAGCTGGCAAATTGGAAATAGCAAAATGGACGTTCACCTGGCCACTGAGTTTCGTCTTGTACTTCACTGTACCCAACTGCAACAAGCCCCGCTGGGAGAAATGGTTCATGGTGACGTTTGCTTCCTCCACGTTGTGGATTGCTGCCTTCTCCTACGTGATGGTGTGGATGGTGAGTGTAGCTGGGATCCTGTGACATTGCCAGATCTTTTTAGAGAGAAAAATGTACTCAACTAGAGAGGAATAGGAATTGGGGTTTCAGTCCCGTAACTGTATTAGTCAGCTATTGCTGCAATAAGCTGTGTAACAAACCACCCCTAAACAGAGTGGCTTAGAATCAGAAGCATTATTATCCTGCTCATGGGTCTACAGCCCTGCTACGAGCTGCAGGACAATGAAGATTGCTTCAGGGAGGAGGTTAGGTTCAGATCCGCTCATTTTCCTTGAACCAGTGGCTATGGTGGAATGATCTTCTCACGTTGCATCCCTGGAATGCAAGAGGCAAGTGGAAACTCAGGGTGTCTCACATTGTCACTTCTACCCATTGGCCACGCCCAACATCAATAGAGTCGGGGGGTTGTCTCCTCCTTTGGCAGAGAACAGTGTGGTCACAGGGCAAAGGGCAGAAGGAAAGGCACAAAGAACTGAGGAATGATGATCCGAGCTATTACAATCACTCCCCTAGCTGAGACTCAGTTTCCTCAACCCAAAATGAGGTTGTTAGACTCAGTGACCATTCAGTAGTCCCTTCTGAGGCTGAAATAATGATTCAGTGATTGGCACTGGTGGCAGGGCCATGGCTTAAAAGCAATTTTAGGGAATCCAGCCATCCAGAATGCATTGTCCATTTATATTAGGGAGCAAAGCAAAGTCAGTAGAATTGAAATTGGGCAGAAATTTAAAGCTGTGACAAAATTATGCAAGTCCACATTAATGTTGCTTGAGTGTTGGACAGAAATGTAATATAAATTCTGGAGAATTAAACTCATGAGCTAAAAAAGATTTTAATGAGATTATTTTGTGGGGGATGATTTGTAACTGTGACGCTAATTGCTGATAATTATCACTTGCCCTGATCACATTGTTTAAAACCCAAACCTTTTCATCAGAGGTTTCTCCCTTTTTGTTTGACATGTTTATTGAGCGCCCTCTCTGTTCCAGGTTTGGGGAACAGTGTCGCTGTCCCTGACCTCAAGATGCTCTGTGGTTTTCTGTGAAGTCCATAAGCAAACACACTAATTTGAGTTTCACCCTTTTCTATTTTCCTCCTTCTCCTCTGGTGGAAGGACAAAGTCCTGAGAAATGGCCAGGAGGAAGGGAGAAGGCAAGGAGAAACAAGAGTCCTGGCACTAGCCACCTGGAGAATCAGTTCCCCAAAATGCCAGGACCGTCTGGAATCCTGACAGCTCCCACGCGGCTCCTTTCCAGGCCCAGCCCGGCTGAGCCAAACCGGACTCCTACAGGGTCCGAGCTGCAGGTTGGAAAGAGAAAAGAAGTTTGGGTCAGTGGAGAAATGGACCCGAGTCCAAACACGTGTAGTTCCATTTCACAAAAGGGAAAGCTTCCTCTGAGCAACAAAATAGAAATATCATGTATTTGTATCTCGCATCTGCTTCCCTGGAGACTGGAAGCCAGAAAGCCCTGAGCCACAAGTTAAATTCAGTGCCTCAGAGAAATGAGGTGCTTTCTGTGGTTTGAATGGGGGCAGGAATGGCTTCTCGGTGGATTTTGACAGACGTCCCCCAAACCTCTGGAGTGGGAAGGGGAGGCACAGTGGTGGCCATAGGAGTGAAGTCAGAATTTCACACTTAGGTGCCTCTTCCAGTACCTGGCCCAGGAGGAACAGAGAGAAGACGATGCCACTGGCAGCCTGTGGCCTGTTTTCTTGTAGTTTTGTGGAAAGCAAGCGAGATCAGGTGGCAGCCTAAAATGACCCAATGGTTTCGGCTCCTGCAAGTTCTCTCCTTACGCCAATGCACAAGGAGTCTGTGTCTGTCCACCTGTTTACTTTTGCCACTGGCCTCTCCATCGTGGTGCCTAGCCATCGGCTCTCCTCTGAGTTTCCCCATCTGGAAATAAGAGGCAAAAATGGGGTCTGTTTACATTATGGGGGAAACATCTTCAGGTCTTATGTGTTTCCACTCTCTGGCTCAAGCCCCTCCTGTTTTAAAAGTGGTCTGTCCGTGAGGGTTAGTGTGGGTGCTGCTTTGGAATCCCCCCTCAGCCATTTACTGGCAGCCAGTGACCTGGGCAGATGCTTCCTTAGGCCTCAGGGTTTTTTTTTTTTCCATCTGAAATAAAAATGGAGATGACAGTAGCTCTTCCTCCAATGGATAGGCTTGTTGTGAGAATTAAATAAGGTAAAATCCCTGGAAAGCATTTAGCACAAGTCTAAGTACTAAATAAACATGAGCTATTACAGGGAAGAAGATGATGTTGACAAGGAGACTGACAGGGACATTGTTACTGAGCTTTAAGGAACAGAGAAGAGAGAGAGAGCACACGCTGATTATGGCTTCTTTGGCTAGGAAAGACCGAGTGGTGTAAAATCCAGCCCCTTTCCAGTTCTGGTAAATTCCCATTGGGCATCTCCTAACACAGACGCTCAACTTCCAAGCAACAGCCTAGCAGCCATCCCTTCTGGGTGTCCCAGGACCATTCTGAGTTCAAATATTCTGTCCCAAGATTCCCTTTTCCCAGAAACTCTATTTCCCTGCTCTCAACCTGCCTCCCTCACCTGACAGGAACACATACAGCACCCCAGTCTCTTATTGGAAAACATGAGCTCTGCAGCTGCCCAGTTCCACGAGCCGCAGCCTGTCTAGAGCCCACATGACGTTCTTCGTCATCTGCATTAATGGAGACCAGAGACGTTGCCCTCCAAAGACAGCCCCACTTGTAGCCCTTTGTGTTTCTGGTCAGAAGGAGTCAGTGGGCAGGTGGGGCTCGAGGTGGACCCCGGCTGACAGCTCCTGTTCTCCTCCCCCAGGTCACCATCATCGGTTACACTCTGGGGATCCCCGACGTCATCATGGGCATCACCTTCCTGGCTGCCGGAACCAGCGTGCCCGATTGCATGGCCAGCCTCATCGTGGCCAGACAAGGTGGGCCCCTGGCAGGTGGGGGTCGGGGAGACAGGGATGGCTCCCCACCAGGGGTGAGTCATGGGCACCAAATCCTGGCTTGGAAGGGGCGGTGGAGGACTTCCAGGGATCAGAAGGCCTGGGAACCAAGCCAGAAGGTTCTCCCCTAAGGGAAGGGGGAGGCATTTTCCAGGTGGCAGTCCTCTCGCCCCTCTGCAGGTTGTATTACTATCCTTCTATTACTAAAAATAGGAGCGCCAGGCTTTCCTGAGTGCCACACAGTGAGAAGAACATTTTAGGTGCTTTATTTCATTTAATTTGAACACCTCCTCCATGAGGTGAGGGCACCTCGTTTTATGGGCGAGGAAACTGAGGCTGAGAGGTTAACCCTCTGCCGCACCCCTGGGAGTGGTGGCTCCTTCCCTCCTTCAGCACCACATCCCAGATGGGCTCCCTCAGAGGGTCATCTCCCTCCCCAGCATCCCCTCTAATTTATATGCCTTGTGTGTTTTAAATAAACGTAACGCGGACCTATAAAACCAAGCACGATGTTCACAAGAAGTCCTCATGAAATTCTGCAGTCCTATTTTTTTTTTTTAAATACTGCTCAATTGTTTAGTGGAGGCACTGAATCCAACGTTGAGCAGGTGGAAGATGATCCTAAAATATCTGGGCTGCTAAGCGGGTGAGCCGCTTTATAGAACCATTGAGTTTGTTCCTTTCTATTGGGAGCCTGCAGTATTGGGGGAACCATTCTTGGCTTTTGGAATCACCTCCATTTGATCACTGATCGTATTTGAAGTGAAGGTCAACAGCTCAATGGAGTCTGTATCTCCACATTTTACAAAGGGTGGAGTTGGGCAGCGATGGCCCAGGGACCAAACGCATGAACTGGCAACACTGTCAGGACCGAGGCTGGGGAGAGCTTGGTGTGGGGCCACAGTGGTCCTTGGGGTCAGCTCCGTGACCCGAGTGCCCTCGTGTCCTTGCAGGGATGGGGGACATGGCCGTGTCCAACTCCATCGGGAGCAATGTCTTTGACATCCTCATCGGCCTGGGGCTCCCCTGGGCTCTGCAGACACTGGCTGTGGATTACGGATCCTATGTAAGTAGTTTCCTCCGTGACTTCTTTTAAATCCACAACTAGGCAGAATCTGTTTTTAATTGGCTTGGCCACCGCAACAAGGATCTCGAGGTAAGGGGCAAATGGAAATACTAATATTGAGAGAGAAAGAAATCTCCTCATCAAAGTCCTTTCAAAGTCAGGCTTTTTTTATTTTAATACATATCATGATATATTATGCTTCTTTTGTTCCTGTTCTATCATTTAAAAATGTAAAAGCCATTCTTAGCTCACCAGCTATACAAAATCAGGTGGTGGACCAGATTCGGCCAGGCAACATGGTGTGCTAACCCCACTCTAGGGTTTGTTTTGCATGCACAGCAGTTTCATTCACTAAGGAAATGGCACATGGAATGATCAGCTTTCAAAATACAAGGTGCCCTCAGTTGGGGATTCAATCATGGCCTCACAGAAGACATGTTCAAGTCTTAATCTGCATTCTTGTGGGTGTGAACCCATTTGTAAATAGGACCTTTGAGGGCGCTATTATTAGTGAAGGTGTGGCCAAACTAATGAAGCTGGGAATTAACCCAATAGGGCTGAAGTCTGTACAAGCAAAGGAAATTGGTCATAGACATAGAAGGCAGAGGTCAGCAGAAATCAGAAGCGCAGACACGAGGAGAGAAAGATTGCATGACAGCAGATTGCCGGAACACTACGGATTCCAGGAGAAAGCAAGCCCTGCCGATATGTTGCTTTTGGGCTTCCAGCCTCCAAAACCATAAGGCGATAAGTTCCTGTTATTTCAGCCAAACCATTGTGTGGTATTTGTCATAGCAGCCCTGGAAAACTAAAATACCCTCTCTGCCAGGGATCCAGCCACAGAGCCAGAACCTCCATTCGTGGCCTCGGGGCTCTGTCTCAAGGCTCAGCCTGGTAAGTCTTCAGGTGGATGATACACATGGTCCAGGTTGACAGTGACGCTCTTTCCTAACTCGCCAAAATGTTTCCTCCTCTCCAAGTGGAAGCTTCTGTCCCAGGCACTGTCCAGAGACTGAGGAAGAAACTGCAGCTAGAGATTTCTTTCTGCATCAGGAAGAAAGCTGTATTGGGCCTCTGGAGTTTTTCCACCCAACCCAGCTCTGGGTGTGTCCGTAAATATGATCCTGGACATTCATTTAGTCCATCTTACAAGGTGTTGTAAGTAACTACGTAGTCTTCAGAAAGTATTACTGCTCATTTTATCTATTGATGGCCGTCTTCAGAGTTGCTTGGTTAATGGGCATTTCAGCGAGGGAAGGTGTGTCCTGCTGGTTGTATCAGAATTGAAATCAGTACAGAAAGGCCACATGTTTTTGATTCCTGTGAAGTTCCCTGTTGGCTGGAAGATTTCCCCAAAGAGTGAAGATGAGCCAAAGGAGATGGAAGGAAGCAGAGTGTGTTCTCAGCAGTGGAGGCCTCTTCTCTGCTGTTCATGAAGTCAGGTGATGACATGCTGGAAGGAGGGCCAAGTTACATTGGGGGTTTGGGGAAGCTGCTGTCAGGAGGTGACTTGGAGCTGGACTCTGCAGCCATGGAGAAATGCGGCAGGAGGGAGCACAGTCATTCCAGGCAAGAGGAAAAGCCAGTGCAAAGGCCCTGAGGCCAGAATGCATTTGGCATGTGGGAGAGAGAAAGGAGTGCGGTGTAAATAGAGCAGAGTGAATGAAGAACAGGGAGTATCGTTTGAGATGCAGTTGGGGTGGTAGACAGGGGCCAGATCGTGTGAGGGCTCATTTGACAATTAATGAGAATAACGATATTCCTTATATTTTAATTCATCCTAACTTCATTCTTGAGTTTCAGGGACAGCTTCGTGGCACCCTCTTGTTCTGACCTTAGGAAGCTCCATGAGGTGGACACTAAGTCTTATGCACACCTGCCTTCCTTGTGGTACACACGTGTGTATGTGTGAGTGTGTGTATATATACACATATATGTACTCAAGCCACGATAAATGCACTGAGTTTACTTTAACCATGATGACTCTTCCCTTGCATTTCCATCCATTTTTCTCCAACTCGCCTTTTGCAACTTAGAGGGAAAGTTCAGGTCCGGACTGAGACACAAGGGCACTGGGTGGGCTAAGACTTCAATGCACCTTCAAACAAATCCATTTTTAAAATGTGGTTCACTGTTATTTTCAGGGAGAGACATGCTGCAGGAGGAGGGGTAGAGAAGGGAGATTACTGGCTCCTTATTCAGCCTTCCTTTGGTACATCAAGCAATGCAACTGTGGCCCCAAATCTGCATGGCCCCCTCCAAACAAAAGCCCTGCATTAATGCCACCTCACTGCCCTAGGAAATATTTAGTGACCCTCTGTTGTTACTTGATCATACTATGTCTTGGGTGTCTCATCCCTCCCAGCAAGTACTCTAATTTAAATGTGAGTTTCAGTCACTCATTTCATTTCCTGATTCATCCTTAGACTCCGTGTTCATTGACATTCCAGACCCAGCCTGGCTTCCTTGCCCCTGAATCCAGCTCAGAGCCCTGGGTCTGGATCTGTTGAGGACGTCACCATTCCCCCTGGTTTATTCTTCGGTTTGTTTCACTTTCCTACTTACCTCTTCTCAAAGTCATGGAGACGTGAAATTCAGACCTATCTGCATTTCAACAACTATTTGTCACCTCTGGTGAGGACTGGAGGATGGTGGCTAAAAAGCAGGCAGCAAAAAGAAGAAAAGAAACTGAGCAGTAAACAACCTGGAAAACGAATCCCTGGATCATTAAGAATTTTCCATGTTGACTTGCTCCAGTGAAGAATGGACAGGCAGGAACAGAGAGTGAGAATCTTCTCAATATCCCTGAAATCCATTATGTTTGTTTTTTCCTTACTGATATTACAGGGTGCAGTCATGGAGGGAGAAATCCAAAATTTTCAAAACTAGAACTCAGAGCTCATCTTGAAAGTAAACTAATCTTCCCAACTGAGCATGGTTATCAGCCCTGGAATTCCAACTGTATTAGGCACATTGTCCACCATAAATAACCCCCATAGGGATCTGCCTTCTGGTCTCTTCCTTCTAATGTTCTCCAAGCACTCTTGTCTGAAAAGAACATTAGACATTATTCTCATATCAGTAACACCCACAGCCATGAAAACATACCCTTTTCAGGTCCAAAGTCTAGAGACAAGGTGACTTTGTGAAGACAAAATTTCTGACCATATTAGAAATTTGGCGCAAATTCACATTTCTCATCTCAAGAGGACATAATTGGATCACTTTGATCCTTCTGCTAGAATTGTACAAGAAGCACTCGACTCTAGTCCTGGGGTTGAAGGTTGCCTTTATCCTTGAACTGAAGGGAAAGTGTAGAAGTGACAGGTTGCTTCTTGGTTTATGATCAGCCTCTGTGACATGCAGGAGTATGTTCTTGGGGGAGACTTTTGATTGGGAAGACTCTAGAGAAAGGTGGGTCAAGTTGCATTTTCACCCAGATGCCACCGTCTGTTTCTGTAACCAATGCCAGAGAGATCTTCATTATATTCCAGGGATACAAATGCCCAATGTAGGCCTCTCTTTTAAAAGCAGAAATTCAATAATTTGGTCTACAAACAGTTCATGAATTCCAGGGAAATCTAGGAGATTTCATTTTATATATGGTGTGAGGTAGGGGGTCCAACGTCATTCTTTTGCATGTAGATTTCCTGTTGACTCAGCACTATTTGTTGCAAAGAAGATTCCATTGTGGACTTTAAAGATTCAAAGGAAAAAATTCTGGTTTTTCAGTAATACAACTTAGAAACCATTAAGAAGCCACAACTGTATTTCTGTTAAAGTTGTGTATTCTAGAGCTTTGTATTTCATAAGTAGTGATTTTCTTCACTCTCAGGAAGCATTTTCATGCTAATTAAAGTCAAAACTGAAATGTAAATGAGCAAGAAGCAGGGACAGGCCAACTGGGTCGGCCAAATCTTTAAGTGACAGAAATGGAACCACCCAGGACCTAGTAGCATTCTTTGAAATGCTACTTACTTATTTTACTGGGATAGCTTGTTGTCTTTGGTTGAAGGGGCCTTCAGCCAGGGAAGAAACCCCATGAGCAGAAGAAAACCCCAAGTCCTGCCCACTTGCCTAACTCCTTTAACCCTTCCAGGCACTTCCCGGATACTGCACAGAATCTCTTCTCCCTGCGTCCCTGCTGACTCGTTCTCTTTCCTACACCGTCTCACAGTATTTCCCACACATCACATCTATCTGCTCCTTCCCAAGTTTCAAGCCTTGTCCACCTCATCTTTGCCATCCACACTGTACCCATTGCCATTCTTATACATAGTGGACATGTTTTATTTGTATACATAAAAATTACGTTTTATTTCCTCAATTGTAGGAGCAAGCCATCCCTCATATGTCAGTAGCACCTGAGGTTGTGGCCATATTTCAGCCCAGTGAAATAATTTATGTTCATGATGGTGATGCGGAGTCATCAAAAAAAGTTAAATTATATCCCATATATACAATGAGCATCAAGTTTACAATACATTTCAGAATCAGATATTTTCATCAAAAGCAGTTGAGGTGCTAGCATGTAAAGAAGGAAATTTCTGGAAAACTTTGCTGGTACAGACAACCTCTTTGCCTAGTAGTTGTAGACCAAAACAGCAACACAGAATTGGCCTGGCCCAGCTGTGCCTTTCTGTTTCCCTGGAAGGTCGGGGGTCCCACAAAATGGCCATCGGGAAGCAGATTCCCTCACAGAGGGAGTGACAGCAGTCCCCACGAGGGGCTCCTGCTGTCCCCTTCTCCAGCTCATCCTTCAGGTATCAGCTTAGATGTCACAGCAGGCCTGAGTCAGGTGGCACACTTGTGTTTTTTAGCAGCTCCTGTCAAAGCGCTTAACTTTGCCCTTCGGTCTGTGTCTCTCCTTAGAGAGGTGATCTCCCTGAGGGCAGGGACTGTGCTGTCTCATTCACTTTCTGTTCCCTCTGTGTCTAGCGCAGTGCTTGGCACTTAGAATGTGTTCAGCAAATGTTTGGATGGATGGATGGATGGATGGATGGACAGACGGACAGATGGACAGACGGACAAAGAGGTAGATGAATGGATGGATGGATGGACAGGTGGGTGGATGGATGGATGGATGGAAAGACGGACGGATGGATGGATGGAAAGACGGACGGATGGATGGATGGATGGATGGACAAGTGGATGGATGGATGGATGGACAGGTGGGTGGGTGGATGGATGGATGGATGGATGCATGGATGGATGGATGGAAAGATGGATGGATGGATGGATGGACAAACAGGTAGATGGATGAATGGATGGATGGACAAGTAGATGGATGGATGGATAGACGGATGGGTGGGAGGGTGGATGGATGAATGGATGAGTCCTAACTTTTCCATCAGCATCACTTCTCCTGGGGAGGGAGACATGTGAACAGAGCAGATTGGAAGAATAGGCTGGCCCAAGAGGAGAGCAGGAGGGCAAACAGAACAGCAGTGGCTACATCCATTGAGCGCCTGTCATGTGCCGGACACTGTGGGGACCGGGTGCAACACATGGACTCATCTAATCCTTACAGCAGCTAAGTAAGGGAAGGCATTATTCCCTTGACAAATGCTTTCTGCACACCTACTGTGTGCCGGGAGCTTGTTGAGGTGCTGGGGACACAGAGGTGAACAAGAGAGACTAGAGCCTCCCTCGTAGAGCTTACACCTGGCCAGGGGAGGACAGTTGGTACCTCAGTGAACAAATGCAAGAGTGGGCTAGTTTCAGAGAGTGAAAGTCTTTTGACAGTGAGACGGGGTGATGCAGTAGAGTGGGAGGGTGGGTATCACTCTGAATTAGAGGGAAAGGAAGGTCGGTTCTCTGCTACATCATGAATGACAAGGAGCTAGCCATGTGGAGAGTTGGGGTGGCAAGGGTGGGGAGGACAGGGTGGGATGAGGGTGCATTCCAGGAAGAGGGAACTGCAAGTTCAAAGACGCTGAGGCTGATGTGTTCTGAGAAGGGGAGAAGGCCACAGAGGCAAAGGCAGGGCGAGTGCGGAGGAGGGTTGGGGGTCCAGAAGGCTGGGCAGGGGCCGCACCCCCTAGGACCACCCAACCTTTATAAAATTCCAGGCTTCATTCCAAGTGCAATGCAACTCTTATGCCCATTCTGCAGATCAGGAAACCAAGGCCCAAGGGGCAGGAAGAAGGCAGTGAGATTTTTTTTCCCCCCAAAGCACCAAAGGCCAAACAAGAAGGAAGGGAACTTTTACAAGAAAGCACATGGCACCCAGAGCAGCAGCCGCCCATGGATGCCATGGGCACGGGAGCATGGGACTTGATGGCTGGGGTGGAATTTTAGACCAGACCTATCCGTGAGTTTGAATCTTTTCTGAAAGAGAGGACAGGCTCTGCTTATTAAGACTTAGGTAGCCTCTTCAACTTTATATCAAGAGAGAATGGACTGGATGGGCAGTGAGTCCTTGGCCCCCAGGTTCCCTTTCTAGAAGTCCTAGGAACATTCTGGCACCCAGGGCCACAATGAGTGACGTTTCTATGGTGGGCTCCTTTCAGGGGGCGGGAGGAACCACTCAGGATCCAGGGGGCAACTTTCCTGAGGATAACGTGGTTGTCCCGATTCCCACCGCCTTCCGTGGGTCTCTCCATGGCTTTTGTCAGCGGCTCTGGGGGTCCAGCTCCCCGTGCCCAGCCAAATTTAGGGGCGTTGCCTGCGGAGCCTCAGGCTAAGATGGAGAAGTTATTCAGAAAAATAGTTCCAGGTTCATGGAAAGCGCAAACTCAGGGCTTATTTGCTGCAAGTATTCTGGTCTGCCCTCAACTCTGCGCCAGCTTCTCCCACAAGGCAGGCTTCATTTTGGAAAGGCCACTCAGGAGTCTTTCCCTTTAGCTGGGCGTTAACCCTGTGACATCCTTCTGTGTCCCTGACATCAGAAGTGGGCAGCCCGTGTTGGTTTAGTGGTCTCTGTTGCCCTGACGAGGGACCTGCTGACAATTCTGAAGCAATTTTCCATTTCAACTAGACGGGACTTCGAGTCATAATTATCAGATAATTAACACCAAAACAGCTGTTGCATGCATATTAGGTTCATGCGTTTGGTGGTAAGGAATGAAGGCGGTTTCACAGATTTTGACATCTCTTAGCATGTTGTGGCTTATTCCGAAGGCAGCTACCTGATTAAGTGCCTGAAATAAATATTTCTAAAAATCAAAGTGTGGAAAATTGATACCAGACAAATTTGGATTCTCTGCCTGACATGCTCAGTGACCAATTCTGAGACATTGGGATTTCAGAGAGAGAAATAACTTTACTTGTGGTGCACAGCACAAGGAGAACAGGAGGTTAAAACCTCAGCTCTGTCTCCCTGAGTTGCAGAAACTTTGAGAGTTCTATAGTCTTCAGACAGAGGGAGGCAGGCTTAGGGTAATGAGCATGGTGGTTAATTCTGGGCTGACACATGTCATTTTAATAATTATTAGGGGGTTATGTGCTGGGGACCAGGCTTCAGGGTTGTAAACTTAAGATAAGAGCTAGTCATGAGTTACAACATAAGGTGTCATTATCTAAACATTCAGGTGTCTGGGTTATAAGTATTTACTGCTTCAAAGGTTAACAGACACTAAGACAAGATAAGAGTGTGCTGCATTTCCTGGCAGTGCCAGTTATAAGTTTTTAAGAAGTGTTAACATTTTTTAAGAAACTTACATTTACAGGTAAGTTTATATATATGTACTTCCTAAGGTGTTGCTATTGAATTGCAATCCCATGCCTTACAGTAGTTGCAGTCTTTTGCCTCTGGCTACTTCAAAAGTTACAGACTATAGTTCAGAGGCTTTTTATATTTTAAGTGTTTGCTTTCTGGCTATATCAAAGATTAGCACACTTTTGGATTACAGTTCATTTAGGGTTTGACTATTCTACTACATACATATAAAGGATTTAATATGAATAAAAGCTAGTTTTATCAAATAATTCAGTTGCTAATAAAAGATAAGACACAATTGTGGGTTTGCTAGTTTCAAAGTGAGCACATCCTGTCCCATAATAGCAATGAGCTCTAGGAGAACAGAGCATGTTGCCAGGCAGCTTCAGGAAGCCAAGGCAAAGTGCAGATTTCTACACTACGACTTGGAAATGTACCGTGACTCCGAGTGGAGGGGAAAAGAGAGCCTGATGTTTGTCTTCCCAAGCAAGAGTGCACCAGTATGTCCTGCCTGCAGAATCCACAGATTCTTAAAAAGGAAAAGGCCACCAGAAACGTCCTCATCCACACCTTCTGCCCGCTCCTTCTTGCTTTGATCATTGAATGACTGCTGTGTGCTAAGCTGGGGGTAACTGTTGTTGGGGTGCTGCAGTAAGCCACACAGACTCTGCCCTGTGCTCCCAGAGTTACAGCCTATGGAAGGAGACAACGGCTAAACACACAATTCCAAAACCAAGTGTGGTGCTTATTCTAAGGACATTCCATGTGGGAGATGTGGCAGCAGGGACAGGGGCTGGGGGGTCTGGAAGGCTCCTGAGGAAGTGACACATGTTCTGAGAATCTGAGATTATCAGGAGCCAGGCAGGGAAAGAGGGGCGAGAGGAATTTTTTCTAAGCAGAAGGAACAGCTCGTACGAACGCTGTCAGCTTCATAAACCTGAGGAGCTGAGGGCAGCTCCTATGGCAGAGGGCAGCGTGTACGGGGTGGGGAAAGGGGAAGTGGGGGGTGAGTGGTGAGCCATGAAACTGGAGACAGAGTGGCCATGGGGTCAAGGGCACCATGGAAGTAATGAAGGGTATTAGAGGGGGGAGTGATGTGATTGCATGCACCTTTCAGAAAGAAGATTCTGGCAACTACATGGAGAATGGAGCCAGACAAGACTGGTGGCAGCCCTGACTAGTTACGAGGCATTTGCAGTGATCCAGAAGATGGGAACTATGGTGACTGGACTAGGAGAGTTGTATCAGTTAGCTATTGCTGCCTTCGTGCTGCAACAAACCACCCCAAATCAGTAGCAGACATTGATTAGCATGTGTTTCTCACTCATGCATCTGCGGGTGGACAAGGGGTTGGCTGATCTAGGCTTGGCTCCAATTTTGGGAGGATCTCTCCACATGTGTCTCATTTTCCTTGGACCGTGGCTTCCAGAAACACATTCTTCTCAAGATGAAAAGATAGGAGTGCAAGAGGACATGTGCAAATAGGCAAATGCATTTCAAACCTTTGTTCACATCAAGATCACTAATATCCCATCGGTCCAAGCATAGCACATGGCCAGACCTGAAGTCAGGAGACAGGGAAATACCTTTGCTCACCTTGAGGTGTGGACAAATAACCCTACTACAGGGATGGAGGGAGGGAGACCAGTAATTCCCTCTACCTCCAAAGTGGCAGTAAAGCTGGACAAACAGTAGAAGACTGAGCAAGAGATTGCAGAAGAAAGAACCAACAGGACCTGGGATTGACGTCACGTCTCCTGTAAACATCTGTTAATGAGGAGGTGAGTTGAGAGAGAAAAGCACCTGGTATTCCAGGATTTTGTGATCCCTTGTGAAATGTTTGGATTTTATTCTAACTGCTGAGAATTTTAGCAAGTCGATGGTATGATTCTGTTTAAACTTTAAGATCATATTTGATTCTGTTTGGAAATGCATTAGAAGAAGGCAAGAGGAGAGGAGAGAAGACAAGTTAGGAAGATGGTGGTAAAAGAGGGTGGTAACTTGAGCTGATGTAGATGGAGAAGGAAAAAATGTGTGTGTGTTTTTTTAAGGTAATAATTGATAAGATTTGCTGATGGTTGGTATGGAGGGGATAAGAGAAAGAAAAATCAAAGGTGACTTCTAGTTCTTTGGGCAATTAAGTGTATTGTGGAACTGTTTATGAGATGAGAAAGACAGGATGGGAAGATGAGGAACATACTCAAGGAATATCAAGAGTTCCATTTAGGAGAGATTAAGTTTGATTAGCCTGAGGGACATCCCATGAAGATGTCAAGTAGGCAGGTCTGAAGTTCAGAGGAGAAGTCTTAGTTGCAAATATAAACTTGGGGGTCAACAGCATAGTTTTTTTTTTTTTTTTTATTAGAGCAGTTGTAGGTTTACAGGAAAAATCATGCAGAAGGTATAGAGTTCCCATGTACTTCACTGCCACCACCACTACCACACACAAATACAGTTTTTCTTAATATTAACATTTTGTATTAGTGTGATATCTTTGTTACAGCTGGTGAAACAATATTATTATAATTATACTATTAACTATAGTCCATAGTTTACATTAGGGTTCACACTTGGTGTTGTACAGCTCTGTGGGATTTTTAAAATTATTTTTATTCTGGTAACATGTATACAACCTAAAATTTACTGTTTGATCTGCTTTCAGTTATACAGTTGAATGGTGTTAATTTCATTCACAGTGTCCTGCCACCATCATCACCATCTCTTACCAAAATTTTTCCACCACCCCAAACAGAAACTCTGTACCCGTAAATATTAACACCCCATTCCCCACCCTCACCGCAGCCCCTCATAACCTGTATTCCACTTTCTGATTCTATAAATTTGCATATTTTAATCATTTCATATACATGAGATCATACAATATTTGTCCTTTGGTATCTGATTTATTTTACGTGACATGATGTCTTCAAGGTTCATCCCTGTTGTAGAAGGCATCAGAGCTTCATTCCCTTTTCAGTGCACATTATTCAGCTGTAAAAAGGAATAAATACGGTTTTTAAAGCATAAAGCCCATCAAGGAAGTAATTGTAAACAGAGAAGGGACCCCAGATCCATATCCTAATCTTGGGTAGAAAAAAGCTTCCAGCAAAGGGGATTGAGGACCAATCAGCCAGAAAGGGGAGAATCAGAAGAAAGTGGGGCCATGGAGCCAGGACAGTGTTTCAAGGAAGACAGAGTGGTCAGGTGCTGCAAGGGCTTTCTCCAAGATCCCCCTAAGACCAGTTCTTTCAGCCAAACCATCCCCTCCTCCAAGAAGCCTGCCCCAGCCAACTTTAGTGCCTCTGTATCACATGGGACCCTAGTCTCTGACGTGTGTGTCTTCCCCTAACTCTCTCACTGAGGCAGGAGCTATATCTTACTCAGCTCGTACTCCTCAGCACCTAGCAGAGGATGGAAAGAAACAGTGAACCAGTCGGTTTTTATGCCTCCCACATGCTGCTTTCCCACCTTTGTTAGCAGCCATTCCCAAATCAGGTTCCTAATACCTGGACTCTGCTCCAATTTATAGGGCCAGTCTTCTCTTTCTAGAAAAATCCCTGCCCCCAGCCCCCAGGGACAGTGCCCGGGTGCTGGAGCCACCCCTCCAGGCTCACGAGGGGTGACTTTACACATCTCTTCCCAACTCCACACTCAGTCACTTCACATGAGTAGCTTGAACTGGCCATGGTGGGAGTATTTACACCACTGAAATCGGCAGAGGTTGTTAAACGCTTTCCAGCATGCCACTACCAGAGCCTGTCTGCAAACTATTCCCACAGGACCTGCGTAGGTAATGCAGGGATTGCTTGGTGGCATCTTAATTAATGAATTCCTCTAGAGCTTGTTCTGACATAGCTCTGGGGAGCTACAGCAACAGCACCCAATCCCCTAAGGGTGAATCTTTATGGTGGGATTTCAGGGGCTGTGCCAGGAAAAATAAGGTGTTTTGGCGGGAAGGAAGGGTCCCTACAGGTCCCACCCGGAAGGTCATCCAGGCCTAAAGCTGATTCAGTCTCATTATTTATCACAGTTTAGGTACCCCCCGGGAGCCAGTCCATCCTGAGACAAGGACTTGAGGGTAAGGAGTTTGTCAGGAGAATCAGGAAAACCAGTAGGAGAGTGGGGAAGTGAGAGCAGAAAAGGAAGGCAGCCAACAGAGGGTGTGTCACCAGGCCAGTCACCGCCACGGGTGGCTGGGGCTCGGTCCACTGGCCAGATCAGGTCCCTGCTGTGCAGCGGACACTCAGAGCGAGCTCAGCTGATGGCCAGGAGCCGGGGCCTGCGCACTCCTCCTGAGAACCACCGGTGGAGGACAGCCCCCAACGCCTCTGGTTGCTGGCACTTTCAGGGTTCTGGAACAGCGCTCAGGCCTGGTGTAGGAGCTGGCTCTGGGAGGTCAGCTTAGAGCTCACCAAAACATCAGGGAGGTAGGGCAGGGGCAGGCACCAGTGGCGTCAGCTGCACTGGCAGATGTAGTTCTTAAAATTCACTCAGGGCTCTTACAGAAGGGGTAGGTGGGGAAAGCCCAGATCCCCCAGATGGACAGGAGGGGACCCTTGGCTTTCTCTATGGGCAGGACAGAGTATGATGACAGGGTCTAGAATTGGGGGCCCCCAGACTAACCCTGAGTGCAAATCCAACCCCTGAATTGGGCCTGAGGATGGCAGTGAACAAGTGCCATAAACCGGGTGGCTCAAAAACACCAGGATTCCTTCTCTCACATCGCCAGGGACTGGAAGTCCATGTCAGGGTTTAGGTGGGGCCGTGCTCTCTCCTGAGGCCCAAGGAGAATTCTCTCTTGCCACTTCCAGCTCCAGTGGTGGCCCAGGCGTTCCTTGGCTGTGGCAGTCATGCTCCAGTCCCCACCTCCATCTTCATGTGTGTATCTCTGGGTCTCTTCTCTTCCTAAAGAACGCCTGTCCCAATGGATTTAGGGCCCACCTCTACTGCAGCGTCACCTCACTTTAACTTGAGGACATCTGCAAAGACCCTACTTCCAAATCAGATCACGTTCATAGGTGCTGGGGATTAGGACTCCATTGTATCTTTTAGGGGAAGCCCCACAATTCAACCTCGGCGGCCTTGGCTCCGGTCTCTCGCCTCCCTGAGCCTCAGTTGTCTCATCTTTAAATGGGGAGAACACCCCACCCTATATATCTCACAGAGTTGTCAGAGATGGTATTTGTGAGAGCACTTGGAAAAGGAGAGGACGGTCAGCTGCCCGGAAGTGGCTGCTTTTTCCTAGGCTGCATTACTTTCATTATCTTCATGTCATTACTGTACTTCATTAGATGGTTCAAGGAAAGAGCTACCTACCCCGCGATAACAGTGGGAAGCCAAGGTGAAGCCCATCCATTGGGAACCGACAGCCAAACGAGTGTTAAAATTACCCAAAAAAGAAAATGCGAACTGACATGCAACATGTGTTCCAAGTTACAAGCAAATTAGCAGAAATCCAGCAGCTGCTTAGTTTTCCTTAAAGAATTTGCTGGTTGGGTGGAGCCGACCTCAGATCGCAGAGAGATGGTTATTTAAAACCATAGCATGGGGGAGTCAGAATCTTCGAGGCTGAGAGTTCAGGATCCCCAAATGCTGTAGGAGTCAGGGAACTATTTTATAAGCTGTGTGCACGTGTGAAACTAGGTATGAATGGGTCTCTGTGTGTGCATCCACACTGAAAAACACATATGCATCATGGACTAACTCTTGTTGACTGTGCGAGCAGCCAGCCTCTGCAACAATGACCAAGAGGGAATTGGAGAATGAAAATGCGTATTTCTGAAGGCAAGTAATAAAAACAATGTGAAATGTCAGGATAGAACGATCAAAGTTGAGCCTTGCGTGCTCTTAGATGAGCATTGCTGTGGAGATTTTCTGAATTTGTGGAGAATGTGCCTTCATCTGGGAGGCAGAGGGGAGAGAGAGAGAACTGGTTAGTGCTACACTGGGCAAGGTGGGAGCTCATCTGCTTTTCCAGAGCTAATCCAACAGTGTGAAGGGTCATGCTATCATCTGGTTTAGCCCCACCAGCAAATGCTCATCTAGACATACAGAGTGTGGAGCCAGGAGGAAATGTCAATACTGTGCAAAATGAAGGAAAACTCGAGACCCAGTGTCTTCCCTCAGAGCATATGGATTGTCTGGGGAGGGAAGATGGCCATCTAGGCAAGGGAGATGGGTGATGGACCAGCAGGGGCCCAGGGGGCTTGGAAGAGGCACACGGACACCTGCAGGCATGGGCAGAGTCGGGGTGGGGAAAAGGGGAGTGTCCCACCTGGCAAGACTGAAGACTCCAAAGGGGAGAGAAGAGTGTGCTAAGGTGGGAAGGCAAAATGCTCTCGTTCAGATAGGGTGCCAAGTCCCAGACCAGCAAGTGGCTAAGAAATGACATAGTGAATGCAAGGCCATGGCGGGGTCCTTGGTTCCTAGTAGTGCAATAATGGTAGCCATCTTCCTCATCTTCATCAGTAGCTGTCCTGTTGGCAAGGAGAAACTGTTGTAGGTATCTGCTCATTTTTTGGTTTTTTAATGTTAAAAGCAATGTTTGCTAATAGCCCCAAACTGGAAACAGCCCAAATGCCCATCAGCAGGCAAGTTAAATGAACTGTGCTTTATTTCTACTGTTACAAAAAGAAATGAGCTGTTGATGCAGTGAAAAAACATGAAGGCATCTTAGAAGACAATGTGCTAAGTAAAAGAATCGTTGTGTAAAAGAGTGCATACCGTTCGACAATATTTATGTGAAGCTGTAAGTGAGGCAGACCCAACCCATGGTGGAGAAATTTAGAGCAGCAGTTGCTTCTGGATGAGACAGATGGAAGGTACAGGAGAACTTTCAGGGGTGGTGGAAGTGCCCTGTGTCATGGCTGAGGTTTGGGGCACACAAGTACATGCATTTCTCAAACCTCCTTGAATCGAGCTATTGCATTTTGTGAATTTCAGTGTACAAAAATTGCATCTGAAAATATAACACCCTGAACTACAGCTGAACTCTGCCCAGCGAGATGCAGACTGAAGGGTTCACGATGGGTAACCAGCTTTGAAGTTCATTAAAAAATAAGATGGTATAATTCTTTCAACTTTTGTGAATGCTTAAAAACATTCATAATAAAATGCTCGGTGACAAAAGGACGCTGTACGTGGTCATAAGAAAAATAAAATCAAGCGGGGAAAGGAGTCAGGGAATGTTGGGCAGGGCTGGCATTGCTTCTGGAACGTCCCATTTCTGAGCAGTCCACCCTGCCTCATGGAAACACTTGACTCTTTTTTTAAGCAGATTCAAAGTGATATCTCATGGGCACTCGTTATTCATTCATCCATTACTTACTAAGCTTGTGGTTTGTGTCCAGCCGCATGCCAGACAGAGGATAAAGCCAGGGGTGGCCCCTGCCGTCATGAGGCATCAATCGGAGGCTGGCAGGGTGATGAGTTTATAGAGGAAGCCAGAGACTCAAAGTGGGCTCACCAGGGTGGCCGTGATGGGTAGCACACCATGGGTTGGTGCAAACAAAAAGCATTTATGAGCTCACAGCTTCAGAGGCTAGAAGTGGAAAATCCTGGTGATGGCAAGGCCATGCTTTCTCCTCGTTGGTCTGTAGCATTCTGGGGAAGCTGGCTGCATTCTTGGGGTTCCCTGGCTAGCACCTCGGCCTCCCATCAGGGTGCGATCTCTCTCTCCTGTTTCTGCTCTTTCTTTTCCACTGACCTCAGGCTTCTGACCCCTCTGGCCACTTCTGAACTCAGGCCTTCAGTCACACAGATCGAGGCCTCCATTCGGTTTGGCCACTCCTAAGTGGGATCTAAATGGAAATCCCATTCATAAATGAGCCCACACCTCAACTAAGGGTCCCTTTGACAGATGAGTTCACACCCCAGGAACTCAGATTAAGATTAAGAACCTGTCTTTTGGGGACGTACATGATTCAATCCACCGCAGGGCCCCAGGCAGGGAATAAGGTTCTCAGTGTGCAATAATTCAGTTACTCCTCACTTCCACCCCTGAGGAAGAAACCATATCATCCCCATTTTACACAGCAGAAAACTGTGGCTTTTGGAAATTAAGTTTCTTGTCCCAGCCGGGGCATCACTGGTTGAAGGTAGAGGGTGTGGACTGGGCTGAGGGTGGACCAAGACAAGGGTTGGCCTGGGGTTAAAAACGTGGGGGGCTGAGGCCTTCTTCAGCTCTTCCATCCCAGAGGAGAGAGTTGGAATCAGTGCTACTCAGAGTTGCTTGAGTTCCCTGCATTAGGCAGATGTCTTTTCAGAAGCTTAACTCTGTTTAATCCTTTGTTACAGATCCGACTGAATAGCAGGGGACTGATCTATTCCGTGGGCTTGCTCCTAGCCTCCGTCTTCGTCACGGTGGGTTTGCAACTCTCTCCCCATTCGTGAGCTTGCGTGTTCATCCCTCCTCTTGGGTTCTTGGCTCTAGTATCTGTCCGGGCACAACATGGGCTTGGCCTCCTGGTGAATGAGAAGAATTGACCTCCACATGTCCCATCTTGTGGCCAGTTCTTCTAGAAGGGTATCCTCGCAACCCACTAGAAAGCCCTTCTCCCTTTCTGGATGGAAGCCAGCCCCCCTCTGGGAGGCTTGGCCCAGTCTCATGTCAACTGCACACTGTTTTATCAAAAGTTGAGGCAGATCCCATTTTTTCTGCAAGATGAGTCACAGAAGGGTAGATTCCAATAATTTACTTTGCTGACTATTAAAAGTCTCTATAAATACATGAATTTGACCAATACTCAAGAGCCTGAGAGTGTATTTATTTTATTGACTGCACTTTTATGGCATTCCACTATCTTGGCAAATACCTCCATTTGTATGATTTAATATTCCCAATTACAGTGACATATTTGGTGGGAACAAATTCACACCAGCTCTGAACTGACCCATGTAAGGGATCCATTACTATACAAGCATGCTGTTCAATTTTCACACTAATAAGCATTGAGGGGCAATATGTTTTGTCCTTAATTTTTCAAGGAACTGTTCAGGAATCACACCTGACATATTGTTAACTATAAATATGCCAAAGACTGGAAATTGAGAATGGCAGGCAGGAAGCAAGAGAGGGAATTTACAGGATCACGATGTTAAGTCAATTGTCAAAGTTTTACCAAAGCAAATAATGTCTGACACTAAAACGAAAATCTACAAATTTCATTCTTTCATAGCTTAGGTGGTTCTTCAGGTCTGGTACAATGTTGGAATTGCCAGCATCTATTGAGCACTTACTGAATGCCAGGCACTGTACTAACTGCTTTGCATGTATTTTCCCATTTGGAGCTCCCCACACCCTCTTGAAGTAGCCACTATTATCAGCTCCATTGTACAGATGAGCAACCGAGGTCTAGAGAAGTTGGACAACTTGTGTCCATCAGCACTGTGGAGGAGCCAGCAGCCTGACATCAGAGTCACACTCGTAACTGTGGGGCCTGGTTGTCCCTTCTCCTGCTGCCATGCTACTGTTGTAGAGTCTACAGGAGACTGGGCTAAACACCAGCTGGGTTGTTGAAACTGGGTTGTTGAAAGGCTGAAAAGAAAGAGGTTTGGGGAGGAAGTGCAGTTTCAGACACCTTCAGTTTCAAGTGCCTAGTTGATGTCCAAGGGGAAATGGCAAGAAGGGCATTGGAAATATGAGCCTGAGTTCAGGGAAGAGATCAGCGCTGGAGATACCAGAATAGAGATGGTATGTCAAGTCGTGCAACTGGGTGAAATCACCAAGGGAGTGAGTACAGGCAGAGAAGAGAAGAGGCCCAAGATCTGAGTCTTGGTGCCTCCAGCATTTAGAGGTCAGCAGGATGAGAACAGAACACCAAAAGATACATGCAGAGGGGAGTGTGCGACTGGACACCATGGGAGGAAAGTGTTTCCCGGTGGAGGGAGTGATAGGCTGTGGCACATGCTGCCAATGGATCGAGTGAGATGAGTCCTAAGCATTGGCCCTTAGATTGAGAAATGCAGAATCATCGGTGCTCTTGATATCAAGAGTAGTTTTGGTATCGTGATGGGAGCAGAAGGTTGAGTGGAGTCAGAAAACAGAGAAAGAAAGGAGAGAAATTGGAGACAGCTGGTATTTACAACTCTTTCTTTCAAAGTATCTTGCTGTAAAGGAAGGAGAGAAGATGGAAATCACGGAAAAGTGTTATTTTTTAAGAGGAGAGAAATGAGTGCATTTTTGGTATGCCAATTGGAACAAATCCACTGGAGAGAAGGATGTAGATGAAAGAGAAGGGAGGATCCTGAAACAGTGTCTTGAGCAGCAAGAAGAGATGGGATCCAGGGAGCAGGCAGAGGAGTTGGTGTGGACAGTGGGTGCCCATCAACAGGAGAGAAGGTGGGGGGTTGGCGTGGTGGGGGGAGCTCTGTGAAACAGGAGCAAGGTTGAGAGCTGAGAGAGAGGGAGGGGAAGGGAGGGCTGGAGGCTTGAGGAGAGAAGAGGTGAACATAGCCAGCTAGGAAAGTGAGAGCAAGTGGACTAGGGAAGTACAGGATGATTGCTAGAGGCACTTGGTGGCCCACTGCAGATTAATGGAGAGTTGGTTTGGACCGAAGGGCTGTGGCTTAACCAAGCAAGGACCACAAAGTGAAACTGGGGCCAGGGAATCGAGGGTGGGTGGCTGGGAGTCTTTCTAACCATCGCTGATGGAATTTATGCAGGGCAAGGAGGGGCGGCAGGGTACAAGGGTAGTGAAATGTGGGTGGTGACAACAAATTGTAGGTCATGGGGGGCTCACGGGATTGTGGGAAGTCAGGTACCAGATGAAGTGAGCTGGGAAGAAAGGAGACTGTAGTCAGAAATGCACTGTTTTATGCTGAGATTATAGAGACATTCATGTTCTTGGAAATGGCGAGCTCTGCTCCTCTGGGCTATCTGCTAGAACTTTCTGCTGCAGTGGAAGTGGCCTGTAGCTGTGCCATCCAATATGGTAGCCACCAGCCATGTGTGGCTGGTGAGTACTTGAAATGTGGCCAGTGTGACTAAGAATCTGAATTTTTAATTTAAAAAAAATTTTTCAATTAATTTAAATTTAAATTTGAGTAGATGCATGTGGCTTGTGGGTGTGGCCATGGGAGTGAGTGGCTGGGGTAGGGTGGAAGACAAGGACTCAGGAGATCCCCTACGTGGATACTGAAATTGCTAAAAAAGATGGCAGGAGTGGTGGAGAGTGTGGCCGTGAGCCTGGGCTTAAAATCCCCAAGGACTGGAGAACGGGCCAGGTTCAATAGCTGATGACAGCCAGGAGGGACAGAGCTTGGCTTTCACAAGACTTTGGATTCCAAGTGGGGTGTTTTCAGGGTGCAGAGAAGGAACAGGGTTTGGAGGCAGCAAGGGGGGCATCTGTCCTTCCTCCAGGGACTACCGGGGAAGGGTCCACAGGGAGAGCCAGGGTCTGGTGATGGGACGTTCCAAGAAGCGGATGACATGGGAGATGCCAGGCATGGAAGGACATGGGATGGGATTCCATGGGACCAGGGGTGGCTCCCTTGACTCTGCAGATGAACCCCATCATTTTTAATTCTTCATTCTCCCACAGCCAGTGGATTCTGACTTCTACTTCTCTTGATTTTGATGTTCTTACCTTTCCCAGTCTGAGAAGTGGATTTTGCAAGCTCAGAGAGAATCGGTGGCTGCCCAATACCCGCCATTTTGTCCCTCCCCTTCCCCAACCCCCCAGGTCACCCCAGGGCCCTGCTCCCGGTGCCATCTGAACCCGGCTTCTGTCTGTTGCAGGTGTTTGGCGTCCATCTGAACAAGTGGCAGCTGGACAAGAAGCTCGGCTGTGGGTGTCTCTTCCTGTACGGCATATTCTTGTGCTTCTCCATCATGACGGAGTTCAATGTGTTCACCTTTGTGAACTTGCCCATGTGCGGGAACCACTGACTGATCCACCAGTGACCGGCGAGGCTCGGTTCCTTCTTTTCTGTGCAATACGAGAGCCGGCCGCACCCCGAGTCCCGCGGGCCCCAGGGCCGGGCCGTCCGTCTCTCCCGCGCTGTCCGTAGGCCTCCACCCCTGGCCAGGTGGCCCAGGGTCTCCCTGACCCCTTCCCTGGCTCCTCCACCTCTTGGGGTCCTACCTCCCACCCCCTCCCGCCTCCTCCATGTGAAGACTTCCACAGCATCCCCGCAATTTTTCAAGCTCCAGTTTTGAACAGTGACTGAGATTCTAGAAAAACGGGCTGCTAACTGGCCCAAGCCAGGCAAAACTTGTTATACTTCCTCTGCCTTTTTTAAGTTATTTGATGGAAGACTAATCTAATTTATGACCTGAGACTGTTGCAGAAATAGAAAGATTGATTGTAGGGAGTGTTTGGGATTTTGTTTTGTTTGGGGGTGATTCCTAGGTTACTGGGTTTGGGAGTGGTTGTTTTGCTTTGAGGGGGCTGCCCCCCCTTTTTTTTTCCCCCTTTTCTTCCAGAGATCAAGAACTTCTCTTGCATCTTCTTCCACTGGGTTCTGGGTTAGTGGATAATCCAAAGGTTGTACCTACAGTGTCTTCTGGGACACATTGGAGCATGCATGGATTTAGTGTTTATTAAAAGAACAGATGGGCGAGGCTCCTGGGAAAGAATGCACGACCTTTTATACCCAGCCAAGGATGCTTCTCTAAAGTTCTATGAAAATTAACCTGGGGGTGGGGGGACAGGGCACAAGGTTTTCAAGGAAGAAGACAGCATCCCACATGTCCATTTGACCATCACCTTCTCACTAGGCTCTCTCCAGTTTTTCAAGCAATAGTTCCAGCCTGCCTAAGGCCTTTGACAAGGGAGCCCTGGTTAAACTTCCCATCCATGGAGGCGCCAGGCAGTCAACGACAAAGCTTCCCCAACTCCTGAGTCCCTGAGATGTGCTCTTGTTGCTTGGTATTTGGGGTGACAGGGAGTGACCCAGAGGGTCACCACTGCTTTCTGCACAGGAGCTGTAGACACTGGTTTCTTTGCAAATGGAGACGCGCATTTGCACAGATGACGTCAACAACGTCCCAGTTTGCCACCCGGCATTGAGTACACTGGACCCCGATGGCTGGCTCTTGGGCACACGTCCTTCCTTCCTTCCAGGATACCACTGCCAAGCTGACCTGGCTCCCCTCCCGGAGGGATGACAAGAGAAGGGGAAACCAGAGACCTGACACCTTCAAAGCCACCGAATGTGTTCATTGCAGACTCGCTCAAGGGCATAAGTTATTGTGGACTATTTTTTTGCCAATCACTGCTCCATCGCTCTGCTAGATTTTATATGATGCTGAATTAATATGCAGACTAATCCCACCGAGTTGAGACACACCCATGCTTGTTACACTTGTATTTATTGAAACTGTGGATTCTTGCCCGTGCCGTCCCTCGTATTTCCTTTAAGCACTGATCACTTCCCGTGCATTCGGTATGGTTTTTCCCGTCCCTTGTACACCTTCTGGTATGAATTGTAAAAATAACCTGCTACCAGTCGGTCGAATGTTCTGTCTGTGGTGCACACAGAGGCTGGCAGTAGTCAGTGAGCACTTCGCCCAAGTGAGGAGCAAGAGGGGAAAACACCCATCTGGGCTCTCAGAGCCAAGACATGCTTACGGACGATGTTGCACATTTTGCACTGGTTTATGGCGATTGTTTTCTTTGGACGGATAGTGTAAAATAAACTCTGTTCTGTATTCCTCCTCGAGCAGAGCACAGTGCTTTCTCTACTGGAGTGTTGCCGGCTTTACATGGGGGATTATTCCCAGAAAGTCAAATGAGCCAGTCCTTGTGGGTCAGATGTTTGCACTTTTATTGTTTCTGGGTTGACTCACCTGGAACCCTGGTTGGCAGGTGACAAGTATGAAGTGGCAAATTCTGTGGCCTCCACATCCAGTAGACTGCACAAGACATCCCATTGGGGACCCTTTTCTTTAGGACAATAGGAAATAAAGAAATCCCCCCTGCCAGTGCTGACGTCCACTAGTGTCTAAATTCTCCATCCAGTCATATTTTACTAGTTTTCGTGAGAATTAAGACTTCCCCAAAGCTCTTTCCTTAAAAGAGACGGTAACAGCTGTAATAAGCCATGTTTTTATCCTCTATGACTCTTAAGAAATAATTGCCCTGAATCTAAAAATAGACCAAAGTTAATAAGTAAGCCAGAATCCCACCTGACACTCCACACAGTCTATTAGGACTAGAAGAATCAGAAGAAAAATAGCCGCTAATTCACAGCTGTGATTTCAACTATTTAAAAAATATATGTTCTTGGGGGTTGGGGAAATACAAGGAAGTGGCTCCATTTTGAGTGTTAGCATCTTAAAATGAATTTGTGCATCTTACAAAGACACCTTGGACATGGGGCAGGGTATTTTCGTTATGCTAATTGGTGCTTACAAAACAGAAAGTACTTTTATATTAAATATTGTGTTATACAAGTCTTAGTTCCTTTACTCTTAGTCATAAGCAAGGCCATTTGATAAGAAGCTTGATTTTTTGTTGTTGCTCTATATGTGAACACATTTTCTGTGATTTCTTCAGAAACCGTAGTCCTGTGCTAAATTTCTCCAAGAGAAAATTCTGGAACAAGGTAGCATTTCCATATGTCATGCATAGTGATTGCCAACCCAGGAACTGTGAGAGTTTCCTTTCTGAAGTGATAATTTAGCATATTTCCGTCCAGATCTTGAAACAGAAAGTATAAAAGTGCAACCATGCACAGTCGCATCCTGAGTTATTGAGTGAGGATGCAATTCTAAATGAGCCAGCTGTCCAGTCATGCAGAATGACTGATATTGCAATTTCCAGTGCTTCTGCTCTGCGGGGATCGGGGAGGGGCTGGGATGGGTTGAGGGAAGAGCTTTCTCATATCCCATATCTGACACTTATCGCTAGAGGAAGCCCCACAGTCATCTTCTGGGAAGAGCTGGTTCCGGCTGACTCCGCGAGCTGTGGTCTCACACACACATATGGAACATCTTCACTTCTCGGTACAACCCACATTGGGCTCTGGGGAGCATGTGCCTCTCCTGAGCACATCCTGGTTGACACCGCCAGGGGTTTCCGCGAGAAGGTCCACCAGAACGTCCTCTCTTTCTGGAGAAGTGTTCCCAAGTTGGCCCCGGCTTGCCACAGCGGAAAAACCTCTTGCTGGAAAGATCACTCTGCCTCTTTCCAAAGCAAAGTGCCGGCCCTGCCTTTTTGAGGAGTAGTGGGCTTTTTATAGTTACTTGTTTTGTATATTTACTTCCTAAAAGATCTGAGATGGTGGATAGCTGGGTGAAGGTTGTTCATTATGTTTTCTTTAGTCTTTTGCTTCAGACATCTGTAGTTTGCAGTCGTAAATTTGCATGCTCAAGATTTAAGGTTCCGCATAGTACAGCAAATTTGTAGTCATTTTAAACAGGAAAGCTTCAAAGAAAAGCCTAAATGTAGAGAGAGAGAGAGAGAGAGAGAGACAATATTGTAAAGTCCAGGCAGTTTTCAATTGTAGTATATGAAATAGGAATAACATCTAACTTACAGCAAATGTAATCAAAGATAGCCTTAGATCTTTACCTAATTGTTCACGAAAATATTTGGACCATAAGGAAAAAATACAAGTGTGAAATTGGTGGCAGTGATGTTGCTCTTCACAAACTAGGATGATTTTTTTTACCTTTTCAAACTAGGAAAATTATCCCATTAATAGGATAACTATCAAATTATTCTGACCCGTTTTGAACAATTATTTTGAATTAGGTGGGGTATTTCCATGTTAGCTTTCTCACACTAAGGAGTCTCATTTATTTTAATATTCTCTACAACATCTGTTCTGGACACACACACACACTCAGATGTCAAAATCTGTATGAAACAATCCAATTGACCTTTGAAAACTTTCCAAATAACCAGCTGTCAGTTATCATACACCTGCAGGAATGGGGTGATTCAGCAAACTTTTCTCTGATAAATAAAGAGCCGTGTGTGCATTGCACCTTCATCCAGAGATCAGTGTACTGCAGAGCTGTGAGGAAGCCAGGAGCTGAGGATTAGCAATATGCCCAAGATAAATTATGCCATGCCCCAGAATCAGTTTGAGTTATGTGTGTTGAGTTATGTGCTTACTTTCAGAACACAGGGGAGAGTAATAAAAGTCCACCGAAACCATTCAGATGTCTTACTGTTGCACTCACGACATTTATGTCCTTAATAAAATATGCCCAGTAGCCCCATGAATTTAAGAAAATTTTATTAGACTTCAGTAAACATAGTGAGTAGATGTAGTTAAAGCTCATTGTGGTTTTGGTCTTGCTTTTGCAACATGCGGGGAAGAGGGAGACTTCGGAGTACAGTTTGGCATATATGCAATTAAAGGATTTTTCTAAGTGGATTAATTTGCATAAACAGTATACATAAATAAATAAATAATGTTTCTTTGTTTAGAAAACTTCCCATTCATCCTACTGTTCAAAAGCTCAACTTGGTGATGGCATGTCTTCTGGTTTGTTGAAACAATCAACTCAGTAACTCGTTCCAGAAAACACACAAAATGGAATGAAATGCAACTCAGGGGCTTTCAGAATCCTTAGAATTGCTTTTTGGGTACTTCTGAGCAGGAGCACATTGCTACAGCTCATTGCTAAGAAGAGATGCACTTGTGTGCAAAGGTGTGTTCAGCATAAAACTAATATTTTTAAATTATTACAGGAAAAATGGACTCCATTCAACTTCATATCTTTTTTTTTTTTTTTTTGAGAAGGTAGTCAGATATTTTGTCTCTCTCCCATGATTGGTGATTCATTTTTCAAATGCCATATCCCAGGGCTGCACTTGGTTCAGTTTTCATTGCTCTAGCCAGCAATGGATTTGCACCAAAACGCCTTATAGTGAGAAGAATATGTCTGCTGGGTACAGGTCACTGTTATACCAATTTCAGCGTATCCAAAAATGTATTGCCTTAACAGATAGAATTGTTCCCTCTGGTTGTTTAAAAGTTAAATATTCTATTCAACTCCATATATTTTTTAAAAAATGTGTTTATCTGCTTTTATTCATTTTGTCTAAATCAGTGGTTCTCAAACCTTAGATGACATCAGAATCACCTGGAGATTTATTAAAATGCAAATTGCCGGGCCCCACCCCTTAGTTTCTGAGTCAATACATCTGGGGATAGGCTCAAGAATTTGCATTTCTCACCAACTCCCAAATGCTGCAGCCGGCCTGGGACCCACTTCCTAAAACCACTGGTCTAATGCCCTTTGCCCTTAAAACCACATTTTACCCACACAAGCTCCCACCTGCATCGCTGTACGGCTTACGGAGAACACACACTTCAGAGGTGAGAGCAGGTGACCACCAGTTTCATTCAGAGTGAAGAAGACTTAGGCATAAACGACAAGAGAAAGAAACAGTGAATATGGGAGAAACTTCATGCACGTGAACGTATTTTCACGTTAAAACTATGTGTGGCCAACTTTCTCATCTTAAAAAATGTTGTTCTAATACAAATCAATCCAACAGAGATGTTATGGCTCAGAAAAGAAACAAACTTGCACCAGAGCTGGCCTCGTGGCTCAAGGGCGTCAGATCACGGTACTGGCCGGTGTCCATGGTCCTGCCTTGGAAACGTGCACAGGACACACCCAGCTGTACGTCTGCCTGGGACCCGGGAACCTCCATACTCCTCACTGTGGCTAAGAGCCAGATTCCAAGTGGAAAACGGTTGAGAATAACGGGAGAGAAGGGGATGGGCACCGCTTGTGTCTGCAGCCAGACCTAACTCAGGTGGGAGCTCTTGGTCCATCCACAGAAACCTCAGGGGTCAAACTTTGCTGCCAAAATGACATGGTAAAAGCCACACTTGTATCCCCAGGGCAAGTGTGCCTCTGAGTCAGGAGTGGGTTCAGAGGCCGGCCTGCATGATCAGGGGGATGGCAAGAAGGACGGGCAAAATCTTCCTCTCTGGAAATAGTTTTTGCTTGGCCTGTGCCAACGTAGGGTGGTGGGCCCGAAGGCAGGGAGCTGTGCTCCGTCACTCCCTGACCCCCGTGCCTGAAGCAGCCTCGGGCATCACCAATCCAGAAACGTATTCCCCTGATGATGTTGCTAATCTGAGGACCCACTCGTGCCAGGGTACAATTGAATGCAAGGGATTCCTTCCTGTTTCCAAGATCCCTCAGTAGTGGAGGTGTCTTCTTTAGACTTTTAGGCAGAAATTTTTCATCTTCTGCCTAAACGTTAACTAATGACACTTTTCAAGGAGGAAAACCGTGAACAAGAAATTCACACATCTGTTATAAGTGAGGTAAATCAGTTAATCGGGGGCCCTGGTACTTAACATTCCTTTGATGAACACGGTAACGGTGTTTGGTTCCACTCTCAAGGAGAAACTGATAAGATTCTAAATGTTAAATTCCATGTTACTATTTGTTTCAGAAAGGAATTATGTTCCTGTTAGGTTTTTTTTACCGGAAAGAGAAGAGACCAAAGCTCGATCATAGAAAGTTTTATTTATGCACAGGTGGGCTGAAGCCAAAAGATGGCAACAGCTCCGAACAAAGGTAGGAACACAATTTTGTAGCTTTTGGGAAGGGGTTTGGGGTAAGATAGAGAAGTAAAGAGTTGATGTCAGGGAATTGGTTTGCTCCGGGCAGGTAAGATAAGGAGTTGATGTTAGGGAGGTTATTATGTTATGGAAAATTTTTGTTTTTGTTGCTGCTCAAACTGTCACGTCAGCCACAGGTGGGCTCTGTGCAAAGTCATGTTCATTGTGGGTGCAGGGAGCTCAAACCATCACGTCAGCTAAGGGTGGGTTGTTTGTGTGTTGGGGGTGGGGAGTTTTGCCGAACAGTTCCTTCCATAGTTTAACTTTGGTTGGCTGGCTACACATAAGTTTTCACGATTTACTTGGATGAGTGCTGGATAAGACAGCCTTTTAAAATCAGTGCACCTTGCCAGGAAACGATGGTGTCATCCCATTTATTACTGTGTCATCGGAGGGTCACCTGCCGGTTGTGATTCAGTGTCTGTCTCAGGAGCTGCCCTGTCCCTCTAATTTCTCCCTCCCTCCCTTTGCATCATCACTGGTTCCTTCATGGCATGTTCTTTGCATGTCACAGTCTGACATGACTTCTCCCCTTTGCTGGCCTGGAAGTGGCCCGAGGTGGGTTCTTAATGGGTTCTCGTTGCCAACATCCGGGTGAGGTTGAGGCCATCAAGAGACCTCCAAGGCAGAGGGCTGTGTTTATGGCTTACCCAGGTTCTGTGGTTCACGGAATGAAACAAGAAACATTCCTAACCCACCTTTCAAACTCTGGGTGAAGATACGCTGGTCATAGAATTATCATTCTGTTGAAAGCCAAAATCTCAGGGAGCTCTGGACTTAAGGGCAGGAGTCGGAATTTCTCCCAAACGAAGTTATCGGACTGCCTGAGGCCCCTTCCAGCTCTGACATCTTCTTAATATGATCTAGAGAAGAGTAAAGATGATATCCCTCCAGAAATTTCTTTAAAATTAATTAATATGTGAAGACAGCTATGATGCTATGTATTTTGAGATAAAGCGCTCACGAGGTATTCTGGATGTTTCAGTTCACCTGTAACTGGAATTCCATCTGTATTGTGTTGGAATTTTTTTAATGTATATAATTTTGGATATCATCTGTTTAAAAAATATTTTTCTTTGATAAAGTCCTATCATCCTTATGAATAATTATTAAAGGCCCAGTTACAAAAAGCAGACATTCATTTTAGAGGAAATGTGGGCTCTCTGGTTTGGGCCTGGCATACATTTATCCTTTGTAAACATCAGACATAGCATGAGTTCTGGGCCTCTGAAAAAATCTCCAGAATGACCCTCTTCTGGAGACAGGGGGCGCCACAGGATGTGGGACACACAGCAGAACTCTCAGGTGGAGCTGGTGAAATGCACTATGTGGGGGCCCACTCCAGAGATCCCGTGGGTCTGGAGCGGGGAGCCGGGCCTCTACAAGGAACTCTGCAAGGTTCGAGAGCTCCTCAAGGAGTTGATTTCCCTTGTGCATGTGGAGGACAAAATTATTTCAAATAGTTATAATACTTAGAATAAAGAAAGTAGTTCAATAATTGATCATAGGTCACTTATTTCCTTGGGGTGCTATCAATGCCATATGGCCATAGAAGGTCAGAGATGGTTTTTCCTTTGTTTACACCTAAAATTCATTCTTTGTTGTAGCACAATGACAAAACCATGTACCACCACAAGGCAAAAGTGCTTAATGCCTTAGATGTTTATTAGTAATAGTTGGGGAGGAGGGTTTAGATTGGGAGAGAAGCAGTTCATGACCACCTGTCCTCATAACATGCTTTCTACCAATGTCACACTTGGAGAAAAATGACAGTGCTTTGTTCAACAGTTGGTAAATTTAGAAAGATTTCTCCCCAAGAAAATCAGAGTCATAAACAGCAAACAAGCACAGTGTATTAGTAAAATGTCATGGTTGCAGGTTTTTAAGGCAATCTCCGTGCATTTTTTTATTCAACATAGATCATGAAACATGTTTGTGGCGTGCATCGCTTTGTTTCTGGTTGTGGGTGTAAGCACAAATACACAAGCTTAGTGATGGCCTGTGGGGATAGACAGCTGTGACAGATTTGCAATACCGAAGACCTCACCATACATATTCTGTAGAGGCCCAGAAAAATCACAGGAGTGATTCCTGACAAAAATAGAAAAGAAAACGGCACCATAGGCTTGCATTTTGGGGTGTGTGTATGTCTGTGACTTTGAGCGCAAATACTCATCTGTGCATTGTCATCTGAATGGTGCCATCATTGCTGCAAAAAGCCAGCTCAGCTGAAAGGCCTAAGTGGTCTTTATTGTAATCAGTAATGTTTATAAACAGTTCCTTCTACACTACCTGTCCAATTTCTGAATGCAGTTATATTGGCCTAAGGCAGAAACCAGGAAATTTTGCTTTTAAATATTTATAAAATATCTTTTCTTAATTTCTACATTTGACATAGAGAATTTAAAATCTCACGAGCAACTCTGATGCATTCCTGATGTCCAGGTAGATACCAGTTGGAGAGACAAATCTAAACAAAGATAAAATTGCTTAACTGAAATTGCGTTCATGTCCTGCCTGGCCCCATCGCTGCCTGTTCCCTAAGTGTTAAAAGGCAATATTTAGGCTGAAAGCATCTTCCGAGGGATATCCATGAGCATAAGAAATGAGCTAACGTAAAAATGGTTTACTTTCCCAACTTGACTTCCTTAAATGAGTCAGGTTTCAATTTGGGGGCATTTGACGCAAATAATATCAAAAGGAAGCTCAGTTAACCTTCGATGGCTGCAAAGCATCTCTTCTGGAGAACTCCACGGGCATAGTCCTGTTGTTGGGTTTCTATTTCTCCTGCCTCTGTTACTTAGTCCCTAGTAGAATGTTTTAAATACTAACAATTTTTAAAGCTGCAGTCTTGTTTCGCAGAGACTTCAACTGCAAAAAATGTCAGTAGACAAAATGGAGCAGTTTCCTGCTGGCTGTTCAACACAGAGATCTCCAGAGAGTTGTGTATTTTAACAATCCCAGAAAACATTCCCTAGCCCTCCCCACTCTTTGCATGTCAGTGCAGGTAATGGTGATGAATTCAAGCCTGAAGCAGCAATTCTCCACCCCAGTCCCAGCAGAATCACTTGGGATGCATTTTAAAATACCAGTGCCCACCCCTCCCCATTCTGATTTGGATTTATCGCGTTACCTGTCACACTCAAGGACATAGGAATTTTTTTTAAGTTTCCCTAGGTGTTTCTAAGATGAATCCATGGTCCCAAACCACTGGCTTTAAGAAGGGTAATCGTACTATTTGGGATATTTTATTGTGCGGATCTATAGTTCCTGTAGATCTTTGCTTCTCAAAGTGTGGGTGGGCCAAGAGGTAACACCAGTGAGATGGTGGAGTGAGACACTCCAGGGGTCCATCCCACCACTGAATTTTTGAACAACAAACAAAAACTGGCAGAGCCATCCTTCCCAGAGCTCAGGAAAACAGAGGGTTACCATAACTAGGCAAGACCCAAATCAAGAAAAAGGCAATTTGAAAACAGGAGGGGTGTTGGGAAGACTGGATATCAACATGCAAAAGAATGGAAGTGGACCCCTACCTCACACCAAATGCAAAAATTAACTTGAAAATTGATCAAAGACCTAAGTTTAAAAACTAAACTATAAAGTTCTTAGAAGAACACATGGAAAAATATCTTCAGGAACTTGTATTAAACAATGGATTCTTAGCCCTTACAGAAAAAGTACACGCAAGAATATGGGCTGCTTTTTCGCAACGGGTTTGCCGCCAGAACACAGGTGTCGTGAAAACCATTCCTGATTCTTAAGCCAAAATGGGAAAGGAAAAGACTCATATCAACATTGTCGTTATTGGACACGTAGATTCGGGCAAATCCACCACTACTGGCCACCTGATCTACAAATGTGGTGGAATTGACAAAAGAACCATCGAAAAATTTGAGAAGGAGGCTGCTGAGATGGGAAAGGGGTCCTTCAAATATGCCTGGGTCTTGGATAAACTGAAAGCTGAACATGAGCGTGGTATCACCATTGATATCTCCCTGTGGAAATTTGAGACCAGCAAGTACTATGTGACCATCATTGATGCCCCAGGGCACAGAGACTTTATTAAAAACATGATTACAGGCACATCTCAGGCTGACTGTGCTGTCCTGATTGTTGCTGCTGGTGTTGGTGAATTTGAAGCTGGTATCTCCAAGAATGGGCAGACCCGTGAGCATGCTCTTCTGGCTTACACACTGGGTGTGAAACAACTAATTGTTGGTGTTAACAAAATGGATTCCACTGAGCCACCCTACAGCCAGAAGAGATACGAGGAAATCGTTAAGGAAGTCAGCACCTACATTAAGAAAATTGGCTACAACCCCGACACAGTAGCATTTGTGCCAATTTCTGGTTGGAATGGTGACAACATGCTGGAGCCAAGTGCTAACATGCCTTGGTTCAAGGGATGGAAAGTCACCCGTAAGGATGGCAATGCCAGTGGAACCACGCTGCTTGAAGCTCTGGATTGCATCCTGCCACCCACTCGTCCAACTGACAAACCCTTGCGTCTGCCTCTTCAGGATGTCTACAAAATTGGTGGTGTTGGTACTGTCCCTGTGGGCCGAGTGGAGACTGGTGTTCTCAAACCGGGCATGGTGGTCATCTTTGCTCCAGTCAACGTTACAACTGAAGTCAAGTCTGTTGAGATGCACCATGAAGCTTTGAGTGAAGCTCTTCCCGGAGACAACGTGGGCTTCAATGTCAAGAACGTGTCTGTAAAAGATGTTCGTCGTGGCAATGTGGCTGGTGACAGCAAAAACGATCCACCGATGGAAGCAGCTGGTTTTACTGCTCAGGTGATTATTCTGAACCATCCAGGCCAAATCAGTGCTGGCTATGCACCTGTGCTGGATTGTCACACAGCTCACGTTGCTTGCAAGTTTGCTGAGCTGAAGGAGAAGATTGATCGTCGTTCTGGTAAGAAGCTGGAAGATGGCCCCAAATTTCTGAAATCTGGTGATGCTGCCATCGTTGATATGGTTCCTGGCAAGCCCATGTGTGTTGAGAGCTTCTCTGATTATCCTCCTCTGGGTCGTTTTGCTGTTCGGGATATGAGACAGACAGTTGCTGTGGGTGTCATCAAGGCTGTGGACAAGAAGGCTGCTGGAGCTGGCAATGTCACCAAGTCTGCCCAGAAAGCTCAGAAGGCTAAATGAATATTACCTATAACACCTGCCACCCCAGTTTTAATCAGTGGTGGAAGAACGGTCTCAGAACTATTTGTCTCAATTGGCCATTTAAGTTTAATAGTAAAAGACTGGTTAATGATAACAATGCATCGTAAAACTTTCAGAAGGAAAGGAATGTTTTGTGGACCATTTGTTTTTGTGTGGCAGTTTTAAGTTATTAGTTTTTAAAATCAGTACTTTTTAAATGGAAACAATGACCAAAAATCTGTCACAGAATTTTGAGACCCATTAAAACAAAGTTTAATGAGAAACCTGTGTCGTCTTTTGAAAAGTCAGCCTTGAATTGCTCAGGCAAAAGACAAAGTGCTCATAACCTATTTCTGGTGTTTTATCCGCTGAAATTTGATACGATAGTCCAGTTAAACAGTTTTTTTCAGGACAAATTGAGGGATTTTTCACCTAATTGGAGGGATCATCATTTAAGTTGATTTAAGTACTTAGTTAAAAAAATGGGGTGGTTTATTGGTGGCAACCTTAATGGAAAAGCAAAGGGTAATTTATAATGTTCATAAGCTACCTTAGAAGGCCAAGTTCTGTTACAGAGGCCATGTGTTGCATATAGAATTTTAATTTTGTGTAGTTATGTCTATATCAATATGGAGTAAATGAGTTTTATTGTATCTAGGAAAAATAAAAGATACTGGAAGTTGAAAAAAAAAAAAAAGAATATGGACTACCTACCATGGGTAAACTCATAATTGAATCTTAGAGCACAGCTTATTAGGGGAACGCTTACTGTAATAGTCCCTAGATGGTAAGCTCTTACAGCAGCCACATCTATTTTTGAACTGTAATGGCTATGTTCCAGTTTGCTAATGCTGCCTTATGCAAAATACCAGAAAGGGATTGGCTTTTATAAAGGGAGGTTATTTGGTTAAAAAGTTACAGTCTTAAGGCCATAAAATGTCCAAGGTAACACATGAACAATCAAGTACCTTCACTAGAGGATGGCCAATGGGGTCTGGAAAACCTGTTATCTGGGAAGGCACGTGGCTGCCGTCTGCTTGCTTCCAGGTTGTATTTCTAAATGGCATTCTCCAAGATGTCAGTGTCAGCATCTCAGGGCAAACTCTGGGCTAGTACCTCCAAAACATCAGCAAAACTCTGCTTTCAACAGCCATCTTCAAAATGTCTCTGTAAGTTGCAGCTCCTCTCTCAGTTCCTGTGCATTCTTTGAAATGTCCCTCTTGGCTGTAGCAAGAGTCTGGGCCTGTGTGGCTCTTTTTAAAGTACTCCAGTGATCCAACTAACACCCACCCTGAATGGACAGGGTAACACCTTGTTCTAGTTTGCTAATGCTGCCAAATGCAAAACACCAGATATGGACTGGCTTTTATAAAAGGGGGTTTATTTGGTTACACAGTTATAGTCTTAAGGCCATAAAGTGTCCAAGGTAAGGCATCAACAATCGGGTACCTTCACTGGAGAATGGCCAATGGTGTCTGGAAAACCTCTGTTAGATGGGAAAGTACATGGCTGGCATCTGCTCCATAGTTCTGGTTTCAAAATGGCTTTATCCCAGGACGTTCCTTTCTAGGCTTCAGCTCCTCTTCAAAATGTCACTCTCAGTTGCTCTTGGGGTGTTTGTCCTTTCGTAGCATCTCTGGAACAAAAATCTGCTTTCAAAGGCCATCTCCAAAATATCTCTGTAAATTGCAGTTCCTCTCTCAGCTCCTGTGCATTCTTCAAAGTGTCCCTCTTGGCTGTGTCAAGCTTGCTTCTTCTGTCTGAGCCTATATAGTGCTCCAGTAAACCAATCAAGGCCCATGCTGAATGGGCGGGGCCACACCTCCATGGAAATTATCCAATCAGAGTTATTACCCACAGTTGGGTGAGTCGCACCTCCATGGAAACACTCAAAGAATTACAATCTAATCAACAGTAATACACTTGCCCACACAAGATTACATCAAAGATAATGGTGTTTTAGGGGACATAATACATTCAAACCGGCCCACACCTCCATGGAAATTATCCAGTCAAATGTTTCACTCACAGCTGATTGAGTCACATCTCCATGGAAACACTCAATTAAAGGATTCCAATCTAATCAACACTAAATACATCTGCCCCCACAAGATTGCATCAAAGAACATGGCATTTTGGGGGCATAATACATTCAAACTGGCACAGGCTATCTCCAGATTCTGAGATGCTGATCCCTTTGTGTATAACCTGATTGAACCCTGGAACTTTGGGTGTCTGTGTGACACCTGAAACTCAGAGCTAGAGCTCAGCAGATATGAATGTCAGTATTACACATAAAGAAACTGTTAAAAAAGCTGAAAGAGTACAGACTTCAACTAAAGATATGAATGAAGCAGATCTAGTTAGGACTAGGGCAAATCAGGCCAAAGGGTAAAGGATGATATTGACTGTGTTTTAAAACTTCAACTTCCATGTGAGACCAAGGGAAGAGATGTTTATTTGGTGCAAGATTTATATTTCCTAAACAATTTAACTCATACAGTTTATTCAAATACCGTAATTACATGGAACTTTGAATAGGTGTGTATAGGTTAGTGTGAAACAGTGATACATCCCAAAGTAGTTTGGGCAAAGAATAAAAATATATATGCAAGGCTCCCCTGAAGAACTGGGGGGAAATGCAGAGACTTCCTCACCTAGATTGTTGCTGATGTTTTCACAAACATTGAGGACTGGTAGTTTGAAATACCAAGCCCTCTATCTTGGGGCTTGCTCTTATGGAACTTGTTACTGCAAAGGAGAAGCTAAAACCACTTATAATTGTACCTAACAATCTCCCTGAGTACTTCTTTGTTCCTCAGATGTGGCCCTCTCTCTCTAGCTAAGCCAACTCGGCAGGTGAACTCACTGCCCTACCCCGCTATGTGGGACCTGACTCCCAGGGGTGTAAATCTCCCTGGCAATGCGGGATATGACTACCGGGGATGACTCTGGACCCAACATCATGGGGTTGAGAACATCTTCTTGACCAAAAGGGGGATGCAAAATGAAACAAAATAACGTTTCAGTGGCTGAGCGATTCCAAATGGAGTCTAGAGGTCACTCTGGTGGGTACTCTTATGCACTATATAGATAAATCTTTTTAGGTTTTAAGGTATTTGAATTGCTAGAAGTAAATACCTGAAACTGTCAAAACTGCAACCCAGTAGCCTTGACTCTTGAAGACGATTGTATAGCAATGTAGCTTACAATGGGTGACAGTGTGATGGTGAAAACCTTGTGGATCCCACTCCCTTTACCCAGTGTATGGATGGGTGAGTAGAAAAATGGGGACAAAAACTAAATGAAACATAGGGTGGGGGGATGGTTTGGGTATACTTTTTTAGTTTTATTTTTTATTCTTATTTTACTTTTTCTGGTATAAGGAAAATGTTCAAAAAATAGATTGGGGTGATGAATGCACAACTACTGTTACTGTGAACAGTTGATTGTACACCATGGAAGATTGTATGATAGGTGAATATATCTCAATAAAACTGAATTTAAAAAAAAACAATTAAAAACAAACAAACAAAAAGAATCACCACATTGCTGAGCAATTCCACTTACGCATGTACACTAAAAACAAAGCAGGGGCTCAGGAGTTACTTGTACAACAATGTTCATAGCAGCATTATTCACAATAACCAAGAGTGGGAAAAAAGCAAGTGTCAGTCAACAGATGAATGGATAAACAAAATTCAGTATATCCACACAATGGAATATTTATCAGCCATAGAAAGGAATGAAGTTCTGGTACATGCTAAACATGGATGAACCTTGAAGACATCATGTTGAGTGAAATAAACCAGACACAAAAGGACAAATATTATATGATTCCACTTACATGAAATACCTAGCATATGCAAATTCATAGAGACAGAAAGTTGATTCCAGGCTAGCAGGCACTGGGTTGAGATGAAAAATGGGGAGTTTCTCTTAATGGGTATAGAGTTCATGTTTTAGGTGTTGAAAAAGTTTTGGTAATGTATGATGGCGATGGTAGCACAAAACTGTGACTGTAATTAATACCACTGAATTGTATATTTGAAAGTGGATAAAATGGGAAATTTTATGTTGTATGTATATTACCACAGCAAAGGAAAAAAATTTTAAGTGAGGTGGGCCTCAAAACAGCAGCTGTGAAAAGAAAAAGAGAAACAACCTTTGGAATTCCTAGATCTCAGCTCTGTCCAATAGAACTTTCTGTGATGCTGGAAATGTTCTTTATCTGTGCAATCCTATACAGTAGCCATGGCCAGAGGTGGCCACTGAGTATTTGAAATGTGGCTAGTGCAGTTGAGGAAAAAACATTTAATCTTGAGAAAGAAGAAATTTCTGCCCGTACTTCAGCCAGCCAACGTCCCCCCTGGGGTATTCAACTTCACCTTTATTAGAGTTTACAAATTGCGGTCTGCCCTAGAATTCAGACATGCCAATCCTAATAGTCATATGAGCCAATTCCTATGAAAAAATCTCTTAATATTTGTATATTTGTATATATATCTTGTCAGTTATGTTTCTCTGGAGAACTGACTAATAACAGATTTTGATACAGTGGTTTCTCAAGTGGTTCTTGAGAAACACAATCTTAAGGATGAGATTTCTGAATTGGTTCTGTGGTTTCTGGAATTGGTTCCTTAATCTGATTAGCTTTAAAGGCACACCAGTGTCTCTATTTGCAAGGATCAAAAGAGCACTGGTAGCCTATGGTGTGAATTGGCACTAGAGATACACAAAATATCACCATTGGAAACTGCTACTCAAATGTGTACGAGGCAAGGCTCTGGGTGACAGTGTATTTGTTACTTTAGCAAATTTTTGTGAAGGTTAAGAATATAATGACATTGGCTGGTTGTCCCTAATTCTTCTGGATCAAGTTGTTAAAGAAAAGAATGAGCTCAGGGCTTCAAAGTCCCAGCTCAAGCACCCCATGAAGGACATGAAAGTTTCTATGTGTGCCTTGAAAGAAACTCGTATTTCTTATAACCACAGAATAGAGATTTCTGAAAACCAAATGCAGAGTGTCATCATGAAAGTGGCTGAATCACAAGGAAAATTGAGCTTGCATCCTTGCAGAGTGTCTATTAATGAGAGGGCATTGATTGGGAAGGAATGGGATCCTGAAAATTGGAATGGGGACATACGGACTTCTCATGATGACAGTGGAGACTCACTTTAGAGCCCTAAATTTCTAAATTCTGTTGAATCGTCTCTGCCAGGTAAAGCTGTAATGGCCTCCCCTGAGGAAGCTATCCTTCTAACCCCATCTGAGGAGATTTAACCCTGCTTTGCCTGATAAACATGTAATTGCCTCCCCTGAGGAAACAGCCTTCCCACCACCCTCTGAAATTAGCTGTGTTTAGGCAGAGGAAACTAATGCAATCCCCTGAGCTAGTTGACTGGCAAGTCACTGCTAATTCCCCTCAAGACCCACCACACCACCCCTCTTTGCTTCCAGATCTGTAACTACACTGAAGTCCCAGCAGGTCCTGAAAGACACGGTACAAATTGTGACCCATGAGGAGGTGTGTTGTTCTCCAAAAGAACAGCATAATTTCCAATTTAAGCAGACAGAAATCAGGGGAATGCATGTGGGAATGGATATTAAGGCTGTGGGATAATAGTGGAAGGAATATAAAGTTAACTTAATTCAGGCTGAATTTAATGCTATGCATCCACTAAATAGAGATTCTGGGTTCAGTGTGGTCACTCAAGGGGTTAGAAAGGGCTCTAACAGTTTGTTCGATTGGATGACTGAAGCATGGACAAAAGGTGGTCTATGCTAAATGAACTTGAAATGACAGAACTGCCATGATATAATGTACATTAAAGGATCCAAAGCTTAGGGATTTTGGAATGTTACAGTGGGTTAATCAGGTAAGATCTGCTCACCCACCCCAGGAATGTCCAGAGGGCACACCTTTCACCAGGACTGTGAAGAATAAATTTACAAGAGGAGCCCAACATCTCTTTAAAGCTCTGTGGTTGCTCTTCTCTGTAAGTTAGGTATTACACTGGGAGCTGCTGCCACTGAACTTGGATCCTTAAAGACAATGGGGATGACTGGGTCCCGAGTTAGCAGGACAAAGACAAGATAGGCATGTCTGCCATAATGGACAGCAGAATCAAAGCAGTAATCAGAATCATCTAACTCTCAGAGACTTATGGTGTTAGATAGTTGAGGATGGGGTCCTACAAGTGAAATATATGGCAGTCCACTAAAAATTCTTACTTGATCTGTATAAGTAGAATTCCAAGTCTGACTTGACTCACAGAAACAGAGTCACAGCCCCTCAATCTATTCCCTGACTTGAGATAGTTAACAGCCCCAGAAGCCCTTGAATGAGGGGAAGGCCAGGTCCCCTTGTGGAAGGATTCCCTGCTACACTGCCAAAAACTTATATTGTTAATCTTCCTCCAGTCTTCCCCAAAGGACCTGTGGCCTTTTACCAGGGTGGTTGTGCATTGGGTATAAGGAAATAATCAGACATTTCAGGGATTACTGGACACCTCCTCTGAACTGACACTAAATCCAGGAGATCCCAAATGTCACTTTGGTCCACCAGTCAGAGCAATGGCTTACGAAATTTAGATGATCAATGGAGTTTTAGCCCAAGTCCATCTCACAGTGGGCCCAGTGAGTCCTGAACACATTCTATGGTTATTTCCCCAGTTCTGGAATGCAAAATTGGAATAGACGAGCTCAACAAGTTTCAGAATCTCCATGTTGGTTTCCTGACTTGTGGAATGAGGACAATTATGGTAGGAAAGGCCATGAGGAAGCCTCTAACTAGTAAAATAGCAAATCAAAGCAATAGTGGATTCCTGGGGGGATTGCAGAGATTAGTGCCACTATCAAGGACTTGAAGTGTGCAGGGGTGGTGATTCCCACCACATCCCCATTCAACTCTCCTATCTGGCCCATGCATAAAATAGATGGATCCTGGAGGATGACAATCAGTAATTGGAAACTTACCCAGAATGGTGACTCCAAGTGCAGCCACTGTTCCAGATGTGGTATCATTGCTTGAGCAAATCAGCACACCCCCTGGTACTGCAGCTACGGACCTGGAAAATGCTTTTTTCCCTATACCTGTTAATAAAGACCACCAAAAACAGTTTTCTTTTAGCTGGCAAGGCTAGCGATACACCTTCACTGTCCACCCTCAGGGACATATCAATTCTCCATCCTTCCATCTTGTGCAAAGGAACCTTGATCACCTTTCCTTCCACAAAATATCATAGTGTTCATTACATGATGACATTATGCTGTTTGGACCTGGTGAACAAGAAGTAGCAACCACTCTATAGTTACTGGTAAGACATTTGTGTATCAAAGAATGGGAAATAAATCCAACAAAAATTCAGGCATCTTCCAGCTCAGTGAAATTTCTCAGCTTCCAGTAGTGTGGATCATGTCAAGATGTCCCTTCTAAGGTGAAGGATAATCTTGGATTTCCAGCCCCTCCTACAAAGAAAAAAAAGGCACAACACCTCACTGACCTCTTGAGATTTTGGAGACAACATATACCTCAACTGGGTGTGCTACTCCAACCCATTTACCAACTGACCCCAAAAGCCACTAGGTTTGAGTGGGAACCAAAACAGGAGGAGGCTCTGCAATGCAACAGGTCTAGGTTTCCATACAAGCTGCTCTGCTACTTGGGCCATATGATCCAGCAGATCCAATGGTGCTTTAAGTGTCAGTGCAAATAGAGATGCAAGCCAAGGAACCCCAAGGATTGCAGCAAGCAGCACCACAACCCTACTGACTCCAGGAAAAAAGAATGGCCTTACCCATGCCATTCTTGCCACTGAAACCATGAGCCAATAAGTGCTTGTTGTGTAAGCCAAACCAGTGTATGGTGTTTGTCATAGCATCCTGGCTAGCTAAGACAACAACCTTAAATACATCTGCAAAAATTCCTTTTTTCATGTAGCAACATAAATCCTGGGGACTATGACAGGACATCTTTTCATCTTTTTTCAACAAAATATCTACATACATCTGCATCCACTTACTATATTATTAGTTACTACATGATATTCAATGAAAGCAACCAACTCATACACCATTGTTGTAGCCATAAAGCTCTGGTTTTATCTTTTTAAACCAGAATGTTGAACTCTTGGATGTGAAAAATACCTCAATGAAATTGATTTTCATAAATACATTTGTGATCCTGAACTCATTTATATTTTGCATTTATTATTAAGTCAAATTTACTAAAATGCAACTTTATCTATATTGATAAACATCTACAAAATAAAAGTTGGAATAAAGGAAAAATTTGCAAGTCATGAATTACCCCAGTGCCAAGTAGCAGGAAAATTCAGGATACTTTGTGCATAAAAATATAAACATTTGCTAAAAAATTAAGTAAATAGTTAGATCCAGGAGCATAACATCAAAGTGCCTATAGTGTTTAGAAAAGTAATTAGGAATATTTGGTTTTGTTTGACTTGATTTTAATTTTGGATTGATTTCTTTTGTCCCTGATCTCTTTGTGTGTTTGCTTCTATTTATATGAACGCCTATTAACATTAGGGGTTAAGTATAAGGATTAAATGAAGAATGCCTCTCTTGTTACTGAGGAACAAATATCCCTTCAGCTCATTGTCCAATGTCTTCTCATTTTTAAACCAAAAAAACAAAAAAAAAGTCAAAACACTTCAATAATATACTTGAAAATTTTCGAACCAAAAGAAATGCAAAGGAATTCATAGATGCTATATAAAAATATTAGTAATCTGTCAATACTTTGAGAAATTGCAGCTAAATATGGAACATGTTAAACATGATATAAAGGAATGACTGAAGTTTTACTTGTTACCCACTGAAAAAGTAACATTTAACAATTATAAATTGAGTGAACATCTCTGATGATATAATAAAAATGGAAGTAGGGGAGTTATGTGATGGAGAAGGATGGATGGTTTCTGGTTTGGTTTTTTTTCCCATTATTTGGGTGTCTTTTGTATTAATTATTTGATGAATAACAAGTTACCACAAAACTCAGTGGCTGAAAGCAAGAACACATTTTTATTCCCTTTGAGAGGTATGGGGGATGCGTTTAGGCCTTGCATCCTCCAACGCAGAGTTCTGCCCATTTATAAAAACATCCTGCAGAATCAGGCTTTTTCACTTCAAGGTGAGAGATGATCATCTTCTCCTAGGCAAAGCTCACTTTATTTCTGGCACAGAAATACAAGAGGTGGCTGGAGGTGTCTTCAAATATTACGTTTCGTAGGGGTGTCTGGGCTGTTTCCTGATGCCCCATCCTAGCTGGAACTAACTGTGCCTCTGAGGCTGCCTGGTGTTTGCAAAGGATGCAGTCAGGGCCTCGGGAGGATGTTCATCCAACAAGGTTTCCAGGGCCTGGACTTTCTCTCTGGATCCTCTGCCTCAGGCCCTTCTTTTATGGGAAACAGGCTCAAGGTTCTTGTGCACCCCTGGCCTTCAGGATCCCTGCAGCCCATCATCTGGGGGGCCATTTCCTCTGGGCCTGTTTTCAGAGGTCCTTCCCCTTCCCATCGCTTGATTGTGCAAGTCACTGCAAACCCCTCCTTAGGCTAGTTCCCCTTTTGCTTTTGGGAAGAACATGGAGGTTCTACGCCAGCACTGGTGGGATCATGGAACCAAGGGTCCCAGGTAAAGCACTGGCCATGGCAGGCTGGCTTTTCTCATGGTCTTGGGCTCCCTCAGCTCTTCCTGCCCATGGACCAGCTCTGAGTGGAGCCACAGACCTGAAGAGAACGAGCTCTTATTGGATCTCTTCCTGATGGCCAGGAGCTTCCTGACTTCCCAGTGGCCTCCCTGTTCACTCCCATTGCCCGGGAAGGTGCCAGGCCCCCACTGGTCCCACTCAGGATGGCGGTGAACGGCCCCAGAAGCCAACTTATATGGTATTAGGGTGGATGCAAATGGACAGGCCTGGGATTTGGGCTGAGGCTCTATCATGGATGACCTTTGTCATGTTGAGGAAGTTTCCATCTATTCCTAGTTTTCTGAGTGTTTTTAACAAGAAGGGGTACTGGACTTTGTCAAATGCCTTTTCTGCATCAATTCATATGATCATGTGTGTTTTGTCCTTCATTCTATTAATGTGGTATATTATATTAATTGATTTTCTTATGTTCAACTCCCCTTGCTTTCCTGGAATAAATCCCACTTGGTAATGTGCTATTCAATTCAGTTTGCTAGTATTTGGTTGAGAACTTTTTCATTTGTATTCATGAGGGATATTGATCTGTAATTTTCTTTTCTTGAGATGTATTTATCTGGCTTTGGTATGAGGGTGATGTTGGCCTCATAGATTGAGTTAGGAAGTGTTCCCTCCTCTTCAGTTTTTTAGAACAGTCTGAGCAGGATTGGTGTTAATTCTTCTTGGAATATTTTATAAAATTCAGTGATAAAGCTATCTGGTTTGGGGCTTTTCTTTGTTGAGAGGTTTCTGATGACTAAGTCTCTTTACTTGTTATTAGTCTGATGAGATCTTCTATTTCTTCTTGACTTATCGTAGATAGTTTGTGTGTTTCTAGGAATTTGTCCATTTCATCTCAGTTATCTAAGTTATTGGCATGTAATTGTTCATAGTATCCTCTTATAATCCTTTTTATTTCTGTGGTATCAGTAGCAAATTCCGCCCCCCTTTAATTTCTGATTTTAGTTATTTCTGTCTTTTTAATTCTTTGTCATTCTAGCTAAAGATTTGTCGATTTTATTTATCTTTTAAAAGAACCAACTTTGGGTTTTCTTGATTCTCTCTACTGTTTTTTTTTAATTCAATTTTACTGAGATATATTCAGAAACCATACAGTCATCCATGGTGTGCAGTTATTCACAGTACTATTCTATAGTTGTGCATTCATCATCACAATCAATTTTGTGTGTGTGTGTGTTTTTATTCATTTTATTGAGATATATTCACATACCATGCAGTCATACAAAACAAAGTGTATATTCAATTGTTTACAGTACCATTATATAGTTGTGCATTCATCACCAAAATTAATCTTTGACATTTTCATTGCCACACACACAAAAATAATAAGAATAAAAATTAAAGTGAAAAAGAACAATTAAAGTAAAAAATTAAAGTAAAAAAAGGTGCCTTTTTTTTTTCTTCCCCCATTTTTCTACTCATCCATCCATAAACTAGACAAAGGGGAGTGTGGTCCATATGGCTTTCCCAATCACACTGTCACCCCTCATAAGCTACATTTTTATACAATCGTCTTCAAGATTCATGGGTTCTGGGTTGTAGTTTGATAGTTTCAGGTATTTACTGCTAGCTATTCCGATTCATTAAACCCTAAAAAGGGTTGTCTATATTGTGTGTAAGAGTGCCCACCAGAGTGACCTCTCAGCTCCTTTTGGAATCTCTCTGCCACTGAAGCTTATTTCATTTCCTTTCACATCCCCCTTTTGGTCAAGAAGATGTTCTCCATCCCATGATGCCGGGTCTAAATTCCTCCCCAGGAGTCATATTCCACATTGCCAGGGAGATTCACTCCCCTGGGAGCCAGATCCCACATGGGGGGAGGGCAGTGACCACAATCAATTTTTGAACATTTTCATTACCATAGAAAAAAAGAATAAAAATTAAAGTAAAAAAGAGCACACAAAACATCCCATACCCTCATTCCTCCCTATAATTCATTTACTTTTTGTCCTCATTTTTCAACTCATCTGTCCATACACTAGATAAAGGGATTGGGAGCCTCAAAGTTTTCACAAACACATGGTCACACAGTGTAAGCTATATAGTTATACTATTGTCTTCAAGAATCAAGGCTACTGGGTTGCAGTGCATAAGTTTCAGGTATTTCCTTCTAGCTATTCCAGTACACTAAAAACTAAAACTGGACAGCTATCTAATACATAAGAATAACCTCCAGAATGACCTCCTGACTCCATTTGAAATCTCTCAGCCACTGAAACTTTATTTTGTTCCATTTCTCTTCCCGCTATTGGTCCAAGAAGGCTTTCTCAATCCCATGATGCCAGGGCCAAGCTCATCCCCATAAGTCATGTCCTACATTGCCAGAACAATTTACACCCCTGGGAGTCATGTCCCACCATAGGGGGAGGGCAGTGAGTTTATCTGCCCAGCGGACTTAGAGAGAGAGGCCACATCTGAGCAACAAAAGATCTCTGGGGGTGACTCTTAGGCACAATTTTAAGTAGGCTTAGCCTCTCCTTTGCAGTAACAAACTTCATAAGGGCAAGCCCCAAGATTGGGGGCTCAGCTTCCTAAATGGTAGTCCCCAATGCTTGTGAGAGTATCAGTAATTGGTGGGGAAGTTTAATATTTCCACATTTTTCCCCAGTCCCTCAAGGGGACTTTGCAAATGCATTTTTATTCTCTGCCCAAATTACTCTGCATGTACTGGGGCTTCACACTAACTTGTACAAAGCAGATTTCACTTCCTTTGCAAAGTTCCATATAATTATGTTGTTTGAATAAACTGACCATATGAGTTAAATTACTGTGTGTTACAAAAAATATAGAATTTACACTTAATAAACATCTCTTCCATTGGTATTACACAGAGGCTGAGGTTTGAAAACACCATCACTATTGTCCTTTACCCTTTAGTCTGAGTCACCTTAGTCCTAACCAAGTCCACTTCGTTCATATTGCTACTTGAAGTCTGATCTCTTTTTCAGACCCTTTAACATTTGCTGTATGGGGTAATGCTGACATTCTTGCTACCAAACTCTGGCTCTGAGTCTCAGGTGTCACAAAGATACCCAGAGTTCCAGAGACCAAACAGGTTATACACAAACAGCCCAGCATCTCAGAATTTAGAAATAGCCATTACAACTCAGGAATAGAAGTAACCGCTGTAGGAATTTACAATCTAGGAACCTTTACAATAGTCCTTCCCCTGATAACGTATGCTCTCAGATTCAATTCTCAGAGTCTGCACATTATACTTAGTCCATGTGGGTGAGGCATTATAATGTTTGTCTTTTCATTTCTGGTTTATTTCACTCAGCATACTGTCCTCGATGTCCATTCACCTAGTTGCATACCTCACGTCCCTAATGGTTTTTAATTCTCTATTTCATTTATCTCCTCTCTAATTTTTGTTATTTCCTTCTTTCTGCTCTTTGGTTTGTTCTTCTCTTTCTAGTTTCTCTTGGTGTGAGGTTAGGTCTCTGATCTGAAATCCTTCTTCTTTTTTAATGTAAGCATTTAGAGCTATAAAATTCCCTCTGAGCACTGCCTTCACTGCATTCCGCAAGTTGTGTGGTTTTTTGTTTTGTTTTGTTTTGTTTTTTTAGGTTGGTGTATTCATCTGTGTCAAGATATTTTCTCATTTCTCTTGTGGTTTTTTTCCTTTAACCCACTGATTGCTTAAGGGTATGCTTTTAACCCCCATGTGTTTGTGGTTTTTCCAGTTCTCCCTCTGTTATTGATTTCTAGCTTCATTCCATTGTAATCAGAGAGGATGCTTTGCATAATTTCAATCTTTTAAAATGTATTGCTACTAATTTTGTGACCTAATAAATGACCTATCCTGGAGAATGATCCATGCACACTTGAGAAGAATGTATGTATTCTGATGTTTTTATCCATTGATAAAAGTGATGTATTGAAGTTTCTGATTACTGCAGAGGTATCTATTTCTCCTTCAGTTTTGTCATGTTTACCTCTGTATTTTGGAGCACTATAATTAGGTGCATAAGTGTTTATGATTGTTATATCTTCTTGTTGAACTGACTCTTTTATTAATATAGACTGCCTGACTTTGTCTCTTGTAATAGTTTGTGACTTAAAGTCTGTTTTAGCTGATATTATTGTAGCTGCCCCAGCTCTGTTGTGGTTACTATTTGCGTGGAATCTTTTTCTTTTTTCCATCCTTTCACCTCCAACCTATTTGTGTCTTTGAATCTAAGGTGAGTCTGTTTAAACAACAGATAGTTGGATTATGCTTTTTTTATACTTTCTACTAACATGTGTCTTTTGAGTGAAGAATTTAATCCATTTACATTCAGTGTAATTACTGATAAGGCAGGACTACTTCAGCCATCTTGTCCATGGTTTCTTATACATCTTACATTCTTTTTTTCCTTATTGCAGACCTTTTGAGGCTATAGTACATCTTTTGTGATATAAGTGAATGGTTCCTTTCTTATTTTCATTTTTGTATATAATTTTAAATACTTTCTTTGTGGTTTCCCTGGGTTTTGTGTCATAACCAACTAGTGTGAAATGATACCAACTTAACCTCAATAGCATACACAGCCTCTACTCCTTTACTTCTCCATTTTCCCCTCTTTGTGTTGTTTTTGTCACACATGGCCTCTTTATATTTTGCATGTCTGCAACATAGAAATATGATTATTTCTTATTCAATTGTATTTTAAATTGTTTAGGAAATGAAGATTAGAGTTACATACTGAGATACCATACTACCGAGTCTTGCATTTACCCATGTAGTTATCTTTACTGGGATCTTCATTTCTTCATATACTGCTCCAGGCTATCTCCTTGTCCTTACTTCCGACCTGAAGAATTCACTTTAGCATTTCTTGTAGGGCAGGTCTCATAGTCACAAACCAGTGCAGTTTTAATTTATCCACGAATGTCCTAAACATTCCTCATTTTTGAAGGACAGTTTTGTTGGATAAAGAATTTTTGACATTGATGCTGAAAACAAGAAAAGGAAAGGGTCACAGGATACAATCACAATCTCTCTTTTCAAGGAAACCTTCAGAATCATCCATAAATAATGTATACTTTTTACTTGGCCTGTTACTCATTTTTTAAGTGGGTTAATTAGTTTCTATTATTTTTCAAATCTTTGAATAACACAAATGATGTTTTTCTAGAGGAGATATGCAATCAGTTTTTAGGCAGGAGTCGGTTTTTGTCAGGATGTTATTGAACAAGTCACAGAATCTCATTTCTACATTGATGGTGTGCCCCATCCAATAGGATGCTGCTCCTTGTGGTCAGAGCTTGGGCAAGAGCATCCAATCAGAACCTTGCAGAGGCCCAGACTTGCTCTTCCTATCAGCCCTACCACATTGGAAAGGGTTGGCCCAGAGTCACCTGGCATGAGACCTTGAAAGTGAAAAAGTGTTGAGGAACCCTTTTTTCCTGTGTATATCCTGAATGTTCTAAGTACTGCAACCCATAGCCACCAAAAACTCTTTAGGATTTTATTCTGGATCCCACTCCCACCCTCAGGTAGATAGTATGTGATGGCAACACAGTGGTCTCCCATGGATGATAGTCTCCCTCTTTGCTGACAGCTTTGTACTGCGGTGTCCCCCTGGGTCAACATAATGGGTTTATAAATACAGGAAGTGGAACAGGAGAAAACAGAGTGAATCTCTACTGAGGACTGGTCCCAGGGGTCCCTTACATCATTGGTGTTCAGGTGTTTCTCGAGTATCAGGACTATTAGCTTCCTCTGTTGGTGGAACAGAAAAATGAAGAGTCCCACGACAAACAAAAGGATGTACCATGGAAATGGGCCCCACTCAGCTGAGCTCCAGCTCAGCCATGGGGCACTGACGCTCCTCAGATTCCAGGGAAAGTTCTCTGTGATCCAAAGTGAAATGCTGCCACGGAGAACTGGGGCCTGAGAAAGCACACTCCAGCTCAGGATTCTGGTCTGACATCAAGGAGTCCATGGGGTCTGGGGGAGGGGGGAGACCACAGTGTATGGTGCACCCACCACCTCCCGCCACCACCTTGCCTCAGTTTCCCCCACTGACACCCCTCCCTCAGGCTCTCATTCTTTCCTTATTTTTCCTTGTCTTCCTATTTGGCAAACCCATCCTTTATTACATCCTAGATGTAATTTTAGTATAAGTTTCTATTTATTTCACTCTAGGGCATAAATATCTGGTAGCCACTGTACTAATTAATCAATTACTCAGTCCTTGATAATGTGAATTTCTCCCAGGAATTTCTGCTAAAATGATTGATGTGCAACTGGAACCTCCTCTTCTCTCAACTCTACTTCCCTGTGCAATGTGCTTTGTTGTGTTGTTTTGGTTTTTTGACAACCTCAAGTTAGATCAGAGTTTCTCAACATTGTCTCTATGGACTTTTTGGGTCAGATATTTCATTTTGGTGCAGGGCTGCTTTGTGGAATGCAGTAGGCTTACAGCACCCTTGGCTTCTATCCACTAGATGACAGCAGCACCCCTGTCTTCATTGCAAAGTCTGTTTCTTGTTAATCATACCAACGGTTATTGCCTTTATGAAAGGTTTTTTTATTTTTTTCATGTATTTTCGAACTTTTCACTGAACTCTCTATTGATTCTCAATAATTTTAAAAAACTAATACCATTATTTTTGTTGGTATATATTAATATGTGTTTTTTTTTAATCTTCATTTTATTGAGATATATTCACATACCACGCAGTCATACAAAACAAATCGTACATTCGATTGTTCACAGTACCATTACATAGTTGTACATTCATCACCTAAATCAATCCCTGACACCTTCATTAGCACACACACAAAAATAACAAGAATAGTAATTAAAGTGAAAAAGAGCAATTGAAGTAAAAAAGAACACTGGGTACCTTTGTCTATTTGTTTGTTTGTTTCCTTCCCCTATTTTTCTACTCATCCATCCCTAAACTAGACAAAGTGGAGTGTGGTCCTTATGACTTTCCCAATCCCATTCTCACCCCTCATAAGCTACATTTTTATACAACTGTCTTCGAGATTCATGGGTTCTGGGTTGTAGTTTGATAGTTTCAGGTACCCACCACCAGCTACCCCAATTCTTTAGAACCTAAAAAGGGTTGTCTAAAGTGTGCGTAAGAGTGCCCACCAGAGCGACCTCTCGGCTCCTTTTGGAATCTCTCTGCCACTGAAGCTTATTTCATTTCCTTTCACATCCCCCTTTTGGTCAAGAAGATGTTCTCCGTCCCACGATGCCAGGTCTACATTCCTCCCTGGGAGTCATATTCCACGTTGCCAGGGAGATTCACTCCCCTGGGTGTCTGATCCCACGTAGGGGGGAGGGCAGTGATTTCACCTTTCAAGGTGGCTTAGCTAGAGAGAGAGGGTCACATCTGAGCAACAAAGAGGCATTCGGGAGGAGGCTCTTAGGCACAATTATAGGGATTCTCAATAATTTTTAAAAAACTAATACCATTATTTTTGTTGGTACATATTAATATGTGTCTATATGCATATCTGTGCATGTAATCTCCCCCATGTTATGCAGGCATGGAAGGAAAGAGTTAGACCTACAGTTCTTGATTAAAAATAGAAAATGCTGAAGGTAAGAACTGGATCATTCCTTACTTTTTCACCCATTCTACTGCTAATTGTAGTGAATTCATCTTGGCCCAGGAAATCCAATCTTTCACCATCCAAATGGTGAGATTTTACTAGAACTGAAGGTTCCTCTCTTTGTCGATTTCCTCCTGCATCACGTGCTTCCCCATCACCTCCTTTATCCACAAAACATAAACTTCAAGCCATGTCCTTCTATCTATTCTCCCTTGACTTCAGCAAATAATTTATTTGCTGGCTTAACCAAATATTGATACTCAGCCCCCTAGACACCTAAGAGAATATTTGTAGTTCAGTGTAGGTATAAATAAAGGATAAGACAAATATGACAGCCCTAGTAGTGTGTATTTATGGGTTGTACTATCTCTGAGTAATATAGTATCATTTACATTTTGAATGCGAAAATGTCTTAGATTTTCCTTAAGAGCAACTTGATTCTCATAGTGCATGGTTTATTTTTGGTCTGTTGGAGGCAGGTGATGGCTAATTGGATATGTCAACTTGACTATGTTATGGAGCCCAGTTGTTTGGTCAAGCAGGCACTAGCCTGATTGTTTCTAGGAGGGTATTTTGTACATGGATTTGCATCTATAGTCACTTGACTCCATCTACAGCTAATTGCGTCTACAATCAACACAGGAGATTACCCTTAGCATTGAGGGTAGTCTGCTCATCCAATCAGTCGGAGGCATGAACGCACCAACTGAGGATTTCCAAAGTCAGAAAGAAGACACTCTATCTCTACGTTAGCCAGCCAGCTTCTCCTAAGGAATTCAACATTACCTTCACCAGAGTTTCCAACTTGCGACTTGCCCCTACAGAATTTGGACTCCCAATTCCCATGATCAGGTGAGTCAATTCACATATATATATCCTGTTGGTTCTGTTTCTCTGGAGAACACTGATTTACTAATACAGGTCATGATGTATCCTGTTAATACCAATAAAATCCCTTTAAATTGAAAATAAACATTTTATTTAACTTTAATTAATTTAAATTTGCATTTAAAGAGCCACATGTGATTAGTGGCTATGGTACCAGACAGAGGAGGTAGAGACTATCAAGGGGTTGACCTGGCCAACAAAGATGGTAGTCTCGCTTCCATGGCGTAGAGAAGCTGCTCTTCTGCCTTTGACCCAGCTTGTGGAGCTGCTGTCCTGAAATAGAAGGGTGTGCCTTGGAGCAGTGGTTCTCAGAGGGTGGTCCCTGCACCAGCAGCAGCAGCAGCACTGGATAGCTTGTTAGGAATCTCAGACCCTAACCAAGCTTACTGCATCAGTACCTGCATGTTAACAAGGTCCCCAAGTAATTGGTACAAACATTCACATTTGAGAAGCTCGGTGAGCAAATATCTGCTCCACTCTCTGGATGAAACATAGCCATTTGCAGAGATGCCCTTTTCCAGGAGGTGACTTGGTATCCTCGCTGGTGTCATGAATATTGTGGAAATTGCCAAACGTTGCCAGGCATGGGTTAGGGATAGCAACACGTTCAAATCTGGGGAAGGATTGGTGAAGTCCAGAGGGCCTGAGAGTCACATTTCAGCTCCAATAAGCCCTTCATTTGATAGGCATAAAAGAGCAGCTCTAGAGAATTCAATTGAAAGGCAAAGGTCTAGCTCAGGTGTATCTTACCTGGTTTCCAAGTTCACCCCACCTACGTCTTTAGACTTGGTCCTATATCAGATAAGCAAGCAGATACCTTGCTGATAGTGGAAATTCCTGAGATGTACTAGTAAACTCAACAGGCTCATCTCCTTTCCATTATGAATTGGGGACTAATTCTTCTAAAGAACTTGCAAAACGAGAGATTTCTCCTTTGAGACTATGAAAAACTAGCTGACCCAAGAAAGTCATTGCATTTAGCAAAAGGGGGCAGAGAATAGAACAAGGAGAGGCATGGTTTATGTAATAGCATATTTTTTATAATAAGTGTGGGACAGGTCCCACTGGGAGGACATTTAGAATGTGGTTTTTGAAATGATAGTTGGGACCCAGCTGGAGAGCAGCAAGTTTCCGGGCCAGAAGCAAACACAGCCAGGAAGCAGAGGAAAAGATGAAGCCCCAAGGGCACAGGAGGTTGGAATAATTTCCTCACCCGGGGGTATACCAACAGTCATCTGTTGCACAGGCATCACCAAGTTCAACCATGTGTGCAAGAATGAAAATCCCCTTCTTATGCAACTTGTCATATGAACTTAATCACAGCTCTCTGCATGCCAAACTCTGGAGGTTTAGCATCAGCAGCCCTTGGATTTTCCTTAGGGTTGAGTTTTCCTTCTCTAGGGACCCCCTGTTATTCCTATGTTCTGGTTTACTAATGCTGCTGTTTATGCAAAATACCAGAAATGGATTAACTTTTATAAAGAGGGTTTATTTGGTTACAAAGGTACAGTCTGAAGGCCATGAAAATGTGCAAATGAAGGTATCAACACAAGTATACCTTCATCGAAGGAAGGCCAATGGCGTCCAGAAAACCTCAGTTAGCTGGGAAGGCACGTGGCTGGTGTCTGCTGATCCCAGGTTGTGTTCCAGCTCCTCTCTCGGCTCTTGTGCTTTCTTCAAAGTGTCTCTCTTGGCTGCAGCACCTCCTTCTGTCTGTGGACACTTTTATAGGACTCCAGTGATTCAATTAAGACCCACCCTGAATGGGTGGGGTAACACCTCCATGGAAATTATCCAATCAAAGGTCTCGCCCACAGTTGATTGAGTCACATCTCCATGGAGACACTCAATCAAAGGATTCCAACCTAATCAACGCTAATGCATCTGCCCCCACCAGACTGCATCAAAGAACATGGCGTTTGGGGGGACATAATACTTCCAAACCGGCACACCCTTCCTGACTCCCAACTCTCCCTTCTCCAGTTAGCACCCCCATTCCAAATTTTAAAGCAGCAGAGAACAACTGGGAGTTGGTTTTAACTGCCTCTTCCACACAAGTAGCTGGGAAATCTGACTCAATCATTTGAGTGTTAACCTGTTCATCTCATCTGCTTCCCTTCTTGTACAAAAGATCAATTTTGAAGCAATCAGTACAGAATTTCATTTGCAAAAAGCACACAAGGAGAACAAATGAGGTATTTTATTCAGGCATTTTATTTTATTCTACCTTGCATGTAATGGCAAAGCAATGGGGGGTTTTGATCCATGACTTCCTACCAGAACTAAAAAATTACCTGGCCCAAGGAAACATACCATTGGTGTTTTTGCAAATAACCTCCTAAATTCCACTTCCAAAACAAGTATGTAGGTAAAAAGTTCAAAAGTGGGTCCAAAGAATATATGTTAGGTGAAATTAGGAACCCCCTACTTAATAAGTCAAGCCCTCAATCTTGAGGCTTGCTCTCGTGAAACTTAGGGCTGTAAATGGGAGGCTAAGCCTCCCTATAATTATGCCTAAGAGGCACTTCCAGAGAACAACAACCAAAAAAAGTGGGTCTAAGTACAATGTTCAAAAAGTTTTCTTTTAAAATGACTTTCATGCAAACATGGAACAAGTGTAGGTTTAAGATTTATTAACTCAGTGAGGCAACCAGTAAGACAGTAAAGCTGGTCCAAAGAGCATTTTGAGGAACTGGGTATTTACAGGGGATTAAAGGACTTTGAGAAGATGATTGCTAGATATGAAACTGGCTAATATGCTCCAGGGCAACCAAACCATAACCTAAGGTGATATCTTTCCCCTAATGGAAATTATTTGTGCCTCTCAGACAGATCCCACAAGTTAACATGCAACTTTGTGAGGTCTGGGCCTTTAATCAATAGTAAACAGTGAGTTAAACAGTGCCACATTCCCCTAAATCATCCTATAATCCTTGGGTGGCTCTGTTGAACAATGTCGCAGAATGACATGGAAAGAACAAGCTCACCTTAACCCTGACCCTAACCTTCTCTTGGCCTTATTTCCAAGTTTTGGAGAATTAAGTGAAACTCCTATTGGTTTCGACTGAAATCATTCATGATACATGAATGTTCACATGTACTTCAGCTAAATAGGCCTGAAATTCCTCTGGTTCCCTGGAATTTTCATTAAAAGTATTGCCTTTCCCCTTCCCGAAATGTTCTCTTGTGAAGTTCCCTCCATATGATATAAGACATTAATTCAAAGGAACGTCATGCACCTAGCTAGGTTCTTACGTGCTTTCTTTCATGCTCCATAGTAGTCACATTTCCTTCAAAGCCTCAAGAAAGCACAGCAGGAAAAACTGAGCTCTGTTCTGCAGAACAGATCTGAGTGAAGCAGAAACATTTCGCTGGGTTGAATTAAAAGTATTCTGTTTCATTTTTCAGTTGAATTAAAAGTTCTGTGATGTTTCGCACTCTAAGTACAATACATACATGAAACTGTAAAATTGAAAAACTCATAGGCTGGACTTGCTATTTTCCATTCTCTGGGATCTACAGTTTAACAACAACAAAAAAAGACAGAACTTAAAGTTAGAAGTTCATTCTCAAATACTGTTTTTTCTCCTCAAAGGGATTTTCTACCTTAAAAGAAGATTGAGCCAGCAACAAACTTGGGTTATTTTTCTGTGCTGGTTTGGATGTATTATATCCCCCCAAAATGCCATGTTCTTTGAAGCAATCTTGTTGGGGCAGACATAGTAGTGCTGATTATGTTGGAACATTTTGACTGAGTGTTTCCATGGAGATATGACCCACCCCACTGTGAGTGACATCTTTGATTAGGGTGTGACCTGTTGATTGATTATTTCCATGGAGATGTGGCCCTGCCCAGTCAGGGTAGGTCTTGATTGATTTACTGAAGTCCTATAAAAAGAACCATGCAGGCCCAGATTCTTAATGCAGCTTAGAGACATTTTGAAGACATCTGTTGGAAGCTGATGCTGATGTTTTGGAGAACACCATTTTGAATTGCAACCTGGGAGCAAGCAGATGCCAGCATGTGCCTTCCCAGCTAACAGAGGTTTTCCAGATGCCAATGGCCTTTCTCCAGTGAAGATACCCTATTGTTGATGCCTTACCTTGGACGCTTTATGGCCTTAAAACTGTGACTTTGTAACCAAATAAACCCCCTTTATACAAGCCATTCTATTTCTGGTGTTTTGCAAAATGGCAGCATTAGCAAACCGGAATACTTTCCAAGAGGTAAATTGATTTTTTTCATACTTGTAGGAATATTATTCCTATTTGTTTTGCCATTTATTGTAGAGGACTATTTATGTGTATCACTCTTCTTCTACTTTCTGTGTTTAAGTGTTTAAGAGAGGTGTTAGCATTTTTTCTCCATTGTTCAGTAATCTAAATATTTATAAACCAGTCCTGTATTTGAAAACAAGTGTAACTCTTGGTAAGCAGAAAAATTTCACAACACTGTTGTTTGAAGAATAGAACCACCTTTGTTACATATCATTGTTACAATTATCCTTTCATTTATTCTGATGATGATTCAGAGAGCTACTGTTCTAGTTTGCTAATGCTGTCGGAATGCAAAATACCAGAAATGGATTGGCTTTTGTAAAAGGGGGTTTATTTGGTTACACAGTTACAGTGTTAAGGCCATAAAGTGTCCAAGGTAACACATCAGCAATTGGGTACCTTCACTGGAGGATGGCCAATGGCGTCTGGAAAACCTCTGTTAGCTGGGAAGACACATGGCTGGCGTCTGCTCCAAAGTTCTGGTTTCAAAATGGCTTTCTCCCAGGATGTTCCTCTCTAGGTTGCAGTTCCTCAAAAATGTCACTCTTAGTTGCTCTTGTGGCATTTTTCCTCTCACAGCTTCTCAGGAGCAAAAGTCTGCTTTCGATGGCTGTCTTCAAACTGTCCTATCATCCGCAGCTCCTCTCTCAGTTCCTGTGCATTCTTCAAAGTGTCCCTCTTGCCTGTAGCTCCCCTTCAAAATGTCACTCACAGCTGCACTGAGTTCCTTCTGTTATGTCAGCTCATTTATATGCTCAACTGATCAACTTAGACCCACCCCAAATGGGTGGAGCAACACCTCCATGGAAATTATCCAATCAGAGTCATCACCCACAGCTGGGTGGGGCACATTCTGAAGAAACATTCAAAGAATTACAATCTAATCAACACTGATAAAGTCTACCCACACAAGATTACATCAAAGATAATGGCATTTGGGGGACATAATACATTCAAACTGGCACAGCTACATTGAAACAATACCAACTTTATCAACACACCAAGTCTCTTTGATTCGACTTTAGCTATTTAGATGGGTTGACATCCAGGAACTGACCACTTATTCTCCTGGAATTCCCTCATACCGCTTGGGATGCATGACAATTCCATTTTCAGATGTCTGATTTTGAACCCTGCAAGTAGTCACTGGAGAAATTGAGATCTTGTTGCTATTTTCTAGAGTTGACTCCTTCTGCTTTGCTATTGAAATGGAACCTGGGAACCTCTCTTTATATGGGATGCTTCAGACTAAGAAAGAATTTTATCCTCTGCCTCTCCTTTAAAGAGAAAATGTCCTAACTTTACAAGCATCCCCAAACATAGGAATGGATTAGGTTTCAAACTTTCATTTTGCAGTAGCTGCCTGGAACTTGGATGCATTTCCTTGTAGAAGCAGAGCTGCATCAACCCATAAAACCTGCCTCACCTACAGCATAGCTGAATATTTGCATGCATTACTTAGCAGTTTAAGAGAGTTGAGAACATTTATTTTTCCATTTTGTCTTTCTCTATTTGAATGAATTTTGACTATTGGCAAACATGGGAAATTTTCACAGCACTTTTTTAAGTTGTCTATGTCCCCTTTTCAGGGTGGGGCATTTGGTACAAACAGGTACAAAAGGACTCTCCAATTTTGCCACTTCTAAAACACTGTTTCTATGGGAGATCCATTACAGGTAGTACCTGGGGAGGCCAGGGTCACAGAGCCACTGCCTCAGCACCTACACACACACAGGCATGCACACACGTGCACGCACACACACACACACACATGCAAAGCCCCCAGTATGGAAATAGATCCTGCTGTGATTCTGCAAGGAGCTGGGGTTGGCCACAGGTTTATAGGATGGGATTTAGACAGATGTGGCAGGAGCGCTGTCTCCTGGGGATGAGCGAGACCGAGACTTCTGCAACTTCTGCTCCCATTTGCTCTTCCATGGATGAGCTAAAGGCTCAAGCCACAGGGCAGGCGGGGATGGTTGGGAGAGTAACGTCTGGTCCAACAGGAAGGGGCAGAGGCCGAGGCTGGCACCAGGGTAGGATGGTAGCAGACATCCTCAAGAAGTATGGTGCAATCACAGTCCCAGCCTTTGGACGTCTGGAAGGCGAGTGGGGACACAGGGCATGCAGCTACTGAAGCAGGCTCTCATCTGTTCCCACACTGCTGTGCACCAAATGCTCACCCCAGGGGGCTTCTAGTTTGAAAGCACCATTGTCCTCACCAATCATTGCTGCATGAACCGTAGTTTTGGAAACCAGCAAAAGAGGGACACAGAAGACATGACTCTCCAAAAATCAAGCATGTCAGACCTACTCACATAGGAAATCGGTGGAGGAAGCTAAATATTAGTCAATTCCAGTGTCTACCATCACTCTGCCAATCCACAGCCTTGGGATATACTGGGGATTGAATCATGTCCCCTGCAAAAGGCATGTTGAGGTCTCAACCCCGGTCCTGTGGGCATAAACCCATTTGTAAATAGGACCTTTGAAGATGTCTTTAGTTAAGGTGTGCCCAAACTGAATGAGGAAATTAATCCAATATGGCTGAAGTCTTTATACGCAAAAGAAACTAGGCATGGAGGAGGAAAACACAGGGAGCAGCCAGAAGTCAATGGAACCCAGAAGAGAAAGGAGATGTCGCCATGTACTTTGCCACATGATGGAAAAGCCAGGGAACCCCAAAGATTGCCGGCCAGTCAGAAGATATCAACCCCGGGAGGGAGCAAGACTTCCAGCCTCTGAAACTGTGAGCCAATAAATTGCTGTTGATAAGCCAACCCCTTGTTTGACATTTGTTTTAGCAACCAGGAAACTAACACAGGGGACATCCTGCAGGCATTTGGCCCGTGATTATCATTATTTATTCAGTTTAGCATCTGCTGAGATGCCCTCTTTCTCGCTGGCCTTTCTTCAATGGTCCACGCAGGTCCCTGCTGCCAACACGGGTGGTTGTGGTTATTCTATGGAGCCGATACCTCTCGTAGATATTTCTTCTGATCCCACACCATGTTAAATGAAGGAACACTCGGGAGTCTTTCCACTTTGCTGGGAAAGAGCCCACATTTCCTCTTACTCTGAGATCCTGTCCTCCAAAAGGAAACTGTAATTCCTCCTAATTGTAATTGGGATTTACCAGGGAAGCAGGGCAGTTAAGACCTTGCTTCAGGTAGCTTAATCTTCTACAATGCCTGTTCACAACCATCACAGGTTGATATTTCATTATTTCATACTCTGTTACGGAACATCATCCTTAAGTTTAACATGCAACTCATGGGGCAACTACAAAGCTCACTGGAATATAAGAATTGTAAGATGTGTCCACTGTCCAGCATCATGGACAATCCAGAAGTGCTGGAGAAAGAGTTCACAGAGTAATCGCCCCTTGTTAAAACTCTGAATAAACATGGGCCTTATGAAAATAGTCCAGAAGATGTTGCAATATTCCCAGTCATTTCTATTCAACTAGAAAAGCAATGTCATGTTTTGCTGAAGAGCAGAGTTCATGGCCATCCTTGTGCTGTTACTTCTTTAGGCCACTGAGGCTTCGTGTGAGAGCCAAGTTTCCCCATGATCTAAGACAAGGATCTCCAAGCCCTTCAGTCTCCAAGGGTCATCCTTTCCTTTCATATCCAAATAAGGGTCTGGAGAAGTAGAGTTCAAGAAGACAGATAAATCACCTCCCTACCCTCCCGAAATCCCCTTAAAATGAAAATACAGGTGCACAAGAGGGATTAGATACGTAACAACAAAGAGATCTGTAGGAGGTTCATCAGGAAAGGGGGCCCAAAACGAATGTAATGAAGAAGAATGCAGTTAAGAGGATACTGGTGGATAAAACAACGGAGTGAATGGAAGATCCAGCTCCAGGCATGGCTCATGGACTTCAGAACTCTGAGGATAAAGAGAACTTCCCAGGGGAAAAGAAAATCAAATCCATTATAAGAGGAAGGCGATTCCAACTAACATCGATTAGACTTCATTTCAATGATGCCAGAAGGTAAAGTACAGTGGCAAAATGCCTTCAAACAAAGAAGGAAAAGTACTTTGAATATAAAGCATCACGATTTGCCAAAAATATCAATCAAACATGAGGGCAAAATAAACATGTTTTCAGATATACACAGATTTTGAAAGTTAGCCTCCTGGAGCTCTTTTAAGGGAAAATGAGGGGGAAAAAAAAGAAAAAAAAAGGGAAAACAGTGGATCGATTCCAGAATTACAGATAAAAGAAGCCTCAGAATTATAGTTCCCAGAGGGTCTAGAAAATAACCAGTTCAGATTGGAGCAGAAATGCAGACATCTCTGAAAACATGAGTTCAGAGGGAGAGCGATTCCCTGCAGAGGTAGTATGGCTGAAAGTCTGGATATTTCCAAAGATGTGTAATGTTAAATATCCTTTTGAACAAAAACAATAAAAACAAATAATAAAGGAAGAAAAGAAGAGAGGGAGGGAGGAAAAGAAAGAGGGAGACAAGGAGGGAGGGAGGGAAGGAGGAAAACAAAGGCCATGAGAAACTCTCTGAGGATGGGAGAGGCCTTTCAAGAAAATGACGGTTCAAACACGAAGCAAGCTGAAATATAGCGTGATTATGATTTTAAAGAATTGAAGGGGGGCAAGAAAAGAGAATTCACTTGACCTTGATGCTACGAGTTTTCTCCTTTAAACTTCACAAGATTAGTGACATTCGACTCAGAGAGGAGAATCAATCTTAGTCCACAGCTGAGCTTTCCAACAACGATGCTAATGTGGTTTATTGGTGAGCAACCTTTAGACTCAACCTAACAAAGCCTAGAAAACTGAGTTATGATTATAGAGCAGAATGCACATGTGAAAGTAACTGTGTAGCTGATAGAGAGAGTGGGGGAGTGGTCAGAAACGGTCTCTGGTGGAAGTAGTTGGTAATCTGTTGTCCTCTCTACAACCCCTCCTCCCCTTTATCCATTGAGTTATATTCTCTGTTATCCACGCCATGCACAATCCCACCTCTGCACTCTGGCCTCGCACTTACCTCTGCCTGAGCCCGAGTCTCTCCTTCCAGCCCAGGTAAAGTCTATCCTTCGGGCACCAGCTCATGTCTCAACTGCTCTGTGATGTCTCCTTTGGCAGCCCCAGTCTACCGTGATCTCACTGCTGAAATCAAAGGGTATTTGGGGACTGCATTACAAACTGACTTGCCAGACAGAGGATATGAATTTTATTCTTTATTTTATTGAAATAATTTCAAACTTACAGGACTGCAAAAATAATACAAACCCTATATAGAGAATTCCAACATACCTTCCAAAACAAAACTATAATTCCTCGTAATTATAATCAGAATTTACCAGGGAAGCAAGGCAGTTAGGTCCTTGCTTCAGGTAACTTAATCTTCTACAATGCCTGTTCACAACCATCAGATCCAGCAGTATTAATATTTTGTATCATCTGTCTATCCAACAATATATCTGTCATTTATCCATCCTTCTATCAACTATCTGTTCATCTACTTAATCCATCATTTATCACTATAATCTGTCCATCATCTATCTATCTATCTATCTATCTATCTATCTATCTATCTATCATCTATCTATCTATTTTCTGAACATTTGAGAGCAGGTTGCACACATCATACTCCTTGAACACACAATACTTCCATGTATGTTTCCTATGGACGAAAGTATTCACATATGTAACCACCTTAAGTGGTTATCAAGTTCAAGAAATTTAACCTTGATATAAAGCTTACTTTCTATATTCCGACGTTTTCTTATGTCCCAATCATATCCTTTTGAGCCTTTTCTATTCCTTTCTTGGATTTCACCCAGTATCATGTAGTGCATTTAATTTTCATGAATAATGTTCTCTTAATACTCCTTATAAAATTGAAACACATGCAAAAAAATGTTAGCAAGGGACCATTACAACTGCCTGTTTGGAAAAGTTTCCTAAACGCAGGGAATCTATGAATTAATATTCTTAATTAATTCAATTTTCAGAGAGGCGGGGCAAGATGGCGGACTGGTGAGCTGTATGTTTTAGTTACTCCTCCAGGAAAGTAGGTAGAAAGCCAGGAACTGCGTGGACTGGACACCACAGAGCAATCTGACTTTGGGCATACTTCATACAACACTCATGAAAACGTGGAACTGCTGAGATCAGCGAAATCTGTAAGTTTTTGCGGCCAGGGGACCCGCGCCCCTCCCTGCCAGGCTCAGTCCCGGGGGAGGAGGGGCTGTCAGCTCCGGGAAGGAGAAGGGAGAACTGCAGTGGCAGCCCTTATCGGAAACTCATTCTACTGATCCAAACTCCAACCATAGATAGACTGAGACCAGACACCAGAGAATCTGAGAGCAGCCAGCCCAGCAGAGAGGAGACAGGCATAGAAAAAAAACAACACGAAAAACTCCAAAATAAAAGCGGAGGATTTTTGGAGTTCTCGTGAACATAGAAAGGGGAAGGGCAGAGCTCAGGCCCTGAGGCGCATATGCAAATCCCGAAGAAAAGCTGATCTCTCTGCCCTGTGGACCTTTCCTTAATGGCCCTGGTTGCTTTGTTTCTTAGCATTTCAATAACCCATTAGATCTCTGAGGAGGGCCCTTTTTTTTTTTTTTTTAATCCTTTTTTCTTTTTCTAAAACAATTACTCTAAGAAGCCCAATACAGAAAGCTTCAAAGACTTGCAATTTGGGCAGGTCAAGTCAAGAGCAGAACTAGGAGAGCTCTGAGACAAAAGGCAATAATCCAGTGGCTGAGAAAATTCACTAAACACCACAACTTCCCAAGAAAAGGGGGGTGTCTGCTCACAGCCATCATCCTGGTGGACAGGAAACACTCCTGCCCATCGCCAGCCCCATAACCCAGAGCTGCCCCAGACAACCCAATGTGACGGAAGTGCTTCAAATAACAGGCACACACCACAAAACTGGGCGTGGACATTAGCCTTCCCTGCAACCTCAGCTGATTGTCCCAGAGTTGGGAAGGTAGAGCAGTGTGAATTAACAAAGCCCCATTCAGCCATCATTTGAGCAGACTGGGAGCCTCCCTACACAGCCCAGCAGCCCAGAACTGCCCTGGGGGGATGGCACTCACCTGTGACATAGCACAGTCATCCCTCAACAGAGGACCCGGGGTGCACGGCCTGGAAGAGGGGCCCACTTGCAAGTCTCAGGAGCCATACGCCAATACCAAGGACTTGTGGGTCAGTGGCAGAGACAAACTGTGGCAGGACTGAACTGAAGGATTAGACTATTGCAGTAGCTTTAAAACTCTAGGATCACCAGGGAGATTTGATTGTTAGAGCCACCCCCCCTCCCTGACTGCCCAGAAACACGCCCCATATACAGGGCAGGCAACACCAACTACACACGCAAGCCTGGTACACCAATTGGACCCCACAAGACTCACTCCCCCACTCACCAAAAAGGCTAAGCAGGGGAGAACTGGCTTGTGGAGAACAGGTGGCTCGTGGACACCACCTGCTGGTTAGTTAGAGAAAGTGTACTCCACGAAGCTGTAGATCTGATAAATTAGAGATAAGGACTTCAATTGGTCTACAAATCCTAAAAGAACCCTATCAAGTTCAGCAAACGCCACGAGGCCAAAAACAACAGAAAATTATAAAGCATATGAAAAAACCAGACGATATGGATAACCCAAGCCCAAGCACCCAAATCAAAAGATCAGAAGAGACACAGCACCTAGAGCAGCTACTCAAAGAACTAAAGATGAACAATGAGACCATAGTATGGGATACAAAGGAAATCAAGAAGACCCTAGAAGAGCATAAAGAAGACATTGCAAGACTAAATTCAACTTTCAGAACAAAAGCAACAAAGATCCCGGTGTTCTGGCCCCCATTCTTATTAATAAAGTTTAAAACCAGGTACCTGCACTTTTCCTTACTGAAAAGAGCAGAGTCGTGAGACCCATCACTCTGAGCCCCTTTCTACCTGGATGTGGAGGCAGGTGTTCTCACCCTTCCCTGCGTCCTGGCATCACCTGGGGCGCTTATAAAACTCCCAATGCCCAAGACACCCCCCAGACCAATCAAATCAGAAGCTCTGAAGATGGGGCCCTGGTCTAGGTATTTTTTTAAAGCTCTCCAGGTGATGCCAAATGTGCAGCCAAGGTTGAGAATGGATTTAAAGGCTGCAGCTTCTAGAACCTGACTACATATTGGCATCACTTGGGGAGCTGTAAAACCAATTATGCCTGTACCCTGCTCTAGAGACTTTAATGTAGTAAGTCTGAGGTGTGACTTGGGCATCCAAATTTTGCAAACTTCTCCAGGTGATTTTAATGTGCAGCCAAGGTGGAACCTGCTGTCCTGGAAAAAACAGGGCATTAGTGGGGAGAAAAGTACAGGTGCAGACCATGCCATGATCCCTCCGCTGATGGAAGCAGTAGAGGAGACAAGGAGAGCCCTCTAGGCATAAAATGGTATCTCAAGGAGTAAGGTTTTTCAATTTCAACGTTAGAGAGTCAAAGAACTGGGGAGTGGGTTAGGAGAAGATTGATTCCTGGTCCCTGGGGTAGAGGGGGGCCGGAGGCGGCACCCAGAGGATAGTTGGAGAGAAAGTTACTTTCTGCTCTTGTCTGTCCCCCGGTTACCCTATGACAGTTGTCACTGGCTTCTTCCCCATGGAAGTCAGTCCCCAGCCACAGGGGTTGGAGAGGGAATATCCAAGCAGAGCAAACGAGAGTCCCAGGGAGCTGTAGCACCAGGAGCTCCTTCTTCAGACCCTGGGGCAGGGCTGGCATGGAGACCAGGGGAAGTGGTGTACGTCCGGCATTGCTTCTTCTAAGAGTTCCAAGATGAGGCCATGAGCAGAGGCGCTGTCTGCTGGTGTGATGGTTGGATTCATGTGTCAACTTGGCTAGGTGGCCTAGCTGTCTGGTCAAGCGGGCACTGGCCTGACGATTCCTGTGAGGCTATTTGAGGCTGGTTGGTTTGTCGGATCATCAGTCAATTGACTGCAGCTGACTGATGACTCATCAAGGGGCGTGCTTCCACAGTGAGAGAATGCAATTGGCTGGATTTGGTCTGGGTGATCAGTTGGAGGCTTATAAGCCGGACGGTTAGAGAACCTTCACTTCTTCTTCAGCTGCTCAGTGAAGCTTTTCCTGGGGAGCTCGTCGAAGTTGCCAGTTCGTTTCCTGAGGAGTTCGTCAAAGTTGTCGGTTCGTTTCCTGAGGAGTTCGTCGGACGTCTTCCTTGGAGTTGACAGCTTGTTGACGGCTCTGCAGAATTTGGACTCGTGTGCTCCCGCAGTTGCGTGAGTCACTTTTACAATTTGATAATAAGAGACATCTCTCATTGATTCTGTTTCCAAGGAGAACCCTAACTAATACAACTTGGTACCGAGAGTGGTTCTTGAGAAACGGAATCTTAAAATGGGCTTTTACAACTTGTTTTCTACTCTGATTAGATTCAGAGGCACTAATGACTCTATTTCCAATAATCAAGAGGGTACTAAGAGTCCATGGCAGGAGATGGCAAAGGAAATACGCAAAATAGCACCATTTGATTCTCCTAATTGTGCTCTAGTACGAAGCGAGGCTCTGGGTGACAGCGTTTTCAACACTTTCACGGAGTTTTGCAGTATTAAGAAGTATAATGATGTTGGCTGGCTGCTCTTAGATACTTTGGATACAGTTGTAAGAGAAAGGGATGAGCTAAAGGCTTCAAATTCAAAACTTGAATGCCGTATGACAGATGTAAAGGGTTCCATCTGTGCCCTGAAAGAAAATCTTATTTCCTGTGCCCGCAGACTGGAGGTTTCTGAAAATCAGACGCAGTCTCTTATTGTGCGAGTAGCACATTTACAACGTAAACTAAAATCTCAACCTCTCAGGGTGTCTGCTGTTAAAGTAAAGGCATTGATTGGAAAAGAATGGGACCCAGAAACTTGGGATGGAGACATATGGATTGATAATAATGACAGTGAGGACATTGGAACCCTGGATTCTGCTGGGTCATTGTTAGATTTACCCGTAGAGGGCTGTCCTGGGGAAACAGCTTCTCTGCTTCCAGTCTGCCCTAAGGAGCCTGCCACGCAACTCCCACCTAAGGAGATTGACCCTTCAATGCCTGCTAATCTTGTAATCACCTCCCCTGAGGAAGCAGCCCTCACTCTTTCGTCTGGAGAGACTAATCCTGTTTTAAGAGAAGAAAATGCAACAGAGTGCCCTGAGGTGAATGGCTTGAGAGATAATTCTGACTCTTTTCATGACCCACCCCCACCACCAGTTTTTGCTTCAAGACCTATAACTAGGCTCAAGTCCCAACAAGCCCCAAAGGGTGAGGTACAAAGTGTGACCCATGAGGAAGTACGCTATAATCCAAAAGAACTGTATGAGTTTTCCAACTTATACAGACAGAAACCAGGGGAATATGTGTGGGAATGGATATTGAGAGTGTGGGATAATGGTGGAAGGAATATAAGGTTGGATCAGGCTGAATTTACTGATATGGGCCCACTAAGCAGAGATTCTGCATTCAATGTTGTAGCTCGAGGGGTTAGAAAGGGTGTTAATAGTTTGTTTGGGTGGCTGGCTGAAACATGGATCAAAAGGTGGCCGGCATTACCAGAGGTTGAGATGCCAGGACTGCCCTGGTATAATGTGGAGGAGGGGATTCAAAGGCTTAGAGAGATTGGAATGCTAGAGTGGATTTATCATGGAAAACCTGCTCACACAACCCTGGAATGTCCAGAGGACACACCTTTTACCAGGACTGTAAGGAATAAATTTGTGAGACTAGCTCCATCATCCCTGAAGAGCTCTGTAGTCGCCCTTCTCTGTAGGTCAGATATGACTGTAGGAACTGCTGTCACTGAACTGGAATCCTTAAACACAATGGGGATAATCGGGTCCCGAGTCAGCAGAAGCCAAGTGGCTGCAGTTAATCGCCACAGACAAGGTGGACAGGGCTACCGTAATGGAAAACAGGCTCAAAGCAGCAATCAAAATAATATGACTCGCAGAGACTTATGGCGTTGGCTAGTGGATCATGGAGTACCAAGTAGTAAAATAGATGGGCAATCGACTAAATTCTTGTTTGAACTATATAAGCAGAAGAATTCTAGGCCACGTGAACAAAAATCTCCCTTGAATTACAAAAACAGAGAGTCACGGCCCCTTAATCAATTCCCAGACTTGAGACAGTTTACAGATCCAGAGACCCTTGAATGAAGGGAAGGCCGAGTACCCTTGGAGAAGGACCCTGTCACACTGCCAAAAATTTACACTGTTAATCTTCCTCCCAGCTTTCCCCAGGGGGACCTACGGCCTTTTACCAGGGTGACTGTGCATTGGGGAAAAGGAAATGATCAGATATTTCATGGATTATTAGACACTGGGTCAGAAGTGACATTAATTCCCGGAGACCCAAAACGTCACTCTGGTCCACCAGTCAGAGTTGGGGCTTATGGAGGTCAGATGATTGATGGAGTTTTAGCCCAGGTCCATCTCACAGTGGGTCCAGTGGGTCCCCGGACCCATTCTGTGGTTATTTCCCCAGTGCCGGAATGCATAATTGGAATAGACATACTCAGCAACTGGCAGAATCCTCACATTGGTTCCCTGACTCCTGGAGTGAGGGCTATTATGGTGGGAAAGACCAAGTGGAAGCCACTAGAGCTGCCTCTGCCTAGCAAAGTAGTGAACCAGAAGCAATACCGGATTTCTGGAGGGATTGCAGAGATTAATGCCACTCTTAAGGACTTGAAGGATGCAGGGGTGGTGATTCCCACCACATCCCCAATCAACTCTCCTATTTGGCCTGTGCAGAAAACAGATGGGTCTTGGAGGATGACTGTGGATTATCGTAAGCTTAACCAGGTGGTGACTCCAATTGCAGCTGCTGTCCCAGATGTGGTATCATTGCTTGAGCAAATCAACACATCCCCTGGTACCTGGTATGCAGCTATTGATCTGGCAAATGCTTTTTTCTCAATTGCTGTCAGCAAGGACCACCAGAAACAGTTTGCATTTAGCTGGCAAGGCCAGCAGTTTACATTCACCGTGCTACCTCAGGGTTATATCAATTCTCCAGCCCTATGTCATAATATTGTCCGCAGGGATCTTGATCATTTCTCCCTCCCACAAGACATCACACTGGTCCATTATATTGATGATATCATGTTGATTGGACCTAGTGAGCAAGAAGTAGCAACTACTCTAGATTTGTTGGTAAGGTATTTGCATGGCAGAGGATGGGAGATAAATCCAACAAAAATACAGGGGCCTTCCACCTCAGTAACATTTCTAGGTGTCCAGTGGTGTGGGGCCTGTAGAGATATTCCTTCTAAGGTGAAGGATAAGCTGCTGCATCTGGCCCCTCCTACAACCAAAAAAGAGGCACAACGTTTAGTTGGCCTCTTTGGGTTTTGGAGACAACATATTCCTCATTTAGGTGTGCTACTCCGGCCCATTTACCGAGTGACTAGAAAAGCTTCTAGTTTTGAGTGGGGACCAGAGCAAGATGAGGCTCTGCAACAGGTCCAGGCTGCTGTGCAAGCTGCTCTGCCGCTTGGACCATATGATCCAGCTGATCCAATGGTGCTGGAAGTGTCAGTGGCAAATAGAGATGCTGTTTGGAGCCTTTGGCAGGCCCCTTTAGGAGAATCACAATGCAGGCCCTTAGGATTTTGGAGTAAAGCTTTACCATCTTCTGCAGATAACTACTCTCCATTTGAGAAACAGCTGTTGGCCTGCTACTGGGCCTTAGTAGAGACAGAACGCTTAACCATGGGCCACCAAGTTACCATGAGACCTGAGTTACCTATCATGAGCTGGGTGTTATCTGATCCACCAAGCCATAAAGTTGGGCGTGCACAGCAGCACTCCATCATAAAATGGAAATGGTATATACGAGATAGAGCTCGAGCAGGTCCTGAAGGTACAAGTAAGTTACGTGAGGAAGTGGCCCAAATGCCCATGGCCCCCACTCCTTCCACCTTACCTTCTCTTGCCCAGCCTACAGCTATGGCATCTTGGGGAGTTCCTTACAGTCAGTTGACTGAGGAAGAGAAGACTCGGGCCTGGTTTACAGATGGTTCTGCACAATATGCAGGCACCACCCGAAAGTGGACAGCTGCAGCACTGCAGCCTCTTTCTGGGATGTCCCTGAAGGACAGTGGTGAGGGGAAATCCTCCCAGTGGGCAGAACTTCGAGCAGTGCACCTGGTTGTTCACTTTGCTCGGAAGGAGAACTGGCCAGAGGTGCGTCTGTATACTGATTCCTGGGCTGTTGCTAGTGGTTTGGCTGGATGGTCAGGGACTTGGAAGGAACATGATTGGAAGATTGGTGACAAAGAAGTCTGGGGAAGAGGTATGTGGATAGACCTTTCTGAGTGGGCAAACAACATGAAGATATTTGTGTCCCATGTGAATGCTCACCAGAGGGTGACTTCAGCAGAAGAAGGTTTTAATAACCAAGTGGATAAAATGACCCGTTTGGTGGATACCAATCAGCCTCTTTCCCCAGCAACTCCTGTCATTGCCCAATGGGCTCATGAACAAAGTGGTCATGGTGGTAGGGATGGAGGTTATGCATGGGCTCAGCAACATGGACTTCCACTCACCAAGGCTGACCTGGCCACAGCCACTGCTGAGTGTCCAATTTGCCAGCAGCAGAGACCCACACTCAGTCCCCCATATGGCACCATTCCTCGGGGTGATCAGCCTGCTATCTGGTGGCCGGTTGATTACATCGGACCACTTCCATCATGGAAAGGGCAGTGATTTGTTCTTACTGGAATAGACACATACTCCGGATATGGGTTTGCCTTCCCTGCACGACATGCTTCTGCCAAAACTACAATACGTGGACTTACAGAATGCCTTATCACTGTCATGGTATTCCACACAGCATTGCTTCGGACCAAGGAACCCACTTCACAGCAAATGAAGTGAGGGGATGGGCACATGCTCATGGAATTCTGTGGTCTTACCATGTTCCCCATCATCCAGAAGCAGCTGGGTTGATAGAACGGTGGAATGGCCTATTGAAGACTCAATTACAGCGCCAACTAGGTGGCAATACCTTGCAGGGCTGGGGCAGTGTTCTCCAGGAGGCTGTGTATGCTCTGAATCAGCGTCCACTCTATGGTGCTGTTTCTCCCATAGCCAGGACTCATGGGTCCAGGAATCAAGGGGTGGAAACAGGAGTGGCACCACTCACTATCACTCCTAGTGATCCACTAGGGAAATTTTTGCTTCCTGTCCCTGCAAGTTTAAGCTCTGCTGGTCTACAGGTCTTGGTTCCAAAAGGAGGAGTGCTTCCACCAGGAAACACAACAATAATCCCATTGAACTGGAAGTTAAGGCTGCCACCTGGCCACTTTGGGCTTCTTATGCCTCTGAATCAACAGGCAAGTAAGGGGATTACTGTACTGGCTGGGGTGATTGATCCTGACTATCAAGGGGAAATAGCACTGCAACTACACAATGGAAGTAAAGAAGAGTTTTCCTGGAATACAGGAGATCCCCTAGGGTGTCTCTTAGTACTACCGTGCCCCGTGATTCAAGTCAATGGAAAACTGCAACAACCCAATCCAGGCAGGACTACCAATGACCAAGAAACTTCAGGAATGAAGGTTTGGGTCACCCCACCAGGCAAAGAACCACGGCCAGCTGAAGTGCTTGCTGAGGGTAAAGGGAACATGGAATGGGTAGTGGAAGAAGGTCGTGATAAATATGAACTACGGCCACGTGATCAGTTACAGAAACGAGGACTATGATGATATGAATATTTCCTCCTCGTTTTGTGATGATTATGTTTGTATTTGTCTGTGAAGAGAATATTTTTGCTTTCTTCTCTGTCTTATCCCCTTATCATATGGCATAAGCTGTAACGTTCATTTTGAAGATATGGTTTTAGGTGATGTGTACAACTGCCAAGTTGACAAGGGGTGGACTGTGATGGTTGGGTTCATGTGTCAACTTGGCTAGGTGGCCTAGCTGTCTGGTCAAGCGGGCACTGGCCTGACGATTCCTGTGAGGCTATTTGAGGCTGGTTGGTTTGTCGGATCATCAGTCAATTGACTGCAGCTGACTGATGACTCATCAGGGGGCGTGCTTCCACAGTGAGAGAATGCAATTGGCTGGATTTGGTCTGGGTGATCAGTTGGAGGCTTATAAGCCGGACGGTTAGAGAACCTTCACTTCTTCAGCTGCTCAGTGAAGCTTTTCCTGGGGATCTCGTCGAAGTTGCCAGTTCGTTTCCTGAGGAGTTCGTCAAAGTTGTCGGTTCGTTTCCTGAGGAGTTCTTCAAAGTTGCCGGTTCATTTCCTGAGGAGTTCGTCAAAGTTGTCAGTTCGTTTCCCGAGGAGTTCGTCGGACATCTTCCTTGGAGTTGACAGCTTGTTGACGGCTCTGCAGAATTTGGACTCGTGTGCTCCCGCAGTTGCGTGAGTCACTTTTACAATTTGATAATAAGAGACATCTCTCATTGATTCTGTTTCCAAGGAGAACCCTAACTAATACAGCTGGAAAGCCAGTCACTGGGAGTGATGGACAGTTGTTCCCTGACTTGGGCGCCCCTTGGGGGGCTCATCCTCTCCCTTGTTGTGGTGGGCAGATTTCTAAGATGCCCGTGGTCTCTGTGCCAGGTGTTGTGTCCTATATAACCCCCTCCTCTTGAGTGTGGCAGCACCCAGCTTGCTTCTACCAATAGAAAATGGCAAGACTGATGGGGTGTCACTCTTGTGATTACATTGTGATTGATAGATATATAGATGATAGATAATGATGATGATGATTACAGATAGATAAAAATGATAGATTGATAGACGATGATAGATCAAAATGATAGATAATGATGATGATAGGTAAAAATGATAGCTAGAAAGATGACAAAAATGATAGATAATGATTATGATAGGTAGATAAAAATGATGGATAGATAGATGGATAGAAGACAGATAGATATGACTGATCTTGCTAGAATGCATGAGTCTGAGAATTGCTAACCCACTGGCCCTGACAAAGCAAACTGCCATGTTGTGAACGGCCTGAGGGGCCCTGTGGCAGGGCACTGCGGGCGGCCTGGGAGCTGAGGGCCTCAGGAAAGGAATTCTGCCTTTAGCCACACAAGCTGGGATGAGGACCCTGAGCCTTAGCCAACACCCGACTGCAGCCTAGCAAGACCCCAAGCAGAGAACCCAGCCAAGCCACACACTTGGTGCATGGGGTGCACCAAGTTCAGACCAGTTTCCCACTCAGGCCCCTGAGCCACCCCTCACCACAGCGTAGAGCACAAGTGAACAAATGGTCTCCTCCTTTCCTACAAGGACAACAACAGTTTGTTAGCAGCAAGCCCTTGCTCTGCCTTTTCTAATCCAGAGAACTTAAAAAGGCCTCTGGAACACTTCCTAGACTTTACACCCAAAGCACAAGCAACAAAAGAGAAAATACATAAATGGGAACTCCTCAAGCTTAGAAGTTTCTGCACCTCAAAGGAATTTCTCAAAAAGGTAAAGAGGCAGCCAACTCAATGGGAAAAAATTTTTGGAAACCATGTATCTGACAAAAGACTGATATCTTGCATATATAAAGAAATCTTACAACTCAATGACAATAGTACAGATAGCCCAATTATAAAATGGGCAAAAGATATGAAAAGACAGTTCTCTGAAGAGGAAATACAAATGGCCAAGAAACACATGAAAAAATGTTCAGCTTCACTAGCTATTAGGGAGATGCAAATTAAGACCACAATGAGATACCATCTAACACCTATTAGAGTGGCTGCCATTAAACAAACAGGAAACTACAAATGCTGGAGGGGATGTGGAGAAACTGGAACTCTTATTCATTGTTGGTGGGACTGTATAATGGTTCAGCCACTCTGGAAGTCGGTCTGGCAGTTCCTTGGAAAACTAGATATAGAGTTACCATTCGATCCAGCGATTGCACTTCTCAGTATATACCCGGAAGATCGGAAAGCAGTGACACGAACAGATATCTGCACGCCAATGTTCATAGCAGCTTTATTCACAATTGCCAAGAGATGGAAACAACCCAAATGTCCTTCAACAGATGAGTGGATAAATAAAATGTGGTATATACACACAATGGAATACGACACGGCAGTAAGAAGGAACGACCTCGTGAAACATATGACAACATGGATGAACCTTGAAGACATAATGCTGAGCGAAATAAGCCAGGCACAGAAGGAGAAATATTACATGCTACCACTAATGTGAACTTTGAAAAATGTAAAATGAATGGTTTATAATGTAGAATGTAGGGGAACTAGCAATAGAGAGCAATTAAGGAAGGGGGAGCAGTAATCCAAGAAGAACAGATAAGCTATTTAACGTTCTGGGGATGCCCAGGAACGACTATGGTCTGTTAATTTCTGATGGATATAGTAGGAGCAAGTTCACAGAAATGTTGCTATATGATGTAACTTCCTTGGGGTAAAGTAGGAACAGCTTGGAAGTAAAGCAGTTATCTTAGGTTAGTTGTCTTTTTCTTACTCCCTTGTTATGGTCTCTTTGAAATGTTCTTTTATTGTATGTTTTTCTTTTTTGTTTTTTTTTCTTTTTTCTTTTTTCTTTTTGGTTTTTAATTTTTTTTTTCCATACAGTTGATTTAAAAACGAAGAACAGGTTAAAAACAAATAACAAAACAAAACAAAAAAAAAACAGGAAAAAAATATGTAGTGCCCCCTTGAGGAGCCTACCCCACCTCCATGGTTGCTAACATGACCACAGACATAGGGGACTGGTGGTTTGATGGATTGAGCCCTCTACCGTAGGTTTTACCCTTGGGAAGATGGTTGCTACAAAGGAGAGGCTAGGCCTCCCTATAATTGTGCCTAAGAGCCTCCTCCCGAATGCCTCTTTGTTGCTCAGATGTGGCCCTCTCTCTCTAGCTAAGCCAACTTGAAAGGTGAAATCACTGTCCTCCCCCCTACGTGGGATCAGACACCCAGGGGAGTGAATCTCCCTGGCAACATGGAATATGACTCCCGGGGAGGAATGTAGACCTGGCATCGTGGGACGGAGAACATCTTCTTGACCAAAAGGGGGATGTGAAAGGAAATGAAATAAGCTTCAGTGGCAGAGAGATTCCAAAAGGAGCCAAGAGGTCACTCTGGTGGGCACTCTTACGCACACTTTAGACAACCCTTTTTATGTTCTAAAGAATTGGGGTAGCTGGTGGTGGATACCTGAAACTATCAAACTGCAACCCAGAACCCATGAATCTTGAAGACAATTGTATAAAAATGTAGCTTATGAGGGGTGACATTGGGATTGGGAAAGCCATAAGGCCCGCACTCCACTTTGTCTAGTTTATGGATGGATGAGTAGAAAAATAGGGGAAGGAAACAAACAAACAAACAGACAAAGGTACCTAGTGTTCTTTTTTACTTCAATTGCTCTTTTTCACTTTTATTATTATTCTTGTTATTTTTGTGTGTGTGCTAATGAAGGTGTCAGGGATTGATTTAGGTGATGAATGTACAACTATGTAATGGTACTGTGAACAATCGAATGTACGATTTGTTTTGTATGACTGCGTGGTATGTGAATATATCTCAATAAAATGAAGATAAAAAAAAATTGCCATCAGGCTTCTCGACAGCAACATTAGGCTCAAGAAGACAATGGAATCATATTTTCAAATTATTGAATAAATATAACTTTGAAACTAGAGCTTTATAAGTAGCCAAGTTGTCATTGAACTGTGAGGACATAATAAAAATATCTTCAGGCATAGAAAGTGTTCGAAAGTGTACCATCTGCCAGATGTGCAGAGATGCAAAGAACAAGGGAGAGAGTGTTCCAGGCAGAGGAAACAGCAAAGGCTCTGAAGCTAGAACAAGTTTGATGTATTTGAAGAACAAAAACAAGGCCTTTGCGGCTGGGTTAGAGGGGCTGAGGGAGATGTGGCAGGAGATGAGGTTAAAGAGGGGGCACTGGCCCAAGTGTGAGAACTTCTTGGTCATGGGAAAGACTTTGGGTTTCTTCTAAGAATAATGAGAGGCCCCAGGTTTGAGCAAGAAAGTGATGTGATCCTATTTCCCTTTTAAAAACTTCATTCTGGCTGCTGTGTGTAGAATAACCAGTAGGGGGCAGAAGTGGATGCAAGATTCTAATCAGAAAGTTCTTGCAGGGATTTGGGTATAAAGTGGTAGCGACTTGGTTTAGGTTGGTGGCAAAGGAAGTCATGGGTCAGCTTGGGTGGGTTAGGGTGTCCAGTTGTTTGTTCAAGCAAGCACTGGCCTGATTGTTACTGTGAGGGTATTCTGTAAATGGATTTGCATCTACAGTCAGTTGGTGCATCTCTGGCCAATTGCATCTACAATCAACAAAAGAGACTGCCCTCAGAAATGAGGGGAATTTCCTCATCCAACTAGTTGGAGGTCTTAAAGCAACAACTGAGGATGTCAAAAGTCAGAAAGAATTGTTATCACTATTTAGGCCAGCCAGCCTCACCTGGGGAATTCAACGTCACCTTCACCTGGGGAATTCAATATCACCTTCATTGGAGTTTCCACTTGTGGTTTGTCCTTTGTAATTAAGACTTGCCAATCCCCAAAGTTGTGTGAGCCAATTCCTATAATCTCTTTTTTTTTTTTTTTTTTTGACATGTCTGCACTTATGTGCTAAATATGTATTTAAGCAGTTTTATTGAGATATATTCAAATACAATACAATCCATCGAATATTTACAATCAATAGCTTTTGGTGTAATCACAGAGTTGTACATTCATCACCTCAATCAATTTTAGAACATTTTTATTACTTCAAAAAGAAAAACCCCATACCACTTAGCAGTCAACTCTCAATCCCTCTATCCTTCCCTAGCCATACATAACCACTGATCTAATTCCATCTCTATACATTTATTTATATTTACATTTTATGTAAATGGAATCATACAATATGTAGTACTTTGTGTCTGGTTTCTTTCACTTAGCATAAAATGAGTTAGGTAGTGTTCCATTTTTTTCAATGTTTTGAAAGAGTTTGAGTAAGATTGGTGTCAGTTCTTTCTGGAAAGTTTGGTAGAATTCCCCTGTGAAGCCATCTGGCCCTGGGCATTTATTTGTGGGAAGATTTTTGATGACTGATTGGATCTCTTTGCTTGTGATGGGTTGGTTGAGGTCTTCTATTTCTTCTCTGGTCAGTCTAGGTTGTTCATATGTTTCCAGGAAATTGTCCATTTCCTCTACATTATCCAGTTTGTTGCCATACAGTTGTTCATAGTATCCTCTTATAATTTTTTTAATTTCTTCAGGATCTGCAGTTATGTCACCTTTTTCATTCATTATTTTGTTTATATGGGTCTTCTCTCTTTTTGATTTTGTCAGTCTAGCTAGGGGCTTGTCAATCTTGTTGATCTTCTCAAAGAACCAACTTTTGGTGATATTTATCCTCTCTATTGTTTTTTTGTTCTCTATGTCATTTATTTCTGCTTTAATCCTTGTTATTTCTTTTCTTGTACTTGGTTTAGGATTGGTTTGCTGTTCATTTTCTAGCTTCTTCAGTTGATCCATTAGTTCTTTGATTTTGGCTCTTTCTTCCTTTTTAATATATGCGTTTAGTGCTATAAATTTCCCCCTTAGCACTGCTTTTGCTGCATCCCATAGGTTTTGGTATGTTGTGTTCTCATTTTCGTTCGTCTCTATATATTTAGCAATTTCTCTTGCTATTTCTTCTTTAACCCACTGATTGTTTAGGAGTGTGTTGTTTAACCTCCAGGTATTTGTGAATTTTCTAAGTCTCTGATGGTTATTGACTTCTAATTGTATTCCATTGTGGTCAGAGAATGTGCTTTGAATAATTTCAATCTTTTTAAATTTATTGAGGCTTGTTTTATGTCCCAGCATATGATCTATTCTGGAGAAAGTTCCGTGAGCACTAGAAAAGTATGTGTATCCTGGTGATTTGGGATGTAATGTCCTGTAGATGTCTGTTAAATCTAATTCATTTATCAGATTGTTTAGGTTTTCAATTTCCTTATTGGTCTTCTGTCTGGTTGATCTATCTATAGGAGAGAGTGATGTGTTGAAGTCTCCCACAATTATTGTGGAAACATCAATTGCTTCCTTTAGTTTTGCCAGTGTTTCTCTCATGTATTTTGTGGCACCTTGATTGGGTGCATAGACATTTACGATTGTTATTTCTTCTTGCTGAATTGCCCCTTTTATTAGTATGTAGTGGCCTTCTTTGTCTCTCAAAACATCCCTGCATTTGAAGTCTATTTTCTCTGAGATTAATATTGCTACACCTGCTTTCTTTTGGCTGTAGCTTGCATGAAATATTTTTTTCCATCCTTTCACTTTCAGTTTCTTTGTGTCCCTGTGTCTAAGATGAGTCTCTTGTATGCAACATATTGATGGTTCATTTTTTTTGATCCATTCTGCGAATCTATATCTTTTAATTGGGGAGTTTAATCCATTTACATTCAACGTTAAAACCGTGAAGGCATTTCTTGAATCGGCCATCTTATCCTTTGGATTATGTTTGCCATATTTTTCCCTCTCTCTATTAATATCCTTTATTGTACCCATACCGAATCTCTTTAGTACTGAACCTTTCTCCAAGTCTCTCTGTCCTGTCTTTGTTTCTCTGTCTGTAGGGCTCCCTTTAGTATCTCCAGTAGGGCAGGTCTCTTGTTAGCAAATTCTCTCAGCATTTCTTTGTCTGTGAAAAATTTAAGGTCTCCCTCAAATTTGAAGGAGAGCTTTGCTGGATAAAGTATTCTTGGCTGGAAATTCCTCTCACTCAGAATTTTAAATATATCGTGCCACTGCCTTCTCGCCTCCATGGTGGCTGCTGAGTAGTCACTACTTAGTCTTATGCTGTTTCCTTTGTATGTGGTGAATTGCTTTTCTCTTGCTGCTTTCAGAACTTGCTCCTTCTCTTCTATGTTTGACAGTGTGATCAGTATATGTCTCGGAGTGGGTTTTTTTGGATTTATTCTATTTGGAGTTCGCTGAGCATTTATGATTTGTGTATTTATGTTGTTTAGAAGATTTGGGAAGTTTTCCCCAACAATTTCTTTGAATACTCTTCCTAGACCTTTACCCTTTTCTTCCCCTTCTGGGACACCAATGAGTCTTATATTTGGACGTTTCATATTATCTATCATATCCCTGAGGTCCATTTCGAGTTTTTCAATTTTTTTCCCCATTCTTTCTTTTATGCTTTCATTTTCCATTCTGTCATCTTCCAGGTCACTGATTCGTTGTTCAACTTCCTCTAGTCTTGTACTGTGAGTGTCCAGAATCTTTTTAATTTGGTCAACAGTTTCTTTAATTTCCATAAGATCATCCATTTTTTTATTTAGTCTTGCAATGTCTTCTTTATGCTCTTCTAGGGTCTTCTTGATTTCCTTCATATCCCGTACTATGGTCTCATTGTTCATCTTTAGTTCTTTGAGTAGCTGCTCTAGGTGCTGTGTCTCTTCTGATCTTTTGATTTGGGTGCTTGGGCTTGGGTTATCCATATCGTCTGGTTTTTTCATATGCTTTATAATTTTCTGTTGTTTTTGGCCTCGTGGCGTTTGCTGAACTTGATAGGGTTCTTTTAGGATTTGTAGACCAATTGAAGTCCTTATCTCTAATTTATCAGATCTACAGCTTCGTGGAGTACACTTTCTCTAACTAACCAGCAGGTGGCGTCCACGAGCCACCTGTTCTCCACAAGCCAGATCTCCCCTGCTTAGCCTTTTTGGTGAGTGGGGGAGTGAGTCTTGTGGGGCCCAATTGGTGTACCAAGCTTGCGTGTGTAGTTGGTGTTGCCTGCCCTGTATGTGGGGCGTGTTTCTGGGCAGTCGGGGAGGGGGGGGTGGCCCTAACAATCAAATCTCCCTGATGATCCTAGAGTTTTTAAAGCTGCTGCAATAGTCTAATCCTTCAGTTCAGTCGTGCCACAGTTTGTCTCTGCCACTGACCCACAAGTCTTTGGTATTGGCGTATGGCTCCTGAGACTTGCAAGTGGGCCCCTCTTCCAGGCTGTGCACCCCGGGTCCTCTGTTGAGGGATGACTGTGCTATGTCACAGGTGAGTGCCGTCCCCCCAGGGCAGTTCTGGGCTGCTGGGCTGTGTAGGGAGGCTCCCAGTCTGCTCAAATGATGGCTGAATGGGGCTTTGTTAATTCACACTGCTCCACCTTCCCAGCTCTGGGACATTCAGCTGAGGTTGCAGGGAAGGCTAATGTCCACGCCCAGTTTTGTGGTGTGTGCCTGTTATTTGAAGCACTTCCGTCACCCTGGGTTGTCTGGGGCAGCTCTGGGCTATGGGGCTGGCGATGGGCAGGAGTGTTTCCTGTCCACCAGGATGGTGGCTGTGAGCGGACACCCCCCTTTTCTTGGGAAGTTGTGTTGTTTAGTGAATTTTCTCAGCCACTGGATTATTGCCTTTTGTCTCAGAGCTCTCTTAGTTCTGCTCTTGACTTGACGTGCCCGAATTGCAATTCTTTGAAGCTTTCTGTATTGAGCTTCTTAGAGTAATTGTTTTAGAAAAAGCAAAAAGGATTTAAAAAAAAAAAAAAAAAAAAAAAAGGGCCCTCCTCAGAGATCTAATGGGTTATTGAAATGCTAATAGACAAAGCAACCAGGGCCATTAAGGAAAGGTGCACAGGGCAGAGAGATCAGCTTTGCTTCGGGATTTGCATATGTGCCTCAAGGCCTGAGCTCCGCCCTTCCCCTCTCTGTGTTCACCAGAACTCCAAAAATCCTCTGCTTTTATTTTGGAGTTTTTCATGTTGTTTTTTTTCTATGCCTGTCTCCTCTCTGCTGGGCTGGCTGCTCTCAGAGTCTCGGGTGTCTGGTCTCAGTCTATCTATGGTTGGAGTTTGAATCAGTAGAATGAGTTTTCGATAAGAGCAGCCACTGCAGTTCTCCCTTCTCCTTCCCGGAGCTGACAGCCCCTCCTCCCCCGGGACTGAGCCTGGCAGGGAGGGGCACGGGTCCTCTGGCTGCAAAAACTTACAGATTTCGCTGATCTCAGCAGTTCCACGTTTTCATGAGTGTTGTATGAAGTATGCCCAAAGTCAGATTGCTCTGTGGTGTCCAGTCCACGCAGTTCCTGGCTTTTTACCTACTTTCCTGGAGGAGTAACTAAAACTTACAGCTCACCAGTCTGCCATCTTGCCCCGCCTCCAATCTCTTAATGTGTATATATGTGTGTGTGCACGTGCATATATGTATGTATATGTATATATAAATGTTTATGTATATGTACATGTAAATGCAAATGTCTATGTATATGTACATATGTATATATCCAGACAGTTCTGTTTCTCGGGAGAACCCTGACTAATACAGAGGTACAGAGAAAAGGAAAGACTCAGGCTACATCTTGTGGGAAGAGCAGGCAGAAGTCCTTGATGTGTTTGTGGTAGGAAATAAAGAAAGTAGGAAAACAAGGATAATACTGAGATAGGTAAGACTCAAAGAAGGACAGTTTGGGGAGAGAAAATCAGGAGTTCTAACTGCGGTGTGATAGCACTGAAGTGGCTGTTATCACTCTAGTGTTGAAGATACAAGATGGTAGTTGGGTAGAGACATCTGGAGACCAGATTTGAGGTCATTGGCCAATTTGTGATCACTGGCATAGAGGTAGTATTTAAAGCCAAGGGAATAAATGGATTTCCTGAGAGTGTGAAAATGTACAGAGATGAGAAGAGAGGGGAAGGGAGGGGAGGAGAGGATTGGGGAGGAAAGAAGAAGAAGAAGAGAGGGGAGGGGAGGGGGCGAGTGGAGAGGAGAGGAAAGGAAGACAGGAGCAGAGGGAAGCTGAGGGTGGGCGAGGAGCAGAGGGGAGGAGCCCTGGCTGGAACGTGGTGGTATAGAAGTCAGCAAAGGAGAGCAAACGTGAGCAGCCCAGAAGATAGAAGCAGATTCAGAGAGCACAGGGTGGTGTAGAAGCCAAGAGAAAATGGAGCTTAATAAGGTGGGAGACATAAATGGTGTGGAGTAAAATGAAGAGAGGACAGTGACCACGAATTTGGCAATAACTCAGACAATGGTGACTGCAACAAAAATCCTTTCAGTCTAGTGTCAGGGACAGATTGGAGCAGGTGGAAGAGCAAATGGTATGTGAGGAAGCCAAGACAACTAATACAGACAGGGGTGATACAATCTAAGACTTGCAGGTTAGAGCAGAGGTCAGCAAATTTTTTGTATGAAGAGCCAGATGGTAAGTATTTTAGGCTTTGTGACTCATGGTTTCTGTTGCAATGACTCTACTTCTGCTGTGAAAACATGAAAACAGCCATAGATGGTACATAAATAATTCCAATGAAACTGTACTTATAAAAATAGATGGTGGGACAGATTTGGTGCAAGGCTGTTGTTTGCTGACCCCTAGAACAATGAATAGAAGCAGTAATCGAAGACATCACTAACGAAAACTTTTTAGAGCTGAAAAAGAAATTCTTAGAGTGATCAATACATTTAATGGAACACCAAAATCAGTGAAAAGATACACTCCAACACCTCCTAGCAAAATGCTTAAATGAGAAAGATGAAGAAAAATTCTCAAAGCATTTATAAGCAGCATTAAAAAGTCTAGGCCGAATCTAGACTTTTCCTCACTAAGATTAAATATTAGAAAGTAATGAAACGATGTTGATAGAACTACAGAGTGGGTTTTTTTGTGTGTGTCTATAGAGTTTTGCAGAGAAGTGCTGTCAGTGATCTCTTCCTGCATAACAAGCATCTCCAAGACTAAGTGACTTAAAACAACAACGGTTACTTATTTGTCATCACTAGGTGGGTCGCCCGGGCTCAGCTGCTGATCCTTGTGGGGGTTGGAGTCCCTCCCGTGGCACTCAGCTGGGAGCTCAGCTGGTGCTTTGACCGGTAGAACGTGGCGGGGATGGTCTTGGTGGCTTTAAGGACTGGGAAGTAAGGAGACCAGCTCGGGGTTGGCTTACCTGTCTGGTGCCTCTGCTTTCTGGACATTTGTGTCCTCCAAGGAACTCTCCCTAGTGACTACAGTGCTACTTTACTGCTCTCTTGACTTCCATTTGTTGCTGGTCTCCTCCCTACATATCCATTCTCCCCACAGCCACCTCCATAGACTTATTGAAAAGGAAATCAGATTGAGTCATTTCCCTCCCTGAGCCCCAAGGCTCCGGCCACAGTATTCCTTCAAGCCACCAGGTCTATTTCCACTTTAGCACCTTGGCTTTAGCTGTTTTTATGCCTGGACTAGAACGTGTTTTCCTGGGAATTTGCCTGGCCATGTCCTTTTCGTCATTAGTTTCAGCTTAAACGTGACCTCCTCGGGGAGCTCTTCTCTGATTGCACAAATAATGTCCTCATACTACTCGGTTTTATTTTTTTCATAAGCATGCATTTATCTGTTCACATGCTTTTTGTCTGCTCCCCTATTAGACGGAAAATACCAGGAGAGAAAGATTTTATTTGTTTTATTGTCTATCCCCCAGGCTTAAGGACAGTGCCCTCCACTCAACAGATAATCAAGTTATGTTTTAATAAAGGAATGAATGAACCCCTATGGCTAAAAAAAGAAGTACACTTTCTAAAAGCCTGGAGAATATAAACAGATAAAGTAAGTCTGTTTAACCAAAAAGCATAGAACTTAGGAAATGGCAGGGGTTTATAAAGCCCAGACAATATAAAACAAGATGGCAGGAATAAAAATGAGTTCATCAGTTGGGTTTAATAATAAAATTTAACTATGGTATATGTTGCTTCAAAAGGACTCATCTAAAATGATGCAGAAAGGTTTCAAATGCAGGATAGACAATTTACTAAATGAGTACAAATATAAAAAAAACACAGGCGTCAAAGAAGAAATCCAGGCAAACACATTGAATAGGGCCAAGGAGGTTTTATTATATTGCTCACTATGCAATCCATAGTGAAATTACGGTACTCATAAACTTTTATGTACTGTGTAACAGCACAAAAATGCTAAAATACACACAGTTGGGAATTCAAGGAAGGATGTTAGAACTCCAGTTGTAATGGAAGATTTTAACACATCTGCCTTGTACTGGTTTATTTTGGTGTACTGATAAGGAACAAAGCAGGATAAAAACGTTGAAATTGACAAAATAGTAAAAATATGTGACAGTGTGACTAAATATAATTTAAAAGATTAATTAACATTCAACTAATTAGCATTCAAGTTCAATAATAAAAACTATATGTTAACTATAGAACTAGATTATGGGGGGTGCTTAATACCCCTACTTTTGTGATTAATATGGAAATATTTCCAAAACGGATCATATACAGGTCCCAAAGAAAGTACCAGAAATTTTCAAAAAGCTACATATCTCTACCACAAATGTAATAAACTTGGAAATTAATAACAAAAATTTAAAGAACAGCAACAACAACAAACATCAAGAACCTTGGGAATTTTAAAATGCTCTAATTAATAAGGTCAAAGAGGAAGTCAAAATATTAGTTAATTATATATGTTTGCTTTTACACTTGTGCTTCTAATTCTATGGATAAAATTCTCTCTATGTATCAAATGAATGATTTTTTGTCTGATTAACAAAGCCATATATAAATATATGTAAAATATATATATAAATATATTCATATATAAATAAAAACAATGTTTTTTATATTCAGACAGCTCATAAATATATAAGTTGAAAAGTTAAAGTCCCAATGATCCTGTATTTCGGAGAAAATCTGAATTTTCTTTTTGACCTTGAAACACATACAGAAATTAAAAAAAATTGCATGTATTCATGTCAAGCCTATGTCCCTTGTTCTTAAAAACCACCTCCTTCTAGTGTACCCCATCTTTGGAGAGAGATGGGGGTGGAGGTGGTAAACTCTTGCCAGAGCCTGAGTTATTCTCTCCATTGAACCAATGCGACTCGGTTTACTTTGGTGGGGAAATAATTCCATTTGAAATGACATTTTCTTGGCTAGCTGGCTCCCAGGTGACAAAAGTGCCCTGGGAGAACTTGAGTTCTGCAGCTCACTGGAGTGGCCACTTCCGTATCCGGGGACCCTCTGGTGGGAGGCCAAACCTGCCAAATATGAGGAGGTAAGCCCAAGAGTCCGAGTTTCGTCATTTTAGGGCCCATTTACTCTGGATTTTTCTCTGATTGCCTGTTTTAAATTGGCACCTCCTCAGCACTCTTTTGTTTTCTCTTCCCGGGTTAATTTTTTCCCCATGGCACTTAGCCACACATGTCACTCATTTCTCCAGTTTATTGTCACTCTCTCCAGGTTAGAATGGGGGCTCCACAGAAGGGCCATATTTTGTCTCTCTGGCCCACGACAGTGTTTGGCACGTCTCGAAGGTCCTTGACAAATATTTTTGAATGAATAATCCCCAAATGCATTTCTACAGTAAAAGATGTTTTCCTGGGGGAGGGCAGAGCCACATGGGCCCCAAGTTCTGAAGACTGAGCCTGTGGGACCATCCATGGGGCAACATCCACCAAGTCAAGGAAGTTTCCAGGGAGTGTAGACCGAAAGGGAGAAGGGGAAAAGCAGGAGGAATAAAGGACCAGGGCCCAGCTTTGTCTGCAAAACTGAGTGACTCTGGGGCTGACAAAGGGAGTGCAGGAGGAGGGACATGGGGCCAGGTGTACCTCTCCAACCACACATCCAACCTCTTAAGAACTCCTGTCAGCTCTACCTTCAAAATAAGTAAAACGCCAACTCCTCTCCACTTTCACTGCTCTGGCCTGACTATTTCAGTGGCCTCTCAACTGGTTCCCCTGCCTCAGTCTTTGTCCCCTAGTCTGCTCTGGATACAACGTCAAAGTGACCTTCCAGCAGAATAAGTCAAATCATGTCATGCTCTCTTCAAATCCTCAGGAGCTTCCTTCACCCTTAAAGTCAAGCCCCTACAGGATCTGCTATCCCACCCCTTCTGTGGCTGGCCTCTTTTGCTAACCACCACTCTCTCCTACCCTTGGCTCTGGTAGGAGCTCTCCCTCTTCAGGGCCTTTGTCAGGAGTGCTTTCCCCCAGGTGTTCTCTTCCTGCCTCCTTCAAGATCTTTTGCTCAAATCCCACCTTCTCAAGGAGACCTACTCTGAACCCACACCCCCATTTAATCCTGCAGCCTGCGCCCCACGGGTGCGCCCCGGAGCCTCCTTATCTTACTTCTGCCCCCACCCCCATATCTTATTGACCTTTGCCATCATCCCAGAAAATTGATTTATTGGTGTTCATGGTTTACCGCACCCCTCCTCCCGGCCCCCGAGAAGGACAGCTCAATTATTTATCGAATGGATGACAGAAAAGCAAGGGAAGTACAGAGGGCTGTGATTTACTGGGAGCTGAGCTGATTGTAAGTGATAAATTAATCCGGGGATCTGCAAAGGCGGGAGTCCTAGGAACCAGAACCAAGGAAATCCAAGTCTGCTTTGGAGAGCAGAGCGCCATTGTCCGTTGTCTTTTCCGTTTCAGTTTTCTGCTTCCGTCCAAACCAGGTGCCTCTCAGAGGTTCCCTTCACGAACCAGGCTACTTTGGCTACACGGGCAGCAATTATTCCCCAAAGTTGCTCCCCCACCCCCACCCCACGCGGGGCAGTGAAAACACCCCGCAACTAGCCCAACTCCGAAAAGTCCTCGGTTGCTTCCTGCTGGGGAACCGGCCCCGCAGGTCCGCGCTCCAGTGTTTCTGCGTCGCCTTTATTTAACCCGGGTTAAAAAGGTCTCTCGGCGCCGCCCCCAAACCGCATTTCGCCTGCCCGCAGCTCTCCCCGGGATCCAGCCCACAGCCGGGGCGCGGCGGCCCAACGCACACAGAAACAACCCCGGGCCGTCCCCTTCCAAAACCCGGCAAAACAACCCGCAGGAGGGACGCGCCGGCAGTGCCGGCTCCTCGAGGGTGTCCAGCCCTAGAGAACGTGCGCCTGGGGCAAAGGGCCGGAGCCCACGCGGGCCTCCCCAAAGCGTGGCTTTCCCAGGATTACGCGCTGATCCGAAGCGCTGATACGGGAAGGCAGTGCCCGCATAATTGAGTTTTGCTCTGCAATAGGTGGGAAGAAAGAAGAAAGGGAAGACTCTCCAAGCAAAAACAAAAACAAAAAACCTCTGCGTCCCCTGGGAGTGCAGAAGGGCGGGGAGGAGGCGCCAGGCGGATGGGGGCGCGCCCCACCCAAGTGTCCTCCCAGGTTAGAGAAACTTTCGGCTCCCAGTTCTTCCCCGTTGCAGCCTGGGGTCCTGGTAACGGGGTAGGCGCGGAGGCTGGGCGACTGGAGGGCCGGAGGGGTGGCGGGACCCGGGGGCGCGCAGGCGCCCGCCTGGCTCCCTCCTATCACCGCGCCCCATCCCCTCCCCGAGCTCCCGAGAGTGGCTGGGGGAGGGGTGAAGGCTAGCGCCAGGGCGGAGGGAGGGCGGGAGGCAGACACAAAGCCCGGCCCTCCCCCTTCCTCCCCCTCCGCTCCCCTCCCTTCCGAGTCTGCTCTCCTCCTCCTCCTGCCGGGCCGGGAAACCCAGCCCCGAGCTAGTCTGCGGAGGCTGCGATCGCCCCCACCACCCGGACCTGCGGGGAGGTCCTGTCCTGCGCGAGGTAAGGGGCGGTGGCAGTGAAGACCGCACCCCCTGCCCCCGAACCCCCGCGGCCCGGTAGGCTCCGGGGTGCGGGCGGGGACTCTGCGGGGCTAAAAGCACGGTGCTGCCCCTCGGGGGTCGTGGCGACGGGTGGGGGGAGGGGACAGCAGGGCATCGGGACGCAGAGGCAGGAGGGTGGTGGGGGCAGGTGATATTTTTGGCGGTGCGAGGCGGCCACTGTGGGCAGGGTCTTCGGGTGACCTCGGCTTAACCTTGCGGGGTGGGGTGAGGGGCAGCCGGAGGGTACAGGCGCGAGGGCTGCAAATGCCCGTGCGTGTGTTGGTGTGTTTGTGTGTGTGCGTGCGCCCTGCGAGCAACGGCGAATAGGGACTTGTTCCAGTTCTACCTGCGGGGGCGCCTATGGTGTGTCCCGTGCGCGCCGCGCCTGTGCGTGCGGCAGACTGGGGGTCGCACAGCCTGGTGCCCAGCGCGGATCCCCGCCGGTGCGCCCGCCAAGCGCAGGCTGGATACCGCCGGCCCCCGGCCATTCCCAGGCTCCGGCCGGGGACTTCCTCCGCCCCTTGGAGAGGTACCCCCGCGGGAGGGCCGAGGAGTCTGGGCAAGGAACTGTCGTGGTGATTGATGGCGGAGCGAAGGAGGAGCCCGGTTTCCCTGCCGGGAAGGGACGGGACCACTTTCCCACTTTGCGGCTTCCCGGCCCCCTTCTGGGCTTGCTCTCTGCTTTTGGCCTTGGCTCCCCCGCGCGCGGCGTGCACCCCACCCCCCACCCGCTGTGCTGTGGGGCGCCCCTCGACCGCCGGGGTAACCACAGGGTTCGCAGAAATTCTGCTTCAAAGCCTCTGATCTGTTGCCAGGATATACAGGGCAAGGCCGGCCCCACCGAGCCCTAGGAGGTGCCTCTTTTCAGTGCGCTCAGATCCTTGACGCTTTCCTAGTTCAGAAGAGGCTGCGCACAAACCCGCAGCAGCCCAGCCGCACTTTCTTGCAGACGCTGGTGATTTCGGGCACACTCGGGTTTCTCAGAAACATGCTGTAATCAATAACGAAGACTTCCCAGGATTCTTGGACCAGCAGGACTTTGTAACTTCTGAAGCCAAAACAAACATTTGGCTGCACCCATGATTAAGATAAATACTATTTTAATGCAATATTAAAAAAAAATCAAAAGTAATGTAAAAACTCCATGATGGGCAAGATATCAAAAATTTAAATCAAGGCAGGTTGCTGTTATGACCCGGAGCCATTGTGTGGTGTCGGATGTCTTTCCAGCTGACCCCCTGCCTTGTCCCTCCTGCTTGCTCATAAGCCTTGCAGTGGCATGCAAACAGATTGGGCACTGTGGGTCTTCGTATATCGTCACATAGAAGTTTTATTATTAACTTGTTCCACTTGGTTCAAATATGGGAGGATATTTCCTTAAGTGTGTAGAGGTGCATGTTTTTCTTTTTTGCCTCAGTTTCCAATTTGGCTTTGGATGCCCCGTCTCTCACCACACAGAACACCGCTTGCACTCCCCCATGCTTAGTCACCAGGGTCCAGGACAGAGAGGAGCCCTTGGACAGTGAGAGGTCCTTGCACCTGGGACTTGGGAAAAAGGCTTTGGGGTTTGGGGCTTGCAGCATGAGGGAGGACCAACTTACTACGACCATCTCCTTTGGAAACATTCTCCTGCAGGAATGTGGAATAGAAAAGGAGCCCTTGCATAGCCTAGCCCACCCTTGAACCCCAACCTGGGGTCATATGGGAGGGATTGTGACTCCCTTGAGGGCTGTGGTGGGTGCTTATGGTTTAGAGCTAGCTTCCCAGCAGCCCTCTCCTCCCCATCCCTTCTGCAAAGTCTAGGGCCACTCCGCCACTCCAAAGAGAAGCTCCACTCTCCAGAAACAACCTCCTTGCTTAGCTAAATCCTCTTCCCCTGCTTGGAGGAGACAGATGAGTTGTTTCTCTTGTGTGTGAGGGCTGGCCACACCATGGGGGTCCCCCTTAACCAGGCCCATTCTTCACATGCACCCCGTATCATATCACTGGCCTCGTGTCTGATCCCCCTGTACACCCAGCCGTCCCAGCTATCCTTCGAGATTCCTGATGGCTTTGGCTGGGAAGGTTGTCCTGACTCCCGTCTCGTTTCCTTGTGTGGCACCACAGTTCCTTGTGTGGGTGTAGCTTTCAGGAGATAAACAGTGGACTCCCTTGCTCACCGTCTGAGCTTCCTGCCATCTCACGACCTAGCACTCAGGGAATGGGTGATGAGTGAATGAATGAATGAATGAACCAAAGCCTCTCTTTGTAGGTGTATTTTGAGGAGTTACTATTCAGCAACAAGGTTACCCTTGGGGCAGTGATGCCTCTAAAGAAAGCAAATAATAACCCGTGTTTGTATAGGTTTGAGGGGACAGAGGTCTAAAGGCATCAGCCCGCAAAGCTGGAAGCAGGGCGCTCGGCCCGGCAGTCATCGCCCTACACCTCAGCTGGCTTGCTACTGAGTATACGGGCTGAGATGCACACTCCCTGCAGTGTACGGAGAGAGCGGGATTTACCAAGCTGGGTTTTAGGATGCAGTTTTACTAAAGAATTTCAAAAGACTTACAGTCCTTAGAATAAATGAGGGAAATGCTAATGCGCAGCAGGGATTTTTAATTGCAGGACTTTTCAGAGCCTTTATTATCAACGTTTGCTAACTTCACCTGGCCACAGAACACTTTTTTTGATGAAACGTCTTCTGGATTCAGTGTTCCAAGGGGCCCACTTGGGAAGAGGTTGCTTTGTGCACTCCCAAATCTTCCGACATCTTGGTCAGTTTCCGAGGAATGTTGCTCTTATCCAGTAGATGATAGGTGTAAATTGTGGACATTAGAAAGAAAGACATAGTCACCTCCCCTTGTAAATTTACAGTAAATTGCTGTTTACCAGTCTCTGGGCGTTTGGCTAACATGAGCCAGTTCTCCAGGGTTTGATCAGTTCTGAGGGAATGAAAGGAGTTGGGTAAATCCTGCAAATAGACTGGAGGACTCTGTCCTGATGCCACTCAGAGCCTCGAACCCAACTAGCCTTCTACTCTGAGAGTGCTCCCAAATGCAGCTGTGGGCTTCTTATATAGAGAGAACCCTTTTCATCCTACTTTATCCATCCTTTGAGTGGGGAAATACAACCTGAGTTTTCAGTTCCCTCATTTCCCCTCTCCCTGAGAGCTGCCGATGTGGATTCTCAAGGTGTCAGTGTCTACATTTACTTATAAAAAGGGAGATGCAGCCCCCAAGTTCATGCACACCTGTTGTTTGAAATTGGGTGCTTAAAAATAAGAATTTGCTCCTACCATACTACAAAAAGGTAACAAACATAGTCATACCCTCACAATCTGGCAGGAACATATTGAAAGCAATGACGTTATTTCAGGATATTTGTTTTTCCTATTCCTTTGTTTTATTTTGTCTGGAATTTTTTTTTTTTTTTTCAAAAATAAAGTTAATCAAAAAATAAAATAAGAATTTGTCTGTCATCTGCTGTTAGGACACTGTCGCAGACCAGTAACCCCAGCTATTTAAGTGAGGAGATGGAGGAGGGGAAGATGGATGAGTTAGTATTTCAGGGACTTAAGGGAGGATTGGGGACTTGGCAGAGACAGACCCAGCGGGTGAAGTTAGCCTTTGTGTGCAGACATGAGGTGGTCTCTGATGCTAATCAGCAAATGTATCTCCAGATTTGTTTCATAGATCTTTCTAAGCATGGTAAGAAAGTCATCTCATTTAGAGATATGCCTTGAATAGGGTGGTGCCACAGAAGTCTAGGGATAGAGTGGGTTCAAGGGAAACAGTTTTGAGCAGGAGGGACCTTTAGATGGGGTGAGGTGGGGGTGCAGAGGGGAGGCAAAGAAGCCTGGAGGGATGCTGACGACACATGATCCAAGCATGCTGTCGTGTGTGTGTGTGTGTGTGTGTGTGTGTGTGTGTGTGTGTGTGTGTGTGCATGTGTGGCTATGAACAGGGAGGGGAGGGAATACTGAGTGTGAATTTTAACCTGTTGTGTTTGAAAAAATTTTCGATAAGTAGCAGGAGATACCCGGAGTCCTTTGGGCACCGTGGGGAGAGAAGTAGTGGAGATAACGAACTTGGCCAGAGAGAGCCCACACTAACAGGGAGGAGGCCAAGGCAGGACTCTGGAAGCCTGCGGTCGCGGTCACTACTTCTAGGGGGAGAGGCGGCCGGTAGCCGAGCCCTCAGCTCTCGGGGCTGCTCAAGGGGTACCGGCGGCGGGGGCTCTTTCCCGGAGGCGAGGGCGAGGCGGAGGACGTGGCCAGGGTCCTCGGCGAGAGGCGTGCAAGGAGGGCGGCGATAGGGACAAGACACTCTTCATCCAGTAGGAGTATGCGCCAAAGAGATTTATTCAGGGGTGATTACAGGTTATATAGGCTGGTAAGAAGGGCAGGGCTGGAAAGGAGGTGAAGCAGCCTTAAATGGCAATATTGAAGGGATAGGGGCTAGGATTGGTTCTGAGAGAACGCCGGAACCGTTGCAGCGGGGCGGGGGTTGTTCTGGCCACGGGCATGCGCGCTGGCGGTGGCAGAAGTGGCCTTGGCACCAGGGAGTGAGTGGGTAAGATAAGGAAGTGGGGAAAGGGCAGTTGGGAGAAAGGCGGTTTCCTCCGGCAAGCCTCCCCTGCCAGTGGCAATTTGGGTGAGGAAAAGGGAGCTGCCTTGACCTCGCTCTCCAGGCTCGGGGGGGCTGCAGAGGGCACTCACGCCCGTACCTACTACCCTCCCCAGGGGGTGATATCAGGTCCCCTGGCCCAGGCCTGGTAAGCCGAGGTACAAGCTCAGTCACCCGCAATTCCCCTTTCTTTTCTAATTAGAGGAAGAGGCTTTACCGGAGAGGCCCGCTAAGGGTGAGGGAAGGGGGAGGTTAGGGAAGGGAAAAAGGGGTTGACGGTGGCTCAGCGAGGCTGGAGCTCAGTGTTGGTGTGGTGCCCGGGCGCTTGACAATGGCTTCGCTGCAGCGGGCTGGGCGAAGGTGAGGGGTTTAAAGTTCAGGGGTTCAGAGAAGCTGGAACTCGAGGCGAGAACGATGTTCAGGTAATTGAGAAGGGCCTCGCGGTTGGCGAGTCGACCGGTGGCGTTGAGGTCGCGGGGGGTTGGCTGTTATCTTGGAGTGGGGGGCGTCAGAGGTGGCGAGTCGCTGATACTGGATTTGCACGAACGAGGAAAAAATGGCATCCGTTTGTTTTCTTACAAGCTGGACAATTTTGCGGATGAGGCAGGGTCCTAAGATGAGAGCTAGAATAATTATTAATAAGGGGCCAAGAAAAGCAGTGGGGTAGGAGCTGCAGTTTTTTTTAGACGGAGGAAGAAGTCTTCTTCGCTGTGGTATAAGACCCTAGGGATCAGGACAATTAGGAGGCAAGTTTCTTTATATTCATTGATGACATTCGTGCTGAGACAGGGGGTAAGTCCTGTAGAGGAGCAGAGCCATTGGGAGGAATTATGAGGAATGAGAAATTTTGCTGAGCTGCTGGGAGATGAATAGCTGGCACAGGCAGCGAGGTCGGGAGAGTTCCTGGAGCGAGGGCGGACGCACTTTCCCGTATAGGAGACTGAATGAAAAGTCAGGGGGACGGCAGAGGTATTCCAATTGCATTCCAAGGGGCTGTTTTCTGTGCTTTCTGAAAAGGAGAGGTTGGAGGCAACGGGCTCGTATAGAGAGGAAGAGGTGGAGAGGCAGAGCCAGCAGGATGAAGTAAAATTGGGGTTGGAGGAGTTTACTGAGGCAAAGGCGGCTTGGATGAGGCTGAGGAGGGGAGAGGAGTAACGAGAAGGGGGCAAAGGAAGCTGGGGTGGTGGGGTTGGCGATGCGTTGTTTGCAGCTGAGGTGCGGCTTCCGGATGCGCTGCTTGTACTTGAAGTGCGGCTGGAGGGCTGTGGAAAAAGGGGGTTAATGACTTTGTTGGGACTAATGTTAAAGGGCTTTTTTTAATGCAGTATTTTGGCATGATTGGCTTGTAGCCTCTTTTTTTTTTTTTTTTTTAGAATAAGTGATCCTCGGTTGGTTCCTTTCTCATAGATTCTGAAGCCCCAAGTTTGACCGAGTAACTAGGAGGGATTAGTGGGGAGCTGCACTGTAAGATTAAGATGTGTGCAGGATCTCTCACTTTCTTGGCCGAGCCAGTTAACAGTAGGGAGTTTGCACCCTGTAGGGGCCCACTTTAGGGTAAGGTAATGATTAGGAACAGGAGGCTTCCAATTAGTGGCTAATGTTTCACACCCCCAGTATGCACAGTAGTACTCGTTGGGGGAATTACAGCACGATTTTTCAGGATTTGAGGATGGGCACATGTAATATTGGGCCTGGGGATCACTTACCTTCCTGGCGCAGGTTTCTTCGACTCTGGAGACAAAGGTGGAGAAAGGCTTACTCGGCTCCTGGAAGAGCTTGGTGAATTTATTAGGCCGACAGGCAGAGCAATTGGCAAACGCGCGTAAGGCGATGCCTCTGAGGACAGTCCAGAAGGTAGCAGGGACATTAATATAAGCAGACGCATTTAGAAATGCTCCAGTGCCCAAATAGGCTTCAGGGGGATGATAGACTCCAAGGGCTGCGTCTTGCTCACTTTGTTTAGCTGCTTCTGCCTGGAAGTGAGCACGCCAGTCAACAAACTGACCAGGGTTAAGAATGGAACGGGCAAGCGAGGCCCAGTCTTGGGGGATGCAATAGTCCATGCCGAGATCCTGCAGTATTTGGGAAGCGTATGGGCTACCTAACCCGTCCTCCCTGACGGCCCTGCGAAGCTGCTTGATAGTATTTGAGTCAATGGGATACCAGTCATACGGTTTCTGTGGGGTGGGGGCAAGGTTAAGAGGAAAGCAGCGAAAAGCACGAGAGAAAGGAGGACGCGCTTGCAGAGGGCTTGGTGTGGAAGTGAGGGTAGGGGGAGCGTTGCCCCAAGGGTTGCCTTGAGGTGTAGAAGGCAGCCAGGGGTTGTTAGCCGGTGGGGTGGAAGGAGCGGCGGTAACTGCCGGTAGCGGCTCCGAGGGGGAGCCCGCCGGAGGGGGAGGTGGGAGTGGGAGGCCCCAAGCGTCGCAAGATGGCGGCGCGGTGGGCGTGGCTAAGACACAAGATGGTGGATCAGCCCCGCCCTGTGAAAGGGTGGGGCCCAAGGCATAAGATGGCGGACTAGCTCCGCCCTGTGGAAGGGCTGGGTAAAGCGTATGCAGTTTCCGGCTCAGCTTAGGGCTGATGTCATCGCCGGAGCATTTCCTCCCCTCGATGGAAGAAGAAGGAGGAAGTTCGCCATCTTGGCGTGGCGCAGTGTTATTTTGCTTTTTGGGAGTCACCTCGAGCGCGTTGTTAATCTGCTCGACTAAGGACTCCGTGTCTGAGTCATGATTTGAATTAGTATCGCTATCTGAATCTGTTGGCTGGGTTGATAGGGCCTCCTTGGATTTAACGAGGCCTCGATCAGGGGGGAGGGAGCCTTGAAGGCAGGAGCGGATGGTTATCAAGGTGGGGAGCAAGCCGGGAGGGAAGCGCTTGCTCTCATGTTCCATGGCATTAGTGACTCGATCAATAAGACGATCATAAGTAACAGGGTCCCAAAGATGGCAAGTGGTGAGCCATGGGTTAAAAGGCAGCAGGAGGTCCCAGTACACCTGCAGCTGCCGGACAGACACTTTACAGCGATGTGTATCTAGGAGACCCGCTAGAGCACGAACTTGAGGTGCCTGACATGTAGATATACGACTGCCCATAGCTGAGGGGGGAGGAGGGGGGTTACTCCCGAGCCGGGCCGGCCGGCTGGCGGGGAGGAGGAGGAGGAGTTGATTACCGAGCAGAGAGAATGAGATAAACTGTGGCCTTGAGGCCGAAGGAGACGGCGAGAGCAGAAAGCAGTGCCCTTTGGCAACGGGAGCAGTCAGGGGGGGCGGTTGCAAAGAGGCACACGGCACCAAATGAGGCAATAAAAATACAAAGAACTACAGCAAAGTAATGGAGGGGAAGAGGGAGAGTGTTAGGAGGAACAGGGGTCATAGAAGTGCGCATACAAAAGGACGCAGAGAGCGTAGGGGAAGGGAGGAGTTCCTACTGGATGAAGAGAGCGTGGGGGAAAGGATGAGCGGCTTCGGAGCAGGGAACCTCCCACGGCTCCAGAAGCGGCGAAGGAGAGGCGGCCCTACCTTGCAGGCGAGGAAACGGGGAGCTGGAGGGGCGTCCGGGCGAGCGATCGACCTGCTGAACTGTTGTGTGGAGACGTTTCCTCACACGGGGCACCAGTTGCGGTCGCGGTCACTACTTCTAGGGGGAGAGGCGGCCGGTAGCCGAGCCCTCAGCTCTCGGGGCTGCTCAAGGGGTACCGGCGGCGGGGGCTCTTTCCCGGAGGCGAGGGCGAGGCGGAGGACGTGGCCAGGGTCCTCGGCGAGAGGCGTGCAAGGAGGGCGGCGATAGGGACAAGACACTCTTCATCCAGTAGGAGTATGCGCCAAAGAGATTTATTCAGGGGTGATTACAGGTTATATAGGCTGGTAAGAAGGGCAGGGCTGGAAAGGAGGTGAAGCAGCCTTAAATGGCAATATTGAAGGGATAGGGGCTAGGATTGGTTCTGAGAGAACGCCGGAACCGTTGCAGCGGGGCGGGGGTTGTTCTGGCCACGGGCATGCGCGCTGGCGGTGGCAGAAGTGGCCTTGGCACCAGGGAGTGAGTGGGTAAGATAAGGAAGTGGGGAAAGGGCAGTTGGGAGAAAGGCGGTTTCCTCCGGCAAGCCTCCCCTGCCAGTGGCAATTTGGGTGAGGAAAAGGGAGCTGCCTTGACCTCGCTCTCCAGGCTCGGGGGGGCTGCAGAGGGCACTCACGCCCGTACCTACTACCCTCCCCAGGGGGTGATATCAGGTCCCCTGGCCCAGGCCTGGTAAGCCGAGGTACAAGCTCAGTCACCCGCAGAAGCCAACATCTAGGGGGCAGGCAGAGGAGTGGAGCCAGCGGAGGGGACCGGGAAGCCAGCCAGGGAAGAGGAGGTGAGAGCCAGAACTGATGTTGAGCCAAGCCAGGTCAAACCAGAACTTTCCGCCAGGTAGTTGATGGCCAGCAGCCGTTCTCATTGATCAGAGCTCAGATTATCCAGGGTTGTTAAATATTTTTAATATCTTCTCCGAGAAGGATGGAGTATCAGCTGAGAGCATGAATGAAACCACACAACCTAGTACCCTCACCAGGAAGTCAACATAATGAATGAATGAATGACACCTTTTTGTTTTTAGTAGTAGAAACTCTTTTTAAACTGGCTAATGATTTGGTGAAGAGTCTGAGAAGAAGCATATAAGAAAATAAACTTGGATTTTTTGGGGGAAGAGGCATGGGTGTCCTGTCTGTGTGAGATCTTCTGATCAGGAATCTTTGTCTGCAAGGACCCTCACCAATAACTCTGAATAACCCCCAAAGTTGATGGATCAAAATTGAGAACCCTGATTTATTTTGATAGGTTATAAAGGCATGCTGATTTGTTTTTTAACCACCCTGTAGGCTGATTTTAAATGATGTTGCTGAGTTTCATAGCATCCGGATTAGAAACACATACAGGCGGTATTCTAATTATTGCTGAGAGTTTATATTCCCATTTTTATTTGATCATGACATCTGGACAAGTAGTAGAGTCAAGCAGTAAAATAACAAAGGCCATTTTTATTTGATCTTGACATCTGGCCAAGTAATATAAGGGGAGATATTAACATACAATTCCTCCATTTGCCTGAAATTCTCAAATTTGAGTCATTCTTTAAATCAGACTTGGTGGAAACATGTGTATTTTACAGTCCTGTAATGAATTGTCCTTATTTTACTTCAGTGGATTAACTCAGTAAATGGGTTAAAGAGGCATACGGTTTTCAAGTGTATGATTTTATTGGTAAGGTCATGAATACAAAATACAAAACTCCAAATAGTTAGTTGCTTAAGTAGATTAGACAGATGAGCTTTATCTGCTTTATAAACTTTTTTCTTTATTGAAGAAGTCACCACGGATTTTTCCCCCCAAAGAGCTAGCTCCCCATTGCATTTCTTTTTCTTTTTTCTCTCTTTTTTTTTTTCTTTTATTTTCTCCATGGCATTTAAACTGCGATTTGATTGGAAGAAGTCTTTTTAAAAATGAATTGCAGTGATATCTCTCCTGTGTGGTCCGAGGGGCACCTGCCTGCCATCACGTTGCCAAAGAACCATTGAATTGAATCACCGGAAGTCAGTCAAGAGCCCACACCTGGCGGCAGCTGTGAAACCAGAAACCACAGTCTCTGGAAGGCTAGCCTGGGCTTTGTGTGACTTCAACACGTGGGAGCCAGGATACTGGAGATGGAATCTGAAAGACTTATAACCACACCATCCAGCTCTCTCTCACCTAAATGCTGACTGCTCATGACTTTTTGTCTTACAAATAATTTAACTTTTTGCATAGTCAAATGTTTGCACTATTCCTTTGGATTGCAGTAATTGCTTCCTTACCGGAGACAGGCTTTCTGCATCCTCAATTGAACCATTAGCCATTTATGCTTTCTTCTATTTTTTTTTTTTTTAATTAGAGAAGCTGTGGGTTTACAGAACTCTCATGCATAAAATACAGGATTCCCATATGCCACCCTATTATTAACACCTTGCATTTGTTACAATTGATGAAAGCACTTTTTTATGACTGTATCATTAACCATAGTCTGTGGTTAGTTAGGTTCACTGTGTAGTGCAGTTTCATGGATTTTTTTTTTCCTTTCATTCTATTGCCATATATACAACATAACATTTCACTTTTTAAACACATTCAGATACATAGTGCATTGCTGTTAATTATGTTCACAAAGTTGTGCCACCATCACCACCATCCATTACCAAAACATTTCCATTGTTCCAAATAGGAACTCTGTGTATTTTAAGCCTTAACTTCCCATTCCCTATCCCCATCCTGTTTCCTGGTGACCTATATTCTAGATTCTGCCTCTATGAGTTTGCTTATTGTAATTATTTCATATCAGTGAGATTATACAATATTTGTCATATTGTGCCTGGCTTATTTCACTCAACATGATGTCTTCAAGGTTCATTCATATTGTTGCATGGATCAGAACTTCGTTCCTTTTTATGGCTGAATAATATTCTATCATATGTATAGACCACATTTTGTTTATCCATTCATCTGTTGATGGACACTTGGACTGCTTCCATCTTTTGGCAACTGTGAATGATGCCACTATGAACATCAGTGTGCAAACGTCTGTTTGAGTCCCTGCTTTCAATTCTTTTGGGTATATACGTGGAAGTGAGATTGTTGGGTCATATGGTAATTTTTTACTTTGTGAGGAACCTCCAAACTGTCTTCCACAGCAGCTGCACTGTTTTACATTGCTACCAGCAATGAGTGTTCCTATTTCTCCACATCCTCTACACCACTTTAATTTTCTACTCTTTTAATAGAAAGCCATTCTAATGGGTGTTAAATGGTTATCTCATTGTGGTTTTGATTTGATGGCTAATGCCGTTGAGCATCTTCTCATGTGCTTTTTGGCCATTTGTGTATCTTCTTTGGAGAGATGTCTATTCAAGTCTTACGTCTAATTTTTATGGTTTCAATTTTACACATGACTGTTTAAATCCATTTGGAATCAAGTTTGGTAGGTGGTTTATGAAGTAAGAATGCAACTAGATTCTTTTTTCCCAATAGTTTACCTGCAGGCCCACTAGCATTTGTTGAATCAACCTGCCCGTCTCCAACTTTGCAATGCGTGCTCTATTTGGCAGGGCAAGTCCCTCTTTTTTCTTTTTTCATCCAAAATTTCTTGGCAGTTTTCACCCATTAATTCTTAAATTTTACTCCATTGGATTTGTTGGGAATTAAATGACGCCTAGACACTAAGTTGGGAAGACCCAATAGTTTTTGATCCTCTTCTTCCAGTAAACGTGGACATTGAATTGAAGCTGCAGACACTGATTGTGAGTCCATCCAGCCCATATGTGTTTACGGGGCACTGGGCTGCCTGGGGGAGAAGGTCTGATTCCAGACAGCAAGGACCCTCCAGCCTAACAGAAGACACTTAGAAATGCTTGGCACGTGCAGGATGACGTGGTCCATGGCTTGGCTCAGGAGAAACACACTCATGTGAGGTTTGAACTTGAAAACACCTATTGAAAGTTCTTTTTTGTTAATTATTTTTTTATTAACGAAATCGTTTAGAGAAAGATCATGCAGAAAACACAGAGCTTTCATTTGCCTTCCCCTATTGTCTAATGAAAGCTCTTCATTTATTTTCCTTTGCAATCATTTTGCCTTTTGGCAATTGAGGGATGCAAATGAGAGCAAAGACAGAGGTAACTGTCTTTTTAGTAAAAGATGTTTGACCCATTTCCTATTAAACAAAGCACAAGGATCTGATGTGTGTGTGTGTGTGTGTGTGGGTGTGTTGGGGTGGGGTGGGTGGGCTTAAGGTGGCTTCTCTGGTTTGGGGCTCACCCAGCATTGCTGAAGGAAAGAGACAACAGCATAGGAAGGGAGAGGGGGAGGGGCGCTCCTCCCAGGTTGATGAGACGTTCCTTTTAGGGTGGCTTCCGCAAAGCTTCTTATCTGCTCTGCAGGATGAGTCCTGATGTATGAAGTGGGAGCTGGAAACTGCAGCCCCCTGCCCCTCCCCCAGGGAGGGAGCCCTCTCCTGGCCATCTGGCCGTGGCCTGCTGCACCGGTTCTCTCTGTACTCTGGGATCCCCAACTTCACAAATGGTGCATGCCCAGCCTCACAAGCACGTTTTCTCGGGTGTGTCTCAAATGCTAGTTTATGCTTAATATTTTGCAAGGATGTAAACTGTTATGGCTTATAACTTAGGCTATGTATATGATCTATATAATGCAAGTAACATTTTAGTGTAGTGTTTGGGTTAGGTGATCCCCTTCTCATAAATGATATTTCCGCAGGACTCTGGAACTGGAGGTGGAATCATTTCAAAGAACAGGAGCTAGGAAAGGGCCGGAAAGAACTGGTCCCGAAACTCATCTCCGTTCAAGGCTAATGTGGTTGCCTTCCGAGGGGCGCTTCATCCTCTCATGGGGTCAGAAAGGGATTTGCAGAGGAAGGGATGTCCAAGCTATGTGGAAGGATTCACTGGTGTTAGCGAATAACAAGCGGGTTTCAGGTAGAAGGAGAAACCAGTACAAAAAATGAAAGTCAAGAGGGAGTGGTGCATGGGGGAAAGAGCCCATCGTGCATTGGGTTCCAACTTGGAATGCGAGGGCCACTATGTGGGTAGAGAGAGGAAAATATGAACCGGATCCTCTGGGCTTTCAGTGCAGGGAAGGAGGCAAGAACTGGATATGCAGGACAAGCAGGGACAGTTTGGGACAGCATCATGCCAGAATCAGATTGTGTACTGAGATGGGGAAAGCCCATCCACAAATGAGCAGGTCATACATGGAACTGTGTCCAGCTTTTAATTTAATCTTAGCCTTTTTTGTCTATAAGGAGACGATGTGGGGAGGTCTGTGTCTTGGGTCTGGCTCCCAGAAGCAGATCCTGAGATGAGGATTCAAGTTGGCGAAAGACATATCAGAGTCGAGTTGTAGTCTCCAGCATTTTATTCAGGACACAGATTACTGCAGCAATGAAACCATTTGCTTGCACAAGCAAAAGCAGCTTCAAGGCCAGGGAGCTTGCAGGCAGTTCTGTGAACAGAAAGAAGGAAGGTGATTGGAGCAGGGACCAGTTAGTCTTATAGGGATGGGTTAAATGTAAGAGGGGCTTTATTTTTGATCAGGCTAGATGTGCTTAACTAGGTACTTAATTGGCTTTTCAGGGTCTAGTATCCTGGTAGGGACATGTTAGTCACATAATTCTAGGCTAGTTTGGGGAATTTAACTCTTGTGTTGGTTCTGAGAAAACCCAGGAACTACTTTTGATTATATTTATCAATGTGAAAATGATTTATTAGGAAATGCTCATGGGAAGAGCCAGTAGGGGGGTGGGCAAAAAGGAAAGGAAAGAAGCTGAACACAGGTGTAAGATCAAGCAAATCCTGCAGCGGTTACTCGGGCTCTATTTCACAGGAAAGTTCTAGAGAACAATCCAGGTCAGAGGCCAGATTACTGAAGTATTTGTTCTTCTGCACCAGCCAGACTTTGATTAAATCAGGGCAGCTTCAAGCACATGCAGCTCTCTTTGCATGCAGGCAAAGCAGGTTCCAGAAGGCTGAGAGTTGTCCTCTGATAAAGACACAGATACTGGCTATGGGGGTAAAAATGTACAAAAATGGTGATGGGATCTGAGGGGTTAAGGGCAAAGCACTGGCAGCATCAACTACACCTGGGGATGCTTGTTCTCAACCATGCAGAAACGGGCAGGATGGACAGTTACGAACAATTTGTCCTTCTTCGGTTCTTGTGGCCTCCATATAGTGTGATGGTCAGTCTTTTACTGACCCTCTGCTTTGAATGATAACATCTGTGACTTACTGGCCTGTTAGTGACCAGACTTCCCCACCAGAAAACATCTTTGATGTTTCATGACCACATTTATTTCCCACAATTCTGCTGAGACTTTTGTACCATTGCACCTTATTGGAAATGTTCCATATAATCACAAGATGTCTATAAATATATAAATATCTTTCTAGGAAATAGTTAGCCTTTTGTTTCTAGCATTGTGGGCTCCAGTTTCCTTAAGAGGAACTGATGACATGTAGGATAAGGGACATTGAGAGCTGTGGGTCCAGGAGACTGGAGAACATCATGATCTGGGGCGAGAATTTCCAAATCGTGTCAGGACTGAGTGATGCCCACCCTCATTGTTCAGGCCAGTGGTTTGTCAAAGTCTTACTCCATCAGTACACATTAGCACCCTCTTCTCCCCACCCCTCCATGTCTGCATCTTTGCTGCATCATCCTGCCCTCACCTCTGATAGGTGGCACAGCCCCTCCCAAACACTGGCCCTGCCCAATGGAAGTGTTAGCCAGTAGGGTATGTAAATTGTGTTTCAAACTAGCCAATCACGGGGAAGCTTCAAAGACAAACACTTTGTTGCCAGGGAGATGTGATTCAACATGGAGAGACTCCCTGATCTAACCAACAGCAGGAATTTGATTCATCTGCTGTTCTGCACATGCAGCAGCAGGGATAATTGTTGAAAGATAGAAGGTGGAGTCAGGTGAGATTTTAAATATTGTAGTTCAAAATCGCAAGATATTTTATGATAAAACCTAATACGAACTATTCATGTAAGGTGGAAACCAATCTCCTTTTCAGTTTTTCATCTAATGTTGACGAATTAAAAAACCATAAAAATAATCATTGCAAGAGAAAAAAATATCAACCATGAGGATAAAAGAAATTGAATAGCACAAGGGGATAGGGAAAGAGGTTAGCTACTGTTTTTCCATAAGCCCATTTTAACTGCTGGGTCTTAGTTGGCCTTTATTCTAAGGATTATGTATACATCCCATGAAAGAGCATATAATCAAAGTATAATCAAAGAGTATAAACAAAGTTTACTGCTTCAGGTAAGCAGTAGTCGGTTCTTCCAGAGAGAGAAAAAGAGAATGGCATAGGGCCAAGTCTTCATATTTCACAAAGGGGATGATGTCTTTATAAAATGAATATCGTTCTAGAAGCAGAGATAAAAATCGATAACTATAACAAAATAGTTGTTGAAGGTTGACTGAACTGAAGAAGGTATCATACAACTATATGATTACCTATCATTTAATTTAATAAAACTGCCTTTGAGAAAAAAAAATTGGTGGAAGGAGGGATCAGAGAAAATTGGCCAAGACATGATACCATTTGACTTCAACAATTTTTATCCGCCATATGAAAACTCAGCACAGAGGCAAGTTGAAAACTTTCTGATCCATAAGTCATTTAACAGAAGATCTCTGAGAATGGACGTTTCTAAGTGAATGCAACTCCCCTTGCCTTCCGTCTTGAGGAGGAAATGTGAAATCTCGGTCTTTCTTGCAGAGTTGCTTTGGCTCAGCCACCATTCTTCTCTGTGGTCATTGACCCTGTCCTTGACCGCTGGCCCTCCCCCACCTCATGTCCTCACCTGCCTCCTTCCCCAGGTGGCCTCCATTGTCCATAATGATAATCTTTCCTTTTCATATACCTAATTCTCTTGCCCTGTGTCTCTCACAGTGCTCCCCAATCTCGGCTGAGCAACTTCCTGCATCAAGCTGCCATGTTAAGTGGTTCAAGACTATTCTCAAGGGGACCGGCTTCAATTTCCCAGTCCATCTCCTCTCCTCTTCACATCAGTCTCTGTCAAACTTTTTTTTTTTTTTTTAATTGCTTTCATACGCATAAGAACAAAATAAAGCAAGCAAAGCAGTCATTACTGTATGCTATGTGTCGTTACTCTGACATTTCCTTTTCATTCTCTCTGGCATTGTCCTATTTCATCTATTTAAAATGTGCTGATGGCAACCTTCAAAATGGATTTCACATTCAAAATTGATTTCACTCACTAATGGGTTTTGGGAAAAAGATGTCCTGGGTAATTATTTCACTCCATCTCCTCCCTTCTCAAACCTCAACATCCTCCCACTCTTCTCACTCTCTGCCAGTGACCTTTCTTCTCATTTCACTGAGAAATTTGGAATTAGAAGAACTTCCATCACTCCCACCATAAAATTACCACCTGACCTACATCAGTACCCATATGCTCTGCTTCATTTATCCATTGGAGATAAATAAAATCTTTTTGCTCCTCTCCTGATTCAACCCCTCCATTTGTGTAGTCGATCTGACTTCTATCAGACTCAAGGACATCTGATAGCAATGGTCCCTCTTTTCTGGGTCACGAGGTTTTCTCCTCTCTCTACGGAGTCATTACCGTCTGGTGTGTTGTCTCCAACAAAAGGCATTTCAGGTCCTAACACCCCAATCCCCATCCCTGTTTTATGGATGTGAACCCGTTTGTAAATAGGATCTTTGAAGATGTTATCAGTTAAGGTGTGGACTCATTGGTGAATAGGATCCTCAGAGATCCTATGAGGCTAACCTGATGCAGGATGGGCCTTAATCCTTATGTACTTATAAGCAAAGGAAGTTCAGACATGGTCATTTAGTAGAAGCCAGAAATCAGCGGAAACCAGAGGAGCAGACACAAGGAGAGAGGATTGCCATGTGTGCTGGTTTGGATGTATTATGTTCCCCCCAAACGCCATGTTCTTTAATGCAATCTTGTGGGGGCAGACGTATTAGTATTGATTAGGTTGGGATCTTTGGATTAGGTTATTTCCATGGAGATGTGACCCACCCAACTGTGGGCAATACCTTTAATTAGATTATTTCCACGGAGGCGTGGCCCCGCCCATTCAGTGTGGGTCTTGATTAGTTTACTGGGGTCCTTTAAAAACTCTGACACAGATCCAGATGCTGGCTGGCTTAGCTCAGAGATGCTTGGAGTACGGTCCCCCGATGTTGGCTGCAGCTTAGGGACACATTTTGAAGATGGCTGTTGAAAGCTGATACTGACATTTTGAGAACACCATTTTGAAATGCAACCTGGGAGCAAGGAGATGCCAGCCACGTGCCTTCCCAGCTAATGGGTTTTCTGGATGCCAATGGCCTTCCTCCAGTGAAGGTACACTACTATTATTGATGCCTTACACTGGACACTTTATGGCCTTCAGACTGTAACTTTGTAACCAAATAAACCTCCTTTATAAAAGCCAATCCATTTCTGGTGTTTTGCAAAATGGCGGCATTAGCAAACCGGACCACCACGTGACCAAGGATTGAGAGAAAGCAGGCCCTGCCGATACTTCAGTGTTGGAGTTCTGGCTTCTCAAGCCATGAGACAATAAATCCTGTTGTTTGAGCCAACCCATTGGGTGGTATTTGTCATAGCAGCCCTGGTAAATTAAGATATGGTGAAATCATACCATAGTATCTCCCATCTTTAGAGAATCTTCATTTAATCCCACATCACCATCCAACTCCTACCTCATTTCTCAAGGTCACTTCCCAACACAACTCTTGAAAGCGTGCCTGTGCTCCCTGCCTCCAGTTCCTTTCCTTGCATTCTTTCCCAGATCCGCTCCAATCAGGACTTTGCACCTGGAGCTGATCTCGTAAAGGTCCGTGATGACGTCCATGTTGCCAAAGCCAGTGGTTCGTTTTTTTTCTCATTTGACTTACGAGCAGCATCTGTCATAGTTACCTCTCCCTTCTCACAGACACTTGGCTTTCCGGACAATACTTTCTCTTGCTTCCCCTGCTTCACTGGAGGCTCCTTGCCAGCCTCCTTTGCTAGCTCCTCCTCATTTCATTTCCTTGATCTTTAAACATCAGGGTGCCTTGATGTTTAGTCCTTGACCTCTTCCCTGTTGGTTCCCCCTCTCCTCATGCCTTTTGGCTGTAAATGCCACCAAACCAGGACCATACCCCTGAACTGCAGACTCTATTGAATATTGGATATCTAGTGGCCTTCTTGATATGTCCACCTGGTGATCTCATTGGCTTCTCAGACTAAATGTGTCCAAAATGAACTCCTCGACCTCCCTTTTCAAACCCTTCCTCTTGTTGTTCTCCACACCCCAGTAAAGGGAGCTGCATTCTTCCAGATTTGCAGACCCAATACCTTAGCATCCTCCTTGACTCCACCCCACCCCCCATCCCCTACCTGCATCCAATTCCTCAGCAAATTTTGTCAGCTCTGCCTTCAAAATAAATCCCCGGCCTCACCACTCCTCCCCATCCTCACGCTGCTACCTCCATCAAAGCCCCATCATCTCTCATCTGGGCTCTTACAGTTGCCTCCTGGCCCATCTACTTGCTCTGTTCCTCTCTACAATTTTTTCTCTACACAGCATTCATAGCAATCTTGTAAAACATAGGTCAGATCATGTCACTTCTGGGCTCAAACCCTCCAGCTTCCATCTCACTCAGAGCAAAATGCAGTCTTTCCCACCACCCTCGAGGATTGTGATGGTCTTGATTCCAAACAAAAGCAGTGGGTTCTCTGCTTGATGCATGTAACAGCCAATCCATGACACTGGGGTTTCAAAGAGTGAAAGAGTTAATGCTATGTGCAAAGCAGGAGAACAGATGGCCCATCGGCCGAGAAATCTGTTTAAGGAGTTCAGGGCATGTTCTAGTTTGCTAATGCTGCCAGAATGCAAAACACCAGAGACGGATTGGCTTTTATAAAAGGGGGTTTATTTAGTTACACAGTTAAGGTCTTAAAGCCATAAAGTGTCCAAGGTAACACATCAGCAATCAGGTACCTTCACTGGAGGATGGCCAGTGGTGTCCAGAAAACCTCTGTTAGCTGGGAAGGCACGTGCCTGGCGTCTGCTCCAAAGTTCTGCTTTCAAAATGGCTTTCTCCCAGGATGTTCCTCTCTAGGCTGCAGTTCCTCAAAAATGTCACTCTTAGTTGCACTTGGGGTGTTTGTCTTCTCTTAGCTTCTCTGGAACAAGAGTCTGCTTTCAGTGGCCATCTTCAAACTGTCTCTCATCTGCAGCTCCTGTGCTTTCTTCAAAGTGTCCCTCTTGGCTATAGCTCCTCTTCAAAATGTCACTCTCAGCTGCACTGAGTTCCTTCTGTTTGTCAGCTCATTTATATGGCTCCACTGATCAAGGCCCACCCTGAATGGGTGGGGCCATGCCTCCATGGAAATATCTCATCAGATTTATCACTTACAGTTGGGTGGGGCACATTTCCATGCAAACAACCTAATCCAAACGTTTCAACTTAATCCCCACTAATACATCTGCCCCACAAGATTGCATCAAAGAATATGGCTTTTTCTGGGGGACGTAATACATTCAAAACAGCACAGAGCATTTATGGAGTCAAACAAGGGGGTGGGGGGGGGGGAGGGGGTGGAGCTGTTACCTTTACAATAGAAGTCAATACAGGGCTGAGACTAGGCTAGAATAACCATTACAACAGTAAGTATAAACAAGGGTGAGACTAGTTGAGTTTCAGTAATTTCGGGTGTTAGCTTTTGCCTGTTCTACAATGTAAAAAGAAAATTACCTATATAATGATTCAGTAATCATAATCGTTTGGTAATTCTTAACCCTCCATTTGAAATCCTCATTTTTGTTTTTGTTCATTCCTCAGTCTTGAGGGATATCTGCAACTACAGTTCTTACTTCTTCCTGCTGTGAAAGGGGTTTTGACATTTTGGGGTAGTGAAGGAAACTGGTTGTTGTTTTCTGAGAGACCAGTTCCTCTGGGTTTCAGGGCTTATCTGGCATAGGAACAATCCAGAGAGGCTCTAAGTCTCTGAAAAATAAGCTTAATAAGTAAAACTTTTGTCAAGTCTTAGATAGAGCCCGGGTATTCTTTCGGGTATTCAGGAATACTGTTGGCTGGGGCTTGGCATACTGTGGCAATTTGCAATATCTGGCCGAAGCTTGCATACAAATAACCTCTAGGATGACCTCTTGACTCTACTTGAAATCTCTGAGCCACTAAAATTTTGTTTTATTTCTTTTCCCTCTTATGGTCAAGAAGACATTGTCAATCCCACAATGCCAAGGCCAGGCTCATCCCTGGGAATCATGTCCCATGTTATCAAGGAGACCCCTGGAAGTCGCATCCCACATAGAGGGGAGGTTAGTGAGTTAATTTGTAGAGTTTGGCTGAGAGAGTTTGGCTGTATCTGAGCAACCGAGGAGGTTCTCTGGGGGTGACTCTTAGGCATTAATTATAATATGTAGGCTTAGCTTTGCCTTTACAGTATCAGGATATAACATGGACAGTGAGAACACTGTCAAATCTTTAGGAATTTTCTAACAGAAAGATAGAAAATCCCTTTTATTTACTGTAATACTACCTCACTTTTACAAGGTAAAAGAACAAATCCTTTGCAACAGTTTGAAATAAAAGACATCCTTTTGGGTTCAATTGGGGAGGGCAAAAAGTCAAAAGTTTTCAGGTTTCAACACACAAAACAGGAAAATATATTATTGAGAAACAAAATTTGATTCCTTATTTAACCAAAGTGACAAGAAAAAGACTTCTAAAATAAAGAATGATAAGGTCAACATACACAAGAAGGATATTATTCTGATATGATATAGAATCTTTGTTTTCTAGACAGAATACTCATTGTGAAAAAAAAAAACTTTTTATAACCTTTAATTAAGAGCCAACAAAAATCTGCATTATTTTAACAGAGAGAAAACTAAACTCCAGTTTTGTTTGAATACACAGTTTGACACAAAAAGCTCTTACAAAATATTATCAACAAGCATATCAAAATTTTTTTGTCAGCATTGACTATGACAAACAATTCACTTTCACAAACTTTCACAACTTTCCATATTCACCCAGGCTTTGCCCTGGGTGTATAGAATGACACTCTGGAGTATAGAATAACATTCTGAAGTAGAGAATAACACTCCTTTCTTTAACAAAGCACATCCTGTACATTTTACATGCCTGTACACCTTAAGTTACCAAAAAGATCTTCAGTACGGTCTTTAAACCTGCTACAAAGCATAATTATTTTTAAAATAGTTTGTCAAACTAATAATTTCATTAAACACAAACTTACATTTTTCACCATCTTAAAGATCTAATAGATATAATGCTCCTTTTTCTATTGGAGGTTAAAAAAATCTCCTTGTTTTCATAATATTTCAAAATTATGAATAACTTCAAAAGCATCAAACTCTGGAAAATATACAACGATTGTTTAATTTGTCCCAAGCATAAATCCACAAAAACTTTTCCATAGCTCTCAAGAACATTTTCTTTTACTTACTGAAATTTGGCAGTAAGATCTTATTCAATTACCGCATCCCAAAGCTATTTATATTTTAATAATGATTTGTTTATTGCAGTTACCCTGGCAAAGATACGAGAAAAAAATTTTTTTAATTGGAGAATTCTCTCAGAACAAACATGGCCTATTCTACAACATTTCCTCTGTGCCCACTGTTTCTGATCTCCAGACCCAGTAGAAAGAGTTCTAAACCAAGCCCACTCCCCACCCCTTCATCTTGCTATACCCAACCCTTCTCCCATGGCTGCCTTAGCTGGTTAGGCCCTGGGGGCAGGGATAGGTAAGACAGAAAGAGTGAGGCCTGGTTTTAAAAATGTTAAACGAGGGTGTGGGATTTAATACCCCTAAGAAGTCCTTAGTGTTGATGAGAGCTCCTATTCCCTTCTTTTTTTTTAAATTAAATTCAGTTTTATTGAGATATATTCACATACCATACAATCATCCATGGTGTACAATCAACTGTTCACAGTGCCATCTTATAGTTGTGCATTCATCACCACAATCTTGCCCTTCTTTTAATTGTTTCCAGTTATTAGATCTATTTCTTCTAAAGCTATGACCTGGACAAGTGGAAAAGTCTTTACCATTTCCCAAGGCAGCCGTCTGCTGCCTTAGGGAAATTCCAGGGCTGTTTCTTTCTAATGTTCAAGTTTGTTTACAGTGATTACAGGTGCTAAGGCTTTGAACCCTGGTGCCTAGAGGGTTTTGTATTTTTTTTTTTTTTTTCCCAGTGTTTTTTCTTTTTGGGACTCCAGGAGTACTAATTTATAAATATATAAAAGTACTTGTTTATCCTTAAGCAATTTTAACAGAGCTCTTTTAAGAATTTTTGTGTAACAATTCGGTAGTACTATCCGGAGGTAGGAAAATATACTTTGCAACAGACACAAATAGTTAAGACATGCAAAAATCAGAAACATAGGAATAGAAAACTCATGAATTTGAACCCCACTTTTTCATCTTTTCTGGTATGCTTGGAGATACATTATATCTATATCTATATATCTATGTATCTCGATATATTTGTCTAAGTCTTCTATTTCCTTATTGATTTTCTGTCTAGGTTGTTCTATCTATTATTGAAAGTGGTGTTGTAAAGTCTCCTAATTTTAATGTACAGCTGTCAATTTCTCTTTTCAAATCTGTCAATATTTGTTTCACATATTTGGGGGCTTTTCTGTTAGGTGCATATATATATTTATAATTATGCTTGCATATTAGAGATATTCTTGGGCCTCCCTGTTTGTCTGCTCCTGTAGGCACTTGCCCGAGGGGTAGAGGTTTGGCCGGTGGCTCTGCTGCTGGTTTTAGAGAGCAGCCCTGGCATAATCGGGTATGCTGGTGGGTTTGGGAGGAGGAGGCCATTTCTATCTCAGGGCCTTTTACCTCTGATAAAGAGGGAGGAGGAGGAGGTAGGGGAACTTCCTCCTTTGCTGGCCCATTGGCCCCTTGGTTACAGGGTGCAGGGGGAGCAGATGAAGGAGATTCTAAAGTTTAGATCCTTCAAATTTGAATCAGGAAGGACATTTTTCTTTTCTCCACTGATCTTTATCAGTAAAATTTTACAACTTCTCATCCACACTGATTACTGGGAGAGACAAATAAAGGATTGAACATACATCATCCCATCCCATTTCTGCTCTCTCTTGCAGAACAGCTCTAACTTTAATATAGTGTTCTTTTCTACAAAGCCATTCTCAGGCCATTTCGCTCCTGATTCTAAATCATATTGAGGCCAGACTGCGTTATGGAAGTAAGCTATTTTTGTTTTTTCATAGGCTCGTAACTAAAATCTTTCCAATTTTTCAAAACACAGCCCAAAGGACTATAATTAGGAATGCTATCAGAGTTAGAATTTCCCATTTTAAATAATTTCTGTCATCCATAACCAATTAAAACACATGAATGATACAAATACAGTAACACGTCAACTAACAATTTTAAACAGATGCTTAGCACTTACTATATATTAAGTAACACACCAATTAATAACTAGACTGAACACACTGATTAACAATTTAACAGACATTAAGTGCTTACTATACCAAAGTAACATCAGTTAACAGTTAAACAGACATACTTAATTTCATTAAGTACCAATTAATTGTTGGATTAATTATTTCCCAGGAGTACACTTAACAGATAAACTCAGGGCAGGGCCTTGAATGCTGTACAGACAAACAAGGTCAGAGCCTCAAACCCTGTACGGAATGGTACCCAGAAAATAGAAAGGCGTAGAGGTCAGAGCAAGGAACGAGAAGTGGCCAGTGCAAAGGCTTGGGGGCCGGAGGGAAAGTGGTGGGGGTGAAGAACCAAAAAGGGACCAGACAGCTGCACTGTCCAGTTTGGTAGTCGCTACCCACATGTGGCTATTTAATTTAAATAAAATGAAAACCTCAGCTGCTCAGTTGCACTAGCCACATTTCATGTGCTCAAAGACCTCATGTGGCCAGCGGCTACTATCTTGGCAGTGCAGATGAGACCATTTCTGCATGGAAAGTTCTATTGGACAGTGCTAGACTAGAATGATTGGAGCTGGGGGCACAGGATGAGCAGGAGATGAGTCAGTCAGACCAAGCAGGGCTTTGCCCACCCTCCAGAAGGAGAACCAGCTAGAAGGAGGTTGGTCTTGGGAAATGAGAAGCTGCCTAAGTGTTTTAGCCTCAAGTAGAAGGATCATATTTGCCTTTCAAAGAGGTCCTTTGGGCCGCAGCATGAGATCAGGTTTGGGAGACCAGTAGGAAGCCATTGCAAGAGTCCAAGAGAGAGAGGATGGGACTTGGGCTAGGGAACCAGTGCTGGGGTGATGATGGTGGAGGAGGTGAGAGGGCTGGAGTGGAGGCAGCAACTTTGGGGTATAAAGGAGGGTGGGAAAGCTGTGTGGCTGAGGCAAAAACAACCCTGCATTCGATTTGGGACTCATGGAGTCTGAGTCTTTGAGACAATCGGGAGATGCGAAGCAAGCAGTTGGACCTGTGGGCCTGGAGCACAGCGGAGACTGAGGACTGGAGATGAAAATGTGTGGCAGTTGAGGCCGTGGGTATTCCCTGCAGATATGCAGTAGACAGATCACTGCAACACCAAAGTTCCTCAGTTCCTCGTGGGTTTTGCGACATTATACAGGTCATCCCTCCTGGGCCAGCCTTGGTTCCTCATTTACACAGTAAGGGGGGTGTTCTAGATCTGAGGCTGTCATTATTGCAGTTCAAAGACAAAGAGCGTTTACAGAATTTTAAAATTTTGGATTCTAATATCAACCTGTCAACAACATCTTTTTTCAGGTAGAGACTTATGAAAATGTCTTCTGCAATCACCGTCATTTCATAGGCAAATGACCTTTTTATACCAAAAATAGAAGACTAGACTTAGCTTTATATAAACCTCACCACGGTGCCCTTAATTTTCCCGTGGCCGGCACCTTTGAGGCTCCTTTGACCTTGGAGTTTTCTTCATTCTAAACTGAAGATTCCTCAAGGTCAAGTAGCTGCCACGGGCAGGATTTAGAGAACTTTGCAGGCTCCCCTCCTTTTTCCTTACAGAAAATTGGTCAAGACAGAGCTGTTTCCTGAATTCAGCTGACATAATATATCTATAACAGATTTGGATATTAATTCTTCCCTCTTTCTACCCCTGAGCAGCCAAGCACCAGTTCACTGAAGCAAAAAAGAGAATCTTGGGATTGCTTAAGAGGACAGTGTAAAACAGTGTCATGAAGAGCTCAACATCACAAACCCTGAATCTTTTTTCCAAATGGGCATCTGATACGAATGTGGCCTGGACACTTTGTGTTTTTCTTAGAGCAGCGTGCAATAAAAGCTATATTTTTGAAACTAGAGAAGAAGTGGGGAAAAGATCAACAGAGAGAGATTGTACAAGATGCTAGAGGAATTTTTACAGTCAAGAAAAGCAGTGATACTTCTTTGCCGGTGCCTGTGTGGCACGTGAAGGAATTGAATATGTCCATAGGACATCCTAAATATTCTCGATAAAGGACAGAAGGGAGTGAAATCACGTCGTTGTCGAGTGCCCACTGTGTCAGGCACTGCACTGGCGGCAGTACCAGGATTTTGCCTTTCTTTCAATCTCCATGGCCATCTCCCCAATCTGAGCTGCCATCAACTCTTGTGAGGGAGAATGATATACTAGTGTTTTGTTTTTAACAGTTCATTTCAACTGCTGATTAGAGAAAGGATTTCAGTGGAGCTTAGAGTGGCTTTAGGGAGATAGGAGAAAACTATGATAATAAACATTCAGAGAGTGGTGATGGACTATGGAAGAATTAGAGGCAGAATTTGGAGGATGAATTGGCAGAGCTCAGTCGTGGATTTGATGAGGAAGAGAGAGGGCTCAAGGACAACGCTGGGCTTCCTCCAAGAGCATCCTGGTTAATGGAGGTGCTCTTAGGGAGATGGTAAATCTGGGAAAAAAAGAAGGCAGGACAAAGTTCTATTTTGTGTATGTTCAGTTTGAGATACCTTTGAGAACCCAACAGAGGATCTGGATCTGGAGCTCAAAAGACAGTGCTGGGCTACAGATACATAATCAGCAGTTTTCAGCACATATAAAATCAGGGAAAGGATAAAATTGCCTCAGAAAAGACTGTAATGATGTCATCCTAGGATAATAAGTGCAGCATTTTATGTTTTTAAATATGGCCTTTGATGTCTGGAAATCTTGCACTTTGAGAGGTGCATGCTGGTTCATGTCACATGGTTGCACATCTTCCTGCAAACCAAACCCCTCTTTGAGGTTGGTACTTGGACATTGGCTTCTGGCTCTGTCCCATGCAGAGGGTTTCTGAGCCTGGTGGAGGTGTTTCCGCTGTCTTAGTTTCCTGGCTGTGGTCACAAGTACCCTACAATGGGTGGGCTTAACAACAGGAGTTTTTTGGCTCACAGTTTTGAGGCTAGAAGTTCAAAATCGAGGCATCAGCAAGGTGATGCTTTCTCCCCAAAGACTGTTGCTTTCTGGGGGCTGGTTATCAAGTGAGTCCTTGGCTTTTCTGTCATGTGGTGATGTCTTCTCCATTCTCTTCTGGGTTCCATTGACTTAGTCTTCATAAAGCCTCCAGTAATTGGAGTTGAGTCACACCTTAACTAAAAATAACATCTTCAGAAGGTCCTGTTTACCGTGGAACTGCACCCAAGGGGAAGGATTAAGATAAGAACCTGTGTTTTTCTGGGGCACATGATTCAAACTACCACTCTCACCTGTTTAATGTGGAGCTGAGGAGCCACTTGATTTAGGCAAGACTGGAGAGAAGCAGAGCCCTGAGAGATGAGATCCCTAATAGGCATCATGAAAACTAACCTGTATTGAGTCCATGTCACTCCTACAGTTGGCCCAGTCCATGGTCTGCATTATTTTAAATACATATACCAGTCTTGAATGTGGGTGTTCTTATACTCATTTTTAGATTGGGTAAACAGAGGCTTAGAGAGAATCAGTAACCTGCTCAAGGTCAAGCTAATACATGGTGGAAAGGGATTTGGGACCAAGGAGTATTCCATGGCAGACAAGCTCCTAACCACCTAGCCATACTGCTCCCCATAAGTCAACGGTCTATGGAACACATGCCAAATCGTGGCCTTCGATGGCTGGACTCATTGCACCCAGGAGCCCCGTCCTCCAAGGACCCTCCAAGCCCAGCTCCCGTCCCAGCTGTAGAGAAATGGCGGGGAATCTGGTTTCACAGTTTCCCTCTGAAGCAGAAGTACTAATAATGATGAAGATTTCCGGGATGTTTATAGTTTATTAAAGACTTTCCCAGGCAATCCCTGGCCTCACTAGTTTGCATGCACTGAGATCTTCCAGTAACTTCTTTTCAGTTAATTGCTGTGTGCTCAGGGAAAGCTGTGGAGCATCAGGGTGGTAAGGAAGGGAAGGAGGGCATTAGGCTGGAGCCTGGGAGCCGAACTAGGGGAACTGTGCATGGGGAGCTGGGAGTCTGCAGGTGGTGGCTGTGCCCGGAGTGGGGTTACACCCACCCCCAGTGGCCTGGTCCACAGAGCTCCGTCCACTCCCAGTCGGGAAGCCCTGTCCGCCCCTCCTTCTGTGGCGATCTGCCCACTGTCCTTGCTGGGATCTTCTCTGCTGCCCCCTGATTACTGAAAACTGGGGAATGGGCAACTGCCCAGTGGGCACTGGGGCTGGGAAAGCTCAATCTCATTTAGAAAGGAGAAGGGTGCTTGGGAACCTTAGCTCTGCATTCTTCACACATTTCCCCATACAGTTTAAAATGCCAACTCCAGTTACTATGAAACTGCACCAGAGGGGGATTAAAGGGGCTTTTATACATTGTCAATTAGACCTGCCCACCACATAGCCCCAGGGTGCCAGGAAGTGGCCATTTAAAATGAAATCTTCAAGTCAACAGGGTTTTGCTTAGAGCAGAAACATTCACCAGTGTTTCTCTCTAGCTTTATATGAGTCTCCAGCTGAGAATAGACTGTCTTTATGGTAGATGGGAGATTTCCGATTCACATGAAATCTTACATTTCTCTGGTGTAGTTTTCATCCCGCATGAATTAAAAAATACAGTGGATAAACAAAAATGCATATGAAGATCAAAGGCTTCCTTTGTGTCACCCCTGGGTTTTCAATTTGCTTTTTTTTTTTTAAGCCAAATCTCACTGTCCTAAGAAAAAGTAAAAGGTAATTTGGAGAGAATTATAGTCAACATGTGGTTCAATCCACACTTTTCCTGATGAGGTGTGATTTTCCTCCAAATCTAATAAAATTCCTAGAAAGATAAATAAATAATTCTGTAGGAGCTGTAGTTTCTATAGGAGGAAAAAAACCATGCCTTTTGTTTGGGGTCTATCTGAATATATATTCATTTGTTTGGGAAGGGAAAGTAATATATCCCAGTACAGAGCAGATAACTTTAGAAAAGCAAGGGATTGACTGCTGGGCAATTAGGAATTGTCTGTTTGAACATGATTACCTGCCAGGTGCTCTGAAAGTGAGTAGTATTCAGTGTTCAAGCATGAGGTTGAATTAAAGTTGCATGCTCATTTACAAAGAATTTTAGATCACACAGAAACCTTAAAGATCATTGAATCCTATAACCTAATTTTACAAAAAGGGAAAGTTAAATTATGTGCCCAGGATTCTTATAACTAGCACACTTGACATTTGGGGGTGGTTGACTGTGTGCTAGGCACATTATTCCATTTAGGATCCCCATACAGATTGGTGAGGTAGGTGCCACCATGCCCATTTTGCAGATGGGCAAACTGAGGCTCTGAGAAGTTTGATGCACTTGTCCCAAATTACAGTGTTAGTGAGTGGGGTCAGACCCAGACCCACAGCCCAGTGTGGACTTTCCCTGGCACATCCCACACCCGAGACTGAAGCCACATCTCTGGGTTCTTAGCCCAGGCAGATGCTGGGTGGGGAGAACCTGGGCCTCTTTGGGGCCCCGGCCTGAGGAATTGCCCAGCCCCAGTAGCCGTTGTTTGACCCATACCAAGCAATAGAGCAGTGGGCTGGGGACACAGGGGGAAGGGCATCTTTTCAGAGCGTTGGGGACTTTTGGGGGCCTCAGAGGTCAAAGAAAGAAACCAAGGCCCAGAGAAGCCACAGGAGTTGCCTCCTTACAGAGGATTTTGTTCCCTGCTTCCTGACATTTCTGTCACTCCAAGGGTTAACTTTCTGTGCATTCTTAGAAAGCCCTCTTAGAAGAATGCTTTCAAATGCACAGAATAAAATACATAAGATCATAAAGAGTGGTATATACACACGATGGAATACTATGAGGCAGTAAGAAGGAATGAGGTCGTGAAACATATGACAGCATGGATGAACCTTGAAGACATAATGCTGAGCAAAATAAGCCAGGCACAAAAAGGGAGATATTGTATGTTACCACTAATGTGAACTCTGTGAAAGATGTAAAATAAATATTTTATGTTGTAGAATGTAGGGGACATAGAGATAGACAGCAACTAGTGAAGGGGGAATGATAATCTAATAAGAGCAGATAAGCTATGGAGAGTAATCTCAATGTTATGGGAATGCTCAGAAATGATTATGCTTTGTAAATTTTCTTGGGTATGGTAGGAACATGTTGGAAGCAATGTAGTTATTTTAGATTATTTGTTTTTCTTATTCCTTTGTTTTGTTTTGTTTGAATTTTTTTTTAATTTTGTGATAAAGTAAAAAAAAACTATTGTGTTAAAGAAGATCACAAAGAAAACCAATTATGTTGAAATATGGTTATTAAAAATACTTACAATCATACTTGTGATATAGTTATATGTGTTTAACACACTGAATAACAAGATTTTTGGTGGGTCAAATAGCTACGTTGATTCTGAGGTAAATGAATGGTGCAAAGGGTGTTTGGAGATCTCTAACCATTGTGCTGTGATATGTAATAAACCACAGCTGTGGTTTCCATTGGTGACGACGTCCCAGGTATCGCTGATACTATTGCAATCTACATGAAAGGCTGAGTTTCAGATTGAGGTGGAGCTTTTGAAGATGAAACTTTTTTCCTATCCATGTTCGTGGAGCTCCTTGGATTCTATCCCCAGACATCTGAGAACCCCTGTTATCTTGGGCAGCCCCCCACCCAATTAGCTGTGCAGTGGCTTTTTTTTTTTTTTTTTTTTTTTTTTTTTTTTTAAATCATCATTTTATTGAGATATATTCACATACCACGCAGTCATACAAAACAAATTGTACTTTCGATTGTTTACAGTACCATTACATAGTTGTACATTCATCACCTAAATCAATCCCTGACACCTTCATTAGCACACACACAAAAATAACAAGAATAATAATTAGAGCGAAAAAGAGCAATTGAAGTAAAAAAGAACACTGGGTACCTTTGTCTGTTTGTTTCCTTCCCCTACTTTTCTACACATCCATCCATAAACTAGACAAAGTGGTGTTTGGTCCTTATGGCTTTCCCAATCCCATTGTCACCCCTCATAAGCTACATTTTTATACAACTGTCTTCGAGATTCATGGGTTCTGGGTTGTAGTTTGATAGTTTCAGGTATCCACCACCAGCTACCCCAATTCTTTAGAACCTAAAAAGGGTTGTCTAAAGTGTGCGTAAGAGTGCCCACCAGAGTGACCTCTCGGCTCCTTTTGGAATCTCTCTGCCACTGAAGCTTATTTCATTTCCTTTCACATCCCCCTTTTGGTCAAGAAGATGTTCTCCGTCCCACGGTGCCAGGTCTACATTCCTCCCTGGGAGTCATATTCCACGTTGCCAGGGAGATTCACTTCCCTGGGTGTCTGATCCCACGTAGGGGGGAGGGCAGTGATTTCACCTTTCAAGTTGGCTTAGCCAGAGAGAGAGGGCCACATCTGAGCAACAAAGAGGCATTCAGGAGGAGACTCTTAGGCACAAATACAGGGAGGCCTAGCCTCTCCTTTGCAGCAACCGTCTTCCCAAGGGTAAAACTTATGGTAGAGGGCTCAACCCATCAAACCACCAGTCCCCTATGTCTGTGGTCATGTTAGCAACCATGGAGGTGGGGTAGGCGAATACCCCTGCATTCTCCACAGGCTCCTCAAGGGGGCACTACATCTTTTTTTTTTTTTTTTTTTTTTTCCCCTTGTTTGTCTTTTTTCTTTTTTTTTTTTTTTTTTTTAACTTTCCCTTCTTTTTTCAAATCACCTGTATGAAAAAAAAAGTTAAAAAGAAAACAAACATACAATAAAAGAGCATTTCAAAGAGACCATAGCAAGGGAGTAAGAAAAAGACAACTAACCTAAGATAACTGCTTAACTTCCAACATGTTCCTACTTTACCCCAAGAAAGTTACATAATATAGCTACATTTCAGTGAACTTGTTCCTACTACAACCATCAGAAATTAACAGACCATAGTCATTTCTGGGCATCCCCAGAACGTTAAATAGCTTATCTGTTCTTCCTGGATTATTGTTCCCCCTTCCTTAATTGCTCTCTACTGCTAGTTCCCCTACATTCTACATTATAAACCATTTGTTTTACATTTTTCAAAGTTCACATTAGTGGTAGCATATAATATTTCTCTTTTTGTGCCTGGCTTATTTCGCTCAGCATTATGTCTTCAAGGTTCATCCATGTTGTCATATGTTTCACCAGATCGTTCCTTCTTACTGCCGCGTAGTATTCCATCGTGTGTATATACCACATTTTATTTATCCACTCATCTGTTGAAGGACATTTGGGTTGTTTCCATCTCTTGGCAATTGTGAATAATGCTGCTATGAACATTGGCGTGCAGATATCTGTTCGTGTCACTGCTTTCCGATCTTCCGGGTATATACCGAGGAGTGCAATCGCTGGATCAAATGGTAGCTCTATATCTAGTTTTCTAAGGAACTGCCAGACTGACTTCCAGAGTGGCTGAACCATTATACAGTCCCACCAACAATGAATAAGAGTTCCAATTTCTCCACATCCCCTCCAGCATTTGTAGTTTCCTGTTTGTTTAATGGCAGCCATTCTAACCGGTGTTAGATGGTATCTCATTGTGGTCTTAATTTGCATCTCTCTAATAGCTAGTGAAGCTGAACATTTTTTCATGTGTTTCTTGGTCATTTGTATTTCCTCTTCAGAGAACTGTCTTTTCATATCTTTTGCCCATTTTATAATTGGGCTGTCTGTACTATTGTCATTGAGTTGTAGGATTTCTTTGTATATGCAAGATATCAGTCTTTTGTCAGATACATGGTTTCCAAAAATTTTTTCCCATTGAGTTGGCTGCCTCTTTACCTTTTTGAGAAATTCCTTTGAGGTGCAGAAACTTCTAAGCTTGAGGAGTTCCCATTTATCTATTTTCTCTTTTGTTGCTTGTGCTTTGGGTGTAAAGTCTAGGAAGTGGCCTCCTAATACAAGGTCTTGAAGATGTTTTCCTACATTATCTTCTAGGAGTTTTATGGTACTTTCTTTTATATTGAGATCTTTGGTCCATTTTGAGTTAATTTTTGTGTAGGGGGTGAGGTAGGGGTCCTCTTTCATTCTTTTGGATATGGATATCCAACTCTCCCAGCCCCATTTGTTGAAAAGACCATTATGGCTCAGTTCGGTGACTTTGGGGGCCTTATCAAAGATCAGTCGGCCATAGATCTGAGGGTCTATCTCTGAATTCTCAATTCGATTCCATTGATCTATATGTCTATCTTTGTGCCAGTACCATGCTGTCTTGGCAACTGTGGCTTTATAATAAGCTTCAAAGTCAGGGAGTGTAAGTCCTCCCACTTCGTTTTTCTTTTTTAGAGTGTCTTTAGCAATTCGAGGCATCTTCCCTTTCCAAATAAATTTGATAACTAGCTTTTCCAAGTCTGCAAAGTAGGTTGTTGGAATTTTGATTGGGATTGCATTGAATCTGTAGATGAGTTTGGGTAGAATTGACATCTTAATGACATTTAGCCTTCCTATCCATGAACATGGAATATTTTTCCATCTTTTAAGGTCCCCTTCTATTTCTTTTAGTAGAGTTATGTAGTTTTCTTTGTATAGGTCTTTTACATCTTTGGTTAAGTTGATTCCTAGGTACTTGATTTTTTTAGTTGCTATTGAAAATGGTATCTTTTTCTTGAGTGTCTCTTCAGTTTGTTCATTTCTAGCATATAGAAACATTACTGACTTATGTGCATTAATCTTGTATCCCGCTACTTTGCTAAATTTGTTTATTAGCTCTAGTAGGTGTATCGTTGATTTCTCAGGGTTTTCTAGATATAAGATCATATCATCTGCAAACAATGACAGTTTTACTTCTTCTTTTCCAATTTGGATGCCTTTTATTTCTTTGTCTTGCCGGATTGCCCTGGCTAGCACTTCCAGCACAATGTTGAATAACAGTGGTGACAGCGGGCATCCTTGTCTTGTTCCTGATCTTAGAGGGAAGGCTTTCAGTCTCTCACCATTGAGTACTATGCTGGCTGTGGGTTTTTCATATATGCTCTTTATCATGTTGAGGAAGTTTCCTTCAATTCCTACCTTTTGAAGTGTTTTTATCAAAAAGGGATGTTGGATTTTGTCAAATGCTTTTTCAGCATCTATTGAGATGATCAATTGATTTTTCCCTTTCGAGTTTTTAATGTGTTGTAATACATTGATTGTTTTTCTGATGTTGAACCATCCTTGCATGCCTGGAATGAACCCCACTTGGTCATGGTGTATGATTTTTTTAATGTGTCTTTGGATTCGATTTGCAAGTATTTGTTGAGGATTTTTGCATCTATATTCATTAGGGAGATTGGCCGGTAGTTTTCCTTTTTTGTAGCATCTTTGCCTGGTTTTGGTATTAGATTGATGTTAGCTTCATAAAATGAGTTAGGTAGTGTTCCATTTTTTTCAATGTTTTGAAAGAGTTTGAGTAAGATTGGTGTCAGTTCTTTCTGGAAAGTTTGGTAGAATTCCCCTGTGAAGCCATCTGGCCCTGGGCATTTATTTGTGGGAAGATTTTTGATGACTGATTGGATCTCTTTGCTTGTGATGGGTTGGTTGAGGTCTTCTATTTCTTCTCTGGTCAGTCTAGGTTGTTCATATGTTTCCAGGAAATTGTCCATTTCTTCTACATTATCCAGTTTGTTGCCATACAGTTGTTCATAATATCCTCTTATAATTTTTTTAATTTCTTCAGGATCTGCAGTTATGTCACCTTTTTCATTCATTATTTTGTTTATATGGGTCTTCTCTCTTTTTGATTTTGTCAGTCTAGCTAGGGGCTTGTCAATCTTGTTGATCTTCTCAAAGAACCAACTTTTGGTGATATTTATCCTTTCTATTGTTTTTTTGTTCTCTATGTCATTTATTTCTGCTTTAATCCTTGTTATTTCTTTTCTTCTACTTGGTTTAGGATTGGTTTGCTGTTCATTTTCTAGCTTCTTCAGCTGATCCATTAGTTCTTTGATTTTGGCTCTTTCTTCCTTTTTAATATATGCGTTTAGTGCTATAAATTTCCCCCTTAGCACTGCTTTTGCTGCATCCCATAGGTTTTGGTATGTTGTGTTCTCATTTTCATTCGTCTCTATATATTTAGCAATTTCTCTTGCTATTTCTTCTTTAACCCACTGATTGTTTAGGAGTGTGTTGTTTAACCTCCAGGTATTTGTGAATTTTCTAAGTCTCTGATGGTTATTGACTTCTAATTGTATTCCATTGTGGTCAGAGAATGTGCTTTGAATAATTTCAATCTTTTTAAATTTATTGAGGCTTGTTTTATGTCCCAGCATATGATCTATTCTGGAGAAAGTTCCGTGAGCACTAGAAAAGTATGTGTATCCTGGTGATTTGGGATGTAATGTCCTGTAGATGTCTGTTAAATCTAATTCATTTATCAGATTGTTTAGGTTTTCAATTTCCTTATTGGTCTTCTGTCTGGTTGATCTATCTATAGGAGAGAGTGATGTGTTGAAGTCTCCCACAATTATTGTGGAAACATCAATTGCTTCCTTTAGTTTTGCCAATGTTTCTCTCATGTATTTTGTGGCACCTTGATTGGGTGCATAGACATTTACGATTGTTATTTCTTCTTGCTGAATTGCCCCTTTTATTAGTATGTAGTGGCCTTCTTTGTCTCTCAAAACATCCCTGCATTTGAAGTCTATTTTATCTGAGATTAATATTGCTACACCTGCTTTCTTTTGGCTGTAGCTTGCATGAAATATTTTTTTCCATCCTTTCACTTTCAATTTCTTTGTGTCCCTGTGTCTAAGATGAGTCTCTTGTATGCAACATATTGATGGTTCATTTTTTTTGATCCATTCTGCGAATCTATATCTTTTAATTGGGGAGTTTAATCCATTTACATTCAACGTTAAAACCGTGAAGGCATTTCTTGAATCGGCCATCTTATCCTTTGGGTTATGTTTGCCATATTTTTCCCTCTCTCTATTAATATCCTTTATTGTACCCATACCGAATCTCTTTAGTACTGAACCTTTCTCCAAGTCTCTCTGTCCTGTCTTTGTTTCTCTGTCTGTAGGGCTCCCTTTAGTATCTCCAGTAGGGCAGGTCTCTTGTTAGCAAATTCTCTCAGCATTTCTTTGTCTGTGAAAAATTTAAGCTCTCCCTCAAATTTGAAGGAGAGCTTTGCTGGATAAAGTATTCTTGGCTGGAAATTCCTCTCTCTCAGAATTTTAAATATATCGTGCCATTGCCTTCTCGCCTCCATGGTGGCTGCTGAGTAGTCACTACTTAGTCTTATGCTGTTTCCTTTGTATGTGGTGAATTGCTTTTCTCTTGCTGCTTTCAGAACTTGCTCCTTCTCTTCTATGTTTGACAGTGTGATCAGTATATGTCTCGGAGTGGGTTTTTTTGGATTTATTCTATTTGGAGTTCGCTGAGCATTTATGATTTGTGTATTTATGTTGTTTAGGAGATTTGGGAAGTTTTCCCCAACAATTTCTTTGAATACTCTTCCTAGACCTTTACCCTTTTCTTCCCCTTCTGGGACACCAATGAGTCTTATATTCGGACGCTTCATATTATCTATCATATCCCTGAGGTCCATTTCGAGTTTTTCAATTTTTTTCCCCATTCTTTCTTTTATGCTTTCATTTTCCATTCTGTCATCTTCCAGGTCACTGATTCGTTGTTCAACTTCCTCTAGTCTTGTACTATGAGTGTCCAGAATCTTTTTAATTTGGTCAACAGTTTCTTTAATTTCCATAAGATCATCCATTTTTTTATTTAGTCTTGCAATGTCTTCTTTATGCTCTTCTAGGGTCTTCTTGATTTCCTTCATATCCCGTACTAGGGTCTCATTGTTCATCTTTAGTTCTTTGAGTAGCTGCTCTAGGTGTGTCTCTTCTGGTCTTTTGATTTGGGTGCTTGGGCTTGGGTTATCCATATCGTCTGGTTTTTTCATATGCTTTATAATTTTCTGTTGTTTTTGGCCTCGTGGCATTTGCTGTCCTTGATAGGGTTCTTTTAGGGTTTGTAGACCAGTTGAAGTCCTTATCTCTAATTTATCAGATCTACAGCTTCGTGGAGTACACTTTCTCTAACTAACCAGCAGGTGGCGTCCACGAGCCACCTGTTCTCCACAAGCCAGATCTCCCCTGCTTAGCCTTTTTGGTGAGTGGGGGAGTGAGTCTTGTGGGGCCCAATTGGTGTCCCAAGCTTGCGTGTGTAGTTGGTGTTGCCTGCCCTGTATGTGGGGCGTGTTTCTGGGCAGTCGGGGAGGGGGGGTGGCCCTAACAATCAAATCTCCCTGATGATCCTAGAGTTTTAAAGCTACTGCAATAGTCTAATCCTTCAGTTCAGTCCTGCCACAGTTTGTCTCTGCCACTGACCCACAAGTCTTTGGTATTGGCGTATGGCTCCTGAGACTTGCAAGTGGGCCCCTCTTCCAGGCTGTGCACCCCGGGTCCTCTGTTGAGGGATGACTGTGCTATGTCACAGGTGAGTGCCGTCCCCCCAGGGCAGTTCTGGGCTGCTGGGCTGTGTTGGGAGGCTCCCAGTCTGCTCAAATGATGGCTGAATGGGGCTCTGTTAATTCACACTGCTCCCCCTTCCCAGCTCTGGGACATTCAGCTGAGGTTGCAGGGAAGGCTAATGTCCACGCCCAGTTTTGTGGTGTGTGCCTGTTATTTGAAGCACTTCCGTCACACTGGGTTGTCTGGGGCAGCTCTGGGCTATGGGGCTGGCGATGGGCAGGAGTGTTTCCTGTCCACCAGGATGGTGGCTGTGAGCGGACACCCCCCTTTTCTTGGGAAGTTGTGTTGTTTAGTGAATTTTCTCAGCCACTGGATTATTGCCTTTTGTCTCAGAGCTCTCTTATTTCTGCTCTTGACTTGACGTGCCCAAATTTCAATTCTTTGAAGCTTTCTGTATTGAGCTTCTTAGAGTAATTGTTTTAGAAAAAGCAAAAAGGATTTAAAAAAAAAAAAAAAAAAAAAAAAAAACGGCCCTCCTCAGAGATCTAATGGGTTATTGAAATGCTAATAGACAAAGCAACCAGGGCCATTAAGGAAAGGTGCCCTGGGCAGAGAGATCAGCCTTGCTTCGGGATTTGCATATGCGCCTCAAGGCCTGATCTCCGCCCTTCCCCTTTCTGTGTTCACCAGAACTCCAAAAATCCTCTGCTTTTACTTTGGAGCTTCTCGTGTTGTTTTCCTTCTATGCCCGTCTCCTCTCTGCTGGGCTGGCTGCTCTCAGAGTCTCTGGTGTCTGGCCTCAGTCTATCTATGGTTGGAGTTTGAATCAGTAGAATGAGTTTCCGATGAGAGCAGCCACTGCAATTCTCCCTTCTCCTTCCTGGAGCTGACAGCCCCTCCTCCCCCGGGACTGAGCCTGGCAGGGAGGGGCGCGGGTCCCCTGGCCGCAAAAACTTACAGATTTCGCTGATCTCAGCAGTTCCACGTTTTCATGAGTGTTGTATGAAGTATGCCCAAAGACAGATTGCTCTGTGGTGTCCAGTCCACGCAGTTCCTGGCTTTTTACCTACTTTCCTGGAGGAGTAACTAAAACATACAGCTCACCAGTCTGCCATCTTGCCCCGCCCTCTGTGCAGTGGCTTTTGACGTTACTGCTGGATCTTCAGGTCCTGTCAACTTGGAAGGATAATGTCCAGGTGGTAGGGTGCATTTGAAATGCAGGAGATACCCAACCGGGCAACAATTGTGCACATACACCCATTTAACAGAATGTCAGGAGGAACTGGCAGCCCTGCTCCCCCTAACTCAGTAGCCACCAGGCCACTCCTTGCCCTCCCTCCCCTCCTAGCACTTCCTTCCTTCTCATCTTCCTCCCAGCACCTCTCCTTCCCAGCCATGACCAGTGGCGCAGAATCTGGGTCTTGGCATAAAATAGAGTTTGGATTGGGAAATGCTACAAAGTCAAAAGGTAGAACCACCCCTATGAAGCTGTAAGCAACTTAAAAAGTTAACACTCCCTGATAGTATTTATTAAGTGCTATCCATGCAGCAGGCATATTTCATATCACTGAATCTTCCTGACAAGCCTGGGTCTTAGGTATTCTCACTATCTCCATTTTAGAGATGAGAAAACCAAGCCCTAGCTTGCCCTGGGATAGCCAGTAAGTGGGATGACTGCACTAGATGTGAAAAAAGAAAACAAGCAGCAAAAAAACATGCTGAGGAGCTGTGTTTGAGGAAACTTCCAGTTTGCGTGTGTTTTTGTTTTGTTTTGTTTTGTTTTAAGAGACTTGCGTGTGTGCACAGCCTGTCCCCCATCACTTTATGGTTTGGGAGCAGAGCTGTGAGCAGCCACATGGAAGAGCTTCTCTGAGCCGCCCTGGGCTCAGCAGGCTACAGACATCATCCAACTTAATCCTTATAGCACAATCCCAAGGATGGGGCGTTATCATTGTCCACACTTTATGGAGCAGTAGAACAGAACCTCAGCTGGGTGTAACTCACACAGGATCTCAGGATTAGAGAATGTGGACGCAGGGATTTGAATAAGGGATGTGATTCCAAAGTCTGGGCTCTGTGTTACCTCCCTGGATGAAAACCTGATTCATTTTGGCTGTGCTTGTCAAATCGTAGCAAGCCTCAGATAAGTGTCCCCCAGATCCAAGCATTAAAAGTATAAATATTTTTATATACCTGGACACTCTGAGGTTTTGTAAAATAAAACCTTGGTGGTGGGACAAGCCAGCTGTACTGCAGCTTTCAAAACTATCCGAGTTATGGCTTATGGAGCTCAGGTTGATGTGATTGATTGTTTTGTTTTGTTTTGTTTTTAATTGGTAGCAGCATATTTTGTGCCTCTAGGGAAAGAATACACCAAAACTAAGTTTGCCCAAGCATAGTAAAATCAGCCTGATTCTGGGAGTCAGAGCGTTTAACCTGAAGAAGCAATATTAAGGCTTCTGTAATATTTGAGTCATTATCCTCCCTTCTAGTAACTCATTAATAGTTAATAGCTTTTATTTCTGATTATGAAGGCAATATCTATTCATTATCTACAATTTGAACAATTCAGAAAGATGAAAATACAAAACACCAGTGCTTCATTGATTCAACTCACGGGCCAGAATGTAATGTAATTCAGAGCATGCACTGTTAAAGTGGAAGGTATTTCTTGAGAAATGTCATCCATGATGCAGGCAGCTGTATAATATTGTTACAAGGAAAGCTCTATTATTAAAATAGAATGTGGAAGAAATCCAGTCCTAGAGTTGTTTCGGGAACGGCTTCCCATAAAGGTCATGAATTTGTGGGTTTCGAAAAGCAATGTTCCCCCAAATCAAATCACAGGGGGCCTTGTGGAAGATGTCACTTGCCCTGCCATCCTTGGAGCTCTAGGGGAAATAAGCTTCTCTGAAGGCAGAGCAAGCCCAGTGTGAATCAGGAAGAACCACCAAGAGACCCCCCAGCCACCGACACAGTGTGAGTGGAAGTGTGCAGCACTCCAGGAGGCGGCTGGATGGAGAGGTAGTGTAGAACGGTGAAGAAGAGTGCCTGTGTGTTCTGCAGCTAGACAGCCTGAGTTCCAACCCGGGTGCCTCCACTTACAGCTGTGGACCTCGGGGAAAATGAATTCACCTCTCCACGCCTCAGTTTCTTCATATGTAAAATGGGGATAAGACCAGCCCTTGCCACAGAGGCCAGGATTGAAGGAGTTATGCATGCAGTACTTGCATTTGATTGGCATCTAGTATGTGCTCAATTAACATCGGTTCTTGGTATTTTTACATGCAATACCGACATTAACAGAAGGTCCTGAATGGGTAGGCAGGGACTCTGATCATCTTACTTTAGGTCTCTTAGGAACAGGGAGATGGAAGGAAGGATGGTTACAAGCAGGGAAGATGGTTGCATCTGTAAGGAGAGGCTAGCAAATAAACCCCAGCATGCGGGGCGTCACACACAAAGGTTGATGTCTAGCCTCTGTGGGTTGGGGGCTCTTCCAACAGTGATCCAGGAATCTGGGCTGTCTCCATCTTGTAGCATGTCTGGAAGATCACGGCTTACAAGGTCCTTGCAGAGGGGAGAGATGGCCGGACTTGTGGGATAGTTTTGTTTTGCTTTAAAAATTTTTTTTTATAATCTGTCTTTTGTTAGCTTTATTAATTGGTATAATGTTGCTTGCAATATCCTTGCTTTATCTTTTCATGGGATAGGTTTAAATACCGCTCCCAGAGGTGGCATACATCACTGCCACCCATACTTCATTGGCCAAAACCTGACCCCACGGATACTTTTCAAATGCAGGAACCACCGGGATACAAGAGCATGTGGATGCTTGGTGAGCAGCTGTTACCTTTGCTACTGTGGCTGCCTTGTCATAGGGAGCGATGTAGAAATTGCTTCTGATGTTGTTGCCGAGAGAGAGAGAGAGAGAGAGAGAGAGAGAGAGAGAGAGAGAGAGAGAGAGAGAGAGAGATAGAGATAGAGATAGAGATAGAGATAGAGATAGAGATAGAGATAGAGATAGAGATGCCTTGTCTTCTTCCTTGTGTCCTGGCTTGAGCGATCTGTTTAGAATGGAAGGCTTTGTTGCATAGGCAAATTGCATCACCCTGGACATCTTGCATCTGCATGCCCTCCACCAGGTTTTCAGGAAAGAGGTAAACAATTGCAAAATTAAGATGACATACTGTTTTGCGGTTTTTCAAGAAAGGTGCTTCTTAGTACTCTCCAGTAGTCAATCTGCTTAACTCTGGGCTTGCACCTGTAATGCTACTTAGGCTAAGGATGCAAAGCCTAAGACACACAGTGAAGCTTGCTGATGACCCCAGATCATCAAGGAAAGGTCACATTTCTTTGTGACCTCCCTATTAGGGGACGGTGATTTAGGATACATTTTGAATAAGGTCCCATAAATGCCTGCTAAGTTGTTTGTGGTTTTCACGCCTAAATGGTTAGCCCTTCCTTATCTGGGCTCCCCTTAGTTCCATATCAGACAAGGTAGCTATTTAAAGAAGAATTATGTGTAAAATATTCAATGGATTAATCGCACTAAATCCTGTCTTTCCCACCAAACTCCTGGACAGAAGGACCTAGGTCAGGCTTATCTGCCCCTGTTGGGTGCCCTGCACCCCTAACCGAATGCCAGGAACAAAATGTGAATTAAAAATGATTATTGATGATCATGAAGTAGCAATAAAAATAACTGTTGATTTAAATAACTTGGTATACCCAAGAATTTTTAAAAAAAAGCGATTCTGCCTATAAACGTGCATCTTTTTCACTGCCTTCTAAACACCTTGCCCTTACTTGGTACAAATCAAACTCGTCGGCTTTGTGTGCTGATCTGGCCTCTCCTAAAACACGACCCAGCTTGCTCTGTCCCCTGTCTTGATAATTAAGGGGTTCCACATTTGGCACAAGGATTTTGTGGGAACCTGGCGCGCTGGATAGCTTTTGCACAGAGTGAGGGAATGGAAGAAAAATGGAAACCATTTCCACCTTCCACCTATGGCCACATATGCGGCCTCACCCGGCAGTCACAGCAGAGGCTGCCATGGCTGGTGTTAGATTTTCTAGAGTTTCCCAAACGGGCAGTGGGAGGAACTCTGCAGAATCCAGCTCCAGCTCAGCCTGGTGGTCCTGTGTCTCGACCACATCAAAGAAAGACAACACATATTTCTATTCTATCACAAAGGTATCTGGGAAAGCTTTCCATTTCTTAATGGGGTTTACATGAGTACGGTTTTTGCAAACTGAATTCCTCCACATTTATTCATTCCACAAATATTTAGAGAGAAGAGAAGTTACCGTGTACACAGGCCTTGGTCCATGCCAACACTGCCCCTTTAAGCACTTGCCCTGGCCACAGTGGGGGCACCGAGGACCCCGGGAACAGAAAAACCACTGGATTGCTAAAGCCCTGGCCTGTCCCTCACCATCTCAATTTGTCCTTGCTGGGTTTGGAGGGATGAACATTTGGGGCCGACTTGCTGGCTCTGACCTGGGAGATAACCCCCACATAGGGGCTCCGGGAGGCTGTGGGAGAGGCCCCGGGCTGGGTGCCTGTCTTAGCCTGGGCTCCCCCAGAAGCAGACCCCAAGCAAGGATTCGAGTGCGAGGAATTTCTTTGGGGACTGAGCGCAGGAGCCACTGGGCAGTGCTTGGGGAGCCGCTGATGCAGGTGTGCCAGTCATCGAATGCACGCTGACAAGGACAGGCTACATTAGCTGAGGCCTGTCGGGGAGCGGGGGATTAATTCCCAGGCCTGCTCCTGGGAAGAGCCCACTCTGAGAGCCAGAAAAAGCCTCAAGTGAGGCTGAGTTCTATACACTGTCCTATATACTGTACTAAGAAATGCCTGTGTTGCGAAGAGTAAATAGGTTTGGGTAAAATGGGTACTTTTAAAGCAGTAAATGGTGTTTAAACATAGAGCCCTGGGTTGCAGTAAAATAATGCTGGTTGCCTAGATCTAAATCTTTTTGCATACTCATCCAAATAAACAAAGCAAAAAAAAAAAAAAAAAAAAAAGAAAAAAAAATCCACTGTTGACTTCTTTGGTATTACTACTAGAGGGAGAATTCTACAAACTTCGAGTTACATGTAACTAAAGACAAACACTAAAATCTAGCCTGCCTGCTGGAGAATTGGGCAGGCACTGCAGAGAACAATGGAAAAAAGAGAAAGAAATAAATACAGGGATCTGAGGTGATGCAACACAGGAAGCCAAGTCCCATGCTGAGAGGAAAATACGTAAAAGTTTGGGATCTGGGGCACAGTTTTGAGAAGGTGAGTCTTCTAAGAGGGGAGGGAAAGCTTGGGAGGGGGCCTGCCGCTTGGAGACTTGGCGATGCTGGGAAAGAAGGGCCTGGAGATAAAATTAAGGGTCCTGCAGAAATCGAAGAGAATCACAAAATCAGAGGCCACCCTCCCCTCACAAGAAGCAGCAGTATTCAGTAAAGAAATTACGCTTCACTATATCAATAGTAAAGGGCACTTTTGAATCCAGAAACCAAATTAGCCACCCCAAGCCCTCACCCCTTGTGTACATCAACTGTTACTGCTGGCCCAGGAAAGAAAACATATTACACAATGATCAGAAAGTGACAGACAGCATGCCATCAGAGCTACAATGGGAAGGACACAGAAATTGAGGATCAAAACATTTCAGCTGGTAAATAACAATCACCCCTGCTCAACACACACCCACACACGCAGAAGAAAACTGTAATACAATTTTCCAATGGTAATTAAATATCCTTAGATAAGCATTTTCTGATATATATAGAAAAAATATATAGATAGAAAATTTATTTTATATGTAAAACAAACTTGAATTAAACAATCAGAACTAAAATGGGCAAAACCCAGGAAGATGTGTAATGAGAGTTGGCTGAACTCAAGAGAGGAAATGAAAAAATTCAAGTTGCAGGTTCTGATGTTGATGGGCCCATCGTTTCGGTGGACAGCAGACTGACCAGTAGCCAGGTGCAATTTGTGTGGGTGTCTTTCCCAGCCACAGTTCTTTCTTTCCTAAGCTGCAGCCCAAGCCGAGCATTCCTTTCAAGTGACTGTACTGACTTCTCCAATGGGAAACCTTTTGTAAGGCCAAGTGTGGCCACAGTTTTTGCTTTCCAAGTTCCCTATTAGATGAGACAGTAGGAAATACCCAAATACTTTCCCAGGGTGACTCAGGTGTACTTGTTAAGTAGATTACACTTCCCAAGGGGAGCTTTATCACTCTTGGTAATACATCAAAATTTTCAAGGTAACAAACTTTTCAGAAGTGTTTCCATTTATGCAATGAAAAGGGACACAATGGATTATGCTTTATGTTATATAGTTCACAAAGTAATTTCCGTGCATTATATTTATCTTTAAAGTTGCATGTGTGTCAAAAAACACAGATCTGACAGTTTCTTCCTTGCCTCTGTGTGTCCAAAGTGGCTTAGAAATGCTTGGCTTCAGTTTACATATCTGCAAAATGACAACGGCGATGGGTTCCTTACAGGGATGTGACATCTGCAGGACAAGGCCAACTTTAGACTGTGGGGCAGGTTATACTTTCTCAAGATGGCCACAGTAACATATCCCACAGCGTGTTCTTCTAGAACCTTGCCACCCCCATAAGAGGTGAAGTATGATCCCTTCCCCTTGAATATGGGTAGCTTTGAGTCTCACTTGCAACCAATATAATGTGGCAGAAATACTGCTGCATGACTTCTGAGGACAGGTCAGAAGAGGTGTTGCAACTCTCACCTTGTTCTCTGGGACATCCTTGCTTGGGTCCTGAGCCGCCGTGTGAACGGTTAGACTGCCCTGAGGCTGCCGAAGTAAGAGGCAGATCCCCAGCCTGTCTCCCCCATGCCCACTGCCCTGCTCTTCCAGCTCCAGCTAGCATTTGGCTGCCACCATGTGACAATCCCTTATTCAGGGCTACCCAGCTGAGCCCCTCCTGAAATCCAGATCTACAGAAGCTGTAGATGTCATAGAAAGATTGTTGTTGCCGAAGCCACAAAGTCTTGCTGTGATTTTTTTTTTTTTCCTTATGCAGCAGTAGGTTTCAAGAATAACTGAAGCCTTAAGGACTATTTCTAGAGAGGGAGTTAACTATGCCTATTTTTTTTTCATGGTAATTTTGTTTGGGATAATTTTTTTAAAGCAGTTTTATTGAGATAAATTCACAAACCATACAATCGCTGTCTTCTAGTATATTCACGGAGTTGTGCATTCATCACCACAATCAACTCTAGAACATTTTCACCCTGAAGAGGGTTCACTGTGTTTTAAGTCCCATGTTTTATCCTCTGGCTTCCTTCTAGTGACATACATGACCCTAAACCATCTCTTTGAACCACAGTCACACCCACATATCATCGCTGTTAGTTACACTCACTGTAATGTGTTCTCATCATCTCCATCCATTTCCAAACATTAAAATCAACCTTCTTACATATTCTGCACAAATTAAGCCTCAGCTCCCCATTCTCTGCCCTGATTCTATCTTTTGGGGACCTATGTTCTAGATCAAACATGGGTTTGCTAGCTATGTTTAGTTCATATTAGTGGTGTCATACAGTATTTATCCTTTTGTGTCTTACTGGTTTCATTCAATACTGTGTCCTCAGGGTTCACCCATGTAGTCACATGCATCATAGCTTAATTCCTGCTTAGAGCTGCACAATATTCCATTGTATGTATATACCACATTTTGTTTATCCATTCATTGGTTGATAGACAGCTGGGTTGTTTCCATCTTTTGACAACTGTGGATAATACCACTACAAACATCGGTGTGCAAATGTCTTTTCATGTCCCTGCTTTCAGATCTTCTGAATATATGTCCCTATAGCGGGATTGCCAGATCATATGGCAGTTCTGTACTTAACTTCCTGAGGAACCGCCAAACTGTCCTCTACAGCAGCTGCACCATTCTGCATTCCCACCAACAGTGAATAAGTGTTTCTGTTTCTCCACATCCTCTCCAACACTTGCAGTTTTCTGATTTTCTAAGAATGGCCATTCTAGTAGGTGTGAAATGATAACTCACTGTAGTTTTGATTTTCATTTCCCTAATAGCTAGTGATGTTGGACATCTTTTCATGTGCTTTTTAGCCATTTGTATATCCTCTTCAGAAAAATCTCCATTCATGCCCTTTGCCCATTTTTTAATTGGGTTTTTGTCTTTTTATCATTGAGTTGTAGAATCTCTCTATATATACTGGTATTAAACCCTTATCAGATACGTGGTTTCCAAATATTTTCTCCCACTGAATAGGTGCCTTTTATCCTCTTGACAAAGTCCTTTGAGGCACAAAAATACTCAGTTTTGAGGAGGTCCCATTTATCTGTTTTTTCTTTCATTGCTTGTGTTTTGGGTGTAAGATCTAAGAAACCACCTCCTCCCGCAAGATCTTCAAGATGCTTCCCTGCATTTTCTTCTAGGAGTTTTATGGTTCTGGCTCTTATATTTAGGTCTTTGATCCATTTTGAGTTAATTTTTGTGTAAGATGTAAGATAAAGGGTCCTCTTTCATTCTTTTGGATATGGATCACTAGTTCTCCCATAGCCATATCTTCCTCTTTCTTAACATGGCTTATTATCTTTGCTGATTATCTTGGTGAGTTTACTCTGAAGTTTGGATTCTCTCTTGTCAATGCTTTTGTTGTTGATTGGGTTTGAGTTAGTTCTCCTCCTTGACACTTGTGTTTGTCAGTGTTACTCAACCAGGGCCATGAAGGGGGTGCACACCAGCTCCACAGGGCCCCAGGGAGGTCAGGTAAAGATGCCTAAAGGCCTTTAATTCTGCTCCCCAAGGGTGCACTTTCCTGGCCTGTCCAGCCTATGACCCTCTTCACCCAAATGCCTTTTAGATGTCTTCCCAGAGGTGCACTTTCCGTGCCTGCCAGCAGATGGCGATCTTTGGCAACCCATTCTTCTCAGCCCTTAGAAGGCTGAGAAGCTCCAGACACTCGTGTAGCCGGTCTGGGCAGGGTGGGTTTAAAACACCAGTCCCAGCAGTCCAAATTTCCTGGCCAAAAGCTGGCACAATGCTAGATCATGTGCTGCCCTGTTCATGGGGGAGTGGACCTCTGCTGCCCTTTCAATCTGGAGCTGCCCACCCGCCAGAGACTGGAGACCCCAAAGCTTTTTGCCCTGAGAGTGGGGGGTGGGCACCAGGAGCCAGGGTTGAGGGGGTCACTCAGGGTCCCTCACCACAACTTCCCCATCTCATCATCCCACACTTTTCTGGGTGCTGCAGAGCACTTCCCCTGATCTCCAGAGCCCCAGATCCGATGTTGCAGACAGTTGCTGCCTGACCCCGAGTTGTTTTCTGGGAGAGAAGTGAGCCCAGCCTCGCCCTAGTCAGCCATCTTGGATCCCTGTGCTCATTGGGGATAATTTTTGAAGAGGAAGTTGAAATACCAGACATGTCTGTTTTGAGAAAATTTACATTCCTCCCTAGATTTATTTTGTAAACTAACATTTTTGCTGGAAAAAAATTGAGTTATTTCGGGTGATTTTCTTTTTTGTAGTTGCAAAAAAGAATGTGTTTATCGCTGTTGGCAAACGTGATAGGATGTGGTGCTGCAGAGAACAGACTGCTTAGTTTGTCCTTGAATGAGGCAAAGATACCCCCTTCCCAACACACACACACATGTGAGTTCCAAGAACATGGCTGCCCAGCCAGGGTTGGGTAGCTCCTGAGCCGACTATACGGTAAGCAAACACGTCCAGTGTTCTAGATCATAATAAGGGGAAGTGACCTCTAAGGAGGGCTAGAATGAGATCTCATCTCTAATGGTACAAGGGCTAATGCTGTGGCGCCACACTGCATGGGTTTGATTGCTGGCTCTCCTATGTGACCACATGCAAGTGTATTAATCTCACTGTGCCTTGGTTGCCCCATCTGTTGTTACCCCATAGGGTTGTTGCAAGGATTAAATGAGATAATACATGTGCATGGTTTGTACAATGTCAGGCATATAGCAAGCACTCAGTGAGTGATAGCTGCTGTTATTATATATTCTCAGCATCCTACATGATATATATGGTATAGATAGGTATATAGATATAGATATATAGGTTTAACATATAGTCAAAACAGTGATCATCCTTTGGATGTACGGAATAGAAGGCATGAGAGAACCTTCTGAAGCAATGGTGGAAAAATTCAAGCTGTACCCTTAAGATTCGTGCACTTTACTGTCTATCTCAACAGATTGCCCCCTCTTGCCCTTTGTTACTTGGCACTCTTAATTTTCTTACTATTCCTTCACCACTTCTCTATCTACTCCAGTTTCTTTTCTCTCATTTTGTACAAGATTCTTTCCTCAGTTCACTTACTTTTCTCTCGTTATAGTCTGTACTTTGGACATCTGACAACATTTGGCTTCACCTACCTGCTCTCTGTAGGTGACTCTTAAACTTTTATTTATTGCTCCAGTCCGAGTCCTTCCATAGAAACACAGACGGACAAGGACATCTGACTATTGTCTGGGGCCCCATCAGACACTTCTGTCCCGTGTTGTATCCATCCCCCTGGATTATCATCCAGCCTATGCTTTGATATCTTTGGTGACGAGGAAATCACCCTCATCTCAAAGTACTAACCAGAGATTCTTTACCTTGAGCTGGAACTTGCCTTCCTCTCACTTCCTTCGGTCCTAAACCTACCTCTTGTATGCTCTTTATCACATGACAGAGGGAGCTTTCCCTGTCTCATCTTTTCTTTCTTTTCAAGCATCCCCAGCTCCATCCAGCATCCTTTCCAACATACAGTCACATATTTCATTTCTGTCAACTTCTATTTTATCATGTTCCTCTTGAAGTATGGCATCCAGGATTAAACACAAGACTTCAAGTGTGGTATGACCTCTATTGACCATTATCTCACTGTAAAAATGTTATTTGGATAGAGTTATCCATTTATCTCAGTTGCCGAAACTGCCTGCTAGATTTCTCAATCCAGATCTCCCCCTGAAACTTCAAACTCAACTTATCTGAAAATGAAAGAATCAAACACCCACTCATACCAGCAACTCCTCCCATCTCAGTAAGGTCAGCAGTCAAGTCACCAGTTTCCCACATGGACAACTTTATCTCCTATCCTTGTGATCACAAGGACAACTCTCACACCACTCTTTTTGTCTTCTCTGTTTTCTGTGTATGTGGGTTTGGGGATAGAGGACTTTTTATCCTAGTATGGAGTTATCGACTTGTTCCTGTTAATTTTTCAATGAATGTTGGACTTTTCAACTCAGACTCAGCTTGTCTAAAAATATAAAAATCATCCACCCACTCACTCCATTTCCTTCTTTCTACTCCCTTATCCTTGGTGACCATATTTGATGCTTCATTCCCTTCCTTGTGCTCAGCACAATGGGGTGTAGTCCCCTTCCACAGTGGCTCTCGTGCCTGGCACCTTCTTTCCTAATTCAATCCATTGGTCCCTAGGTGAAGTCTTCATTACCTGTCTTTACCTGGTCCTTCCACCTGCAGCATCCTGCCCCTTCATCGAGACTTTCAGTGGCTCCCCTGGTCCACACAGTGAAATGAAAACCCCTCCCCTTAGTCCAGGCACTTACCTGCCCTGCCTCGCCACACTTCTGCTTTTTTGGCCAAGTAGTTCTCTCTAAACTAAAATGTCTTTCCTACACTCCCTGCTGTTGAAATGGCACCCATCCCCTGCATCCCTTTCGGATGGCCCGTATCTAAAAATAGGACCCCATTTGTGTCCCTTCGGTGTCCAGCATAGACCTTGAACAAAAGCCAACAAGTGTTTGTTAAATTGAATGAACAAATAAATTATTTGTCCTGTTTCTTTGATTGGCAAAATTGGATTAGCTATGGTTTGAGAAACTGTCAAATATATACATATGTTCCTAGTGTACTGGTCATTTCGGAAGATAAGAAAAGGTTATCTGATTTTGAGAAAATGACTAAAAAACAATCTTGTGGCACTTATTTACGTATTTAAGAAATGGTCAGGGAATTTAATTTGGGATGTGCAGTGAAAGGGGTTAGATTGTTTAAGGTCAACAAAACTCTTAGATTATTCTTTGGAAGAAAAAATAACCAAGTAGAAGATGATCCACATAAGAGAGGAGATGTGTCCCCTGCCCACTGTCTCAGATGTTATTCCATAGAAATGAGAAGACTTCACAATGTCACAGCAATATGGCTTCTGGGGAAAAATTCAAGACTCTTGGTTGGGGAAAGTTAACCAAGAAGCCTGTTCCATAATTTGGGGAAGAAAATACGTATTTCCTTTCTTCTCTCCTTCCATCTAGATTATTCTCAGCAGTTTTCTATGGTTGGGTTGTGAGATTGGGGGACAGGGACTTAGCCAGAGTAGTTGACAAGGTCAGGTTGACAGTGTGAGCTGAAAGTAAGAAGATTATTCTTCATAGATGGGGAAAGTCTTCAATCAGCTTACCGGAGGGGAGACAATACTTTCCATTGGGTTGGGTTGGGTTGGCTTGGCTTCGCCTTTTGGTTTCCACCTCTTAGCAATGGCTGCCCACATCAATTAACCCAATTTCCATTTCAGCAGCCCAAATCTGCATTTTTAAAATGTGGAGAGAGGAGGACATTCATGTCTATAATATGCTTTTCATTAATAGAATATTGACTGGGGTCTCCTGGTGCCATTTTCCTTACAGACTTAAACAAGGGCAGAAACATCCAGGCTTTAGATAGTCGTGTGAGTCAGATATCTGAATGCAATGCAAGGAGTGATGAGTGCTGTGAGAAAGATATATAGATTAAGATATAGACTAAGCACAGTGAGGGCTCAAAGAAGTGGGAGCATGCTTGCATTTGGGGAGTGAGTGGGGTTAGAGCCACCATAGGGATGACAGCTGGGGACAAGAATAATGACAAACCAGAGACAAATGTGGACTTTACCACTGCCCAGCTCATGGTGTGAAGTGGGTCGCCCCAGCTCTTCCAGCCTCTATCTGCTCGTCTATAAAATGGGAATATAATACTTCCCTGCTTCAGGAGGCAGTTGTAATGATTTAATGGAGTCATGTATGAGAAATGCTTAGCATGGCACCCGGGATGTAAATTGCTGGAAATTGCCTGTTATACTTTGAGGTGGGTCTTAGAGGATGGGCAAGATTGCAACAGGAGGTGGCAGCAGAGGGTCAGGAGTTTTAGGCTGTGTTCAAAATACAGCAAATACACCAGCCCCGGGGTTGAGGGTGTCTGTGTGGGGTTGGTAACGGATAAGGCTTTGGGGGCTCTTCCAGAGAGCAGTGCACTGTCTGTTCTTTCTCTCTGCCCTAGGGAAAGAGAGATGCAATGCCTTTCTCCAATACAAATACTTTTCTAAAAAGGAAAGAAAAAAGGAAGAAGAAGAAAAATGCTCCAGGGTACTATCTTCCTTAGCTGATCTAATCCTGAGATGCTCTGTATCAAAGCTCTTTGAACAGAGAATTTTGGGAGACGTTGAAACATACTGTTTTAGATCATATTTGCATAGAGGCTCTCAGAAATCTTGCAACAACAAAACCTGTTATAATTTGTTTAACTTCACATTTTCCCATTTATTATAATCATGGAATGATTTTTTTTTCTTTTTTTTTTTTCTTACACACTTACAAACATTGAGAATCTGAGGATTTTCAGGAAAAGCTCTGGGAAAAGCTGACCAAGTCTGGAGTTTGGTTCCTCATGGTGGCTACTGAGATGTTGCTAGGTCAGGAATCCCAGGGATTTGGAATGAGAGAGAAAACGCTCATAGCTGGGCAAGTGCCTTCTTAGACTGAGCCCACCCCAGAGTGTGGCCCGCTTTGCACAGAACTCCATGAGAACAGAGGTACTAATCAAAAGGTCACTGAATCCTTTAATCTGTGAACTCTGGACGTACAGAGGTAGAAGGAACCTAATCAATTTTAACTCCTTTAAGATCAAGTAAAATAATATGCCCCAAACCACATTTAACAATCCAGAAGTTAATGTACCCATAGTCAATGTGTACAGGATGCCAACGCAGGGTTTTAGTCCGAGATCAATTCCATAAGGAGCAGGGTTTCAAAATGGCACTGAGCAAATTGCCTGCATATGTAAACATTCAATGAGCATGTAACACTGTTTGATGATGGTGAGCAATGTCCTCGTGAGCCTTTTAGACAGCTTTATCAAAACAGAGAGAAGAACAAACAATTGTTGCAGTTTCCGTATTAACCACTGCTAGATGCAGAAAAATTTAACATAGTTGGTAGCCTGTCCTCTTCAGCCTTTTACTTTGAGGGTTTAAATGTGAAAATTTCTGCATAAAGACTGTGGGACTTCAGATGGAAATAGTCACCCTATTTCCCACAGTGGATTGCATTTAACAGGGGCTTGATCAATATTTGTTTAATTAATGGATAGTTTTGGTCAAGTCAATTCTGCCCCCCTAATTTTGGCTTTCCTCCATAGAGAAATTAAATGAAAACTTCAGCTAATTAAGAATTCTCGAGGTTAGAAACACTTTAGGTGTTCCCTAGAGGATTTTATTTTGTTGAGAAACCAGTGTGAGTTTGAAACAAATTTGCATTTCTCACAATTAAGGCAATCATGTTAAAGTTTAATAACCAATTGGAAACAGATGTCATTTGCTGAGGAAATACTTCTTGTACACACACAACGTGTTTCCATGCCTCCAAAACAGCATGACAGGGACAACTTCCTGAGTTGTTTCAGCTGTTTATCCCCAACTCAAAGCGATACCTCATACAAGTTGTTTCTCCTTTCAATATAGTTATATTTTTCTTATATGAAGACTGGAGTATTTAAATTTCTGATGTTTTACAGCCTCTGTACATAAGATTCTTATAGTGTGTCATGTATGTTCAGATCAGTGTTTAAGTCCACTTTAGCATCTGGTAGTTAGATTGTTTGGGTTTAGCTATTTGTTTTTTTGAAAGTCAAAACCACTGTGGGAGTTGAGTAGTAGCGTTTTGCCCAGTTATTTTTACCCTCGGGTCCTCAAAAGATTTTGTCTTAAACACTTAATGCATGCTACTACAGCAAGATTAATGAAAAGTGGATGTTGTCAGCACACTTAATTTTCTCTATTTTGCCCATGTGCTAAGGACACTGGAAACTTGAAATTATAGCCTGGTTTTAGAAGGCATTCTAGGCTAAACAGCAGCGTGGTAATTCTTGAAATTTCGCTAGTCACAACAAACCCCTGTCTTTGTAAGGCCAGATATGTTTTTTTTTAATCAGCCTCTCTAGGGTACTATTTTGTTAAATTCATGTTGGAAATATGCACCAAATGCTGAACCTCATCAACAAATATTAATGCAGATACCTGCTGCTCGCTTAATTCTGGGGTCCACACACATTGAAACAATAGAATGGAACTTTACCAGTCTAAGTTTGGGCCCCACTGTGCAATAGTTTAAAGATTTTTCAAATAGACAAAATGATCCATGAAAATGTAGACATGAAATAGCAATTAGTAGGCAAAACATAACATACATAGGCATCTAGGAAGGTGGCCTTTTCCTGTTTGGTAAAATGAGGGGTTTGGAGTATAATGATGATTTTCAAAATTGGAATCAGTCGATAGGGACTTATTCTCAGGGGTCCACACTTCCCTTTGGGAATTTTTGTATTATGTTTCTATTTCAAGGAAGATATTTAAAAAATAATCTCATTCATTCTGGGTTTTCTTAGAGCAGTGTTTCTCAAACTGACCCATGGGTGGGTGGAGTAGGACACAGCCAGCATTGTTTTAAATAAAATCGAAACAAATGGAAAACATCAGAAGGTATGGCTGGTAGTTTTAAGACTTAAGTATTGTTTTATAAAATATTTGTTTCTGTCTTGAATGTGTGTGTGTGTTTGGGTCACAATGTAAAATGGATTTATTACTGTGGGCAGTCATCAAAAGAGTTTGAAAGCCATTAATTGCTAGATCATTGGTTGTAGTTTGCAACCTTTGCCACACACTGGAATCAGCCAAGGAGCTTTGAAAAAACAGGGAAACTGATGTGATTGATTTGGGATGTGGCCAGGCCATGGGAATCAAAGAAGCTTCTCGAGTGTGCAGAATGGATTGAAAACCCCTGAAGAGTGTGACATTGAGACCAAGTTCTGCCAGGCAATCCCAGTGCCTGCCTTGGGGTTGTGCTTATTTACTGTGCTTTGGGGCCAAGTCATTCCACATATTAGAACTGCTGCAGGGTATGGAGAAGGAGCAGAGGTGGCTGAGAACAGGGGTGATGGCTTTGCCCTGAGTAGAGGCCAAGAGCAGTCGCATGGGGGCGAATGAATGGAAGCATCATGTAGTTCAGAAAGAGCAATGTGGTGGGGGAATTCAGAGAGGGAGTGGAGGAGAGACTGAAATAATTTAAATTGGAGGCAATTCCACCCGCCACTCCACACAGTGAGGGAATGCCCCCGAGTCGGCTTGAGATCCGAGTGTGGAGGAGGTAAATCCTCAGCTGGTCTCAGTTTACAGGTGTGTCCCTAGTGTGAGCCACACCACACAGGAAGTTACCTGTAAGGTAACTTCCTTTCGCCTTCCAGAAAATACAACTTCACTATATTTATGTTGGAAGGAGGGATTTTGTTTCAACAAAACAACATCATTCATACATTAAATTAATCTTGTTATTTTTAATTGCATTGGTTAACATTCTTGTTCATATGTAATTTTTAAGTGTGCTTGGTTTTATAATTGCTATCAGAGCAAGAACCTCAGGTATCTCTACCTAGTTATTTTATTTGTACATATTTATTTAATATTGTGATATAAACCACGTAAGAAGGCCAGGCACCAAAAGTTTTGTCCCTTGAAATTTTACTCACTGAGCTCCTTTTCTCAGTGTGTGAGCTCACCCTGAATACGAGCCAGGGAATTAGCTGCCAACTTCTCATCTATCTATTAGCAAAGATCAGAAATATTATAAAATGACATAAACAGAATTTAAATTTTTCTTAGGATTATATTTCAGTGGTCCTCTATATGTGTGAAGGAGGAGACCAGAGGAGAATTTGAATTAAGAAGGAAAGTAGGACTTAAATTATGACTGGAAAAAAAGGTGGTGATGATGGACCAGGGTTGGTGTCAGTGGCAATTACCGTTTATTGAGCACTTACTAAGTAAACTGCAATGGGCCAAGTGTTCCCGGGGATTATTTTATTCGATCTCTAGAACAACCCTTTGAAGCAGGTGCTATAACCACCCCCCTCCCCCATTTTACACATAAGGAACCGGGTTAAGTAATTTACCTGAGACTCTGCTGGGATTTGAGCCCAAATTATGTTGCCTCGAGACCTGGAAGCTGAATCTTCTCAAGTAAGAGGAGAGGGGCAAGGAGGATATTTCAGGAAAACTAATGCTAATAGAAGGCATGAAGGAAGGAGGTGTGGGACATCTGCACAGGGGGAGGATGGGGCTGGCCAGGAAGTCAGAACTCAGGTGTGGAACCTGATGGAGGAGTTGAGATGGCGGAATATTAGGAGAGTTTTTAAAAATGAGATCATCTTATACTGATACAGAGAGTTTGATAAGACAAAAATGTCCTCCTTGGCTGAGGATACAGGCTACAGGTGGTAGTCGGAATGTTCCAAGGGGATTTGAGCTTTGATCTACTATTTGTGTTTTGTTTTCTGTTTGGTTGCAAGCAAGGTGGCTGGATTGATGTTCTTGAGTAAATTGAAAAGATTCGGGTGTTGATACAAACAGTTAAATGAGATATGGGGATAATTGGAGAATTTCATATTCACGTTAATCCCGTCTCCAAAGTCCTAGCCTGAAAGAGTGCAGGACTCTAAATTTGTGCTATGTTCCAAGAGGGAAGGGAAAACATGAATTGACATTTAATTGATAGAGAAAGGATTGTTGCTTAATTGTCCAATTTTTTTTAAAATTGGAAGACCATTTGGGGTTCTTAAAATCTGAGCATTGGCATAGGAATTGAGAGAGTCCCCTCTCCAGTTACCTGGGCCCAGAGGCGAGATTTGGGGGTGGCGGTGGGGGGAGGGAGGTTGAACAAGAAGGAAAAACCACCCACCGTGGCCTCGTATATTTATTTGTCACCCCAGAGAGCCAGGTTAGGAAGCAAGTGCTCGTGTGTGGCTGTTCACGGTGATTTTCCAAAACACACAAAGTCACAAATTGTCCGTTCTGTGTGTTGTAGATGGCAACTGAGGCCCGGACTTCTGAACTTGACCCGAAAAGATAAAACGTGCAAACCCTTTGGGATGCTGGGGAGGCTGGGACTGAACTGAAATAGGCGTGAAGAGGTAAGTGCATGGGGATTACAAAACCCCAGGATTGTTTGTTTGTTTGTTTGTTTTTTCATTTCCAAGTTCCCTAATGCAATCAAGAACATTACATGTTAGAGCTTTGCGGTGCTGTTTTGACGTGACTTCTCTCTGACAGAGAGAAAGAGAAGATGTTTTCCTTTTTCCAAGAAAACAGGCATTTCAGGGATTTGGTCCCTAATGCAGTGGAAACAGAGCCAAACCAAGTTAGGTCAGGAGCCCTGACAGCATAAAATATAATAGCTCACTTTTATTGATCACTAGTTCTGTGTCTAAGCGTTTTACATGGGTGGATTCATTTAGTCCTCACAATACCACCAAGAAATATTTTCTGAGCCTGTATCTTGTCCTAAGCTTATGCTTGCCCTTGGCCTTAGGAATTTCCCAGTTTACAGGAATTTGAATGCCCTCTCACCTCCCTATGAAATAGACTTTCTTCCCTTCCTGGATGCGCTGCTGTATGACTTAAAGCAGGTAAACTTTTGCTCCAGCCCACTTTGACCTGATTATTTCTTGTATTGCTTTAGCTTTCTGCAAGCTGCTTCTACCTGCAGGGCAACTTCTGGAAGGGTGAGCCCAGGATGAGTTTCCTGGTTTAGTCCTTCAGGCTGCCACCCAGTAGATTGGCACCAACAGACTGGCACCCCAGTATGCACATCGGGGTTACTCTGCTCCCTCTAGAACAGCCCGTGGACCCACAATGGGGGCAGAGGCTGGCTCTATACCACCCCGGGGAGGGGCCAGTAAGGGCACCACAAGCTTCTCCTAGTGTTTTTTAAAGCTGCTTTTTCTTGAGTCATCACTTGCCCAGTTACCTTTTAACTGTTTTCTGGAGTTCTGAGGAGGATGGCTTTGCCAGTTTTTGCTAGATTCTGTGGGGGAACAGCACCCTGGAGTATCTTATGCTGCCATCTTGGTCAACCGGATCCAACTCTGTAACTCTTGACAGAGAGAATGTGGCTGAAATGAGGCTGCGTTCCTTCAAAGCTGAGATCATAAAAGGTGGTATGGCTTCCACTTACTTCTCTCATTTTCTTGGGATGCTCACCCTTATCATGCAGCTAACATTTTGTGAGGAAGCCCAGAGCCACATGGGAGGCCACATGTAGGTGTTCTAGCCGACAACCCCACCTGAGGCCCAACTGACAGCCAGCATTGAGCACCAACACAGGAGCAAGCCTTTAGATGGATGCTGTACCTGCTGAGCCATTCATGCTGAGCCCTTCCCCAATCGCAGATTCACGATCAAAATAAACATCGCCATTGTTCTATGCTATCCTGTGTAAACCCAAGCAATATTGCAATGTAGATGCCATTGCATTCATTTTATGAGTAAGAAAATGGAGGCTGAGCACAAGGAAGCGAGCGTGGAGCTGGGATTTGAACTCAGGGCTGCCTGACTCCAAGCTTGTGTGATTTTCCACTGCCACACCTGCCTTTCATTTCTGCACCAAGAGCTGGGGTCTTTGCTGCCTCAGACCCAGCTACCCTCAGAGAAAAACAGAGGACAGGGGAGCAAAACTTTTCAGAACTAGCTTTATATAAAATGTTGTGACTCTGTTTCCCTAATTTGTAGCCAGTTAAATGCCATCGGTCCTGACGTAAATGTGCATTTCTCTCATCAACTCATCAAATCATCTGTGACCCTTCCGGAGCTTAGATTTGCTCCTGTTACCCAAAATACTTTGTTATATCAAATAAAGCAGTGGTAATCATTTGCCTGATTTTGTGATTAATGTTTCTATGTCTTGTTCAGCCTCAAGCTCCATGAGGTTGGGGGTTGGTGTGCCTCCCACGTTCTTTGCCGCATTCCTTCTAGAATGGATTCTGACCTGTGTTCAGTAAATACCAAAGAGTGTCAAACAAGAATTTTCTTGATGTTGATGGTGGTAGGATAAGGAAGGGCATACTTCCATATATAAACACTGAAGTTTTCTCTTGGTGTTAAAAGTTTGTCTTTGGAGGATGAAGGTTTCTTTTTTCACTTCCTCTGTCTTTCCTGTTAGAAAAAACTTCTTTGTGGTTGAACTTTTTAGATAAATAACATCAAGGAAATGCAACAGTACACTAAACAATGACAGGAACTGGCATAGAACTTGGGGACGCCATATTAAATTAAGTTGTTATCCAAGTGGAAAATATTTTCAAGGTGGGAAATCTGATGAGCAAACTTGGAGAACTGATTTGGGTCTGAATGGTGAAAACGTGTATCTGTGTTGACCTGCCTTTGTGCACAGGAATTGTGGCACTTGCCATTTTCACCTTGCGTTTGGTTGTGTGTCTGCACGCCTTCCGTCCACTGTCTGATTGAAGCTCCATCAGAACCGTGAACAGGTCTCCTGTTTACACTGTCCAGAGCACTGGGTACTGGACTGTACACTTAGTCAGTGCTCAATAAAAGTGGAGATGGCAGCAGGACTGACATCTGAGGATTTTTAAGTACAAGGGGTGAAAAAATGCATGTAAAATATTAGTCATTTATTTTTATTTTTTTATTTTTTATTGTCTAGTCTGTTAGTTAGCTGTTGCTGCCTAACAAAACCACCTCCAAAATTTAGTAGCTTAGATGAATAACCATTGATGTAGTCTGTGATTCTGCAGGTTGGCAGTTTGGGCTGGGCTCAGGGGGTCCATCTGACTGGTTGGGCTGACCCGCGTGTCTTCAGTGGGCTGTCAACCTGGCTGGGAGCTGACTGGTGTAGGAACAACTCAACTGGGATGGCTCGGCTCTGCCCTCTATGGCTCTCAACCTTCAGCATTTATTCTGAGCTTGTTCAGAGGGAAGCTGGGTTCTAAGAGTATAAGCAGGCAAGGCCTCTGGAGGCTTAGGTTGGAAAATTTTGCAGTGTCACTTCTACCATATCCCATTGATCAAAGCAAGTCACAAGGCCAGCCTGGATTCTGGAGGTGGGGGGTACTCTGCAGCTCTTAATGAGAGCAGGAGCTAAGTCCAGTGGGAAAGGGTATAGACACAGGGAGGGTTGGAGAATTGTGTCCATCTTTGCAATTCAGGACACCAAGTAAAATGCAAAAATCTTACCGAGAGAATTAGCAACACTGCAACAGAGATGTTGGAAAGGAAACCATTTGCATGGTTATAATTTCTGAGATAAACAGAACTGGGTTGAGAAGAGAGGATAGAAGAGGCTAAGTTGGACACAGAAAGGAAAAGCCATTGGAGATCTGCACGCACCCACCCCCCACCCCTGTCTCCATCTCTCACAAAGTCTATGAAAGTGGGAACTGGGATCAGGTGGGGCAGAGTACAAGGGTGATCATTGGTAGCAAAGGGATTTTCTTTTCCTTTGCTGTTCTTTTCTCTCCCGTTGTTGGTTGAAGGTGACTGGTGATCAGCGCTTGGCAGGCAGATGGAGGTATAGCGTAAAGCAGCCTCTTTCAGGTCTAACTCAGTAGAAAGATACTTCCACTCAATTAGACAAACTTGGAGTAGCATTAGTTCATCGACCTCCTGCCACTGAAGCCTCAAGCTCCATTTGTCTGATGGATTTTGTTTGTTAGAAGAGGGTGGAGGTCACCGCTTGGCCTGGCGGTTGTGTGCTTTCCCAGTCATCCTCTGAATGAACTGTGTCTAAAATATGTGGCCCAAAATGGAGCACGACATTTGAAATATCCCACTGGAAATGGAGCATGACATTTGAAATATCCCACTGGATGCCCTGCTTTAATGTTCTCTGGTTTTCGGGCTTCTTCCCTTGAAGCAATAGTATTTCACTAACCAAATACAATTACTATAGCATGCTTTACTTTTCCTGTTATTTTCCCTGCTCAGTGTTTAAAAAGGCTTGCGCTGCCATCAGCTGGCTGAGAATTTTAAAGTGAAGACAGAATTCATTCCTTTCTCTTCTTTATTTTTTTTCTCCTTATTCTCCTTACTCCTGTCCCATTCCTTCCAATACCAGCAGATGCAGCTTAGAAACTGTAAATGAATTGGGGATAAGCAAATTTTTGCTTGAAAATAACTAGCATTTATTGAAAGCTTGCTATGAGCTGGGTCCTATTCTAAGCCTATGTTCTTTCCTCACAAGGGCCTGTGAGGTAGACATTAATTTTCTTTCTATTTTACAGATGAGGAAACTCAGGCACAGGGAGGTAAAGTCACTCATGTGTCATAGTGTCTGGCACATTCAAGGATTCGATTAATGTATTAGTTATTATTCGTAAAAATGGGGTAATATCTTGGTTTGGGTAAAGGGTTAGGGTACAAGTATTTATATGGTTACTGATGCCCAGAAGCATAATGAGGGAGGGGAGAAAGCAGGTTGGAGATGAGGAAGCGGCAACCGGGGCTCAGTCCCCCACAGGGCTCTGTGACTGTGTAGAACCCATCGTGGAATTGTCCCACCAAGGGACGTGGAAGCTGGGGTATTCTTGTGAGAAATTATGGGACTCTTTTTAAGGCAATCATGAACTTCATAACTGCAACCTACATGTTGCCATCTATTTGTCCAGGGAAGGAGAGAAGGAAAACCTATTATGTGTTAATCCCTTTGCCTTCCTGTATTTCCTCTTTGCTCCCTGCATCACCTCTTCCTGTTCAGAAAACCCCCCAAACTCAGTGGGACAACTGATAATAAGTATTTATTTAGCCCATGCAGCTGAGGGCTGGCCGGGATTGGGCTGATCATGGCTGGGCTCAGCCGGGCAGCTCTGCTGTTCGTGGCTGGGCTCAGCCGGGCAGCTCTGCCGATCGTGGCTGGGCTCAGCCGGGCTGCTCTGCTAATCGTGACTCGGCTCAGCTGGGCAGCTTTGCTGATTGTGGCTGGGCTAACACATGAACCTAGGCATTGACTAGTCCAGCCTGGACTCAGTGGGGTGACTGCTTCCAGCTTTTGGTCAAACTAGGATCAGATGAGGTCAAGGTTTGGTCCTGCTCCATCTGAGTACATTCCAAGTCCAGGTTTGTAGACAGTAGCTACCTGAGGGAAGCTCTTCTCATGAAACTGGAGTGTGAGTAGAAACACAAGAGTCCTCTTAAGGCCTAGACTTGGAACTGGCCCACTGTCACATCAGTCTTATGCCACTGACCAAGGCAAGGCACATGGCCAAACCCAAGCCAAGTGGCAGAGAAATATACTCCTCCTTTACTGGAGGAATTTCTACTATTGGTCTAGGCTGACAATCAATAAGGCAATCAACCTACCATGCTTTTTCACCTTTTTCCAACTTGGGCAAATGTGAAATAAAAATAATCTTTACCAATGCCAGTTTCAGTTATCACTTTGGGCAAAATCCTAAATCCTTAATGCTATTCTAATTTATTATTAACGAGAGACAAAATGGTTATTAAAAGCAGTATACCCTCAAGTTTCAGAACCTCTTTGTTATCTCAGACCTGCGCTGGGAGTGACTACCTTGTCTTTTACCCTGGCTTTGTTCATCTTAGACTCCCAAAGTGTTTGGAGTTGTAGAGCTCGTTCCTCCTGTAATGATATCTCGTTACCACCTCAGCAGCTGCCCAAAATGGTTTGATTTGGAATCAAGACATACCAGTTGCTCAAGCTCATCAGAATGAAATAAGAGCAGCAAGTAGAGTGAATAAATTGTCAATTATATTGATGTGTATCTCCTCCTACATTTTAGGAGGAGGTTTAGAATTCTGTAACAAATGTCATTTCTTTGCATCTCTCAATATCTTGGCTCTCTCATCTGGCATGAATGCAATTTAGCTGGAAGGAGAAGAGGCAAAGCTTTTATGTTGGTTGGAATTTGCAGCCATAAATTTACAGGACTTTTTTTTTCCAAGTTAGCATGGAAAAGACTTGCCATTTTGTGGTTTTGTGTGTTATAAGTCATAAAGCATATGCTAAGCCTGGCTCGACTGTTGTGCTGTTGGCCGTGTATAGAAGGTCTGCAGAAGAAACCTTAGCCTTGAATGTTCAAATTTCTTTCCAAACCTCGTAAATTATTTATACTGTGTTCACGCCTTGGGCAGTCCAGCAAACAAATGAAAACAGACCTCGATCCTATTGTCTTAATGATGGCCTTGCACCTAATTTGGGCCAATAGAGCATTTAATTAAATCATTAGTGAAATCATAGGCATTGTTAATACCATTAAAATGGCCTGTGGACTTTGTGTTTTGATACTGTCTTTACAAGTGCACAAGGATTGGTCAGAAGTTACCAGATGGAAGAGCCAATTAATAAATGTCACTTGTCAGGGGTGTCTTATTTTGGGGTCCCTTCAAATCACTACAAGTAATTTATTTGGTAGGTGTTTCCAAAATCTGTTCTAGTTTGCTAATGCTGCAGAATGCAAAACACCAGAGATGGATAGGCTTTTATAAAACGGGGGTTTATTTTGCTACACAGTTACAGTCTTAAGGCCACAAAACGTCCAAGGTAACACATCAGCAATCGGGTACCTTCACCAGAGGATGGCCAATGGCGTCCGGAAAACCTCTGCTAGCTAGGAAGGCAGCTGGCATCTGCTCCAAAGCTCTGGCCTCCAAACGGCTTTCTCCCAGGACGTTCCTCTCCAGCAAGCTTGCTCCTCCTCAAAACGCCACTCACAGCTGCACTCACTTCCCTCTCTCTGAGTCAGCTCATTTATATAGCCCCACTTATCAAGGCCCACCCTGAATGGGCGGGGCCACGCCTCCATTGGAACATCTCATCAAAATTATCACCGACAGCTGGGTGGGGCACATTCCAAGCAAATCCAACCAGCACCAAAAACGTCTGCCCCACACAAGACCACAAAGATAATGGCATTTGGGGGACACAATACATTCAAACTGGCACATTCCACCCCCTGGAACCCAAAATGACATTATCTTTCCAAATACAAAATACATTCATTTCATCACAATATCACAAAAACTTAAATCATTTCAGTGACAAAAGTTAAGCACAAAATCCCATCAAAATCAATTTAGGCGTGGTCAGTCCTAAGGCATAATTCCCCTCTAGCTGTGGATTTGTGAACTTAGAACAAGTTATATGCTTGTGGTGGTGGGGTGGGGATGAGATGGGGAAGGGAAAGCAGCCAGGATTAATGAGCAGGTTGCCACTGTGGGCAACTGGGGCTCAATCCTGCTGGCGTCCCCTGGCAGATGGTGCAGACTTCACCTCAGAGTCGTTTCATCTAAGAAGTGAGAAATCTTGGGGCATATATACACCAACTGGCACCCATCACTGGTTGATAACTCCCTGGCACTTCTGACCTGCTCCATGAGTGAACCACATAGACTTCAGTCACCAGAGAGGGTCTTCAGAAACAGTCTCGAGCACTTACAGTGGGAAACCCTTGACATGTGTAGAAATGGTGGGTGCTGAGGGGACAGGGGTGAGGCACCAATAGCCTCTGCTACGTGGAAGTTCTGGATGAGAAGCTATGAAGTGCACAAGAGAGTTTGAGGAATGGAAGGAGGGAATTTGTAGCTTTTAAAGCTGAGCACAGCCAAGGCTAAATACTTACCTCAAAGGCCTTTGATCCAACTGGGAAAGGAGACCATTTATTTGCATGGCTATTTAATTTATTCAAATTTTGGCACAACCAAACAATGCAATATTATGTAACTACTAAAAAGAAAGAGGAAGAGCTACTGGGTGGATATGAAACTATCTCCAAATTACTCTCTCCAAGTTAATAGTTTTAAGAAGGAAAAATCACAGTAAAAACAAGATTTAGAATATGCTACCATTTTTAAGAAACTTTATTGTGCTATAATCTATTTATCATAAACTATACCCAGTTTAAATGTACAGTTATGAGTGCTTTAGTAAATTTATACAGTTTTCTAGAAATTTCATGTAAATGAATCATATTTTATGTGGTCCTTTTGTGTCTGAATACTTTCACTCTGCATAATTTTTTTTTTTAGTTTCTTAGAACAGTTGTAAGTTTGCAGAGAAATCATACAGAAAGTACAGAATTCTCATATTGCCACTCTCACACACACAGTTTCCCATATTGATATTTTGTATTAGTGTTACAATGGATGAAACATTATTATACTATTATAATATTATTATATTATAATTATACTATTAACAAAATTATACTATTAATGAAAACCCATAGTTTTCATTAGGGTTCACTTTTTTTTTTCTTTATTAGAGAAGTTGTAAGGCACAATCATGCATAAAATACAGGAGTCCCATAAACCTCTTCACCACCAACACCTTGTATTGTTGTGGCATATTTGTTCCAATTGATGGTAATACATGTTTATAATTATACTATTAATTAAAGTCCATGGTTTAACTTAAGGCTCATTGTGTAGTGTGGTTCCATGGATTAAAAAAAAATTACTGTGTTACCATATATACAATCCAACATTTTCCTTTTTAATCATATTCAGATATATATTTCAGTGCCATTAACTGTGTTTACAATGTTGTGCTACTATCACAACCATCCATTAACAAAACATTTCCATCATTCCAATAGGAACCGAGTACATGTTTTAAATGCAGTTTTGTTGAGATATATCACACAGCATAGAAACCATCCAAAGTATACAATCACTGATTCACAGTATCATCACATAGTTGTGCATACAGCCCCATGATCAAATTTAGAACATTTCATTACTCCAGAAAAGAAATAGAAATAAAAAAGAAAACCCTAATGCTCTCATCCTCCTTATCCCACCATATTATTGACCCACATTTGTTACTGTTGATGAAAGAGTGTTAAAATATTACCAGCTATAGTTCATAGTTTGCAATAGGTACGTTTTTTCCCCATATACTCCACTATTATTAACTCCTTATAGTGTTGTACATCTGCTGTAGTTCATGAAAGAACTTCTTTATATTTATATAGTTAATCATGGACGCTGTCCACCACAAGATTCACTGTGTTATACGTTCCCCCCATGTTTTCACCTCCAACTTTCCTTCTGGTGACATACATGTCTCTAAACTTCCCCTTTCCACCGCCTTCACACACTGTTCAGCACTGTTAATTATTCTTACAATAACATGCTATTGTCACCTCTGTCCATTCCCGAATGTTTAAGTTCACCCTCGTTAGACATTCTGTACATACTAAGCAACCGTGCCTTATTCTGTATCCTGGTAACCCATATTCTATATTTTAAGTCTATGAGTTTACATATTATAATTAGTTCATATCAGTGAGATCATAAAGTATCTGTCCTTTTGTGTTTGGTTTATTTCTCTCAACATGATGTCTTCAAGGTTTATCCATGTTGTCGTATGTATCAGTACTTCATTCCTTTTTACAGCTGAATAATGTTCCATTGTATGTATATACCACATTTTATTTATCCATTTATCAGTTGATGGACAGTTGGATTGCTTCCATCTTCTGGCCATTGTGAATAATGCCACTATGAACACTGGTGGGAGAATATCTGTTCAATCCCCTGCTTTCAATTCTTCTGGGTATATACCAAATAGTGGGATTGCCAGGTCATATGGTAGTTCTGTACTTAGCTTTCTAAGAAACCACTAAACTATCTTCCACAATGGCTGCACCATTTAATTTTGCCACCATCAATGAATGAGTGTTCCCATTTCTCCACATCCTCGTCAAAATCTGTTATTTTTCATTTTTTTAATAGCAGCCATTCTAATGGGTATGAAATAGTATCTCGTGGTTTTGATTTGCGTTTCCCTGATGGCTAATGATGTTGAGCATCTTTTCATGTGCTTTCTGGCCATTTGTATATCTTCTTTGTAGAGAGGTCTGTTCAAGTCTGTTGTCCATTTTTAATTGGGTTGTTTGTCTTTTTGTTGTTGGGTTGAATGATTTCTTTATATATTTTAGATATTAATCCTTTATATGGGGTTCACTACATTAATTCTTTATCTTAATCTGATATGTGGTTTACAAATATTTTCTCCCATCGTGTAGGTGGTCTTTTTACTTTCATGATAAAGTCCTTTGAGAACAAAAGTTGTTTTGTTTTTTATTTTTATGAGATTCCATTTATCTATTTTTTTTTCTTTTGTTGCTTGTGCTTTGGGTGTAAGGTCTAAGAACCCATTGCATAGTGCAAAGTCCTGAAGATGCTTCCCTACATTTTCTTCTAGGAGTTTGATGGTTCTAGCTCTTATATTAAAGTCTTTGATCCATTTTGAGTTAATTTTTGGATATGGTGTGAGGTAGGGGTCCTCTTTCTTCTTTTCCAAATGGACATCCAGCTCTCCCAGCACCATATGTTGAAGAGACTGTTCTTTCCCAGTTGAGTGGTCTTTGCCACCTTGTAAGAAATTAGTTGGCCATAAATGTGAGGGTTGATTTCTGAGCTCTTAATCCTATTCCATTGGTTTATATGTCTGTTCTTGTGCCAGTACCATGCTGTTTTTTTTTCTTATTGCATTCATTTTTATTTTTATATTTTATTTATTTTAGGATATTTTGCAATTTTCAAGGTTAATAACAGAATCTTTTTAGTATGTGTATTTAAAGCATAACAAAATAAAAGTATTTCACAAAAGAATTCCATATTACAGTACTATTGAAATGTAAGGCATAGGATAATTATGCATTTCTGGGTTATTTACATAATACATTCATTTTAAAGAATAAACATTTAATGTGAATAACATTTTGGTTAAAATAAATATCATGGTAAATGTTAACAGCAACACCTGAAATATATGAATACAAGAAAGGTGCTTTGTAATAGATACTATGAAGAATGGTAAAGCATTCATGAAATGGCTGTAATATCTTGCTACATTTACAATCATTGCACACTGTTGAGCACTTTATTTATATAGGGATACTCTTCTCCACCATACCTGAACCTCAGCATACAAAACAAAGTTACCACACATTTTTCTCCAGGTAATGGAGCACCATGCTGTTTTGATTAGTGTGGCTTTGTAATGAGTTTTAAGATCAGGAAGAGTGAGTCTTCCAACTTCATTCTTTTTTTTTTCAAGATGGCTTTAGCTATTCGGGGCCCCTTACTCTTCCATATAAATTTGATGATTGGCTTTTCCATTTCTGCAAAGAAGGCTGTGGGAATTTTGATTGGGATGGGGTTAAATCTGTCAATCACTTTGGGTAGAATTGACAACTTAACAATTTTTAGTCTTTCAGTCCATGAACATGGAATGTCCTCTCATTTATTATGGTCTTCTTTGATTTCTTTTAACAGTGTTTTGCAGTTTTCTGTGTACAAGTCCTTTACCTCCTTAATCAAATTTATTCCTAGATATTTGATTCTTTTAGATGCTATTGTAAATGGAATTTTTTTTTCTTGATTTCCTCCTCAGATTGCTCATTACTAATGTATAGAAACACTACTGATTTTTGCGTGTTGATCTTGTACCCGGCCACTTTGCTGAACTCATTTAATAGCTCTAGTAACTTTGTTGTAGATTTTTTGGGACTTTCTAAATATAGGATCATGTCATCCGCAAATAGTGAAAGTTTTACCTCTTCCTTTCTGATTTGGATGCTTTTTATTTTTTTTTTTATTTCATTTTTTTTGCCTAACTGCTCTAGCTAGAACTTGTAGCCCAGTGGTGAATAACAGTGGTGACAGTGGGCATCCTTATCTTTTTCCAGATCTTAGAGGGAAAACTTTCAGTCTTTCACCACTGAGTACTGAGATGTTAGCTATGGGTTTTTCATATATGCCCTTTATCATGTTGAGAGTTTCCTTTGATTCCTATCTTTCAAAGTGTTTATCAAGAAAGAATGCTGGATTTTATCAAATGCCTTTCCTGCGTCAATTGAGATGATCATGTGGTTTTCCCTCTTCAATTTGTTAACAGGGTATATTACGTTAATTGATTTTTCTTATGTTGAACCACCCTTCATACCTGGAATAAAACCTAGTTGATCATGGTGCATAATTCTTTTAATGTGTTATCGGATTTGATTTGCAAGTATTTTGTTGAGGATTTTTGCCTCTATATTCATAAAAGAGATTGGTCTGTAGTTTTCTTTTCTTCTAGTATCTTCATCCAGTTTTGGTATTAGGATGATGTTGGCCTCATAGGATGAGTTAGCTAGCGTTCCCTCCTCTTCAATTTTTGGGAAGAGTTTTAGCAGAATTGGAGTTAAGTCTTAGAATCTTTGGGAGAATTCCCCTGTCAAGCCATCTGATCCTGGGCTTTTCTTTGTTGTGAGGTTTTTGATGACTAAGTCAATCTCTTTACTAGTCATTGATTTGTTGAGATCTTCTATTTCTTCTTGAATCTATGTAGGTAGGTTGTGTGTTTCTAGGAAATTGTCCATTTCATCTAGGTTACCTAATTTATTGGCATACAGTTGTTCGTAGTATCCACTTTTATCCCTTTCTGTTTCCTTAGGGTGGATAATAATGTCTCCTTTTTCATTTCTGATTTTTGTTATTTGTATCCTCTCTCTTTTTTTCTTTGTCAGTCCAGCTAAAACTTTGTTAATTTTGTTTATCTTTTCAAAGGGCCAACTTTTGGTTTTGATGATTCTCTCTACTGTTTTTTTGCTTTCTATTTCATTTATTTCTGCTTTGATCTTTGTTATTTCCTTCCTTCTGCTTGCTTTGGATTTAGTTTGCTCTGTTTTTCCAGTTCTTCCAGTTTTGAGGTTAGGTCTATGATTTGAAGTCTTTCTTCTTTTTTAATGTAAGCATTTAGAGCTACAAATTTCCCCCTCATCGCTGCCTTCACTGCTTTCCATAAGTTTTGGTATATTGTATTTTCATTTTTATTTGCCTCAAGATATTTCCTTATTTTGCTACTAATTTCCTCTTTAACCCATTGGTTTTTTAAGAGTATGTTGTCTAATTTCCACTTATTTGTGAATTTTCCCTTTCTCCCTCTGTTATTGATTTCTAGCTTTATTCTATTTTGGTCAGAGAAATATACATTGTATGACTTCAATACTTTTGTATTTATTGAGACTTGTTTTTTGACATACCATATGATCTATCCTGGAGAATGATTCATGTGCAATCAAGAATAATGTGTATTCTGTTTTCATTGTGTGCAGTGTTCTATACATGTGTACATCTAGTTGGTTTAGTGTATCATTCAAGTCCTGTACTTCCTTACTGGTCTTCTGACTAGATATGCTATCCATTATTTATAGTGGTATGTTAAATTCTACTACTATTAATGTGGAATTGTCAATTTCTCCCTTCAAAACTGTCAGTATTTGCTTCATATATTTTGGGGCTCTGCTGTTAGGTGCATATATATTTCTAATTGTTACATCTTCTGTTGCACTGTCCCCTTTATCAGTATGTAATGACCATCTTTGTCCCTAGTAACTGCTTTTGACTTAAAATCTATTTTTTAAGATCTACTAGTGTAGTCACCCAAGGACACTTTTGGCTATGACTTGCATGGTATATTTTTTTCCATCCTCTCACCATCAACCTATTTGTATCTTTGATTTTAAGGTGAGTCTCTTTCACACAGCATAGAGTTGGGTTATGCTTTTTTATCCTTTCTGTCAATCTCTGCCTTTTTTCTGGAGAGTTTAATACATTTACTTTTTTTTTTTTATTAAATTCAGTTTTATTGAAATACATTCACACACCGTACAATCATCCATGGTATACAATCCACTGTCCACAGTATGATAACATAGTTATGCAATCCATTTACTTTTAAAGTCACTACTGATAATATAGGTCTTTCTTCTGCCATTTTATTTTCTGGAGAGTTTAATCCATTTACTTTTAAAGTCACTACTGATAATATATGTCTTTCTTCTGCCATTTTAATATTTAGCCTATGTAAGTCATATCATTTTTGTCTCACTTCTGTTAAAGTCTACTTTTACATTTATTTGCTTTCTTGTGTTTTACCATATTGAATGCCTTCTCATTTATATCTGGGATATGTTTTTCCTCTGTTTTCCTTGTGGTTATCATAAGGTTAAAAAAATTAACTTCCTGAATATATACACTTATTTTTACACCAAATTAACTACAATAGCATGCACATATACTTTTCATATACCTCTCTGTCCCCCTACCATTTTTTTTTGTACTTGTTACCACTTTGTACATTATGTGTCCAAAACCTTAGATTTATCATTACTTTTTATCCATTTGCATTTTAGCACCTGTAGGAAGTAAGATGTAGAGTCACATACCAAACAATACAATACAATAATACTGGTATTTATAATCACCCAAATGGTTTCCTTAGCTGTAGGACTTTATTTCTTTATGCTGCTTTGAACCACTGTCCAGTGTCCTTTCCTTTCAGTCTGAAAAACTCCCTTTAGCATTGCTTGTAGAGCAGGTCTAGTGGTAATTATACCCTCAGTTTTTGTTTATCTCAGGACTTCTTTATCTCTTCTTATTTTTGAAAAAGAGTCTCACCAGATATAAAATTCTTGACTGGCAGCTGTTTTCCTTCAGCACTTTAAGTATATGAACCCACTGCCTTCTTGCCTCTGTGGTTTCTGATGAGAAATCAACACTCAATCTTATTGGGCCTCCCTTGTATGTAACATGTTGCTTTTCTCTTGCAGCTTTCAGAACTCTCTCCTTGTCTTTTGCCTTTGGTAGTGTAATCAGTATATGACGGGGTGTATTTTTCTTCATGTGTATCCTGTTTGGTGTTCTCTGAGCTCCTTGGATGTGCATATTCACATCTTTTGCTAAGCTTGGGAAGTTCTCTATCACCATTTCTTTGATTGTTCCTTCTGCCCTTTTCTCTCTTTCTTCATCTAGGACTCCCATAACATGTATATTGGTGCACTTGACGGTGTCCCATAGCTGTCTTACTATGCTATTTTCAGTTTTAATGTTTCTTTTTCCTTTCTGCTCTTTAGCCTGACTCATTTCAAGTGTCCTGTTTTCAAGTTCACTGATCCTTTCTTCTGCCAGCTCCATTTTTCTCTTGAATCCCTCCTGGGCATTTTTCATTTCAATAACTGTGGTCTTCAACTATAGTAGTTCTGTTTGGTTCCTTTTTAAAATTCCTATCTCTTTACTTAGATTCTTGTACTGTTCGTTCACTGTTGTCCTGATATCCTGTAGTTCTTTTTCTGTACTTTCCTTTATCTCCTTGAGCATTTTTAAGATTTTTAAAGACTTTGTTCAGTATGTCCATATTGTCGTCATCTTCATTGGTATTTTCTGTATCTTTATCCATTTCCCTTGGATGGGCCATCATTTCCTGTTTTTTTGTTTGTCTTGCACTCTTGTTGCACACTTTACATTTTAATATTTTAAAATGTTAACTCTGGGATTTCCTCCCTGGGATGTGTGTTTCCTGATTGTGTAACCAGCTGGTGATAAGACAGATTTTCTTGAGCTTCGGCCCTCCTATCAGGAAGATCTGCCCAAGGTGCATGCAGTGTGCAGGTTTTTCCCTGTCTTTCTGGGCCTCTGTCTTGTCCTGGACTTTTGCTTTTGCTTCTTAGTTGTTTTGGAGTCCCCTGGTTTACAGGAGTTTGGTTGTCCCTCTGTTTCCCAGGAGAGAAATCTAGCTCTCCCAGATATGCAATGCCAGAGGGTTTTTGCCCCAGACTGTCCCCCTCTTATAGTTTTTTACTCTCTTTTCATTGTCTCCCTGTGCTTTTGCCTGGAGGGAAAATTCTGGGAGGTGGGTCATCCTGGCAATGACTTTCCCAATTCGTTGTTTCCCAGCCAAAACAGAACCAGGCACCCACAAAGGGGGCGCAGGCCAGCTCCAAAGTGCCCTGGGGCATGGGGGTCAGGAAGGGCACTCAAAACTTTTCTACCCCTTCTGCCCCTGTCCGGGGAGGGTTGAAACAATGGCTGCCCTCAGAGCCAGGACCCAGTGATCTGAATTCATAATCAAAAGCTGTGATCAGTGATCGCCATATCCACCCCTGTTCTTGGGGAAGAGGATTTTCATGCCCCTTTCTGTCACCGGCTGCTAGTCAGGGACTGGACACCGTGGCGGCCTGCCATGAGGGTCAGGGATGGCCAACAGGGACCGGCATGGAGAGAGCAATTTATGGTTCTTTACGTCATTTATCAGCCTCTTCCTCCCACTCTTCCCTGGAAGCTGTACAGTGTTCTTCTGGCCTCTGGAGTTTCAAAATAGTGGTTTCCAGACCGTTCCTGGCTGTTTAATTGGTGTTTTGGTGGAAGGACTGAGTCCTGGAGCTCCCTGCTCTGCCAACTTCCCCAGAAGTTCCTCGCATAATGTTTTTGAGGTTCATCCATGTTGTAGCATGTATCAATAGTTTGTTTCTTTTTGTTGCTGAAGAGTATGCTTTATGGATTGAATCATTTCCCCATCTTCAAGTCCTAAGCCCTTGCCCTGTGGCTGTGAACTCATTTTTTTAATGCCATTTTTTTTTCCTAATAGCAAAGAATTCTTCCACTTTTTATTTATTTTGACGTACTGATGTTTTCATATACTCTCAAGTGGAAGACATGCTGCATAAAGAAGTCATTTCATATATACCAAAATTATTTTAAAAGTTTGCTCATAAAATGGATTCTTTTAGTACTAACAAAAAATTGAGATACAAATATTGAGTAGAAATGAAACCATCACTAAACCAAAATACACAGGAACTATACTTCATTTCAGGAAAAAATCCAAATAATTCTTACTGTGTTAAAAGAATAAAGTAGCTTTGTCATAGTATACATTATCGATTCCCTTAAAGCAGGGTCTATTTAAAGTTTTCATATTAAAAAATGTTCAGGCTTACTTCTGTCTGTGCACCTTCAGGAACTATAATCATATCACTGGTTGCACACAATTTTCTCATCATGCAAAAAAATCTCAAGTTATTTTCTAAGATCTAAATAGGTCAAACAATAAACTAAAAATAGTTAATTAGCAAGCTGTAAACCAGAGAAATGTACAAATTCAGCAGTTAAATTGTATTTCCTGTCTATAGTACTACTACCACTCGATCATTTTCTCCAAATATCAGAAGAAATAATAGGCATCAATGGTCAAAAGTAACAGTTTCATTGTTACAGCAAATGATTCAATATGTGAGAGAAGGAAGGGTTTCTAATGTCTTGACAATCTTTACGATACTTTATAAAGATTAAGGATTGTATGTGTATGTGTGGAAAAGAGTGGGAAACAAAGGAAGATAGCTATATTAGAATTACATTTAAAAAAAAATCTGAAGTCTGCCCACCTTTGTGTACAAAAAAAAAAAAAAAAAAACCAGAGCAGAGGTTAGTGCCAGTTTAACCTGATAATTTATTTGTGAAAAAAAAAAGGCTAGTTTTGATGAAAAAAAGTTCAGTTCTTCCCTTGTATGCACAAAGAAACTCAACAGGAATTTTAAAAGTACTAGGCCAAAAAATTTTAACAGTAAGTCTTATAATATAATCCTTTTCAATTAAACAGATGAATCAAGTTGAAGACAAATGTTAAAATACTTTTCATCCTGAATATTTATCAGGCTATGTAATCTGTTGCTTCAAAGGATTTTGATTTAAAAAAGCAAAACAAAACAAAACTTTTTATAAGAGCTACCACATCTGGAAGTGAAGAAAATAAATTAACCCTCCCCCACCCAAGATACTTTTTAACCTCTAAAGTGTAAAAAGCTATATAATATCTTATACAAATTAACCAGTGTTCATATAAAACTAATGCGGTTTTGGACTGATGACATTATGCTGTATTTGTGGTGAAGTACAAGAATGTAAGTATCAATTAAGCATTTTCAGTCTAATCTGTCTCTAAGGTTACTATTTAATTCTTGGCAGTGTATTATAACTGATATGCATTTCAGTACTTACGTCATGAATTGTAGAGAACAAAAAGCAGTATGTTATAGTAACAGGGTTTGTATCTGACAAACAATTGCATTGTTGAACAAATCTCTTCTATGAACTGGATTTGTTTTGCAGTTGGTTACCTGTAGTATACCCTTGATTTGATTCTTCCATATTCACTCTTTCTCCATCTGTAGCCTCTAACATTTCTTCATCTTCATCTTCCTCATCATCCTGCAGATCTTTTGAAATTAATTGTCTAGCTAATTTAACATTCAGTCCTTCATTGTAGTGAAGTTTCCTTTTCATTTCAAACTGTCACTTTTTTTCTTGTTCTTCTGGTGAGACGTCACTATCTTCCTCCCCACTGCTTTCTTGTTCCTGAACCCGATGCTTTGGCTCCGAGCCTTCAGCAGCAGCTAATTTTTTGGCTAAAAGATCTGGGGTCATGGCTTGAGTGGTTTCTGGATCACTCAAAGCATCCTCATCATCACCTATCATACTATGGTAAGGAGTGCTAGGTTCATCTATTTTCATTAAACCGTAGTCTGCTGTCGGCTCAGTGTCGCTGCTTGGTGCGGACTCGAGGAAGGGAAGGGACGAACGTGAGGAAGGGAAAGGACGAACGTGAGGAAGGGAAGGGACGAACGTGAGGAAGGGAAGGGACGAACGTGAGGAAGGGAAGGGACGAACGTGAGCAAGGACCCACCAGGCGGCCGCGGAGCCCGCTCGGGGCAGAGGCGGCGACACCTGCTGGCACAGAGACGGCCACGGGCGTCGCTGTCTCGACACAACGACCCTCACACCGCAGCCCGCGAAGAGAGGCCGGCGTAGGACCCCCGCGCGGGGGCGCCAACGACGCCCTAATGCAATTTTATTGAGATATATTCACACACCACATAATCCATCCAAAGTATACAATCAGTGGCTCATAGTCTCATCACATAGTTGTGCATTCATTGCCACAATCAATTTTAGAAGATTTTCATTACTCCAAAATAAAGAAAAAAATAAAAATAAAAAAAGAATGTCCAAACCACCCCATACTCCTTATCCCCTGTATTATTTGTATATATATTTGCCTTTATTTTATTACTTATCTGTCCATACATGGGATAAAGGCAGAGTCGGTCACAAGGTTTTTGCAACCACGTGGTGTGAACTCATCTTTAAATACGATCTTCAAAGATCCTATTAGTTAAGTTGAGGCCAAACTGAATGAGGGAGGGCCTTAGTCTGCTGTAACTGGAGTCCTTCTAAGCAGAGGAAATTTGGACACAGGGAATAGAAAACAAAAGGAGACAGGACCATATGGTGGAGGTGGAGATTAAGTTATTTGTGGATCACTGGCAACCCACTACCAGGATGCCACAGACCTTCAGAGAAAGCACAATCCAGCCAACCGTTGATTTTGGACTTCTTGCCTCCCAAACTGAGAGACAAAAAATTCCTGTTGTTTAAGCTCAGCAGTCTCTGGTGTTGGTTATAGCAGACCTGACAAGCCAAGAACCATGCCAATGTATAGCTGTATCACGTTTTGTTTGTCCAGTTGATGGATATTTGGATTGCTTTCAGTTTTATTATGAATAGTACTGCTTTGAACATACACTTATAAGTCTATATAGGCATTTATTTTCATTTCTCTTGGATAAATACCTTGAATGGAATTTCTGGATCATGTGGTCAGTGTTTGTTTTAGTTCTTAAAGAAACTGCCACAGTGATTTCTGTACTGGCTGTACCATTTTATGTCCCCACCTGCATTGTCTGGGGGTTCCAGTTTCCCCACATCCTCACCAACAGTTAGTATTGTTAGTCTTTTGATTTTAGCCATTCTGATAGGTGTGTAGTGGCATCTCATCCTGGTTTTAATTTGTATTTCCCTAATGACTAATAATGTTGAGTGTCTTTATGTGCTTATTTGCCATTTGTATCTCTTCTTTGGTGAAGTAATTGTTCAAATCTTTTGCCCATTTTTTGTGTTGAGTTGTTTGTCTTCTTATTGAGTGGTTATGGTTCTGGACTAGTCTTGTAATCTTCTTCCTTAAGCTCAACATTATTTCAAATTTAAAAGTTCTAAAATCCTGGCTTCCATCAACTTCCATCACAATGGTGCCCTGAGGAATTGCTTTACCATGCGGGCATCCTCTTTAAAGGAATTAAAGAGAAGGGAGAGAGCAGACTTTACATCTTCTGCCAGAAATAGCCATTGTCTGGTTACAGTTTATACAATGGATATTTATTAAATCATGCTTCATTTATAAGTTTTTGAGTGAATGAAAACTGGTTATTAAAAAAAGTCCAGATGTTGGATAAAGAAAAACATGAAAGGGCCTATTAGTATCTCCCTCTCTTCAGTCTCTGCAGCAGTTAGCTTCCTCAGCCTTTGCACCCTTTTCTGGCACTTGCTATCCATCCTCTTGACACTGGGTCTGGGCTCTTAGTTCGGGGGCTTTGAGGCAGGCTCCTGTGAGCCCACAGTAGACTTCTCCACTGCATCCCACTCCACTTTGGCCTCTTGCAAAATCAGCCCCCTTCGTGGGGCTCACCTCTCTCACTTCCCACCAAATCGTCCCCTTCTTTCAACTATTTCTCACATAACAGAAGTGTACCACACATGGGCCTGGAGCTAAACTTGTGGAGATCAAAGAGAAACTAATGGGTTAATTAGCCAATAGCATCTGAAATTTCAAAAAAGAACAATGAAGTGGAAAAGAAGGATGTCCCAATCCCCTTGCCATCTCCTTGACTTTGAGCAGGTTTCATTCCTCAAATATTTAGTGACTGCCAACAACTCATTCATTCTTTCATTCATTCAGCAACTCTTTATAGACACCTTATATGTGCCAAACTCGGTGCAAGGCTCAGGAGATTTAGTAGTGAATAAAAGTGGCAAACTGCTTTTCTTTAAGAAGCTAACATCCTAGTGGGAGAGACAGACAATAACTAATTAAGCAAATAAATATGTAATATATATCAAGTTGTGATAGTCACTATAAAATGAAACACGAAAAGGAGGTGGAGACAGATAAGTACAAAAACTTCTGTAAGGTTATACTTAACATGATTAACAAATGAGCCTCAGCATTTTTTAAAGTTATGTTTTCTAGTTTTTCTACAAACATATTGCTTTTGTAATAAAAAAATATTTTAAATTTACAAGAAGTATTAGATTTGAAGGTCCACATGATCATATCTCCTGTTGTATCATAATCTGATAATGAAAAATGTTGAAAAAATTCAACAGGAAAACAATGCCTAGTCTTTTTTATGTGGTTTCATTTAGGAATGTTGATGCTAGGAAACGTAAGGTAAATAAATTGTAGAAAAGCAGACATGTTTACACAAGGCCTTCCTGATGGATCATTTAAAATGATGAATAATCCCTTCAAGTCTTAGTAAATTGCAAAGTTTGCTAAGTAGGTCAGAATAAAAAATGGTAGCATTTGGAGCAAGATACAGAGACCAAAACATCTGAGCACATGCACAAAAACAGTTTCTGATATTGTTTTGTTTTGTTATGTTTCTCCTGGCAAATGGAGGGTGAATGGCTTTCTACAAATTCACACGATAAAACATAAAATGAAGATTGGATGGTGTTTTAGTTTGCTAATGCTGCCAGAATGCAAAACTCCAGAAGTGGATTGGCTTTTATAAACGGGGGTTTATTTGGTTACACAGTTACAGCCTTAAGGCCATAAAGTATCCAAGGTAACATATCAACAATTGGGTACCTTCACTGGAGGATGGCCAGTGGCGTCTGGAAAATCTCTTGTTAGCTGTGAAGGCACGTGGCTGGTGTCTGCTCCAAAGTTCTGGCTTCAAAATGGCTTTCTCCCAGGAAGTTCCTCTCTAGGCTGCAGTTCCTCAAAAATGTCACTCTTAGTTAGTCTTGGGGTGTCTGTCCTCTTAGCCTCTCCGGAGCAAGAGTCTGCTTTCAACGGCTGTCTTCAAACTGTCTCTCATCTGCAGCTACTCTCCCAGCTTCTGTGCATTCCCCAAAGTGTCCCTCTTGGCTGTAGCAAGCTTGCTCCTTCTGTTTGAGCTTGTATAGTGCTCTAGTAAACTAACCGAGGCCCAGGCTGAATGAGTGGGGCCACACCTCCATGGAAACTATCCAATCAGAGTTATCACCCACAGTTGAGTGGGGCACATTTCCATGGAAACAACCTAATCCAAAGGTTCCAACTTAATCCCCACTAATTTGTTTGCCCCCACAAGATTGCATCAAAGTACATGGCTTTTTCTGGGGGACACAATACACACAAACTGGCACAGATGGTCATTTGGTTAGCTTGGCCAAAGGAGACTTCCAATCTGAAAAATTCAGACCAAACAAAATCGTTTTAAGGCCTGCCCAAAGACATTTGCAGTGACGCTCAGCTCCCTGAAATACATTTACGCATATATGGATCATGGATGTGTGTCTGTGTTGTCTGCTTGTTCCTCTCTCTCACCATCCTCTCTCCCCCACCAGCCTGACTCTGCCTTTTCACGGATCTGTGTCACTCCTCCAATAAAAGGTGACATGTATATATCCTGACATCACCACCAATTACAACAACTGCTCATGACAGCTGGTGTTGTCACACAACATCTGCATCCAAGACATCCACCCAAACTATCCCTTCCCACACTTCTGCAAGTCATTCAGTCCTTGGTCTATACTGATTTTTTTTTTTTTTTTTAATCCACTTGGCCATCTATGGTGCTGGGATAAACCCAATCCTATCCAAATCTTAACCTTATTTTGTGTTTTGTAAACTTGGTCATGTTTCTTACAGTTGACCAATTCAAATTGAGTTTTATCCGTTGTTCTACTGACAAAGAAGCGCCAAATTTGTGCCACATGCCTTATTAAATGGCTCATGCTTTAAGCCTGAAATCTATGTCTCTACATATTATTTCCAGCAGGTTTCAAAGTAATTGATCTCAATGGCTTTGAGGCTAGTTTTTTGTTTCTTTGTTGTTTTATTTTTTCTTTTGCTTGTTGATTTGACTCTGATGAACCCGGTATTCACTCCCTAATTTTGCTTCCCTAGATGACTCATTACTGGGAAGTCAAAGAATGCTAGTTGACAGAAGGCAGGAAAGTGTAGCTTAAGCAAAAGTTAAAATTTTAAAGTTTGATAGTATTCAATCAAAATTGAAGAGATTGAGTGACAAATAACATTGGTTGCTTTTTTTCTTACAACAAATACCAGCTGCACTAAAAACAACTCATTTCTTTTTATGCAACTACACTATATATTATCCTAGTTAAATTTTAATCCAATAGTTTAGGCTTTGCTTTGAAAAGTTGCATCTTTTTCTTTTTTGGGCTTTGAAAAAGCAGAAGTAACACCGACACACTCAGTGTGGTATTTACTGATGCTTGAGTGTATGTGCGTGTGGTTTTAATTTTTACTTGTCTTTTTTCCCCCCTAACATTTTCTTTTGGCTAGGATGAATCACAACTGTGTTTTCCACTCCTGAAAGCTGTGATTCATTGCCGTTTACTTCCTGGAGAGCGGGCTACACCCACAGGGTCCTCTGGGAAACTGGTTAGTCACAGCTGAGCTGGGTACCTGGTGGCCCCATGATCAGCATCAGCTCAAGCCAGCATGTGACTTTAGGGGAGATGGAAGTTGCCGTAGCATCTTCCTCTGGGGAAAGAATAAAGCCTCAGCTTGGGGTCTTGTATGGTTCGTAACTGGACAGATTCATCTTGCCTATGTAAAGTACAAACAGATTTGATATTAAAAAAGACAATGCCTCATTTGGTTAGGAAGCTTTTCAGGCACACCTCTGCTTTCAAAAAACAGACCTAAAAGTTGATCGCAGGCCCTTGCCTTTTGGACTTGCTTTATGTTTGTGGATTGGTTGTATCTGAACACATTGATGCGGTCCTGAAAACCTTGGAACCAATTCATTTATCTCCATTGACCTCATTGATCTCTATTTCTTCATAAGCCAGACTTAAAAAGGCATTGCGAACATCTTACCTTAATTGTACTCAATTGTCCTCTATAGGTTCCTGCTTGCATTTAGCATTGATGATTGGCAGCTTGTGACCACCTGTCCCCAGCATGTAGCTGTGATCCTACCACCATTCGGTATCCCCTGGCTTAATCTCTGCAATCAGAAGAGCTCTTTAGTTTTCCCATTCAGAATAAAGCCTCTACAAGTTTAAGGAATTAGAGCAACTTAAGAGCTGGGACAAATGACTAACCAGCTAGATGGATTGAACAAGGCATCAGAAGACCAAGTTCTGGACCGAGCCCTGGGTGACACTGGGAAATCATTTTTACCTCTTGAGGCCTCAGGTTTCCTACGTGTGTTAGCACGAAGGATTAGACTAGGTGGAAATGCAAGCAGAAGACAGCATGCCCCAGGGTAAGGGTTGGATATGATTGACCTGCAACCTGAACAGGGTCACACAGAGTCTGACCAAATGTTAGATGAAGATGTGAGATTACAGCTGGCTCATTCCTCTCCCACAAGTTCCTGGGGGATGTTGTCAGATTACCCAGGAATATGGTCTCCAGAAACTCCAGGCCTGCAAAGTCCATTCTAGTGTGTGTCTCAGTCTTTAAGATGAATCCAAGTATATGTGGCTCAGAGGTCTGAGCTTCCTGGGAAACTCGAAGACTAGAAGTTGTGCAGGATTGATGCGGGGCAGCTCGACCAGCTTCCCCAGACAGGCCAGTGGGGGTGGCAGCATTCTCGATTCTCATAGTTGGGCTTCCTGTGCTTTCTTAGCGCTGGGGAGGTTATTATAAGTGAATCCAAAGAATGAGAAGTATTTTCAGGGGCTGGATCAATGGAATAGATGGAAAGGCACATATCTGTATGAAGAGACCTCAGAGGTAAACTCCAAAAGCCAAGAATAGATTCTAAACTGAGTCTGTCTTTAAAGCTCTCTTGCTAAGGGTCTTTCCCTGATCCTCTTTAAATGCATTCATTCTATCAGGTGTTAGAATTACACTGACTTAGATGCTGCTTCTCCAAACAGTGGGTGCTTGCTGATTTACACCAATTGAGAGAGAGACACACACATAATTACTGATTCCAGATTCTGAAACAACAAATACATCTATTTGGATGTGCGTAATGAAGTTTTAATTATTTGTGATCACTCTTTATTGCTCATGCCAATATGTAGATTATTATGGTTACCAACGATTTGAATTTTAACAGCGATTTAACTTGCAAAGTGCTTTTCAAGCATTCAGTATATTACTTTGTCTTCACAATGTGCTCAGTGAAAGGAGGTGGACTGTTTCCACAAAGACTTTTTATGTTTGGCTACTATTTAATGAACCAGACTTAAAAATTTTTTTTCTTTCTCATAATTAATAATTGTCATTAAATAGTTAACATTTATGAAGCACTTACTGTATCCCGAGCACTGTGCTAAGAAGTGCTTTTCCATAGATTATGTCATCGAATCCCCATTTTACAGATGAGGAAACTGAGGCAAAGAGAGAATACAACCACCTCATGGACTTTAGGATTCTATTTGCTTGTGACACAGGTGTCCTCTTCCTAGGCTTTGTTCATTCATTTGTTATGTGTATGAAACACTCCAATGGCCAAGGAGTTTGGTAGGTTTCCTTTTCTTCTATTCTACCACCAATCAACTTTATCTTGTTCCCCAAACACCTTTCATAAGTTCTTTTTGTGGTTTGTTTAGTTTTGCTTATAAATCACCCCTGTCCTGGGCTTTACTTAGGCTTCCAGACATTGCTTGTAAAGTTCCATCATGTTAATCCCACTAATGGAAGGCTAGGGAGGGGGTGGAATGGGAAGATTTAGGCTGTATATATGTTTCCACAATTGAAAAAAAAAAAAAAAAGACAGACTAAATAGATGACAATTGAATGCCAAGGATGCACCTGGATGGGATCGGAGGATGGAGGAGAGGAGGCTCAAAGGGACACAGTTGAGGCATAAGGAAAAGGAAATATAGAATGTAAGCTTTGTATCATTGTTGAATCTCTTGTACTTCTTAGCTGCGCTTAATGGGGTTGCGTAAAAGAATGTTCTTATTCATGGAAAGTGTATATGTGAATTAAAGTGTTTGTTCAAGTATGTGTGCAGCTAACTCTCATATGTTCAGAAGACAGCAATAGATGATAGATGATAGATAGGGAGGGAAAGAAATAGCGATGTGACAGCATGTTAAAGTTGGTAGATTGGGCTATCGGGGGAGGAGGGTCAGGGTATCATGGAATTCTGTGTGTGGGGTTAGTATTGTTTTTGCAACTGTTTCTATAACTTTGAATTTATTTAAAAAAAAAAAAAAAAGTTCCATCATGCCGTTGGGGAGTTGGGGATTCATCTGTACCTCTGGGACCATTCACCCCTGTTTTTTTTTAATTCATTTGAGATATATTCACATTCCATGCAGTCATGCAAAACAAAGCATACATTCAATTGTTTACAGTACCATTATATAGTTGTGCATTCATCACAAAAATTAATTTTTGACATTTTCATTACCCCACACACAAAAATAATAAGAATAAAAATTAAAGTGAAAAAGAATAATTAAAGTAGAAAAGAACACTGGGTGCCTCTTTTTTTTTTTCTTCCTCCATTTTTCTACTCATCCATCCATAAACGAGACAAAAGGGAGTGTGATCCATATGGCTTTCCCAATCACATTGTCACCCCTTATAAGCTACATTGTTATACAATCATCTTTGAGATTCATGGGTTCTGGGTTGTAGTTTGATAGTTTCAGGTATCCACCACCAGCTACCCCAATTCATTAGAACCTAAAAAGGGTTGTCTATATTGTGCGTAAGAGTGCCCACCAGAGTGACCTCTCGGCTCCTTTTGGAATCTCTGATCCACTGAAGCTTATTTCATTTCCTTTCACATCCCCCTTTTGGTCAAGAAGATGTTCTCCGTCCCACGATGCCGGGTCTAGTTTCCTGCCCGGGAGTCATATTCCACGTTGCCAGGGAGATTCACTCCCCTGGGTGTCTGATCCCACGTAGGGGGGAGGGCAGTGATTTCACCTGCCAAGTTGGCTTAGCTAGAGAGAGAGGGCCACATCTGAGCAACAAAGAGGCATTCGTTCACCCCTATTTTTATTCCTTTCCGGCTGTGGGTTCATCACTAAGTTCTCTGTGCAAACACATTAGCCCCTTTGATACTTCTTCCTTCCTTCCTATTGACTTAGTTGTGTTTGTGGTGTCAGAACCTCATTTTTAAGAACTTCCCATACTATCTCATGGGAAGGAGGACCCTTCTGATAGACTCCAACTCACCTTTTAAACTTTAAAAAACTCTCTGCTCATAAACTGCAGAATCCTCAACCTGACCAGATTTCACATTCCTGGCTATCATGAACATAAAACTGACGTAAGAAATTTACTCTCACCGTGCCCACCACTTCCACCTCTCCAATCACTTCCTCCTGGTTATTGGAAGTAGCGCCCGAGTCGTAGTTGCTCTGACTTCTTTCTCAGCCTCTCAGGGCTGAATCTGTCAGTAAGTTAGGTCAAGGCTGTGTCATATGTGGTTTTATCACGATGATACTTTGAGAATGTGTGTGAGGGTGGATTACCCCATCAGTAGTTCCGTCTTCTATCTTTGTGCCTCGTTCCTGTAGCAGGAATGAATCACTCATTTCCTGTGCACAGACAATGGCTGTGCTATCCTAACGTTACAGTAGCACTTTTTTTCTCTCTCTTCATTCATCTCCACCATGCAAACTTGTGTATATGTGCATGAGTATATATGCACATATATGTATGTATACATATATGTATGTGCATGTATGTATATGTATATAGTTATACATAGTTCTTGGTTTACAGAGACAGTTTACCGCCTCTCTTGAAAAAAAAATTATTTCGTTTGAGTAAAGAATGTCCTGTGTCCTTTCTTTGTCCTATTCTAATCAAGACTCCCAGCCCTTGTGGTCTCACTGACTCCCCCGAGGGTCTGTTAAGCTCTCCACTGCTTCTTTCTTCCATCGCTCCCAGCTCCATCTCCATCTTTCCCCGACTCTGCTCTCTGTGGCACCTGGACTGGTCCAACCAGCTGCATTTTCTCAGGCTCCCTTTGCTAACTGGCTTCCTGCTAAGGTTGGCCGTCATGAAGACCTGGTGGATATTGTGTGTAGAAAGAAGGGAAAGCCAGGGTAGTTCACCAACCTTAGCATGTTTATGATTTAAGTCTGTGCCTCAGCAAAATTATGGCTGACCCCGGGTCATCACTGGGAAAGAGTCTCATCTGAAAAAGGTTAGGCCAGGAATCCTAAGGGGCTACCGATATCTCCACCCATAGTATGGGAAGAGGCGTTGGTGAGAGTTTGGAGTTGTAACTGAACTGGTTCTTGAAGCATGCTTAGGCATTTTCATGACAGATACAGTCACGAAGGAGATTCGAGGAAGAACAGTAGATGAAAAGTTATTCTGCAGACCCAAAGCAATTGGGTGCACTTGCAAGTGGGGATTCATTGGGTAAGACTGTAGAGCAGGAGGCATGATGGGAGATGAAGCAGAAAAAAAAAAAATAGGTTGGGGCCAGTTGATGAAGGACCCTGTGAAATAATCTTGAAGGAGTTTGGACTTTCTCCTATAGCGGAGATCAGTGAAGCCCAAAGATCCCAGGGTCTTTAAATCCCTGAGAGATGATTTAAAGGTTGGTGGGAAGTGAGAAGGTGTGGGAAGGCCAAGCTATATTAGAACAACTCCATTTTTAAACTACTTTGTATATACCAGGCTTCCGTAGACTATCATGTTTGGTGAAAATATGCTGTGGCTTAGAAAGTTCGAAGTCCAGGGCTGTGGGTATAAGGAAATGTATCGGTTAGGGTTTTTAAATGCCTGCAACTAATGGCTTCCAGCTGGGTTAGGCAGGAGGGGACACTGAGGCACAGAGTTCTCGCACTCAGATGGGTCAAGAAGTGGGGTGAGGAGGTCAGGAAGCTGCTGAGTTAGGAGACCTCTTCTCCAGCTGCTGCTAAGAGCTCAGAACTCTGCCATGATCCCCAACAGCAAAATGATGTCCCCGGCCCCATCTCTCTCCTTACATCACTCAGTTCCCAGAAAAGCCTGCATGAGCCCATCTAATTGTCCAGGGAGGTGAGGAAATGAGGATTTTCTTGTTTTCATTTTTTTTTGTATTGTGGAATATAACGTATTTACCTGAAAGTGATAACTTTCCAAGTGCAATTTAACAAGTAGTTAGAGAGCAAATTTCAAAAAATGTTAAGGGTTATAGTTCCACAGTTTCAATTATTTCCTTATTGTGAAATATAACATATATACAAAAAGGTGATAACTTTCAAAGTACAATTTAACAAATAGCTATATAGCAAATTTCAAAGAATGTTATGGGTTACAGTTCCACTATTTCAGTTCTTTCCTTCTGGCTATTCTAATACCCTAGCAACTAAGAAAAAGAAAATTATATAGAGATTTAGTATTCATCATCCTTTGTTAAATTCCATCTTGTCTGTTTCTATCCCTTCCTCTAGTTTAAACCCTTTTCCCGATCTTGAGGGATGTCTAGGCAGTGACCGCCCTAACCTGTTCGTGTTGAAAAGGGGTGTCGACTTTATGGGAAAAGGGGACACATCTGGTTGATGTTCTTGAAGAGGCTGTTGCCTCTGGGTTTTGAGACTTAGCTGGCATAGGAGCTCTCTGGAGGATTTAAGTTTCTGAAGAATAAACTTAGTGAGTGAAACTTTTGTAGAATCTCAGATAAGGACCAGGGTATTCTTTATGGTTTTCAGGACTACTGTTGACTTGGGCTTATCATACTGTGGCCATTTGAGATATCTAGCTGAAGCTTGCATAGGAGTGCCCTCCAGGACAGCCTCTCGACTCTATTTGAAATCTCTCAGCCACCTTATTTTGTTGCCCTTTCTTTTCCCCCTTTTGGTCAAAAAGTGGGAAAAGAAAGGCATTTTCATTTTGCATTTTACATTGGAAAGACAGTAATATCCTCCAAGACACCAATCAAGGTGTGGAGGGGGGAGTAGGTTAGGAAGATTTGGGGTGTTCACAAAATGACAGGTGTCTACCTCAGGAAGGCACTTATTTTTAAAGGAAGAGAGTATATGATGACAGTTGCATTTTTTAAAATATACTGTTGATGTAACCATTTGGTTTTTCATCCCAGGCCAGTCCTGATGACTGTGCATGAAGTTGGAAGGCCTCTGGTTTCTTTGGCCAGCTTCCTATTTTATTTTAATGAGGCCACTGAGTCCACATTAGCAGCTCAGTAGCTTTTATGCCAGGTCTCAGAACATTTTTCACTTATACGACATGACCTTGGAATTCCTTCTTGGCCTCCCTTCCATGCATCATTCTTGTCGGTGTGATGAAGACCACTGATATCTAGACTTCTAGGGTCCTCTTGTGCCACCCCAGCAATGTAGCAATCGACTGTAAATCTCATTCCTTTGCAATGTTATTTCCCACAGGATTTCACATACGACCATATGTTTATCACAGTCTACTCCAGGCCAGTAATTCACTCTCTGTCACCCTATATTTGGGTTGGCTGGATTTTCCTCTTGCTGTGGAATGAAGCATGTGTGATCGCCACATTACATGTCCCCAAAGTGAGTCAAGTGTCATTAGTATGGTGGGCAGTGTGATGGGCACCAGATCCCCCTTCAAGGAAGGGCTTGTTGCCCAGTGGCTATGAGTGCTGACCACAGGCGGCCTTCAGTGCTAGCTCTTCAGTGAGCTGCCTAGTCCAAGGTTACAGTCCTTCCCAGTGAGGCCCACATGTTTGTGGGGGTACAAAGGCCTGGCCATCTAAGCCCAGCTCAAGACAACTCTGAGTGCCATTCTAGCTCCAGAACTCCCCAAGGGGTTGGCTGAGTCTACATCACAGCTGCTCCCAATAGGGTTGCCTGAGCCAACTTCACAGCTGTTCCCTGTGGGGTTGGCTGATCCTGCATCACATCTCAACTTCTCCCTCTGCCCACTCCTGCTTCCTTTCCCCTCCATGCCCCAGATCTTGAACCCACAGGTGCTCCTTAATAAACCTGTTGCATACTAAACCCTGGATCAGAGTCTGCTGCCTAGAGACCCCAACTTTTGATAATTAGAATCTGCAAGAAGCACACAGATATCCCAGCATGCCACATACCAAAGAATTTCTCTACCCCCCAAGGACACTAAATTGGCCTTAGAAATGTGCAGTTGCCAAAGTGCTCAACCAAGTAATGTCTCATGCCTGTGATTACAGGCATTTTCATTCATTTAAAAACTCAATAGAGCAAAATAAAGTTTCAGTGGCTGAGAGATTTCAAATGGAGTCAAGAGGTCACTCTGGTGGACATTCTTATGCACGATATAGATAACACCTTTTAGGTTTTAATGTATTGGAATAGCTAGAAGTAAATACCTGAAACTATCAAACTCCAACCAGTAGTCTGGATCTTGAAAATGATTGTATAACAATGTAGCTTATAAGGGGTGACAGTGTGATTGTGAAACCCTTGTGGATCGCACTCCCTGTATCTAATGTGTGGATGGATGAGTAGAAAAATGGGGACAAAAACTAAATGAAAAATAGGGTGGGGTGGGGGGATGATTTGGGTGTTCTTTTTTTACTTTTATTTTTTATTCTGATTCTAATTCTTTCTGATGTAAGGAAAATGTTCAAAAATAGATTGGGGTGATGAATGCATGACTATAAGATGGTACTGTGAACAGTTGATTGTACACCATGGATGATTGTATGGTATGCGAATAAATTTCAATAAAACTGAATTTAATTTAAAAAAGAAACTCAGTATAAATTTTACATTAAAAAATCTGAAAATAAATATTGAACTCTGGTTAATGATACACATTAACAGGGAAGTAGTTGTACCTACAATTTCCTTTAAAATGCACCAAAAATAAGATAGATTGATGGACAAATAGAGGGATGGATAGATGGATAGATATGTGGTAAAACAAGCATTGTAAAATGTTAGTTAGAAGTGAGGTGATGGGCATATGGGTGTTTCCTGTCCAATTTTTTCAACTTTGCTCTATTTTGAAATTTTTATAGTAAAATATTGAAAATATAACTAGGTACTGTCTTCCTAGGGAAGGGTATGCTGGGAACATTTTATGAATTTATTTCAAAAGTAAGGTTAAACCCATCTCGTACTCAAGATCATCTCAGTGTAATTTCACTAATATATTGAATCCATCATGCCTTCCAAAAATTTAGCAGGCATCTACTGTGAGCACATACACAGTAGGGATTTTCACACGATAAGAAAATATGAGAGCCTTATTCTGCATGTTTGTTATGGTAGAGAAAATAAACATATGTCAAGTTAAAGAGTAGTTCATATCATCTTTGAAACAGACTTGTAAAATGCATTAATTGTCTCCACTGTGCCGTAATGTTTCCGGTAATGATTAATAATAAAAATAGCAGCCACTTACGCAATGGTCACCTCGTGCCTGGCAGTGTCCCAAGGGCTTCACGTACTTTGACACATTTCATCCTTACACTTGGGCAGCTGTGACAATGTGCCTTGCAGCTCTGAAATCCGTCACCAATTTCCCAGCCAGTGACTGAGCACGGCGGGGGACCTAAGGCACGCTCAGTCCCAAGAGATGGCATTGCTCTGACAGCCAGCGCTGGCTGCTTGCTCCCGGGCCACTCTGCAAACCGCCCTGAGACTGCACGGGGCCTAGAATGCTTCCTTCACTTCTTTCTTTCATCTCTCCTTTCCAGAGGTCAGACCTGCATCACAGCCTGAGGGAGCCCTAGCCTTTTCCACCTCCCTCCCCATTTTCCCTAACAGAACCTCCGCACGTTTGATCCTATCTTGGTGTTTGAGTTTCTGACGCCCTGGACATACACTGTCCATTTTACAGATGAGGAAACTGAGGCAGAAAAAAGTAACTTGCACAAGGTCACACCGCTGAGCTGGAATTCTGACCTGTGTCTCTGGCAACATCCCCTTTCTGAAGCAGGTGACATTCTAGGGGAAGTCTTGAGTTCTACGGGTTGGGCAAGAGGCATCCAGGGTTTTAATAATGATGATGATGTTTCAGTTTGTTAAGCTGCTCAAAGCAGATACCATAAAGTGGTTGGCTTTTAACAATGGGAATTTCGTAGCTTACAAGCTTACAGTTTTGAGGCTGTGCAAATGTCCAAATCAAGACATTATCAAGGTGATGCTTGCTTCTTGAAGACCGGCTGCCGATGATCCTTGTTTCCTCCTTGTCACCCAGGCACATGGTGGCATCTGCAGGTCTCTCCCTTCTCTTTCAGGTTTCATTGCTCTCTGCTTCTTGCTTCTGTGGCTTTCTTCCTCTTTGTCTGGATTTCATTCTCTTAAGACCCATCCTGAATGAGGTGAGTCACGTCTTTAGCCTCATCAAAAAGTCCTACTTACAATGGGTTCACACCCACAGGAAAGGATTCGCTTTAAGGACATACTTTTCTGGGGTACATATGGCTTCAAACCACCACAAATAATAATAATAATAATAATAATAATAATAATAGTATCTACAACTCACATGTTAATAACAGGTGTGTGGTTGGGTGTGCATTGCACACTTCACCCCATTGAACCCACACAGTTGTGGGGAGGTTTTATTGTCTTCCTTTAAATATCAGTCATCCAAGGCCTGGAGAGGTTCTGGAAAAGTTCTGCCCACATCACACACTTGTTAAAAGGCAGAGCTGGGTCCTCCCAGGGCTTAGGAGCCCTTGTCCTTGACCTGAGTTGTGCTGGCCACGTCCCTACTGAGAGGTCTGGTATTTTAAAGACCTGACCTTTTAAGGGATGAAGGCCACACAGAAGGGCGATGCTTGAGGTTGTGTTAAACTTCAGCAGGTTAGTGGGATTCATTTGGAGCATGGCCTGAACATAACGAAAGATATAGGTACCGGATTTCAGGTTTTTGGGGGGGGGGGTGAGGTCTGGGAACCCCTGGATGACAGATGTGGAGCTTGGTGCCTGGGGAACCCGGGGACGCTGAGGAAGGGATGGTAGACAGCAGAAGTTAGGACTGAAAGGGTGGCAGGGGCCTGCCGAAAATCAGCCACTGGGACAGCTGGGCTGCCCTTAGTGGTTACAACTGGTCGTACAACAACATTTCTTCAGATTTTAGGCCAGTTAAGGCTGAAAGGCTCTTGATGTTGAGCTTTTCAGAGTCAACTTGCGAAGCTCTGAAAATTGCAAGAACACCAAGAACATCTTTCCCGCAAGTACCCGGTTTCCATGATCTTTTATGTGTAAGGAAGAGAATAGATGATATCCTAGGAAGAAGAGGGGCTGTTGGGGCCTCCCTGGATCCCCTCGCCTTGTCCCTGTGGTGGGCGGTGGGTGCTCACAGCCCTCCCCCTTGCCCTGGGAGAGTCACCCCCACAGGGAAGTGTGGGCAGCCTGCAGCCAATGGCTGACGGGCAGGGGGTACAAAAGACCAGCCCCTTGTCTCAAAGGTGGACCAGCTCTTTAGTGCACTTCCCACTCCAGAGCTCCCCGCGGGATCAACTGGTCTCAGCGTCCTGCTGAAGTCCCATGGCCTGCCCTTCCCGGCTCCCCTACCCTTCTCCTGAGCCCTCTCCATCTCAGGCCTTAGGCTTGGCCCAGGGAGTCCCATCTAAGTCAGTGAGACACAGAGTGCCCTGGCTACCTCCTGGGATGGGTCAGATGAAATGCCAGTGACCTTGACCTGGGGAGCAGGGTTTCCCTGCTCTGTAGACCCCTTGGTGAATCCCGTTAATCTCTCCAGTAATGACTGTCGGAGCTTAGTTAAAGGAAGAGTCCACAGGCAGCTCCCCAGGGGCTCCCATCTACCAAGGGCAGTAAAGAAACCACTGGCACAAGCGGTAAACTCCATAACAGCCAATTCAGATCTTCAAGTACAACTTCTCATGTAACTGGCAACATGAAACTGGGATCCATTTTTGCCAAGGCAGACACTGCCTACAGGTGAAAATCATGGTAAGGAAGATCCGCAAATGGGTGGGACTGGTGCTTTGTGCCAGGCTCTCGTCTAAGCACAGGGAAAGTCACACAGCTAAGGAGCAGCAGAGCCCAGCATCCCGCCCCATGCCCTCCACCACCCACCAAACCGCCTGGAGCTCTCGTCTGCCCCTGGCCAGCCTCCCCCTCCTGCCTTCCCCACACCATAGGAGCCGAGGGGTGATGGATAGCGGGGTGAAGGGGCCTGGGGTCTTAGCCACCAGAGCCCCCTCATGTCTGGCCCTGCTGGTTGTATTTATTTTTCAGATCTTGTATTAGGAAGTGAAAGTGATCTTCTGTTTTTAAAATTGTAATAATGGTCATCATTCTCTTTAAGACTTGAATGCTCTGTGATATACATGTGGTAACGGTGGAAAATGTGTGGGGAATATGTGTGTGTTCATAAATATGTATGCACATTTATGTTATATGCATATCTATATATATAGTATCTAAGAATATATGCATATATGTATACATATGTATGCACATTCATATGTGTATCTATATGTATATAGCATGTATGAATATATACATATGTGTATACATGTAAATATATTATATGTGTGTGACTATGATTACACATATATTATGCATGTATGTTGCTTCCTTATTGTTTGAAGCACTCATATGTAAATGTTTTTTTCTCCCTCAATTTTATTAATATTTTCTTGAGTGCAGAATGGTTTTCTAATCTACAGTAACTACAATTCTATTACTTTAGGCAAGGCCAAGTAAGAAGGAACTAAATAAATGTCATTATTATAAAAGAAACAATCAGAAATATATATCATATGCATGAAATAATTAAAAGGATAGCATTTAAAAATATTTATACTGTAATGTAGCTGAATCATTATCTGAATGCACATGGCAAGGATAAATGTAGTTAAAAGAAAGCAAAAAGAGTCAGTTTATTTAAAAAACCATTTTCCTTTAAACACTGAACTCAATTACCTTTCTTAGAGAATAAAAGCAAATCATGAATGGGAAATTAAGCGGATGCCCAGAATTACTTTTTCCCCCCCAAGCACTCTATATAATGAACCAAGATGAGTGGAAAATCGTTCAGGTCCTTGGACGTGTTTAACTGGTCTTTAGGAAAACTGCATAAAGGAAGGTTCTTGATGAGAACGAGGGACTCGGCTTGCTCCTTTGAGAGTGGGAGCCGGTGACGGAAGCCGGGATCCGTGCTGATGACTTCTCTGAGCGGTGGGCCCTGGGCTGGGGACCCAGTGAGGCTGCCTTCTTTCTTTGGCACCTTGTCAGTCTGTCTGGACCATCCAGGGTGCCGGAAAAGGTCCCCACGTCCTGCACACACTGAGGGAGACGCGAGCTTAGCTCCACGGCGTGCAGGTGAGCCACTTGTTGTTTGCGTGACATCTCGGGCTCTGTCGCTGCTCCGTGCAATCCATCTGGAGTTCAGACAGTTAAAGAACTAATGCATCGTAGACACCCTGACCCCCATTTCTTCCAGTTAAATTTGTGTTTCAGTGAACGAGGGTTTTTGTGAGTTCATAAGTGACTATTTACTCATTATGGCATCATGGCAAAAATAAGGGATTTATCCTCAACTGCCAAGTCGGCAGCTTAAAAATTAGCTTATGAAGGCAGATGAACTCACTGCCCTGCTCCCTAAATGGGACCTGACTCCCGCAGGTGTAAATCTCCCTGGCAATGTGGGACATAACTCTCGGGGATGAGCCTGGACCCAGCATCGTGGGATTGAGAAAGCCTTCCTGACCAAAAGGGGGAAGAGAGATGAAACCAAATAAAGTCTCAGTGGCTGAGAGATTCCAGATAGAGTAGAGAGGTCACTCTGGTGGACATTCTTATGTGCTATATAAATATCCCTCTTTAGTTTTTAGTGTATTGGAATAGCTAGAAGTAAATACCTGAAACTGTCAAACTGCAACCCAGTAGCCTTGATTCTTGAAGACAATTGTATAACTGTAGCTTATAAGGGGTGACGGTGTGATTGTGAAAACCTTGTGGATCACACTCCCTTTATCCAGTGTTTGGATGGATGAGTAGAAAAATGGGGACAAAAAGTAAATGAATAATAGCAGGAATGGGGGGGATGGGAAGCTTTGGGTGTTCTTTTTTACTTTTATTTTTATTTCCTTTGTGATAAGGAAAATGTTCAAAAATAGATTGGGGTGATGAATGCACAACTATATAATGATACTATAAATAATTGATTGTATACCGGATGATTGTCGGGTATGTGAATATACTCAATAAAACCATATTTTAAAAATTAGTGTATGAAGAGATTCGCAATTCCCTTTACATATTGCCAGTTTATTCTTTGGAAGAATGGAACTAATTAGTTTTAAATTAATTCGTCACAGTTATGTGGGTATTTTAATTGGAATTACAATAAATCTCTATATTAAATGAAGGAGCGTTAGTATAACTAGTCTGCTGCTGGGAGACTGTGATATCTCTCTCCATTTCTTTAAATCTTTATTTCTCTTATTAGAGTTGTGTAATTTTGAATGGTTCTTATGTTTATCGAATACCTTTGAGAGAAATAAAGATTCTGAGAAATCAACAAACTTTGCATATTATCTCTTTCCTAATCATGGCTGATTTTCATAAGTGCAAAACAGTCTCTCATTTGTTTAATTTGCATTTTGTTTCTAGAGGTTTCAACATTTAAAAATTAACCTCATGTCTTTTCTGTTTTGTGTTTTTTGTTTTCTGTTCGTCACTTCTGATTTCACCATTGGGATGAGAGAGTTTTATTGTTGATTTATTTGAATTGATTATACATTAAGTACACTGACACTTTATCAAATTCCTAGCAAATTTCTAAGCCAGCCTTTTACTTTACCTTTTAATTGTGTCTGTGAAGTGTGTTGATGTACAGATACTCTAAGTTTTATGTAATTAAGTCTATCAATCTTTTCCTGATTTTTTTCTTTCTTTCTTTTCTAAGAATAGGCTAAGAATGGCCTTCCCTATTCAGAAATAAGGCAGATATCTGGCTGTATTTTCATCTAATTTTAATTTTTATTATTTAATTCTACAATATATCTGAAACTTTTTTTGTCAAGAAAAAGAAAACTCTTTACTGAGCTGACTAAAACAGTCACTTCACAAACTGCCAATCAGGTCTTTCTTTAAAAAATAAAATAAAATCTTGTTTCAGAGATTTTAACTTAAAAATAAAAACACATCTCTCATTGGGAGGTTACTTCCATTTTCCTTAAATAGGAAGTAACTTTTGTTGGTTAACTTCTGTGTTTTGTTTTTTAAAACATATTCTGCAGTAAGTCATTCTAAGATGAGTTTTATCACACTGGAATGTATAAAATATGTGAACTGCACTTGGTTTGCTCCATTCTTGAGGAATGGACATGAGTCCAGAGGAATAGAATGGATGCTATGGTTAATGAATTAATTTACTCAATCAAGTTTAACAGTACGAGGCCATTTTAACTTTAATGAGACCATTATTTTTTTTATTTTTTTTACTTTTTAATAATTAAGAGATATTTCACATACCTCAAAAATTCACCCTTGTAAAGTGTACGATTTAATGGCTTTCCATATATTCACAAAGTTTTGCAACCATCACCACCTTCTAATTCCAGAATATTTCCATCATCCCTCAAGAGAAACCTCCTACCCATTAGCAGCCACTCCCCACTCCTGGCCATCACTAATCTACGACCCAAATTTACCTATTCTGAACATTTTGTATAAAAGGAATCATGTGTGGTTGATCCTCATTCACGGATTCCATATTTGTGAGTTTGCCTACACATTACAATTTATTTGTGGCTCCAGAATCTGTACTCAGGCACTTTTGTGATCATTCACGGATGTGCAGAACAGTGAAAGCTGTGTTGCCCAAAGCATGTGTCCCCAGCAGAGGTCCAATAAGGCAATGCTCTGTCCTCTGGTTTCAGCTCTCAGCTTTACCTGTTATTTTTAGTGCCACATTTTTTGCATTTTTGTGGTTTTTGTTGGTGGTTTTGCTTTTTAAAATGGCCCCCAAGTGTAGTGCTGGAGTGCTGTCTAGTGTTCCGTAGTGTACAGGAAAACTGGGATGTACTTCATGGAGAAAATACATGTGTTAGATAAGCTTCGTTCAGGCATGGGGTATAGTGCTGTTGGCTGTAAGTTCAATGTTAATGAATCAACAATATATTACAATAATGTGTTTTTATACAGAAATGCACATAAAACAAGGTTATGTATTAATCGGTTGACGAAAATGTTGTGATAGGCTTGCGGGAACCTCTCTCTTTCTTTTGTCATTCAGTATTTGCTAATTCAGTGTTCATAGCAACTTTATAGAACATAACTACAATGAATAATGGGAATCGATTGTACTATGTGACCTTTTATGTCTGTCTTCTTTCACTTAGCATAGTGTTTCTAAGATTCATCCATGCTGTAGCATGTATCAGTACCTCATTCCTTTTTATGGCTGAATAATATTCCATTGTATGGCTATACCATGTTATGTTTATCCATTCTTCAGTTGATGAACATTTGGATTGTTTCCGTCTTTTGGCTGTTACGGATAATACTGCTATGAACATTTGTGTGCATGGGTTTTCAATGCTCTTGGGTACATATCTCGGAGTGGAATTTCTGGGCCATGTGGTAAACTCCGTGTTTAATTTTTTAAGGAGCTATCAAACTGTTTTCCAAATCAGCTGAACCGTTTTACATTCCAACTAGCCAATATTATTTTCCTTCTTTTTAATTATATTATTAATTATATTAATTATATTAATATTTTCCTTCTTTTAACTTATAGCCACCCTAGTGTGACATGGTATCTCTATGCTTTAGATTGGCTAATGATATTGAGCATTGTTTCAAGTGCTTAAGGACCATTTGTATATATTCTTTGGAGAAATGTCTATGCAATTCCTTTCCCCATTTTTAATTGGGGCTATTTGACTTTTTATTGTAAGAGCTCTTTATATATTCTGAATACAGGTCTCTTATCAGAGATATAATTTGCAAATATTTTCTGCCACTCGGTGAGTTACCTTTTCACTTTCTTGATGGTATCCTGAGAGGAACAAAAGTTTTTAATTTTGATGAAGTTCAATTACATTTTTATCTGTTGTTTGTACTTTTGGTATCATATCAATGAAACTCTTGCCTAATCCAAAGGTCAAAAGATTTGTGCCTGTTTTCTTCTAAGAGTGTTATAATTTTAGCTGTTACATTTACATATTTGATCCATTTTGAGCTTAATTTTTTATGGTGTGAAGTTGGAATCCACCTTTATTCTTTTGTTTGTAGATACCTAGTTGCTCTTGCATTTGTTGAAAATACTGTTCTTTCCCCATTGAATGGACTTTTCACCCTCATCAAAAATCAATTGCCCATAAATGTAAAGGTTTATTTCTAAACTGTTAATTCTATTCCATTAATATCTGCATCTGTTCTTCTGCTGCCACCATGCTGTTTGGGTTATTACAGCTTTGTAGTAAGTTTTGAAACTGGGATGTTTGAGTCCTCCAACTTAGCTATTCTTTCTAGAGATTGTTTTGGCTATTCTGGGTCCCTTGCAGTTTTGGGATTGGCTCATCAATTTCTTTAAAAAAAAAAAAAAAGGTAGCTGGGAGGGATTTCGTTAGGGATTGTGTTGAATCTATCAATCAGTTTTTTTGGGGGGGGGAGTATGGCCATCTTAACATATTCCAATCCATGAACATGGGATGTTTTCTGTTTATTTCCATCTCCCTAAATTTCTTTCAAGGTTGTTTTGTAGTTTTCATTGTATAAGTTTTATATGTGTTTTGTTAAATTCATTCCTGCTTTATTCTTTTGAAGCTATTGTAAATGGAATTGTTTTCTTAAGTTCATTTTTATTGCTAGCATATAGAAATACAATTTTTTATGTGTATTGATCTTCTATGCTGCAATTTAGCTCAACTCTTTTGTTAGTTCTAATAGTTTATTGTGGATTCCTTAGGATTTTTTTATACAAGACTCTGTCATATTTGAATAGAGATCATTTTACTTCTTCCATTCCAATCCAATGTCTTTTATTTCTTTTTCTTGCCTAATTGCCTTGGCTAGAACCTCCAGTACAATGTTGAGTGGAAGTGGCAAGAGCATACTTTCTTGCCTTGTTCCTGGTCTTAAAGGGGGAGCTTTCAGTCTTTCACCATTAAGCATTAAGTTACCTCTGGGTTTTTCATGGATGCTGTTTATCAGGTTGAGGAAAGGGTAGGGGAGAGGGAGAGAAAGAGAGAAAGAAAGGAAGAAAAGAAGAATTTGGGGCCCAAAGAATGCATCCCATAGATTCAATTTATACAAAGTTCAAAAACAGAAAAAACTAAACTATGAGGCTAGAAGTCAGGACAGTGTTCCCTTTGGTGGGGTTGACTGAGATAGGGCAAGAGAGAAGCTTCTGGGAGGCTGGGAATTTTTTTTTTTTTTTTTAAATCTTGACCCAGGTGTCGAAAGTACAAAAATTCATAGAGCCGTATGCTTAAGACTTGTGCATATATTGCACATCAACCCAAAATTTAAGGGAAAAAATAATTCTGGAAAGATATCTTCCAAACCATCAAAAATGAAGGAGTAGGAGAAATACAATTATGGAGGGAAAACCAGAATGGAGAATGTCACTATGTCTATCCTGTTTAGAAAAGTATATGTATGTTTTTTTCAATGATAGTGTATTAGCAGATAAAAGGTGTTTATATTTTGGAAAATATTAAATTAACAAGTAAGTGCCAGGGGAGAGAATGCATCGAATTGATAATCTAGAGTTGGGTGGGGATGAAGATGGAATGGGGGAGTGTGGGGGACAGTGGATGGTTGTGGGGGTAATTTCACGGCACTCGGGGAAGGCTGTGGTTTTAGTCACTCTCTTCTCCACTGGGCCTCGTCCTGGGGCGTGGAGCTGGCTGCTTCTGATGAGATCTCTTTCCTCTCTGGGCTGGGAATCACACTCCCAAATGTGGTAACATCTAAACTGATGGCCTTCAAAGTTCCACTGCAGATAGATTGACACTGTCTGTGGCCTTCGTCTGTTTCTCCAACTCTGGCTCAGGGTGGAGGCTGGGGGTGTCACTCCCACCCATGACACTGGGGTCCCTGGACACCTGCCTCGAGTCTCCTCTAGTGCCAGTAACTCCAGTGGCCTTGTCGGACTTCCATGAAGCCTCTGGGATCATTTAGAATCTGTACTGGAGTGGACCGATCTGTTTATGAGAGCAGGATTCCAGCAGGAACTGCAGGCTGAGATTGTTCTCCAGGGGAGGAGCCCAGGTCCGGTCCTGTGCACCTGCTCACACCCCATAGTTGCACCCTAGTATCTATTCTTATGGCCTGGTCTGCTCCAACCTTTCCCACGGGAGGAACAACACAGAGTAGAAACGCTCCCTCATGTTGGTACATAGTCGCCTACATAAGAGTGAAGGAATAAAATGAAGGCAGGGATGGGGAGTGGCCTCCTTTCTTGTGGCAGTGAGAAAACTTGTGCTTATGTCTTTTTTCCAGCTTGCCTAGGGCCTCCATGAACAAAGCCCATCTTACGGTGGCAGCCACACTGGGCAGTAGGCTGGGCAGGGGTTGCTGACCACACTCTGCAGAGGAGGAACCGGAAGCTCAGGGAGGTCTGGTCACCCACAAAGCCACAAAATGGCTTAAGCAGTGGAGCTAGACATGTCTCCTGGCTCCTGGCGTGATGCTTTCCATCCACCAGCTCGGAGTCCCGTGACACCACAAGAGATTGCTTGACTAGAGAAGGCTCCATCCTTTCCTCTCCCAAGAGCCTCCTCCTAGGGGAGCAAACTTGTTCTTGGGTTCTCTCTTCGACTTTTCCTCTGTATCCCCCTCCCCTCTGCTTCTCCTGGGGTGGTGTGTTTCAGGGGGTGGGGCAAATCCCTCCCCATTCCCAGTCATCCTCTGAAATGCATGGCCCTAAGTGAAATAATATTTGATTTATACAGTGCTGATATGCTTGAAATTAGGGTAAGCATCATCTTTGAATCAAAAGTCCTTCTGTGGATGTGACAAAATTGAAGTCCATCCTTCCTGCAATTATTAAACCTTGCAGCTGAAAGGAATTTCAAAGAGTAACTATTTTTTTAAATATACATGCATATGAGGACAATTGCCTGAGATAAGCACACCAAATGTTAGCATTGGTTATCTCAACGTGGCAAGATTATAGGTGTTTTTAATTTTCTTCTTCAAACTTTATCACATTCTCTTTAATGAGCATATATTATTTCTATAATCAAGGGGAAAAAAACCTCGAAGCTAACTTTTTTTTTATCCTGAATAACATGGCATGAACTTCCGATTATATGCTATTTTTTATCTGTATAAAAACACTTATTCATTCTTCCTCCCACTAATAGTTCTCAGACTCCTCTGTGAGAGCTGAAACTGTGTCTTACTCATTTGTTTTCCTTCAAGGCAGCGAGGGCAGTGTGCTGACAAAAATTTGTTGAATTGAATTAATGAATCAGTCTTTACATTAATCTATCCACCCACCAACCATTCACCTTTTGGTTGTGGTTGTGGCAAGTATGACCATAAAATATCAAGCAAAACTAACTGGACTTCATTGCGAACAACTTTAAGTTGTAGGCATCATATACATTATAAGAGTATAATGAGAACTACAGAAACCACACATCTTTAGTAATAAACCAAGCTCTTCATCCTTGCATGAATGCCCCTTCTTTGATGCCACTTTTTTCTTTTATTTTTTAAAGATGTAATTCTTTTTATTTTATTTTATTTTATCTTATTTTATTTTATTTTATTTTATTCTGATTAGAGAAGTTGTGGGTTTACAGAAAAATCATACACAAAACACATAGTTTGCTTACTATTATTATGTACACCTTGCATGGATGTGGTCCATTGGTTGCAATAGATAAAAGCAAAATTTTTATAATTGTAGTATTAACTATAGTCCATGATGTAACTTAGGGTTCACTGTTTCTGTTGTACAGGTCAGTGGATTTTTTAAAAAAGATTTTTATTCTAGTAACCTATGTACAACCTAACATTTTCCCTTCTAAGCACACTCAAATGTACAATTCAGAGCTGTCAATTCCATTCACAATAGCGTGCACCATCACCACCATCCATCGCCAAAACCCCTTCCACCACATAGAAGCTAACTTTTTAATACCAACAATTCCCACCTCAAATTTCATAAATGAAGGAACAGAAACTTGGAGAGAACATATCTGGCATGAGATCACACATGGGCTAAACGTGAAATTGGCAGAACCCAAGTCTCTTGGTCCCTCCTGCCCCCACAGCTACCCCTCTAGTGACGTGCTTTGGGAAGAGAGTGGTCAAGTTCAAGGGTTGACTCAGGCAGGAGTTGGGGTTCATTGTTCCTTGTCCCCATGTGACAGTGAGCAGGCAATATTTCGGGAGGCACAAAATGAAATAGAGAGGCTCTTCTTTTTTTTTTTTTTTTTTTTTTTTATTAAATTCAGTTTTATTGAAATACATTCACACACCATACAATCATCCATGATATACAGTCCACTGTCCACAGTATGATAACATAGTTATGCGTTCATCACCACAATCTATCTCTGAACATTTTCCTTACATCAGAAAGAACCAGAACAAGAATAAAAAATAAAAATGAAAAAAGAACACCCAAATCATCCCCCCATCCCACCGCGTTTGTCCTTTAGTTTTTATCCCCATTCCTCCAGAGAGGCTGTTCTTTTTGTTTTGTTTTTAATATATACAAATACACATTGACATCATCATGATTTCCTTTTTTTAAAGAGCCTGTTGGGGTTTGAATTATGCCCCCACAGAAGGCATGTTCAGGTCCCAACCCCTGGTCCTGTGGGTGTGAGCCCATTTGTAAACAGGACCTCTGAAGATGTCATTATTTAAGGGATGCCCAAACTGAGTGAGGGTGGGCCATCATCCAATATGGCGGAGGTCCTTATACGCTAAAGGAATTGGACACACAGAGAGAAGCCACCGGGAGCAGCCAGAAGCTGGAAGTCAGTGGAGCCAGGAAGAGATAGAAGATACCACCATGTGAATTGCCAGGTCACAAAAAAGCCAAGCAACCCCAAAGATTGCCAGTCAGCCAGAAGATACTGACCCTGGAAGGAAGCAAGCCTTCTAGCCTCAAACCATGAGCCAATAAATTTCTGTTGTTAAGCCAGCCCATCGTATGGTATTTGTGTTAGCAGCCGAGAAACCAGAACGGTGCCCTTCCCCATAGTTTACCGGAATGTTTTATAATTGTTTACATAACCCTGTCCTTTGAAGGCCAAGTTGCCATGTCCCTCAGTCCAACCCCAAAGTGCTTCTGGTAACTGAGATGTCCTTCCATGTCCAGTCTCACCCTGCAGTGGGGGAAAGCATCTTCCTCTACCAGTGGATCGTGACTGATCAGGCCTCATGGCTATGCACTTCCCTTTCCTGGATCCCAGTGGAATCCATTGCCTGCAGGTTTCACGAGGTCCCCTTGCAGGGACCACGTTCTGCTTGAGGTTGTCTGAAGAAGTTGGCCCACAAATGTCTTTTCTTCTGAAGAATATGCAGAATTAAAAATCCTTTACATTTTTAAAGGTATTTTGTTGTTGACAGTTGAGACATCACTGAAACTTGACTTCCCATCGTCTCTAACATGGGACCTTTGTAGCACACTCACTTTATTCATTGGCTCCTCTTATTCTCTAAAACAATACCCATTCTTCAGGGAAGATTTGGTCACGTGGGCCACACTCGCCCCTTTGTACACACCACAGAGGGATCTTTAGGGAAGGTCCTCATTATGAATTTTTTGGCATTGCTGCCTTGAACACGAGTTGGCTTTGGTTCTTTCCATTTTATTGGAGTGAATGAATCCACAGCTTCACCTGGAGCTGGGTGTAACAAATACAGCACCACCTGCTTTGCTGACTTAGGAAATAAAAAGGGCACCACTGAGATGCTGATATGAACCCTAGAGGTAGAGCCTCCTCTGTCTACTAGTGAGTGTTAATATTTATTTTGGAAGATTACCTAGGTTTCTCCATTGTGAAGGGGCTTGTCATGTGAGGGAGGTGACCTTTTCAAAGATCAAAACCTTTCAGTGTGTCTCACAATTGAAAATCAGGGCACGGCCCTGGCCTTGGGGCAGCAGAGGGCTGGTCGGGACGTCCCTGGAGTCTGCTGGTATTTGTAGGCCTCCTCTGTGCCTCTTCTGTGTGTGTGTGTGGTGGGAGGTAGAGGGGGGCCCTGTCGGGGATGTGTGTCCATTCTGTAACGAGGCACCTGCCCTGCAGATGCTTCCTGGTGAAGGAGGGGATTGGGGCAGAAGTGAGATCAGGGAAACACAAGGTATCTGAGAAAGTATTCCGGAGGGAGGTGGGGCTTGAGAGAGCCCTTGACTGGGTGAGGTTCGGGGGAAAGTGGAATAGAGATTGGTTCAGGGCTGTGGAGTACCTGGCAGGAGTTCTAGGGGATTTTTGGGGGGAGGTGGGAACAGCCTGGTTTAGTTCTGGAAGGTCACCCGTGGCCGCCTGGGCAATTTCAATGTTTGGTTCAGAGACTGTGCAACTTGGAAGAGGACCTGAGTGTGTCACCCAGCCAGTGTTTTCAGATCCAGCAGTGGAGTAAGGGGGTGGCCTGACTGAGGACCATGTATATCACACCCTTCAACCAAGGCAGCCCAGCCAAGCTCTGGAGAAAGTCCACCTAGGGGTTCATTAGAATAAAGGGATTCTGCTGCAAGTAAGGAATCTACCCATCCTGCGTTCAATATACGAAAGCTGAGGCTCAGAGGACTGAAGTGACTTGTTTCCAGAGGTTATAGCTAGTTCAAGACAGATGTCACCCCCAGCCTCCCTTATGTTTCATCCACCATCTTGATGCCACCGCAGCCCCCCCACCCTGTTCAAACATAAAACGACAACACTGAAAAACTGAGTCACTTCGTTTGAGTTTCTTTTGAGAAGAATGAATCTTATTAGGAGTAGAAAATTATTCTGACAGAACAACTTTCCATCCTTGATAAGTTTTCAAATAAAAGATGCTGACTTTATAAAGAATTCATATTATTGTTCTAGAAAACATGCAATGCCATGGCTCATGAACTATTAATAACTTTTAAAGTGATATGATTTATTAGGTAAATTAAGTTTTGGGGCGTAAAGAGCTTAAATGGGAATGCCAAAAGAATAGACTGTCAATTTCCTGATTGTCAGTCATATTTAGATCCTCAATTATGTCAAAGTCCAATGCCACCATAATTTAATAAGGAATAACTCTAGAAACCAGGTCAGTGGAGGATTTTTCCACTTTGGCTGGTCAGATTGGAAACAGTTTGTAATCATAATTCTTTGCTGGTGAGAGCTGCCTCATTAAAGATTTCATTGTCTCAGATATTTGAAGGGTGAAAAAAAACAAACATCTCTTGCCTCTGAATCTGGGACCAACTATTCTACCAAGATTTAAACAGAAAGTCTCTTAAGGTTTAACTGTAACCACTGGACTATAAACCTGATAATAGTTTTTACTTCTGCTAATTTTTTTTTTCTATTGCCAACTGCATGCAGTTGTATTTCTTTCAACATTAGCCTATCATAATTAAGAAAAATTATCTTGGTATCCCCAAAATATCTCTACTGCAAAATGTATATCTAGGCAAGAAGGCGCAAGCCTAAAAAACCAGGTAGTCATGTAAATGGGTGCATGACTGATGTGTGACAGTTGGGAATGGTGGGGACTGCAGCTAACCAGAGAGCACCTTCTACTTCTGTGTATGTGTGTGACGGGGGCAGCTGCTACTCAATTCAGCCAACTGCTGTCACATGGGAATTCAGGGCTGGTGTTTCCAACCCTTCCAATTTTTCAAAAGACATCAAAAATCCAGATTTGTAAGTGGTGTCTCTAGATTTGTGGAATATTGGCAATCATTTAGTTTTTCTTTTTGTTTGTTAGCATTTCTGCCATGTAGTCAACATTCCTTTGTTGCTAGATATTATAATGGCATGGCTGAATTACAGACAATATCTCTAAGGGATGGGACAATCCAATAAATAAATTCTTCCATGAAAAGCTCTTTCAGATTACATGGTGACACATATTGTTTTCATTTCTTTGGCTGCTCAAGCAAATACCATGCCATGGGTTGGTTTAAGCAATGGAAGTTTACTAGCTCATGGTTTTAAGGTTAGGAAAAATCAAGGTGTTCATCAAGGCGATGCTTTCTTCCCAAAGGCTGTGTTCTGGGGCTGGCTGCCGGCGATCCTTGGTCCTGGGCTCCTCTGTTACATGGCAGTGCACATGGCGGCTTCTCCCAACCACTCCCTTCTCTTCTGGGTTCTGCTGACCCGCTTCTCGCTCCCTGTGGCTTTCTCTCTCTTTGTCTGAATTTCATTCTGCTTATAAAGCCCCCAGTAATAGGATTAAGACTCATCCTGATTGAGCTGGATCACACCTTAACTGAAGTAGTTTCATCAAAGGATCCTACTTACAATGTACCCATAGGGATGGATTAAGTTTAAGAACATGTTTTTCTGGGGTACATACAGCTCCAAACCACCACACACACGAATGCCCCTTTCCTTTCCATCTGGGGGATATTGTACTAGCTAAAAGGGGAGTGAGGGACACCTGTTCCCTGTCCCCCTCATCCCTCCAGTGAGAGGCAGAACAAGCTCACGGTTAGTGCTCCAATCTCCATTCCCAGGTTTGGAATTCTGGTCCAGGCTGTGGTAAAATCTACTAGTGCAAGGTTGGCCAGATCAATCATTTAAGAACACACAAATAAAATAAACAATGAGAGATTTGTCGTGAGGAATTCCTAGAAAATGCTCATAGATTCTTTGTTTCCATTTAGTGTTAGTTTGCAGCTTCCCCTAACAAAAGTCCAAAGAATCTGGGCAGTTGATGCACAGATGCACATGCAGTGAAAAGGTAAGAGCCTGGGACTGTCAGGGTTCCAGGTCTCCCCAGAGCTCAAGACCTGGTCGGATCTGTACCCCCGCCCCCCGGCCCAGGATACCTGAAGCAGGTGTGCAGTCTGGCAGAGGGTCAGAAAGGGGGTGGAGGTGCTGGAGCTCCAGCCTCAGAGAGCCGGAGTGTTCTAGAACTGTGCCATCCAACCCAGCAGCCATGGACTGCATGGGGATAGGAGGGCACTTGTGGCACCTGTGACTCAAGATGTGCTCTGACCATAAAATCCACCCCAGATGTGGAAACAGCATGAGAAGATTAGATATCTTTAATTATTTTTATATTGTTAGGGATTGGAATGATAATAGTTGAGATATATTGGGTTAAATAAAATATATTGTTGGAAATAATTTTACCTAGGTTCTTTTTTTTAAAACTTTAATTGTGGCTACTGGAACGTTTTAAATTGCATCTGTGGCTCATGTTATATTCTGCTGGACATGCTGCTCTCGGACAAGGATGAGCAAACTTTCTCCTGAAAGGTGCAGACGGTATACATAAGATTTATGTATTTCTCTACATGTACAGTATATTTCAATTAAAAGTTCGCTTAAAAAGAACCAGAGACCCAGTTAAAAATGGGCAAAGGACCTGAGTAGACATTTCGTCAAAGAAGATATGCAAGTTTCCAAAAAGCACATGAAAGCTCAACATCGTCACTTCTTAGGAAAATGCCAGTCAAAACCACAACTGAGTACCACTTTATACCCTCTAGAATGGCTGCTATTTAAAAGTGGAAAGAAAATAACAAGTGTTGGCAAGGCTTGTACATTGTTGGTGGGAATGTAAAATGTTACAGCTACTGTGAAAAACAGTGTGGCAGTTCCTCAGAAAGTTTAACATAGAATTACCATATGACCTGGTGTGCCAGTTTGAATATATTGTGTCCCCCAAACGCCATTATCTTTGATGTAATCTTGTGTGGGCAGACGTTATCAGTGTTGATTAGATTGTAATTCTTTGAGTGTTTCTTTGGAATGCGCCCCACCCAGCTGTGGGTGATAGCTCTGATTGGATAATTTCCATGGAGGTGTTGCTCCGCCCATTCAGGGTGGGTCTAAGTTGAGTCACTGGAGCCATATAAATGAGCTGACAAACAGAAGGAACTCAGTGCAGCTGAGAGTGATGTTTTGAAGAGGAGCTACAGCCAAGAGGGACACTTTGAAGAAAGCACAGGAGCTGCAGATGAGAGACAGTTTGAAGATGGCCATTGAAAGCAGACTCTTGCTCTGGAGAAGCTAAGAGAGGACAAATACCCCAAGTGCAACTAAGAGTGACATTTTTGAGGAACTGCAGCCTAGAGAGGAATGTCCTGGGAGATAGCCATTTTGAAACCAGAACTTTGGAGCAGATGCCAGCCACGTGCCTTCCCAGCTAACAGAGGTTTTCTGGACACCATTGGCCATCCTCCAGTGAAGGTACCCGATTGCTGATGTGTTACCTTGGACACTTTATGGCCTTAAGACTGTAACTGTGTAACCAAATAAACCCCCTTTATAAAAGTTGATCCATCTCTGGTGTTTTGCATTCCAGCAGCATTAGCAAACTAGAACACCTGGCAATCCCACTACTAGGAATATACCCAAATATATTTCCTCTACTGAAAGCAGAGACTCAAACAGATGTGTTTATACCAATGTTCATAGCAGCATTATTTACAAGTCAAAAGAAAGAAATAACCCAAGTGTCCATCAACTGATAAATGGATACACAAAATGTGGTGTATTCATACAATGGAATATTATTCAGCTGTGAAAAGGAATGAAGTTCTGATACATGCTACAGCATGGATGAACTCTGAAGATACAATGCTGAGTGAAATAAGCCAGACCCAAAAGGACAGCTATTGTATGATTCCACTTACATGAGATAACTGGAATATATGCAAATTCATAGAGACAGAAAGTAGATTAAAAGTTACCAGAGGCTGGGTTGTGATGGGGAATGGGGAGTTATTGCTTAATGAGCACAAAATTTCTTTTTGAGTGATAGAAAAGTTTCAATAATGGATGGTGGTGATGGGAGCACAACACTGTGAATTTAATGAATACCACTGAATTGCACACTTGAAAGTGGGAAATTTTATGTTATATATATGTTACCACAGTTAAAAAAAAAAAAAAGAAAGAAAGAACCAGAGATGTGTATCCATTTTACCAATCAGTGCAACACCTCCTACCACTTTGTGTGAAACCATTTTTTTTTTCAGTCCTCCATCAAAAGTCAAACATTTAGTTGTCCAAAGTAATTTGGGCTTTCCCCAAGACTCTATAACTCCTGTCTTATTATACATCCATTCTGTACATGGCTCACTACATTTGGGAAGAATTATACAGGGTCAAAATTGAAGCTTCTGGCTTTGTGGGAGTGGTAAGAGGCTAGAATTCACTGGATTTTAAGGCCATCAGATTTTTTTTTAATTTGTTTTATTGAGGTATATTCACATACCATACAATCATCTATGGTGTACAATCAGCTTTCACAGTACCATCATATTGTTGTGTCTTCATCACTCCAATCCATTTTCGAGCATTTTCTTTTCACCATAAAGAATAAAAATAAAAATAAAAATAAAAAACAAAAGTAAAACAGAACACCCAGATCATCCCCCCATCCCACCCCAATCTTCATTTAGTCCCTGTCCCCATTTTTCTACTCATCCATCCATACACTGGCTAAAGGGAGTGTGATCCACAAGGTTTTCTCCATCACACTATCACCCCTCGTAATCTACATTATTATACAATCATCTTCAAGAGTCCAGACTACTGGGTTGGGGGTTGGTAGTTTGAGGTATTTACTTCTAGCTATTCCAATACATTAAAACCTAAGAGGTGTTGTCTATATAGTGTGTAAGAATGTCCACCAGAGTGACCTCTCGACTCCATTTGGAATATCTCAGCCACTGAATCTTTATTTCGTTTCATTTCGCTTCCCCCTTTTGGTCAAGAAGATGTTCTCAACCCCACGATGCTGGGTCCAGATTCATCCCTGGGAGTCATATCCTGTGTTGCCAGGGAGATTTACACCCCTGGGAGTCAGGAAGGCCACCAGATTTTGCCAATTAAAAAAAAAAAAAAGAAAGAAAAAAGAAAAGTCTGGTTCCTGATGATTTCATCCTGTCTGCAGAATGAGTAAACGGGTTTTAATATCTTTCATCTGAATATAGACAGCCAGAAAAACATGATTTTTCCTTCTGGACCTTGATGCTGATGAATTATCAAGATCTGGAATCGAAGAAGTTGCCAACCCTTCTTCGTGCCTGTTCAAGATCAAACGAGAGAGCCTGGAAAACAGGGATTGAGCTCAGAGAGCTCAGGAAAAAAGCTCCCCAGGTCGGAATGTGCGGATTCAACCCACGTCCAGGTTCTGGTGGCCGAGAGCATCCTGCCACAGCCCTTTCCTTCTGCTTCGCATCGAAGCGCAGAGGGGGAGCTGCCAGGAGTGGAAACATTTTTAAATCAGTCTTTTAACTTTTTGCCTGTGGATACAGCTGCGCTGACACAAAGCCACATTTGAGGCCTGGTGTCTCGGAAGCCTGGCACCGCGGAGTGTTTTTCTACTGGGACCCATAATTACTGGCTTTTCAGAGCAGTCCTGTGTTCAGCTTTATCAATGTGGTGCTTGAGCTGGGCTTTCAGCTGACCTCCAAAAGGAAATAGTTTTAAAAGGAAGAATTTTAAGCCTGCCAAGGGGCCAGATAATGGCACGGCACAGCCGAAAAGCCAGGGTTTTGTGGTTTTTATATTAAAATACATGTCTCTTAATGCCCCCAAACAGCAACATCCAGAAAAATGTGAAGTTTAATATATGAGGGTACAACAAAACAAAACGCAGTTTTAAAGATCGAAATTTTCCCTCTTTGGGTTCCTGATGATTTACCCAAACCTCCTCCCTCTATTTTTGGTTTTGTACAAGTGGCTGTTCTCATTAAAGTAAATTTCACAGTTCTCTGGAAAAGTCTGTGCCATGCTCCAGGCCTTTTTGTGTCTGCCAGGCTTTCTGCCTGGATGTGCTGCAAAAATGCATCTTGGAGAGGACAAAGGCCATTGCCATTGCATCTGGTTACTCCAGCATCATAAATTACTCTCCCTAAAAATTATCATTAAGGGAACCTGCCTCCATTGTTTTGTTTTTCTTCTTTTCTGGCTGGGGTCTTGTAACTTTTAACCCCACCTTGCATACCCATCTTTTGTCCAACAAATACTCACATGAAGACCCTGGGAACAAGCATGGACTGTGTTGTCCAGCGGTCCCAGCAGAGACAAGCTCTGCTCACTGGAGGCTCATCCTCTTAAGATGCTCATTTTAAGGAGAAATGCTCAGTATCCCTCCATCCAGGGAGACTCTGGCTGGATTCTAGACAAGGGAGATGAGCAAGCTTCGTAATACAGTCCACAGGACTGTAATCCACAATTCTGACAAACAAGCAGGCCGCTGTTGTCATTTTACTGTCCCTGTTTGCAGCACTCCCAGAACTAGGGAGAGGGTTGTAAAAAACCCCAACACAGGGGATTTGAGGAATCACGAATTCAGCTGAAACCATCTATGCTTTTTTCTTCAATATACGCCACTGGTGCAAGTGTATTCCGTTATAAGAGCAAGTCCCAAGTGCTCAGTCAAAACACCATTTTCTGATTGCATCTTGAGGCTAGAAATGACCCACAGAAGGGAGTTTGCCTAATCTGCAGACTGACACTAATCTCAGGGTGCTCTGCGTAACTGAGAGGGGACAGTGGAGCAAGAAGGGCAAAGAGAAAACCTGGACACAGGCGAGAGGAGGGTGGAGAAGATGGGGAAGACCAAAGAGGACCCAGTATCCAAGAGGGAAGAAGGGTTTAAAGTTTCAGGGAGTTCTAGACACAGGTGAAGCTTGGAGCTAGATATAAGTGAATATTCCAGAAACTGGGGAGGCCAACCCAGGTGCCAGAAATCCAGAGGGACAGAGAAACCTGGGTGCCCAAGACTTCTAGGGAGGGGTGATTGCAAGTGGTTTGTAGGCACTAGGGGCAGCTGCATGAGCTGAGCTTGGGAGGTGTACTAGTTAGCTCTAGTCTCAATAATGCTGTGTAACAAAGCACCCCAGAAGAGGCTTTCAACAAGTGCTTCTTTCTTGCTCTCACATCTGCAGGTTGACCAGGGCTCGGCTGGTCTAGGCAGGCTCAGCTGGGCTTGGCTCCCAGGGTGGGTGGGCTCAGGTCTGCTCCCTGTGCATCTCATTCTCCCTGGGCTCTCCAGAATGTTGCAGAAGCACTGGAGGACAACTGCAAAAGTGCTTTTAAAGACAGGGCTCACCCCCTCGAGCATGGGACTTGCCCTTATGAAGCTCATTACCACAAAGGAGAGTCTAAACTTGTATGTAATGGTGCCTAAGAGTCTCCCCCTGAGTACCTCTTTGTTGCTCAGATGTGGCCCTCTCTCTCTCTAACTGAGCCATCTCCACAGGTGAACTCGCTGCCCTCCCCCCTACGTGGGACCCGACTCCCAGGGGTGTAAATCTCCCTGGCAACGCAGAGTATGACTCCCGGGGATGAATGTGGACCCGGCATTGTGGCACTGAGAGTATCTTCTTGACCAAAAGGGGGATGCAAAATGAGACGAAATGGTTTCAGTGGCTGAGAGATTCCAAATGGAGTCGAGAGGTCACTCTGGTGGACATTCTTATGCACTATATAGATAACACCTCTTAGGCTTTAATGTATTGGAATAGCTAGAAGTAAATACCTGAAACTACCAAACTCCAACCCAGCAGTCTGGACTCCTGAAGACAATAATAATGTAGATTACAAGGGGTGACAGTGTGATTGTGAAGACCTTGTGGATCACACCCCCTTTATCTAGTGTATGGATGAGTGGAGGAATGGGGATAAAAACTAAAGGACAAATGGGTTGGGATGGGGGGATGATTTGGGTGTTCTTTTTTCACTTTTGTTTTTTGTTCTTGTTCTGGTTCTTTCTCATGTAAGGGAAATGTTCAGAGATGGATTGTGATGATGAATGCATAGCTATGTTATCATACTGTGGACAGTGGATTGTATATCATGGATGATTGTATGGTGTGTGAATGTATTTCAATAAAACTGAATTTAATTAAAAAAAATTAAAAAAAAAGACAGGGCTCACCTCATTTACTCTGTTGGCCAAGGCAGGTCACCTGACCAAGCCCAACGTCAGTGGAGCAGGGAAAACAGCTCTGTCTCCACTGAGGGGAACTGCGAAGTCAGGTGGCAAAGGGTGTGGATAGAATTAGCTGTTGGTAAAATGATCAAGTTGATTTTTGCCAGTATATCCAGGGTGGTGATCATTGCTCAGGATGGACTCTCACTAACTAAACACACAACTGATGTATAAATCGGGATGCCAATCTATTGTTTGCAGTGAGAACCCAAAATGCTTTTTGGACCTGCTATCCACTTGGCATATTCTTTTCTTATAGGAAAGCTACCTAGAACATCAAATCTGTGGCGGTTTGGATGTATTATGTCTCCCAAAATGCCATGTTCTTTAATGCAGTTTTGTGGGGGCAGATGTATTAGTGTTGATTAGATTGGAACCTATTGGTTGAGTGTTTCCATGGAGATGTGACTCAATCAACTGTGGGAGAGACCTTTGATTGGATAATTTCCATGGAGGTGTTAACCCACCCATTCATGGTGGGTCTTAATTGACTCACTGGAGTCCTATAAAAGTGTTCACAGACAGAAGGAGGTGCTGTAGCCAAGAGAGACATTTTGAAGAACACAAAGGAGCTGAGAGAGGAGCTGGAACACAACCCAGGATCAGCAGACCCCAGCCACGTGCCTGCCGAGCTAACGGAGGTTTTCCGGATGCCATTGGCCTTCCTTTGGTGAAGGTATACTTATGTTGATGCCTTAATTTGGTCATTTTCATGGCCTTTGGTCTGTAAGTTTGGAACCAAATAAACCCCTTTTGTAAAAGCCAATCCATTTCTGGTATTTTGCATAATGGCAGCATTAGCAAACTGAAACAGCATTCTATGTCTAAATAAGCCTTCAGACATTTAAGGGCTCTTTCGATAAAATTTAAATAAGTTCTAAATTACAAGAAAACATTGTGTCATGGTTTAATTGGCATACTAGATGGAGAATAAAATAACAGTGTACCTTACCATCAGCAGTGACTTAGGTGCTATGAAAGTTAGCATTTCTCTGCTGGAGCATTCCAGCAATTGGTCATCAGATGGAACTTGAAAATGAGTGGGTGAGTTTGGATATAAAGTGATTCCCATCAATCCTAGTTGTGAAGAAACAGGAAGAGACTGCTTTTAAAATGCCTTAATGTGTACTGGGATATCTTAACTTCTATCCTCCCTCATTTTATAAAACTTGATTTATATTGAGGTATAATTTGCCTACAGTGAAGTGCCAACTCAGTGACCTTTATGCATCTCATGTAGCCACTGCCGAGAAGAAGACGTAGAACATTTCCATCATCCCAGGTAGTTTCCTTTTACTTTCCTGGATGAAAGCTCTTCCAAACAAGGAAGCCACTATTCTGATATATATCATCATAGGTCCTTTTGCCTGTTCTCAATCTCCATGTAAATGGAATCATAAAATACGAACACTTTTGCGGCTAGCTGCTTTTGCTCATCATCATGTTTTTGAGAGTCATCCATGTTGTTATAAATATCAGAAATTTGTTCCTTTTTATTCCTGGGTATTTGTCCTATATGAATACAGAATAATCTCTTTATCCATTTTCCTTTGATGGACACTTTAATTTTTCTAGTTTGGAGTATTATAAATAATGCTGTTAAGAACATTCTTGTATATGTATCTATTTGTAGACATATGTACTCATTTATCCTGGATGTATACCTGAGAGTAAAATTAAAGGGTAAAGGCATGTATATTAGTAGATATTCCAGTTTTCCAAAGTAATTGAACCAGTTTTTACTCCTGCCAGCAGTTTATAAGAGTTCCATTGGCTCCAAATCCTTGCCAATACTTGGTATGTTTAGTCTTTTTTATTTTACCCATTTAGATGGGTGCATGGAGATGTCTCATTGTGATTTTAATTTGGGTTTTCTTGAAGAGTAATAACGTTGAATATCTTTTGTATACTTATTGGCCATTTAGATAGTCTCTTTGATATAGCTCCCATTCAAGTCTTTTGATCTTTTTAATTTGTTTTGCCTTTGTCTTATTGGTTTTCAGGGGTCCTTTTTATCTTCTGTGTGTGAGTTCTTTGTAATATGTACATATTTACAGTATCTCCTCCCTTCCTATGACTTGCTCATTCATTCATTTTTATGCTGTGTTTTGTGGAAGAAAAGTATATAATCATAATAACTTCTAGTTTATCCCCTTTTTAAGGTTTGTGTTTTAAATTTTTATTTATTTATTTTTAAGTCTGAGATGGTTTGTGTTTTTTATGTCCTGCTTAAGAAGTCTTTGCCTTCCCCTCATTTTATTGGCCTCATAACCCCTGTGTTTCTCTTGCCAATTCACCTGCATGGCAAAGTCAATGGATTTTCTTGAACACGGAGAGTGAAAACCAGGTCTGGCAAAATCTGGGCAAGGTAGGAAGTGTGATAGAGAGTAACTTAGGAAGATGAAGCCAGTGGATATCATAGATAAGTGGAAGCAAGAAGAGTGCCAAAACTGGTAGATTTTGGTCTAAAAGCATGAAATGAAGGACTTTCTACAGACTTTATGGTTGGGTTACCAGATAATTTAATTGTGTTATTGTCCGGCCAACGTTTTGCATTATATTTCTCAGAGTGTTTTGAGGTTTCAAAATCCTTGATGAGATTGAGCTCTTCATGTTCTTGGACCCTGAAAAGTCAATGATATAAAATTGAATTTAATTTAAAAAAAAAAGTCAATGAAGTTCGTATTTGTAGCAACATCATGCTAATGTCTAGTGGCCATTATTTTTCTTCTAAGAACTCAAAAGCCTTCATCTTACATCTTCTTGACCAAAAGTGAGGTGCAAAATGAAACAAAATAAACTTTTAGTGGCTGAGAGATTTCAAATGGAGTTGAGGGGTCACTCTGGTTGGCATTTTTATGCACTACATAGATAACCCTTTTTAGGTTTTAATGCATTGGAATAGCTAGAAGTAAATACCTGAAATTATCCAACTCCAACCTGGTAGGCTTGACTCTTGAAGACGATTGTATAACAATGTAGCTGACAATGGATGACAGTGTGATTATGAAAACTATGTGGATCACACTCCCTTTATCCAGTGTATGGATGGATGAGTAGAAAAAATGAGGACAAAAAACTAAATGAAAAATAGTGTGGGAGGGGGGTTGATTTGGATGTTCTTTTTACTTTTATTTTTTATTCTTGTTCTGATTCTTTCTGGTATAAGGAAAATGTTCAAAGATGGATTGGGGTGATGAATGCACAACTATATGATGGTACTGTGAACAGTTGATTGTACACCATGGATGATTCTATGGTATGTGAATATATCTCAATAAAACTGAATTTAATTAAAAAAAAAATAAAGCCATCATTTTAGTAATCCTTCCTTGACCATATCCAGGAAATGAAAACTCCATTTGGAATAACATTTACCCATCCCTAATCCTCTGACTCCTCCCCTGTGTTCCACAATTTTTCCTAAAAGAGGTCAATGTCAACAATTCCATGATCTCATCTGTTTTCACAGTCCAGGGTAAACATTTGGGTCTGCTTTTTATAATGAGACCCTGGCAGGGGCTGGAATGAACTACCCAGGCAGCAGGAACCAGAGCCAAGTGGGAGTTGGCAGGAAGCATAGGACATGCAGGGAGAAGTCAGAACCACTGTGAACTCTGGAGGACAGAAGTCTAAGTCTCAAGGTGGATTTGACCAGGTAGCAGCAGCTGAGTCCCAGGTGCTCAAAAGATGGACTCTGGAGGCCGTGGTGCTGTGAGGCCTTCCTGGGAGGTAGAACAGGTCTACAGTGAGAACACACTTTCATGCCAGAGCATTCCAAGGGTTTTCTCCTTAGAATGTTGGATGAATAGGAATGGAGCTGAGTCTCCTCTGAGGTAGGAATTGGCAGGAACAATATGGAGAGTAGCCATCCACCTTCCAGGAGAGTGAGCTGGATGAGGCTGCAGAGGTACCCCTGGGTCTCCATCCTCAGGAACAGGACCGGTAGAGGTAATTCCAGGACAAAAGAGGCTGCTGTTTTACTCACATGATACTCTCCAGCTGAACACGGTGTAATAGAAAGAGAGGACTTTGGGGAGTCAACACACGTGGGTTCTAATCCTTCTGGATCTACCACTTATTAATTGCCAGACATTAGGCAAGACGATATCTCCATTCTAAGATTGACCAGAGCCTCAAATAGGATAATATGTATAATATGCCAGTTTTCCCATTTCTTTGACTCTTCCTTCGTGTCTCTACACCCCATGGGTGGATTTGGACCTTATCTTTCTTGCCCACTTGGCAGCACTGGAACCATTCAACTATCATAATGTCTTGAGATAAACCCTTCCCGTATCTTCCATGTAAATCCCATCTTGACAACAGCTATCTCCTTTATGCTGACAACTCCCATGTCTATATCTCTCTCCTGTGAGCTACATCAATTGTGGTACCTGCCTCCTGAATGTTCCATATGAATGTCTCAACAATTTCAAAAGTCAACTTATCTTTTTTCCTTCCCCTCTTCATCTGTATTCTCTTTCTTGAGAACCCAGTCATCCAAGCCCAAACCTTGGGAGTCAAGGATTGGAGTGCAAGTGGTTTATTTGGGAGGTGATACCAGGAAGCACCCGAAGTGAGTCGGGGCAGGGAAGGATGCAAGTATAGCATGCTTTATCAAGCCTGTTACCACTGTGGACAACTGGAACTTGAGTCCCTGGGGAACTCTGGGATAGTAGGTAGAGGAGCAAGCCTCCGAGTTAACCATCACAAGGGGCAAGGGAGCTGGGGCATGTATCTACAAACTCCCTCCACCTTTGGCTGCTCTCAGTCATTGGCTGCTCCCTGACACTTCTGGCCTACCATACATGTGGTCGTGTCAGGTTCCATCAAATGGAGAAGACCCTCAGGCAAAGAGACACAAGTGCTGACAGTTGGTGTCCAAGGAAAACATCGTCTCCCTAGACTGTCCCTTACCTGCCTCTTTACCTGAATGATTCCAAACTGATTTTCAGGTTGGCTGGTTGTCCACCCTGGGAGCACTTCCTCCACTCTCCCACACTCACCCTCCTCCAAGTCTGTGTGGTGGGCATCCCTCTCTTTTAGCACTGCTGACCTAGTATTTTATAATTTCTTCATTAGACCCTCGCTAGGCTCTGAGCGTCTTGAGAATAGAGACCAAACCTTAATTCATCTGTATATCTTCATAGTTGAATGAATGAATGAAAAAACCATAGAATGGGTGGCAAAGTCCACAGAATTCTGCAGGTTTCTTCAGAAAACCTGGGAGGACACCTTAGTATGGTCAGGGCTGAGAACACCCTTCTTTTACTATTAGAAAATCTAAGATTACATTTCAGTCACTTCTGAGCCCACTGCCACTCTTTCCTTGTTACGTTCAGGGTTGGCAGTTCCCCTTATTGCTTTCTCCATCCTCTGAGTTATAAAATGGTATTGGAGTAAATCAAGCAGTTATCAAATGTCCTGATTTGAGCAGAGTGAGTCATCCAGCTGCTGTCATGCTCTTCAATTCTCCTATTCACCCTTTAAAGCCCGTTTCAAATGTTCCTCCCTTCTATAGTTTTCCCTAACCCTCCAGCCCCTGGGGAGAATTTATTTCTCGCCATCTACCTTCCACCCTTACTGACATCCCTCATCACACAGTCTATTCCTCAACAGCCCTTCCTCATATACACTGTGAGCTCTTCAAAGTTGGGGGACAGGGCTGGTCTTATATTCATCTTTGTGTTTCCCAAGGCTTGGGAGCATCATCCCCGACACCAAGTTCTTGCCTAATGCATACGTACCAAATGGAATCCCCTTTCACTGCTGGATCTTGTCTCGAGGCCCATTTTATAAGACTTAGGAAAGCAGGACCCGTACCTCCCAGTTGAGGAGGCACTGGCAGACAAGACCAATACGGTGTCGTCTCCATTGCTCTCTTCTTTCATCCTTCCTCTGTGCCTTCCCTTGTGCACCTGATTCATGGGTTTACATGAAGTGAGCACTATCTCATGTGAGTCTTATTTATTCATTGAATCAATTTGAATAGAAGAAATCAAGAAGAGCAGCGAGAATGTGCCAATAAATGCCTGCCGTTTAAGCCAACCAGTGTGTGGTACTTGTCACAGCAGCCCTGACAAACAGAGACATTTTCCCAGTCACCACCAGTGTTTCCTGGCATTACCTCCCCAAGAAACTTACTTGCCCTGGAATCCCTGTTTCAGAGTTTGCTTCTGGGGGAACCCAGACTATGACAACATGTAAAGTGCTTGGTTCAGCACTTAGGATATAGCAAACACTCAGAGCTCTTGACATTGTGGTTGTTGTTACTGCCCTCATGACATCGTTGTTCATTGGTAGAAAGCAAAGATGCCCATGGGTGGAGGAGCATCCTGCACCTCTGTTCATTCTCATGCCCAGTGAGAAATCTGCATGCGACATCGCCCGACTACGAGAACCCAGTTAATTATGGTTCGTTTACAACATGCACTCATCAGAGGCTGCATTGCCCCCAAGGGGGCACAACTTGGTTCTTGGGTGGGAGGATAAAAACATCTTACTCTTTTTATGTAGAAAGCCCAGTTATCCTTATCGTAGGGACATACAGTGTATCTGTGGTATGGAATTTTAATGGGGGGGGTGTGGTCGGGAAAAGCAATATCTAAAAATTCTCATTATGGGGAACAATAACGAAAAAAGAAAAGATTTGAAAACGCTGGTTTACAATGGGCAGGAAGAGTTACTGTTGATGTTACCCTGGCTTCTGACCGTCCTGGGTGGTACTGTTTGGTTTGCAGGTTCACGCCCTCTTTCCTGGATTGGGAAGTTAGCAGTTGAACTTTCATGAAGTTGTTTGGTTAAGTAGCCCAGCAGGACACCAGGCGTTTTGGCAAAACATCCATCTGCCTGTGGTTATGGTTTTCTTGGTTCTTATTACAGCCAGACTTGGTTACATTTAGAGAATGATGAGGCTTGGCTCTGATTGACCAGATTACCAGTTCATCAAGCATGGCATCCTTTGAATCTTTTCTTGTTGGCTTATCATCGTGAATCCTTCAGGGCAGACAGCATTGATTTTGACAATAACAAAAAATCCGAAGACTTTAGTTTCAACCTGCATTTCTTTGGGTCAAAGCATGATTGTTAATGAGTTTAAAAATATAGTTCTCTTAGAAACATGTAATGAGCATGGATAAAAGGTTTGTTAAACTCTTTAGGAAGGCATCAGCAGGGGGACAAAGCTAGTTGAACACAGGATACAAGACACTGATGTTTATATAATCAGTTGAAAGTAAGGTTGCTGGAATGCACTTAGAAACTTAGATACACAACTGTTGAGCATCCTACAGGGAAATCAAACCATAAACTTTGGAGTTGTTTTCTACTGTACAAATATCATTTGTAAATTATATTTGGATATTTTGTGTAATTTTTCTTAATGTCTTCTAGATTCACTTTAATTCTTTCTGTGCCAGTCCAGTCGGGTTATGAAATCATAACACACTTTAGTTCTTAATTTTCCCTTTTGAGCATCGGAGATACTACCTGCAAAGCTTGAATTAACTTGTTTCCTTTTACCTGACATCAAAGGCAGCTGGGAGCTGGGTCTGCTCAGTTGTTCAATGGGGGTGATAAATGTTTCCAACACCCTCATGTGTAGGATTTGCCAATTTCTATGGTGTAAATACTCCCACCATGGCCAACTTTAAGCTACCAACGTGATGTCATTGAGGGCAGAAATGTGCACAATTGCTAGTGTGAGCTGGGATTTTCTGGCTTGTCGTTGGGTATGTGCCATGACACATAATATTCTCTGTGTGGTAGTCATTATGTTGAAGTTACTTTTCAAGGATGTTGACCCATGATCATTAGGTAAATAGCTCTGTAGAACCTGAGAGGGTCACTCAGCCAACGGTACTAAAACTGTGTTCCCTGGTACCCTAATATTCTTTGAGAGTCTCTTAGGGGTTACACAAACTTTGAGTCAAATTTTTTTTTTTTAATTTATACTTTAAAAAAAAAGTACAGTGAGTGGTAAGAATCAGAAGCCATTCTCAGGTGAAAAGGGAATTCATTATAAAAATACAGGAAAAAACTCATAAAACCTAATTACAGGAAGTACACCTGGGCCACCCAGGTGCTGAGAAATTGTTAGATAACCACTCCTGCTGTCTCAGTCATGCCTGTTCTGTTTTCCTGTCATAATCTCTTTCCCTGCCCACCCTTGGCTTGCACATGGTGGCTCCAACCCTGGCCCTACAGTACATACCAATTCAAGGATCACCACTAGTGTCTCTGGGCTCTAGTCTCTGTGTCTTTGTGCCAGTTTGGAAGTACTGTGTCCCCCAAAACACCATTATCTTTGATGCAATCTTGTGGGGCCTCCTTATTAGTGTTGATTAGGTTGGAACGTATTGGTTCAGTGTTTCCATGGAGATGTGACTCAATCAACTGTGTGGGCGAGAACTTTCACTGGATTATTTCCATGGAGATGTTGCCCCACCCATTCAGGGTGGGTCTTTATTGGATCAGTGGAGTACTTAGAGCCACATAGACCCAGACACAGAGCATTTGTGAGTGAGATCTTGGAGAGCAACTGAGAGTGATATTTTGAAGAGCAACTGCAGCTAAGGGAGGACAAAACACCCCAAGAGCAACACTTTGGAGAATGCCATTTTGAAAGGCAACCTGGGAGCAAGCAGATGCCAGCCACGTGCCTTCCCAGCTAACAGAGGTTTTCCGGATGCCAATGGCATTTCTCCAGTGAAGGTGCTGTTTGTTGATGCCTTACCTTGGACACTTTTATGGCCTTCAGGCTGTAAACTTGGTAACCAAATAGACTCCCTTTATAAAAGCCAATTCATTTCTGGTATTTTGCAAAATGGCAGCATTATCAAACTGCAACAGTCTCTTAAGTCAAGACCATGAGATGAAGCACCTGATTGGCTTTGAGACAGGGATCCACCCCTCACTTGGCTTCTCCATCCTCAGCAGAGGCGGTGGGAAGCAGAGCTTCCGAGAAGGGTCATGAGCAGATAGACGGTCATCCCACATGTCTGTTCTACTCCCGCCACATCCTTCCCCCTATTTTATGTTCACACCCAAACGCTCAATTTATTTTAAGCCTCTTGGCCTTTACTCTTAAGCATTATCATGTCTTGGCATATTCTTCCTCTGTTCTTTGGCTGTCCAGTCTTCTCATACTTTCATCCCTAGTTTAAATATCATCTAAGTATGTAGCATCCCTTATATCTCAATTCAGAATTAATTATTTATTCCTTTAGGGCACCCACAGCTTATGAAAAAGAAGAAAAAATATAGAGAAAATATACACATGATTATATAAGTAGCAAAAGTGTAAAGAAATACATGGAAACGATAAACAAGTTTAGAATTCTTGGAACTCTGAGGAGAAAGGGATATGATGGGATGATGAATCAACTGTTGTGTGATATTATCTTTAAACCTTCTTGTATTTCTTAAACATTGCAAAATAAATTAACAGAATGTACACCCACATATGCATTTTATATTGAATTCCAAACCTTTAAAACACACTAACACAGCAAATTGTGCTGCCAGATTGCCTTATTTGTGTACACATGCTGGAAGAAAGCATCCTCCTCTCCTCTCTATTTAATCAAAAATGTTCCAATGTTCCATGGGGAGCTGCTCAAAAATGGTTACCAATTGAAAATATTAACTGCACCAAAAATCTTGTTCTATTTAGTATTGTTTAATAAGGCAGTGAAATGCATTTTTAAATCCTAAAATAATTTCAAACTTACAGTTTGCAAAAATAGTACAAAGAATTCTAATATGCCATTTATCCAGATTAACCATTTGTTAGTTTCCCATATTTGTTTTATTGTTTTTGCTCTCTGGATCCCCCCCCACACACACAGTTGAATATATATATATTGACAGTTGAATATATATACATACATAAACAGTTGATTTTCTTTATTCACACCAATCACATTCTATAAATTCACCCCCAAACCCTGAACTAGTGATTTTTTTTTTAAATTCAGTTTCATTGAAATATATTCACATACCATACAGTCATACATGGTATACAATCAACTGTTCACAGTATGATCATATAGTTATGCATTCATCACCACAATCTATTTCTGAACATTTTCCTTGCATCAGAAAGAATCAGAATTAGAATAAAAAATAAAAGTGAAAAAAGAACACCCAAACTATCCCCCCCATCCCACCCTACTTGTCATTTAGTTTTTATCCCCATTTTTCTAGTCATCCATCCATACATGAACTAGTGATTATTGAACCACTCCTCCTGGAGGATGTACAGGGTTAGGTTTCTGTAAGCCTCTGGTCACATTTTCATCAATCAATACACAACCTTGTTTTATGTATGTTTCTGTTTAAACACTTCTTATTAAATATATATTGTTGATTCATTAACATTGAACTCACAGCCAACTGCACAAAGATGCAAACCTGAGCAAAGCTTACCTAACACATATTTCTCCATTGAGGCACATCCCAGCCTTCTTTTACTTAGAAGCACTAGACAGCACTTCAGCAGTTCGCTTGCAGGCTGTTTTAAACAGTGAAACCAACAAAAAAAAAAACACAAAAATGTGAAAAAGTGACACTCAATATACTGTGGAAAGGACACAGGTTTACAGTCTGAGGACTGAAACCAGAAGACAGAGCATCACCTTGTTCGATCTCATCTGGGAACGTGTTGGTGACCAAATCTTACGCTGGTCTGCCTGTGAATGACCATGAAAGTGCTGGAAACATTCGTTTTAGGGTTACAAATAAATGTTAACAAGTAGGCAAATTTCCAAATAATGAAATCTGTTCATGAGTCTCAACTGCACACACACACACACACACACACACACACACACACACACGTTCTAAACAGTTTGAGAGTAAGTTACATGCATCATACCCCTTAACTACTTAGGACTTTAGTGTTTCCTTCTTAAGAACAAGGTCATGTTCTTTTATCACCATAATGCCACTGTCAAATTCAGGAAATTATCGCTTATGCAATGCTTTAATCTGCAGTCCATATTTTCACCGGTTATCCCAATAATGTCCTTCTATAGCCTTTCGTTTTTAGGCTCAGGATCCAATCCAGGGTCAAGGATTGCATTTTGTCTTTTCTTTTTAGACTCCTTCAGTCTGAAACAAATCCTTAGACTTTCTCCATCTTCCAAGACCTTGGCATTTTTGTAGTGTGCCAGCCAGTTATTTTTTGTGGCATGACTCTCTGCACAGGCTTGTCTGGGACTCCTTACAAATGGGTTCAGTTTATGCACTTTGGCAGGAATGTCCAGAAGTGACACTACGTCCTTCTCAGTGCCCAATGTGATGGGGCACAGGTGACCAGCTTGTTTTATTACCAGTGATGTTGATTCTGTTTCCTTGGTTAAGGTGGTGTCCTCCAGGTTTCTCCACAGCGGCTGATTTTTGAGAGCCATGGCTTGACTTAAAACGAGGGATGAATCAAAGGAGGGATTTATGGAGATCCTTCTGGACAGTGGCCCCAACATTGCTCTGAAAATGTCATCAAGCTGGGCTAGCTGACCTGCTGTCTGAGCTGGGAGGCAGTTCTGTGGGCCAGAAAAGTGCCACATCAACAGCCCTGCTCTGCAACGGGGGCTGTGGAAACCATCAGGGCTGGTGTGTCTGATGGGGGATGCGATGGGGGTTGCCTGGTGTGCAAAGAGCTGAGCTGAGCTGAGTTCCACGATGGGAGCCGACCCCAGGCGGGGCCCCAGGGCTGCTGCTGTGCGTGGCTGTTCCCTGCTTTGGTGGTGCTGAATATCTGTGCCATGTGGTTTTCCAGAGGCTTCTCCTCTTTCCCATACGAGATGAAGATGGTCTTTCTTCTGAGCCAGGATTGCTGAAATGCCATGCCACAAACCCTTCATTGCCTGACCCAGTCTGGGGCAGGGATGTCTCAGGAGAAAAACAGGGTATTGGAACTTGAGCACTTTCATCATATTGGCTAAATATTGAGATTCTTAGTGGTTCTGTGTGGCTTGAATAACAGGATAATTTTCCCTCCTCCTGGAAGAAAATACTCCAGCTAATTGAGATGTCATTCGAGAAGATGTTTTATTTTAGTAAATTATTTCATGCCCAGCGCTGTTTTAAGTACTGTCACAGATTCACACATGAATTCATTCCGCAGACTTTCCCAGGGGTGGGGACAGTGGTGTTGGCAGGGAGATATGATGGTGGCCTCCACATTTCATGGGTGTGCTGGACCCGCTATAACTGAAAGATGACACACCACAGCCTGCCTGGGAGGAACCATGGATGTGGGTGAGAAAGAGAAACATGTGATGTTAACATCACATGAGGCTGTCAGAAGGGGCCGTGGGAACATGGCAAAGGGGACCCTGAAGGCAGGGGTTGGGGGATGGACTCATAGAGGAGGGGGATCCTTGAGGGGCTCAAGGAAGGGTTAGATATGGAAATAGGTTCCAGTCAAATTGGGGAAGATCATGTTTTAGAGCAGGATTTCTCAAACTTGAGAGGGAAGGTTTCTGGGAAAGAAGATCCTCCCTCATCCTTCCAAGTTTGATCTCTCTCCAGGTGTGTAGGTATGCAGGTGTGTAGGTGCAGAGGGGTATAAGTATCAGGTGTGTAGGTGTGTAGGTATATGGGTATGTGGGTATGCAGATGCATAGGTGTGTAGGTGTGTAGATATATAGGTATACAGGTATACAGGTGTGCAGGTATATAGGTGTCATATATAGGTGTGCAGGTGCACAGGTATGTGGGCGTGTGGGTAGACAGGTGTGTAGGTGTGAAGCCTGGAACTGCCACAGTCATTTTACCACTGACCACACTGTGGCTTGGTGGGCACTGACCCCACGGAGTTCAGAACCAAGAGACAGAAATAAAAAGCTGGGGAATTGGAGGCCTTGTTGAGATGGTAGAGCCACTGGATGGGCCCACACCTCATGAAGCAGCCCTACTGGACCATCAGTTCATCCCTAATCTCTTTTATTGTTGAGTGATCTTTACATTTTTACTTTGAGATAATTTCAAACTTCCAGAAAAGTTGCAAGGAGAGCTCAGAGAACTCCTGTATACCATTTATGCTGAGTCACCAATTTCTAACATTTTGTCCTTTTGCTGTCTCATTTCCTGAACCACTTGAGAGCAAGTTGCAGATATCACATGCCTTTACCTCTCACTACTTCATTTTGCATTTATAAGGAACAGGGATGTTCTCTTCCATCTTTACAGTCCAGTTATCAAAGTCTGGTGCTTTATCATTGGCACAGCATTTTTGTCTAATCCTCAGTCCATATACCAATTTTTATCAATGTTCCCAAGAATGTCCTGCATAACATTTCCTTCCTGCAGTCCAGGAGCTAGTCCAGGAGCCTGTCTTTTTTTAAAAAATTCTTTTAATAATAATAATGATAATAAAAAGTTGAGTTTATTTTGGCAACAAAGGATTCACACATCAGGCAAGGCCATACCAGAAGCAGTGAGGAGTGCCCAGGACTTACTTGTCTTGTGTTTGGTTGTCACATCTCTTTAATATCTTTTTTGAAAAAATTCAGTTTTACTGAGATATAGTCACATACCCTACAATCATCCACAGTGTACAATCATTTGTTCACAGTATCAATACAGCTATGCATTCATCAGCCAAATCAGGTTTTGAACATTTTCATTACTCCAAAAAAAGAAAAATTAAAAATAAAAAATAAAAACAAGAATGAAAATACAAGAACACCCAAAATAGCCCGTTCCCCCCATCCCCCTATATTAGTTAGGGTTCTCTAGGGAAACAGAACCAACAAGAGATAACTGTAAATATAAGATTTTATAAAAGTGTCTCACTCAACTGTAGGGATGCACGAGTCCAAATTTTGTAGGGCAGGTAGTGAACTGGCAACTCCGATGAAGGTGTTTGATGAACTCCTCAAGAAACTCTTCACTGGCTAACCAAAGAAGAAGTGAAGGTCCTCTATCTTTCTCCCTTAAAAGTCTACAACTGATTAGATTAAATCCAGCTGATTGAATTCTCTCATTGTGGAAGACATGCCCTTTGTTGATGTAATCAGTCACAGCTGCAGTCAATTAGCTGATGATTTTAATAAATCATTACATGTATTTATTAAGCAGCAACGAATGTCCTTGCAGTAACAGTTAGGCCAGTGCTTGCTTGACCAGACACCTGGACACCATCACCTGGCCAAGTTGACACATGAACCTAACCATCACACCCCCTATTATTCATTTTCTTTAATGTCTTTTAATCTGGATGGTTCCTTGGCCTTTCTTTGTCCTTGACGACATGGATATTTTTTGTAGACTCCAGGCTGGTGAGCTCATGGAGTATCCTTTCATTGGGGTGTATGTGATCCTTCCTCAAGTTAGATCCCTGTTGGAATTTCACACACTTGATGTTGGGTCCTTTTCAGGACATCGTTTCTGGAAGTGTACAGCATCTGTGTGTCCTCATGGGGGATGCTCATTTTGATCACCTGGTCAAGGTGTTGTCTAGAGTCTCCACTGTATGATTATTGTCACTTTCCATGCAATTAATTATCTGTGAGAAGACCTTACTGTTTATTTTTAAGCCAAGTTGAACTGAGTTTTCTTTTTCTTTTTTTTTCTAATATGATGATAGAAACCGGGTTTTTTATTACTTCCCAATATAAAAACTCTTAACTGATTCAGTGGTGAATTTACATTGTGGGATTTATTGCTACTTACCATGGAGAAATGGGCAAGGGATTATGAAGAAAAAATAAGAGGGATTTCTTAAAAGTCTTGATTGTGGTCTGATGGGAGCAGAGCTGGATGAAAGCTCAAGGGTCTCCTGAGTGGACTAACCATTTGGTAATTCTTCTTATACTTTGAATTTCTTTTGTAAGAGCTGGACAAAAATGTGATTCTCTGCTCATAAAAATTGTGTACTCTGGTCAAAATAGGAGATTTTTTTAATCAGTCACACTGAGTGTAGCATAACATTTTAATGTATTTGCAATTTGCGATTATCTTTCATTTCAATTTTTGTCACTCTAGACTTGAGAATACTACACTCACGTAGGATGGTAGATACTTACAGGGACATACAAATTTGATTCAAACTATGTTTAGAGGGCATTTTTTTTTCTGGATTTCACATTGGCAGAAATGTTTCCTACATTTGTTATTCTTGTTCTCCGTTCAGTTTACGTGGGTATGTGTGTTTGTGTATGTGTGTCTGTCTGCGTTTGTGATTGTGCAACTGTTTTAGTTCAGGTTTCCCAAGAACCAGACACTTGAGACAAGAATTCAAGTACAGTAAATTTTTTGGTGGTGGGGTGATCTCAGGAAACACCAGTAGGAAATTGGAGATGGGAAACAGGGAAGGGAAGGCAGCCATTAAAGTGCATTATCAAGTGTGTGTGCATGTCCACGACTGTCTCTGTGTGATTGCCTTGGCCTGGGTCCCCCTACCCCTGGAGCAGATCCTGAGACAAAGATTCAAGTGGAAATAGTTTTTTGGGAAGTAAAGAGAATACTGGAAGTGAGGAAGAAGAAGCAGCCAGTTAAAGGGCTTGGTTCAAGCCAGCCCCCATTGGGGCAACTGGCACTTACTCTTTCTGGGGCCCTCTGAGAGACAGTGTAGAGCACACCCCTCAGAGTTTTCCCAGTCGAGAGGTGAGGGAGCTGGATCAAGGGTCAACAAAGCATTGTGGCTAATAAATAGCAACATGGGCCCTTATAGCCTCAGCAGTTCACCTGCCTGGGACAGGCCATTTAAGCCACTTTCAACTAGTTGGTCTAGGTTTGGTAGAGTAGCCAGCATTCCAGTGTGCAAGTGTTGTAACCGAGAAGTTAAGATTTAAGGGATGGTTGTCATTACTGAATCATTATATAGAAAGATCTCAATTTGGATAGATGCTCAGTAATAAAAAGGAATGATTCTGATTCATGGGACAACATGGATGAATCCTGAAGACATCATGTTGACTGAAATAAACCGGACACAAAAGGACAGATGTTGTATGATCTTGTTTATATGAAATACCTGGAAGAAGCAAATGTCATAGAGAGATAGTAGATCACAGGTTACCAGGGGTGAGAGGTGGGGTGGGGTGGGGAGGAGAAGAGGTAGTTATTGCTTAATGGGTGCAGAGTTTCTGATTGAGGGTGTGACCAAGAAGTTAGGATATAAGGGATGATTATGATTACTGAATCATTAAAAAGATATTCCTTTTTACTTTCTGGTATATTAGAGTAGACAGAGGGAAATATCTGAAACCTGAATTGTAATCCAGCTGCCTGGATCTCTGATAATGACTGTATACCTTTATCTTGTGCTCTTGTGATTGTAAAACCTTGTGACTAACCTTCACTTGTACCCATTTATCCAGTTTTGTGACTTTAGAGTCTTATGATCACTAAAGACCGCTCCTAATGTGTATTAATGAAGGGTCTTGGGTCAGCCCAGAACTAAACCACGCTAAGTCCAAAGTTATCTTGATAACTGAAGCTGGATCTAACCAAAATGGGCCTGTCAGACATGCACAGTAGCTTAGACTTTAACCTACAAGTCACCTATACCTCATTATAATACTAAAAATTACACCCATCATCATATTAAGGCTGCCATTTTCTTAGATACATTCTGTGACTAAGCATGTAATCAATCTGCGCATGCTCATTAATTAGATCACCTGTAACTACATCATCTGGGGCCATTGTGCTCATTATCTAAAACCTGCCCATCTTTTGATGCTATAAAATGATCAGAATACTGTTATTCTGTGGCTGATAGGCCATCTGATCTCCTGCTTCATGCCTAGCAATAAACTCTTTCTCTCTTTGAAACCCCAATGTGTCAGGAATTTGTCATTTGAGTGCATTGGGCAAAGAATCCACTGCCTTGGTCCAGTAACAATGCCCAGTGTTAAAAAGTACTACGTGGTTGGTGCTGGCGAGGAATGTTTCTTTATCTCCACTTTTGTGGGAGATCTTCTCTGGTGGGGGCAAAACCAATCTACCCATCACTGCCTCTCTCTGGAATCGGCGGAAGGAGCCCTGCTCCACTGGGACTGTATTTCCACTTTATTTCAGTGACGTTTAAGAGGAGGCCACCGAGACTTAGGAATCATGGACTCAGGTTATTTCATCTGCTTCGATGGAGACATCTTTCCATTTTTCGGAGGTTTGAGTACTTTGTGTACCAAATGATGGGGTTAGATCATGATGACAGGCAGTGGTCATGGAAATGTTCATGGAGAAGGTGGTATTTGAAAGATGGATGGAATTTGGATGAACAAAGCAGAGCAGGTGTTGGGGAGAGAACAAAACGTTCCTCTGATGAAAGTGCGGAAGTGGGAATGAGCATGAAGTGTTGAGTCTGTTGCATGTGCTGTTGGACCCACCCCGGTTTCCCTTACTATCCGCTCCAACGGGCTTCTCACCGCAACACCCAGCCTGGCGGGAGTAACCCCCCAAACCATGACTGGCAGGAGTTGGTTAACAAGTGGCCCAGCGTCCTTGACTTCAGGTGGGGCAACTTTTGAGGTCTCCTCTCCCCAAACTCTCCAAGTTCATCAGTGGAATAAAGATCCAGTTGCTCACATTTTTTTTTTTTTTAATTTTTAATTTTAGAGAAATTGTAGATTTACATAGAGATCGTGCACACAATAGAGTTCCCAGATACTCACCCCCATTTTTAACACTTTGGCATTAGTGTGGTATCTTTGTTACAATTGAAGGGGGAATATTATTACAGTTTACTATTAGCTATAGAGTCCATAGTTTACATTAGGGGTCGCTATTTGTGTTGTACTGTCCTATGGTTCTTTTTGTTTGTTTGCTTGCTTTAATTTTTGTTCTAGCAACATATATACTTCCTACCATTTCCTCTTTTGACCACATTCAGATGTAGAATTCGGTGGTATTATATTCAGTGTTGTGTTACCATTACAATTATATATTGCCCAATCTTTTTTAAAGATAAAATCATGACACTTAGGCAAATATAAAATAATTGCGTGAAAGATTTTTTAAACCTCATTAATTAATGAGGGTAACAGTGAAAAGTCACAACTGATTCAAAGGAGAACTTGAACAGCACACATATACAGATCTATAGCAAAATTTTTCTTTAAAGGGCCAGATAAATAAATATTTAGGCTTTGTAGACCATCCACTCTGTTGCAGTTACTCAGCTCTGCCATAGCGTAACTGAGTAGTTAGGATTTAACAAATGGTTATGACTACTGAATCATTCTATAAATATTTATTTTTACCTTCTAGTGAATTAGAATAGCCAGAAGGAAATCCTGAAATTAGTGAACTGTAATCCTGGTTGCCTTGATCTTTGATAATAATTGTATTAACTGTATAGCTTTCATCATGTGACCCTGTGATTGTAAAAACCTGGTGACTGACCCTTATTTGTACCCCCTTTATCCATTTTTTTTCCCACTTTAGAAACTTGTAATCACAAGGGCAACCCCCTAATGCTAACCGAGGAACTTGAGTCAGCTCAGAACTAAGCCTTGAGTTGGCTCTAGCACAGTTCCACTCCTTTACACTTGTAAATTGTTTCTTCCTATATTTGCTATTGAGATGACCCCATCTCCCCTCCTTTCTGCTTATCTTCCTTCCTACTGAGATGGTGGTAATGACTCTATCTCCCCTTGTTTGAAACCTTGTTTGAAACCTTGTTTGAAACCTTTCAACTCCTTGGACTTTTAGGCTGATAGGCCATCTGCTGTCCTGCTTCTTTCACACAAATCCTGTCTCTGAGTTGGCTTCTAGGAACTCAACCAAGGCAGGTTTCATTGTTCATAGAGACCTAGTGAGAACGGAGGGATGCCAGGACCTAATCAGCAGCTAAGACTGGAAAGTTGGGTTGGACACAGATCCAAAGGGGGCGTGAAGACCCAGCCAAGGAATATGGATATTAAATTATAAGAATTGGGTTGCAAGCAGAGATGCAACCTGCTAGAAAGGACCATTTCTTTGGTGTGGGCCTGCAGGATGGAATGGAAGACAGACAGATGGTAAAGATGCACAGACATTCAGAGCTGCCAAAATCTTTAAGTTCCCCCATCCAAGCCCTGAGAGGGTTTGGAGTTAGAATAAAGTCCTTTCAACAAGAAGACTGAGCAGAACTACGGAGTGATTGAAGTGCCCTATGAAGTGAAAAAGGAGCCAAGGCTCCCCGCTATCCCATCCTCTATCCCCATCCCATTCTGTTTCAAGCCTGGATTTGTCATTAACAAGAATGGGGAGCAAGGACTTCAGAGGAACAGCATGTTAAGTGGGAAGTCAGCGTTTGAAGTTGAATGGGAAGTCGGTGTTTGAAGCTAAATTTTAAAGAAACCAAAAATGAGTGTTTCTTGCAGTACTTTATTGGTAGATAAATGTTTCTGAGTTCAGAACAGGAAGTGGGACAGGAGGACGAGGACTCCACTAACCCCTGCTTGGTTTTTATTTTAGAACCAAGTAAAATAGTTGCAATCCAGAATGAATGCACAAGTCTGCGAACTGAATGATTTGGCATCTGTCTATTCCATGTGCACATGCTGCTGAAATAATAAAAGGATAGAAAATAATAATAATAATAACAGAGCAAGAGGGAAAAGGAAACACTCAGAGCCTACCTGGAGAAAGCCTTGGGTAAGCTAGAAGCTTCCAGCTGTGTGTGAGCCTCATCTTTGTAGATACAGGTAGCACACAATGTCTGATATCAAAACAGCCAGGTAAATGGGGATATATGAATAAATCTCTTTGCAAAGAAAAATGCCATACATGAACTGGGTCACTGCCCCTGGACTAACGGACAGTTAGCTGTTTGAGCTCCAAAGCCATCCAGTTGGGTAAGGTCAGTGAGGACAGCAAGGAGGTTGATAAGGCCCAGCATTGAAGCGGATGTAAACTATGGTTTTGGATGTAGCAATAAAATACTTTCAGATCTTTGGAGAAGAATAAGAGGATAAAGTCTTCTGGAGGAAAAAAGCCTTCTCTGGAATGTTATCCAGTTTTCTATTATCTGTAGTAACTGGAGGACAATAGAAACTGATTGTAAAGGAGTCACAAAATTACCCCTACTCCCAAAAAAAGTATGCAAATAGGGACTTGATCCCAAGCAGAGGGCAGATGGTTTTTTTTTTTCCAATGCTTACTGAATGTGGTTTTTTTTTTTTTTACATCAATTGGCATTTATTCAGAGGTGCTTTTTTTTCCCCTTATTAAATTCAGTTTTATTGAAATACATTCACACATCATAGAATCATCCATGGTATACAATCAACTGTCCACAGTATGATAACATAGTTATGCATTCATCACCACAATCTATCTCTGAACATTTTTCTTACATCAGAAAGAACCAGAACAAGTATAAAATATAAAAGTGAAAAAAGAACACCCAAATCATCCCCCCCATCCCACCCCATTTGTCCTTTAGTTTTTATCCCCATTTTTCTACTCATCCATACCCTAGATAAAGGGGGTGTGATCCACAAGGTCTTCACAATCACACTGTAATCTACATTATTATATAATCATCTTCAGGAGTCCAGACTGCTGGATTGGAGTTTGGTAGTTTCAGGTATTTACTTCTAGCTATTCCAATACATTAAAACCTAAGAGGTGCTATCTCTACAGTACATAAGAATGTCCACCAGAGTGACCTCTTGACTCCATTTGAAATCTCTCAGCCACTGAAACTATTTCGTCTCATTTTGCATCCCCCTTTTGGTCAAGAAGATACTCTCAGTCCCACGATGCCAGGTCCAGATTCATCCCCGGGAGTCATATTCTGCCTTGCCAGGGAGATTTACACCCCTGGGAGTCGGGTCCCACATAGGGGGGAGGGCAGCGAGTTCACCTGTCGAGGTGGCTCAGTTAGAGAGAGAGAGGGCCACATCTGAGCAACAAAGAGGTACTCGGGGAGACTCTTAGACACAATTATATGCAAGTTTAGCCTCTTCTTTGCAGTAACAAGCTTCATAAGGGCATGTCCTATGATCGAGGGCTCAGCACATCAAACCGCCAGTCCCAATGTTTGTGACAACATCAACATACTGGATGTGTTTTGACTTCCGAGATGGAGATGCTTGGAGAGGAAAGACAGCTGGTTCAGGATTAAAAAATGAGATGGCAGGAGGGGTTCAAAGTGAAGGAGCTATAATTATAGTGTTTTAGAATAGCCCAGAGAAGGGGGGAGAAGACAGAGGAAGGAACACAATAGCCAGGAAGCTTGGACATGAAGGCTGGGGTGTCCACAGGTGTGCACGTGAGACCCTTGCGGTGCAGATCAGAGCTGTCAGAAGGAAGAGGAGGGCATCTGGCCATGAAGTAGGTTTAGGATCAACCCCTGTCCCAATGTTTCAGGCACAGAACTCTTGAGGAGTCTAAACAAGAGGGTAGGAATGGGGTAGGCCGTTGAGAGGAAAACCCTAAGGCTCATAGAGAATGGCCCAGGAGAAACCATTTGGGAGTTGCAACCTGTGCAAAGCTGAGTAACATGAAACTGGATTTGTAAAATACCACAAGCATATGGATGTGTCCCTTCCAAAGACATGAAAGCCATTGGTCAATGGAAAGAGACACTCCTAAAGATGCCTGAACTTCTGACACTAAATCTGCCTTTTTGGCATTTGCAGCAGATATCACCAAGAGCCTTCCTGAGCTGCATGGGTTTCCATGACTCCTGTTTGTTTAAACTTTTTGTTGTAGTAAAATAGATACAACTCAAAATTTCCCATTTAACCACTTTCAGGTATACAATGCAGTGGTATTAATTGCATTCATAGTATTTGCTACCATTACCCAAATTTTTCATCTTCTCAAACAGAAATTCTGCACTCCTTAAGCAATAATGCCCCATTCCCCTCACCCCTATCCCCTGCAATCTATTATCTGTCTCTATGAGTTTGCTTATTCTATGTATACAGTATTTGCTGTTCCTTTTTAGAGCTGAATAATATTTCATGGTATGGATAGTCCAGATTTGGTTTATCCATTCATCTGTTGAAGGGCACTTCAACCTTCTTCTGCCTTTTGGCAATTGTGAATAATGCTGCTGCGAACATTGGCATTTAAATATCTGTTTGAGTCCCTGCTTTCAATTCTTTGGGGTATGAATCTAGAATTGGAATTGCCAGGTTATATGGCATGTCTATGTTAAACTTTCTGGGGAACTGCCAAACTCTTTTTTTTTTTTTTTTTTACCATTTTTTATTGTGACATTTCACATAGAGACATAACAGTGGTGACTTTCAAAGTGCAATTTAACAAGTAGTTATATAGGTAATTTCTAAGAATGTTATGGGTTACAGTTCCACAGTTTCAGTTATTTCCTTATTGTGAAATATAAGAAATATACCGAAAGGTGATATCTTTCAAAGTACAATTTAAGGAGTAGCTATAGAGCAAATTTCAAAGAATGCTATCTGTTACAGTTCCACCGTTTCGGTTATTTCCTTCTAGCTATTCTAATATCCTAGCATCTAAAAAAATATTTATATAAAGATTCAGTATTCATAATCCTTTGTTAAATCCTGTCTTATCGGTTGCTACCCCTTCTCATTTGATCGCTTTCTTGACCTTCAGGGGTGTCTAGGCAGTGACCCCCCTAACTTGTTCATATTGAAAAGGGGTGTCAACATTTTGGGGAAGAGGGCTGCATCTGGTTGATGTTCTTAAAGAGGCTGTTGCCTCTGGGTTTAGGACTAGTCTGGCATAGGAACACTGGTGGATTTAAGTTTCTGAGAGATAAGCTTAGTGAGTGAATCTTTTATAGACTCTCAGATAGGGACCTAGGTATTTTGGGACTACTGTTGGTTAGGGCTTTGTATCCAATAACTTTTTCTTTTAATTCAGCTTTATTGAGATATATTCACATACCATACAGTCATCCATGGTATACAATCAACTGTTCACAGTACCATCATATAGTTGTGCATTCATCACCCCAATCGATTTTTGAACATTTTCCTTACATCAAAAAGAATCAGAATAAGAATTAAAAACAGAAGTAAAAAAGAACACCGAAATCATCCCCCCATCCTACCCAATTTTTCATTCAGTTTTTGTCCCCATTTTTCTACTCATCCATCCATACACTAGATAAAGGGAGTGCGATCCACAAGGTTTTCACAATCACCTGTCACCCCTTGTAATCTACATTGTTATACAATGTATACATTGTTAAGAGTCAAGGCTACTGGGTTGCAGTTTGATATTTTCAGGTATTTACCTCTAGCTATTCCAATGTATTAAAACCTAAAAAGGGATATCTGTATAGTATGTGAGAATGCCCACCAGAGTGACCTCTCGACTCCATTTGGAATCTCTCAGCCACTGAAACTTCATTTTGTTTCGTTTCATATCCCCCTTTTGGTCAAGAAGATGTTCTCAATCCCCCAATGTTCAGTCCAGATTCATCCCTGGGAGTCATATCCTGCATTGCCAGGGAGATTTACACCCCTGGGAGTCAGATCCCACATAGTGGGGAGAGCAATGAGTTCACCTGCCAAGGTGGCTTAGCTAGAGAGAGAGGGCCACATCTGAGCAACAAAGAGGTACTCAGGGGGAGAATCTTAGGCACAATTATAGGCAGGTTTAGCCTCTCCTTTGCAGTAATGAGCGTCATAAGAGCAAGCCCCAAGACAGAGGGCTCAGCATACCAAGCCATCAGTCCTCAATGTTTGTGAGAACATCAGCAACAATCCAGGTGAGGAAGCCCAACACCTCTGCATTTCTCCCCAGCTCCTCAGGGGGGCCCTGCATATATATTTTTATTCTCTGCCCCAATTACTTTGGAATGTGTTGCTATTTCAGTCTAACCTATACAAACCTACTAGATCTCACTTCCTGTTCAAAGTTCCATGTAATTATGGTGTTTGAACAAACTGACTGCAGAAGTTATATTGCTTGGAAAATATAGACCCTGCACCAAATAAACATCTCTTCCCTTGGTGTCACACGAAAGTTGAAGTTTTAACACAGTCAGTTTCGACCTTTACCCTTTGGCTCGGTTTGCCCTAGTCCTAACCAGATCTGCTTCATTCATATCTCTAATTGAAGTCTGGACTCTTTTTCAGCTTTTTTAACAGTTGCTGTATGCGCTAATACTGACATTCATATCTGCTGAGCTCTAGCTCTGAGTTTCAGGTGTCACACAGATACCTGGAGTTCCAGGGATCGATCAGGTTATACACAAAAGGATCAGCATCTCAGAGTTTGGAGACAGCCATTACAATTCAGGAATAGATTTGACTGCTGTAAGAGCTTACAATCTAGGGACAATTACAATAAGCATTCCCCTGATAAGCTGTGCTCTAAGATTCAGTTCTGAGTTTACACATTGTAGTTAGTCCATATTGGTGAGTAATTATAATGTTTGCCTTTGTTTCTGGCATAGTTCACTCAAAATACTGTCTATAGGATCCACTCACCCATTGTGTGTTTCACAGCTTTACTGCTTTTTGCAGTTGCTCAATATTTCATTGTTTGCACACACCACAGTTCACCATTCTGTTCCTCAGTGTACCCTTAGGCCACCTCTACCCATTGCAAATCATGCATACTGTCTCCATAAACACCAGTGTGCAAATGACCAATCATGTCCCTGCTCTCAGATCCTCCAAGTATATGCTCACTAATGAGGTTGCAGGACCATATGGCACCCACATACTTAGCTTCTTGTGGAACCAGCCAAACTGTTTTTGACAGCAGCGTACCATTTAATATTACCACTAACAAAGTATAAGGGTTCCAATTTGTTGGCATGCTTGCCAACACTCATTTTCCATATTTTAAATAATAGCCATCCTAGTAGATGTAAAGTGCTATGTCTTTGTGGTTTTCATTTGCATTTCCCTGATGACCAGTGATAGTGGACATCTTTTCCTGTGCTTAATGGCCATTTGTGTATCTTCTTCGGGGAAATGTCTATTCATGTACTTTGCCTATTTTTTAACTGGGTTATTTGTCTTTTTGTTGTAGAGTTGTAGCAGTTCTCCATGACTCTTTTGTAGATACATAAAGTATTATTTTGGAAAGCAACTCTCTCCTTATGCATCTCTCAATAATTTCTGGATTCTGGCTATTGGGTGTGTTCTGGTTTGCTAATGCTGCCGTTATGCAAAATACCAGAAAAGGACTGGCTTTTATAAAGGGGGTTTATTTGGTTACAAATTTACAGTCCTAATGCCATAATAGTGTCCAAACTAAGGCATCAACAAGAGGAAATCTTCACTGAAGAACAGCCAATGGCGTCCAGAACACCTCTGTTAGCTGGGAAGGCACGTGGCTGGCATCTGGTGATCCTTTGCTCCTGGGTTGTATTGTTTGCAGCTTCTGATTCTAGTGGTTTTCTCTCTAAGCATCTGGGGGTCCTCTCTTAGCTTCTCCAGGACAAACTCTGGGCTTCATCTCTTAGCTGAGCATCTCCAAACTTCCTTCTGTCCACATCTCCAAGCATCTGTAAACATTCCTGTTGGCTCCTGCTCCTCTTAAAGGACTCCAGTGATCTAATTAAGACTTACCCTGAATAGGTGGGGCCACACGTTCATGGAAATATCCAATCAAAATATTTCATCTACAATTGGGTGAGTCACATCTCCATGGAAACACTCAATCAAAGGTTCCACCCAAGAAGATTGGGTTAAAAGATCATGACCTTTGTGGGGGACATAATATATCCAAACTGGTAAAGGGTAGTATTAGGTAACAATAGAGCATTTACTATTTATAGAAGGTGTCATGGTGTTTTGTTATCTAGATATTGGATGGTGGGCTTCCACTGACAATCCCCATAAGGAATCTGCAGGCTTGGAGGGAGGGCACTCTTCAGAGGAGGCCCATTTGTTCTCCAACCCACTTCTTAGAAGCAGGGATGGGAAATTTAAAGCCTTACTCTCTATAACACAAGGGTGCAAGTACATATGCACTCACATGGAGAAGTTGATTTACCTGGCCAGTTATATTTCAATGGCAGTTTTGCATATGTTCTGGTGGGATTTTTGGTTCTGTGCTCTCAAGCAGTGATGCAATGGCTTGAACGCACACCTGGAAACCTCTCTGGAATTCTGATCTGAGCAAAAATGAAAGAGCTGAGAAACACACTTGGCTGGGAACTTGTAGAGAAGAGAATAGGGCTTTATGTTAGAGCAGGAGGAGAGGCCTCCAGATCAGACTCTAAAGGAAAAATCCAACCACAGAGAGAACATGTGTTCTTCTCACACCAATGTTCCCATGTTTCAAAGTGGTGTAAAAAATGTTTTTTTCCAGCAAATTTTATGGGTCAGTAACATGGTGTGGGTGTTGCTGTTGTTTGATCTTACCTTATCATTCTTGAAGCTGTGGTTCTTCCTATCTTCTTATGCTTTTAAGGATGCTTTTCTTTAAAAACGCTTCCTTTCAGCCTCAATGACTTCTCTGCAAAATCTCATTCACTTACTCATCCAACAGACATTTTTTGAGCACATACGTACCAGGCACTGTTTCAGGTATTGGAGATGCTACTGTGCGTAAAGCAGATAGGACTCCAATGTCTGATTGTCTAAGGGAAGATCTTTTCTCCTTCTCCTCCTCCAACTCTAAAGAAATAGAACCTACCAAGTCTAAAATGACAGCTTAAACATACGGCTTCCTTCAAGCTTTCCTGAAGACACCATTTAACTGGGTTGGCTGATAAACAGGAATATTTCACATCATACTAGTGACAAATAATGTGGTTTCATGGATAAAGTAGTGTGTTAGCACTCTAGAGATCTAGTTTCTTACTTTTGCCATCTTTTATTACTTTAATTTATGAGGAATCAAATAAATACTTGCCACCTCTTCAGAAGCTTTGTGGTTTAGAATTTGTAACTTAAAGGAGCTGTTGTCCCTGCTTGCTAGAGTTGATTATTGAATTTTCACAAATTTTGCAAGCCCATTGACATCATGTTGGTAGCTTGACATTGATCATGATGGGAGTATTTACACCACAAAATAGACAAATGTTAAAAAATCAGCATTTTTATTCCCCAGAAAGGCGGTCGGTAACCATTTTCCAGCCTATCAATGGTTACAGAGCAAGGTAAATAGTCTAATGGTGAGCTGGAAAGTTTGGAGGGACTTCTGACATATGCAAGTTAGTAGGTTGTCATTTAGCAAATCCATGGCTTTTCATGCTTTTTTTACTGGTAAATAAACCTTTTAAACTAGTTAAGAATTAGGTTTGACTGAGAATGATAGGAAATTCAAAAACAAATGGTTTAAATAAGATGGAAATGTTTCTTTTTCTCCTGTAAAAAGTCTGGAGGTGATTAGCCTGATGCAGTGACATACGCCACTATGTGAGGGACCCAGTTTCCTTGTATTTATTTGTTCGACATTCATGGCATTCCATAACCAAGAGCATTTGAAGACCCAAGATGGCTGCCCTGGCTCCAGCCATCTTGCCCACATTCCAGCAAGCAAGAGAACATAAAGGTGAAGAGGTGGCAAGCTACCCCCTTTAAAGATCACTTTCTGGAAGTTGTGCACACCACTTGTACTTACTTTCCATTGGCAAAAGTTAGTCATAGGGCCATACCTAGCTGTAGGGCAATGGAGAAATGCAGCCTTATTCTGATGGCCATGATCCTAGGTAGAAGGTAGAGGTTCCGTTACTAAGGAAGATGGAGAGATTAGAGATTGGGGGACACACAGCCCTCTCCTCCACACTTCCCAGATGGCTCTCTTCTCGGTCCATGGGCATCCTTTGGTTTCAGAGCTGATGTGGCTTATGGAGTTTCCTTGTTGTATGTGTGAAGTTACCGCACATGTGTGCAGTGTTGTGTGGCTGCTTAATGTGTGGTACGTTTCAGTGAGGAGGTTTGAAAGCACCTACTTCTCGCCCACCAACCCAGAGGCCACGAGCCACAAGGTTCAGGAAAATCTGTCACTCAAGAGAGGCAGGGATGTGGAAGAGGGAAAAGCAGGGGCTAATTCCTGAACGGTCCCTGGGGGTTAAATGAGAGCAATGGGTGCAGGTGAGAGAGATGGTTTCCTACCTAAGAAAAGGAGGAATTTCTGAGCATCAGAGGTGCCTGATTGTTGCCCAGGGTGGTACACGTCACCCTTGGGTGGAAGTGTCCATCCCTCAGCTATGTGAGCACCAGGCAGAGTTTGTGTGGCACAGGCAAGATGACTTCACCGACCCAGAGCATCTGCGAGTCTGCAAACCAATCTTCCAAGAAAGGAAGGGATGACCGCCACCAGAATTTTAGCCCCGTTGACAAACTGATCCTGTAAGTGGCGTAAGTGTCACAGTTTCACCCCTGAGCTCACTGCTTTAAGGAAAAAAAAAATTATTTTAATATCCTGGGTTACTCTTGGGGAAACTGAGGCCCTGAACCTTGTTCCTAATTCAATGCAGAAGCACGGTTATTGAGTAGAGAGGCTGGGAATACAGCTCTGTTTCTGATTTCTAACTTCCCATAAATTAATTTCCCTTTTCAATGAAAAATTTGCATGATCTTAAAAGTGTTCAGAAAAAAAAGTTTGACTATCATGTGAGGGAAAACTAGTGTTGTGCAGTGAGAGCTACAGACGTTCAAAAAAAAAAAAATCACACAAGTTGAATTATCAAGCTACAGCCTGGAATAAATTTTTTTCTGTCCAACTAGTAAAATCCATGGCAATGCAAATATAATTATGGAAATATTCCGTGCCCTTCCCTGGATCCTGGCACAGAGTTGCTCGCTCTGGCTTCTACCTCTGTTAGTAAAGGCAAAAAAAAAAAAAAATTAAAACGAGGGAAGACCTGCTGTGGGAGGCTTTGAGGGAACCAGGAAAAACAGACTTGGTCTTGACCTGACATGTCCCCAGGGGTGACTCGCTTTCTTCCACCTCGCTGACTTTGGCTGTAAAAATAATTATAATAATGAGGCCGTGTTTACTAAGAACCTTGCCCCACTCCACAGAAAGAAAGAAAAAAGCAGTGAGTTGAAAGCTTTTGTCCCCAACCCTCCAGGCAGCTGGGAACCCAGGACCCCCATGTCGAATAAGCTGAGTTTCTTTTAAACTGGACTTGAGATGTGTGGTTTCCGATATGACTCTAATTGCTGCTTCTCCTTGTGAATTTGCACTAGTGGCCTGAGGCAAATAAAATCAGGAGGATATAGTTTGAATAAATAATTCTTAAAGGAGAGAAAGGAAAGGGGAGGGGAGAAGGGAGGAGGGGAGAACAGGAGAGCAGAGGGGAGGGGAGGGGAGGGGAAAAGCCCATTTCTTAGTAGACCTCAGACTTTCTGTCTTGCCAGTACTTGGCCTAAAGCCAAGTAGAACAGGACCTGGGAGACTGCCAGACCCAACCCCAGCTTCGTTGATATGCAAATGAACTGGAAATTGGGGACTCCGTGTCCCAGTCCCCGTTTGCCAGCCTGCAGTCCCCTTCCAGACAGCTGTCCCTCCTCCCCTCTCAGCTGTCACCCCCACCCCCGGAGAATGGGGGTTGGAGAGCCAGACTGGGTGGGTCTCTCTGTCCAGCAGGCGGTCAGTGCAGCCTGCAGCCTGGCCGGGTGGCTCAGCAGTGGTTTTTAGGGGGACCACGTGGGAAGCCACAGCTAGGTTTCCTCTGCAGTGACAGAGCCTGGCGTTTGTGGGAGGGTGTGGAATGTCCCCTTCCTGCTTGTGTCCTTTAGCCCGGACTGAGCTGGAGCTTCGTTTACATTCTTTCAGTGGTGTTATTGAAAAAGCTTGGCAGCTCCAAAATGTTTGCAGTGTCCTTTAGCTCCCATTAGGGGGTTGTTGGTTTTTGTTTTTTTGGGGGGGCTAGCTTTTAGCCAGCATCTGGAAAGATCTCCTTGGACATGCTGAGCTCCTTTTTCAAGAATCCACTTTACCCTCAGGGAAACCAGGAAAGAAACAAGCCATCCACCGGTCAAAGTCTGGAGGAATTTTCCAGCCTCTTGAACTATGGTACCTTTTTATTTCTTAGACAAGTCTCTGTCTGGGGTGGTTTTAGGATGAAACTGCTGGGGTATCACCTGAGGGGAGAGGGTGGGAGACCACGAGTGGGAAGGAGAAGTCGTCTTTTTAAATGATACAAAATTTCTGTCTGTATTGAGCCCAGGTAGTGGAGGTGATGGTTTGGGAAGGAAGCTATTGCTGTAACAGGAAGGATCTTAAACCTGAACATCTTTTGGGATCTTAAGAATTTTATTTAAAAAAATAACAGTAACCCATGTGCTATCCACTCGGTTGGAAGGATGGCTCCCAGGGTTCCATTCCGTGGCGCGGGGACACATACCTGCGGTGACACTCAGTAGCACATTCTTTTCACCCGCTGTTCTCTCCATCCTTGGAGCTGCCTTATGAAGAGTGAGGAATGCAACCTACATTTCCTGGAAGAAATGTGCAGAATTTGCCTGCACCTTATGGAATTCAAGCCAGATGTTTCATTGAAGACTGCTTCACGTTAAAGTGCACACGTGCCTTTTTTCCGGCAGCTAATTAAAGCACAATAGAAAACTTCTGGAATCCAAACAGCTCCGCTGCAATAGGCAAAATTCCCTGCCTGTCACGGCTCATCAAAACGAGTTTGTGTACGGAACTCCGTGAACAAAACAAAGGGACTTAGGTCTGGAGGAGAAATGAGATCTTAGTTCCCACTTAGCAGCTCCTTAACTGCTGGGTTATGTCAAATCCCTTGCCGAGAAAACGTCTAAAAGAAAAAGAATTACAGACATGAGGTGTGGTTTAAGAGAAGTGTGTGCTTTTAATTTGTGCGCTTCGGGGCACAAGCAGTTAATCCTTTGCTCCCCAAGGTCACAGCTTGGCTTCTATTCGCTCTTAATTCTGAACACAGCACTGTTTTCTTTCTGGACGGGCTCCAATTTTCGGACTTCCCTGGTAATTGATGGACTTCAAAGGTTGTGGAGTTTGGCCCCAGTCAGAGGCTGAGCCCAAGAACCTGGCTGTCTGGAGTCAGCAGGATTGCCCCGGACGGCTCGCAGGTCTTCTCCGGAGGGGATTGAGATGCTGCCCCCAGCCCAACATCATTGCCAAGTGGAAAGAAACACCGGGAAGATACCTCGGCGCCTTTAAAGTGACCCAGCCATGGAAAAATAATAAAACAGGTGAAGGTTCCAGAAGGAAGGGCAGGTGTGCACCATGTCATTATTTCTTCCAGCTTGGTGTTTCACAGGCCATCCCGTCCCACGGTGAATGCACACAGAGAGGCAAAGAAAGGGCAAAGGACAGGTCTCCTGCCAAAGCTCCTTGCTCACTCACGCTTATGCAGATTGCTGCAATTTAGTTATGTTTTTCTGCTTGTTGAAACATCTCAAAGGTTGACTTCCATGTCCCTTTAGTCCTGCTGGCTCTATTTCACCCGGCTAATAACAAAACAGCCTCAGCAAACTGGCAGGGCAGCTGCTCTCCCCACCCTACCCCCCCATACAGCTGAACCAGTTTGATTTCATACTCCTCGACGTTGAGCGCGATCTTGTCACTTAGCATTTTCTTTTGTGGTCCTTTCCACCATTGGGGACGCGGTTACGATGAGCCACCTCCCAGGAAGGTTTGGGAGTGCAGAAGGGATCGTGAAGATGAGAGCAATTGTAGATCGGCTCCTAGTCCGGTTTCAGTGGCTTAGGAAGCTTTTGGAATCCCCCTAGGTTCCTCCTGGCACACCGGCCAGGGTGATGGCAGCTGTGTGGGTTGTGTATGTATTTAACTTAGAAATGAATAGCGAAGGTCTGGTGGCCCAGAGGGAAGGATTATGGGGTGTTGGTGCTCTGCTGAGGGAAATTCCAGGCTCCAGCAGCCGCGGTTCCGATGAAGAACTGTGTTCTCCTGCCTTTTCCAATCTAAAGGGCATCCCTCCCCTTGGACAGACATGGAACTGTTTACATGCCATCTCTTTAGATGAACTGATGTCTGTAAACAGTGACACAGTATTCCATCCAAACCCTCTCTTGATTTCGAAGGAGAAAAGAGAGTGATTTATTTCCCAGTGCCCTTCAGTTGACCTTGCCTGGGGAGGGGGGAGAGGGCCAACAGAGCTAAGGATGACCTCATTCCATTCCTGCAGGATTTCCTGGGACTACAGAGCCTTATTCTTCTGCTGTCCTTCTATGATCAGCCACATTCAATCTGTAAGCTTTCGGCACCGGCTGTAGTGCCATCAACTCTTGGCCCCTTTGGGACTTCGACTTGAGGTCAAGCAAACCCACAGAGCGATTGTTACGCTGTAGCTGGTGCTGGAGCTGCCAGCGTCAGCTTTGAAAGTGGGGGGTGGGTCTGCAGGGTGGGCCACAGTCTAGGAACTGTGCTGTCAGTGGTGAGAAATCACAGGCTGGAAGGAGTAGGAAGAGCTTTGATGGGGAGTAAATGGCACGCTGTTGTTGACGGAAAAGGATCTTGGCAGGACAGTTGTTGTGAGTGTTCTGCGGCTTGGAAAGGAATTTCCTACAGGCTGCACTAACCATTAAAAATGTCTCTACCTTCAGGCGTCCCGGACGTGCAGTAGAGCCCTGCTGGGGGACATGTCAGCTCGGACCATGGGTGCACGAGGTCTGGACAAGCGAGGAAGCTTCTTTAAGGTAAAGGGATGTCCGGATCGTGATCGCTAGTTGCCAGCTTGCTCGCTCTGCTGGGCAGGCTGCAGGCAACGACCCTCCTGGGCGAGCCAGCTCGGTCGGAGGGCGCCTGCTGGTTGTTTTACAGGAGGTTGGGATTTTTGTAATTTAGTGCTCCAGTGCAAGCACAGGACTCTCTGGCACAGAGAGACAGTATGCAAGATGATTAAGGCAACTTTATTTGTGACTGGCTCAGCTTTTTCTTTTTCGGTTGGGGGCGTCTTAAGGTGGAAGTTGGCTCTTGCATCCCAGTGAGTGGAAGCTGGAGTTCTGTGTTCTATGCTTTGCCTGATTGTATGGATCACTTGGATGCCCCTAAACAAAATGAAACCGTTCAGGTTCCTGGGCCTCACCCTAGAATGACTGAATCGTCTTTCCTGCCCGGGAATCTGTATTATATCAAACACCGCAGAGGCTTATTATGAGCAGGCAAGGTGTGGGACAGCCATGTAGATGTCATATGGATGTTAACTGGATAAAATCACCTTGCTGGCTTAATGAAATAAGATTTTAAATAGGTTATTTTATATATGTGTGTTGGGGGTGTGTATTTTAAATTGAGTTGGTGGTCATTTCTAATACATACTTGGGAATGAATTTCTTGTGGCTTTTTGCTTTGTTTCCTTTCTTCACTCTCAAAATAAAGGCATACTTATTGTAGAAAATTTGCAAAACATGGAATCATGTAAGAAAGTAGAAAAATGGGTATAAAATGTTCATTTGAAATTGATCACAGGCAGATACCTTGACAACAGGTCCTTTCTCCATGGAAATAAATGAATAGAGATATTTTAGCTTTATTACAAAGAAAATTATCTATGTTTAATAAGTATCCCAAACCTTATGGATTATTAGTATGTATCAACTTTTATTTAGATGCTTCCCATTTTCAAGAGGCCAAAAGTGATTTACTGCGTCGATTATCCACTCCATAAAAATCCATCAGGAAAACCTGTTGATAAAGGAAAGCTGGGTTCTTTAAACCTATTGGATTTAAAGGTTACTATTGCAGTAAGGAAGCACATTGCCAGGATATAATCTGAGTGACTTGGACTGGTTATTTATTCCCTTAGAGAAGGACCTGTTATCAAGCAAGTAGAGATCGGGAGGCATATGTGCAGGGTTTGGGGATTTAGCCACCTATGGGTTAAGCTGTGTTTTCCAAGGCAGTAAACTGATTGGATGTTGGTGATGTTTGTGACATAGTAGTTAAGTATTGGTGGATACAGCAAAATGAGGGTCTTGACATGAGCCTCCACACGTAAATCATTATTTGATGGGCAAGCCGTTTTCCCAGGTGAGCGAACTTTGCCAGGACAGGTTGTTTGGTAGGGATTTCCTGTAGCAAACAGTGATGTTATTTATTGGCATACAGCCTTAACTTCCTGGGCAAGAATATCCTGTAACAAAGAGTTATATTGACACAGATGTCTCAATTCCCAGTCCTCATAGTGAAGCCATATGGACACAAGTCATCTCCATTCTCAACTGATGTGCTCAGTTCTAATCACACCTGTATAACATCACCCACATGGGGCAGGTGAGGGAAAGGGATGGTCCTCAAGGCGTCTCCTGGGGACTGGAGACTGAACTTCAGGATTCTCCTCCAGGACTGCATTTTATACTGAGATATTTATTTCCTTCTGGTAGAAGGGATGAACCAAAGTCCCTCCTCAACCCAAGACACTGCCTAAATCAGCCTAAAACATTGGCTGGTCCATAGTTACCAACTTATACTGCTCAGGAAGCACTGTGGAGTTATATTTTACGTAGTGGATAAATTTTAAGGTCAATGCAGAAGAAGAAAATCAAGTTTAGTCAAATTGCCTTTGAAAATTCTTTAGGAAGGTACCATGTTGGATCTAATATACTAACTATCATTTGGTCAACTGTAGAAAGATTTTCCTGAAGGCCTGGGAAAAATCAGCGGGGGTGTGTGTGTGTTTGTGTGTGTGTGTTTTAATTTTCAGTTGTACACCAGGTAATGTAGTTGACTTTTACTCCTAGCCTATGTTACATGAAAGAATCAATCAGGCAAGAGATACTAGGCCTGCCTGAACTTGTTGAGAGCAATTTCTGTTCTCCTACCTCTTGATTTCTCCTGGGTCAGATACCCTTGAGGGAAATAGTTGGTGAATGATTTGACTTGTCATTGTCTGTATTTTCTCCCTAAGCTTAAGTTGTGTAATTTATTTGTTAGATGTTCCCCATAAATGATGCAGGTGCCCTATATTTCTTTTCTTTCTTTCCTCCTCTTTATTGACTTTGTTGTTCTTTATTGCTGCTATTCCATAACTGGCCACCAGCATTGGCAGGTAGTTATCTGCAAGGATGAGATAAACCACCGTTGGGGCTTTCAGAGCCTCTTTGGTGGTTCAACGAGCTGCAGCGGAGTGTGGGTGCCTAGATGATTTGTCCCTCAGCACGTTCTGGGCCCCTTTGGTCTTTTTAATTTAATTTTAATTTTTTACTGCTCACACTTTATTTCGGTTCATATTTATTGAGCACCTGCAATCAATCAAGATCTGCCCTAGGCACTGGGGAGAGAGAGAGAAAAAAAAACCCAGCAGCCATCCCCAATCTCACGGAGCTTTCTGTCTGGTGGCAAAGAAAGAGGTTAATCAAATCATTACACCACTAAAAAGATAATTATAAACCACGAAAGGAAAAAAAAAAAAAACACATGCTTCATGTGAAAAGTTAAAGGGACTCTGGGAATATCTAACCTCACCTGAGGTTCCAGAGAAATCTTTCTTGAGGGAATGGCCTTTAGGAGGTGCAGCTGACTCCACACTATCTAGGAAGGTGGAGGTAGGAATGAATTTAGGAGTGACTGCTTATGCTACTGCAACGTACTTCTCATCCCACATCTTGAGGCCCTATGGTGGGATAGGACAACTTTGCAATGTGAGGATTCTTGGTTATATTCTCAGCTTATGGCTGGATTCCACATGCTTCTCATTCCTTTCTGGGTTATTAGTACTCATGTGATTTTGTATAAAGTGGGGAAATTTGAGATCCAAAGGCAGTCACCCTTTGCAATCATTATCCTCCCCTCCTGGGTTTGTGTTTTTAAACCAGAGATGCTGAGCAGTTGTAGCAAGCCTTGATTTGTGGTTTCCCATCTGTCCTGGCTCACGGGGCTTGGATAACACAGATTATCTGAGCCTTCTGGGATAATTGGGAGTGCCCCAAGCTTATTGTTCATGTGGAGCCGCATCCTAGAAGCTATGGCTACACGATTCCTGTGCTGGACAAACACATGGTCTACAGGCTTTCCCAGCCCCGTTGCTAATTTTCCCCAATTTCTTATGACAAATAGCATCTCCATGCTCTGTAGGATCAATGTGAACACGTTGGGGTATGATGCCTTGGACAAGGCAGCCAAAGTTATCTATATTTGTATCTAAGTGTGTTTGCCATGGTGGAATAGACGTCTACACCTATTGCTATGAAATTCCAAGGGTGTAAGGTGTGAAAGAGGTTGTATAAGAAAGTCATTATCTAGCCTGGGGAAGTTCTAGGTAGTTCTGAACTAGGGGCAGGGAAATCCAAAGTTGTCTTTGATCCCTCCTTCTCCTGAGTCCTCCAGTCTCCCCCAAGCCACCCCCATCCCCATCCCTTCTAGGCACCCAGTACTGGCAAATTCCCCTTAAGTCACCTAGCTCCAGCCCCTCCTTCCCTTTCCTCTGTCCACTTCCTTAGCCATTCTTTCCTGTGGACATTGTGTAAATAAATCATCCATTTATTTACACTACTCCAAAAGGGTGTGTAGATTTGTGTGTTTTTCCTAAGCCATCCCATTGATCTTTGTTACCTGGCTCCTCCTGGGTCCAGGATCAAACCCACATGCTTCACCTTGACATTGGAGGACTTCACTAAGCCTCTGCCTTTCCCCCATACCCACCGTGTCCTGCCGTTGCCCCCTCATTGCTCACGTTCTCCGAACCTGCCTCAATGCCCCGCTGCAGACCTTCGCCCTATGTCTTCTCTCCTCCACTCCCCGCCTCTCCCCACCGGACCCCTGACTACCCTCCAGGCCGGCTTTAGACCCCTCTTTATCCACTGACAACTGAGCTCAAACAGGAAGAAGGTAAAGTCATGGCAGAACTGTCACTTACAATGGCCTAGTTGTCACCCCCATGCAGCGCTGGGAGGTGAACTTCCATCCATAGCTTGAGCCCCGCCATGAGGGATTTGCTCTGCCCTTTGTTGCCAAGTCTCTGACCTTAAGGGAGATCTTTCTCCAGCAGAGAATGATGGCAAAAGAGGACCAGAGCAAATGGCCCACCCAGCAATTCTAATTTCTCATGGGAATGCCTTCAAGCTTCCCGGGCCATCCACCGTCAGCCTGCCTAACCAAGCCATGGAGGCCCCTCTGTCTGAGCAGCTGCCCCCTGGCCTCCCTCTGCCTTGGGGACAGTGCAATTGTTGGTTTTAAGTGATGGGGAAGAAAATATGCTTAGACCATGTGGACCTTATTCTTCTGTGCCTCAAGATCCACAGTCCAGAGGGAAACCAGCCAGAACTGAGCTCCCAGATCAACTGGACGTTCCAGCACCTGGCTCAGATTGAGAAATGGTTTGGATAACAAAAAGCATCATGTCTGTAACGATATTCCAGAGAAGCCATGGAAATGCTCTCTGGCACTGTAAAGAATAGAGGTGCCACTAGCTCTGAAGAAATCAAATTACCAAAACTTGGTTCTGCAGAATAGATAACCAGTGAGTAATGATTCGCTTGCCCTCATCTGAGTTCCTTTCGACGTCTGTCTGTCCTTGGCATTTGAAAAAGTATTTGGTTTTCAAAAATCCTGGTTGTAAGCAAATTTTCCATCATCGAGAAACTGGCCCAGCTGTACGTCTTGGGTCTGTCTCTTCCCAACATTTGAGTTTTCGGACTTTTCTTTGCGTGGAGATTCATTTCTTTGCATGTACGGCCAACAGTAACCGTTTAGTTGGCAAGGGTGTGGAAATTAGTGGATAGCACCCAAATCACATTTTGGCCACTAATCCCATTGGCTTCTTCCTGAACAGATACCTTACATGGCTCTGTGCGCAGAGCATAGATCTGAGAGTTGCCATCTCTGATTTCCCAGCAGGCCCCAGGGCTGTTAAAAGATGTAACATCCCATGTGCAGTGTCCAGGGAGGTACCTCCAGATGACGGGTGATGTGGAAATGGCTTCCAGCTTGCAGTGGAAACGATATAGCAGTTAGATTTAGTCAGAGCTATTGATCTATTGCTAATGTGCTCATAATCATATTGCAAAGCGTGGTTTACCTGACGTTAGTCTCTGGGTGTGCCTGTTGTTTTCCATTAATAAATTCATCACAGACACAGCTGGAGTGGCCTTAGAGTAGCTCTGTCCGATAGAAATACAGTGCAAGTCTCAGGATTTAATTTTTTTTATTGTGAACTTTAACATATATACATAACAGTGATAACTTTCAAAGTACGATTTCACAAGTTGTTAGAGAGCAAATTCCAAAGAATGTCATGGCTCACAGTTCCACAACTTCAGCTGTTTCCATTATTGTAAAATATAACATACATACAGAAAGGTGTCATCTTTCGATGTACAACTCAACAAGCAGTCACTAGGTAATTTCAAAAATTGTTATGGGTTACAGTGCCACAGTTTCAGTTCTTTCCTTATTATGCAGTACAAGGTATATACAGAAAGGTGAAGGCCTTCAAGGCACAATTCAACGAGCAGCTATAGAGCAAATCCCAAAGGATGCTATAGGCTACAGTGCCACCATGTCATTCACCTCCTTCCAGCCATTCCAACACCCCAGCATCCAAAAATATATATATTATATAAAGTTTCAGTATTCACAGACCTTTGTTCAATTTGATCTTGTTTGTTGCTACCCCTTCCTCTCACTTAATCTCTTTCTCCATCTTCAGGGGTGTCTAGGCAGTGAGCACCCTAACTTGTTCATATTGAAAGGGGGTGTCAATAGTATGGAGAAGGGGGCTGCATCTGATTATTGATCTTAAAGAGGCTGTTGCCTCTGGGTTTTAGGACTTGTCTGGTATAGGAACACTCTGGTGGATTTAAGTTTCTGCAAAGATAAAACTTAGTGAGTGCATGTTTTATAGAATTTCAGGTAGGGACCTGAGTATTTGGGGACTACTTTTGGTAAGGGCCTGGCATACTGTGGCCATTGGAGATGTCTCACTGGAGCTTGCATAAGAGAAACCTCCAGGATAGCCTCTTGACTCTATTTGGGATCAGGTGTAATTTTAAGTGTTCTAGTCTCTGCCTTTAAAAAGTGGGGAGAAAACAAGTGAAATTAATTTTAACAATATATTTTACTTAGTATAATAGAGCTCAACTATTATCGTGTCCACACGTACTTCAGTATACAATTGATTAATCAGATAGTTTATGTTCTTTTTCTTGTACTAAGCCTTTGAAATCCAGGGTGTGTTTTACATTTATATGGTGCGTCTCAATTCACGCCAGCCATAAGTCAGGTGCTCCGGAGCTACCTGCGTCTGGTGACCACCATACTAGGCTTAAAGTCTACTGAATCTCAGCCCCCTCCTTCTGCAGACGGGGAATGTCTTAGTTCCCCAGGGCTGTTGTACGAACGTACGTCCAATATGGTGGCTCAAAACAGCACAAATCTATTGACTCGCAGTTCTGGAGTCTACAAGTCCTAAAAATCAGGGTTCCAGCAGGGCCAAGCTCCTTGTAAGGGAGAACCCCTTCTGGCCTCTTACAGCTCCTGGTGGTTTCCAGCAGTCCTTGGTGCTCCTTAGCTTGCAGGCTGTCCCTCTCACCCTCTGCTCCATCGCCACACGGCCATCTTCTCCCGTCCTGGCTGTCTCTGTGTTCAAATTTCCCTCTTCTCTTAAGGACACAAGTCATATTGGATGGGAGCCCATCCTAATCCAGTTTGGCCTCGTCTTACCTGATCATGTGTCCAAAGACTCTTTTTCCAAATGGGGTCACATTCACGGGACCAGAGGTTAGGACTTCAACATATATGGGGGTACACAATCCAACCAGAGCAGGGAAACTGAGGCACGGGGATGTTGAAGCCCCAGGGCTGGTTGGTCTATAGCAGGGGCGGGAGTCGGACCTGGGTTGACATCCTGGCCGGCCTCTCTGATGTGGCACTTTCAGCCCCCGTGGTCTCCCTGAGGGTTCCTCTCCGTTTGCCCACCCTCATGCCCCCTCTTCTCCAGAGCACCCTTCCAGGAAACTCCATCTGGAGAGGTCATTGGGACAGCAGCTGCTCTGGTGGAGCTGCTGGCTTATTTTTAGATGCACGTGCACATCTGTCGCCATCTGCTCCGAGCGCCTCCAGGACACAGGTCAGTCCCCACCCCCAGCCCCAGCAGGACTTTCTAGGAATGCCGTGAGCTTACAGGACAGCCCCCCAGCCCCAGCAGCTCTTTCTAAGAATGCTGCGAGCTTTCAGGACAGCCAGTCCTGCTAGTGTTTCCAAACAGCAGCGGACTCGATGGTTTTATGGGACAGCGTGTCCAGCCTGTTGTGGCTATCCATTTCTGACACTAGACACTGCTTGCCGGGCTGCAGCTCATTCTTACTCCATGGAACATTCCCTGCAACCACATGGTCTCTCCAGACTCACTTATAGCTCTGAGTTTTCACATTGGGAGGATGCCAAGGAGGGAGCCCCAGTTTTGAAGGACTATGTGTCAAGGTGTGATTTTCAAAAACTTAAAATATGACTCTCATATGAATATAGAACAAATGTGTGTCAAAGCTTTATTAGGCCCTTCGCTAGGGAGCCTGCAAGATGGTAAACCTGATTCAGAGAATACTTTAACAAATAACATATTTGCAGTTGACTTGGAAAGGAATTCTCTAGTAAGTTGGCTGAGTTAAAATCAAAACTGGGTAACATCCTACAAGGCAATCAAACTGTAACCTTTGTGGTTATCTTTTCATCTGTACAGAAATCTACAGAATAACTTGTAACCTCACAGTGTCTGAGCACTTAACAGCACATAGCAAAGTCAGAACAGGTATGTACCCTGTTCTAGTTTGCTAATGCTGCCGGAATGCAAAACGCCAGAGATGGATTGGCTTTTATAAAAGGGGATTTATTTGGTTACACAGTTACAGTCTTAAGGCCATAAAGTGTCCAAGGTAACACATCAGCGATCGGGTACCTTCACTAGAGGATGGCCAATGGTGTCCAGAAAACCTCTGTTAGCTGGGAAGGCACGTGGCTGGTATCTGCTCCAAAGTTCTGGGTTCAAAATGGCTTTCTCCCAGGACGTTCCTCTCTAGGCTGCAGTTCCTCAAAAATGTCGCTCTTAGTTGCACTTGGGATATTTGTCCTCTCTTAGCTTCTCCAGAGCAAGAGTCTGCTCTCATCGGCCTCTTCAAACTGTCTCTCATCTGCAGCTCCTGTGCTTTCTTCAAAGTGTCCCTCTTGGCTGTGTCAAGTTCACTCCTTCTGTCTGAGCATATATAGTGCTCCAGTAATCAAGGCCCACCCTGAATGGGCGGGGCCACACCTCCATGGAAATGATCTAGTCAGAGTGATCACCTACAGTTGGGTGGGTCACATCTCCATGGAAACACCCAAAGGATTCCAATCTAATCAGCACTAAAACGTCTGCCCCACAAGATTGCATCAACGAATATGGCTTTTCCTGGGGGACATAATACATTCAAATCAGCACATACCCCTAAACAATTAACTAATCTTTAGATGAACTTGTTAAACAATGTGCCAGTATGGCATTGAAAGGAAATACTTGGAAAGCAAAAAAGCCCTTCCACCTGTCAATTTTAAAAACCTTCTAATAAAAAAAACTCTTGGGTGAAAGGAGAAATGCAAACTGAAATTACAGAACTTCTGAAAAATAATTCAAAACACTACATATTAGAATCAATAGTGTACGGTTTACAGCAGTAGTTAGAGGAAAATTATAGAACTAAACACTTATCAATTTCCCATCTCTTGTATAATCTTTTTTCTCCATGTTTCCCCAACCAGGGATTTTGCCTTGAAAGATCAACTGTCTTCATTGGGGTTATAGCACCTTGAAAAAGCAAGTCCTGAGTTGACTGATTTTAAGTAGTATCAGAGGAAAAAATCCTTCTGTTCACTGAGGAATAATGGAATTAAATTTGGGGCTGTTTTTCTTAATATAAAATACTCATGATAAATTTGTAGCTATTGCTCTGATCTCCAAACTCAAATGTCAAAGGCTTACAAATTCCTTGTATATATACTTGTCACCAGTAGGCTCACTGGACAGAGATGAAATGGAAGGAGACTAGTTTTCCAGGATTCTGTTCTTTCAAATATCCATACATGGTAAGCAGAAAACCACTTCCACAGAAAAATCTGAAGCTATATTAGTTATCTCTTGCAATATAACCAATCACCCCAAATCCTGGTGGCTTAAAACAAATGACTCTATCTCACAGTCACTGTGGGTCAGAAACCTGGGTGCAGCTTAACTGGGTGCTTCTAGCTCGAGGTCTTTGGAGATGGCCGTCAGGCTGTTAGCAGGGGCCACAGTCTCATCTGAGGGCTTGATAGGTGGGGGGTCCACTTCAAAGACCACTCGGCAGCCCCAGTCCCACCTCCCCTCTCTGCAGGGCTGGCCTTAGGACACTGCAGCGGGCTTCTCCCCGGGTGAATGGTACGAAGAAAGCAAGAGAAGAAGGAAGCCACAGTCTTCTTATAGCCTAATCTTGAAGTGAGATCTCATCACCTTTGCCGTTTTCTATTCACTGGCAGCCAGGCTGTAAGTCCAGCCCACACTCGAGGGGAAGTTGCCCAATGGTGGGTGTACCAGGATGCAGGGTTCCTTGGGGGCCAAATTAGAGGCTAAACATAAAAAAACCCACAGAGCCAGACAGGAATGGAATGAGCAAGTGGGGCGGGTGTCGGGCAGGTAGGGTTGGTAGGGAACTGTAACAGGCTGGAGAATACATGCCCCCTCTATGAAGGGGATGCTGCAAACCCAGTCCAGCCGATGGATGCCAAACAATGATTTTAGATCTTCTGATTTTCCAAGAGAGGCCAGATTTTTATGTAAAATAATATTGATGCATAAAACACTGTGAGGACCAAAGAAAACGCTCCCGAGGACCGACTTTGGCTTGTGGGCTGTCGGTCTGAGCTCCTCACTGGTTATCTTGGGAGAGAAGCCAGTGTGTGGAAAGCCCAGCATCTCGATACCACCCCGAGGCTCTGAGGCTTTGGGGGGTGGCCAAGGGAAGCTGAAGCCCCAGCTTCTTTTTCTCTTGGGCGCCTTATGTTCAGCAGTCACGGTGGGTGGGAGACACAAACCTGTAGCCCATGAGTTCTAGTCAAGCCCGGGACACAACAGTTCACCTGTGGATGGGCAGAGGGAGGGAGAGGGGTGGCAAGTTTCCCTGGATCCCAGGTGGTGCCTGGGCCCCAGCCCAAGGTCAACAGAGTGTCGGGCACATGACCTACCTTGAGTCGTGGGGACTCCTCCTCCCATTTGTAGGAATAGCTTCTCATCTCTACACATAGGGTACCTGGAGCCCACTGTACCAGATGGAAAGATGTCAAGAGAGGAACCGCATGATCTTTCTCTTCTTTCCAAAGTAGGATGGCCTGCCCAAAACTGTCTTTCCTACCTGCCTGTAATTCCAACTGGAGATTAATTTGGGTTAGTAAGTAGCACTTACCGACAATGTGTGAAAGGGTACTATCAGTCATTCACACTTTAGTATGAACTAGGGCTTTCGACTTCACTAGGTGAGATCAGCCTAGAGAGGAAATTCAAGTTTGTGGGTGTTGAGACAGATAGAATGGGAAAAGATAATTCAGGATCTCTGAGGGATAGGACAGGGCTCAGGACACCATTGTGGATGGGGTGGGCACTAGAGGAGCACCAGCTCACCCCAGAGTGGAGAGTGGGCAGGAGGCACAGGGTGCCAAGAAGTAGTAGAGATGAAGGTACAGATAAAGCATGTCTTCTGGGCATCCTCCAAACACTATTGCCCTAAACCTGTAGGCCAGGTGGCTCTGTGGGGGTCATCTGAGTAGCCGCATCCTCTCCTATCTTGTACTTCACCGATGGTCTGCAGTGAGACATGCCTGGTCTTTGTCCCAGTCCTGTTCATTACCTGTGTGACTTTGGAGATGTTATCTCAGTTCTTTGGGCCTCAGTTTCCTCATCTGGAAATTGGGGATAAATATACATCCTTCCCTTATAAGGCTACTGTTAAAAGAATTCAATGCTCTCATCCCTAAAGCACTTACCTAGTGCCTGGTGCCTAATAATGGCTCAATAAGCATTAGTCCACAAAAGGACAAATATTGTGTGATCTCACTAATAGGAACTAATTATAATGAACAAACTCATGGAGTTAATTCCTAGAGTATAGGTACAAGGAGATAGAATGAGGATAGAGAACAGGGAGCTGATGCATAATTTGTGCTGAATGTTTAATAAGGTTGATTGTAAATGTTTGGAAAAGAACAGAGGTGATGGTAGCACATTGTGAGTATAATTAACAGTGCTAAATTGTGTGTGCGTGGTTGTAGCTGAAAAGGGAAGTTTAGGGTCGTGCATGTCACTAGAAGAAAAGTCGGAGGATGAAACATGGAACTTTATGTATAGTGAACCCTATTATGGATGATGATTTGTGGTTAATAGTACAAATATAAGAAGGTTCTTCTATGAACTAGAACAAATGTATGTCACCATTACAAGGTGTTAATAATGGCGTAGTATATAGGGGAAAATAAACCTAATGCAAACAATGGCCTATAGTTAACAGGAATATCTTAGTATTTGTTCAGTTGTAAAAAAGGTACCACACCAACACTAAGTATCAATTCTAGGGAGTATAAGGGGTATGGGATTTTTATTTTTTTGTTTGGAACAATGAAAATATTCTAAAACAGATTGTGATGATGAATGCATACCTCTGTGATTATACTAAGAACCATTGATTGTACACTTTGGATGGAGTGTATGGTGTGTGAATAAAACTATTTTAAGAAAAAGCATTAGTCACTGCAGACAAGCCAGTTCCCCAGACGATTGCTTGGTCCTTGTTTTGGGCTGTGCACAGAACTGAGGGGCTGAGTTCCTGCTATGAACTTGCACAGATTCATTACCAGGGTCTTGGGTTTCTCTGCAGGGACTCAACTCACCTGTAGCCAGGTGAGCTGAGCCCAGGTCTAAGAAAGCTGTCTTGGTTTTGCTAGAGACCTGGGTACACCCATTTCCATTTTTTCATCTGTTAAATAAGGGGGTTCCACTGGGAGAAGCGCCTTCCCCATACTTCTCATGTCATGCCCTGTGAGTACTTGTTAAAAATGTGACTTCCCGGGACCCATCAGAATCTCGAAGGGAGAGTTCTGGAAGCTTTAGCATGAACAATCACCCCCCACCCACATCCCCGGTGATTCCTATCTTCAGAGAGGTGTGGGAAACACTGGATTCCAGTAGGTAGATCCCTTCAAAGCCAAACCCCTGAGTCCCTGTCTCTGCATTTGCGTACACATTAGAGAGAAATTGCTACTAGAAACGTGGACCCCAGACAGGCAGCTAACGTCATCTGGAGCTCGTTAGTAAGGCAGTCAAGACCAGTGGTTCTCCAAGTGCAGTACCTTAGAAGTGCACATTCTTGGATTCTCCCCAGACCCAGTGAATCCGAAACCCTGGGGGTGGGACCTGGCAATCTGTGTTCTAAAAAGCCCTCCGAGGCTCACGCAAGTTTGAGAACCACTGCACCAGACCCTGTCATTTGAGTGAACAGGACCCGACAACAAGCCAGGAATGTCTACATCCTAGACCCGGCTTCACAGCCCCTCTTTGTGAAATGGAGCGCTAACACCTTACTGGCCAGGGTGTGAGCATCAATTAGTGCAGATATGGTACTTGGAGGATATCAGTTAGTAAATAAATAATAAATTACCCTCTCTAAGCCTAGTGTTAGGACCACTGGCTGATAATATCTTTTCCCATCCACACAGAAAAAAAAAAATTTGCACCCCATTTTATTTTCTCTCTCAAAAGCTATGGCATGTGCGTACACACACACATACACACACACACACTTATGGAGCTCCTCAAAGGCAGGGTGACTCCACTGCCCAGAATCCTATGGCATCCAGAAGCAAAATTGCCCTCTGGATCCTTGGAATCCTGCTGTCTGCATTTATCCACAGGTGCCCTTGTGTTCAACATATGCGATGATTCAGCGTTGAGAGCTCCTCAGCTCGCCAGCTAAAAACAAACATTCCAGCTCAGTTGTTGGTGTGTACTGCCATTAGCCAAAGGAACAAAAGCACTAACCGAAGTAACTTGGACTTTGCTAAATGCTTGGTATTTCAGTGAAAACTATCGTTTGGGTACCACTTTGTTTGCACAGTTCTGCCTTCCTCCTTATCTAGCTACTTTTTAACATTTATGTTTAATTTAACAAACACTGTTCTGGGCATTCTTATAAGCACTTTAAAATATTAACTTTCTAAATCCTCACATTATTATTATCCCCACTTACAGATGAGGAAACTGAGGCAGGGAGAGGGTTAACTTTCCCCATAGTCAGACAAGGAGTAAATTCTGTGCTGGTTCCATGGTGGCTGCACCTAAACTTGGAAGGAGTTGCATAGAGGGGGTACCTAGCACCCCATCGTACTCCCCTTGGGACGTTGAGATGCTGTCTTAGGTGGCTTGTCCAGCTCAGAAATGGGATCCAGCATGCTCTCCTTTCCCACCACTGTCCATGACATGGTCACCTGTGTTTGATGCTTGTTAACTGAGATGTGAGCCTCTCTCTACTTTCCCACTGCTTCTCGTCCCCAAGCTTATCCTCTGCTGGCCACCCGTCATGATCCATTTCAGATGGCTACCTTGCAGAGTTTTGTACCTCAAAGTAGGTATCGTTCTTCCAAAAGACACCAGGAACACATCCTTCGTCAAGGTTAGGTTTACTGGCTTGCTGCAGCAAAGAAGAGCACACACCAGAGAAACGAGGTGGGAGTTCTCAATAATAAGAGTTGGGAGGGGCTTATTATAGGATTTGGGCTTGTGCCGAATAAAACTACGGAAAGTAGGGTTGCAGATTAAGCATATATAGGGCACCCAGTCACATTTGAACTTCATGTAAACATCATGTCCTATGCAATATTTGGGATGTACTAAAAAATGAGTCAATTCAATTCAAATGACACTAGGCCTCCTGAATTCTATCTGGCAGCCCTAAAGGAGAATCTAGGTGTTGTCAGGAAGTGGGGTCAATTCGGTGACCCACTTAGTAGCTTGTGAGTTTTTATCAAGATGGCGGGAGGAATCAAGAGAGCTAGAGATGTCATTGGTGTGAAAGTTGCTGGCACTCGTGGCTGCCAGAAGAGGGGGCTCTTGAGTCATTTTTGTGGTTTGAGTGTCCTTGGCTCTCTGGCTTGGGACTTGGTCCCTGGTGGCCTTGTCCGATCAGTTTACAAACCGCGCACATGGTTTATGTTCAGTTGAGAACGTGCCAGGGGCAGCTTTCACTTTCTCACTCTACTTCCGGAATCTGGGCTTGTCTCCATCTCCCTGGATGCTGGTGTCTTCAAGATGTGAGTGCTCTGGGTTGCTTCAGAACTGCCCATTCAGTTAGCCCAGGGTTCTCAACCAGGGTAGGCAGGGTGGGCGACTTTGCTCCCAGGAGCTGTTTTGGTTGTAACAACTGGGGGGATTGGGGGAGGGGAGGGGGCCAGGGCAGGGTGCGAGGAAAGCTGCTGGCCTCTAGTGGGTTGAAGCCAGAGATGCTGCAAAACTTCCTTTGATGCGCAGGACAGCCTCCCTCAATAGAGAATTATCTGGCCCCAAATGTCCTTTGTGCCAAGGCTGGGAAACTCTGGTCTGGTCTGTGGATCAGGAAAGTAACCCTTGTTTGAGGTTTCTCTTGCTGTCTCTGGGGCAGGCCTTCCAGAAGTAAAGGAAATGGAAGTAAGAAAAATGTGAGCACGTATTTAGCACCCACTGTGCTGCAGGCTTCTTGCAGGTAGAGATTATGTCTTGTTGGATTTGTATCGCCTGGGCCTATAATAGTAGGTGTTCAACAAATAGGAATGAATGAATGAAAAATGTGTAATGCATATGTGCATGCAGTATACCTATTTGCATTCATTTATTTCACCGACATTTATCCAGCACCTGTGGTGGCAGGGCCAGTGCTGAGCACTGAGTGGATGGTGATGGGCAAACCATCTGGTAGGGGAAGCAGACAACAATCAAACCCAAGATCTGAAAGATGGAGAAGAGGGGCAGGCTACCTCCCGGGATGATCCTGGAGGGCTTCTCAGAGGAAGAGACATTTAATTTAAGCTGAGCTCTGCAGCAGAGAAAGAAGCCAGGAGAAGAGCATTCTCAGCAGAGGAAACGGCGTCTGCAGAGGCCCGGGAGCCGTGTCTTAAAGACACAGTTCTAAAAGAAGAACTGGGTCACAAGGGTAATGGATGGTGGAGGGGGCAGGGCAGGCTGAAGTGAGGCGGGAGGTCCCTGGGGCCTTGTCCTGCCAGCTGGGCAAGGAGTCAGGATTCCAGTCTCAGTGCAATTGGGAGTCAGGAAGGGTTGGCATAGGGGAGGGAGATGATTTGACCTGAGTGCCACCCTTGTAAAGCTCACCTGGTATTAGCATCGTGTCCATCAACTGAGAAATCCGGCATGCAATTGAAACCTTTCCTGGAATCCATCTAGGCGGTGTTCATGTGCCAAGCAGCGCTCTCCAAAAATGTCCCCTTCTCGCGGCTCTTGAAACTCCAGGTCAACTCTGATTTCCTCTGTCTCTCGCCCACCCCCCCCCCACCCCTTTGCGTCTTTATTATGCATATCTTCTCGCCTGTCTGCAGCCTCTAGCTTTCTGTTTATCTTCTTGCCTCTTAATCAGATTCTGCACAGCCAAACGTGGGCCAGGGCTGACTCCCAAAGCTCCCACATTGGGAGGTAAGAGAGACAAGACCACAAGGTCTTGCAGTTTATTGATTTATTTTTAACGGTGTAATATACTTTTTTAAATAACTCCTCTACCTGAAATACTGGAGCAGAGCAAGAAAGGGAATGAGACAATCACTGAGGACCCCCAGAGCTGAGGCCCAAAGCCTGATCCATTCTCTTTCCTGACCCACACTGCCTGCCCCTTATAGGTCATCAGAAATGGCTAAAATGAGTACATGAGAGGTCTCAATCTCAGATGCCTGCAAGGGCCAGGCAGATAATGTAAAGTCAACCCAGATGAAGGCAGCTGACATTTGGCTTCAGTATTGTAGGACAATAGGGAATGGTGGGGACTGTGGCAAACTGAAGCATTAAAGAGGGCACCATCACCACAATAGCCCAGTGTTTCTAGTTTTCAAGAAGTTAGAAATCTGGATTATTATTTTTTTGTTTGCTTGTATTATCTCCTGATTTGTAAATGTTTTAACCATTAATGGACAGGACAAGCCCATGTGAGGCCAGCTGGAAAAAAAAAACATATGTCCTGCAGGGTCCTAAGATATGACCTCCTATATATGACATACACATCAGAGTGATATCAAAGCCTTCCTCTGGGAAGGAAGGGGAGAGGTGGCTCTAGGTAGAGCAGCTGGGGCTTTTGCCCTGGACTGTCACCAAAAGAAACTTCCATACCAGCTTTCAGCCTGGCTTCTGGCCAAACCTTCAACTGGACACTGAGAGCATCTTCATTGTCCACTTATCACTGAAGGAAAGGAAGTTCCAAGGAGCCAAAGAGGATACAGAGATAGGCTGAACTGGGACAGGGAGAGGTCGGGGGATGTATTCTGGGAGAGGCTGGGGGACTGCGATAAAGCTGGTAAGTTCAGCCTGTGGGCAGCCACAGAGGTTTCCAAGGGTTTACATGCTGATCTTTTCAAATGTAATAAAGCCCCGAAAGTACTTTTAGTTCATCAGTGATGTGTCCCCTGCCTTGTGGAATACTGGGGAGAAAGATCATGGATTTTTTTTTTTTAAACATTTTTTATTGTGAAATACAACATATATACAAAACAGCAATAACTTTCAAAGTACAATTCAACAAGTAGTTAGCAAATTTCAAGGAATTTATGGGTTACAGTGCCACCATTTCAGTTATTTCCTTCTAGCTATTCTAATACCCTAGAATCTAAAAAAGAGTATTAATATAAGGATTCCATATTCGTAATCCTTTGTTAAGTTTGTCTGTTGCTACCCCTTCCTCTCATTTAATCACTTTCTCAATCTCTAGGGGTATCGAGGCAGTGACCACCCTAACTTGTTCATATTGAAAAGGGGTGTCAACGTTATGGGGGAGGGGCTGCAGCTGGTTGATGTTCTTGAAGAGGCTGTTGCCTCTGCATTTGGGGACTTATCTGACATAGGAACACTCTGGAGGATTTAAGTTTCTGAAAAATAAACTGAGTGAGTGAAGCTTTTATAGAGTCTCAGATAGGGACTGGATTAGTTAGGGTTCTCTAGGGAAACAGAATCAACAGGAGATATCTATAAATATAAGATTTTATAAAAGTGTCTGATGCAACTGCAGGGATGCATGAGTCCAAATTCTGTAAGGCAGGTAGCAAACTGGCAACTCTAATGAAGATGTTTGATGAACTCCTCAGGAAACGCTTCACTGGTTAGCCAAAGAAGTGAAGGTCCTCTTAACTTTCTTGCTTGAAAGTCTTCAAGCAACTGATTGGATTACATCCTGCTGACTGCATTCTCTCACTGTGGAAGACACGCCCTTCGTTGATGTAATCAGACACAACTGCAGCCAATTGACTGATGATTTAATAAACCAGCCTTCTGGTTTATTAACCAGCCACAAATGTCCTTGCAGTAATGGTTACGCCAGTGCTTGCTTGACCAGACACCTGGACACCATCACCTGGCCAAGTTGACACATGAACCTAACCATCACAGGGACCTAGGTATTGCAGGACCACTTTTGGTAAGGGCTTGGCATACTGTGGCCATCTGGGATGTCTAGCTGGAACTTGCATAAGAGGATAGCCTCTCGACTCTATTTTGAAATCTCTTAGTCACAGTAACCTTAATTTGTTACCTTCCCCCCACCCCCTTTGGTCAAGATTTTTAAGTGAGAGAACCCTGGCTTCCGAGCCCTGCTGCACCATTCCCAGCTGTGTGACATTGGCCACACTCTCGGAGCCTCGGTTCTGAGCTAGCCCATTCCCCCATCTGTAGGGTGGGGTTAACGAGAGCACAAGGACAGTGTAGAACTAACTGAGATGATGGACGTAGATGCCGCCTGCCCCAGTGGCAGCCACTCATTAAGGTAGCTATTGTTGGCTGGAGCTGGTTAACAAAATGCACTTCTTCACCTTTCATACAACTTGTGCTTCAAGCTTAAACATTCAAAGCTTTTGTGGATCAAACTCCAGATGGAAATTACTTACCAGCAGTAGAAGTTAGTGCCCCGCCTTCTGTTCCTTTTTTTCTTGAATAGCTACTCTTTGGAAGGCACTGGGTTTAGGGTATGGGTGACGGAAAAATACTCTTTGGGGACACCATGCCTATTCTCAAATTGCTAATCTACTCAGGGACATAAGGGCAATTTGCCTGTCCCTAGAAAAACCCAGTTTTATAATCTCATCCTTGGATCGCAACCACTCCCACCTCTACCACTCACCCCCACACTCTCTTTCCTTCAAGACCAGATTAAATACTCTAGTTTCTTAAATACTGGAAACTATTTGACCCACCACTACCACTTATATGTAATTAAAAACAAAGTTTTCATTTTCCAAATTGACACAAAGATTAGTAGCATGCTAAAATTAAGTGTGTTTCTTTATGGAACGTTTGACAGCCAAGTGCTGGGTAAGTGCATCAAAAAACAAACTTTTTTGTGCATGCATGGGATCCTATGAATTAGTGCCCCAACCAAGCATATGTTTGGTCCAGTCCCAGCTATTTTAGTATGAGCTCATGTCCTCTATATGCTGAGTGCTTGCCTTATTTAGTTCCCCTTCATCCTCCCAGAAAGGTAGCATCATCTCCTTTACAGGTTACCATCTTGTCCCCAGATCCCACAGGTGGTAGGAGCCAAGCAGACCTTTAAACAGGGTTGTGCGATCCAGGGCTAACCCGTGAGGCAGCCTGGCTGGTGGCCCCTGCAGCGTGGACGCCCCGGGGCACAGTTAGCAGCAGCTGGGGAGGGGGCTGAGCTGGGTGTGGTCGGAGTGCGCAGGCGCCCAGCCAGGCTGTGCAGGAAGGGGCGTGGCCCACCTCCCGCAGCTGGCCGTGCAGGTCTTGAGGACAAGGAACCGAGCTGGATAAACTTTCCAATGGGTAGATTTCCCCACAGTAAGAACATGCACAGTGAACTTTAGAGATGTGTTGGAGAACTCAGGGAACTGGTTCCTGGTAGCATGATTTCCATGCTAGTGTACATTGTTTTTTGTTTTGTGTAGTTTTAGTTTTTGTTTTTTTGTAAATGCAAATTTTATTGAGATATATTCACACACCATCCAAATTATACACTCAGTGGCTCACAGTGTACAATCAATGGCTCAGTATGTGTATTGTTTTAGAAGCTTTTTTAAGTGTGTGTGCGCACACGTGTGCTTTTTATTGCTGTAATTTCAAATTTACAGAACAGTTGCAAGAATAGTGTGAGATGCCTATATACTTATTACCCAGATTCACCAATTGTTTAGTTTGCTTTATCATTCTTCCTTTCCACACGCACACACAATTGTATATAATAAATCAATAGTCTGTAAATATAGAAATGTTGTTTCTCTCTCTGTGGTTACATATGTAATATATTTCCCCAAACCATTTGAGAATACATTGGAGACATCGTGACCATTTACCTCTAAATTCTTTAGTGTATATTTCCTAGGAACTGGGATGCTTTCTTCTATAATCACAGTAAATTATCAAAACTAAGAACTTAAACATTGATAGGAGACCGTATCTAACCCAGAGTCTGTTCTTCCAAGGTTAATTGCCCTGTAATGTCCTTATAGCTATTTCCCCCCAAGTCTTGGATCTGACCTAGTCTCACTCATTGCATTTAGTTGTCGTGATTTTTTAGTCTCCGAATGGTATTGTCTTATTCATTTTATTATTTGTTTAACTTTTTGTTGAAGTATAACATGCATGTGGAAAAGTGCTTAAATCGGTATCCAGCTTGATCCATTTTCAGAGTCAACATACCTGCGTAACCGGCACTTGGTAGTTTGAAGTGATGCTTATATATGGTATCAAGAAATAAATAGATGATTCTATGACACGAGTCCAGCGTGGAAATGTGCGACTAGCTGTGGCCTCGGACCCAGGTGACATGGATGCCTCTGGGTTTGGTTGAAGGACCTGCAGGACTTCCTTTTAATTCAGCTTTTACTTCCATGCCCTGTGGATTCTTGGCGGCACCTTGCACCTATTTCATAGTATCCACTCAGTGTGCTTTGATAATTGAATTACACTGAACATTATAAGCAGATCTCTAAAACTCCAGCCCTAACCCAGGAGTCTTCTTCAAGTACTGCTCAGCTGGACCCAGAGAAAAACTGTCTGACTGTGGACAAAGTTTGCATCTGAACTAAAATGCTCTCACCTAAAACAGAGTGGGGATTTTACAGACATCTCTCATAGACACGAAAGAGCCGAGTGTGGGCTTGCTCGCAGGTCTCCGGGCTCCTTTGGTTTTGCCAGAACTTCCCTCCTGGGCATCCCAGCCCAGCTACCTGATTCCAAGAGACTTGGCCAGCCTTGGAAAGAGCCCTGGCATCCTTTGCTTGGATTGTCATTCCTAAGCATCGTTTTGCACGAATAGCGGGTCTTTCTTCCTCAGCCCGAGTATTTGATGTCATCAGGAAATAGAAGACAAAGAGGTGTGGGGAAGGCGTGGCTGAGGGGTTGCATTTTAGCTCCAGTATCAAAAGGTTGACACATGGAGTCAGCTGTAGGGAGGTTGGTTTCTCTTTACAGTCGGGGGGCCCTCTTGGGCTGACTGTTACCTTCTTGGGGGATCCCAGAGTTGAGAAACTGGATCTGGGTTATTAGAGATTATTTCCCCCAAAGAAGATCTCTGTAAGCATATCTTTATAAAAAAAAATCTATGATACCCTGTTTCTGACTTCTGGGTTTTTTTGTTTTTGTTTTTGTTTTTTTGAAGGACATTTTCTTATTTTCTTGCCCTGAATTAGACTATTAAACCTTCTCTGGTTAAGGAGATTTTTCCACCTACAGGCAGGTGCCCGGGTTTTTGGTGCAGGTAGACGCATGATGTGGCTGAAGGTGAACCTGAGCCTGTCTTGGGAAGTACAAATCCACGTGTTTGCTGGCAGGAAGAGACAGCTGGCTTTAAGAACAGCACAATCAGTTCAGGAATCAGCAGGGCTTTACTGAGACCAGATGGCAAATGAGTTAGGTCCAGCAAATTACAGTGGTCAGCACTCCTCCTGCCTTAGACATTCAATATTTATCTGCCTGGTCATCCCAATCACTTGTAAGCCTTTGTCAGGACAGGTGCAATATCCCACACCTCTTTTGGTGTCCATTTAGCACAGTGTACACCAAAGGGGGCAGGTCTTCATCAAATTAAGTTGCCAACGACTTGCATAACAAATTTGCAAATCTATGCCTGCAATGCCTTGTCATCTTTGAGGTTCTCGGACTGGACTTCCCCAATATGTTCTTTCCCATCATCAGAAGGACTTTCCTTTGACATCCGCATTGAACAATTCCTGTTCTCTTGTTTGCAGCTGGGCAACTACATCAAATTAGTGAATTGAAGTATTAATCAAATAACTGCAACATTTGTTTTAACAAATACATATTCAGCACCAACTGTGTGGCCATTTGAACAATTCACTGGATATATTGACATGCAAAAGAGTTGATCTTGTCCTCAGGGCCCTGTCACTCCCCGGGAACCTTGCTCAGAGGGTGCTCTGTCAATCAGCAGTGCCTGCAGAGCTTGTCAGGAATGCAACCCCCCCAGGCTCCACCCAGACCTGCTGAGTCAGAACCTGCAGTTTACCGAGATCCCCAGGTAATTCGTGTGAACATTCAAGCTTGAGAAACAGTAGTCTGGAGACTATTTAGTCTGTTCGTTTTAGGCTTAATGGTAAAGAGGCTGCAGACCTCCTCCTTAATTTGTTTTCTTTGTGTGGGGAGAGAGAAGGCCAGGCTAGCCCTGGAACACTGTGTCTGGTTCTGGTCACCACAACCCAAACCAAAGCAGTGTTGAAAGAATAGTACTTGGGACCCAATACCCTATATATATGTATCCCAGATTACCCAGGAGAACTTGGGAGGGGAGCAGCTAGAACTGCAAGGATGGCCTTGAGGGGCGGGGAAGGCTATCCAAAATGCAAGTGAGAATCTGGGAGTTTTTGGTCTGCATTTATAGGAGGGAGAAAAACATTGGTTTGGCTCTGCAGAAGCAGACTCAAAGACAAGGTCTGAATGCAAGTGGTGTATTTGGGAGGTGAGCACGGTAAACTCTTGTAGGGGAGCAGGGAAGTGAGACCTAGAAGGAAAGTAACCAGTGCAAGGCTGTGGGCAACTGGGGGCTCAGCTGTGCCGGGGAACTCTAGGGGACTGCGAGGAGCATGGTCAGGGCTGCCCCAGGAAGGGGCAAGGAAGCTAAGTGGTTAGGCACCAACTCCTGACCCTCACTGGCCGGGGACTGCTCCCGAGGACGGTAATTCCCCATCACTCCAGCCTGCTCCCAGCTCATTCCCAGCCACGGAGCATCTTCAGCCCTGGGGCAGAGACTTCCAGAAGCTTGCAGCAGAAAGCCCACCCAGCGTAAGGGGACAGCGACTTCCGAGGTCACGAGCTGGGTAATAAGAGTACCTGTTATATGTGTCCAATATGAAATTATAAGCCAAGGGTGCCTCCGCAGACTTCTGCAACAAAGCTTAGGATCTTCATTGAGGAACAAACCCTTTGCGTTTCAGTAAGTTTCAGTATATCGGTGATTCACCCCCTCGGAGTTACGAGTCATCTTCACAAGACTGAAAAATGACCGAGCTTCACATTTTCTTAAAAGTCATATTCCCTTTTCATAAGCCCTTGCCTTCTTCCTTCCCTAAATCAAACATATGTACCTCTGGGACAGTGTTATATTCAGCGTACAGAATTTTTTTTTAATATTCTATTTCAAAATTTTCATTTTGATGTTGCAAGTTATAGATGGAGGCCATCTCTCCAACACCTTTCCGTTTGAATCCTGACTGCATTCTTTTCTGTGGGTCTGTTGTTTGGTTTTGTTTTAAAGGTAGCAGTTATTGTCACCAGGAGCCCTGTTCAGTGTCTGTAAATTGGCACGTCCCGTCGTGTTCCTGCAGATCCAGGTCCCCAGAGATGGTCTAAGGTCATGAGGCTGGGGTCTCCCGTGCACCCTCAGGTCCCTTCCTGGAGACCCACACTGGACATCAGCATCTTAAAGGTTCTGAGAAGTCTGCAGCGAAATTGAGTGTTTAACCCAGTGTCATTGGATGTTTCCGATGTTTTTGGAGCAGTCGCCTGTGCTTGGAAATCACACACATTCACATCCTGCACTGCTGGGGTTGTGTGGGAAGTATTTGGGGATATGCTACTTCAGACACATGCTGCAGTTCTCTTTAGAGCATTTGTAACCAGTGGGTGTTAGGAGTGGGTTGCATAGAAGCAGTGGGCACAAGGAATATTAGAGCCCAGACTCGACTCAGTTTTTCTTAACTAGAAAAAAAAAGGGAAAACCTCCAGGCACATAACTGACGTTTTGGACTGAAGTTTAGTGGAAGGAGGTGACTTCCATTGCGTAGTAGCGTCAACCCCTGGTATGTAATTGAGCAGCTTTGTCCAAAAAGTTGAACTGGATAGGACAGATCTGATGGGAAAAGTTCCCTGCCTTGAGCCTGTGGGAGAGAGGGGGCCAGGGAATGGGGAACATAACTCAGCTCTGATAATTGACAGAACATCTTATTTCCTTCATCCCATCAAGGCCTTCATCAACCAAGTGACCAACTGCTGACACTTCCATATGACAAATTTTTACATGGCTGAACCCAGGAACTCTGAAGGAAACCTTGTCCAAAATGAAAATAGTTATTTATTTCCTGTGGAAAAAAAAAATATGCTTGTTGTAGAAAAATTAAAAAAGTGAAAAGAAAAAAGAGAATATCACAGTATTATACCATCTGTAATTGCCCTACCTGGAGATAAAGCCCGTGAGCATCTTGATGCTAATGTTTCCAGAGTTTTTGTTCTGGCTGATATGATATGATATCATATCATAGCTTGTATTATATTATATTATATTATATTATATTATATATCCATAGAGAACTGAACCCACATATATTATGTAAATGTAGCTATAGAATACATTCTGTTCTGCAATGTGGGTTTTTCACTTAACTATATCAATATATTAACACTTTGATATACAAGATATAGATATATATTGTAGATAGCAAAAAATATATATCCAGATCACCATTTGAATACCCATACAGTATTCCATTATATTTTCTGTACCACGCCTTATTTAATCAGCCCACTGTTGGCAGACATTTAGCCCTTCTTCCTTCCTTTTTTTGCTGTTATAAATGAATATTACCAAGGACTTCTTTTTACATATACAGGATCTGATTATTTCTTTGAGCCAATTCCTAGAATCAGAAATGCTGACTCCAGTAGTTTTCAGTCTTAAGATGTTTATATATGCATCCAGATTGCCTTCCAGAAAAGATGCATCATCTTTCACCTCCTGTGCTTATAGAATGTGCAGCAATGACAGCTGTGGAGTAGGAAGTTGGGGGTAGTGAGGGGAAGTGCTTGTGGACACTGAAGCCATGCTACTGCATTCCGGAAAGGCAGAGAGGGGCAGCTGGGAATCACTAAGTGTTGGAGCCAGCAGCAGCGTTAGAAACCCATTGATTTATTTAATGCTTGAGGAAACTGAAGTCCAGCCCTTCCTGCTCCCTCAAAGGGCAAGCCTGTCACAATGCATGACTTAAAAATGTAAAAAACATGACACTCAGACAAATACATAATTTAACCCATTCATGAGGAAATCAGCAGGATGTTAAAGCTGGTTGTGGATGGCAGGGATGAGGGAACAGAGTCAGTGGAAAAAAGCATGCCATCCCGAACCAGCTTTAATGGGCTGCTGCTAGCCAGCTTTTGCTATCTTAACTCTACAAGGTTAGATATAAACCTCGTATTGTTGAATATGCAACAATTTTCTGACCTGCAAACGTGCAATTTTATATGGTTCAACCTAATAACTAAATTGGCTAAAGACTCAGAGGTCAATAAAATCTTTGGGGTTATATTTTCTACCAGACAAAAATCATTTGCAAGTTATCAGTCTTCCCCATATTAGCATTTGATGTTACAGAGTCTGAGCCTTAATCAAAAGAACAAAGTCAAATGAAATTAAATCCCAGGTAACTCTTAGGCAGGCTGCTTAGATGGTGTTCTACTATGACTTTGGAAGGGATTTTTTTTATTTTTATTTTTGCCTTATTCCTAGTTTTGCATCATGTTCTTAACTGGAGGAAGAACCGTTTGTGGCTGAGCAGATCTGTAGGTTGATAAGGTTGACTTTATTGGTGAACTCTCCCAGAGCTACCTTTGGCAGTGGAGCCCCCTGAATGCTTAAAAGCTGAAAGGGCTCTGCAGATAGGTTTTTGTTCTCATTTTCCAGGTGAAGGGGCGCCAGGCATTGTGTTTCCCCAGGGAGCTGGGGCAGAGGTGCTGGCTGCCTCTGTGGGAATCAGCCCTGGCATTCCACCTCCCGGAGACCTGCCACACCTGGACAGGGCACCTGCTAGCTCCTGGGAGGCTGGGCTGCCGCTGGTCACTTGTCATCTCCCCAGCCGCCATTTTGTAGTATCCAGGATGCTAGTTCCCATGTAGTACTTTGTCCCAATGAGAAAACCAAACCCACCACGAGCATTTGACCAACACAGCCGAAGGCGTCTTCAACTTGAACTCCATGAAGACACAGAATAGCACATGTCAATTCTCAGGTGTACTGATTTTCACAGTTTATCATCTCTGCAGTCATCTGCATCCTAATGTCTTTGATGTGTTATCATTATAATCAGCAGCTCTTTTTCTTGAGAGTATACCTTTTATAAGTGTGTCTTATAATTGCTAGTGTCTTAAATTGGTGAGGCCCAATCTGTGTTTCTGTTTTTCCTCCCTGTTGCCAATCCAGAGCCTGAAACTTAATAAGGACTCTATCAACATTTCTTGAAAATACAAAGAAACAAGTGCAAAAGACAACTTAAAACCCAAGTGCTGAAACTAACTAGGGCTGTAGAAAATGTTGGTGCCAACTCTCAGAAACAACTTAGCTCCTCTCGATGTTTCTCTCGTTTAGCTTGTTACTTAACCTTGAGACACAAAATCAGCACGGTAACAGGGTTTTCTCTTGACTTCTGAGGTCACTGAATAATCCAACTCAGTGCTGGCTTCATACAGCTACAAAAATCATCATGACCTCGGCAGAAGGACTGCTTCAAGCTGCTCCCACATTTCATATATTGAACAAAAGACACTACATTTATCTTTAAAATTTTTTTTTAAATTTTTGTCTAGGGAAGCACCAAATTGCAGTTTATATCAGGATGTTTGATCTGCAGGATGATTTCAAACTTAGTTTAACAACAACATAAAATTAAATCTGGGCCAGGCCACTAGAAGTTTCCTTTGAGTCTGGCATCTCCGTGAGCAGGGTCCTCCCGGCTCCTCACTCCTGCCACCATGTTTGGTGATGAGCACCTTGCAAGGAGGAGCCACCTTGTGTCTCTTATACGTTGGCAGAAGCAGTTTACAGCTTATTCATTAGGAGCACTGGGTTTTAAAGCAAAGTTCTTATTACACTTGATGAGAACTTAACCTCGGATCCAAAGAGTGCTGCTGTCATCTGGGTGGACAGTCAAGTAGGTGGTTTGGGGTGGTGAATAATTGAAAACCTTGAGTGGCATCTTTTTACGGGATGCCACAATTTTGGCTGCTTCTCCTTTGTGTCCATCTGAGGTTACATCGGATTGGTTGGAGCTCCATCTCCTCACGTCCTCATTTACCCCCTCCTTCCCCATCTGGAAGAAAAATGAACAAGGAAGTTACTAAGCGGAAGAGGGAAGAGGACTCTTTCATTCAAATGAAATGCATGCCAGGGACTGTCTGGACACAGAGGGTAGAGCCATGAACAAAAAGACAGCATTCCTGTGATGGGGCATTTGTATCTGGGTTGGTGGCCATTTGGGAGAGCCTCTAGCTCCAGGAATCCCCCACAGGCAGATCATCAGCTTTAAATGGTGAAAGGGCAGTGCCAGGCAGCAAGGTTCGGGTGTCTTAGGGTGCGTCCCCCAGGAACAGCCCCAGAGCTGAGGGCGTGTAGTGAAAGAGGTTATTGGGAAGGAAGTGCTTCCAAGATAAAGCCATAGCACAGTGGGAGTTGGAGCCTGGGTGGAGGGCAGGGGCTCAGAGAGAGTCCACAACCAAGCAAAGTGCCCTGGAGGGTGACTGGCTCCATCCCACAGGGTGTTCCTGGACAGGTAAGTCTCAGCTGGGAGTGGTCCCAGTCAGGAGTGAGGGGCCCGAGTCTCTGTACTTGCATCTATCAGTCTCTGGGTAAGGGCTGCCTTTGGGGGTCCTTCTAGGTTTCTGTGCAGCCAGACAAAGCGGTTCCTGCAGCCTGAAGGCAGGGACTGGCTGTTCCGGGGGACGCCGCTCCTCTAAACCTATCTCGGGTGGCTTTAGAGAGCCCTCTATGCAAGGCAGGCTGCACAACCTGATGTTTGCCAGGACTTTCTGATCCGAGGACGGATGGACAGCAGTCTGGTCCATCAGGCACCTAGAAGAACCCTCAGATGGCCCCACAGCACACAGGGGCATGGCGTGGATTTTCTGGGGCTGCCTTAAGTTCAAATAGTCTACCCCTACCCCCGTGTAATTAAAGTGCCCGTGGGGACCAGAGGAGGTGGGGGTCTCTCTCAGGGGCATGACACAAGGGCCCCTGCCCCTGAACAGTTAAAATCAGGCAGCACATTCTGCAGCTTCAACCCCAGCTCTGTTCCCTTTCCACTCCCACACCCACCTCTGGCACCTTTTAAACCAGCTCTCTCCCTTTTCTCTCATCGGTGCCTGGTGTAAATTGCTCAGGCCTCCTTCACCAGCAAATACTGTTGGATATCTGCTGAGGACTTTCTCCATGTCACCTCGGGGAACTCCCAGGCAGCCCCGAGAGGCAGGACTCGTGCTAGCCTTGGTTTGCAGATGAGGAGATTTCGGGGTCCAGTTATTTACTCAAGGACACAGCACTCAAAGCAGAAGAGAGGAAGGTGCCCCACAGCGGGCATTTAGCCCAGACTCTGCTTTAAAATATTAAATTATTCATCTGAGCTTGTTTCCTTTAGATAATAATTGTTTGCTGCTTTGAGCTAAAAGCAGAAAGTGATTCATTTCACTTAACTCAGAGGATGGGTTGAGGTATGAAGTGGGGGGTCTGTGCTACTTGATGTGTTCTCTCTCTCTCTCTCTCTCTCTGAACTCCAAAGTAGAAAATGGAATAAAAAGAATACTGAATGTTGTTTTTTTAATAAATATGAACATTCTGATTGCAATAAAGGCGATGTTTTGAAATCAGTAGGGATAAGATGGACTATTCTATAAATGCTGTTGTGATCACTTGTTCTCCATTTGGGATAAAAAATTAAGGGCAGAGCTTAGAGCCATCCCCAACCTTAGGGTGAACTAGAAAAAGCCGGCGCCCTGTGTGTGTTCCTTGGCCTGTCAAGATGCCTCAAGGTTAAGGCAGCCTTTCCTGGGTGCTTAGAGTCTTGGGGAGCCGAGCTCTGGCCATTTTATAGCTGTCCCTCACCTCCTGATTCTGACTTCATACCAACACAAAAGTAACTCCTGGCCTTCAAATAAATTAATATAGAAATAGACAAAACTATATGTATCTTAGAAGAAAATAGAGGAGACTGTGTTTAATACCTTGAGATAAGAAATGTCTTTCTAAACCAGACTCGAGAAGCAAGAGCCATAATGAAAACTTTGGTACGTTTGAGTCTATCGACATTGAAAACTTAGGAAATTTAAAAGACCTAAAAACAGACTGAGAGAAAATATTTGAAATATGTAAAAGACAATGGATTCGTATCCACAACTCCTACAATTCAATTAAAAAATATATATATCAAGCAACCTCCAAAATGGGCAGCTGTTAAATGAACAGACAATTTCCTAGAAGAAATATAAACAGACAATAAAAATGTCATCAGGGCAAAGCAAGTTAAAATAGTAAAAATCCACTGTTCTGGTTTGCTAGCGCTGCCATTATACAAAATATCAGAAATGGATTGGTATTTTATAATAAATAAAAGGGATTTATTAGGTTACAAATTTACAGTTCTAAGACCACAGAAATGTCCAACCAAGACATCAACAAGAGGATACCTTCACTAAAGAAAGGCTGATGGCATCTGGAACACTTCTGTCAGCTGGGAAGGCACATGGCTGGCATCTGCTGGTCTTTTGCTCCTGGGGTGCATTTCAAAATGGCTTTGTGCAAAATATCTCTGAACTTGTCTCTCTTAGCTTCTTCAGCTCCTGTGCATCTAAGCTTCTGGGAGTCCTCTCTTAAATTCTCTGGAGCCAACTCTGGGCTAGCATCTCCAAATCTCTCCATGCATCTCCAAGCGTCAGCTTTCAATGGCCATCTCCAAAATGTCTCTCTCAGCTTCTCTTGGGGTGACTCTGCTCTCTGTGTGAGCTCTCTTTAAAGGACTCCAGTGATCTAATTAAGACCTACCCTGAATGGGTGGGGTGCACACCCCTATGGAAATAATTCAATCAGAGGTTCCAACCTATTCAACAGACCGATCAGTCTGCCCCACAAGACTGCATTAAAGAATATGGCTTTTCTGGGGGACATAATATATCCAAACTGGCACAGCCACTAATACCCATCAGATTGGCAATCTATAATATCAAACCCTGGTAAGTGGCAGAAATAATACAGATGGGTATAGCTTCACCTGGAGACCAAGATGGTACCATCCAGTAGCCTTGTGTTCTAGTTTGCTAATGCTGCCGGAATGCAAGACACCAGAAATGGATTGGCTTTTATAAAAGGGGGTTTATTTGGTACACAGATACAGTCTTAAGGCCATAAAGTGTCCAAGGTAACACATCAGCAATCGGGTACCTTTTGGAGGATGGCCAATGGGGTCTGGAAAATCTCTGTTAGCTGGGAAGGCACATGGCTGGCATCTGCTCCAAAGTTCTGGTTTCAAAATGGCTTTCTCCCAGGACGTTCCTCTCTAGGCTGCAGTTCCTCAAAAATGTCACTCTTAGTTGCACTTGGGATATTTGTCCTCTCTCTCAGCTTCTCTGGAGCAAGAGTCTGCTTTCAACAGCCATCTTCAAACTGTCTCTCATCTGCAGCTCCTGGGCTTTCTTCAAAGTGTCCCTCTTGGCTGTAGCTCCTCTTCAAAAGGTCACTCTCAGCTGCACTGTGTTCCCTCTGCCCATCAGCTCATTTATATGGCTCCACTGATCCAGGCCCACCCAATGGGCCGGCCAACTCTCCATGGAAATTATCCAATTAGTCATCACCCACAGTTGGGTGGGGCGCATCTCCACAGAAACACTCAAAGAATTACAATCTAATCAACACTGATAATGTCTGCCCACACAAGATTACATCAAAGATAATGGCGTTTGGGGGGACATTGTAAATGCATTGTAAATGCACAGAACCCAGCATCTTCTCAAGGTTTCACACAGGTACACAAGAAAGCACACACAAGGATGGTCACTGCAGTACTGCTTATGATAGCAAAACATCAATAACCACCTATGTGTCTATCAAAAATAGAATGGATATGTGACTTGTGGTCTATTCCTATGATGGAAAATTATTCCCAGTTAAAATAAACGAACTAGGGCTTCGTGTATCAACATGGATGAGTCTCATATTTTGTTGAGTGAAATAAGCAAGTTACAGGACAGTATATACAGTGTGATCCCATTGGGTAGAAAAGCACAACATTGACACCAAACAAAATCAGTGGGTTCTCTTTCCGTTGCACATAATAGTCAATCCATGACACTGGGGTTTCAAAGAGAGAGTTTATTGCTAGGCACCAAGCAGGAGATCAGATGGCCTATCAGCACCAAAATCCATCTCCCTGAACTGCAGGAACTCAGTTTGATAGTATCAAAAGATGGGCAAGTTTTAGGATAATGAGCACAAGACTGGAGATGGTGAGGTTAGAGATGATCTAATTATTGAACTTGTGCAGATTGATTACATGCTTAATCACAGAACATATCTAATAAAATGGCGGCCTTAATATGATGATGAGTGTGATTTTTAGTATTATAATGAGGTATAGGTCACTTGTAGATTAAAGTTTAAGATGTTGTGCATGTCAGGCAGGCCAATTATGATTAGATCCAGCTCCGTCTGTCAAGATAACTTTGGATTTGGGGTGGGTTAATTCTGGGCTGACTCAAGCCCCTTCACTAATAAACATTAATGGCTGTCTTTAGTGATCATAAGACTCTAAAGTTGAAAAACGGGATAAAGGGGTACAAGCAAGGGTCAGTCACAAGGTTTCTACCATCACAAGATGAAGGCTGTATAGTTAAACAGTCATTATCAGAGCTCAAGGCAGCTGGATTACAGTTCAGAGATTTCAAGTACTTCCCTCTGGCCACTCTAATACACCAGAAAGTAAAAAGAAATATCTATATAATGATTCAGTAACCATAAACATTTCTTAAATCCTAAATTCTTGGTTACTAAATGTTATCGTGCAAGAGTCATATACACGCAATGGGTAATAGTGGTTACCTCTGAGTAGGTGAAAGGGATTATGGGTGATGGTCAAGAGAGATTAGCTTTAACCACAATAATTGAATGTTTTCAGTGGGAATTTATTCTTGTATTATAAATGTAATTATTATTACATTGCAAAGATAGAAATGCAATAGATAGATGGAATGATACAGCAAATGTGACAAAATGTTAAAACTGGGGTATCTGGGAGAAGGGGGATGGGTTGAAATTCTCTGCATGGGTTTTGTATTGTTTTGCAACTATCTTGTAAGTTTGAGATCATCTAAAAATAAACAGTTTAAGGAAAAAAAATATATAAATGTCAATACCTTTGGGAGGAGGTGTAATGCACAAAGTTAAAAAAATAAAGACATAGTTCCTCTGAGATGTCCCAGCATCGTTCCCCAGATGCTCTTTTGCAAGCAAAGGGAAGAAGCCTGGCTTCCTTTATTGTTCCCATGGGGATAGTTCCTGGGGACAAAAGTCACTTGGAGGTTGGAAAGAAGCTGCTTATTTTCCAGGCTGCTTTAGCAAAACCCAAAATTGGGGTGTACCCACCATCCCACGGAGCTCCTCCAGCCCCGAGGAAGCAGAAAGAGAGGAAACTGTTTGGGTCACGTGTTTTTTCAGGGCCTGGCAGTAGGTTTAATTCCACAGAGCTGATGGTTTTGCAAAAGGCCCCACCACACCCCAAGACCAAGTGATTGCATTTGAGGGCTCGAGATTCCATAGCTGGGAGCCAAGCCCTTGACTTTTCCCACACCCTAGGTTTCAAGTCGTTATCATGTCAGCAACCCATCCCTTTTAAGCCACTGATAACATTCCTGAGTTGGACTTGGAATTTGAAGAGCAGTGTATCAGAATTTGCTCTATAAATACTTTCTTGTTTTATTTTTACTTGACCTTCAAGAGAATTTTCCTCCTTTTATCTAACCCTGAAAGAAAGAAAGAAAACAAGATTTGGGGTCCCTCCCTTTTCCCTCCCCCTGCTACTCCTGGGCTGGCAGTGTTGGCTGAGAACTACCTCTCTCCCCATTGGGGGAAAACAGGCGTCTGCTGGGTAGATCTGAAGATTTGAGTCTTCAGGGCAGACGGGCAGAAGGAAGACTGGAATCTATGAACAGTGTCCTTTGTAGTCAAGTGTCTCTGATGCTTTTAATCAAATGCCCTTTCCAGACTGGGAGGCCTGTGAGTCTGCTTTAAGTATCTTCTAGCATCTTCTCTCTGCTTAATTGCAAAGATCACAGGAAGAGAATGGGGAGTGTTTGGGGGCCATTTGCAAAGCGCTTTAGTCTCATTGTGCTTTTTGACCCCCAGCAACCTCTCAGATAGCATCATCCTTAGCATCCAGGATTTAAAGGCTCAGGACACCTCCTCTGGATCCATGGGTGGCCCAGCCAACAGGGAACAGAGATGAGATTTGAATGCAGGTCTTTCTGAGCCCAAAGCTGGTGCTGATACAATCAAAAGCTGTGGGTTCTCTGCTCAAATGAATGATTCCTTCAAGTACAAGTGAGGGTCAGTCACAAGGTTTTTACAATCACAAGATAAAGACTGTATAGTTATACTGTCATTATCAGAGATCAGGGCAGCTGGATTACAGTTCAGCAATTTCAGGTTATTTCCCTCTGGCTACTCTAATACACTACAAAGTAAAAAAGGATGATTCAGTAATCATAATTATTTCTTAAATCCTAACTTCTTGGTTACAATGTGCTCACCCCAACTCCATGCTGCTAAACCCCCAGCTGGGCGCAAGCTGCAAGCTAAACTGCCTGCAAACTTTACAAGATTGTGCTTGACCTGTGACCCCTTCTATGTGGTGCTCACCTGCGGGGAGATTATCCAGCATGGTTACAAAATGGTACAAATTACTGTAGACTCCTGCACCAGACCAAGGAGCCGGGCAGGCCAGCTTTGCCCAGGCTGAGTCCTGGGTGTGATTTCAAAGATCCTGGGCCTTCCCAAACTATTCTCCTACCCTCAGCCTGGATGCCAGTTAACATGCAAAAGCATCTTGAGCTGTTGGCTTTTCCTGCTTTGCTAGGCCCAGAGGTTGAAGGGGCTCAAGGGCATGGGCTTTCTGGGTAGAATGAAGGGGGCCAACTCAGAGACCCAGCCCCTGGCCTGCTGCCTTCTTTCCTCTTACAGCTGTCATCAGGCCCCCACCCTCTGGCTTCTCCCCCTCCAAGGCAGCCCCCAGCTTTGCCAACTCCCTCCTCCTCCCTGCTTCAGAAGACAAGCACTCTACCCCTTTCTCTTTCAAAAGCCTTCCTGTGCATCCCAGCCCAGAAGAACAAAACACCAGACAATGGTCTGGCTTTATCGGGTGGGATCTGGTGTGCTTTGCATGGGGAGGTGACTTTCTCTTGGCTGCAGCTGCTGTGCTTTTCAGTTTCAGAACCACTGTCCAGCCACCTGGTGGCCTCTCTCACTGTGCCGGTTTGAATGTATTATGTCCCCCAGAAAAAGCCATATTCTTTGGTGCAATCTTGTGGGGCAGACAGAATAGTGGGGATTAAGTTGGAATGTTTGGATTAGGTTGTTTGCATGGAGATGTGCCCCACCCAGCTGTGGGAGGTGACTCTGGTGGGATACTCCCATGGAGGTGTGGCCCCACCCATTCGGGGTGGGCCTTTATCAGTGGAGCCATATAAATGAGCTGGCTCAAGGAGAGGAAACGGAGTGCAGCTGTGAGTGATGTTATTTGAAGAGGAGCAAGCTTGCTAGAGAGGAATGTCCTGGGAGAAAGCCATTTTGAAACCAGAACTTTGGAGCAGACGCCAGCCACGTGCCTTCCCAGCTAACAGAGGTTTTCCGGACGCCATTGGCCATCCTCCAGTGAAGGTACCCGATTGCTGATGTGTTACCTTGGACGTTTTGTGGCCTTAAGACTGTAACTGTGTAGTGAAATAAACCCCCGTTTTATAAAAGCCTATCCATCTCTGGTGTTTTGCATTCTGCAGCATTAGCAAACTAAAACACTCACCAACCAGGTGCACTGAAGCGAATCATAGCCGCTTGGTCCCACTGCCCCTTCCCAGTCTGGGTACACCTCCTGGCCAGACAAATGGGGTGTAGGAAACAGCGCTTGCTTGCTGGCTTTGCAGAAGTTTAAGCTGCCCCTTCCTCTTTGCATTGGCGTTCTGGATAGGTACAGGAATGGATGGGGGCCTTGGGTTGGGTAAGTGGGTTTTGGGAAATGAATTAGCAGCATCAAGTGCTTACATTGAAACTGCTGTTTCCTTTAAGGTGGGCAAGCATGGGTTAAAACTGGCCTCCTGCTGTGGCTGACAAGTTATCTCTTTTTGCCCTCTGAGAAGGATGATGCTTGGAAGAGCAAAGCATTAAAGGATAAGATCAAAAGTCTATAGAATTTAGAAAACAAACAAAGGCAAATTTATTTGGAACAATTTGGGGAACACCCAAAATCCAATCATAGGGAGTTTGGTCATGATCTCTGGGAGGAAAGAGTGTTTTAGAGATAGCTGTTGCTGGTGAAGGTGCCTGGAGGGGAATATAAACTAATTCTAGAGGCTGGCCCTGCCCTTGAGCAATAAACTAGGGTCCATTTGCTAGATGGGTGAGTCCAGGGCAGGAAGGGAAGCGATAGATGGGACTGGAAAAACCCACTGGTCCCATGAGCCATCTAGCCAGTGATAGCTCTGTCTTTTTGCACCATCAGCCTTGGGGCCACTGCGCCTTCTCTCCGTACCCCTGATTCTGCTATCCCTGTGCCACTGGGAGAGACCCACGTTGTGTAGGTTCTTCATGTTTGTCTGGGTATAGACAAGTGTGGGTCAAGAAGGTCTGGAGATGCAGCGCTGTCCCCTCAACCTCCAGTTTTAGGCAGAGGTATCACCATGAGCAGTATCTGGAGGAAGCAGGCAAGCCGGAGATCAGCCACTTCTGGACAAGGCCATTTTGGGTTTTTATGTTCAGAACAATATGGCGGCTACAAAGATGATAAGGGGCGAAGGAGGTGAAAGTGTGTAGGAGCCTTCTTCCTGCTTTGCAGGTGGTGGTTGACCCGCTGTGGGTCAGGGCTCTGCTGGGCCGTGTGCAGCTTCCCAGCCCTGTGATAGGAATGGAGCCCCGGGGCTGTGGGGCTTCAGCAGAGGCCCCAGTCACCCCACTGGCTCCCACCTTTTTATTTTTGGTTCCTCCATCTCCTTTCATTTTCATCCACATCCACCCTTTTTTTTCCTTATTTTTCTAATACTTTCGATTATGAAATATTTTAAGCATACGGAAAAGTCCACATAATACCAAAACACCCATCTGTGAGCTCTGCGAGGTATTTCCAGATCACTTTCCAAAGGGGCTCTATGAATAACATTCCTACATCCGCATATGGGAATTCCTGTTTTCCCACATCCTCGAATATTTGGCATGGTCACACTTTTTGATTTTTTGCCCCTAGGATGCATGGGAAGTGGAATTTCCTGATCATTTTCTCTCCAGTTCTCACCCTAGTCACACACCCAAAGGGGGTGGATCAAACATGGCTTCCCTCATGGCCTCTAAGTGTTGGAAGTACCCAAGGCCATTTGCTCTGACCCCCTTCTCTGTTTACGCTCTCTCCTTCGATAACTCCCCCGTCACAGGGCGCGGGAATACCAATTACATATGCCAGTGACTTCCAAATGTCAAAATATCTCTAGCCTGAATGCCAAAAGTTACTTAACAAATTTACCTTGATGGCCAATAGTCAACTCAACTCAAATTCAATTGTCCAAAGTCCAACTCAATATCCCCTTGATATTGGTTGGGTTAAAACAATAGAAGTTTATAATCTCACAGCTTTGGATGCTAGAAGTCCAAAATTGAGGTCTGGACAGGCTGTGATTTCTCCCAGAGTCTGAAGCATTCTTCTACTGGCTTGTGGCAATCCTTGGGGTTCCCTGGCATGCATCTCTGCCTCCATCACATGGCGATCTGCCTTTCTCTCCTCTTGTGGTTTTTCTCTGCCATCTGAATTTCCTCTGCCTTATAAGGACGCCAGGCATATCGATTAAAGGCCTGGTTTCAATTTGGCCTCATTTAAAGAGGATCTTCAAAGTTCGTATTCACAAATGAGTCCACACCTTAAGTAATAATAACATCTTCACAGGTCCTATTTACAAATGGGGTGACACGATTCCAGCCCCAAGACCCCTCAAGCCTCATCCTTTCCCGTTCTCCCCATCTCAGTCAAGGGCACCACTGTCCATCCAAGTGCTCAAGCCAAGGACTTAGACTTATCCTTGATTCTTCTCTTCCTGCCACCCCCACACTCAGTCCATCAAGTTCTGTCAATTTCCATGTCAAGAAGTGTTCTAGATTCACCTTCTTCTAGTTCCACTGCTACCTCCCTGGCCCAAGCCACCGTCATCTCCTGCGTGGACTAATTGCATTTGCCTTCTGATGAGTCTTCCTGCTTCTACTCTTGTCCTTGTAAACCATCTCTACCCAGCAGCCAAGGTGACCCTTTTAGTACATAGAAGAGAAATAAAATATCATTCCCTTGTGTAAAGCCCTCCAGTGACATTCATGGTGGAAAATTAAAATTTGTGAATGCTGTGATGTGCAAGGTCTTTGAGATGGTTCATGCCACACACACACACACACACACACACACACACACCTTCCCTCTGTTGTGGGGGGCTCTTACCTGCGTCTCTTCTGGGCTGAGATCTGGGCATTCAGGCTCAGTCCCTCCTTGAAGACCTTCCCTGACCAGCCGTCCCTGGTGTGGGCCCCGGGTTGCTCCCTGTAACGTTTCTGTTTTCTCTTCATTCTGGAACTTCTCGATGCTTGGTGTTGATGGTCTGTCTGTCTCCCTGGGATGTCCTTGCCCAAGAAAATTGAGATCTTATCCATCTATTCCACACTCTTAGTACCCTGTATGAGGGGGAGGGAGTTGCCCCTAAAGGTTGGTTGAATTAATGAATGAAGAAACGGGGTCCAAATTTTAGAACACCCTGTAAGCGCCAGTGAAGCTGGGTGAGATGAAAGCTGCTCAGGGCACGACAACATTAGTCATCAGCTAGAACAGTGGTTCTCAACCCATTTAAAGAGCATAATCTTTAAAATCACTGGGGATGCCAGAGATCTTAATGGGTTATATGTATAGATAATTACTGCATTAGATATTAAAATGAAGAAAATTTAAAAATATTTATTAATTTAATAAACAAATTGACAAGTAACAATTAATATACTATTATATAATTGATATGTAATTAATATCATTAATCATAAACCAATTACATCCTAAAATAAATAATATTTATATGAAAAATAACTACTATTTGTTTAAAAAAAAAAAGGCAAAAACAAAAATAGTGAGCTGAGTGGCATGAATTCAGAATTGCCGTTCTGTACTCACAGCTCCTACCACTTGTTAAACTCCAATAAAGATTCTGGTGAATGGTGGGCACAAAAAGTTAGACCAGCCTGCAAGGTGAAAAATCGTTTTCATGTCTTTGGAAATCAACTTGTAAGTTGTATATGTCTTTTTTTTGTTTCATTAGAGAATTTGTAGGTTTACAGGAAAATCATGCAGAAAATAGCGTTCCCGTATATTCCCTCACACACTCACAGTTTTGCCTTTGTTAACACCTTGGGTTCATGTGGTAACTTTGTTACAAACAATGGAAGAATATTATAATTGTACTATTAACTGTGGTTCCTAGGGTTCGCTGTTTGTGTTGTACCCTGCTATGGTTGTGACTTTGAAGTAGGTTATTTTTGTAACCAGAATAATAGTCGGGTAAGTGCTAACCCAGGGGATTCCTTTCGAGTTTTTCCTTTGACTGAATGAATGTTGAGGCCTGTTTTTACCAACATTTGTTTTTTTCCTCTTTGTGTTCAGTTTGAGAAACCAAACTGGGTGTCATTCTTAGGACAATTCCGAAACCTAAGTCCTTCCCTTTTTGAAGGAGAAGATGCCTCCTCCCCCTTTAGCCTTTTCCCCTCGTTAGAGGAAATTCACCCAGCCAAGATTTAAAATAAAAAAAAAAAAAAGGGGGTGGTCATCACTCCGGTTCCTGCAGAAACAGCTGAAGTACCCACAGCCCCCCAGGCTGTGTCCACGCCCCTTCCACTTCCTGACGTCATACTATTTTTGTCTTTGAATAGCTCATTGACACAATTGCCTCAGAGATCGGAGAACTAAAACAAGAGATGGTGCAGACGGATGCCAGCCTGGAAAATGGACTGGAATCTGCCAAAGACCCCAGGTGAGGTGACCCAAGATGCGACGGGTGTGCGAGGAGGGCCAGGAGCTGATGTTGCCGTCTCTCCAGAAGTTTGGGAACTGGGAGCGGGGAGGTTGCTTTCAGACCCAGTTCTCTGTAGGAGGGAGGGAGTGGCCTAGTGGCCAGTTGTCTGATTGTTCATTTTAAATTACTTTGAAGGCACTTGAACTTTCCACCCTCTCAGTTCTTCTTGGCACCAGAACCCGGAAACCTAAAGTTCTATATGCCATATCCAACCTACTCACGGTGATGGAAAAAAATAACGCAGCGTGATCCTCCGTGTGCAAAATAGAATTCAGTGTAGCTCGTGTCAGTCTCCAGAAGGTTTAAAGGGGAGCAGTAAAGAGGATGGACTCATTTTGCGTTCTCAGGTCAGAAAAAATCCTAGCCGTAACCATAGTGATCGGGCTCAGCGTATTGTAAACTGGATGTGGGTGTAAATAAATGATTAAGAAGGGGGAGGCAATGAGCTAGACTAGTTAAACCTGACTGTGCACACACTGCACGTTGTCTGAATAGGTGGCAAAGGGCTGGCTTCCCAAACGACTGCCTGCTTCTGGGGAACGGGCATGTCACAGGCAGGATAGGGGAAGGAAGGTTGGAGGGGTTGGCAAAGCCTCTGACAACTCTTGGATGCTGGAATTCCTTGCTGGCAAAGACAACAGAATATAAGCATTACAAAAAGGCACAGACACTTGGTGCCTTGGAGGGCAGGTTCATTACCAGCTTCTTGTCTTCTCCCAGTGAATGGGTTGAGGCTGCCCCGTGCAGGATGAGGTTTATGGAGTGGGTTTTGCTTGCAAGTCATGCCACGGGCAGGAGGAGCCCTGCAAGGGCGAGGCCAGGTGTTTGGGTTGTCTGGGCAAGTTTGAAACCAGCCCAACTCGTTCCCCTGAGGGCAACTGAGGGCAATACCAGGGAGTCACTCAGCAGTTGGAAGGTGCTGCTTCAAACACCCCGTGTCCCTGGTGGAACTGTATTCCCCTTAGCTATGGAAATTCTGTGTGCCTTCCATTTCCTTTGCTTTTCTACAAAACGAAGGGGTAGACCAGATGGTCCTAAGGTCCTAGCAGCACTCAGGCCTTCCCTGATCCCCTTTAGCCTCCATGCAAAGGGCTTTGACGATTTAGGTTTTTTCCCCATAAACCAGACAAAAGCACAATAATTTTTGCTTAGAGACTTTCACTTCCAGCCTCACAATCGGAGCAGTTCCAAACTACGTAGAATTTTAGCCAGGGGATTTCTCTTGACCCTTTGCATTGTTGAGCTAAAATTAAATTGGAGTGCAGGTTGATGACAAGAGAGTAAAGGAAGAAAGCTTTAGAAGCGCTGATTTCTTCCACATCCAGGAAACATGACACCCAGAGAGGCCCAAAGCTCTGCAGATGACAGACTCCAGGGCCGGGAATTCATCCCCTGTACTTACATCACAGGGATGACAGAATGATAATGTGTGTTCAGGGACCCTTAAGATCTTGCTCTCTGACTTTAGGAGGTATTAGGGAGGGACAGCTGGGCTTTCATTTAACCTTTAACATCTCTTTCAAGCTTTTTTTTTTTCCTTTCAAATTTAAGAGTGACTTTAAGCATTCCAGAAGAGCTTTCGCTTTGTTTTATTTTTGAATGCTATATTGGTTAACACTGAACTTACAGATTTTCAGAGGCACTTTAGCTAGGGTTTTTTTAATTGGAAAGAAATAGGAAAAGCAAGACACATTTTAACCAGACTAATGAGGCTTTAAACTTCTGGGTTGAAGTCTCTTGTTTTAGAACCTTAGAGCCGTGACTCTGGTTTTAATTTCTCCATTTTGCCCAATGGAGACGTCAGGAGGACCAGATATAGAGAGGGGGGCGGGGATAAACAGGACATTGATTTTTTTTTTCCAAAATTAAGGCAGAGCACAGCTGTGGCCATACAGGAAACAGCAGTTCCATCTGGCACAGGGCAGCCCAGAGAGGAAAGGAGAGAAGCAGAGCAAGAGTTTGAGTAGCAGGGTTGCCCTTGTAAAGAGAAGTAGCAAACAGCCCCTCCTGCAGGTGGCCCAGCACGTTCTGTGGCTGACACGGCCTTAATGACCCCACCCACAGCCACCACAAAATGTCCCCAGTTCCTTAGTGTGTGGAACATGGGGTTCAGTGTCCAGCTGGTGTCCTAGGGTTAGTCATCACCCTGGCTTCTACCCGTGTTGATGTTTGCTCCTTTTGGTTAATATTGAGATAAGTTGGAGATCTTTCAACTTTTCTTGTGCCATGGACCCGTCTCAGAATAGTATTTTAAATGCATATAATAAAATATATAGGATGACATGGGAAAAATAATTATATTGAAATATAATGATCCAGGTATTAAAAATGTGGGATTTCACAGCATCTGTCCTTTTTTGTTAACACATTAAATAACTACTGTAATCTGGAAGTAAGGATGAGCATAACCAATATGGTGCCATCGCTACAACAATGGCCAAGGGGATGGAAACATCTGTGGTTTCTATTAGTGATGGTCTCTCAGGTACTGCTAATACTACTGTGGTTTGTTGCCTGCTTTCGAAATGGAAAGAAGTTAATTTCAAAACGAGGTTAGTGAACATAAAAGATGTGACTTTTTTTGCCAGCCTGTGGTCAGGACTCGGTTTGCAGCCCACTTGTCCTCCCAGCATCCTCTGACACAGCCCCTCATTCCTTCCTTTCTTGGAACACTTGCTCAGCCTGGTGTCTGGGATGCCACGCTCTGGTTCCCCCTTGCCTCCCTGCTGCTGCTTCTTATCTCCATGGCTGTTTCCTCCTCGTCTCCCTGACCCCATAACACTGGAGAATCCCAGAGCTCGGTCCTTGAACCCCTTCTTTACACACCTCCCTTCTCTCTCCTGCTAACCTTGGGCATGATACTTAAAAATCTCCAAGCCTCGTTTCCAATTGAATAAAATGGGGATAAAGATAGAGCTTTACTTCAGAGGGTTGTTAGGGAGAGAAAATGTATTGATAGCTGCAAAGCACCTAGAACAGTGCCTAGCAGGTTACTTGTTTGTTAAATAGATATCTACAGAATTTTCCAGATAATTCCACCCATTTGATCTCATTTGAATATTGGTGATTCCCAGACTATATCCCTTATGCTGATCTTGGGTTCCCTTTGGATCTAGAGGCGTGCTGTCAACTGTCCACTCAGCCCTGCCTTGGATATCTCAAGTTTAGACCGAAATCGAACCCTTGATTTCCCTTCACAAACCTGCTCCCTCCCTGGCTTTCCCCATCCCAGTAACCCTGCCTCTGGGTGCTTGGGCTCCAGAGTCATCCCCGAGGCATCTCTTCCTCTCACACCTCCCACCCATCCATCTCCAAATCGAGGCAGCTCTATCACTTCTCAGCAGCTCCTGTGCTACCACCCCCATCAAGGCACAACAGCCTTCTGTCTCCCAGGGACCATTACAGAAGCCACCTACCTACTGCCCCTGCTTCCACTCACTCCAGTTCCTATGGACCATTATCTAAACAGCATACAGAGTGGTCCTTTAATTTAGTCTAAATTCAAGTCATGACCCTCTTGAATCCAAAGCCCTTCAACAGTTTTCTGTCTCAGGGTAAAACCCAAATTATCACCATGGCCTTTGAGACTCCACCGGATCTGACTCCTCCTACCCCATCTCTTCCCTTACAGTCGCTCCCCCTCCGTCCATTGGCTCCAGCCCCACTGGCTTCCTTGCCAAGCAGGCTTCATGCCTTCTCTTCACTCTGCTGGAATGCACTTCCTCCAGGAAGCACTCACTCTTGGACCCTCCCTTCCTCCTTTCAACTGGCCCATTGTTCTCCACAGAACTAGTATAGACTTGACATATGTTCACAGAGTAAACACACCTAGGTAACCAGCACCCTGATCCAAAAACAGAACGTTCCCGGCGTCCCAGGAACCCCTTCCCCCAAAGACTCCCTTCCCTAAAGGTCACTACTATCCTGACCTCTTTTGCCATAGATCAGTTTTGCCTGTTTTTCAGCCTTACGTCACTGGAATCATACAGTGTGTGCTCCTTTAAGTCTTCCTTCTTCCACTCAATGTTATATTTGTGAGATTCACTCATCCTTGTTTGTATGTTGTTGAGGTTCATCCATTTTCATTGCCTAGTATTCCATCACACGAACACACTACATTTTCTTTATCCATTCTACTGGTGATGGACATTTAGACTATCTCCATTTTGGGGCTAATTGTAATAAGGCTGCTGTGAACCTTTTCATGCATGTCTTTTAGTGAACATGCATGACCACCTTCAGTTAGGAATATAGGAATGGAATTGTTAGGTTGTAGTGTGGGTAAATATTCAACTTTAGCAGATAGCGCCTGATGGTTTCCAAAGAGGTTATACCAATTCGTACTCCCGCCAACAGTGTGTGCGAGTCGTGGAGGCTCTATTCTCGTCAACACTTGGTATTGGCTGCCTTCCTCATCTGGTATTTGGATGAATATGTTGATTTGAGTTTCTGTAACTGCAGTTCTGAGGGACTCAAGAATGGGAGCTCTTTGGGCTTCACAGAGCAGCACATTTTTCACATCTAAGTTCAAGGCTGAGGTCATGGGGAATTCTGAGCTCACAGCCAGGTTGCTGGGTGATATTTATGGAAACTGTGAAGCTATGAAAGGGATTATTTGAGGGGAGGATTAAAAGATAAAATAATCTAGAAATCATAAGAAAAAGTAAATGTATATGCACCTTTTACTATTTGCATTTCTGCTTTTGAATCTTAGATCTAATAAATTGCAACAAAATCCTTCCACTTGCAAGGGTCTTTTGCTTCAGTTCTCATATGAGAACATATGTTCAGTTCTCATATGCAGAAATATTCAGCATCTCCTGAATGGATTTGGCCAAGGCCATCATGAGCTGCGTCATATCTGACTAAATCAGAAAAGGTCATTTTTGTAGTTTAAGTTCTACCTTTAAACTTAAAATACCTCTTCACCCAATACAATTTCCCATATTAATATATATATATATATATATATATATATATATATATCCTCAACCTTGGTGACTTCAAAAAGAATATAATATCGCTTCATTTTATTCCTTGCCATTGTTTCTTCTTGAAACAGCAGTTAAAAAGTGACTATTTTTTCATTTATTTATACCTCCTTTTGCTTTGCTGGAAAGATTTTGCAGAGTGTCTTCATGAGGTCATTTGGAAGCAAATTTGAGTCATTGGATGCAAAACCACTTTGTGTTTTGACTTCTTAAACAGTACCCATGTGGCATGTGGTATTAGCACCCAAAACAAATAGTTTCCCCTTTTTCTCTCTGGAAACCTGCCTACACCACTGGGTTCAGCGCTTGGGACATCCTCAGCATCTGGGAGCAGGTCTCCCTCCTAGGATCTGTCCCACCCATAGAAACGTTGTTTTTCCTCCTTGACCAGACTGTGAGCGCCCAGCCAGGTTCAGCAGGACATGAGAGGCTCGCAACAGTCATTTGCTGACAGGATATAAAAGCATATCTTGCAGTATCCTAGACCCTGGAAAAATGTTTGGTGTTATCGCAGTTTATGGTTCCTTCTTCAACACTGTCTCTTTCTAAGAACTGCAAATGTACATTTCCACTACATCTTGGATATGTGTCATTGCCTCCCTGATCACATTCTTTCTCAAAGAATATCTCATGGGAAAACAGGCTAGAGAAGCTCCTCGACCTGGGTCAGATTAGGCTCAGACGGACTGGAAAATTCATTTGTCTAAAATACCCAAGTGATCCCGTAGATACAGCTGCTCCTTCCCATTGCGGGGGCAGGCCAGGAGTTGCACTTTGGGGAGCACAGCTTGGCTCATCAGTAGGGGAGGTTCTGGAATGGTAATAGTTTTGCAGGAAGACATTTTCCTCTCCTGCTCACTGAGAATATTCTGCTGTGACTAGTTCAAGCTCTACTCTCCTAACTCCCTAAGGTGTTTCCTTATTTCCAGACACCAGAAGTGGTGGTAGATATGGGTTCAACGAATTCCGTGAGTATTGACCAACTCTTTGCTGATACTGTTACTAAAGTAGCAAAATCATAAACAAAGTGAGTCTGATGTAATGGAATGAGGATATAATAGAGGAGCATGCCCGGTGAAGAGAGGATCTGCCAGGTGTCCTGGGAACCTCAGTGGGGACAGGTAATTCCTGGTAGGATGTGGTTTTAGAGAAGACGAGACCCTAGACATCAGTCTTAAAGGGTGAGTTAAGCAAGTGTAAAAACGGCTTCCTGATTAAGAATGCCAAAAAGAGTCGCTTTGTCTGTCTTTATTGATGATATCTGTTATATTTGGGAAGCTGTTTTTTTTTTTAAGGAACACTTCCAATTTCTTTTTCTGATCACCCAAATAAAAACATGTGCATTCAAGAGATGGAAACAGCCCAATTGTCCATCAAAGGACGAGTGGATAAACAAACTGTGGTATATACACATGATGGAATATTATGCAGCTGTAAGACAGAACAAAGACATGGATCATGTAATAATGTGGATAAACCTTGAGGACATTATGTTGAGTGAAGTTAGCCAGAAACAAAAGGACAGATTCTGTATGGTCTCACTAATATGAACAGACATTAATGAACAAACTTTGGGAGTTAAAAGCTGACAACACAGGTGACCAGGAGATAGAAAGAGGGCAGAGATCAGCCATTTGATGCTGAAGGACTACAGAATGTTTAGGAGTGATTGCATAGATCCAGAAATAGATAGCATAATACTGTGTGATGGTAGCACAGTATTGTAAGTACACTGAACAAAGATGTCTGTGAGTAAAGCTGAAAGAGGTGGGATAGGAGAATGTATGACACCAGAGTTAAAGATAGATGATAAAGACTGGGACTGTATAACGTGGCAAAAACTGGAGTGGCCAATGACTGTTACTAAATATACAAATATAAAAATGTTTTTGCATGTGGGAAAGCAAATGAATGTCAACCATGTAGAAATTTGAAAAAGTGATGGTATTCAGGAAAAAACATAATCAAAGCAAACTGGAGTCTATGGTCAACAGTAACATTGTAATATACCTCCATTAAATGTAACAAAGGCAATATGCCAATGCTAAATGTATATGAGAGGGGGATACAGGGAAGTAATATGGGATTCTTGGTAGTGGTGTTATTTGCTGTCCTTAGTAGTATATTGTATTGTATGACATGTTATTTTTCTTTTTATCATTTTTTCTTATTGCTAAAAAAAAAAACAAAAACAAAAAACATGTGCATTGTGGCAAAAACAACATAAAAAATAAAGATGAAAAATCACTGTAAACATTTCCCTTGCGATAGAGGTCCCTTCATTTGATTTGTTGGTTGGTTGTTTCCTATTTGGAGTGTATCCTTCCAATATTTTCCCATGTGTTTTTAAAGGGTAGAGCATTCACAATTTTTAACTGATGACCCTGGAAATGCACAGTATATTCTAAGAATTGATTCCAATTTTGTGCAGGAGTAGCACCTGCCAATTTAGTGGATGGCTTCCAGGTTAACATTCAACTTCAGCACCCAGAATTTTAACAGTGGCACACTCTTAATTTGGCTCTAAATAAATGTTATGCTTTGCAGGCTCATTGTTATATTGGTCATTGATTCTGCCACAAAATATCCACATAGTTAAAATTCAGGCATGACAAGGGGTCTTATAGTTTGACCTTCTACAAGGTGAAAGCTGTGGCTTTCTATATCTAGGGCATCATCCCCTTAAAATCGCAAGGAGAAATGTGGGTAGCTGGGACACTAGAAGGTAAGAACAGGCCCATGTGGCTTTTGGTTTGGACTGATAGAGTTTTTGAAACCTGAGTAAGGAGGGAAAGGATTAATGAGTACTAAGTCAGTAGGGCCATGATATCACAAAAGCTCTCCATTTGGAAGATCCGTTTGGAAATCGCTCTCACACATCTTAGTGGCAGAACCCTGTTTGAAGTTAGACACTAGGTTACCCCCTACCAAGCATTTTAGATCTGAAAGGGCGCTCTCCATACATCATCCAATGACTTTCAAACTGGTTTTTTTAATTATTGTTATTCTGTTTTATTGAGATATATTCGCATACCCTACAATCATGCACAGTGTACAATTGAGCACATTACTATCATATAGTTGTGCATTCATCATCACAATCAATTTTTGAACATTCTCATTACTCCAAAAAAAAAAATTTATAAAGAAAAAAATACAGGTAAAGAAGAACACCCAAAACATCCTATCCCCCATCCCCACTATTATTCATTTACATTTTATTCCCGTTTTTCTACTCATCCGTCCATACACTGGATAAAGGGAGTGTGAGTCACAAGGTTTTCACAATCACAGTCAAACCGTGTAAACTACATAGTTATGCAATCGTCTTCAAAAATCAAGGCTACTGAATTGTTAAAAAAAAAAAAAAAAAAAAAAAAAAAAAAGCTGAGAAAGAGCCCAGACTTCAATTAGAGATATGAATGAAACAGATCTGGTTAAGACTAGGGCAAATCAGGCCAAAGTGTAAAGGTCGAAACTGACTGAGTTTTAAAACTTCAGCTTCCATGTGAGATCAAGGGAAGAGGTGTTTATTTGGTGCAGGATCTATATTTTCTAAACGATATAACTTCTACAGTCAGTTTGTTCAAATACCATAATTACATGGAACTTTGAATAGGAAATGAGATATGGTAGGTTTGTATAGGTTAGTGTGAAATAGCGACACATCCCAAAGTAATTTGGGCAGAGAATAAAAATATATATGCAGGGCCCCCCTGAGGAGCTGGGGGAAAATGCAGAAGTGTTGGACTTCCTCACCTGGGTGGTTGCTGAAGTTCTCACAAACATTTAGGAGTGGCAGTTTGGTATACCAAGCCCTCTATCTTGGGGCTTGCCCTTATGGAACTCATTACTGCAAAGGAGAGGCTAAACCTGCTTATAATTGTGCCTAAGAATCTCCCCCTGAGTACCTCTTTGTTGCTCAGATGTGGCCCTCTGAGCCAACTTGGCAGGTGAACTCACTGCTCTCCCCGTTACATGGGACCTGGCTCCCGGGGGTGTAAATCTCCCTGGCAACGTGGGATATGACTCCCGGCGATGAATTTGGACCTGGCATCATGGGATTGAGAACATCTTCTTGACCAAAAGGGGGATGTGAAATGAAACGATATAAAGTTTCACTGGCTGAGAGATTTCAAATGGAGTCAAGAAGTCACTCTGGTGGACATTCTTATGTATTATAGAGATAACCCTTTTAGGACTTAATGTACTGGAATAGCTAGAAGTAAATAACTGAAACTATCAAACTCCAACCCAGTAGCCTTGACTCTTGAAAATGAGTATATAACAATGTAGCTTATAAGGGGTGACAGTGTGATTGTGAAAACGATGTGGATCATACTCCCCATATCCAGTGTATGGATGGATGAGTAGAAAAGTGGGGACAAAAACTAATGAAAAATAGGGTGGGATGGGGGGCATGATTTGGGTGTTATTTTTTACCTTTATTTTTTATTATTCTTATTCTTTCTGGTGTAAGGAAAATGTTCAAAAATAGATTGGGGTGATGAATGCATAACTATATGATGGTACTGTGAACAGTTGATTGTACACCATGGATGATTGTATGGTATGTGACTATATCTCAATAAAACTGAATTTAATTAAAAAAAAATCAAGGCTGCTGGGTTGCAGTTCAACAGTTTCAGGTATTTTCTTCTAGCTATTCCAATACACTAAAAACTAAAAAGGGATAGCTATATAACACATAAAAATAACCTCCAGAATGACCTCTCGACTTCATTTGAAATATCTCAGACAGTGAAACTTTATTTTGTTTCATTTCTCTTCCCCCTTTCAGTCAAGAAAGCTTTTTCAATTCCATGATGCCAGGTCCAGTCTCATCCCCAGGAGTCATGTTCCACGTTACCAGGGAGATTTGCACCCCTGGGAGTCATGTCCAAGTAGGGGGGAGGGCAGCGAGTCCACCTGCCAAGTTGGCTTAGAGAGAGAGGCCACATCTGAGCAACAAAAGAGGCTCTCTGGGGGTGACTCTTAGGCACAATTATAGGTAGGTCTTAGCCTCTCCTTTGCAGTAACAAAGCTTCATAAGGGCAAGCCCCAAGATTGAGGGCTTGGCCTTCTAAATTGGTTGTCCTCAGTGCTTGTGAGTACACCAGTAGTTCCCCAGGTGGGGAAGTTGAATATTTCCACATTTTCCACCAGTCCCTCAGAGGGGCTTTGCAAATACATTTTTATTCTCTGCCCAGATTACTTGGGGATGTATGAGGGTTTCACAGTATCCTGTAACAAACCAACTAGATTTCACTCCCCATTCAAAAGTTCCATGTGTTTACGGTATCAAACTATTTTTTAACTTCCAAACCCATTCAAATGACATTGCATGCAAAGATCAAATACCTATCACAGATAAAATCAGAACTGCTCTTATTGGAGAGAAGAAGGATTTAAGACTTACCTGCCTAGGAGTCCTTCTGTCCACACATGGGACAGCTTCTCCAGCAGTGGTACCCCTAAGGCTCTGTGGAACATGGTTTGAAAATCAGGGAATCCGTGAGCCTCAAAAAAGATTCAGAAAGTTATACAGAAGGCTGATAATGCCAATTATCTTTTTTTTTTTTTTTTTGGTAGGGTTGGGTTGGAGCGGCAAAGTATAGAAGTCAAACGAAAATAGCTAGCCATGGCATGATACAAACATAGAATATAGAATTACAGCTATACTATTATAGCACATACATAAAAGTAAATATGCTTACCCTCGAATGCTGGATGGTAATGTGAATAAATAAAAACATTGCTTTGATGAGGGTAAAGGCAGTTTCCGTATCGTATTTTGGTTATTTTGATATTATCTTTGCAATAAAGTAATGTTTTTAAAGAAGGAAAAACAAATTCAGTTGTGATTTAGTCAAGCTATGCAGTAATACCAGTGTAGACAAAAGCTCTTAAATATGAAGAAATGCTAATCCATGCCACACTCACCTTTCCGGGAAGCAGTGTACATGCTCCACGCAGGCTGAAGGTTTGGGGACAGGGCTGTGGAGCTCACCAGGCCCCTGATCCTCCCTGTTTTGAGTTCCAAGGTCAACAGGGACAATAGGTTCTTTGTTTCGATTTCTTATATTTACAGGAACGGATTAATGTCCCTGCCAGTGTTTGCTCCATATCTGCCCTTTTCATCTCTGGCTGGAGAGGCCTCAGGAGGAAGGTCAGGGGCCCCAAAGTTCCCAAGCCCTTCTTCTCTTGTGCAAATGGCAGTGGCTCCCCGGGGGCAGACACGTGCCCCTGTTCACTTTTTGGTGGTGTCCTCGATTCCTAGTCCTCGGTCAATAGAGCTTAGATTCCATCAAAGGCCCGAAAAGTTTTTCACAAAAGTCCGTCTGTGGCTGGCTTTTAGAAATCTTTCTGAGGAAGATTTGTGGCCTCAAAAAGCAGTAGCCGATAGCCATGGAGGAACAGAATCCATGTCCCAAAATATGGTAGTGATTTTTTTCACCTTTGAGAGTTTAAGAGGACAAAAAGAGGTCCTCGAGGAATTAAAACATCAACTTGCATAGTGCTGGGGAAGAGCCCAAGTCAGAAAGCTAGCTTGGACCCAGTTCTAGCCATTTCTAGAGCTTTGACCTCAAATAAGGAGATAAACAAAATGATCTCTAATGTCCCTCACAATTCAGGTAGATGTACAGTAATTCTCATAAGAATATTCATTGCACCCAGCCTCTGCCCCATCACTTTTTTAAAAATGTAATTTTACTGAGATATATTCACATATCATACAATCCATCCAAAGTGTACAATCACTGGTTCACAGTATCGTCACCTATTTGTGTATTCGTCACCATGATCAGTTTTAGAACATTTGCATTACTCCAGAAAAAGAAATGAAAAGTAAAAAGAAGACCCCAAACATCCCATGCCCCTTACCCCGCTCTCTTATTGATCTCTAGTATTGCACTATACCCAATTTTAAGACTTACTGTCCCATCACTTTTCTCGGCTTGCATGGTGGGTAAAAGGTTTCCTCGGCTCACCTAGCAATTTCTCTGCTATAAGTGAGTGTGTTAGCCATGCGCACCCAGAATGATTTGGAGCCTCCCCTCCTCTCCAGACCTAGGTATTACAGAGTAGGGGTTTAATTCAGCATCACAAATTCTAAAGAAATGTTTTCATGGCTGAAGGTGTTAAGAAATCATTGCACATGAACTGTCCAAAAACTGAAGTTTTCCTTGGAATTTTTGTTTGCTTAGTGAATTTTTGTTTGCTTAGTGTGCGTGTTTAACAGAAACTGGAATTGGTCATTGTGCCAAAAATTTTTATCGGGGTGATCTATTCAGAATGGGCTGTCATTTTCTAGATCTCTCTATATAAGGGGACTCTTCTACTAACATTTTTCCAGAAACTGTTGATCACAGACCCATCCCCTCACCTTCTCCCAGCCCTGCTTAAACCCTGGTTCATCTCCACCAAGTTTGACATCTTGGCTACTGTTTGGCATTTGGGTGTGTTTGTTTTCCTTTTGATACATGGACAAGAATTTAGTGCTCCAGGGGCAAGACGATGGTGGACATAATATCAGATTTCTGTCTGGTCCCTCTTTCTTAAGACAACTCCTGCATGGCCTCTTGTAGTTGAAAGCTTGGTCCCCTTGGGCGGTAACATGTTTTGGGTTATTTCCTCCTTGCACAGCAGCTGGGTCAGGCACTACTTTCATTTCCTAGCTGACAAAACAAATACCACTCAATGGGTTGGCTTAAACAATACGAATTTATAGACTCACAGTTTTGAGGCTAGGAGAAGTCCAAAATCAGGTGTCAGCCAGGAGACACTTTCTCTCTGAAGACTGTGGCCTTCTGGGGCTGGCTACCAGTTACCCTTGGTCCTTGGCTTTTCTGTCACATGGCAATGCATATGGTGGACTCTCTTGGCTTCTCTCTCCATCTGACTTTCATTCTGCTTATAAAGGACTCCAGTAATCTGGATTAAAGTCCAACCTGATTCAGTGGAGTCACACTTTAGCTAAAGTAACATGTTGAAGAGATTTTATTTGCAATGGGTCCATACCCATAAAATGTAGATCAAGACCAAGAACATGTCCAAATTTGGGTACATGGTTCAACCCACCATATTCAAGGGCTGGTGCAGCTGAAGGCTGTATACATGGACCAAAAGAAGAAGGCACCCAGAGATGCAGGAAATAGGCATGGGCATGTCAACACAAAATATCAAGAGAAGAGGCTAGTTTTCCTTTCTTTTTTCCGTGAATGGTAAGCAGCAAAGTCCAAGCTGGGATTAGACCCTCTGGTAGTTGGGAGAAGTCTTTGGCTATAAGTACCTGCCAGGTTGCACACAGGAACCATCCTTAAGGAGATTCTGTTTTGTTTTTTGTTTTTTATTTTCCCCCAAATCAAATTAAATCCTGATGAACCAAGCTCCAGACTTTCATTTCTAGAATAATCTTTGTCGGTGCTAGAATGGAAACCAATTACCTTGCTTTCTTTTAGTGATTTTCTCCAAAAATCAGGAGACACTATAATGGAAAAATCCTGGAAATGCCACTGAGTAGAATCATTCCTTATAGTTTCAAAGACATTCCGGGATCTTATAATCAGTATTTGTTTTCAGGTTTTGTTTGACTGTTTTGATAACAGATTCCTTTCTTCAACATAAGTCCATTTTGGGACATGGTGAAACTGAGGCCCCACAACCTGCATCAATGGGTCAAAGCCTCACAGTTAGGAAGGCAACACTGAGGCTTTAATTCAAGCCTGAATTTCCAGCATTCCATTGAATTTTATAAGCTGAGGGGAGCTGAGGAATTGGGCTGACTCAATTAAGATCAGGACATGGTTTATAAAAAATCACATCTTGGTATTGATGCATTTTACATGAGCAGGAAAGTGGTAGCTTTGATTCCAGATAAATGATAACTCATCAGATAACTGAATGCTAAAGCCCTTGTCAGCGTGTGTGATGCGGGCAGTGGGGTGTCCCCACTTTGGGTTTCTCCATTTGCTGTACCTGCCTTAACTGACAGCAGCTTTCCTGCCAATATTCTCCTGTGCTGAGCTAGCTTGTGCATATGGTTCCCAGTCTTGGAATAAGGTGTTCTGTATTTGGGGGCATTGAATGGAGCACTTATCACCTTGTCCTGTGCTGGCGGGCATAGAGTTGCAATTCTAGACACACTCAGCGTTGACTTTTATGCCCATCTGCAGCCGTCACCCCCTGCTGGGGGAGGAGAGGTGGAAGGGGTGTCCATGAGGGATGTACATGAACAGTGAAGAGGAATCTGCTAAAACTTTGGATTGGTTCTTCTTGGAAAATTGGGGCTGCCTCCGTCTCTTGCTCCAGGCCCTGAGATAACCAAAGCCCAAGGGGCTCTGGGTGGCTGCAGTGATCTTTGCCTTGCATTTCCTGATAAACACAAAGGTAAGAATCCTTTGTCTCCTGAGACTGGAACGAGCAGCCAGATTCTGTTGTTGGCGGAGGAAATACCTGACTTAGAGGCTGTGCTGGCAGCCCCAGAGAAAGCTAATGGAGACACCAGTGGCCACAATGGGTTCTCACTGCAGCCGAGCTGCTCCTCTTCCTTGCTCATAAGGCCTGAGCCTTGCTGTGTGCAGCCCAGTCCTGGTCATGCCCTGGGCCAAGCCAGAAAAAGGTCTGGGGTTGGCGCCAGGCTAGTGGGAGAGAGAAAGCTTGTTTACGAATGAGCGTAATGCAGAGTAAAATGGGGTGAGTGCCAGAGGCTGATAAACAATGGGTAAGGGAATTCAGAGGGCAGCAGGGTGGCTTGGAGTTGTGGGGATCAGGGAGGCTGTGGGGATTTGAGGTCTGTGTTCATGATGGGTAGGAGCCAGATACAGCAATGGACAGTCAGGAATGGCTTGGACACAGGTAGGAGGCAGGAGAGCAGGTGCAATGGCAGAGAGCTCCTTTCTCAGCATGGTCTTCCCCTTGCATTCAAGACGGGCTTGTGAACATAAATCCAAGAAAAGCATTGTTATGTTCTAACCCAAATGATCGTTCCGCCAAATTTCAGTCATGTCTTGTGCCAGAATTTTTCCCTTATTCATGTCCATCGTGGCTATCAACTTGCCAACTATTTTTCTTTAAATCAACTCATCATTTTCCATAAATACATTCTTAGAAAAAAGTAAATTTAATTTCTCCACCGTAACTGGGAAATACACGAAATACACATAAATCCACTAAATACACATAATGTAAGTATTCACCACTACAATCAAAACCAGACCTCCAGATATCACCTTCGCATATGCACTCCTCTTTGGGAAATACTGTCAATGTTTAGTAAACCATTGAGAAGTTATAAAATACCAAAAATTAATCTGCCCTGACCTGTAATAGAGCTTTGTTTTTTGTTTCAATTTGGAGTTCTTCCCTTCATAACAGGATGGCATCTGTTAAATTAGGTAGACAGGTAATGTGATTACTTTAAGCCATAATTAAGTCATAGACAAAAGCAAAATGGAATCCTGGGCTCCACTTTTTGTTTACTGTTTTGTTTTATTGACCAGGTGAGCATTCTACTGATAATCATTAGCCCCATCAACTTGTGTTGATTCATTCTGTAACACTTTATTAGGCACTTACCTTGCAAGCAAGGAAAAGCTATTCGTTTTCTTAAAAGTCTGGAAGGTCCACTGGGAACCCTCAGGAAACTAGCTCTCAGCCTTCAGAAAAAACACGGGGTGTTTCTTCAGAGCTGAGTTAGAAGGGAGTGCCTTGTTGGAAATGCAGCTGGGCCCTGGAAAGGTGAGCTGGGGTGGAGCCTGCCCCGACCCCTTCAGATCCCAGAGCTGAGGCAGCCTGGTGGATTTCTCAGCCCCACTCCCAACGCCAGCACTGAACTAGGAAGGAGCAGGGAAAGCTGGGATTCTCCCTCCAAGAAGACAGTTCCCTGCCTCACCTTTATAGAGCCTATAGAGGGGGTCAAGGGTGGTGCCTTGTCTGGGGGTTGAGAAGGAGGAGTTAAAAGCCGAAAGCCAAGGTGGTTTTTTGGAGGTTGTAATCATCCTTCCTACAGCTGGCCTGCAACTCAGTCATCTGAATGTACCCACAGGACTCAACTTACAGATCCCAACAATTTTTTTTTCAATCATATAGAGAACCCATACAGAAAACTCCAACATGCCTCCTACCCTGATACCTAAATCCACCAGCTTTTAACATTTTGCCACATTTGCCTGTCGTTCCATCCATGCACCCATCCGTCTATTTATTATCTATTTGAGAGTAAATTGTATACATCAGTCTTCTTGAACACTTAATTCTTCCATGCACATTTCTTAAGAATAAGGATGTTCACTTATGCAACTATGTAGAGTCACCAAGTTTAAGAGATTTGGTATTAATATAAAGCATAGTCTATATTCCAATGTTTTTGTATGTCCCAATAATGTCCTTTTGAGATTCCAGCTATCTTATATGTAGAAGCAAAACAATACCTTGCTAAAATCTAAGGGTAGCTTTGCCTGTGATTTATGACAGGTAGATTGAAAATGTACCAAATTCCATGGCAGATAGGATAGTGTTTGTGCTAAGGCAACACGCTCACCATGCAGAAACACATGTGGGGAGCCAGAGAACCATGGAAAACATTTTCAGAAGATGTCCCATGACTCAATTAAAGCCACCACTTTAATCCCACAGCGAACTTGCCATTCATTCTATGGGAAGCTTTTATAAGTTGTTAATTAACCAAACTAATCTATTTTTAGTTGAAATATTATCTAACAGTCTGCTGTAGAAAGGGAGATGCTTAGTATATTTTAAATATTTAATTCAAACAACTCTCATCATTAAAAAAAAATAGGGTGCATCTTATAGATATTGTTATGGACTGTCCATTGAAAAATGTGATGATTCAGCTTAAGGGAGGTATTTTTAACACACCTTGAGAAGGTGTGGGGGACTTTTTGTTTCTTGTGTTTGTTTTGTCCATATGGCCTAACTCTGAGTGTAGAACCATCCAGAGCACTGACACCGATTAGCCAATATGTCCCACCCTTGGTTCGGTAAGAATTTAGCATTTTGCCTTCTATGTAGCCCCATGAACTTTATTTTTGCTTTACAACAGCTGAAGTGGGAAAGTTCTTGACAGTATTCATGTGCCAGCATTTTTTTCCCCTACAGAAACAACCTCACATCAAATATATATGTATTTTCACCTTGATGATTGTCATCTCACACATTTGAAAAAGAATAGATTGTACAAACTATACACTTGAGATACGCTGTTTAGGCTGTAGCTTGGAAGAGGAGGTGACATACTGGAAAGTGCAAGGAGATCTTCCTGAACACGCTTGCACATAGTACTTCCTAAAACTAACAGTTAAATAAATAAATGGATTTTATACTCATAAAAATCCAGTGAGATGATTGCTATTATTACTTTTTCCCTACCCTAGTGTTTTGAGAAATTCCCAGCATTACAGAAGAGTCCCAAGAATAGTACAGTAGATCTTACATAGCCTTCACCTAAATTGACTAATTGTTGAAATTTTACCACATTTGCTTTCTCTCTGTGTATGTTTTCTTTCTTTTGGGGGAACAGTGGTAATGGGCTGAACCATTTGAAACTTCCAGACAATTTGATACTTTGCCACTAAATACTTTGACAGACATCTCCTAAGAATGAACACATTTCCCTACATGAACATAGTAAAATTATCACACTCAGGAAATTAAACATTAGTACAAGATTATCACACTCAGGAAATTAAACATTAGTACAAGATCATCTAATATACACCCTTACTCTAATATCCCACAACTGTCCTTTATAGATGTTTTTTTACTCTGACAATGAATGGAATAAAATTCCATGTGTTCAGTGTAATTATCATGTCATTTTATTCTCATTTCACGTGGAGCAATCCATAGCCTTTCTCTCCCTCTACCCCCCCCCTCCCCCTTTCTCTCTCTCTCTCCTCTCTCTGGGTCTTTTAATGCATTGACATTGAAGAGTTCAGGCCAGTGGCTTAATAGAAAACACCTCAGTTTGGATCTGTCTGATTGTTCCTCGTGTGTAGATTCAGGATGGGCTATTTGGAGGCAGGAAGGAGAACCCAGGTGACATTATATCCCCCCCAGGGCATCATATTGGGGCACTTGATGTGAGGATGATTTGTCATCAGTGGTGATAACTCTGATCCCTGGGTTGAGATGCTGTTTGCCAGGTTTCTCGGTTGTCAGGTCCCTTTCCTCTTCATAATTAATGTGATCCACGGAGTGATATTTAAGACTATAGCTATTCTTTTTTCCTTCACCTGCTGCATCAATTATTACACGATGTTGGTAGGTATTATTACCATTTTCCGGTTAGAAAAAGGCTCAGGAACCGAGCTGGTCGGTGTCTCCGGCCTCCCCAGAAGGAGAGGACCTGAGGCTGGTGTCCGGTTTGCGCACTGTGACCGAGTGGCCTTCAGAGCCTCCTAGACTGTAGCACAGCCTACCTGTTACAAGCTACTCATTTTCTGTCCTCCCTCTGCACATTCGTTTCTATTAATTTCATCGGGTTCTGCCTTAGGTTGAGTTCCCTAGAGGCAGAACCTGGGGTGGAGATTCTTGTGCAAGTGTTTTATGGAGGGAAGGCTCTCAGGAGAAGCCTGTGAAGAGTGAGGGATGCACGATGGGGCAGGAGAGAAACCAGGCACAAGTGTGGGTCATCTAGGGTCTGTCCTCCACCTGATCCCATGGGGAGCTCTGGAGTGTGAATGGCACCCTAGGGTTGTCCCGCCCAGAGACAAGAATCCACACTTGACATCCCAGAATCCATGGGGAGAGGGCTTAGCTTCCTGGACATTTCCAGGAAGACGGCAAGTCTCAGGAGAAGGGGAGCAGCTAAGAGCTTTTAGCAGCCAAGACTCACAGCAGCTGGGAGACAGTATCTCGGGCACCAACAGCGTCCCCTACAGATTCATTATTTCCTTCCTTAGTTCTTTTGCGATAAAAGCCAATTTGTTCTTTAATTATATACTATAAACTTCAAATGGCTGGCTGAATAAAGGAGTTAGCTTAGTCGTTTTCAAAGGCAGGTTCTAAGGTATGGTTGGTCCTTTGTGAGGTTCCATGGATCTTATCATGTCTTCCTGTCTGGCCCCTGGCTTTTGGACTGAGGTCAGTTGTCAGGACAAAGGCTTCTGAATTTCTTGAAACAAGAGGAGTCACAGGATGTGCTCTTCTAAAGAAGAAAGAAGGAATGTCAACATATTTACTCTCTGCACACAGGAGTATTGGGATTGGCCTGTTCGAGATTGTAGAATTTGGTCTTGGAAACATCACCAACCTGAGATGGCAGGGATGAAATGTCTCGTTATTTAATAGGTTCTGACAGTTCCTTCAGTGGCATGTCATCTTCCCCACCCCCACCCCACCCCCAAAACCCCAGATATTTGGACCAAAGGTAAAAAAAACATGTTTTGCCCTTAGGGCACAGGCAGTGCTTCTCAAAGTGTGATCTGCAATTCAGCAGCAGGGTCACCAAGGAGCCTGTTAGAAAATGCAGATTCTCTGACCCATCCTGAAACTGCAGAATCAGAATCTCTGGGGCTTAAACCAGGAATCTGTGTCTTAACAAACCCCAGGTGTCTCATACTCAAGTTTGGGAAGCACTGATCCAAAGCAGCTGTCATCCAACTGGGCTAACTTTGGGATCACTTGGGGAGCTTTAAAAATTCGGGTGCCTGGGCCCTGTTCCAGAGAGCTGGTTTATTTGATCTTTAGTGAAGTCTGGTCATTGAAAGTTTGTTAAGCTCCCCATTGTAAATATGGGCAGACAAGATTGACAATGACTAACGTCTTCTTTTTACCTTATGGGAAAGGAATTTTAACAGCAGTTTCATTTTGAAGAGTTTCTTCTTAGAGCTGCAAATATTCACTTCAAAATACCCAGAGGCAGTGGGATTGCATTTGCAGAAGGAGAAACTGTCTTTTTGGCACAGACTCTCCCGTCTGGAAAATTGTAGCAGATGTAAGTGAAAACTCTCACGTTTGAGAGGAAACAAAATAGTAACCTTGAATGGATGCTTGAGATTCTTTAGCTCTGTGGAAAAGTCAAGAAGGAGGTGAGGGGAGGAAATGAAGGGGGAGGTCTCTGGCCAGCCCAAGCAGTACCAGAGATCTGCACCCAAAACTGGCTGGCCTCTTCTGTATTGGATCCCACCGTTTATGTGTGGGGGTGTCCATCAGGAAATGCTACACTTTCTTTTTTTAAATTTCCCCACTTTCCCCTTACATCTGGTTTCAACATTTGTCCTCATCAGTGTTGAAGACTTTGTCAAGGCCACGCGCCGGGGTTTCTTTGGGTTTAGATGTTTGAAGACTGTGTGACCCACCCCCCCAACTCTGACTTCTCCCCTTGAGAATGAATGAGCAGTACTGATGTTTGTGCTACTCTCGCCCTTGAAGGTGAGAGCCAGGGTGAGTGTGACTTCTGAGCCAGGTCCAGGCAAAGAGACCCGAGAGTTCAGCAGCAGATTGGGATTTCAGCACTCTAGACCTTGGGGAAGACACTCAACCGGTCTGAGCCTCTTTTTTTTTTTTTAATTCAGTTTTATTGAGATATATTCACATACCATACAATCATCCATGGTGTATAATCAACTGTTCACAGTACCATCATATAGCTGTGCATTCATCACCCCAATCTATTTCTGAACATTTTCCTTACACCAGAAAGAATCAGAATAAGAATAAAAAATAAAAAAGAACACCCAAATCATCCCTACCATCTCACCCTATTTTTCATTTAGTTTCTGTCCCCATTTTTCTACTCTTCCATCCATACACTGGATAAAGGGAGTGCGATCCACAAGGTTTTCACAACCACACTGTCACCCCTTGTAAGCTACATTGTCATACAGTTGTCTTCAAGAGTCAAGGCTACTGGGTTGGAATTTGATAGTTTCAGGTATTGACTTCCAGCTATTCCAATACCTTAAAACCTAAAAAGTGTTATCTATGTAGTGTGTAAGAATGTCCACCAGAGTGACCTCTTGGCTCCATTTGAAATCTCTCAGCCACTGAAACTTTATTTCATTTCATTTCGCATCCCCCTTTTGGTCAAGAAGATGTTCTCAATCCCACGATGCCGGGTCCAGATTCATCCCTGGGAGTCATATCCTGTGTTGCCAGGGAGATTTACACCCCTGGGAGTCGGGTCCCACATAGGGGGGAGGGCAGTGAGTTCACCTCTGAGCCTGTTTCTTAAAACCGCGATCTCAGTACCTACCTTCAGGCCTGTGGAGGGGAGTAAAATGAGAGAATGTTTGTAAGGAACCTGTCATCTAACTGCTACCCCATGGAGATTTTCTCATGTTCACCATCTTAATTGTTGCCTGGAAAGTCAGGTGAACACTGGACAACTTTGTAATTTCTAGTGCTGCCTTTTCATGGTGATTTATTACTCTGGATACCTAGGGCCTCCATTTCCTATAAAATGGTGATTAAATACTCACTAACAGGGTCAGTGTCAGCACCAAAGGTGACTGATAGAAGTGAACATAGCTTTTATTTTTTTAATTGTGGTAACATATATATAACATAACATTTGCATTTTAACCTTTTTTAAGTGTACGATGCAGTGGCATTGCACATTTGATTTACAAATTACGATTACATTCCCCATGTTGTTCTACCATCACCCCCATCCATTATCAAAACTTTCACCGTAAACAGAAGCTCTGCACCTATTAAGCAATATCTCCCCATTCTCCCTCCGGCTTGGCCCCTGGTAACCTCTAATCTACTTTCTGTCCCTATGAATTTGCTTATTCTAGATATTTCATGTAAGTGGAATCATATGCTATTTGTTCTTTTGTGTCTGGCTCAATTTACTTAGCCTAATGCTTTCAAGTTTGATCCGTGTTTTAGCATGTATCAGAATTCATTTCTTTTTAAGGCTAAATGATATTCCATTATATAAATATTCTGCATTTGATTTATCCATTTATCACTGTATTAGGTAGGGTTCTCTAGGGAAACAGAACCAACAAGAGATATCTGTAAATATAAGATTTTATAAAAGTGTCTCACGCAACTGGGGGGGTGCACAGGTCCAAATTCCGTAGGGCAGGCAGCGAACTGGCAACTCGGATGAAGGTGTTCGATGAACTCCTCAGGAGCTGCCTCATGGCTAGCCTAAGAAGAAGTAAAGATCCCCTCTTTTTCTCCCTTAAAAGTCTCCAACTGATTGGATTAAATCCAGCCAATTGCATTCTCTAATTGCGAAAGACACACCCTTCATTGATGTAATCAGTCACAGCTGCAGCCAATTGACTGATGATTTAATAAACCAGCCTGGTGGTTTATTAACCAGCCACAAACATCCTCACAGCAATGGTTAGGCCAGTGCTTGCTTGACCAGACACCTGGGTACCATCACCTGGCCAAGTTGACACATGAACCCAACCATCAAAATCAGTTAATGGACATTTGGGTTGGTTTCCCTTTTGGCTATTATGAATAATGTCAACATGATTTTATAAATAGCCAACACCATTCCGTTGTGAGGTTTAATTATAAATAATGCTATTAATAACAGAAAAAGAATGCTACGATTTGTGAGAAAAATAGGAAATCCAGTTCATTTGGATATAAAATGAGAGCGCGTGATGCGAGTCTTTTTTGTCCTTGCTTTTCCGGCAGGACGACAGTCGTGCTTTTGACACTTGCTACTGAGGACTGGGAGCTCATGGTTACCATAGATGGAATTTAACGTTTCTCAGAGTCAGAAACGGTTTATGCCCAAAGACAAAGACTTAACTAAACACATTTAAGATATTTAGAATCTTTTGAAAACAATTTTGAGATAGAAGGTTGGTTCTGTTGAGTGCAAAGTACTGTGTTTTAAAAACAGGGATAGAGAATAAAGTAAAACATTGTGTCTGCTTTCAGAAATTTTTCAGTGTGGAGGGAAAGACAAAAAAAGGTGGTGATGAAAAGACAGCCTGCTCTCCACGGCAGGCCAAGCCTCTGGGACGGTCGGGAATGGGCCCCTTGTCCCAGGCACTGAACCTTGCCCTCCTCTTTGTCCCAGCATGGTGAGACACCAGGATGATGACTACCGTGAGGAAGAGGATATGACGGCCAGTCCCCGGGACTCTGGCTACGACAGCCTCTGCAACAGACTGAGCATTTTGGACCGGCTTCTCCACACCCACCCCATCTGGCTGCAGCTAGGTCTGAATGAGGAGGAGGCGGCCCAAGTCCTACAGCCTCAGCCTCCCGGGGTAAGACCTCAAGGAAATAGGTGGGGGTAGGCAGGGCTGCTGCTGCCATAGGGCAAGTTCCAGAAAGTTTTTCCCAGTCTATAGGAAGCGTGATTCTCAGTTTGCACCTGGATTGCAAAACTGGGAACTTCTGGAAACTAAGAAGGATTGAAGCCCTTCCCAGGTAGTCTTCCTGTCCTCATCGGATTGGTTGGTTTCTGTGGGAGCTCCAGGACTCAAGCAGGAAGACAGAGCATTTGGGTAGTGGGGAGAGGTGCTGGCTGGAGACCCTGGACCTCTTGAGACCTGCCCTTGAGGCCGAGCTCTGGTCTGGGGTCCTCAGTTCCCCCTGTTGCTTTCCTTTCATTCTGAGCCTGGGAGACGTGTCATGACCCACCCAGCCAACCTGCGACCCAATTCTTTAAGACTTCTCTATCTACAGACATGTCTTCTTAGGCTTAGGCCACCAATGTAATCCTTTGTCTGGGGCTTTCTCAGTGGCTTTCCACCTAGATCAAAGTCCAGTTTAGTTTCTTCCTCTTTCATCGATTCAAGACCACTGTCCCATCTTGTCAAGCCCACTCTATGACTCAAATAGAGGTTCATCAAATGATTTTTATTTAATAAATGGTGTATCTTCTGCTTTCCAACATGGTAGCCGCTTGCCCTGTGTATCTATTTAAATGTCAATTAATTACAATTAAATAAAATTTAAAATTCAGTCCCTCAAGTCACACTAGACACATTTCAAGTGCTCATTGGCTGGTGACTACTGGATCAGATGGCACCAAATATAGAACATGTCCGTCTTCACAGGAAGTTACATTGGACATTGCTTGTGCACAATATCTACTTCCCCAAAAGTATAAATACAATAAATCACAGATAAAATAAGACTTAGACCAACCCATGACAAAAGATACAAACTAAGAGATAAGATACATGGAGAGACAAAGAGAAAATTCTATCAGCAACCGGCCTGAGGAATATAACAACAATTGAACATAAAAATAAACGTTTGAGTTTCCTGGCTGTCAGAGCCTGCCTATTATCATTTTTTGACTTCTGAAAGTGAGTCTCTCTTTTTATTTCCTGTCTGACAGAACATCCTATTGGAACGTGCTCAGGGTGACTAGACACAGCATTTGATCGTTTTTATGGAGAATTTCTTGGCCAACACATCGGGTTGTTGTCCTTCGTTTGGGTCTATAGAACAGGGTCCCCTCTGGGAGGCCCCCCGCTTTCTGCCCGTTGAATTGTCTGCTCCTGAGTTCTGCAGAAAATTCTGCAGGGGGAGGTGGCTGCGTTGCCAGGCAACAGTTCCCCTCCCCACTCCACTCGCCCTCCTGGAGCAAGCGCGTCCGTTTCTGCCGAGACCCATGTGGGAAACAAGCCAGCAGGGCGTTCTCTCATCCACTCCCCTCCCTGGGCAGGACCAACCTGGTGAGAAGGGGCAGGCTGAGGAAAGGAGCAAGGTGGGTCAGGAGAGGCCAAAAATAGATACGGAGGCAGGAAAGATGACAAGTAGGATAAGCAGGATGCTGAAAGTGTGAGGAGGAGGGGAACTTGAAAGCCTGGCCCTGGTGGCGTGAGCTAAGGGGAATTTGGTGTGCCACCACCCTTAATTATCTACAACCTGAGACAAGAGTCAGCAGATTTTTTCCACAAAGGGCCAGAGAGTAGATATTTTTGGCTTTGAGAGCCAGACAGTCTCCACCATAGCTACTCAGCCCTGCCGTTGTAGTGCAGAAGCAGCCTCAGACAATACGTCAACGAATGAGTGTGGCTGAGTCCCAATAAAACTTTATTTACAAAAACAGGCGGGCTGCAGGGCATAGTTTACCAGCCCCTAATCTAAGACAGTAAGTTTGCAGACATTCAGGAAACAAGGCCCAGAGGTTGTGTTCCCTCTAATCAGCAGGCTTGGGGAGATCCCCAACTGCAAAAGGGAAAAAGACTTTCTTTCCGCCAACCAAAACTGCCTCCCCACCATGCTTTGGGCTATTACTCATCAGGGTGCTATTTAGGAGACATGCTTCAGTTTTAGGGTATCCTGGAGATGTTGAGTCTCAGAACAAGCTACTGGACAGATTCCATGGATATAGCTCCATGGGTTAAAAGAAAAATCAAAGAACTTCCGGTCTCGCTCCTCACCAGATACCTGATTCTCATTACTCCCCTAAAACAAGTATCCTAGGAGCTATTAACTGGACATAAGGAGAGGAGTGATGATTAGATGGGGAAAAAATGTACTGTAGGAATGTGGGGGAGCAGAGAGTGAGGTGTTCACATCAGAAGAGAGGAGGTAGTTAAACAGGACAGGACGGGGTCCTTGGAGAAGGGTCTCACAACACAGGATGCAGCCAGGCCACCACACTGCACACTCCAGGGGATGCCATCCAATTTGTAGTCTCCGTGAATGGTGTCCCTGGAGTTGTTCAGTGCACAGCCTGCACCGCAGTACCAGGCGTACTTGCCTCTGCACTGAAGGTAGCCAGAATGGCATTCTGAGATCAGTGCTGGGCCTTGGGCTGGTTTAAAACATGGGTGTTTGAAGACAGCATTAGGACATGGAGGGAACTGCCACAAAGCGAAGTGAGTCAGGTCTCATGTTGTCAACAGTGAACCTTAGAGCACACCCATTGGATATGGAGGGGCCATTTCTCAGCTCCAGCAGATTGTGACTGGGCAGGACTGGAGACCTGGTCTTGCCACATCATCCCATTTTTTTTCAAGAGAAACTAGAAAAAAAAATCTCTGTCTTTTCATTGTTGGCAACAGATGCAAATTCTGATTTTAAATATATCCATCGTGAGCCATATTAGCTGATGCTCTCCCAGTTCAACCTCTCTGGTTTAGCCATGTTACCTCTGTTTGGAATTTGACTTTACATCAACCAGTGTGCCCATAGAAAACACAAGCTGGAGAATATATACCACAAGCAACAAAACAGTAACCAAACTGAATATGCTTATGCACGTAAAGGGACTTCTTAGCCCTGTGGAGAAGGTTCTGTCAAAGGGAAAATAGAATTCTTGGAAACTACTTAGAGAAAGGAGGGTATAACATTGTCCCTAAGGTGTGGTCCCTAAGTGCCCTTCTCTCCCACGTTAGGATGCCCCACATGGAGCCAGGTGGTTCAGCAGTGAGGGCAGATTCAGTTCATGGAAGTCAGGGTGAGGGAAATCATAGGCTCAGGATCCAACCTTCTGGATGTTTCCTAAGCTTAAAATTCTTTTCCGTTCACTAGATCTTCCTGGTTCGTAAATCCACCAAAATGCAGAAGAAAGTCCTCTCCCTTCGCCTGCCCTGTGAATTTGGAGCCCCACTCAAGGAATTTGCCATAAAGGAAAGCACATATAGTAAGTGGCCATGGGGTGCTTCAGTCCTGGTTGATGCGTGGCTTTGGGTGCCTGGAAGGAGTGGACGTGGAAGGACCCTACACGGGCAGATGTTGGTCTGAGTCCCAGCATATCACTTGTTCAGTGAATGGCTGGGCAGGTAGCCTACCCTGGGAGCCTCGATTTTCTCATCTGTATATTGGGATGATAGTAACCTCAGGGAGCTGTTAGCAGCTCAATCAAAAAACAGTTTACCAAGTGTCTAGCCTACTTGCTTGACCTAGGATAGGCGCTTAATAGAGGTTGGTTCTCTCTCCTCTTCCCCAGTTATGTAGTGTCTGGATTCGGTTTTTTCCAGGTTTGCTGGTGACTAAGCTGCAAGGCAGGCTGGCAGGGCTGGGGCAGTTTTTTACAGGACCTGATGCTAAAGCACGTGCCTGCATGTCTTCGTAAATAAATAATTCCTGAGTTGACACATCCCCTCCAGGCAATCACTGATCAGTCTTCTATGAAATGCAGCTGACAGGAGACGGAATCCAGCCCTTTGGAAAAGTTAACCAGCTGAAGTTTTGAAGGGAGACTAGCGTTCAACAGTGGCAGTTCTGCTGTTCCATGATTGCTTTCTACTTTTTGGTCCCTGGAAATGTAAAGTCTCAGGAGGCCAAGTTTTAAATTAAAAAGGGGGGAACACACAATTCTGATGGACTGCCAACTGGTCCCAGGAAGGACCAGAAGATGGATCTCACACCAAAGAGGAAGGCTTCGTTTGGCACGGGGGGGTTAGCAAACTGCGGTGTGAACGCAAGGGGAGGTGAGTTTGGAAACCGGGGTCTGTTTCAGTGACAAGGCTGGGATCAGGATTCTCCATGCTATCTCAGTTTTGACCTAACCAAGCCCCAGCCCCTGCATTTGAAGGAACTGAAGTTGTTCAGGTCAATGGAAGGACACGGTTGGGGTTATATTCAGCCCCAGAGTTTACAGTCTCATGGCACCAAATAAATGACCTTTAACAAAGTCTGTGGAGGAAACATTTCTGGTAGAAGTGAAAACTGCCTGTGGTTAGCCTCATGTTCAGCTTTAAATCTGGGTCTTCACAGTGTTTCCCTTGCAGATCTAATAAAGTCACTTATGCCAGGGAAAAATTTCCATATGGGCCATCAGTGAACCTCGCTAATGAGTTGCACCGATTTATTTACATTAGGAGGCAACAAGAAGACCCCTTTAAATCCACCATTTTAAAGATAATGAGCATTTTGTTTCCCGCTTCGCTGCGTATCTGGAGGTTGGTTCTCTTCGTCCCAGCTCCGAAGCGAAGGGCTTAAAAGAAAGAAACAAACATTATAAGGATAATCCGGGAATCCTGTGACCACTTCCACTCCAGCAGTGACGTGATCAGCCGTCCCCGAGGGGCGCGAGTAAGAAGGACGTCGATACTGCGGTTCTGAAGAGTAGCCGGAAAAATGCGGCCCTTGGACATCGAAGAGGTGGAGGCACCCGAGGAGGTCGAGTTGCTGGAACCCGAGGAAGATTTCGAGCAGTTCCTGCTGCCAGTCATCAACGAGATGCGGGAGGATATCGCGTCTCTCATACGAGAGCACGGGAGAGCGTATCTGAGGACCAGGAGCAAGCTGTGGGAGATGGACAATATGCTCATCCAGATCAAGACCCAGGTGGAGGCGTCGGAGGAGAGCGCGTTGAATCACGTTCAGAACCCAGGTGGAGACGCTGATGAGAGAGTGTCGGAATTGTGCGAGAAGGCCGAGGAAAAGGCCAAAGAGATTGCGAAGATGGCAGAGATGCTGGTGGAGCTAGTCTGGCGAATAGAGAAGAGCGAGTCGTCGTGAAGGGGGAGCGGCGGTAAGGCCGGCTACCCGCGGGAGCTGGACTCAGTCTCGGTAATTGCCATAGCATGATAACAGTTTCCTGTAAAAATAGTAATATTCTAGGAGTGAATCTCCAGCTTTACTACATAAAAAATGGGCAGTGAGGGCTAAGGGGGGGAATAAATGCGTGCTGTTTGGTTAGGTGTCAGTAGATACTGTTTTTATAGCTAGCTCCTGGTTTCCCGCTGGTAATAGAGAAAAATAAAGGTTCGTCTTCTTGAAACATAAAAATCTTTTCCAATAGTACAGTCGCCCGAGGTAGAGCTGCCTAGGCATTGAGGAGGTTGGGGGAAAACCAAAGAAAGCCCAGGTCGTTAGAGCAAAATAGGGGAGAGTGGGTGAGGACACGGGGAAAGAGCTAGAAGTGTCCAGATTTTTCTTTTTTTCTTTTGAAAGGCAGGTGTGAGCACCCTGTCTGTGATAAGTGGCATTCATTAGGTGTTTAAAGTTTTTAAATGTCAAGATATGGAAATCTGAGACAACATTTCTTGATGGTAAATTTCTTCCAATTGTGCCTTAGGTTCACAATTGATGGACTCTGGTCAACGGGTAACAATGGACTTGAAGAAACTGAAACAGCTTGTCATTTTCGCTGTTTTGTTTTTGTAGGTTTTTTACCCACGTGTAACAGTCTCCCTTATGGTCAGTGGTTGATGACCTGCTATGGGTTTATATTGTCAGATGTATTGGATCTGTAAAAATAACTTTTTTTGAGAAATATTCTCAAGAGGGAAATGGGGCTTAATCAAAAGTTGTTTCAGTCATCACGTTTGTTGCTATTTTGCTGTGTTTTCGAAGTGTTGGGCATGGCCTTGTATTTTTGCTGTTAACCTATGTGACCTGGTTGCTTTCTGGAAGTTTGGAACAAATGAAGACTTGGGATCAGAATCTTCCAACTCTAGAGGTGCAGTGGGAAGCACTTCTGGGTTGCAGCTGGCGAAGGATGTGTAAATGAGACTGCTTGGATCAGACTGGGAAGAACTCCAACACAGTTGAGGATGGAAGATGGTTTTGTAAATATTTCAGAACTTTAATTTCTCTGTGAGACGCAGGAGGAGAGCTGTGTTTTGTGGCTCATCTCTCATGTATATTGTGTATCCTGTCAGGTGAGTTTATTTAGACAATATAGCTGACTATGTGACGAAGAAGTTGTGACGCCCTCACATTATTGGGGCTTCAGCGTATAGCATCAAAAAGACAATCTACAAAGGTCCTGGAGAGGCTGGAGAAAGGAAAACGCATCATCGGGTAATAGACTGAATGGTGTTGAGGTCAAAATCAAACATGTAATGTGTTCATTTGCCTTGATAAACAAAGTCTTACAGAGCCTTTGTTTGATTTTTTTATTGTTGTTCATATGACCAAATCCCTTGTGTGTATCAATAAAAGAATTATAAGTAAAAAAAAAAAAAAATAATAAAAAAAAAAATAAAGATAATGAACTTATACTGAGTGAAGGGGAAAAAAACCTAATTCTGAGTTGGTTTTGAAAGTCTGCTAGCTGCGAAGTGGTAGGTCTGACTGGTTTTTAAATCCCTTCTAATATCCAAAGTTGACCATGAAATTCAGATGAAAGCCACTTCCTTCCTCTTTGACTGCAAGGACAGTATCGATGAAAGCTTTCTTCTTGTTCTCTTAGGTCCCTCTCTGCCTAAGGTTTTTCCTCCCTGCCTTGGCAGGAGCTCAAACTCTGCCTTGTTCCCCACCCTCCACCCCAGCTCCTTGGAGAGCAACCATGATACACCAAGAAGACTCCCCTTCCTTAAAAATATACTTGCCTGTTGAGTCTTCAAGGCACCAGTGGAGATACATGTCCACAGTGGCTGCTGGAAAGCCAGAGAAGAATGTTGAAAGTTATGGAAATGGATACAGAGACTAAACCCATCACGACAAATAGGTGTACAGACACTTCTCTTTTTTGATGAAGCTTCCTCAGTTGACAACCCTCTTATTTTAGGCAACTGATTCTACACAGAAATCACTGGCACAAAATCATTTGGATCCTGCCTTGTACCTTGAAGAAGAATTTTTATCTGACTCTCACTCGTGTGCAATTGCTGGGCATTAATTGCTCTTTCTGCTCCATCACTCCCTGAGTCTCTGGGTGACTCAGAATTGTTGAAAGAGCTCGTCTGAGCAAAGGATTAACCTGGCCACAACTAGTTACCACCTGTCCAGGTCCCACCCTGATGGTCCCTTCCAGTCAGGGCCTGTCTCCTCTAGGAATTGGTGGTGGATTGAGAGAAGAAGGACTCACTATAAAAAAAAAATCTAGATAACTTCTGAATAAGCATCCTATGGTTTAATAATATAGACCACTTCCTCGAGGGAAATTTACATAAATTATTCCATTTTTTAGAAACTTCAGTTCTCACTCCTACCTTTCTGGGTAGATGAGAAAAGTGCTCTAATCGCCCATTTTACAGAGAAGAAAACTGAGCCTCAGAGCGGTTTACCTGCCCGTAATTGGTTCCGTCCTACTTAACTCACTAAATTGTGCTGCACGTGTTTGTTTTTTTCTGTGTGTGTGTCTCACTAAATTGCGGTACATGTGTGTGTTTCTGTTTCTGTGTGTGTGTGTGTGTGTGTGTGTGTGTGTGATGGATATACAGGGTTGTAGGGGTATAGCGGTATTTTGAGAGTGCTAAAGAAACCCTAAATAAGCAAAATTACACAAAGTAAGCAAACTAGCATGAGGATAGGGAGGGGTACAAAGGAGAGGAAAAGTCATCTGATTGAGGCAAGGAGGAAAGCTTCATAAAACCCAGGCTCTTTGGAATGTTTTTGGAAGAATAACAGCGTGGGTGGTTGGCAGACAGATGAGTTTTTGGAGGCCGAACCACTCACTTCTCCACCATTTCCGAAGGTCCGCGAAGTGGCACACCATCTTGCCAGCCAGTCTCTTCTCCGTTAGGAAACGTGTGCCCTGGGAGTCAGGGAAGGCACCCTAAGTGAGCGGGTTTGAGAATCGTTCATACTGAACTTAACCGAAAGCTGATTGACGGGAACCCTTTATTATCTTCAAAGCTTTGCAGTCCTCCTCCGTGCCTTCCCCAGAGCTGTCCTGTTTTGGCAAAGAGCAGTGAGGCCAGGGAGGCCCCAGCCTGGGAAGTTTGGGGTGAGGGTGGGTGCTGTGCTGTTGGTTTCTCCTCCAGCCTGATCCCCGATCCCCCCCACAGCTGTGTTTTCTGAACTTTACAAAAGAGATAGTTGGGCAACTCAAGTCTGTCCTGGTCTGTTTATCAAGCACGTGCTCCGAGTGAGTCAAAGGATGGAACTTCCAGGCCATCCGACTCTGCTGGCTGCCTCTGGCTGACATACATCCTCCGCGGAGTCACTTATGGGGACACAGGAGTTTGTTCGAGAATACAGAAATGGCTCTCCTCACGCAGGACGCCACCGTTAGAGAATCCTTCCTTCCCCAGAACATATCAGGGAGACTCAGCTGGTTTCCAAAATCTCTTTTCCAGCCTTTTCCCTGGAAGGCTCAGGAATCAGTTTTGCTGATTTATTCCGGCTCATTGCTTTCTACTGCATCAGCAGGTAAGGCTTCTTTCTCTCTGTGATTTCAAGCATCTCTGCAGTATGGGCAAGTGAGAGAGGCAGCCCTGAGGTTTCTTGATTAAAGCAGGATGGAGGGGAGCTGGGAGGCTTGTGCATCTTAGCTGTCCTTTTCCAGAACCAAAGTATCTGTTTGAGTCTACGTGAAGCTAAGCCAACATCGCAGAGTTAACGAGTACTGGAGAGGGGGCGTGAGTTGAGGAAGGCTTTCTTCGTAAAAATTGTTTCCTAGCAATAACAGTTTTCCAAATCAAGTGTCCTTTCAGCAATTAAGAATCAAAACTCTTGTCTCTGGGGATTGGCATTGCCTTCTTTGCAGAGCAGAGCTCAGTTTGGCCTCCTTTGCTTTCCTCTTTGGTCATCACAGCTGAATACAGTGAACACGTGGAAATGGGTTACTGGGGTTTCAAAAGATCACTTCTTCCAGCTAGCACACACTGAAGCAGAGGTGTTGATTTGGGTTTGGTTTATTTTATCTTATTTTTAAGGCATAGGTGCTAGATCATGTTTCCCAAAGCCTGAGTTAGATGTTCTTGATACCTGTTGGACGGGACCCTCTTGGGGAGCAGGTGCTCTACTGATTACTTCCTGGAGGTCTATTAACTCTTGGGTTGCCAGAGCAACTGAAGCCACATAATCACCCACCCAAGGAAGGAGGTTGTTTCCTGAAGTGAATCCTGTGCTGTTCACCAGCAGGAACGAACCAAATGCTTCACCTGAAATCAGGCCCTGTGAGCCACTCTGTGGGGCACACACTTGTCTGCCATGGTTTGGCAAGATCCCTTGGACCTCGGTGGAAAAATCTCTTGCCCAAAGAGAAGAGGCAGGTGCAGGAGCCCCACCCATCCCCAGGGTTTGAGGCCAGTGAGGCAAGAGGAGTGACTTTCAGTGCTAATATGTAGGTCAGAGGTGAAGTTGGCCAATATTTGCTTTTTTCTGAGTTTGCACAGTGGCAATAGTGCTGTTGTAAAAATCTGTTATATCCTCAAAACAAACTCTGGCGGCAGCCCAGTAGAGATACCATCTCACCCCTAGGCGGCTCTTTGCAGACTATAATACTTGCTGTCCCTGCTGCTGGGCAACTAAAGGAGATAAAACACATGAAAGCCTTTTGCAAACTACAAAGCATACAAGATGTCTACAGAGACATCCCAACACTGGCATTTTGAAAAAAATGGGGAAATTAATCTCAGGCCTTCCTAATCACAAAATACCTTTCTTTTTTCAACTTCGCTCTATATGTCATATTTCTAAAGCCTTGAAGTTTTTGTTTCCCCTTTTCCTCTGTGGGATGGAGCTCACTGACCTAAATCTGTGTTCTTGGTGGTCAGTCGTTGATTTGATCCAGTCCTACCAAAACATTGTTTTGAAATATTTTAAGTTGGTTACGAGCACATAAATATATTCATATAGAGAAAAGCGATTGGCTTGTCAGCTCTGGCTTTTCAGACAGAATGTATCTGTGTCCCTGTCTGGGGAATTCATGGGCCAGTAACTATAGAATTTGTTCAGGAGGAAGGAAAAAGTTGAGACGTACAGCGGAGGATGCAAATAGTGAGTGCAGACCTTGGCTGCCAGTGCCCGGTAGCACTCTGTAAACTGGGGTCATCCGTGTGGTGTGGAGCAGGCCCTTTCCGACTGTCAGGTGCGCTGGAGTCACTCAAGGCTCTTGTTAAAATGCAGCTTCTGACTCAGGAGGTCAGGGAAGGGCCCTGGGGTTATGCATTTCCCACAAGCACTTGGGGGATCCCAGTGCTGCCCGTGCACAGACCACGCTTGGAGTGGTGAGTGGCCAGAAGAACGAAAAACTATAATTGGGGGAGTCTATGCCTGGGCTTGGCAGACACATACATTATTTTGAATCCTCATGGCAACCCTGTAAACTGGGATCAGGAAGACAGTGAGGCTCAGAGGGAGGGAGGGACTGGCCCACGCTCATTCAAATATAAGTAGCAGATGTGGGATTGGGACCCAGGTCCACCTTGATGCCAATGCAGATATTGTTTTCTGCTACGTTTGTACAGCTGCACAGACCTGGGGGTCTAATACACCTGGGCTCAGCTCCTAGCTTCACCCCACTTTAGCTCTATAAGTGTCTTAGACACTCTGAGCTGTGTTATGGGGGACATCACCACTTCCACCCAGACAGAATGCACATGAGCTGAAGTGCTTAGGACAACGCAATAGTAGTTGCTCAATAATTCTAGTCTCCTCCTCTTTAGAAATATGACAAATAGAGCAAAGTTGAAAAAAGAAAAATCTAGATGATGCATGCTCTGAAACCTTGGGGTGAAACAATTGTACCTAAGACAATGGCTTTATTTTGTTGGTTCTGCAAGTCATGGGATCGGATCACCTTTCCTTAACAGGTATAGGTGAGAAGGAAGTGGTCCCTTGTGTGTGGGAGGGAGAAGGAACTGGGTCACACCCTTGGCTGCCATAGTGGAGGAGGGCTCATGTATAACATCTAATTTTCTAGTACATCAAAGCTAAAACCATCCATTAGGTGAAAGGCGTGGTTTTCTGTCACCTATGTCATTAAGAAAAACTCAAGCCAGCCATGTGACGCTTGGATCTCAGGTACTGCCTTGAGCAAGGTGAAGGAAAAAAAAAAAGCTTAACATAAACATAGGCTGGTTTTTGTCCTAGGCCACTTTTCCCCCAGAATTGTCTGACAGAAGTAGATTTTAATTAAGTTGGTAAAGCCACACAAGCATCTTATTTACTCGATTTGATGGCATCACAAGTTCCAGTTCTTATTAATCTTCATCTAAGATTATAATCAGGTCACTCTCCTGGTAAAAATGCTCACCGTCCCCTTGCCGCCCCCTCTGCTGCATCTAGAACAGGTTCAAGTGGACAAGTGCTCACATTTGGGGACCGGCCAAAAGGCTGCAGGGAGGCAGGAGGCCATCTGGGCACAACCCTCCAGGAAAGAGCCGCCTCCTCCAGCGGTTAAATCCTGGCACATGATTTAAATGAGTAGCAGAGCAGAGTGTCTGTGGACCTATTAAGTTTTATTCATGTTTTGTCCTTTTTAATTAACTTTACTAATCTGTTATTCATTATCCGCAGCCTCAAGGGTTCTAGAATTCTCCAGTCTCCAGATTTAATCTGGTTCACTCTAGAATGTTGCCCATATCTTTCTGTAAACAACCAGTTGTTTGGTGGAATTAGTCTTCCACATTGGCGATTTTCATGACATTTTGTGATGTCAGAATATGGGCCGAAGTTCCAGGTTTTGTGCCTTGCTCACTCCACCCCAGCTGCAAAGGCCTCCTTGCAGTTCTTCATACACACCAGACCCTCTCCCACCTCAGGGCCTTTGCACCACCTCCTGCTCCCTCTGCCTGGAATCTTATTCTCCTGGTTCACTCCCTGGCCTCCCTTAGATCTCAGTCTCACTGTGACCTTCCTGGCCAACCCCCATACTCACACACTCTTTATCCCCCTTCCAGGCTTTATTTTTATCCATCTTCTGTATCCCCTTCTCATGGACTCTATAAATTGCATATCTGTTTCTTGTGTAAAGATGTCCACTGGGATAAGGCTCCAAGCAGGTGGGGACTTTTGTCTGTTTTATTCCCAGGACCCCAAACAGTGTCTGGAACATCAAAGATAATCATACATATTTGTGGATAATTCTTTGTAAGTCCAGTACCACCACAGGAAAAATAACTCCTTCTTGCGGAAGTCATTCTTGTCATCCCTGAACATTCATTCATTCATCCAGAAACCACTTTCTCCCTGTCTCTATCAGGAAGGCATCATGCCGAGCCCCAGGGGGGATTCACCAGAGCTTAGAGCATGGTCCTGACCCTCATATGTGACAATGAGCCAAAGTTTATTAAGCCTGCCTTTGCCCCTTCTTGAGAGAGCAGGTGATCATGGTCTACACATTTACCAATGATGACCCTACGCCCTGGCAGTGGCAGGCCGCTGGGACCAGCTTGGCCCCTTCCTGCTGTGCCTGGGGCTCAGCAGTGCACAGGTTTGTGCGTTTGCACATGGCACCATCTGCCTGAGTGGCAGGGCTGTCGATGTGCAATGACTTAGACTTACTTGCCTTCTTACTCAAAGCGTGATCCAGACACCAGCGTTGGGGGGGCCTGGGAACTTGTCAGAGACACTGAATCTTGGGCGCCACACAGACCCAACAAAGTCTCCAGGAGATTCTGGTGCATATTAGTTAGAGAAACACTGCCTTAAACGACAGGAGAAAGATCTCCAGAATATAAGGACAAGATGCAGGTTCTAGCTGGAAGATGTGTCAAGTAGAACCAACAAAAATTCACTGAGACCCTGCCATGTTTGAAGCGATGAGCTAAAAAACCTTGGTTAGGTTTAAGAGTTAGGGCCTAACATTCAAAGGAACATCTAGCAAGCTAGTACCTCATGCTTTATATGCATGATAGATTTACGAACATAGCAATTCTTCTTTTTTGGTCGTAAACCACAAGAATCTATGGCCTCACAGTTTTGGAGCCTAGAAGTCCAAAATCGAGGTGTTGGCAAGGCCATGCTTTCTCTGAAGTCTACAGCATTCTGGTGGTGGCTTCCTGGCCCTTAACCTCTGCCTCCAACACATGACCTCCTCTCTCTTTGCAGAGTAGCGATTCTGATATTAACTTTAGATACTTTTCCAACAGGAAAACTTGGTTCCCATTGCAGATACCGAAACTGCCTTTCCCGAGTATAGTAATACAGTCCTATCGCCAGTCAAGATAAGTTCTGCTTGGATATGATATGATGTCTAGGTAGAGCAAGACATATAATTACCAACATTTTCTCTTTTTAAAAAAATCAGGGACGTTCTGCCGTTTACCTTGAAGTTGCCTTATGCCATTTCAACAGCCAAGACTGAGGCTCAGCTTGAAGAACTAGCCCAGCTGGGACTAAGTGAGTAGGTGGTCCCTTCCCCATATCTATCTTCATATGAACACACGGTGATACCATCTTGTTTCCTTTCATCAGCATAAATAACAACACAGTTGACAATTAGAAAAAATGAATACACGGGTTCAGAATCAACAATAGGGTGGCTGAGGCTTCACTGGTAGAATAAAAACACCTGCTGTTAAAAAATAACTCCCCATCTCCATGGTGACACTCAGCCTTTGAGTCCATGAGGTCCCCGGATCAGACTTTCTGCAATTCTTTTTCCAAGTCAAAAATTCAGCCCACACTCAGGCCAGTGCTGACTTTTTCTGGGTATCCCTCAAATTACCAGCCCTTGCCACCTGTTGCATCTCCTGTAAGTGAGTTTGGGCTCCTCAAAATATCCGAGTTCAGATATAATGAAGATGTCTGGCAGGTGTCAACCAGCGGCTCTCCTTGCTGGGGAGAAGCAATGCTTGACGGAAAGGGAAAGTTACCATGGCGCCTCGTGTGCTTGGGTTCTGTTTCTAAGGAGCATGCAAGGGTTGACAGCACTTCTGTGCTTTGAGGAATTTAACAGCACAGAAATCAAAAGGAACATCTGGCTCACTTCCTCTCTTTTTGTTCACTTCCTGTCCTGATGTTCCACGCCATGTCCCTTATCCTGCCGGGTCATTGGTCTTGCCAGCTGGGCTCACGCTTTCCTCCCTTGCCCCTTTGCTGATGCCCCCTGAGCCAAACACAATTCTTTGGACAGTGGTTGACAATGGTTTGGAACATACAGCTTGCCCAGATTAGCCTCCTTTATCTCATTGCACTGGGGAATCCTCTGGTGCACTAACGGTGGGTTTAACTTTTGCAAAAAATGTTCCTCCCCATTGTGAAAGGGAAATTATTCTCTTAAGATTTTAGAGCTTCCATCTTTAGATAGGTTAACAACCAGACCATAGTATTTGAGTGGAAGTTGGGGATTACAAAGCTAAAGTGCCAGGATTCCTAGAACCTAAGAACACATGACACTTGACCCAGCAAATAAAAAACTGAGTTCCTCTTTTGTCATGTTTAATCTAAAGAACTTGTTTCAAAACAGGTACTGTTTCCAAAGGAGCCTGCATAGTTCATCAGGAAGCCTGGCAGTAGCTTCAGATGCCCTCTGAAACTTAGGTTGCTACAAAAGAATTGCCACATGTGTCTGGGGTCTGTCTGATGGGCAATAGGGTTGTAGGATTGGGAAAGAGAATCCTGGTTTAAAAAATAAATGTGTCACGACCATAGAAATGTCCCCCCTTAAATGGTGCACCGTATCTTGCCAACTCAGGTTTGCATGCCTTTGGAGAGAGTTTGAAATATTTTCTGGAATCTAAGTTACTATAATCAACTAAATTATAGGCTGCTTGAAGATGCAAGCCAGGTCTCAAGCTTCTCTAGTGACCTTCCTCCCCAAAGCTGCTGGTTCAGTGGTCAGTGTGCATGGCCAAAGGACTCCACTAGCAGTCTTGGATGGTGCTTGTGCCACACAAGGATAAAGGTAAAAAGAGCTTGCTCTAGTGGCCATTGATCTGGCGCAAGGATGTTCTAACTCATATATACTCAACATGTGATGATCAGTGTGCACACTGTCCATGTTGTGAATAGACATCATGTTTTTAAATCCCTTACCTCATTTATTCATTCATCTGACCAATATTTCTCAAGGGTCTACTGTGTGGCAGGCACTGTACCCCACACCAAGGGTTCAAAGGTTAATAAGGTACCCCTATCCCCCATTCATTTGTATATGGGAGAAACACCTATAAGTGAGCTGAGTATGATAATGCCTTGAAGTCCTAGAGCTGCAACAGATGACTAAGGAAGACATATAAACATTTTCCAGTAACTGACTGGGCATTGGTTTTTAAATTTAAATTAATTAAAATCAAATAATATTTAACAGCTGTTTCCTCTGGTGCACGAACCATATTTCAAGTGCTCAGTAGCCGTTCGTGGTTCTTGCATTGGATGGCACAGCCCGGGAAGGAAAATGAAGGAAGGGTGGAGGGAAAGCACCCCCAAGAACAGAGGCCATGAACGCCAACATTGGGCTGGGTTTGCATCGCAGACCAGGGGTGGGGGTGGGGGCAGGGTTCCCAATTTCAGCCTTGCCCCCCCCCCCCCCCATGAGCAGCCATGAGAAAGAAATACGTTTTAAGCAAACCTGGCAAGGCAAAGCTAGAGACAGAAAATAACCTATTCCAAATGGAAATGATGACAGTCAACGTCTGTCACCGCCTCTGCCTCCCTCGGCTTGCATAGGGAAGAGACACCCATCTGAGAAAGTAGACGCAGGCAATAAGCAGTGTGCGCTTCTCCAAAGTGTAGGGATGGTATGGGATTTGGCAGGGTGGACCTCCAGCCACAGAGATGAATGGTTGAGCCGGCACTTAAAATGTGTCCAAGTTTGCTGTTGCTTTTTGCTGATGGAACCCATGAGTGCATTTTGCCTCCTTTGGGGGTTTTAATGCTGAGCGTGTAAAACCCCAAAGCAGATTGTGTAATCTCGCCCCAGCCCAGCTGCTGGTCCTACCCGTTAAAGGGGAACTGCGGGGCCGACCCTTTGGTGGGCAGCTGCCTCTGCAGATGGTGCTTAGGGGGAGCTGACTGGAAAGGGTGTGCTGTACTGCCAGTCGACTCCGTTTTTTGTTAAAGCAAAGAGCACGGATGGCCTTTTTCACGTTTATGTTGTAACGACTCCAATTTCTCTTTTCCTTCCGTCTTACCTGTGAAGGGGCTGGAGTTATGTGTCAGTCAAGCCATTTCTCAGGGGCTTTGAAAGTGAAAAACCTCTCCTGCCAGCCCACAGCTGGTCCTGGCAGCATTTCCACCCTTTACAGTAGACGAGATGCAGTAAAAGCAGAAACAAAACAAAACAAAGCCCAAATCCAAGTCCAGCGCGCCTCCCGCCTCCAAAAATGTTCCTTGTGATGCAGTGTGCTTTTTGTTTTTTTCTTTCTTTCTTTTTTTAATTTGTGAAGGAATGGCCCCAGCGTACTGTATTTACATTCTTGTGTTCCCTGATAATGACTTTCAGATTTTTGGAGCGCTCCAGCTGACAACAAACCCTCAAACCCTCCACCTCCCCATAGGCCTCTCTCCTCGGCCGGCGTCGGTGCCGCCTCGCGTCAGCTCTGCCTCATAAATGGAGTGCATTCTATAAAAACCAGGACGCCCTCGGAGCTGGAGTGCAGCCAGGACAACCGAGCCCTGTGCTTCATTAACCCTCTCTTCCTGCAAGTGCACAGCCAGGACCTCGGGGGCAGCCTGAAGCGGCCGGGCGCGAGGACTCCCAACGCCAATGGCACCGAGAGGCCTCGGTCCCCCCCACCCCGGCCCCCGCCACCCGCTATTAATAGTCTGCACACAAGCCCTCAGCTGTCCAGGACGGGGACCCAGACGAGCATGCCAGAAACAGCCAGGCATGACACCCACGGGAACGGAGCTCGGCTGGGCACCAAACCAGCCCCCGTCCCCCCGCCCCGGCTGAAGAAGCAGGCTTCTTTTCTGGAAGCCGAGGGCGGCGCGAAGCCCTTGGCCGGCGCCGGGCCCGAGGCGGGCGCAGCTGGCAGCCCAGGTGGGGCCCCGCCCGGGGAGGGCGCTGCGGATTGCACAAGGGCCCGGCCTCCCGCCCCTGCGTCCCGGCCCCCGTGGCATGGAGGCCGGCAGAGGCTGAGCGACATGAGCCTGTCCACTTCCTCCTCCGACTCGCTGGACTTCGACCGCAGCATGCCCCTCTTCGGCTACGAGGCGGACACCACGAGCAGCCTGGAGGACTACGAGGGCGAGAGCGATCAGGAGACCATGGCGCCCCCCATCAAGTCCAAGAAGAAGAGGAGCAGCTCCTTTGTGCTGCCCAAGATCGTCAAGTCCCAGCTGCGGAAGATGAGCGGCGTCTTCAGCTCCTTCCTGACCCCCGAGAAGCGCATGGTGCGGCGGATCGCGGAGCTGTCCCGCGACAAGTGCACGTACTTCGGCTGCCTGGTGCAGGACTATCTGAGCTTCCTGCAGGAGAACAAGGAGTGCCACGTGTCCAGCACGGACATGCTGCAGACCATCCGGCAGTTCATGACCCAGGTCAAGAACTACTTGTCCCAGAGCTCCGAGCTCGACCCCCCCATCGAGTCGCTGATCCCCGAGGACCAAATCGGTAAGTGCCACCTTTGCCTTTTTTTAGAATCGTGTTTATTTTACTGGGACATGTGCTGTCCTCTGGTAGGAAAGGACCCTGCGTTAGTGATTTGGGATGAAGTTTTCTCCCTAGAAGGTCAAAACAATAACAGACTCCACCCCCTAGCCCCATTCATTCGAATGGAGGGAAAAAAAAAAAACCCAGCTTCTTAAAGCAGACTTTCACTTTGCCAGGCTCCGAGATGCTTTAGGAAGCGAAGGATTGAAATTGCAGCCTGACTCTGTTCAGGGATGGGGTTTGGGCTGCTCTCCGGGTTTGGTGCTGTGTGTGTGTGTCTGTGATATGACTGTTAAGTGTTTTCTGGAAGTGAGATTCTCCTGCAGGCTGTGCTTGTAGAAAGGGATTTTTGCAGGGTCCTGCAGGGTGGTGGGCGTTTGGTCCTGCTTTGTTTTGGTTGTAAGCTTTTTTTTTTGAGGTCGGGGGAGACCGAGCTCACCGGGGTGCACCGCCAGGGGAGTTGTCACATGCCTGTGTAGCCAGCTCCTGCTCAGCTCTCAGAAGCCCCCTGGGACCCCTTGCCTGCCCTGCTCCCCTGCAGAGGGGGGAATGTCTTGCCAGCTCTTGATGCCCGAGAGTTCTGTAAGAGTAAGCAGAAAATGGAAAGGACAAGTTTATACTGTGAACCTTTAAACTAAGTCATGTAGTTCGGAGGTCATACAAAAGATGTTTTCTTCAAATTCAAGGGGGAAATATTTTCTCTACCCCACCCCTCCCCCACTCTTGGCAACTTGTCTATTTTTTCACTCAATGCAGAATGAATATCCCTCCAGGTCAACAGCCATAAATGTTTTTAAACACTTTTTATTGTAGGAACAAATATACAACTTGAAACTTCTCATTGTAACTACATTCAAGTGTATAATTCAGTTGTATTGATTACATTCACAATATTGTGCTACCATATCTGATATCCATTACCTCTGGCAAAAATTTAAATTATTCTTTATTATTATTATTCTGGTAACATATTTAACTTACTCTTTTAAATAGGTTGGAAATGCTTTCTTTATAACCCTATTTAAGGACAGAATTGTTAATAGTTACTTTGGCCAAGGCAAATTTGAATTTGGCAAGCATTGTTTTTTTCCCAGGGTGAGAATATTAAAGGAATTTTTTTTTTTTTTCTTTTTCTCTGGAAGGTTGACTCCAAAAGGCTCCTTTCAGAGACCTCAATTCTGGGCAGGATAGTCCAAAGAACTACCAAACATTTCCAGGCAGTTCCAAAAGCTAAAACCAAATTTCTTCTTTCCTATTGGGTCTGTTTGTTGAAAGTAGTAAACAGTATGCGGTAGAGAGTGGTTTCCCTATTTCCCCCCCCTCTCCTGCATAAAGTGAGTTTCAGTAACTCTTTGATTTTCACACAAAGGAATCAAAGCCTTGCTTGTTTTCTTGTGGTTCCACTGAGCCTGGCTTGATCGGACGTGGTTTGGGCTGGGATGTTGCTGAAATGAGAGTCTTGGAGGAGTGTGTCCTTTTGATGTGCCTTCAAATTGTAAAAAGCTGCAGGGAGAAGGCAGGAGAGCTACACAAGCTGCCTCTCTCCCCACGCTCTGACTTAATATTGCTAGGGAGCCCCCGACCCTGCAGGAGAAGCTTCCTCTCCTTGGGCCTGAGGGAGAGCAGGGTTGATGGCTGATGTCATCCCTGAGCTATGTCAGGCGGCGCCAGCCAACCCCCAGAGGAAAGGCTCACAATGGAACAGCTTCCCCTCGGATGTCGCAAGCGCCCAAAGCTCTAGTCCCGGGAAACTCTCCTGCCAGCTTCTTTTATGGTGCAATTTGGATATGACACCTGCTCAAATGCTCATTGTCTCCAAAAACCTGCTGAAAATGTACACCGTGCTGCTCCAGAGGGCTGCAGCTTTTTAATAAAAATATCTAAGGTCATGATGAGAAGGGAAGCTGACATTTCAGTGCCCCTGAAGCCAGTGATGGCATTTAGGGGAGAGAGGCAGATGTCTGCACGTTGGAGCAATTTGCCTCTATTTGAACTTCGTTCTGGTCTGATTCAAAGCCTGTGTTGTTCTAACCCTGCCCCTCTGCTGGTTCTCGAATTTATACCCTTATTCTCCTTGCGGCCCCTATGACTTCCCCCAGAAGTGAAGGGGAATTTTAACAGTGAGCTAATCTTGTGTTGGGGCAGCAGAGACTAAGGCCTCTTTTGAGCTGTGGGCGGGGCCTGGTTGAACACTGCCACACTTCTTGGTCAGTTGGTTTTTGCCTAATTGTCTACGTTTTACGTGTTCCTGAACGAAGGGCTTACTTGTCTACTAAAGACTTAGTACAGTGATGCCTTTGAGCTTCATCACCAACTCAAGGTTGTAGATTTGTTTAGGGATTATTCGGGTTTCACAAATCTAGGAATGGAGGCCAAGATGTGTAAAGAGATCTGCAGTGGGTTAGGCTGAGGCTAAGTCGGGGAACTTGGACTGAGCCCAAATCGTCTTACTCTGGGTTATGGGCCCTTTCCCACAATATCTCATTTACTGGGAGGAACCGCAGATGGTTGTCACTTCGAATGGCATCCCCAGAATCCCAAGCCTCAAACTGGTTCAGAACAGGTGCCTACTAATGCTTGTAAAGTTCTTCCAGGATGCCCATTGGGTTTCTATGCTTTTAAAAATCTAGTCACTGTCCTCCTTTCCCACAACATCTGAAGGAGTTAGTGCTGACCTCGGAGGCAGGAATTCTAATTTAAAACCTAGATTTACCGAAAGCCCATGCTTGAAATCAAGAAAAGGGGAGGAGGCATTTCACCAGTTTAACCCAAACAGAAACGAGCAACCATTCATTTGTGTAAATGACCAGATGAATGTGTGCATGGGATCTCTTTCATCTGTGGAGGTGATGCGAGTCTGTCTTCTTCAGAGGGTGGTTCTTTAGTCGCACAGATAAAAGCCAATGAGGAAACCAAAAACTTCTCACCAGCTCCCACTTCACCCATGCCCTGGTGCCACTACCCTTTCTAGGCGAGTATAAATTGACAAACAGCCAACCAATCTCAAAATGGAAAAACCACTCTAAATGGTTGCATCCTCTCATAGAGAATTTGCATTCCATTTGGACTACTCTTTAGAGCACTTTCTCCCAAAAGCCCTGTCACTTAGAGCTTCTTGAATAAATATTAGTTGACTGACTAATGGAGAACGAAGCCAATGAGGTTAAGACGTGGGTTAGTTCCCATGGGAGAGCCGGGTCTCTTTAGTCATTTCATTTTCTGGACAGCTCTCCACCTCTCCTTTCCCCTTTAAGGGTCTGTCGTTATGTGGAAGCACAAACAAATGCTTTAACCAAAAGCATATACATTTTTCAGGCCCTCCTCTGTATCTGGTCCATCTTTCCCAAAGTGGCTTCAGAAGCACCCTGGCCGGCCTCCCTTCTCCACACAGCTCTTCCCCACCCATTACTGTAAAGCGTAGTGAAGGGTGTGACATTACTTGTTGTTCCTTGACACCCATGCCTCATTGATGATTCTTTACATCATACCACCCTGGCTTCAATCTTTTTGAACCAATGAGAGAGTCCAAAATTTCTGGTAGTGAAATCTCCAGTTTGCAGAACTTGTTGCAATTTTGTGGTTAGTGTTTTGATTTTATTCAAGTAAAAGAATTCTGATTTCTGACTTAATGTCAATCTTGGGAAATCCCTTTGTTTTCAAGCCTTGTTTCAAGAAAAACAAAATTTCTCCAAATCCAAATACATTAGTAATCCCCAATTTTCTATTCCATTGAAATTATTCACCACAGACAGTCAACAGTGATGTAAAACAGCTAACTTTGTATTCCTAAATGTCCTTAGTGAAAAACAAGTCTATGTTGTTTTGCTTTCTTTAATTGCTGTAAATCAAAATATGTTTTCTCTGTAAAGCATTAGAATTATTTGAAGAAAAAGTATCCTTAAACTTAGTTCCCACATATTTTGAAGAGCACATCAATTTAGGTGTCCAAGATTTTTGTTTTGTTTTGTTTTGTTTTTCATTTAAACTTCTTATTTTGAAATAAGATCCAACTTACAGGACAGTCACAGAAATAATACAAAACTCATACAGAAGACTCCAATGTATCACCCAGTTCCGATACCCAGAGCCACCAGTTTTAACATTTTGCCGCATTTCACATTTGCCGCATCATTCTATCCATCTATCTGTTCTTCTGTCTATCTGTCTGTTTATCTATCTATGTTCCAAACATTTGAGGGTAGATTGTATCTCAGTATCTTTGGATAGAGAAATGATACTGCAAATGCAGTCAGACCCCAGCTCATACAAGTATGAATAAGAAATGAGGTGTGACGTGATTCTCTATGAGTTTAAACAAGCACAACTATTTTGGTTCAGATCATTCTTTAAGAAAATGCATATTAAGATCTGGCTGAAGCTTCAACATCTAGTGTGGCTTGTTTTTAATTTTTAAATTCAGAGTTTGGTTCAAGGCCCTGAGTCATTAGCACCTCTTCTGCAGATAAGGAGCAATTCTGAGGGATGTGGCCAAAGAGGCATGTCAGTGACAAATTGAGATTCAAAGCTGGAGTCTTCTGAGTGCTGCTCTGATCCACGTGACCGTGTGGCCTGAAAGGAGCCACCGTCCTTGTGCAGATGCAACAGTTACCAAGGGGTTGAGGGGAAAAAGAGTGGCCACTTGCGGACATGAAATGGATGTCTATCATTTTAGAAAATGAGTTTAAACAGTTGGAAGACCAGAGCAAGAAGCACCATTTCTTTCCCAGGGGGACATCATTTATTGATTAATTTTTCTCTTAGGACATCAAAATTGGATTAATTATGTTATATCAACCAAAAGAAGGTTCACAGCCCTGGAGTTAAGAATCCCTCACCCTGGGTCCGTGACTCCATGAAGATTCGAGAATGCGAGGGAGCTGTTAGCAGAGTGATGCAGGAAACCCTCACTCCCAGGTGGGAACTGGGTGGTGGCCTCTCAAAATAAGTCTCACAAAGATGTCGCTGCTGGAGTCTTTTCCGACTCTATCCCTAGAGTCTTCCGTTTCATGTGAGAATCAAGGAGCATGTGCCAAGGCACGGGGCACCTGAAATGTGTCACTGACTTGGTGGAAGCCCCAGAATCTTTAGGGGTTCAAAGTACGTGCTGTCCTCATAGAAGCAAAAGAAAGGGCTGATAAACCCTCACTCGTGTGGGATTCCAGGGTGTGCAGAGCCCTTTGATGGCTAGAATTCCCTTTAATCCTCCCAAGACCTCAGCAGGCCCTATTTATTGTCCTTGTTTTTATAGATGAGGAAACAAAAGCTTAGCAAGATCAAGCCACGCAGCAAGAAGGACTGAAACCAACTTGTCTGAGGGGCTTTTTCCAGCCCCTCCCAAGAAGGTTGTCTTAGTTTTTGAGGGCAGCTGCGACAAACGCCACATATTGGGTGGGCTAAAGCACCAGGGATTTATTGTCCCACAGTTTTGGGAGCTAGAAGCACAACATCAAGTTGTCACCAGGCCATTTGTCACTTTCTGTCTCCTCCTCTGGTTTCTACTTCTCCTGGTCGGTTAACTCTTTTTCAGAACTTCAGCCATATTGAATTAAGGCCCATCCTCCTTCAGTGTGGCCTGACATTAACTAACAACATGTTATATGTGATCACACTCAGGACCAGGTTTTGGACTTGGTGATCTGTTTGCAGAGCGCGTGATTCAGTCCCCAGCAAAGCTTACTGTGCCTTTCAGGTTTGTTTCAGGGCAGTGTGGGAAGGGGTTGTCTGAAGCTTTTCTCGTGGTTACACTGGGGCTATGAGTTTTTGGGGGGCGGGAGACCCCAGAGGCGCCCTCACATCATATCAGGAGGTACCTGATAACCACGTGACTTATCACTGATTATTAAAACCTTGATCATCTGGCCAATGTACAGTTTGCCAAGTCTCTCTACTGTAAAATTAATTTCCCTCCTTTCCATGCTCTGTTCTTTGGAGGCCACTCTCTAAGCCCTGCTGAGAGTCAAGGGGTGGAGGAGAATTAAGCCTCACCTCCTGAAGTGAGGAGGAGCTGCATAAATTATTTGGAATTCTTCGATAAGAAAGATTGGTCTTTTCTCTCCTTGCCTTCCTTTTTAGCTGGCATTTTACTGGAAGACACTGAATTTAGTCTCATGAATTTCTTTGATAAAATCCTATGCAAATGTAACCTGTATTTTTGCATAAAATTCTTCCTTAAAGCCCACCCTAGTGAACTAAATGTAACTGAATCATAACCCCACCACTTGTCATCTTTATTTTGGTGCTGTCTTCCCTGGGCTGGTGGAATCTTGCTTTAAATGCCAGAAGTATCCTTTGTTATTTATCACTTGTGGGCCGAGAAATATGTGTTGCTACCAGTACTTAAAGCCAACCTGGGTTAGGAAGGATCCCTGCAGGGTGACGTGGTCTCAGCCCTGGTGATGGAGGCTGCCTGCTCCACTCTGGGGAGATTTCATTACTAGACTCAGCTGCCTGTGTTCTGCAGGGCTAAGGAAAGCAAAGCTGATTTCCGGGTAGTCACCCAAAGGGAGGATTTCCATTTCAATTCAGCCAACAGTTTCAGAACTCAGGCCCCATGCAGGCCTTGTGCTAAGACTGTGGACGGCTCAAGTCACAAACCTCGGCTCTGGTTTTCGGAGGACGTCCCGTCGGGGAGAAAGCCCTTTGCTCTCATGACATGACAGAAGTGACAAGGGACGCCAAGGAAGAAGGGAGCGGGGAGGAGCCGTGGCTGGGAGGCAGGCAAGGGTGGCTCTGAAGCCACATCGGGAGAGACAAGAAGCCCACCAGACACAGGGGAGGGGCTTTCCCGGCAGGGAACAGCATGTGGAAGGGCATAGAGGTACTGTGGGCTCAGAATATCATTTGCTTCAACAAGAATGGGGGCTGCTTGTGGTCTGTGGCGGGAAGAAGGAGTGGAAGGTATGTGAGTTTCTGAAGTTGCTTAAAGCCAATACCATGAAATGGTTCAGCTTGAACAACGGGAATTTATTAGCTTACATTTTTGAGGGTGAGAAAATGTACAAATCAAGGCATCTTCAAGGCGATGCTTGCTTCTGCTGATCCTTGGCTCCTCTGTCACATGGCAAGACACATGGCGGCTCTCCTGGTCTCTCCCTTGTCTCCCAGGTTTGGTTGATTTCCACTTCTTGCTTCTGTGGCTCTCTCTCTCTCTCATGTATGAATTCATTCCACTTATAAAGGACTCCAGTAGTAGGATGAAGACCCATCCTGTATGAGGTGGGTCACAGCTTGAGTGAAGTAATGATACTGCTCAAAAGCAGTGGGTTCTCTGCTTGATGCGCTCAAATGACCAATTTCTGAGACACTGGGGTTTCAAAGAGAGTTTATTGCTAGGCGTGAAGCAGGAGATCAGATGGTCTGTTGGCCTAAAAATCTGTCTCCCCAAACTCCAATAACTCTAATAGTTTTTAGTATTAAAAGATGGGCAGGTTTTAGGATAATGAGCACAATGGCTCAAGATGACGAGATTAGAGATGATCTAGTTATTGAGCGAACACAGGTTGATTACATGCTTAGTCACAGAATGTGTGTAAGAAAATGGCAACCTTCATATGATGATGGGCATGATTTTTAGTATTATAACGAAGAATGAGTCACTTACAGGTTAACATCTAAGCTGCTGTGCATGTCGGGAGGGCCCATTTTGGTTAGATCCAGCTCTGTCTAGCAAGATAGCCTTGGACTTGGGTTAGCTCTGGGCTGACTCAGAGCCCTTCATTGTAAACATTAGGGACTGTCTTTAGTGATCATAAGACTCTAAAGTTGAAAAACGGAATAAGGGGATACAAGTGAGGGTCAGTCACAAGGTTTTTACCATCTCAAGATGAAGGCCAAATAGTTATGCAGTCATTATCAGAGATCAGGGCAGCTGGATTACAATTCAGAAATTTTAAGTATTTCCCTCTGGCCACTCTAATATACCAGAAAGTAAAAAAAGAAATATCTATATAATGATTCAGTGGTCATAATCATTTGTTTAAACCTAACTTCTCCATTACAGCCAGCCTCATCAAAAGATCCTTACAATGGGTTTACACCCAAAAATTGATTAGGTTTAAGAACACGTTTTCCCGGGCACAGACAGCTTCAGACCACCACAGATGGCAAGGCAGAGACCGATCCCCAGCAGCCACGTGAGTCTGTAGGGTGATGGAGCATTTCAGAAAGATTACCCATGTGGGAGTAAGAGTCAAAATACATAACAATCCATCTAGCCCAGGTACCAACCAATTGAAACAAATGTCGGCCAGAAACAATCCGTGTACAGTATGACTAGCTGGACAGAGCTAGGACATCAGGGGACCAGGGAGGACAGAGATAGAGCAGGGATAGTATGAGACTCCAGCCCTTGCCAGTAAGAGACCAAAAACTTGTGAGTAATTACCTGAGCCCCCCATTCTCCCACATGTAGCCCCCGTGCACTGGGCTCTCTCTACCTCTCCATTCCCACTGCCCTGAGAAGTCACACAGCCCACCTGAGATGTCCGGCCCGTCTGTGGTTTCCAGGCCATGAGATGGGGACAGAAACACTGGGAGTTTTGAGGCCAGGGTAACCCAGAGGGCCGTCCTTCAGGTCTCCTGTCCCTGAATCTGTGCCTGGGAGGGGCTGGGGAAAAGGAGGAGACCTGCAGAAAGGGGGGAGGAAGTGCAGGAAACCAGGGGGCTTGTCAATGAGTTTATCAAAGTCCTTTCATTTCCCGATTGAAACCAAACCAAAGCATAGCTACTACCAAAAATAAATATGTAAACAAAACGAAACTGGCCTGAATCATTAAATCCCCATTTGTTTTAAAGATGGTGGAGGGAACCAATGAATTTTGAGCATCGACTGAGGGTCACAGGCATCCTTGGGAGCTCTTAGTATAAGATCTCACCCAGCCCTCCCGGCAATGCCCCTGGGAAGGCGTGAGCAGCTTGGAAGGGTCATCTTTTTTCCCCCTCAGTGCCCTTCCAGACTTGACACTTATGTGGCCTCCGCTGTATGAGGCGTTTGTAGGGAGGATTAGCAAAGTGTTGTGTTGTCATGGCTGCCGTGCGCCTTGCCGGGGCTTTTAGGATGTCACCCTCCCCTTTCCTCAGCTGCCAGCTCTGCTAGGAGGGAGGAGAAAATTCTCTGCCAATTGCCAAGAGCAGGCAGTGGTGCAGATAAATAAAGAGTCCTAGGTTGGTTTTGAAGTCCCAGCTCCTCTGCTGTCGAGCTGTGTGTGCTTGGTTATGAGTCTTAACATCTCTGGGCCTCAGTTTCTTTGCATGAAATAGTGCCGTGGGCACCGTTTCCTTCAAAAACAGGTCCACCTCTTGTCACACATCGGCTTCTGTTTCTATAGGTATGTGTTTTGTTTTTTTAATAATCAAAGGTCATTTGGACCAACCACCATCTTTTTATCTTTGTCAAGTAACTTTAGGCCGTAACCTGTACATGATGAATATTCTGTTGTTTAGATTCTGGGTCCTGGAGAATATTGTTTATGGCTTTTTGTTTTGCTTTGCCTTAGCAATGAATCCACGCAGGTCAGAACGGCTGGTTCTGGCTGCCTTCTGTGGGGCAGTTCAGAAGTTCGAGGAAATGGCAGTGAGGGAATAAAGTGACACGGCCAAAACCACCTGGAAAGAGAGAGCCGAGCTGGCTGCCAGGCCTCGCAGCTCCCAGCGGCCCTTCTGAGACAGAGGTGCCTTCCCTGATCCCACCTCTGCCTCTTGGTTCCCCCTTCTAGCCAACAGCGGGGGACAGAAGCCACCAAAGCTGGTGCCTTCCCCAGTTGTGTGATGGCTCCTGGATTTCCATCCTGGAATCTGTGCTGTTGGTCAGGGTGAAGTGGGAGGCAAGGTTTCTGTCTTCCATCCCAAGTCGGGTAAGGGAATCCTTTCTTGCAGTACCAGAGGCCGCGACCTGTAAATGACCGTATGAAGGCACGGAGAATCCTAACCACTGCCTGCACTTTGTGCCTCCCTCTTACCTGTGGTTTTTGGGTCCCATGTGTGGGATCCACATAAATAACTTTCAGAAAACTTGTTCCCAGTTTGGGTCATTCTGCTAGTAAAACTAGCATCCGGTTTCTACAATTCAAAGTGCTGTAACCTGAGCAATTCACTAGCACATGCCTCGTTGTTAGAAAAGACATTAATGAGCCTTAAAAAAACAGCAACATAGAATCATCTTACTCGTTTTCTTATAACTCCCCGAAATATGTTGCAAGTGTTTCCAGGCGTCTGTCTTGTTTGTTTCTTTATGGTTGAATGTGATTGACGTCGCTCCGAAACAACTCTGCAAACAGATATCTTGGGTTCGAAGCCCGGCACCCCCTTTTGCTAGCTGTGTGACACCACTCTCTTTGGATCTCAGTTTCTTCATCTGTAAAATGAGATAATTATAGCCCTCCCTTCCTGGGGTGTGAGGATTTGCAACGCTTGTAATTGCCTAGAAATAGCATCTGGCATAGTGAGTATTCAGCAAACGCCCTTCTTACAGTTTAAAAGATTTATTTTTGTTTTGTTGGAATCAAAGCAAGCAGAGATAATAGAAAACAACAGAAAGTAGTAATTTATAAGGAATGTGACCGATCTGTTCTTTCCTTTTTTGCTTGAGCTATTCCACGTTCTGAAAGATTCTCTGTTCCTTTTGTTTCCTCCAGTGATTTTTCCCTCTTGGTCTATGAACAGAACCTTGTTTACCCTGCTAGAGAGAGCCAGCTGGGTTGCGGTTCCCTCCTTTCATTTGACTGGGTTTTTCTATTTGTTATGTTTGTTAAGGAACTTTTTTTTTAAAGAGGGTAGGTTAAACTCCTGAAAAAGAATGCCAAGAAATCAGTCTTTATTAATAACAATAATATTATTATAAATAAATAATATTATTTCATTATTTTTTATTTTGTTATTATTTTATTATTAATAATATAATATTATTAATAATAATAAGTTACGGTCTTACCTGGGATGGAGAACATCTTCTTGACCAAAAGGGGGATGTGAAACGAAATGAAGTACATTTCAGTGGCTGAGAGTTTCCAAAAGGAGCCAAGAGGTCACTCTGGTGGGCACTCTTACGCACAATATAGACAACGCTTTTTAGGTTCTAATGAATTGGAATAGCTAGCAGTAAATACCTGAACTATCAAACTACAGCCCAGAACCCATGAATCTTGAAGGTGATTGTATAAAAATGTAGCTTATGAGGGGTGACAGTGTGATTGGGAAAGCCATATGGATTGCACTCCCTTTATCCAGTGCATGGATGGATGAGTAGAAAAATGGGGGGAAAAAGTTATGGTCTTACAAACATACTCAAAAGAAATCTAACACTATAAGTTTTTTTTTCCATTTTGGGTTTTAAGAGAATGGGCTGCTCATTGGCACTCGGTCCCAGGTTTCAACCCTCAGAACCAATGCCCACATCCCATTTATGCACAAGGGTGGGGTTTATGATGCCAAGGCTGGCCCTACCTCCCCTGGCAGCGTGGATCAGGTGCATGCAGGGGCTTGCTCGGGAATGAGCTGTCGACACCGGTCCCCAAGTAACAACAGCCCAGAGCCATTTGGAGGTGATCTGTGTTCATACTCTGGCCCACCCACCACCAGGCCCACTCTGAAGTTAAAGTTGCCTTGGGGGACAAGGTGAAAGTCTCAGGGCGGGCCTTTGGGTGCTTTCTGTTTGATTTATACACATTTATTGGGGTTTAGTTTATACCCAGTCAAGTGTGCATTTCTTAAGTGCTTGGCTTGATGAAATTTTACATATGTGTACACCCATATAGCCATCACCAGATCCAGATGTAGAACATCTCCATCGCTCCGGAAGTTCCCTTGGTCCCCCTCTCAGACAGGTCCTTCCCCTCCCCCCAGTAGCCGCCACCCTGACTTTTGCCCCCATAGATTAGTCTAGCCCGTTTTTAAACTTTATATAAATTAAATGCTGTAGGAGATGCTCTTTAGTGTCTGGCTTCTTTCAACATAGCCTTATGTCTGGGTCATGTCTGGAGAAGTAGCATGCTCTTTCTCATTGAACGGCTGCTCCACTGTCTGAACTCCACCATAGTATTCCATTGTATGAATATATCCAATGTGTCCATTCCATTGGGGTAGACTTCTGGGTTGTTTCCAGTTTGGGGCTTTTATGAATAAGGCTGCTCCAAGCAGCTCTGTACATTCCTAAGAAATGATTGACGTGACTTTTGCCTGCCTTCAACGCTATGCTGACATAGTGGCCACTTACAGCCAAGGATGAAACTTTCAGAACTGTTGGACAGAGAGGGCTAAACTGGTGGATGTGAATGAAGTGCCTTAACTTTAGAATTCAAAGATAATTTACTTCGAAAAGGAGTATAGCTGTGGGACTCAAACAAGCCACTAGATATTTCTGAGGCTGGGGATAACATTGGTAGTCTGCAAAAGTAATGGGTTTTTTGCAAGGACTGGATGAGAGTGATACCGATCAAGAGCAGTGGGTTCCCTGCCTGATGTGCTCAAATGACCAATTCCTAAGACAATGGGAATTCAAGGAGAAAAAGAGGTTATTACTGGCATGTAGTGGGAGATCAGATGCTTGTTGGCCTAAAAATCTGTCTTTCCAAACTCCAATAACTCTGATAGTTTTATAGTATTAAAAGATGGGCAGGTCTTAGGATAATGAGCACAATGACTCGAGATGATCTGATTATTGAGCATGCACAGATTGATTACGTGCTTAGTCACAGAACGTATCTAAGAAAATGGCAGCCTTAATATGATGATGGGTGTGATTTATAGTATTATAATGAGGTATAGGTCACTTATAGGTTAAAGTTTAAGATACTGCACACATCAGATAGGCCAATTTTGGTTAGGTACAGCTGTGCCTAGCAAGATAGCTTTGGAATTGTGGTGGGTGAGTTCTGGGCTGACTTAAGGCCCTTCAATAATAAACGTTAAGGGCCTGTCTTTAGTGATCATAAGACTCTAAAGTTAATAAACAGGATAAGGGGGTACAAGTGAGGTTTCAGTCACAAGGTTTTTACAATCACAAGATGAAGGCTATACAGTCATTATCAGAGCTCAAGGCAGCTGGATTACAATTTAGAAATTCCAGGTATTTCCCTCTGGTCACTTTAATACACGAGAAAGTAAAAAGAAATATCTATATAATGTTTCAATAATCATAATCATTTGTTAAAGCCTAAGTTCTCCGTTAGGAGATCATGAAATAAAGCATTTTGAGTGGAGCTTTGCCCATGGAGAACACTCAGTGTTAATTGCTGTTATTGACTTTTCATTGTAATGACCATGGAGGATAAAGCCAGGGATGTGATAAAGTCGCACAAGTTTATTAACACCAAAAAACTAGTGCAAACCAAGTAATTTGTTCTAATGCCAAGCAGGAAGTGAATACGTTGATCTGGTTTTCCTCTTACTTTATAACCCCTTTTGCTTTGCCATCAATTCCTATAGTTCAATAAAGCCCTATATTTAAACAAAGAGACTTCCTGGGTAGGATATGGAGGTGGGGGTGGTTTGAGGGCAGACTGATGAATCTGATCATCGTGGGACCAGCATTAACTTTTGGCTTCGGTTTTAACTTTGGGGCACAGGATAATTGTTTTTGGTGTTTGTTCATTGGGCTTAGATTTCTCTTTGTCCCTGGCCTCCTGAGAATAGATACTACTTTTGATTGAATGTGATCTGATCCTTTGTCAGGAATTCCAAAAGCCTGAGAGATGATTCAGCTGTTTCCAATTGTTCAAGTAGGTGGATTGACAGGCTTCCAAAATGGAATCCCCATAAAGTTTCCTAATAATAGTTGTGGTTGCTGAGGTAGAACCATGGTAGGTAGCTTTGATGATAATGTGCAAACATTTGAGACTGAAAAAGCAGAGAGCTCATTATTGTTTTAATCATCTTCAATTCTAGATCTCTGGGTTAACAGCACTGGTCATTTTAGTATCAGCCAAGAAAGCTACTCTATTGTGCACCATTCCAAGAAGGAGAGAAAAACAATGCCTTCTCTACTGAGAGGTGCTTCCTAAGTCTGAACAGAAACACACTTCAAAAAAAAAAAAATTATACTTTTTAAATTTTGACATCATTTCAGACTTACAGAAAAGTTGCAAAAATAGTCCAAAGCAATCACATCTACCCTTCACCCAGATTCCTGGATGTTAGCACTCTGTCCCATTTGCTCCATCCTCTTCCTCTCTTGGCACACGTGTACACACGCACACTTCTTTTTTTCTCCTGAACCATTTGAGAATGAGCTGCAGACACCATGCCCTTTTGCCTCTGAGTACTTTGTACATGTTTCCTAAAAAACAAGGACATTTTCTTGTGCAAGTACAGCAGCTGTCCAACCCAGAAAATGAGCACTGATAATAATACTGTTATCTAATCTGTAGAGCTTATTCAAATCTCATTAGTAGTCCCACTAAATGTCCTTTATAGCAAAAGAAATAAACAATTTTTGGTCCAGAATCCAATCCAAGATCACATGTTGTCTTTAGTTGCATTTACTTCCTCAGAAAATACTTTAAAGGATTTTGTTCTAGGAACCCTCATAACAGAAAAATCCTTATAAGATCACTTATTTGCTTTCCTTTCAACTAGATGATCGGTTGAAAGACTAGGTCAAAAGAACATCCTCTTCTAGAATTATTTGTCTGCATTTATTAGGGGGAAGGGGTGGCAGTTAAAGTAGTTTAAATAAATATATTTAATTGTGTTGATGATATACAAGAGAAACTAAGAATTTATTAGGGAAGAACCACTCTCCCTGTCTTTACTGAAAAAAATGTTGACCTGTGAGTCATTGTGCTGCTACGTTTTGGCCGTTGGTTGGGTGTTCAGTTATAACTTTGCTATCCTATAACCAACACTTAGAGTTTCGCACGTCCATTCTGAGAAAGCAGACATGGTGTTTCTTCTTTCTTCAGACAATGATCACAGTAGCTGCACTTTCTTTGGCAGATGTGGTGCTGGAGAAAGCCATGCACAAGTGCATCTTAAAGCCCCTGAAGGGGCACGTGGAGGCCATGCTGAAAGACTTCCATGTGGCCGATGGCTCCTGGAGGCAGCTGAAGGAGAACCTGCAGCTCGTGCGGCAGAGGAATCCGCAGGAGCTGGGGGTCTTCGCCCCCACCCCCGATTTTGTGGATGTGGAGAAAATCAAGGTCAAATTCATGACCATGCAGAAGACGTATTCCCCGGAGAAGAAAGTCATGTTGCTGCTGAGAGTCTGCAAGCTCATTTACACCGTCATGGAGAACAACTCAGGTGAGGCTCCCCCACGGATGCATCAGGTCCTCTAGCTCCCAGTTTCTCTTCTTTTGAAGCTCTCGTTTGGAGCAAGCAGCTCGCAAAACTAGACGAGTTCCTCTGGTGTCTGGCAAATTAGCCACAGACAGCAGATGAATAGCCCCAGATAAAGTGAGTGGATGAGGGCAACATGGTTTTCGTACAATGCGAAGATTGAGTTCAGGGTGGTGGTCACGAATTCAGTCTCTGGAGGCTGAGTTCTAATCCCAGCTCTGGGAATTAGTGAATTAACGGTGTGACTATTCCATTGACTCAGTCTTCTGAGCTGTGGTTCCTGTGTCTGTCCTTGGTTATGACCAGGTGGGAGTTTGATGACACAGTATGTACATAGCAACCAGTGCCGTGGAAATATTAGCTGTTAGCTGCATTGTGGCCAAGCAGGGCTCAATGTCAGGGATGTGTACAGCATGTGTCAGAAACACAGGGCATTCTGTAAAATTACTGTTTCATTAGAGCAGTGGGCTTTCCCTTTGCTACAAGCAGAAGCAATGTAACCGGGATCCACCAAAGAGTTACAAAGTTGGAGTATAAGCACTGGGACCTCCCCTGTGTTGCTCCCTATAGATTCAGGAGTAGCCGTGATTCATGGGCAGAGGGAGAAGGAAGCCCCGAGTTGTTCCAGATCTTGAATGAGCCTGATGTAATCCTATGGACCGTTACCAACTTCTCCTCCGAGTGAAGTCGCTTCTTGGAGAAGCAACAGAGAGAAAGCACAGGCTTTTCTTTAGTAGATAGGAATGTGTGGGCACTTCCCAAACTGTTGAGTGAAGATAGAATGTGAGCTCTTGGGCCAGTCATGATAGCGCATGAACGTTGCCTCTAAATTTGCAAGCATGTTTTGTATACAGCAAATGTATTTTCTGGAGTTCACAAAATCATTTCTAAAAGTTCTCCAAATATATCTGCCCAGGGTTATGTTCTTTCTCAGCCTTGACACTATTGACACATATTTTAGGCCAGGTAATTCTTTGTTGAGGGGCTGTCCTGTGCATTGTAGGAAGTTTAGAAGTATCCTAGATGCCATTTGTACCTTACCCTCCAGTCGTGACAAGCAAAAATGTCTCCAAACAATTTTGCCAAACGTCCCCTGGGATTGCAAAATCTCCCTCAGTTGGGAACCACTGTTATAAAGATAACTAGAAATAAATGCTAATAATTTTTGCTATTTATTGCTATTAGGCAATGTATATATTCAACATATACTGAACTGGTACACTTTAAATTAACTGTGTGCTCACATTGAAGCTCTATAGTAGAGTTTATTCCTGGCTTGAGTTTGGGCCTATCAGTTATTATGTTTGCTATTAATTTGCACAGAAAGCAATTGGAAACAAGGCATGGAGAATTGGCATAGCAAGTAAATATCGTGTAAGTGTTTTCTATGACTTTCTGAAAGTTAAAATACTTACACGTGCACTCTGTTCTGTTGCATAACTCAATGCACTTCATGAAAGTGGGGAGAAAAATCTTTAATCTGTTAATTTACTCATGGACACATTCATTCTGAAATTGTAAGTTAGGGCTGGGCGCTGCTGCGAGCCTCTGGAAGGTCATGGGCTGGAGAGAAATTTCAGGAACACCCACCTTTCTTAGAAATAGCACATTTTCCCAGAATGACTCCTCCACCATCTAATAAAAGCAACAACTCAGATATGAAAGAAACAAACGTTGGTTAAAAATGTTCCCGTCTTCCCCTTTCTTCCTAATCCCAGGGAGAATGTATGGAGCGGATGACTTCCTGCCAGTACTGACCTATGTCATAGCTCAATGTGACATGCTCGAGCTGGACACGGAAATCGAGTACATGATGGAACTGTTGGACCCGTCGCTGTTACACGGAGAAGGTAAATGTGCTGTTTAAGAAGGAGGAGCTGGGTACTTTTTGACATCTTAAGGGTTAACTGTAGTTGTGTGTGTGTGTGTGTGTTTAATCACTTTTACTGATTTTTTTTAATTGCAAAAGTAATTTTTTTTGAAAATACCAAAAAACACAAAGAAGAAAAGTAAACCTATTATAATTTATACTTTACCACGATTGGTTAATTGCAATATAAAATGTCATTCCTTAGAACAAATGCCATTTTTAAAGAGAAATAGCTTCTTTGATTCCAAGAAGAAGTTATTAACTTTTGTTAGAGAATATTTCCATTGCCAGAAAAATAATTCTGCTGTTATAGCAGCCAGACTACCTTCTAGTTTCTTTTTTTTTTTTTTTTTTTAATTTTGTGTTCAAAATAGAAAGGGTGTTTTTGGTTTTTTCTGTTTAAAAGAAAGTAACTGCTCATTGTTAAAGTAAAAATACAGTGGGGTAGAGTCTGAGTGGTTTGCTTTCAATTTACTATCTTCACAGTTCAGTTTCCTTCTTGCATCTGCCTAATCCCAAAGTATCTCAGCAGAAATTCCTTCTCCTTACACTTCACCTTGGTATTTTATCATGGAGATAATTTGGATGTTTGGCACTGAAGTGCACAGCCTTGAAAAGCCAAAATAAATAGGACTCCTGTGCAGAGTTGTCATTTCATTGAGAACAAGGTGGGACTTCTTTGTTGTGAAACCTGGTAATCCATTCTTATACACCCGTGTAAGAGCCAAGACAGACCCTGCAGAGTAATAGGGTTGATTTGTTTTTCCTCCATGAGTGTTAGTCTAGGTTTGAGTAAGAAGATCTGCATGCTGACAGGCTTCCCTAGAGTATGTGTCATACCAGCATTTTCCCTGAAGATAGACCACATCCTGGAGGGAACTTAGATGCATCATCTTCCCAAAAATGTGCGTCTCTGTCTCCTCAGTTCTCCAACATTAATTTGCAAGTCTTTGGTTTGCCTATCCCAGGGTCTGCCCTCCCTGGAGCCCTGGAGGGGTTCCCCTCCCACCCCTCTAGGGATGGTCTGGAGGGACTCAGGATTAGAATGAGTATCTTATCATCCTGATCCCCATCCCACCCAGACACATGCAAATGAGCACCTTTCATCTCCTTGTTGATATTCCCAGCTGTGGAACCAGATGTCCAAGATGAACTATGGAGACCCTCCCCTTAGCTTTCCTTGCCTGCTCTGCCCGGGTGGGTTGACATGTTTGTCGAGGGACCGAGAGAAGGATGCATTAGCTTCCAGGTCATTGCTTGCCTGTCTTCTACCGCTATATGCATCTGCGTTTTGTTTTGTGTGTGTGTGTGTGTGTGTGTGTGTGTAATTTTGTTTTTTAGCCTCAATCATGTTTAATTCCGGTAATAAGTATGTAGTATTCAGAAAATTACCATTCGATTGCTGGCAATGTGTATGTAGGACATACATATGTTCCCCGCCCCCACACTTACATCTTGGGATCCAAGATAGGGGTGACCACTTCTTGGCACCTTTCCCAGCATTTCCCAAGAGTAAGACTGTCTGAGCACTGAGTTAAGTACAGAAGGGCAGACTGCAGCCTTCAACTCCAGGAAAGGCAAGTATACAAAGTGGCCCATGAGCTCGTTCATAAAGGAGAGCCTGCTTCCACTTAGCGGCGTCTCTAGCGTCCTGGCCGGACAGCCTCGCCGGGGATGGCTGTGGTCAGAGACTGACCTTGCACGTCATCAAACTGAAGCTATGAAGACCCGGCAGGAAGAGGCTACTCAGAGGCAGCGACGGATCGAAACTTGCCGTGGCCTACGCAGAGCCCTCTTTGGTTTGCGGGCTGGTAGCCACATTCTCTTTTCTGCTGTTTAAGCAAGCATTTTCATTTATGGAAAAGGCGTCATGTGATCCCTTTTGAGTGCACAACTCTTGTGGCTGGCTTACAGTTTTGCTGAAATTTAAAACCTTGCTCTAATTGCATCCATCTGTTGCAAAGTGTGGTAAATTTTGTGCTTCTAGCATTTTGAGTTTTCTCCTTAGTGGCTTGAACATATCAGAGCTATGGAGTCTAAAATTTAAGGTCAAGAGCAAACCTCACTCGCTCGATCATAATGGTTCTTCCAAGTCCCAGCTCAAATAATGACACCTCCGTGGAGCCTTTCTTGAATGCTTAAATCCATATTGATTTCTTCTGAAATCTTCTGCATAGCTTTTACATTCTATACTACTCAGTTTCACATCAGTCAAATGCTGCTCTGTTCAAGGGGCAAATATTTAATAAAAATCCATAACTCAAAACTCTTAGAAGGCTGCCCAGGATACTCAGAATGAGGTAGTGGGGTCAGGAAAACTACTTGGGTAACTCTAAATAGAAAGTGTGGCAGGAGCATTGAAAGTGTCTCGCTCAGCTTAGGCTAGGTTATGTAATAAATAGGCCCCAAATCTTAAGGACCTGAAAACAACAAAGGAAATTTCTTCCTTGAGTTGCATACCAATTGCAAGTTAGCAGGGGGCTCTGCTCATCGCCCAGGTGGAAGGAGCATTTACCATCTTGAATATTGCCAGCTATTAAACAGAGAGAGCTTCGTAGGGTTGTGCATTGACAATTAAATATTTTGGCCATGGAAGTGATACTGCCTTGAAACACTCATTTAACCACAATTAACTTATGGTCCCTGGGTGAGTGAATCATCAGTTCTGTTTTCTTTAATAAAATGATCCATTTCTGGAGCACAGGGGCTCAGATTCTTTTTCTCACAAACCCATCCCCTGCTCTGTACCTGGCTTGAGCTCACAAAGAGATGCAGTAGGTATTGTGACAAAGAATGTCTCTAAATTTAAATTGGGCTATGCGTGCCCAACTATAGATTTTTAAATAAATATTCAGGGCGCCCCCTAGTGCTTCCCTAGCTTGGAGCTTACAAGATCCTTCTCAGGCATAATTTAGGTCAAAATTATGAACAAATCTATGTATGCATCTCATAGTGTTGTGAGTCTTTTAACACTACCCCAAAACACAAGAAATCACTCCTAAATGCACCACCAAAGGGACACCACTTGCCCTTCCTTGTAAATTATTTTTTCCTAAATGTCATGTTAACATTAGTCCCAAAGTAAGAGCAAAAAAGGGAATCAGAAGGGAAAATTTATCTTGAATTACCCATACTTTTGTGAATGCACTTGGAATACGCTGCAGTTCTTTTAAAGCACGTAGTTTACTTAAAATGTAGAAAATATCCAATCCTAAAAGAAAAACTCAAGAGAAACTATATCCAGTTAATCTGTTGACTTCTATGTTGGGTGAATGAATGAATGAATGAATGATGTACTCTTGGACATGTGCTTCTGTGATCTCACAGGGAGATGCTCATGGAAGAAATGGAGAAAATTTAAAATGTGGCCTCTAATTGTGTGTGTGTGTGTGTGTGTGTGTGTGTGTGTGTGTGTGTGTGTGTGTGTGTGTGTGGAGGGGTGGGGGTGCTGCTGCAGTCACCCAAGTGGGAAACTCTTGTAGAGCAAAGTTTCTGCCCCTCGCAGGAGGCTATTACTTGACCAGCGCCTACGGAGCACTTTCGCTGATAAAGAATTTCCAGGAAGAGCAAGCTGCACGCCTGCTCAGCTCAGAGGCCAGAGACACCCTGCGGCAGTGGCACAAAAGGAGAACCGCCAACCGGACGATCCCTTCCGTGGATGACTTTCAGGTATGGAGCTGGGGCTGCAGGGGGGCCCCACGCTGCTTCCCAAGGAATCCGGAGCCGGCACATCCGAACCCGGGGCCCAGGATGTCCCCCCTCCGTCAGATTGTCTGGTGGAAATGGGATATTTTAAGCCACCCTCTGACCTTGTCGTTTCACTTCTCTATTTTCTTTAAATAAAAAAAAATACGGGTTTGCCCCAAGTGTTGCTGCCCTTAAATGAACAAAGTCCTATGAAAGTGAGCTTTCTTCCAGAAGGTTCAGCATGGCTGCTGAGTACCTGAGCCCACAGGAAGTCAAAAAGACGAATTAAACACGTGGCCCGGGAGCCGGGGTATTTTCTTTCATCTGGAAACAGCATTTATGAAGGAGACCAACTAAGGGGAAAACAGCAGAAGTGATTCACTGCCGTTTTCCTAGTTTCTCTCTGAGAAGGGGGAGAGGTTCAGTGCATTTTCTCTTCTTTTCTTACCTCTTCTCTGCTCCACCACCCACAAACAGAAGATCCCAGAATCTCATGAACTGTGGCAGCCAGTTAGGGCCTGGAATTTGAGCGTGAACATCCAAGCCAAGTCCCGTCTCAGTCCCCAGGTTGGAATTTTTCACAACTCAACCATGAGCTGGTGACCAGGAGTGTGGAATTCCCAAGAGATTATTTATCTTAGAGAGGCATGCAGGATCTGGGGTATGGAACTCTTGGTTCAATAGAACAAATCCGAATTTCCTTACTGTCTATAAAATTATAAGTCTGCAAATGTCTTCAAGTAAGGTTTTGAAAGTTTCACATCAAATTATAAAACCCGTCGGTGTTTGGTTGTATGGGGGCCACCTGGTGAGTTTTCCAACAGGGCCTGGAAAAGGGTTATGGTTTTTCTCCATGTCCCTCCTTGCCTTTTTTTTTGGCCTTCTCAAGGCTCTGAAAATAATTAAAGGTAGATCTGATCCGAAGTCAGCCCATCTTTGGAAAGCAAGATCAGCCAGTTCTTCTCCAGGATTTCAGTACTTTCAGAAATTCCTTCCCCAGGTGTGTAAATCTAAAAAGCAAGAAAGCCTGCTGTGTGACCCGGCCCCCTGCGCTTGGGTTTAAGAACAGTCCATGTGTTAACTGATTTAGCACATGGACCCCTTGGTCTACCACCTGGTGGCAATCTTCCTGAGGTGATAGGCCCTTCCAGGGGAAGAACAGAGGAAATGAGAAAAGCTTGTTCTGTCTCCTCACCTTCTACCAGACCCTCATCCAGTCTCCTCTCTCTATCTGGAGCTTCTAATCAGAGACCTCCAGACACCACTGAACTCCTTCCTTCTGCCTTCCCACCCCTCTTTGACCTTGCTCACGCTGGAGATACACACTTTCTTGGAAGATAACCACAAAAGGGGAATTTTCAGCACTTGCTTGGTATAAAAGCAAAAAGTCTCAGATACAGCTACATTAGAGCTGCTAAATAGCGGGTCACAGTCACGAATGCCTCTTCACCTCAGAAGAGGCAGCACACCATAGTAAAGACTGTAGGATGCCAGCTCTGTGGCTTCCTAGCTGTGTGGCCTTGGGCAGGTTACTTAACCTCTCTGTGCCTTAGTTTCTTCACTGCTTGAATGGGGATAATGTATGCTTCCTTCACAGAGTTCTCCCCTGGATTGAGTAAATACACACAAAGTCTGTGAGGACGAGCTGTGGGGGGGGGGGGGGGGATGGAAGAAAGGAGGGTGCTAGACTGGAGCCTACCTGCATGCCCTCGAAAATATTCAGATTCAGGGGGTCCAAAGTTTGTGTACCAGTCACCAGCTCACCTCTCTGCAGTCAGCGGGCTGGCCAGCCAGTATCCTCAATAGAAAGAGCTAGAAGTGCACGCCACCCTCCCACCCCCACCCCCCAGGACTTCCCTTCTGTGATCTCAGTGGCCACTGGGAGCCCAGACAGATACCACCACTTCCCTTCCCTCCCCAGTAGGGGTGCCAGGTTTAGGACAAATAATTCATTTTTTAATCTGAAATTCCAGTTTACCTGGTGCCCTGTATTTTATCTGGTAATGGAAATGGAGACTGAAGAAGGGAGAGCCTGCTACAAGTTTAGGATCCTTTAAGCCCAGTCTGGAGCTTTTTTTTTTTTTTTTCAATATTCCGTGATGGAATATGGAATATGCCAGGCTCAGGAACAAACCTGCAAACATTGTCTTTTACTCCCCTGCAGCACCGTATTGCGCTTAATCAGCTCCATCTCCAAAGTCTTTTGGCCAGATTGATGTTCTCTTCCTTCCAACTTTTCCCACAAGGTACATGAAGCCACTTGCAGCCTTGTACTGGATAGAACCACATGAAATCACTATTTTTGAAGGTCAACAAGTGGTCAAATATTGGCAACTGCTTGTGGTTCAGCCTAATGCTATTGCCCTTGCTTCAACTTCATAGAAGTCTGTCGAAAGTGAATACAGCAGGTGCTGCCTTATGTATATTTTAAATGTCTGTCATTTCCTGGGTCAGATTCTGCTGCCGTTTGGTTTATTTTTCAAGCTTGGAACTGTTCAAGTGACATGGTGTAGGGCAGAAAGAGATAAAACCAGCATCGGGTCTGATGCACACTCTTAACTAGGTATTTCTTAACCAGTCTTTATGATTCAAACCAGGGTGCATGACTTCCTGCTTTTTACATTTGCAATGAATTAAAAGATGATGTATCAGTCCTTATAGTTGTCCTCCCCACTGTCCCCAGCATCTTTTCCTTGTAATTCACGTCCCCATGGCCTGACACTAGACACAATGGCAAGTCAGTGCTTGGAGAGGCTTGCAGGTTAAACCTTTCCTTCGCCTCTCAAGCAAGCTCATTTATTGGTCCATCTGGTTTCCTCTCTTTTCACCCTGCAGAATTATCTCCGAGTTGCATTCCAGGAGGTCAACAGTGGCTGCACAGGAAAGACTCTCCTCGTGAGACCTTACGTCACCACCGAGGATGTGTGCCAGCTCTGCGCTGAGAAATTCAAGGTGGGGGACCCTCAGGAGTACAGCCTCTTTCTCTTTGTTGACGAGACTTGGCAGCAACTAGCCGAGGACACTTACCCTCAGAAAATCAAGGCTGAGCTGCACAGCCGGCCACAGCCCCACATCTTCCATTTTGTCTACAAACGCATCAAGAATGACCCTTACGGCGTCATTTTCCAGAATGACGAAGAAGACCTCGCCAGCTCATAGAAGACACAGGGACTTCCCGGCAGTACATCCAAAGGGGGGGGGGGTGCTGGGGGCATTGCCTTCTGGCTTCTACGTGCTTGAGCTTAGAAAGCTGTCACCTTCTGGAGACCTCTCAGTTCAGGGAGCGGCCGAGGATGTCTTTAGCTGCCTCGCTCAAGCAAGGTAGCTAAAGTCCATGCAAGAGTCAGTGTCTCCTTCAGCGACGGAGAAGGCGTTGGATGGTTCTAGAGTTCTGAGATTGTTAGCTACCTACCCCTCAGCCAGGTTCCGTGTTGTCTTAGATGTGTATACATATGCTGAGAAAACAAGATACAAGTTCTTCCCTTGAATTCACCAGCACATGTTTGACCAGACTGTCCGATGCGGTGCATCAGGTACTTCTCTCAGCTTTGTGGATGGCTCTTTCCTTTCTTATTTTCTATTTCTTTCTTTCTTTTTTTTTTTTTTTTTTTAAGAAAAAGAGCCTTTGGGTTTTTATATATTTCATAGAAATTTTTATAGCAGTTGCAGGTAAACTGTCAGGATTGGTTTTTAAAATATTTTTGTAACTTTAAAATATTCTATAATTATGCATGTGATTTTAACATTTAATATTCCAAGATGAATCTCTTGCTGGATTTGAGAGTATTGCCTTTTACAAGTTTCTCTTCTGTAACTGGATGTTTGGGCAACTTTGTTGGGAGAGACTGCTGGATTTCTTGAAGCAATATGTTACTGACACTGGCCACAGGATGCCTTTAGAAATCTGATGTACTGTTTTCTTGTTCATGTTCAGTGGTGTTGTGCTGTTTTGTTTTTTAAACCAGCAATGCTGAGAATAAGGAAAGAAATGAATGTAGAGAGAGGGAGAGAGAGAATATACAGACTAACAAAGGACTAAGGAGTACAGTCTGCTGGTTCAGGCTCTCCGGAGGAAGTAGGAAAAGACGATCAAAGGAACCAAGTATGCTTAAAATACTGTAAATATGCAATGAGATTTGGCAAAAAATCTATCCCATATGTTATTTGCTTTTGGAAACTATTTTGAAGACCCCAAGAGGAAAAAAAAATCAACAATAACCCACATCAATCAAAACTAACCGCATCAAATTGTTTTGGACAGAAACCAAGGAGCATGTAATTCAGCTTTTGTTGTGTTCAATAAGATGTTGTTTGGAAAAGAATTTGCAAAGTCACCAAAAAGCATTGTAGGAATGTATGGTGATGTTAAATTTGCAGGTTTTATAAAACCTACTTGCAGGTGCACAAACTAGGAGTGTCTTGTATCAACGTAACACAGATAATTACAAAAACATGTTAATGTTCTGTATAAACACTTGTAGTCTTCGGATTGGGTTGGTTTTGTGCCTTGTACCTTTTTTAGCCTTGGCTTTCTCTGTACATCTAGACCCCTCAGCACATACCATGTTGTATTTCTTTTTGTAAATGATTTTTTAAATGGAATTTTGCACATAATACATTGTAATACTGTATGATAATCATGTGTGAAAATAGTTTTTGAAATATTCTTGGGTTGCCTTTTTTCTTTTAGAATCAGAATATAATCACACACCACAAAATGCCATCTAAACCAGAAATCCAGGCTAGTGTTAGTGGTTAAATCAACTATAGAATGTTAACACAAAAGCTGATGTTTTTCAGCAGCTCACATACTGGTATGGAACAAAAATTAAACAGCAGGAGGAAAAAAGGATCTTCTGACTTGAAAAGGATTTCCCGTGTTATCAAGTTTAGTGCTTCACTTTGTTGTACCAGGACCAAATCACAGTGAATTCTGTAGGCTGACAGACACCGCCTCTCTCCGCCACTCCCTTCCATATCCTTACACAACCTCCAAAATGCTCTGGCTGAGAGTTCAGTGCTGTTTCGAAACCAACACGAGGACAGAGGTTTTGTCATTCTCATTGCCATATTCCTGGCACCCCATCTATGCCTGACACATAGGAAGGGGTCCATAGTGGCTTGTTGATGGAATGAAGGAAAACACAAGTGTAGAAAAGCTTTCGCACCCATCATTTCTAGCCCATACTTCAAGATCAGAACCTGGGTCCAATGGAGGGCCTGCTTTTTATATTTATGATGAATTAAAGGATGAGAGTTCAACCCATTCAGTTGTCATCCCTGCTCTCCAAATAAAGTGGTCATCTCCAAATGATGTCCTTTGAAATTGGTCCGTTGTTGATTTAACTCAGCTGAAAATGTCTTCAAGGGAGGCAGCCGTGCCGCCTTTGCTGGGGAGAGTGCCACATCAAAACAGGCAAAGGTAGTGTGTGCAGAAGAAAACATCACAAGATAGTCCCCGGTTTTGTCATTGGGCAATGGTTCCCTGTTAAAATTACAACATAACATATGCCTTCACTTTTTCCCCCCACGCAGACATTTCTCACTTCTCAAATTGCCAGGAAACAGACTTTGGTGAAGTTTGGAAGAGCTAAGGGGAGAGTAAAAATATACATGCTGGGTGGAGGGAGAAGAAAAGGTATTTCCAAACCTAAAAATATGTTCTAAAAGTTGAATGCCAGCCAAAGGAAAGGATTTTTTTTTTTTTTTTTTTTTAGAATGCTGTGTGCACTGCCACATAATCCCCCCCTCAGGGACACAATAGAATTAGAAACTGTTAAAGTAATTCGGTATCCTGTGGAAGTTACAACTTCAGATCTGTAAGAAAACTAAACGGGCAGGAGCCCCAGCCCTGAGTACATCTATTCACACAGGCGGTTTCCCCTCCTCTGGTTACCTCAGCCTCCTCTTCTTTCCAGGCTGTGAGTGAGGTGGGGGAGCACTTTGATGGATGGCAGTGCCTGGTGACCTCCCCCCCCCCCCCAAATCTGAGAAATGGCACAGAAAGGGCCCCAAAGAGCACGGGACATGGGACCACGGGTATTTGAATCGTGTGGCAGTATCTGATAGTAAAATCCCCAAACTCATCATCATTCAGACCACTGTCATGGTGGTGAACTTGAGAGCTAGTTGTTTCTCATTTCGTTAACACTAATCAAGTTGTACATAGGAAAAAATTCATAGAACATTGTGGAACCATCAGCAGCTGAGGAAGGGAAGGAAGGAAAGAGAGGGATGGAGGAAGGAAGGAAGGGGAAAATGTCTGGTGTTTGTTTCAGGGAACAGGCTCTCATTTGAAAAAGATCTGTTCTTCTCCAACATCAAAGGATGGGCGGCAGTTGCCACAAACTTGTGTCACACGAACACTGAGTTTGGTAGGAAAGTAGGCATGGGAAATTTAACATGATGATTCGGCAAGGTCTGGGCTGATCATGTTGATAAAATGGTAGACAACGTCTGCCCTCTCCTGGCTCAGCAGGAAAACTTTGACTGGAGTGAGGCAGCGGGGGGTTGACTTCTTATCCTGATGCTGATAAATGACTCTAATACACGTTTACCATTTGAAAGAGGACTTTGCCTGAATTCTGTCTTTCTACATAATGACGTTTAGCAAATCATCATGTAGATGGATCTGAATGTTTCCTTTGACTAATCCAATTAGAATGACTGGGCCCAGCTCCTTGGAGGGGGGCTGGGGGCAGGTGGGTGGCCAGGGCCGGACCCTGGAGCCCAGGGCTGCGGTCCCCTCCCGTTCTGCCTCTCAATCCCTGCAGTGCTGGATGGCACTGACATAGCCCGAACCACCATCACCAGCCCTCGCTTTCCTGGGGAAACATCAACACAACCATTCAAAGTGGTTTTCCGCTGGGACTTCCCTCTTGCCCTTATTTGACTCCATTCCTTCCCTCTCCTTTCTCCCTGTGACTCTGTAGGGTTCTTCATACAGTAGATTTTTAAAAGCTCTCGTTCTGTTACAGGACTGCTTGCCATAAAGCCAGCTGTGATGTGCCATGTCCTTTTTCTTTTTTTTTGCAGCTTCTTTCTCCAGTTCCAACCAGAGAGGGATTTGCATGAACTGCAAATATTACCAGCCTGTCCGGCCTGTCACAAAGACTCAGTTTCTGCCTTTCTCTCCTTTTAAAGATGTGGTTCTCAGCTTTGCTTGCAGTGGGGCTTTTCAAAATCTGGATGCCCAGGTGGCCGTACACCATTTAAATGAGAGTCTCTGCAGTGAGACCCATGTATCCATCTTTGCTACCACTTCCATGATGATTCTCCAATGGGGGCTGGGAGCCACTAGTGTCCGTCAAAAGGCCAGTATAAGATATAAACACACCTGGGAGTGGTAACGCCTTGGCTGAGGCCACTAGTAGCTAGCCGAGCCTACAGTTCTCAAGGTTACTCAGCTGGCAGAAGAGCCCGGAGAATGAACTTCTCGTCTGACGCTGTCCAGTAGAAATGTAATGCAGGCCACAGAGGCAAATTTTAATGTTTTAGTAGGATTTATTTAGAGCAGTTTTATTGAGATAAATTAAAAAAGTAAAAAAAAAGCAGTGAAATGAATTTTAGTAATACATTTTATTTAACCATGATATCCTTAAATACCGTATTTCAACGAGTAATCAAAGACATTAATAGGGTGTTCTACCTTCTTTCTTTTTACACTAAATCTTCAAAATCTGGTGTGTGTTTTACACTTACAACCCACAACCTCATCTCAAAGGCTCAATCGTCCCACATAACTAGTGACTGCCATATGGATGGTGCTTTTTAGCATATTAACCAGGGATAGTTTTTAAATTGAAGAACTATAAGGATATGTGTATATAAAATAAAATCCCATCTACAGACTGTTAAACCTGCGTGCCTCTTCCCAGCAGAGGATGACAATGACGTTTTGCTTCATCAGGGCGGGTGGAGGCCAGCACGAGTTACCTGTGTCAAATACTTCAGCACAGGACCTGCTCTAGCAGAAGCCCCGTTAGCTGCCAGTTCCCATGATTGTTAGATGTGACCCGCTGCTTCCACATTTCCCCACTAGTGTTCATTTGATGCTTGCCCACTCGTGCTCTTACCTGCTGGCACTTTCCTTGAGAAGTAGCAGAAAGGTAGTAACAGGTAGTGGAGGTATAAGGAAAATATATAGGGGTGGGATGCCTGATGTGGGAAGATTAAAAAAAAAAGCGTGAATGCTAGTCATTAGCTATTTTGGCGGTGATGGTGATGGTGTGGATGTGAATTGGGGGAAGCCCATTCTCCCCAGGATTCCCATTGGCCAAAAGCATCATCAGGGCCCACGGCCAGGAGTGACTTGTACTAAGAAGAGGAAAAGGTAAAAAGGGGGCTCTAAAGACGTGTGCCCTCTTCCAAGTCAGGGCTAAAATGAGATCCTAAGGGGAGCTGTCCGTCTGTCCCCCTTCGGGTCCACAATAGCACTTCCCAGAAATGAATTATTATTTAAGTGAAAGCTGAATTATAGTCGATTATTTTTTGCAACTTCTCCCCAACATTTTTTCCTGTTAATTTTATTTATGATATTAACTTATTTCTGTAGGTCTTTATTTATACATTGATAGCATTTGGCAGGATAAGTCTTAAAAGCATTATGTTTTAACCAAAGGAACAAGAATTTGATGTGGTTAATTTGCCTAATCTCTGACATCTATGCTTGTGGTTTCTTGCCAACTCTACAAACTTTGAGGAATGGACTTATTTATAAGATTGTGATTTCAGTCAGGTTTTTCTCTCTCCCTGAGGATCTGTTAATTAAGGAGCCGTTTTACTTACCAATTTTGAAAAACCTCGAGGATATATTTAATAAACATGTTGGTGACCAGGAAGCAAGTTGTTTAAAATGTCTTTGGAAAAGCGAGCTCTTTTGCAATCACCAGCAGGCCATTTCAGAGGGAAAGGATGGGGAGCCTTGGAGAACTTTTACGTTTCTGCAGGAATTATTTCAAATAATCCCAGATCCTCCTTTGCTTCCCTTAATGACATTGGTCCGTTCACATCATCTTGCTCTCTCTTTTTTGGGGTGAGTAGGGATTAAAAAAAATAATAAATAAACATAATACCTAGTTTATAAAGCCAAATATTTGAAAGCTTATAATAGAAAGCAGGGGTTCCCTGCTCTCCTGCCCTATTATGATGACTCCTCTCCCAAACAATCCATTCATAATTGTCTCCATATTTCTAAAGAACATGCTTATCCTTGTTTATTGATTTTTTTCAACTTTAGATTTTAATTGACTCCGTATCATGGAAGGTGAAGACCTAGCTTCTTCCACAAAGTCTTTCTCTTACCACATGTACATACACATACATTTTTTTCTTCTCCATCTTCCCTGTATTAGTTTCCGGGCTGCTAAAACAAATAGCACACAATGGAATGTATTGGCTCACGGTTTAGAGGGTAGCAGAAGTCCAAAACAGAGACGTCAGCAAGGAGATCCTTTCTCCCTGAAGACTGTGGTGTTCTGGGGCTGGCTGCCGGTGAACCTTGGGTCCTTGGCTTTTCTGTTACCTGGCAACACATGTGATGACATACTCTCTTTTCTTTAGCCAGGTTCCATTGCTGTCCAGCTTCTTCTGGCTCCTCCCTGTGCTTTTCTCCCTAATGTCTGAATTTCAAACGGTTAATAAAGGACTATAGTAATCTGGATTGAAGCCCAACCTGATTCAGTTGGGCCACACTTTAACTAAAAATAACGTCTTCAGAAGTCCGATTTAGCATGGGTTCACACCCATAGGAATGGATTCAGATTAAGAACACTTTTTTTTTCCTGGGTTACATAATTCAACCTACCATATGCTCCAAATAATTATCTAACAAACAAGGAGCACGTCCTTCAGAAAAATTGGAGATGAAAAATTCAAGGCCTTATCTATTCTTCTGATCCTTCTGTCCTTAACTGTGCTTGATAATTTGGCCGGATAGAGGATTCTATGTTGGAAATTTTCTCTTAGAATTTTAAAAGTTAGAAATAATTTCCCCTCTCTTGACTTCCAGCTTTCAGAGATGCTGTTGAAAAGTCTGATACCATTTGGTTTCTAATCCTAGTATATACTTTCTGTGATAGATCGTTGCTGGAATGTTCCCAATGGATCACATCTCACTTTATCCAGAACCTGGTGTAGTCTTCTTCCTCCTTGGCTCTGGGCTTGATGATAAGACTTACTTTGGTCAACAGGACAATGACAAACATGATTGCAAGCACAGGCTTGAAAAGTGCTTGTGCATTGGGCTCGCTCTCTCTTGCTGTTGGGAATCTCGCTGTCAACAAACCCTAGCTAGCTTCCTGGAAGCTGAGACTAAGTGGAGAGATGACCCAGCCATTCCCCAAAAGTCCCAGAGTCCTGAGTGAAGCCATCCTATACCATACGACCTGCACGCACCCATCTCAGACCAGAAGAACCACCCACCAACCCCCTAAACTTTGGGGGGTGATTTGTTACACAGCAAGGCTAACTGATATACCTCCCTATCCCCCTACAGAAACTTTTTAGAATCTTCTCTTTATCCTTAGTATTCTTAAATATCACAGTGATGTGCCTTGAGGTGGGTTTTTTCAACAATAGTATTAGAGACTCAGCAGTCTCTTTCATTCCGGAAACTCATGTTTGTTTATTTCTGAAAAAATTTCTAATATTTTAATTAATAATATTATTATTAATTTCATCTCCATTTTCTTTATTTTCTCTTTCTGGAATTCCTATCTTGACCTTACTAGATGGAGCACCTTTTCTTTTCTTTTCTTTTTTTTTTCTTTTCTCTTTTCATTTTTAATTCCTACTTCCTTTTTGTAGACCTTTTTTGGGGCATTGCTTCAATTTTTGAATTTTTTTCTTCTAATAGCATATTTGAAATTTCCAAGTATTCTTTCCTGTCTATGAAGGTACTTCTTATAATATTTGATTCTTGTTTTCATGGATGCAATGTCTTCTTATCTCCCTGTGAATATTGGTGATAGTGTTAATTATAGGTATTTTTCCTTCATTGATTTTCCCCTGCAATAGCTTGGATTCATCCCACTTTCATTTTTCTGATTTTTTTTTTATTTTTTAAATCTTTTTGGGTTAGAGGCTCTGCTTGAATGTTCAGCGACTTTATTTGTAATTAAGTGCAAGGACCCACAGAGCTTATTGGGAGTTGCATATATCACACAGAGTTTATGAATTTTGGCCCTCTCCTAAGGGTGACCGTATGGCCACTGGGCCATTTCACTTGAGGACCTCAAAATGTGAGGATCTGTGGGGCTCTTCTCTTGCTGCTGGGAATCTCCAGCATCCCATGGGGATTGCAGAAGGGGGTTGAATCTAGCTGCAGCACCTGGAAGCTAAGCAGGCGAGGGATGTTTCACCTTTCAGCATGTTGTTCAGTATTTAAGTACTTTGCTGAATTCCTGTTTTCAGTAGAGTGTCTCGCCCTTCCCCTTTTCTGCCTGTCCACAGACTCTGGGACATAGCTTCTCGTGCCTCTTTCCTTCACTCATATCTGGTGCCTCTGCTTCCCAAGCCTCACCAGATTCTGCACCAGGAATCAGTTGACTTGCCTCTTGTTGGCTTCTCTTCCTGCAGGTACTTAACTTTCAGCTCTCTTGTGACTTCTAAACGGGGCTTCTAGCATGCAAAATTGTGTTGCCAGTTCTTGTCAGTTATTGTCTCTTTCATTCTCTTTGTTCTTACGGATGTACATGTTTTGTTCTGTTACTGTCATTTTCGTGGGGTATTGGGGGGGTGGGGAGCAGATATGTTCGGCCTACCCCGTTTAACTGAAACCTGTCGTCAGCTTTTAAGTGAGCAGTGAATGAATTTGTACCTCCCCTGGTTAGCAAAACTGAAAATAGATTTTTACCTCGCGTTATCAGGGCAACACATTTACCCTACCCTGTTGTTATTTTATAAAAATATATTTTTTTATTTGAAGGCAGCCATCCATCCAAGCTGTTTTTCTCGTCAAACACATTGCCTCGGATTTACTGAAATATATATTTACTGTGCACTTTGGACTTTCCACATAATCTGAAGGAAAGAAACAGAGACAACAGATGAATCGCCAAGCTGTTTGCTTGTTTTAAATGTGGAGTTTTGCAATGATGGATGTGAATCTGGGTCAGCACTATTTACAGAGAGCACATGGTGTTTTGTTTCAACAAGCAGGAAAATGTTTTATGATAAAATGTGGTAAAAGCATGCAGTTTTTTCCAGTTAAGCAGTAAAAGGAATTACACAACATAAAATGATAAATGAAAAGTTCAATGAATCATCTTTAATGCAGGGAAAATGTGCAGCTGGGACAGAAACAGTATTTTTCTGCATGTTAAAAATAAAATCAAATGCATTAAAACAGAAATCACTCACCACATGTCCTGGAAGCCCAAGTAATGGTGAGATTCTGGGGAGTTAATATAGTTCATGCTTTTCAAATAAATTCATTCAGATGTTGGAGGCAAGCATGTTAAAGCAATTGATTTTTTTTTTTTAGTCAGGTGTATTAAGGTATAATTTACATATGGTAGAACTCACCCTTTTTAGTGTATGTTCTATGAATTTTGACAGATCCTTTTGGTCACATAGCCACCATCATGGTCAATTCCACCAGCCCACCCCTACCCCAATTCCCTTGTGATCCCCAGCAGTACCTGGCAACCATTGATTTGCCTTCTATTCCTACAGTTTTGCCTTTTCCAGGGTGTCGTGTAAGTGGAATCATACTTTACACAGACTTTTGAATCTGACTTCTTTCATTCAGCATGCTGCATTAAGGTTCATCCAGGACATTTTATCAGCGTTCAGTTCCTTTTTATTGCTGAGTAATATTCTGCTATATAGATGTATCACAGTTTGTTCATTCATTCATCAGTGGAAAGAGATTTGGGCTGCTTCTATTTTTTGGTGACTATGAATAAAACTGTTAAAAACATTCACGTACAGGTTTTTTGTGTGAACATGAGTCTTCATTTCTCTGGGAGAAATGCACCAGAGTGCAATTGCTGGATTGTACGGTAGTTGCATGTTTCGTTTTTTTTAAGAAACTGCCCAACTGTTTTTCAGAGTGGCTGTACCATTTTATATCCCCTCTGGCTATATATCAGTGATCAAGCTCTGCTTTTTCTTTTTTGTAAAATTCACTGTTAAGATGCTGAAAGTCAGAGATTCACTAGATTTAAAATGCATGTACTGTTAAAAATATTTTATTTCTGTAAGTGCTATAATTAATGACATTGCAATATAAATTAAGTCACCCACAAAAGGGGAAAAAAATCATGCTGGGTCTTAGTCTTTTTTCCCAGAAACTTTAAAGACCAGAAAGCAATGGAGCAATGATGGTTACAAAGTCCTGGGAGAGAATAAAGGGGTCCTGATAAGCTCCAGATAATATTCCAATCAGGTAGAAGACATCTAACATGTGGAGGAGCTCTGGGAATAAAGACCAGCACCAGGAGGCCCCTGGTAACACAAAGCAAAGCCTAGCAAAACAAAACAAACAAACAAACAAAAACCTCACTATAATGAAATCCAGCCAACCAGTAAATGAATCAAAATGAAGAACAGAATGGGAAAATTGCAATTAAAAAAATTGACTGTATTAAATCCATTCAAGTATAGACTTAAAAGCAAACAATTGGGGGATGTGTCGTTGTAACTCAGATGTAACTATAAATCAGCAATATAAATAGTCAAGAGAATAGGGTAGATGAGGAGACCAAAAGCATGATCATCTCAGCTTTCGTTACAAAGAGTCAGTAGTGCACTAAATAGAAACTTATTTGAAAAGGTATGATTTGGATTTTTTAATGATTTTCATTAAGAGGTCAAGATCATTTAGCATATAAAAATATAATAATATATCGTAACATAACATAACTGTGGTGTTTTGGAACTGTATGTACCCCAGAAAAACATGTTCTTAATCTTAATCCATTCCTGTGGGTGTAAATCCATTGCAAGTAGGAACTTTCTAGGAGGTTTCCTCACTTAAGGTGTAACCTGACTGTATCCAGATGGGCCTTAATCCCATCACTGGAGCCCTTTATCAGCAGAATGAAATTCAGATACACAGAGACAAAGCCACAGGAAGAAGCTGGAAGGCAATGGAACCCAGAGAAACCAAGAGAGGCCGCCATATGCATTGCCATGTGACATAAAAACCAAGGACCAAGGATCAGTGGCAGCTTGCCTCAGAATATCACGGTCTCCTGGGAGAAAGCATCATCTTGATTTCGGATTTTTCCTAGCCTCAAAACCGTGAGCCAATAAATTCCCATTGTTTAAGCCAATCCATTGCATGGTATTTGGTTTAGCAGCCAGGAAACTAAAACAACACAACAACATAATACATAATACAATATAAATCTAAGCTTTAGAGAAGACTTTTAGATACTCATATTTCTATGGTTCTTGGCAATTTCTTCAGTTTTAACTCAGTTCTTTTATTTTCTGTTAAATTCAAGAGATATTAAAGTGAGACCTTTAATTCAATGTTAGAATATATAAGCCAAGTTCTTTTAAGAATAAAATACTCTTTCTTACTCCCTTTACACTACATAGACCGATGTCTGAAGTTCCTCAAGTGTTAAAATGGCTTTTCCTGGGCAGCAGAATTTTGAGTGCTTTGTTGCTTTCTTCCACAGTCTTCAATTTTTAATGGTGTGCACATATCACTTGTAGTAAAACAACACAGACTTTGAAAAAAATGTAAGTAGCCTTAAAAGTTATTAAAAAGGCATGTGAAACGAGTTGTGTTGCCATCTAGGCTTTTCTGGATAGAGCAAGACTAACAGAAAGGGGAAGTGGCTTTGAAAAACTCATTCCTCTAGTACAAGCTCCTCACTGGTGAAGGAGAACCACAGGCTATACTCCTGAAGTGACTTTGCTAAGGATCCATGCTGGAGGGTTTTCCTTCTCCTACAATCTACATTTCAAAACTTCAATCTTCCAAATGCAAAATACTTAATTGTATTTATTTTCCTTAAAAAACCCTTACATGGCAACTTAAAATGTGGCAAGCATTATACTAAGTGGTTTACAAATATTAAATCATGTAATCCTTGTCACCACCCAATGTGCTCAATTACTATTATTATGTACCTTTTATAGATACAGAAACTGAGGCACAAAGAAGTGAAGTAACTGAGTCGATCATGTGAATAGCCAGTTTGTAAGCTGCTAAGGATGGTATTATTTCTTGTGTGACCTGTATACTACTTTTCATCCAGCCGATCAACTGATAATTATGAACTCCCTCCCAGGCCCCCTTCCAAATACTGTTTCATTAGAGATGGTCAGCATTGGACACTGACAGCAGCTTTAAAATATAAACAAACTGGGAGAGAAAGGGGAGCCAGTTTGGGTTTCTAGAACGTTTTCCATATTTTCTTCCATATTTCCTGTAACTTGCCATTTATCGCCATGGCCGTGTAGGTACTGTACAATTTTGATCTGTGACTCAAAATGATGCTTCTGAATTATAATGATGTGCGGGTTGTTGCCAGTTGATGGCCTCTCACAACCAGTCCCTCCGAGAGTCAAGTGCTGCCTTTGTGCTAAATTTTGTTTTTGTTTTCTGTTTTAATTAGAAAAGTTGTGGTTACAGAACAATCATGCATAAAATACAAGATTCTCATATACTGCCTGTGTCAGTTTGGCTATATTATGTCCCCCAGAAAAAGCCATGTTCTTTTGATCCAAATTTGTGGGGGCAGAGGTATTAGTGTTGATTAGGTTGGAACCTTTGGATTAGGTTGTTTCCATGGAGATGTGACCCATCCAACTGTAGGTGATAACTCTGATTAGATATTTCCATGGAGGCATGGCCCCACCCTTCAGCACGGGCCTTGATTAGTTTACTAGAGCCCTATATAAGAGCTCAGATGGAAGGAGCAGTGCTGCAGTTTACAGAGACATTTTGAAGATACTGTTGAAGGCTGAAACTGACACTTTGGAGAATGCCATTTTGAAACACAACCCGGGAGCAAGCAGATGCCAGCCATGTGCCTTCCCAGCTAACAGAGGTTTTCCAGATGCCAATGGCCTTTTTCCAGTGAAGGTACCCTATTGTTGATACCTTACCTTGGACACTTTATGGCCTTAAGACTGTAACTTTGTAACTGAATAAACCCCTTTTATAAAAGCCAATCCATTTCTGGTGTTTTGCAAAATAGCAGCATTAGCAAACCAGAACATTACCCTATCATTAAAACCTGGCATTGGTGTGGAACACTTGTTACAATTGATGAAAGTACATTTTTATAATTGTACAATTAAATATAGTCCATGGTTTAATTTAGGGCTCACTGTGTTTTGCAGTTCCATGGAATTTTTTAAAAAATTTTTATTCCAGTAACATATATACAACCTAAAATTTCCCCTTTTAACCACATTCGCATCACAGTGGTTTTTAAAGACCAAAAATTGCTTTTATTATACCATTACTTAAATAGAGACAAACATAAAGCTGGTTATAAATTCCCTGTGTTTATGGTGTTAACAAATCAAAACCAAATTTTTTTTTTATAAAAACCATCAAAACTTCATAATAAAATTCAAATCAACATTAGTCCATGTCAGAAAAAAATTGTGAGACTTTGAAATGAATAAAAAAAAAGGAAATAAGATAATGGGTCCTGTTTAGTGCACTGTTCTAGTTTGCCAATGCCGCCGGAGTGCAAAACACCAGAAATGGTTTGGCTTTTATAAAAGGGGGTTTATTCGGTTACAACATTACTGTCTTAAGGCCATAAAGTGTCCATCAACAAAGGGTACCTTCACTGGAGGATGGCCAATGGCATCCGGAAAACCTCTGTTAGCTGGGAAGGCATGTGACTGGCGTCTACTTGATCCTAGGTTGCATTTCAAAATGGTGTTCTCCAAAATGTCTGCATCAGTTTCCAATGACCATCTTCAAAATGTCTGTCTCAGCTCCAGCTAGCTATGAGCTCCTTCTTCTGAGCTTATATAGTGCTCCAGTAAACTAAACAAGCTCCATGCTGAGTGGGCAGGGCCACACTTCCATGGAAATTATCCAATCAGAGTTATCACCTATAGCTGGGTGGGTCACATCTCCATGGACACTGAACCAATAGGTTCCAACCCAATCCACAGTAATATGTCTGCCCCCACAAGAATGCATTAAAGAATATGGCTTTTTCTGGGGTACATAAATATACAAACTGGCATATGCACCCTTCTAGTTATCTCTACCTTTTACTGTCTTTGACTTATTTTACAAATCTGTATGCTGTAGAATACTGATAATACAAATGATTCTTGTGCACAGAAACACAAATGCATTGTGTCCAGTGAAGATGCAACTGATTATTGTTCAGTGAATACTGACTAGTTTGACATCTATTTGTGAATTCATTTCAGCATTTCTGATTGCCTTATGTAGTTTTAATTTCTTCTTTGTACCAGCTGTAACATCTTACTTGTGCTTTCATTAATGAGTTAAATAAGATCTTGGACATATGTTCAATTTATATTTATATGAGAATCATAATTTTACCTTTTCTAAAAATTATCCTTTGACATTCATTTAATGTGGCGTGTTACATTTTGCTGACATGAATTTGTTTCTGGAAGTTTCTCCCAGTTTAAATACATGATAGGCAGTAGCTGATCATGGCGTCACATTCTGCCCTCCTGGTGGACATGAGTTGGTGGCTCCTGGGGATTATTACAGTGTGTTTATACTAATGGGCCTGTATTGTTGAGGTTTTGGAAACAAGGCCTGTTACTGAGCTTGGGCCTTGGGAGGGCCTTCTTTTTGTGCCTCCCTCCATTGTCAGCCGTCTCCTCTCTTCTCCTTAGCTCCCTGGGTCACATGTCTAGGCAGGTGGATGCTTGGGTCCCAGGGGAATTAGGGATGTGACTATTTTGGAATTGAGACTTCTTACTGCCAAGTGATTTGGATCACTCCTTCCCCAAGAACACCACAGCAAGGGGGTGAGGGAAAGAACCTTCAAAAGGGGGAGGACATGCTCATTTCTAAGCCTCTGGACTGTGGGTCCAATATGGTAGCCACCAGCCATGTGGGGCTATTGAGCATTTGAAAGGTGGTTGTACAACTGAAGAACAGAATTTTTAACTTTATTTTTAATTCATTTAATTTTAAATTCAGTTATTTGAAAACATCTGGAACCACCTGAGTGTGAAATCTACGTTTTTTTTTTTTTTTTTGGCACTGTAGGCAATTGGAATTTATTATTTTTAATGGAGAAAACGTTTTTATCACGTTTTTTTTTTACATCTTTATTGTGAAATATAAATACAGAAAACTGATAACTTTCAAAGTACAATTTAACAATTTCAAAGACTGTTATGGGTTACAATTCCACAGTTTTAGTTATTTCCTTATTGTGATATATACCATATATACAGAAAGATGACAACTTTCAAAGTACAATTTAGGGAGAGGCGGGGCAAGATGGCAGACTGGTGAGCTGTATGTTTTAGTTACTCCTCCAGGAAAGTAGGTAAAAAGCCAGGAACTGCGTGGACTGGACACCACAGAGCAATCTGTCTTTGGGCATACTTCATACAACACTCATGAAAACGTGGAACTGCTGAGATCAGCGAAATCTGTAAGTTTTTGCGGCCAGGGAACCCGCGCCCCTCCCTGCCAGGCTCAGTCCCGGGGGAGGAGGGGCTGTCAGCTCCAGGAAGGAGAAGGGAGAATTGCAGTGGCTGCTCTCATCGGAAACTCATTCTACTGATTCAAACTCCAACCATAGATAGACTGAGGCCAGACACCAGAGACTCTGAGAGCAGCCAGCCCAGCAGAGAGGAGACAGGCATAGAAGGAAAACAACACGAGAAGCTCCAAAGTAAAAGCAGAGGATTTTTGGAGTTCTGGTGAACACAGAAAGGGGAAGGGCGGAGATCAGGCCTTGAGGCGCATATGCAAATCCCGAAGTAAGGCTGATCTCTCTGCCCAGGGCACCTTTCCTTAATGGCCCTGGTTGCTTTGTCTATTAGCATTTCAATAACCCATTAGATCTCTGAGGAGGGCCGTTTTTTTTTTTTTTTTTTTTTAAATCCTTTTTGCTTTTTCTAAAACAATTACTCTAAGAAGCTCAATACAGAAAGCTTCAAAGAATTGAAATTTGGGCACGTCAAGTCAAGAGCAGAACTAAGAGAGCTCTGAGACAAAAGGCAATAATCCAGTGGCTGAGAAAATTCACTAAACAACACAACTTCCCAAGAAAAGGGGGGTGTCCGCTCACAGCCACCATCCTGGTGGACAGGAAACACTCCTGCCCATCGCCAGCCCCATAGCCCAGAGCTGCCCCAGACAACCCAGTGTGACGGAAGTGCTTCAAATAACAGGCACACACCACAAAACTGGGCGTGGACATTAGCCTTCCCTGCAACCTCAGCTGAATGTCCCAGAGCTGGGAAGGGGGAGCAGTGTGAATTAACAGAGCCCCATTCACCCATCATTTGAGCAGACTGGGAGCCTCCCAACACAGCCCAGCAGCCCAGAACTGCCCTGGGGGGACGGCACTCACCTGTGACATAGCACAGTCATCCCTCAACAGAGGACCCGGGGTGCACAGCCTGGAAGAGGGGCCCACTTGCAAGTCTCAGGAGCCATACGCCAATACCAAAGACTTGTGGGTCAGTGGCAGAGACAAACTGTGGCAGGACTGAACTGAAGGATTAGACTATTGCAGTAGCTTTAAAACTCTAGGATCATCAGGGAGATTTGATTGTTAGGGCCACCCCCCCTCCCCGACTGCCCAGAAACACGCCCCACATACAGGGCAGGCAACACCAACTACACACGCAAGCTTGGGACACCAATTGGGCCCCACAAGACTCACTCCCCCACTCACCAAAAAGGCTAAGCAGGGGAGATCTGGCTTGTGGAGAACAGGTGGCTCGTGGACGCCACCTGCTGGTTAGTTAGAGAAAGTGTACTCCACGAAGCTGTAGATCTGATAAATTAGAGATAAGGACTTCAACTGGTCTACAAACCCTAAAAGAACCCTATCAAGGACAGCAAATGCCACGAGGCCAAAAACAACAGAAAATTATAAAGCATATGAAAAAACCAGACGATATGGATAACCCAAGCCCAAGCACCCAAATCAAAAGACCAGAAGAGACACACCTAGAGCAGCTACTCAAAGAACTAAAGATGAACAATGAGACCCTAGTACGGGATATGAAGGAAATCAAGAAGACCCTAGAAGAGCATAAAGAAGACATTGCAAGACTAAATAAAAAAATGGATGATCTTATGGAAATTAAAGAAACTGTTGACCAAATTAAAAAGATTCTGGACACTCATAGTACAAGACTAGAGGAAGTTGAACAACGAATCAGTGACCTGGAAGATGACAGAATGGAAAATGAAAGCATAAAAGAAAGAATGGGGAAAAAAATTGAAAAACTCGAAATGGACCTCAGGGATATGATAGATAATATGAAACGTCCGAATATAAGACTCATTGGTGTCCCAGAAGGGGAAGAAAAGGGTAAAGGTCTAGGAAGAGTATTCAAAGAAATTGTTGGGGAAAACTTCCCAAATCTTCTAAACAACATAAATACACAAATCATAAATGCTCAGCGAACTCCAAATAGAATAAATCCAAAAAAACCCACTCCGAGACATATACTGATCACACTGTCAAACATAGAAGAGAAGGAGCAAGTTCTGAAAGCAGCAAGAGAAAAGCAATTCACCACATACAAAGGAAACAGCATAAGACTAAGTAGTGACTACTCAGCAGCCACCATGGAGGCAAGAAGGCAATGGCACGATATATTTAAAATTCTGAGAGAGAGGAATTTCCAGCCAAGAATACTTTATCCAGCAAAGCTCTCCTTCAAATTTGAGGGAGAGCTTAAATTTTTCACAGACAAAGAAATGCTGAGAGAATTTGCTAACAAGAGACCTGCCCTACTGGAGATACTAAAGGGAGCCCTACAGACAGAGAAACAAAGACAGGACAGAGAGACTTGGAGAAAGGTTCAGTACTAAAGAGATTCGGTATGGGTACAATAAAGGATATTAATAGAGAGAGGGAAAAATATGGCAAACATAATCCAAAGGATAAGATGGCCGATTCAAGAAATGCCTTCATGGTTTTAACGTTGAATGTAAATGGATTAAACTCCCCAATTAAAAGATATAGATTCGCAGAATGGATCAAAAAAAATGAACCATCAATATGTTGCATACAAGAGACTCATCTTAGACACAGGGACACAAAGAAATTGAAAGTGAAAGGATGGAAAAAAATATTTCATGCAAGCTACAGCCAAAAGAAAGCAGGTGTAGCAATATTAATCTCAGATAAAATAGACTTCAAATGCAGGGATGTTTTGAGAGACAAAGAAGGCCACTACATACTAATAAAAGGGGCAATTCAGCAAGAAGAAATAACAATCGTAAATGTCTATGCACCCAATCAAGGTGCCACAAAATACATGAGAGAAACATTGGCAAAACTAAAGGAAGCAATTGATGTTTCCACAATAATTGTGGGAGACTTCAACACATCACTCTCTCCTATAGATAGATCAACCAGACAGAAGACCAATAAGGAAATTGAAAACCTAAACAATCTGATAAATGAATTAGATTTAACAGACATCTACAGGACATTACATCCCAAATCACCAGGATACACATACTTTTCTAGTGCTCACGGAACTTTCTCCAGAATAGATCATATGCTGGGACATAAAACAAGCCTCAATAAATTTAAAAAGATTGAAATTATTCAAAGCACATTCTCTGACCACAATGGAATACAATTAGAAGTCAATAACCATCAGAGACTTAGAAAATTCACAAATACCTGGAGGTTAAACAACACACTCCTAAACAATCAGTGGGTTAAAGAAGAAATAGCAAGAGAAATTGCTAAATATATAGAGACGAATGAAAATGAGAACACAACATACCAAAACCTATGGGATGCAGCAAAAGCAGTGCTAAGGGGGAAATTTATAGCACTAAACGCATATATTAAAAAGGAAGAAAGAGCCAAAATCAAAGAACTAATGGATCAACTGAAGAAGCTAGAAAATGAACAGCAAACCAATCCTAAACCAAGTAGAAGAAAAGAAATAACAAGGATTAAAGCAGAAATAAATGACATAGAGAACAAAAAAACAATAGAAAGGATAAATATCACCAAAAGTTGGTTCTTTGAGAAGATCAACAAGATTGACAAGCCCCTAGCTAGACTGACAAAATCAAAAAGAGAGAAGACCCATATAAACAAAATAATGAATGAAAAAGGTGACATAACTGCAGATCCTGAAGAAATTAAAAAAATTATAAGAGGATATTATGAACAACTGTATGGCAACAAACTGGATAATGTAGAAGAAATGGACAATTTCCTGGAAACATATGAACAACCTAGACTGACCAGAGAAGAAATAGAAGACCTCAACCAACCTATCACAAGCAAAGAGATCCAATCAGTCATCAAAAATCTTCCCACAAATAAATGCCCAGGGCCAGATGGCTTCACAGGGGAATTCTACCAAACTTTCCAGAAAGAACTGACACCAATCTTACTCAAACTCTTTCAAAACATTGAAAAAAATGGAACACTACCTAACTCATTTTATGAAGCTAACATCAATCTAATACCAAAACCAGGCAAAGATGCTACAAAAAGGAAAACTACCGGCCAATCTCCCTAATGAATATAGATGCAAAAATCCTCAACAAAATACTTGCAAATCGAATCCAAAGACACATTAAAAAAATCATACACCATGACCAAGTGGGGTTCATTCCAGGCATGCAAGGATGGTTCAACATCAGAAAAACAATCAATGTATTACAACACATTAAAAACTCGAAAGGGAAAAATCAATTGATCATCTCAATAGATGCTGAAAAAGCATTTGACAAAATCCAACATCCCTTTTTGATAAAAACACTTCAAAAGGTAGGAATTGAAGGAAACTTCCTCAACATGATAAAGAGCATATATGAAAAACCCACAGCCAGCATAGTACTCAATGGTGAGAGACTGAAAGCCTTCCCTCTAAGATCAGGAACAAGACAAGGATGCCCGCTGTCACCACTGTTATTCAACATTGTGCTGGAAGTGCTAGCCAGGGCAATCCGGCAAGACAAAGAAATAAAAGGCATCCAAATTGGAAAAGAAGAAGTAAAACTGTCATTGTTCGCAGATGATATGATCTTATATCTAGAAAACCCTGAGAAATCAACGATACACCTACTAGAGCTAATAAACAAATTTAGCAAAGTAGCGGGATACAAGATTAATGCACATAAGTCAGTAATGTTTCTATATGCTAGAAATGAACAAACTGAAGAGACACTCAAGAAAAAGATACCATTTTCAATAGCAACTAAAAAAATCAAGTACCTAGGAATCAACTTAACCAAAGATGTAAAAGACCTATACAAAGAAAACTACATAACTCTACTAAAAGAAATAGAAGGGGACCTTAAAAGATGGAAAAATATTCCATGTTCATGGATAGGAAGGCTAAATGTCATTAAGATGTCAATTCTACCCAAACTCATCTACAGATTCAATGCAATCCCAATCAAAATTCCAACAACCTACTTTGCAGACTTGGAAAAGCTAGTTATCAAATTTATTTGGAAAGGGAAGATGCCTCGAATTGCTAAAGACACTCTAAAAAAGAAAAACGAAGTGGGAGGACTTACACTCCCTGACTTTGAAGCTTATTATAAAGCCACAGTTGCCAAGACAGCATGGTACTGGCACAAAGATAGACATATAGATCAATGGAATCGAATTGAGAATTCAGAGATAGACCCTCAGATCTATGGCCGACTGATCTTTGATAAGGCCCCCCAAAGTCACCGAACTGAGCCATAATGGTCTTTTCAACAAATGGGGCTGGGAGAGTTGGATATCCATATCCAAAAGAATGAAAGAGGACCCCTACCTCACCCCCTACACAAAAATTAACTCAAAATGGACCAAAGATCTTAATATAAAAGAAAGTACCATAAAACTCCTAGAAGATAATGTAGGAAAACATCTTCAAGACCTTGTATTAGGAGGCCACTTCCTAGACTTTACACCCAAAGCACAAGCAACAAAAGAGAAAATAGATAAATGGGAACTCCTCAAGCTTAGAAGTTTCTGCACCTCAAAGGAATTTCTCAAAAAGGTAAAGAGGCAGCCAACTCAATGGGAAAAAATTTTTGGAAACCATGTATCTGACAAAAGACTGATATCTTGCATATACAAAGAAATCCTACAACTCAATGACAATAGTACAGACAGCCCAATTATAAAATGGGCAAAAGATATGAAAAGACAGTTCTCTGAAGAGGAAATACAAATGACCAAGAAACACATGAAAAAATGTTCAGCTTCACTAGCTATTAGAGAGATGCAAATTAAGACCACAATGAGATACCATCTAACACCGGTTAGAATGGCTGCCATTAAACAAACAGGAAACTACAAATGCTGGAGGGGATGTGGAGAAATTGGAACTCTTATTCATTGTTGGTGGGACTGTATAATGGTTCAGCCACTCTGGAAGTCAGTCTGGCAGTTCCTTAGAAAACTAGATATAGAGCTACCATTCGATCCAGCGATTGCACTCCTCGGTATATACCCGGAAGATCGGAAAGCAGTGACACGAACAGATATCTGCACGCCAATGTTCATAGCAGCATTATTCACAATTGCCAAGAGATGGAAACAACCCAAATGTCCTTCAACAGATGAGTGGATAAATAAAATGTGGTATATACACACGATGGAATACTACGCGGCAGTAAGAAGGAACGATCTGGTGAAACATATGACAACATGGATGAACCTTGAAGACATAATGCTGAGCGAAATAAGCCAGGCACAAAAAGAGAAATATTATATGCTACCACTAATGTGAACTTTGAAAAATGTAAAACAAATGGTTTATAATGTAGAATGTAGGGGAACTAGCAGTAGAGAGCAATTAAGGAAGGGGGAACAATAATCCAGGAAGAACAGATAAGCTATTTAACGTTCTGGGGATGCCCAGAAATGACTATGGTCTGTTAATTTCTGATGGTTGTAGTAGGAACAAGTTCACTGAAATGTTGCTATATTATGTAACTTTCTTGGGGTAAAGTAGGAACATGTTGGAAGTTAAGCAGTTATCTTAGGTTAGTTGTCTTTTTCTTACTCCCTTGCTATGGTCTCTTTGAAATGCTCTTTTATTGTATGTTTGTTTTCTTTTTAACTTTTTTTTTCATACAGGTGATTTGAAAAAAGAAGGGAAAGTTAAAAAAAAAAAAAAAAAAAAAAAGATGTAGTGCCCCCTTGAGGAGCCTGTGGAGAATGCAGGGGTATTCGCCTACCCCACCTCCATGGTTGCTAACATGACCACAGACATAGGGGACTGATGGTTTGATGGGTTGAGCCCTCTACCATAAGTTTTACCCTTGGGAAGACGGTTGCTGCAAAGGAGAGGCTAGGCCTCCCTGTATTTGTGCCTAAGAGTCTCCTCCTGAATGCCTCTTTGTTGCTCAGATGTGGCCCTCTCTCTCTGGCTAAGCCAACTTGAAAGGTGAAATCACTGCCCTCCCCCCTACGTGGGATCAGACACCCAGGGAAGTGAATCTCCCTGGCAACGTGGAATATGACTCCCAGGGAGGAATGTAGACCTGGCACCGTGGGACGGAGAACATCTTCTTGACCAAAAGGGGGATGTGAAAGGAAATGAAATAAGCTTCAGTGGCAGAGAGATTCCAAAAGGAGCCGAGAGGTCACTCTGGTGGGCACTCTTATACACACTTTAGACAACCCTTTTTAGGTTCTAAAGAATTGGGGTAGCTGGTGGTGGATACCTGAAACTATCAAACTACAACCCAGAACCCATGAATCTCGAAGACAGTTGTATAAAAATGTAGCTTATGAGGGGTGACAATGGGATTGGGAAAGCCATAAGGACCAAACACCACTTTGTCTAGTTTATGGATGGATGTGTAGAAAAGTAGGGGAAGGAAACAAACAGACAAAGGTACCCAGTGTTCTTTTTTACTTCAATTGCTCTTTTTCATTCTAATTATTATTCTTGTTATTTTTGTGTGTGTGCTAATGAAGGTGTCAGGGATTGATTTAGGTGATGAATGTACAACTATGTAATGGTACTGTAAACAATCGAAAGTACAATTTGTTTTGTATGACTGCGTGGTATGTGAATATATCTCAATAAAATGATGATTAAAAAAAAAAAAAAAAAAGTACAATTTAACAAGTAGTTAGCAAATTTCAAAGAATGTTAAGGATTAGGTTCCACTTTTGAACCAGTAACTTTATGAGATTTAAATACAGAACAAGTATTTCCGATGCCAACTGGGCTCTAGGATTGAAATATGCTACAGGTGTAAAATACACTCCTGATTTCAAGGACTTAGAACCCGAAAAGTAAAATATTCCATTACAATTTTTGTATTGGTTATATGTTAAAATAATATTTTATTTTGGGTTAAACGTACTATTAAAATTAATTTCACCTTTCTTTACACGATATTTTAGATATATTGGGTTAAATAAATGTACTATTAAAATTAATTTCACCTTCTTTCTGTGGTTTTTACAGCGGCTGCGAGAAGTTTAGGTTCACATGCATAGCTCGCATCCTATTTCTGGGGGACAGCGCCGCTCTGGACCTTGAATTCTACAGTTCCTTTCCACTTGCTTACGGTACTCAGGTGGTTCTGAATCCCGCTTCCCTGTTTTTGTTTCCTAATCCCTGGTGGCTTTTTTTCTTCTTCCTAAATGATCACACAGCCGACGTTCGCCAATCACCCTCGCGAAGAGTTTTTGAGGTTCAGAGAAGACCTCGGAGACCTTACAGGAAGGATCTGGCAATGCCGGCTTCAGACCGCCAGAGGGAGCCACGTCGCGGCCATCGTTGCCGAGCAACTAGTGTCCCGGAAGCAGTTCTCTGCTCCGCCCCACAGCGGCCGTGCGCAGGACGACTTCCGGCAGAGCGGGAGCAGGGTCGCGGTGAGTGAGTTTCGGCGGCGGCGCGATGACCACGCTCCGGGCTTTCACCTGCGACGACCTGTTCCGCTTCAATAACATGTGAGTTAGGCGCGCCCTGAGCCGGCCGCTCTTTGCCAGGCTTGGGCTTCCAGCCCCGCCAGCGCCGTACCCGACCTCTGTCCCCAGCCGCTGTCTTCCGCCCCGCCAGCTCCCGGCCCGTGTTCCCCTCCCCGGGCTCAGGCCTGCGGGAGCTCCCCGGCCCGGCAGTTTCCCTCGGGGCCTTTGGGTCCGAGGCCTGGCGGCCCTGGTGACTTTGGCCGAGGCTCTTTAGCTTTCTCCTTCAAGCCGCTGCGTGCTGGTCCGCACAAGGGGCAGCGCCGGGGTCGGCCTCGCGGCGGCGGTCAGGGTACACTGAGATGCGTGGCGAGCGGAGAGAGGAGCTGGCCCACGGCCTGGTGTCCACGCCGGTTCTGCCGGTTCCACTGCGGTTTGCTTCCTTTCCTGGGAATGGACTGCGGAGGGTCGTTAGGAGGGTCGGGATGAGGTTAAATGGTGTAAAGCGCCTCGGACGGAGCCTGGCATGTAGTGAGCGCTGTTTGTTGTGTAATGTACACTGTGAAGCCCAGCTGGTGAGCGCGGTTAATTTGTAACTAAATGAAATAACACTGTAATCGTCGCGCCCGCCGCAGCGGTTCCTCTCTCAGGTGAGGTTGTTTATTGATCAGTTTAGTTACTGTAGCTTCCCGCCGCTGTGTAGACACCGTTTTTCTGCTGTGAGGAGCAGTACAGCCGGCCCACTGTGTGTCAAGTCCTTTAAACAGTTTCTTTCACCCTAAGTCAGGACCCGTGACTTGGAGATACCTTTTTTTTTCAAAGAAAACATTTGACAATTTTTTACATTTAGAAAAGTTGAAAGAATTTTGATACCTATAGATGCATTACCTGGTTTCTCCAGTTACATCGGATTCATCACACATCTCTCCCTCCATCTGTCAATCCCAGATCCACTTCTAAAGACAACAGGGTAATATGTGAAAACTAAGAACCAGGTGGTATGATTTGCAAGGTGGTTGGAAAGAACTTTGGGATGGATAGCCAGGAAGATGTCAACAATGGGAGGGACCTTGAAGGGTGGGTATAATGTTAAGTGGCATGGAGGAAGTAAATTCTGGATTGGGGAGCAGGGCTAAAGGTGAGAAAATGTAAGGTGTGGGTCATAGAACTGAGATCAGTGTGAATATTAGTGGAGAGTTTCTGCAATGGAGTAGTCAGTGAAGAGGGTGGAACTGGACTTTGGCTCCATTGTTTCAGGGTTTAGCCTTGATCCTGGGGAGAATTTCTTGCTGGGCCTGTCATTCCAGTCAAATAGCACACTGTTAATGAGACTTGTGCTGAGAGCTCTCTGTGCCCAGCACTTCCTGAGTGCTCATGGTATGGAGATCTTAAGGGGTTCTAGGTGACAGAGCCCTGATGTGGGAGTAGATGGAGCAGGGAATCTTCTAGCAGGTTGGCTGCTGAACTGTGCTTCTCTGAGTGATCCCTGACCAGCAGCAACACCATCACCCTGGACTGGAGGTGTTGGAAATTCAAATTCTTGGCTGTCTGAGAGCTGAACTCTTAACCATGGAGCTATGTGGGATGTGAGGCAATTACGGGAGGCAGAACAGGCCAGTAAGCCATTTATTTAGGAGGCCTTGACAATGTCCCAGAAATGACAAGTTGGCAAAGACTAGGGCTTGGGAGATGTAAGCCTGGGAGGGGACAGGATACCTTGAAGTTTCAAGAGTAGACAAGGCAAAGACTCTTGGACAGTTTTAATTGAAGATCTAGAAAGGGACACTATTATTTTACTGTAAAAATGGAATAGAAAAAAATAAACATGAACATTTATGATAAAATATTAGAATCATCTGGTTTGTTAAGGCTTCTTCAGAATATGCCAATAGGGGAGCCTCCCTTTTTCCCCATTTACTCCTAGTTCTTCTTAGATGAGGGCACTATGGTAGAAAACTCAAGGAATCACTGGATTAGGGTGTTGTAGTAGGAACTGAAAGAAGCAGTGGGTGTAGAAATGTTGCAGATTAATTTAACAAATATTCTTGGAAAAAACATGCCAGTGTTGAGGATAGAGCAGTGAACAAAAGAGACAAAAAATTAGTGTCTTCATGAAACTTGCATTTTAGAGGGGGAAAACAAAATAAGTAAATAACATGTATTTGGGATTTGGGATTAAGTACAAAAGAAAAAATAAAAACGGAGTGAGCCAGGATTCAGCTTTAGATAAGGTATTCAGGTAAGGTGCCGTTGAAAATAGACCAGGAGAAGTGAAAGAATAAGTTCATGTGGATATTGGGGGGAGTGGAGCTTTCAGGCAGAGGGAATAGTAAGTGCAGATCTCCTGTTCAGATGAGGGGAGGAAGCCAGTGTGGCTGGGCCAGAGTAAGTGTGGGAGTGGGAGGAGATTAGGTCAGAGTTACAGGGGCTGGGTCTTGGAGAGGCTGTCAGAGTGGTATTCACTGTGAGGACTTGGGCTTCTCTGCCAGTGCACTGAGACACCCAAGCGGAGAGGTCAGTGTAGCAGCTGGACATGGGACTCTTGAGTTTAGTTCTGTGCTAAAGATAGAAATTTGGGGTCAACATTGGGTAGTTGGTATTTAAAACCACAAGGCTAGCTGACAGTGATGGAGTGAGTACAGATAGAAAAAAAAAATGTTCTGACATAGTGCCCCAGGGCTCTCAAGTGTTAGTGTGCAGAGACAGAGAAACTGGTAGTAAAGGAGACTGGGTGGCCCTGTGAGTGGGGAACTATATCAAGGGTGGCTGATGGCTAAGTGTCTAGCACACTGTAGATTTCTTACAGGAGAGGAGAATTACAGATGCAGGTTCCCAGGTAGTGAGAGGGGACGGCATCTTTTCATTGACATTCCTTCCGTGGCTCCAGGACAGCAAGTGTAATTGCTTATAGGTTGGTGGGTTGGGTAGTGGGACCTTGGTGAAGCTTTCTTACGGTTGTGATTTCTTTGTGAAATAGGGAGCAGCTGAGAGGAGAAGGGGGTAAGCCTGTTGAGGAGAAATTAGAAGCTATGAAATAGGGAGAAGTGGGGGAGAGTGAGTCCCCACTGGACTAGAGCAGCTGTTCTCCAAGGTGATCTGGGCTCCAGGTAGTCCCAAGATTGTTTCAGGAGCCCTGCGAGGTCAAAGCTGTTTTCATGATAATGCAAAGATATTTTTGCCTTTTTCATTCTCATTCTTTTACCAAGTGTATGGTGGAGTTTTCCAGATGTATGGCAACAGATTGAATGCAGAAGCAGATAGGAGAATCCAGCTGTCTTCCGTTAAGCCATACATTAATGAAATTCACAAAATTGTAAAACAGTGCCACTCTTGTAGCTAAATTTTTTGTTTTGGAAAATATAGTGATTTTTTTTGTTGTTAAAAAAGTAGGTTTAGTATTTTTAAATGAATAAATAATTGAAAATTTTAAAATATTGGTAGATACAACCCATAAAAATAAAACCTCTTTGGGGTCCTCAATAATGTTTAAGAGTGTAAAGAGGTTCTGAGGCCCAAAAGTTTGAGAACTATTGGACTAGAGTGTTGTATGACTGTCAGGTATCAGTAAGGGCCCCAAAGAAGAATGAGACTGGATATGGGGAGAGGGGAGGGTACAAATGAAGAGTTGAAGGTAGCTGGTTTTGAGCCTGACAAAATAGTGGCCCTGTTAATTGAATGGAAAAGTGCAGGCAGAGCTGATGATGACTCCAGAACGATGGTGGGATTTGCTGGGTGAGCTTGCCCAGCAATGCTTGGGAATGTGTTGCTTCAAAGCCAGAAGGGAGAGGCTCTATCCCAGAATATATAATTGAAAGCATATGGATGGGGGCTGTTGGATGGGAAGTGAGAATGTGGTGGAAGAGCGGAGGAACAGAAACTAGTGAGAGTTGCCCCCATCCAGAGGGTGGAATATAGGAGAAAGGAAACATTGTCCCAGAAGGACCAGAGAGAGGGTGGGGAGGATGCAAGTTGTCAGATGCAGATTTGTATGTAGACTTATAGAGCATTAAGTAATTTGTAAAGAAGCAGCAGTTAGATGAAAATGTATAAGATACCTTAGTAGTCATTGTAACAACTCACTATAGCCATTACATGGTTTAAACCCTATTTCTCAGCCCTTAAGATGGTTTTACAGTTATGGACTTGGCATGTTTTGTTTTCCTTGTGGCATATTATGTTTCATTTTAATGGGCTTCCTAAACCTGTTTTTGTAAACTACTGACTATTGACATTTCTCTTGTTTCTTTCAGTAACTTGGATCCACTTACAGAAACTGTATCCTTTCTTTAAAAAGTTAAAAGAAAACTTTGTAAGAATAAAGGAAATGAAGAAAACAAAAATAAAAAATAGACTTCAGTATAGAGAAATTTTAAAGCATGTAGATCAGGAAACATCATAAGCAACATTGGAAAAAACAAAACCTGGGAACAAGGGTTGTCTTGAATCTTCCTGACAACCTGTTACTACAATGACTTCATATAAATCTCTGCAGTTCCATGCAGTTTAACCACTACCATTCCCAGGGTGGCCTGTGTCTTCCTGTCTCAGAGGGCTGCCAGAGTATAAGGCATCACATCCCTCTTTCTGTCAGTGCGATGGAGAAAGGGGAAGGAGGAAGTGCCCTTCTCTTTTGAGGGCACCTTCTGGAAGTACCAAATGGCACTTCTGTTGCTCACTGGCTAGCACCTGTGTCATGCCACAGCAATCCAGCTATAAGGGAGTCCGGGAATATGCTTAGCTTGAAATGGGGGCTTGTAAATGAAGCGAAGAAAGAATTTTTGGTAACAATTAGATGTCTCTGCAATGTTCCCCAACATTGTGAGATGTGAGAAGTTGGTACCTTGGGTTATGCTGCACCTCTCAGTGGCTTAAAACTCAAAGTTGGATTTCTGGATTATGCTCCAAGTCCACTCTAGGTGGGTAGGAGGGGTTGTGTTAACTGATAACAAAAAAGGGCATATGGGAGGCTAATAAACATTAAGCGTTCAGTCTCATCAATCCAGACATGTGAATTAAAACCAAAATGAAATGCCATCAGTATTTTTTAGTTGTTACTGTTTATTCATGTAGATATTTAATATTTCCATTCTGATGTGTTTTCATTTTCCGCATTACCTTTTTTAAATGCAGTTTTATTGAGATATTTCACACACCATACAATCCATCCAAAGTAGACAATCAGTGGGTCACAATACCATCAGAAATTCCATTTTTTTACTTATCACATTATCATGGGTTTAAAAAAATGATAAAGCCTAGTGATGTCAAGGGTGAATTTAGAGCAGCATTCTTATAAATTCCTAGTGAGAGTATAGATTTCTACAATCTTTTTGGAAGACATTGGAATATATATCATACTAAGTAATTCCATTTCCCGGAAGCCAAAATGGAGCAGTTATGTCAGATTGGTAGACTATTTACTTTACAAATAAAGTTTTACTGGAACACAGGCATGCCTATTGCATGCTGATTACTTGGGACAAGAGACCATATGCCCTACAAAGGCTAAAGTAATTACCATCTAGCCCTTTATAGAGAAAAGCTTACTGACCCCTGAGTTATATGATGACAAAACAGGAGAATTAACAGTGTTAAATATTTGGAGTAACGTTCACACACAACAAGAAAATGGTTAAATAAACTATGGTGTATTGATGAAGGATTAAGAACATTTTGGGAAACTGGAAATGATGCTCATTGTCAGGAGAAAGATACTTAAATTATCTATTCATACAACCAAATACTATACAGCAGAAAAAAATTACGGATACAGGTAACAATATGGCTGCATATTAGAAACAGAATTGAGTGAAAAGGGCAAAACTATATATTCATAGTTTTATTTGGGCTTTAAAATTATGACTGATTAATGATCTTTCCATGTTTTTTAAAAAATAAAAAAGGTTTTTGAAGAATTTTGAGTGACAGAAAAATCTTCACTATATAGTAAGGGGAAATGGGATATAAATTAACTTATTAAAATTGACAGTAAAGCCTCGTAATCCAGGTAGACCCATATTTGAAAGTAACCTGCTAGATCTTCCTGATCCAGGCGTCTGGAGGAGAGGAGGTTGTGGACTGCCAGTGGCTGGCTGGCAGGAAGCCAGGCTGCTCTGCCATGTTAAGGGGTATGTTTGAGGAGTAGTCAAAATAATGACTGTCCTTTGGAGGAGAGTTTGAACACCTTAATACTGAACAGGTTTTCCAGGAACTGTTTTTTTAGATATGATTGGTGCTATTGCCTCATCGAATTGCATCAGCAAGCTTGAATTTGGAAGAAATATAGGAATAGAAGTCCTGGGATTGAAGAGTTAAGAAATGAGCAAATTATTCAGGCATTTCCACTTACTGTATTTGATTCCTAAGTCAGCTTTTATTTGCATTAATAGAAAAGGGAAATTTGAATCACTAGAGGAATAAATCTGGGTAATCTGCTTCTGGAAGAACTAATTTTTCTTAGGTTTTAAGTACTTCGGGTTTGAAATTTTTTGTTTTTTTTCCTTACCTTCTTATAGCTGAAGCCCAAGTAGAAATTGGCAATAAGTGTATGGAGCATATACTATGTCACAACATATAAAGCAAATGGGACAAAAATCCTTGCTACTCATAGCCTTAAAGGAAGGGAGATAGACAACGAGCAGATGAGAATATCAGGTGATGGTAAGTGCTGGGCAGAACAGTAGTGAAAAAGATTAAAGAAGAACTTTGGAGTCCTGGTTCTCTGCTTTCTCTTAGATGATGCTGTCTCTATTCCACATTTGAGGTTATGTTCAGGGAATTTCTTAATATTCAGTGCTTAATCTAAATATTTCATGTTATAGTAGGATTATAGAAGTATATAGACCTGGGGATAAAGTAGCAGTTAATATACTTTTTAAAGGAAATTTTTTATGAAGAACTTTCTGCTATTCACTGCTTTCCAGACTCCTTAACACAACTCTAGTACGGGATTCCTTTTTATTTACAGTACCTTGCCCACTGGCCAGAGTACTTCATCGTTGCAGAGGCACCTGGTGGGGAGTTAATGGGTTATAGTAAGTATAATACCACTAGTACTTTCTTGGGTTGGCAGTTCAGATTTTAATATAGGTTCTAATCTGATTGGTTGAGATTGAGTGCAGAATGGAAGCCTGCTTATGATGTGTATAATTTCATTTCCTTTTCAACCACTCAGCAACTTACTGATCTATGTTTAGGCATTATGCTGGATCCAGGGGATACAGCAGTGAACCACACAGACATGGTCTCAGTCTTCTTGGACCTTTGATTCTCTATTTCTGTTAAATTTCTACATGATTTGGTACATGATGCAGACTGTAGCATCTTCACTGAATTAGTAGTGTTACCAAAAAATTAAGCAGTCTCAATTATATTCACACCCATACCATATACATATACATACACAAAATTTTAAAAACATACATATTCTGGTTCTTTGTTGAAAATTAGTTGTTGATAGTATATAACACCCTTCCTCTTTTTTTTTTTTTTTTATAAACTTTTTCTAATTCTGATTCAGGAACTGGACTTACTATTCATTTGCAAATGAAAATCAAATAAAAACACTAAATGATCTTAAATGGTACTTAAAAATTAAGACTTTGAAATTTGGTTTCTTTATAAAAATGTACCAATCATAATTATATATTTATGCATAAGTCAGTGTGTTTAGTTACTGAATGCAGTTTTTTGTTGGCAGTTATGGGTAAAGCAGAAGGCTCGGTAGCAAGGGAAGAATGGCATGGGCATGTCACAGCTCTGTCTGTTGCCCCAGAATTTCGGCGTCTTGGTTTGGCTGCTAAACTTATGGAATTGTTAGAAGAGATTTCAGAAAGGTGAGATCCTGCTTTTCAAATATACTTAATGTTTTTAAACCCTAAGCATATCATTTTACTCTTGGTGAACATTTATAAGTTTTTTTTCCCTTTAGGCTGCATTTCTTTTGTATTTTACAGTTTACAGGAATTTCATTTTTAGCCTCCAATAGTCCTCACAACAGTTCTGTCAGATATCCAGAGCAGTGTTATTGTCCCCATTTTGCCACTGATGGAGACTAAGACAGTGTCTACATGGCCTGCTGCAGGCCTACAGGCTGAGAAATTGGTGGATTTTCTTTTTTTTCCTCTTAAAAAAAAATCGTTAACTTTTAATTTTGAAATAATTCCATACTATGGGACAATTGCAAAAATAATGCAGAACCCATACAGAGAACTCCAATGACCAGATTTAGCATTTGCTGTAACATTCTATCCATATATGTGTGTATGGATCCATCTGGCTATCGATCTATTTTCTGTTTTCTAAACATTAGCGAGTAGGTTGTATGCATCATGCTCCTTGAACATGTAATCCTTCCATGTACATTTCTTAAGAACAAGGACATTCACTTATATAACCACCTTAGGTAGGGTTATCAAATTCAAGAAATTTAACATTATGCTATATAAAGCTTATAGTCTATATTCTAAATTTTTCATTTTGTCCTCGTGTCCCTTTGAACCTGTTCTCCTCCATTGTTAGACCAGTCCAGGATCTTGTATTGCACTTAATTGACATTGTCTATTTATTGCTCTTTAAAAAAAAAAATTGTGGAAACATATATACAACATAAATGTTCCCATCTCAACCACTCCTAAACATACCATTTTAGTGGGATTAATCATATTCATTGTTGCACTATGCTTACCACCATCATCACCAAAACTTTACCATCACCCCAAATAGGAATCCTCATTATGCATTTGGGATGTAATGTTCTATATATGTCTGTTAAACCCAGTTCATTTATCAGATTGTTTAGGTTTTCAGTTTCCTTATTGGTCTTCTGTCTGGTTGATCTGTCTATAGGAGAGAGTGATGTGTTGAAGTCTCCCAAAATTATTGTGGAAACATCCATTGCTTCCTTTAGTTTTGCCAGTGTTTCTCTCATGTATTTTGTGGCACCATGATTGGGTGCATAAACATTTATGATTGTTATTTCTTCTTGTTGAATTGCCCCTTTTATTAGTATGTAGTGGCCTTCTTTGTCTCTCATAACCTCCCTGCATTTAAAGTCTATTTTCTCTGAGATTAATATTGCTACACCTGCTTTCTTTTGGCTGTAGCTTGCATGAAATATTTTTTTCCATCCTTTGACTTTCAATTTCTTTGTGTCCCTGTGTCGAAGATGAGTCTCTTGTATGCAACATATTGATGGTTCTTTTTTTTTTTTTTGATCCATTGTGTGAATCTATATCTTTTAATTGGGGAGTTTAATCCATTTACATTCAATGTTATAACCGTGAAGGCATTTCTTGAGTCAGCCATTTTATCCTTTGGTTTATGTTTGTCATATATATTTTTCCCCTCTCTCTATTAATATCCTTTAATGTACCCATACCGAATCTCTTTAGTACTGAACCTTTCTCCATGTCTCTCTCCTTTGTTTCTCTGTCGGTAGGGCTCCTTTTAGTATCTCCAGTAGGGCAGGTCTCTTGTTAGCAAATTCTCTCAGCATTTGTTTGTCTGTGAAAAATTTAAGCTCTCCCTAAAATTTGAAGGAGAGCTTTGCTGGATAAAGTATTCTTGGTTGGAAATTTTTCTCACTCAGAATTTTAAATATGTCATGCCACTGCCTTCTTGCCTCCATGGTGGCTGCTGAGTAGTCACTACTTAGTCTTACGCTGTTTCCTTTGTATGTGGTGAATTGCTTTTCTCTTGCTGCTTTCAGAACTTGCTCCTTCTCCTCAGTATTTGACAGTCTGATCAGAATATGTCTTGGAGTGGGTTTATTTGGATTTATTCTATTTGGAGTTCGCTGGGCATTTATGCTTTGTGTATTTATATTGTGTAGAAGGTTGGGGAAGTTTTCCCCAACAATTTCTTTGAATACTCTTTTCTAGACCTTTACCCTTCTCTTCCCCTTCTCGGACACCAGTGAGTTTTATATTTGGACATTTTATTTTATCTGTCATATCCCTGAGGTCCATTTCGATTTTTTCGATTTTTTTCCCCATTCTTTCTTTTGTTCTTTCATTTTCTGTTCTGTGGCCCTCGAGGTCACTAATTCGTTGTTCAGCTTCCTCAAGACTTGTACTATGAGTTTCCAGAATCTTTTTAATTTGGTCAACAGTTTCTTTTATTTCCATAAGGTCATCTATTTTTTTATTTACTGTTGCAGTTTCTTCTTTGTGCTCTTCTAGGGTCTTCTTGATGTCCTTTATAACCTGTGCCATGCTCTTCTTCATGTTTTTTATATCCTGTGCCGTGCTGTTGTTGTTAGTCTTTGGTTCTTTGATTAATTGCTCCAAGTACTGTGTCTCCTCTGATCTTTTGATTTGGGTGTTTGGGTTTGGGTTATCCATATTGTCTGTTTTTTTCATACGCTTTAAAATTTTCTGTTGTTTTTGGCCTCTTGGCATTTGCTTTACTTGTTAGGGTTCTTTTAGGATATGTAGGATTATTCAAAGCCTAATCTCTATAATTTCTCAGATCTACAGCCTGGTGGAGTACGCCTTCTCTAACTAACCAGCAGATGGCGTCCGTGAGTCACCTATTCCCCTCAAGTCAGTTCTCCCCAACTTTGTCTTTGTGGTGTGTAGGGGTCTGATTCTCGTGGGATCCAATTGGTGCACCATGTTTGGGTGTGTTGGTGCTGTCCACCCTGAATGTGGGGCATGTGGCAGAGTGGTTAGGGAGGGAGAGCAGCTTTAATCATCAAACCTCCCACGTGTTCCTGGAGATTTAAGGCTGTTGCAAGAGTCTAAACATTCATTTCAGTCTCGCCACAGATTGTCTCTGCCGCTGACCCACAAGTCTTTGGTATTGGCGTATGGTCCCTGGGATTTCCTAGTGGGTCCCTCTTCCAAGCTGCACCCTTCTAGGGCCTCTGCTGAGGGAAGGCTGTGCTACCTCACAAGTGTGTGCTGTCCCTCAAGGGAAGTTCTGGGCCACCGGGCTGTATAGGTGCATTCCCACCCTGCTGTAAGGTTGGCTGTATGGGGTGTGATAATTTCCCCCTTTTCTCACAGCTCCGCCTTCCCAGCTCTGGGACAATTAGCTGTGGATGCGCTGTTGGCGTGTACATGTGTTGCTGGAAACACTTCCCGTCACACTGGATTTTTTGGTGCAGCTCTGGGCTGTGCTCCGGTGCCGGGCAGGAGTGTTCCCGGCCCGCTGGGAAGATGGCTGCAAGGGGTGTGGTTATTTTCCCCTTTTGGCTCCCCTCTGCCTTCCTCGCTCCGAGACAGTTAGCAGTGGGTGCGCGAAAGGCTATCTTCCACGCCAGATATTGAGGCATTCGCATAGCCTGTTCCTGCCACGCTTCAATGTGTGGTTCTTGCTGCTGTATCTGCAGCCACTTTTGGGTTTTTTAAAAAAGAACTAGTCTGCCTCCAAACGCCAACCCATGGTTTCCCCACACCGCAGCATGGCTGCTGGATATTCAGCAGGCTTACTCACTCGTTTCAGAATGCAGACTTCTGGTTTCACCAAGTGCACAGTCCCTCTGGATTTAGCAGACCTTGTCCATCTGGTGCTTCGCTGAAACTGGTGTTCTGGGTCACTTTCTGGCTTTTATCTAGTATTTTTCTTAGAGGTGTTTTTTTTTGCCCTGTCTCTCCTAGCTGCCATCTTAGGTTCTCCCTTTGCCCATATTTTAATTGGGTTGTTTGTCTTTTGGTTGTTGACTTGTAGGAGTTCTTTATATATTCTGGTTATTAAAACCTTATGAGAGATGTGGTTTCCAAATATTTTCTCCCATTCTGTTGGTTATCTTTTTACTTTCTTGATAAAAAGTCCTTATGTGCACAAAATATTTTAATTTTTATGAAATCCCATTTCTGTATATATTGTTTTTGTTCCTTGTGCTTTTGGTGTAAATTCTGTTTTGCTTAGTACAAGCTTTTGAAGATATTCACTTATATTATCTTTATGCGTTTTATACTTTTATTTCCTATATTTACGCTGTTGGTTCATTTTGCATTAATTTTTGTATATGATGTGAGGTATAGGTGTCTACTTTCATTGTTTTCCATGTGGATATCCAGTTATCCTAGCACCATTTGTTGAAGAGACTGACTGTCTTCACTGAGTAGAATTGCCTACCTTGTTAAAAATTGGCCATAGATGGGTTGGTTTTATTGCTGCCCTCTCAATTCTATTAGTCTGTGTCTGTCCTTGTGCCAGTATCACAGTTTTGATTACTGTAGTTTTGTAATAAGTTTTGAAATTGGGAAGTGTGAATCTTCCAACTTTTTCTTCTTTTTCAAGATGGTTTTTGCTATTCAGGGTCTCTTGTCCTTACATATGGAATTTCATAATTAGCTTTTCCATTTCTGTGAAGAAAGCTGTTGGAATTTTGGTTGGGGTAGTGTTAAATCTGTAAATCATTCTGGGTAGTACTGATATCTTAATACTAAGTCTTCCAATCTATGAGCATGGATATCTTTCCATTTATTTAGATACTCTTTACTTTCTTTTAATAATGTTTTGTAGTTTTCCATATACAAGTCCTTTACATCCTTGGTTAAAACTATTCCTAGATATTTGATTCTTTTAGTTACTATTGTAAATGGAGTTGTTTTCTTGATTTGCTTTTCAGGTTGTTCATTTTGGTGTAAGGAAATGCTTCTGATTTTTACAAATTGTTCTTGAACCTGCCACTTTGCTGAATTCATTTATTAGCTCTAGTAGCTTTCTTATAGATTCGTCTAGATTTCCTAAATACAGGATCATGTCATCTGTGAATAAGGATAGTTTTACTTCTTGCTTTCCAGTTCAGATACCTTTTATTTCTTTTTCTTGCCTAAGTGCCCTGGCTTGCACTTCCAGTACAATGTTGAATAGCAGTGGTGATAGTGGACATCTTCATCTTGTTCCTTATATTAGCAGGAAAGCTATCAATCTCTTTGCATTGAATATGTAGTTACTGGTGGGTTTTTCATATATGCCCTTTATCATGCTGGAGAAGTTGTGTCCCCCCCCCCCCCCATTTCTATTTTCAATGAAGAATGCTGGATTTTGTCAAATGCCTTTACATAAAGCATTAAGTGAGATGATCATGTGTGTTTTTTTTTTAATTTTTAATTTTAGTAACATATACACAACCTAAAATTTCTCCTTTTAACCACATTCAAATATATACTTCAGTGGCGTTCATTATATTCACAGTGTTGTGCTACTGTCACCATTCTCCATTACGAAAACTTTCCATCACCCCCAACAGTAATCTGTACCAATTGAGCTTTAACTACCAATCTCTCCCCCTTTCTCAGCCCATGGTAACCTATATTCTAGTATCTGACTATGAATTTGTTTAATTATTTTGGATCGTTGAGGTCATACAATATTTTTCCTTCTGTGTCTGGCTTATTTCATTCAAACTGATGTTTTCATGGTTTATCCATGTAGACGCATGTATCGGGACTTAGTTCCTTTTCTTAGATGCATAATATTCCATTGTATGTATATACCACATTTTGCTTTTCCATTCATCTGCTGATGGACACTGGGGTTGCTTCCATCGTTTGGCAAGTGTGAATAATGCAGCTATGAACAACAGTGTGTATATAATTCTTCGAGGCTCTGCTCTCAATTCTTTTGGGTATATACCTAGATGTGGGATTGCAGGGTCATATGTTAAGTCTATACTTAACTTCCTGAGGAACCACCAAACTGTTTTCCACAATGGCTGCACCATTTTACATTCCCACTACTGATGAATGACTGTTCTGTTTCCACATCCTATCTAACATTTTTATTTTTATTTTTTTTTTAATAGTAGCCATTCTAGTAGATGTGAAATAGTACCTTGTAGTTTTGATTTGCATTTTCCTATTGGATAATGATGTTGAGCATCTTTTTATGTGCTTTTTTTTTGTTTTTCATAACCTTAACTATTATTTTTTTAAATACAGTTTTATTGAGATATATTCACATAGCATACTGTCATCTATGGTGTACAATCTACTGTTCACAGTACTATCATATAGTTGTTCATTCATCACCCCAATCTACTTTTGTACATTTTCCTTATACCAGAAAGCATCAGAGTATATAAATGTGAAACTTCATTTTGTTTATTTTGCTTCCCCCTTTTGGTCAAGAAGATTTTCTCAATCCCATGATTCCAGGTCCAGGTTCATCCCTGGGGAGTCATATCCTGTGTTACCAGGGAGATTTACACCCCTGAGAGTCAGGTCCCACGTAAGGGGGAGGGCAATGAGTTCACCTGCCGAGTTGGCTTAGCTAGAGAGAGAGTGCCTCATCTGAGCAACAAAAATGTTCTCTGGGGGAGACTCTTAGGCGCAATTATAAGTAGGCTTAGCCTCTCCTTTGCATTAACAAGCTTCATAAGGACAAGCCCCAAGATCGAAGGCTCAGCATACCAAATTGTCAGTTCTCAGTGTTTGTGAGAATATCAGTAATGACCCAGGGGGGGACATGCAACATTTCCGGATTTTCCCCTAGCTCCTCGGGGGAACCCTGCATATTTGTTTTTATTCTGTGCCCAAATTACTTTGGGATGTGTCACTATTTCACACTAACCTGTACAAACCTACTAGATCTCACTGCCTGTTCAAAGTTCCATGTAATTATGGTGTTTGAATAAACTGACTGTACAAGTAAAACTGTTAGTGTGTTGTAGAAGATATATATCCTGCACCAAATGAACATCTCTTCCCTTGGTCTCACACAGAAGTCGAAGTTTTAAAACACAGTATTCTCCTTTACGCTTTGGCGTGATTTGCTTTAGTCCTAAACAGATCTGCTTCATTCATATCTCTAATTGCAGTCTGACTCTTTTTGAGCTTTTATAACAGTTGCTCTATGTGCTAATACTGACATTCATAACTGCTAAGCTCTAGCTCTGAGTTTCAGGTGTCATACATATACCCAAAGTTCCAGAGACCAGCCAGGTTATACACAAAGGGATTGGCATCTCAAAATCTGGAAATAGCTGTTATAATTCAGGAATAGATGTGACTGCTGTAAGAACTTACATCTAGGGACCATTACAATAAGCGTTCCCCTGATAAGCTAATCTCTAACATTTAATTCTCAGTTTACACATTTTAGTCCATATTGGTGAGGCATTATGTTTGTCTTTTCATTTCTGGCGTACTTCACTCAAAATGCTGTCCATCGGATCCATTCACCTCATTGTGTATCTCACAGCTTCATTCCTTCTCACAGTTACTCAATATTCCATTGTATGCATGTAGCACAGTTCACCATTCTGTTCATCTGTTGATGCACCCTTAGGCCTCCTCCACCCATTGCAAATCATGAATACTGCCTCCATAAATGCTAGTGAGCAAATGTTCATTCATGTCCCTGCTCTCAGATCTTCCAAGTATATACCCAATAATGAGGTAGCAGGACCTTATAGCACCCATGTACTTAGCTTCTTGTGGAACCACCACACTGTCCTCCAGATAGGCTACACCATTCTACCTCCCCACAACAGTAAATAGGTGCATCCCTCTCTCCATGTTTTCTCCAGCACTTTTATCCCTATCTATATTTTTCCTACAATTTTACAGAGGTATAGTAACATGCCATATGATCACCTGCAGTGTACAATCAGTTGTTCATAGTATCATCATATAGTTGTACATTTATCACCACAAACAGCATGTGAACATATTCATTACTATGAAAAAAAATTTTTTTAAACAACAATAAAAAAGATAATAAAAAGAAAAATAGAATACCATACAATACAATATAATAGTAAGGTCAGACAACACCACCACTACCCAGAATCCCATATCCCTCCCTTATATCCCCCTCCCATACACATTTAGCTTTGGTATATTGCCTTTGTTACAGTTACTGGAAGCATATTACAGTGTTACTGTTAACCACAGACTCCAGTTTGCTTTGATTATATTTTTCCCCAATACCATCCCTTTTTCAACACTTTCTATGGTTGACATTCATTTGTTCTCCTACATGAAAAACATTTTTATATTTGTATATTTAGTAACAATCATTGACCACTCTAGTTTTTGCTCAGTTATACAGTCCCAGTCTTTATTGTCTATCTTTATCTCTGGTGTCACACATGCCCCTAGCCCTCCTCTTTCAGCTTTACTCGCAGACATCTTTGTTCATTGTGCTTACAATATTGCATTACCGTCACACAGTATTATCCTATCTATTTCTGGATCTATACAGTCAATCCTGTTGAACATTCTGTAGTCCTTCAGCATCAAATGCCTGATCTGTACCCTCTTCCTATCTTCTGATAACCTGTGTTCTCAACTTTTAACTCTCAAAGTTAGTTCATTAGTGTTAGTTCATATTAGTGAGACCATACAGTATTTGTCCTTTTGTTTCTGGCTAACTTCACTCAACATAATGTCCTCAAGTTTCATTCATATTGTTATATGTTCTGTGACTTTGTTCTGTCTTACAGCTGCATGATGTCCCATTGTGTATACATACCACAGTTTGTTTATCCACTGGTCCAATGATGAACATTTAGGCTGTTTTCCATCTCTTGGCAGTCGGTTTAAAAATGTCCATTCGTGTCTTAACTTTCAGTTCCTCTGAGTATATACCTAGTAATAGAATATCTAGGTCATATGGCAAATCTATACTTAGGTTCCTGAGGAACTGCCATACTGTCTGCCAGAGTGGCTTCACCAATCTACATTCCCCCAAACAGTGAATAAGTGTGTCTGTTTCTCCACATCCTCTCCAGCTCTTGTAATTTTCTGTTTTTTGGATAATGGCCATTCAGGTAGGTGTGAGAAGATACCTCATTGTGGTTTTGGTTTGCATTTCCCTAATAGCCGGTGAAGTTGAGGACTTTTTCGTATGTTTTTCAGCCATTTGTATTTCCTCTTCAGAAGTGTCTGTCCATGTCTGTTGCCCATTTTTTAATTGGGTTGTTTGTCTTTCTGTTGTTGATTTGTGGGATCTCTTAAATATTTGGGATATTAAGCCCTCGTCTGATCTGTGTTTTCCAAATATTGTCTTCTATTGCGAAGGCTGCCTTTTAACTTTTCTGACAAAGTCCTCTGATACACAAAAGTGTTTGATTTTGAGGAGATCCCATTTATCTATTTCTTCTTTGGTTGCTCTCACTTTGGGTGTAAGGATTAGGAACCACCTCCTATCATAAGATCTTTAAGATATTGTCCTACATTTTCTTCTAAGAGTCTTACGGTCTTAGCGCTAATGTTCAGGTCTTTGATTCATTTCGAGTTAATTTGTGTATGAGGTGTGAGATAGGAGTCCTCTTTCATTCTTTTGGAAATCGATATCCAGTTCTCCAAACACCATTTATTGAAGAGGCTGCTCTGTCCCAGTTGCTTTGGCTTGACTGCCTTAACAAAGATCAACTGTCCATAGATGCGAGGGTCTATTTCTGATCACTCAATTTGATTCCATTGGTCGGAATATCTGTCCTTATGCCAGAACCATGCTTTTTTTTTTTTTTTAATTCAGTTTTATTGAGATGTATTCACATACCATACAATCATCCATGGTGTACAATCAGCTGTTCACAGTACCATCATATAGTTGTGCATTCTTCACCACAACTTTTGAACATTTTCTTTATACCAGAAAGAATCAGAATCAGAATAAAAAATAAAAATAAAAAAGAACATCCAAATCATCCCCTGATCCCACCCTATTTTTCATTTAGTTTTTTGTCCCCATTTTTCTACTCATCCATCCATACACTGGATAAAGGGAGTGTGATCCACAAGGTTTTCACAATCACACTGTCAACCCTCGTAATCTACATTGTTATACAGTTGTCTTCAAGAGTTAAGGCTACTGGGTTAGAGTTGGATAGTTTCAGGTATTTACTTCTAGTTATTCCAATTCATTAAAACCTAAAAAGTGTTATCTGTATGGTACATAAGAATGTCAACCAGAGTGACCTCTCCACTCCTTTTGAAATCTCTCAGCTACTGAAGCTTTATTTTGTTTCATTTCTCATCCCCCTTTTGGTCAAGAAGATGTTCTCAGTCCCATGATGCCAGGTCCTGATTCATCCCCGGGAGTCATATCCTGTGTTGCCAGGGAGATTTACACCCCTGGGAGTCAGGTCCCACGTAGAGAGGAGGGCAGTGAGATCACCTGCCAAGGTGGCTTAGTTACAGAGAGAGGGCCACATCTGAGCAACAAAGAGGCACTCAGGGAGACTCTTAGGAGTACCATGCTATTTTTGACCTCTGTAACTTTGTAATGTGTTTCAGAGTAGTGTGAGACCTCCTACTTCATTCTACTTTCTCAAGATATTTTTGGCTATTCAGGTGTTCTAGTTTGCTAGTGCTGCCAGAATGCAAAACACCAGAAATGGATTGGCTTTTATAAAAGGGGGTTTATTTAGTTACACAGTTACAGTCTTAAGGCCATAAAGTGTCCAAGGTAAGGCAACAACCATCGGGTACCTTCACTGGAGGATGGCCAGTGGTGCCCGGAAAACCTCTGTTAGCTGGGAAGGCACGTGACTGGCATCTGCTCCAAAGTTCTGGTTTCAAAATGGCTTTCTCCCAGAACATTCCTCTCTAGGCTGCAGTTCCTCAAAAATATCACTCTTAGTTGCTTTTGGGGTATTTTTCCTCTCTTAGCTTCTCCGGAGCAGGAGTCTGCTTTCAGTGGCCGTCTTCAAACCGTCTCTCATCTGCAGCTCCTGTGCTTTCTTCAAAGTGTCCCTCTTGGCTATAGCTCCTCTTCAAAAGTTCACTCTCAGCTGCACTGACTTCCCCTGTCCTGTCAGCTCATTTATATGGCTCCAGTGACTCAACTTAGCCCCACCCTGATGGGCAGAGCAACACCTCCATGGAAATTATCCAATCAGAGTTATCACCCACAGCTGGGTGGGGCGCATCTCCACAGAAACACTCAAGAATTACAATCTAATCAACACTGATAACGTCTGCCAACACAAGATTACATCAAAGATAATGGCATTTGGGGGACACAGTATATTCCAGCTGGCACATCAGGGCACCTTGCCTTAAAATACATTTTGTTATTAGTTTTTATGTTTCTGCAAAGTAAGTTGTTGGGATTTTAATTGGTACTGCATTGAATCTATAAATCAGTTTAGGTAGAACTGACATCCTAACTATATTTACTTTTCCAGTCCATGAACATTTTTTTTGATCCTATTTGATTTCTTTGGGCAGTTTCTTGTAGTTTTCTCTGTACAGGTCTTTTGTGGCCTTGGTTAAGTTTATTAGTAAATACTTGATTATTTTGGTTACTATTGTAAATGGAATTTTTTTTTATTTCCTTGTCCTGTTGCACATTACTTGTGTATACTACACTACAGATTTTTTCATGTTGATCTTGTAGCCTGCCACTTTGTTGTATTCACTGATCAGTCCTAGTAGCTTTGCTGTAGATTTTTCTGGAATTTCTAAATATAGACTCATGTCATCTGCAAAAAGTGAAAGTTTTACTTCTTCCTCTCCAATTTGGAGCCTTTTATTTCTTTTTCTTGCCTAATTGCTTTAGCTAGAACCTCGAGCACAATATTGAATAACATTGGTGACAGTGGACATCCCTGTCTTGTTCCTGATCATAGAGGGAAAGCTTTCAATCTGTCCATTGAGGATGATGTTAGCTGTGGGTTTTTTATATTTTCCCTTTATATCGAGATAGTTCCCCTCTATTCCTATCCTTTGAAATGTTTTCACCAAGAAAGGATGTTGAATTTTGTCACATGCCTTTTCTGCTTCAGTTGAGATGATCATGTGGTTCTTCTTTGATTTATTGATTTTGTGTATTACATTAATTGATTTTCTTGTGTTAAACCAGCCTTGCAGACCTGGAATAAATCCCACCTGGTCGTGGTGTATAATTCTTTTAATGTGCTGCTGAATTCTATTTGTGAGTATTTTGTTGAGGATTTTTGCATCTATATTCATTTAAAGAGATTGACTACAATTTTCTTTTTTTTGGTATCTTTGTCTGACTTTGGTATTAGGGTGATGGTGTCATAGAATGAGTTAGGTAGCTTTCCCTACTCTTCTCTTTTTTTTTTCTGTTAAGAGTTTGAGTAGGATTGGCACTAATTTTTTCTTGAATGCTTGGTAGAATTCACATGTGAAGCCATCTTCTCCTGGGCTTTTTTGGTGACTGACTGAATCTCTTTACTTGTTATTTGTTTGTTGAGGTCATCTGTTTCTTCTCAAGTCAAAGTTGGTTGTTCTTGCTTTTCTAGGAAGTTGTCAAAATGGACATTTTGTCTAAGTTGTCTAGTTTATTAGCATATAGTTAGTTCCTCATAGTATTCATAGTATCTTCTCATTATCTCCTTTATTTCTGCAGGGTCAGTAGTCTCCTTTCCGATTTCTGATTTTATTTATTTGCGGCCTGCCCCTCCCACCCTCCCTCCCTGTCTTTCTCTGTCTCTCTCTCTCTTTTCCTTTTGTTAGCCTAGCTAAGGGTCCATCAGTTTTGTTGATTTTCTCAAAGAAACAGCTTCTGGTTTTGTTGATTCTATTATTTTCTTGTTCTCAGTTGCATTTATTTCTGCTCTAAACTTTGTTATTTCTCTTTTAAAATAGGCATTTAGGGCAAAAAATTTCCCTCTCAGCACCGCCTTTGCTGCATCCCGTAAGTTTTGATATATGTTGTGTTTTCATTGTCATTTGCCTCGAAGTTTTTACTAGTTTATCTTGTAATTTCTTCCTTTACTACAACTGGTTTTCTAAGACTGTGTTGTTTAGCCTCCATATATTTGTGAATTTTATGACCTTCTGCCTGTTACTTAATTCCAACTTCATTCCATTATTATCTGAGAAAGTGTTTTGTATAATATCAATATTTTTAAATGTGTTGAGGCTTTCTTTGTGACCAAACATGTGGTCTATCCTAGAGAGTATCAAATGCGCACTTGAGAAAAATCTGTATCCTGCTATTGTGGGGTGTAGTGTTCTATAAATATCTGTCAAGTCTACTTCATTTAGCATACAATTCAACATCCCCGTTTCCTTACTGATCCTGTGTCTAGATGTTCTGTCCATTGATGAGAGTGGTGTATTGAAGTCTCCAACTATTATTGTAGAGGTATCTACTTCTCCTGTCAGTGTTCTCATTCTTTGCTTTATGTATTTTGGGGCACTCTGGCTTGGTGTTTAAATATTTATGATTGTTATGTTTTCTTGATGAATTGATCCTTTTATTAATATATAGTGTCCTTCTTTGTCTCGTTTTACTTTTGAAGTCCGATATTTGTTTCACATTTGTCTGATATTAATATAGCTACTCCTGCTTTTTTCTGGTGGTTGTTTGCATGAAATATCTTTTTCCAACCTTTCACTTTCAGCCTATTTTTGTCCTTGTGCCTAAAGTGAGTTTCTTTTAGGCAGCCTATAGATGGTTCCTGTTTTTTAATCCATTCTGCCAGTCTGTGTCTTTTTATTGAGGAGTTTAATTCATTAACATTTAGTGTTACTACTGTAAGGGCAGTACTTTCTTCTACCATTCTGTTTTTTTGGATTTTATATGTCAAATGTTATTTTTTTTCTCTCTCTCCTTTTACCCTTCCTCATAGTCTTCATTTCTACGCTCTTCTCGAAACCTCTCTCCCCTCTCTTTTTCTATCAGCCTGTAGCACTCCCTTTAGTATTATTTGTGGTGCTGGTCTCTTATTCACAAACTCTCTTAGTGTCTGTTAATCTGAAAATATTTTAATGTCACCCTCATTTTTTTTTTTTTTTTACATTTTATTTTGGAATAAATTCAAAGTTATAGGAACAGTTGCAAAAACAATACAACCCCGTACACAGAACTCCAGCATTCCCTGACTCCCCGATACCCTGATCCACTAAATTTAACATGTTGTCACACTGCTATTTCTTTCCCTCCCTCCTTCCCTATCTATTATCCCATCATCTATTGCTGTCTTTTGAACATATGAGAGCTAGCTGCACACATCCTTGAACACACACTGTAATTCACGTATATAGTTCCCATGAACAAGAACATTCTTTTATGCAATCCCATTAAGCGCAGCTAAGAAGTACAAGAGATTCAACAATGATACAAAGCTTACATTCTGTATTTCCTTTTCCTTATGTCTCAACTGTGTCCCTTTGAGCCTCCTGTCCTCCATCCTCAGATCCCATCCAGGGTCATCCTTGGCATTCAACTGTCATCTATTTAGACTGTCTTTTTTTTTTTTTCCTCAACTGTGGAAACATACAGCCTGAATCTTCCCATTCCACCCCCTCCCTCGCATTCCATTAGTGAGATTAATCACATTTAGAATGTTGTAATGCTATCATCTTCCCACCATCCATTACTAGAAATTTCCCTTCACCTCAAACAGCAACCCTACACTCATTTCTTAACTCCCCGTTGCCCCTTCCCCCATTTCTCTTAACCCATACTCTCCTTTTCATCTCTATGGTCATATTCTCTGATAATTTCTTTGTGTTAACTGTGGGGCTTAAAATTAAACTCTTAACTCTGTAACAATCTTGTTTTTCTTTGATACCAACTTAATTTCAATAAGACACATAAACTATGCTCCTATACTCCTTCATTCCCCCACCTTTATATAGTTCTTGTCAAAAATTACATATTTTACATTGAGTCCAAAACCACTGACTTGTCATTAGAGTTTGTGTATTTTATATCATGTAGGAAGTAACTAGTGGAGTTACAATTCAAAAATTGTTGACTTCTCTTTGTATTCCATTGTGGTCAGAGATTGTGCTTTGGAGATGTTCAAATTTTTTTTTTTTTTTTAAATGAGGCTTGTTTTATGTCCCAGCATATGGTCCCTTCTGGAGAAAGATCCGTGATCACTAGAGAAAAATGAGTGTCCTGGTGATTTGGGATGTAAGGTCCTATATATGTCTGTTAAAATTCTCTATCTCTCTTTCTCCTTTCTTTGTTTCTGTGTTGGTAGGGCTCCCTTTAGTATCTGAAGTAGGGCAGGTCTTTTATTGGCAAACTCTCTCAGCATTTGTCTGTGAAAAATTTAAGCTCTCCCTCAAATTTGAAGGAGAGTTTTGCTGGATAAAGTATTCTTGGTTGGAAATTTTTCTCTCTCAGAGTTTTAAATATGTCATGCCACTGCCTTCTTGCCTCCATGGTGGCCGCTGAGTAGTCACAACTTAGTCTTATGTTGTTTCCTTTGTATGTGGTGAATTGCTTTTCTCTTGCTGCTTTCAGAACTTGCTCCTTCTCTTCAGTATTTGAGAGTCTGATCAGAAGATGTCTCGGAGTGGGTTTATTTGGATTTATTCTATTTGGAGTTCGCTGGGCATTTATGCTTTGTGTATTTATATTGTGTAGAAGGTTGGGGACGTTTTCCCCAACAATTTCTTTGAATACTCTTTCTAGACCTCTTTCTAGACCTTCTCTTCCCCTTCTGGAACACCAATGAGTCTTAAATTTGGACGTTTTATTTTATCTAGGGTATCCCTGAGATCCTTTTTGAATTTTTTGATTTTTTTCTCCATTCTTTCTTTTGTTCTTTCATTTTCTGTTCTGTGGACCTCTAGGACACTGAGTCGTTGTTCAGCTTCCTCTAATCTTGTATTATGGGTATCCAGAGTCTTTTTAATTTGGCCAAGAATTTCTTTTATTTCCAGAAGATCTTCTATTTTTTTATTTACTCTTGCAATTTCTTCTTTATGTTCTTCTAGGGTCTTGTTTATGTCCCTTTTATCTTGCTCCATGGTTGTCTTTGTGTCTTTTATATCCTGTGCCATGATTTCATTCCTCAATTGTAATTGTTTGATTAATTGTGCCAAGTATTGTGTCTCTTCTGATATTTTGATTTGGGTGTTTGGGATTGGGTTCTCCATATTGTCTGGTTTTATCATATGCATTAAGATTTTCTGTTGCTTTTGGCCTCTTGGCATTTGCTTTGCTTGATAAGGTTCTTTCAAGTTGTAAAAAAGAAAAAAATACCAATCTAATTTTTTAGAAATACAAGTTGGTGGCGTACACTTTCTCCAACTAACAACCAGGAGATCGTGTCTGCGAGTCACCTATACCCCTCAAGTCAGTTCTCCCCAACTCTGTCTCTGTGGTGTGTGGGGAGATGATTTTTGTGGAGTTCAGTTGGTTAACTCAGTTTGGCTTTGTTGTTGGAGCTGTCTGCCCTGACTGTGGGGCATGTGTCTGGGTGGTGAGGCAGGCAGGGCAGCTTTAATATTCAAACCTCCCAGGTGTTCCTGGAGATTCAAGGCTGTTGCAAGAGTCTAAGCCTTCATTTCAGTTTTGCCCCAGATTTTTTCTGTCACTGACCCACAAACCACTGGCATTGATGTAGCATCCCTGGGTTTTCTGAGTGGGCCCCCCCCTTCTCAGCTGTGATCTTCCAGGACCTCTGCTGAGGGAAGGCTGTGCTACGTTACTAGTGTCCGTCGTCCCTCAAGGGAAGCCCCGGGCCGCCGGGCCATGCAGGGGCGCTCTCTGCCTGATGTAAAGATTAGCGTATAATTCTTGACTGGTGTAAGTTCTGAATGAAAGGCAGGTAGTAGAGCTGGGCCCCACCCCTTTCCTTTTAGAGAAGATAGACGCCTTGGGGGGAGGTCATTAGCATTTCAGTGGTCTCTGTCTGCCTGTGCCATACCCCTGTCTGGATCACAGAACTGGGAACTGAAAATGGCTGAGGCTTTCTCCACTGAGTCGAAAAAGGAACGGAGCTAGTCCAGGGCAACGCCCGGCTCTCCAAGGTCAGTCGTCACCCAAAGCCTCTGTCTACTTGTTGGGGATTCGTACCTCTTAGTGAGCAGTTCACACTCGCTGATTAAAACCCCAGTCGGAGCTCAGGTGAGCTGTATTCGCTTGCTGGGAGAAAGCTTCTCTCTGGTACCAGGAGGCTTTGTAGCTCAGGCTGTGGGGGAGGAGTCTCCCGATTTGGATCCACAGTTTTTACTTACAGATTTTAAGCTGTGATCTCGGGCAGTCCTCCCAATTCAGATTAGTGTATGATGAGTGGATGGTCACGTTTGTCCCCCTGCAGTTATTCTGGATTATTTACTAGTTGTTTCTGGTTTTTTTTTTAGTTGTTCCAGGGAGACTACTTAGCTTCCACTCCTCTCTATGCCGCCATCTTGGATCCTCGATCCCTCACCATCATTTCTGAAGGAGAGTTTTGCCGGATATAGAATTCTTGGTTGGTAGTTCTTCTCTTTCAGTATCTTAAATATATCATGCCACTGCCTTTTTGCCTCCATGGTTTCTGTGGAGAAATCTGTGCATAGTCTTCTCAAACTTCCCTTGTATGTGATGAATCGCTTTTCTCTTGCTGCTTTCATAATTCTCTGTCTTTGACATTGGACAATCTGATCAGTAAGTGTCTTGGAGTAGGTCTACTGGGATCTATTCTGTTTGGGGTATGCTGTATTTCTTAAATCTGTAGTTTTGTGTCTTTCATAAGAGTTTGGAAATTTTCAGTGATTAGTTCTTCTATTATTCTTTTTGCCCCTTTTCCCTTCTCTTCTCCCTCTGGGACATTGATAGCACATATATTGGTGTGCTTCAAGTTGTCATTCAGCTCCCTAAGACCCTGCTTGTATTTTTCCATTCTTTTCCCCATCTGTTCTTTTATGTGTATGATTTCAGATGTCCTGTCTTCCAGTTCACTGATACTTTCTTCTGCCTGTTCAAGTCTACTGCTGTATGTCTATTTTGTTTCTCATCTCTTCTGTTGTGCCTTTCATTCCCATAAATTCTGCCATTTGTTTTTTCAATCTTGCAGATTCTTCTTTATGGTCATCCAGTGTCATCTTTATATCCTTCATATCTTTTGCCGCATTTTCCTGTATCTCATCAATTTGGTTTAGGAGATTTGTCTGAACATCTTTAATTAGTTGTTTCAATTCCTGTATCTCAGTGGAACTATTAGTTTCTTCCTTTGGCTGGTCCATATTTTCATGTTTCCTAGTATGGCTTGTTATTTTAAACTGTCTAGGCACCTGATTTTCTTGATTAGTTTATTCTAGAGCTCTTTTTCACTCTTTTACCTAGGGTTTTCTTGTTGGTTTTGTTCTCTATTTGGCATTCAGTTCAACTTATTCTAGACCTCTAACTTAGCTCAATTCAACTTATTCTAGACCTCTAACTTAGCTTCTGTGTAGTTGATCAGAATTTTGCACCTCTTGTTTTGGTTTCTTGTCTTGCCTCTATGTAACTTTTTTGTGAGAGAGTCTCCGCAGATAGGGTCAACCTATCTAGAGAGCCCAGGTCTTAGGAGGATGACATGGAGTTTCCCTGAGAATGAGACCCTCCTGTGAGGCCTCTAGACTCTGTTCTTTTCATATCCTGTCTAGCAGGTGGTGCTTTTCAGCCTGCAACTCCCCACCTGTGTAAAGAGGTGTGGTGCCTTTAATTCTCCTCGGACTCTGTCTTTGTCAGAGGTGTGGCTGACTGAAGCTGGTTTCTGTTTTCCAGCCCCTCAGGTCTGAGTTCTTTGAACGAAGGCAGCCACTTGAGCTGGGCCCGACCCCTTGTCTCCCCCACTAGATTCATTGCTTTGTCTGTCATCCCTGTCTTAGCTCTCCCTTCCCTGGTCCAAAGGCCAGTTGCAAATATCTGAGGCTTTCTATGAAGAGGTACTTAGCATAGTTATTAAAAAAAAAGAAAAATTCCTTTTAAGGCATTTTCCCAACCCCCAAGTTTTGTCAGTCTTAGTATAGAGTATTTAAAGACAGGGGCTTTAGGCTGTTATCTCTTTCACCTAACTTGTTACTCTTGGACAACTTTAATTTCGCCCTTGCCAGGGGGCTACTGAACTGTAAAAAGATAAGGAGTTAGAGAGTAAGAAGAGTGCAACAAAATTAAAAACAACAACAAAAAACAACCAAAACCCTTTTCTGAGCTGTCGGGCCCACAAATATAGCCTAATTGGCTGCCCATTTCTATGTGCCCCCCCTTCCTGGAGCCCAGCCCTTCTCCAGCACCCCCCAATTAATTAATTAATTTATTTATTTATTTTTATTAATTCTGCAGTTGAGGCTGAGTTGAGTCTCCCTCCTTGCTCCCAGCACAGATTGTTTTTCCCTCAGGGTGGCAGCTCCAAGAAGACAGTCCACCATGTCTGGGGGAAGGGGAGCCAGCCCCCTGGCCAGGGAAGCTTATAGGTTTCACTGCGATCTCAGCCGTACCACCCATTCCAGACTAGTGTACAATGCGTGACTGGTAACTAAAAACCCTGAAAAGACTGTTTCATACAGTTCCTGGCTATTTACCAGGTGCCCTAGAGGAGTAACTACATTCCATACCTCACCACTCCGCCACCTTGCCCCACCCTACCACAATCAATTTTTGAACATTTTCCTTACACTAAAAAGAATAAGAATAAAAAATAAAAATAAAAAAGAACACCCAAATTATCTCCCCCCTCCCATCGTATTTTTCATTTAGTTTTTGTCCCCATTTTTCTACTCATCCATCCATACACTGGATAAAGGGAGTGTGAGCCACAAGGTTTTCACAATCTCACTGTCACCCCATGTAAGCTACATAGTTACACAGTTATTTCAAGAATCAAGGCTCCTGGGTTGTAGTTTGACAGTTTCAGGCATTTACTTGTAGCTATTCCAATACACTAAAACCTAAAAAAGGAT